>NC_139733.1:7560076-8977576 GCF_964211835.1 Anser anser
GCAACGCAATTCCAGTAAGCACGTTTGGCTTAATCACATTGACCAAAAGGGGTTACGATCTACACAGCCAGACGTGTCGTTTGGGCTGCACATGTCCCAGTTATTAGCCAACCGTCACCCTGTAGACTATGGCACGTAGAGTTAGGAGCCGCGAAATTAAAGTGTCTTTGACGAATTGTAGTATGAACTTTCCCTGTGAGATTCCAAAGTTTCACTCCATTAAAACACCCCTCTGTTTCTAACTGCGCATTCATTAGCGCAGGCCCATGAGTTTTCAGGTCAGAATCAGTACGATACAAGCTTGCATCTCCCACATCCAGGTGAAAACCATGCTTAGGTGTGATTGTTGCACAACCACAATTGCACGCAGTTACAATTCCTTGCCGTCCCCACCCACGTTGAACTTGGGCATCATAACGCACCACGGGGCCTTATCACATGCATGGGCTTCGCAAGGCTGCTGTTGACAATTTGGAATAATGGGGAGTGGTACGACAAAATAAGGTAGATACCAAGATGTTTCAAGCACAGGTTCTGCTCGCCACCGATGTGGGCATCTAATCCCCGAGGGTGATGTAAGCAATAGCAACAAGACGATTTGTTACCTAGCTGCCGAATGCAGCACCAACAGCGCAAGCAGCCAGGCGGCACCGGGGTCCTCCTGAGGCTCCCCACCGTCGGGCAGCACCAGCCCCAGCACCGCCAGCCAGGCAGGACTGGGGCCCTCCTTGGCTCCCTGGTACCCGAGAGCAGCAGCTCCAGCACCCTCAGACTGACAGGAGTGGGGATGCCCCACAGCTCCATAGTGCCCAAGAGCAGCAGCGGCTCCAGCCACCCTGGACCAGAGCAGAGGACAACCCGATCATGATTACAACGTCCAGCCCCAAATCCCTACAGCCAGCCCAGAACACGCTGCAGAACCAGGCATGCGCTAGCCCCAAGTGCTGGCCCTAATCCCCAGCCCCCAAGCCCAATACAGTTCTGAGCCAGCCTCTCCCCGCTCCCCTCGCCCATCTTCCCCCAGGCTGCTTGCTTTGCAGGGGAGCCCATGGCAGCGGGGACGAGCACTCTGGACACGCTCTTTCCCACTGGCACACGTGGGTGATCACAGCACTGCAGCGCTGGAGAGGAGGTCGGGGCTGGCAAGAGGTGGGACAGGTGAGAGCAGGGCTGGCAGCCGGCTTTGGGCTCTTGTATGGCCTTGCCGTTAGCGCAAGGACTCGGCTTCGGCTTATCCGGGTTGCTCAGGCCACGCTCGTGAGCCTGCAAGAAAGGGACAAGTTTAACGGCAGCATCCTCCCCAGCAGGTTTGGGTCGAGGCGTCTGCCTGTCTTATGCCCGCTCTGGCACCGGTGCCTGTGAAGAATGACGTCGCGAGGTGCTGGGCCTGCTCTCTCAAGGAAGAACTACAGGCTGAGCACTGAGCCGGAGAAGTCCAAGGTCGCAGGTACGGGCTGTACACGCCTCGCACAAGCAGGACCGCTGTGGAGCGGGGTGAGCGCCCCTCGCCTCGCTTGAGATCGACTGCCTCCAGTGGCAGTGGCCGTGCTGAGAGAGGCGTGGTGGGGCAGAAAGCGAGTGAATCCCTGAGCCGAGGCGAGATTTTGGGAGGGCCTTTCCTGCAGAACGAAGGACTCCGCCAGAAACTCATGTCGCGGTGCCCTTTCTCCAGCCGTGTGGTGCTGGAGGACGTGGTGTTGCCTGTCTTTGTCCCATCGGACTCTGGGAGTTCCTCTTCCAGGGCAGACGGCCTCTCGGGTTCTCGGATTAATGCTTTCCTCGGAAATGATGATACTGCTGGGCAGTCCGTTTGCTCTTGCACCGGCCAACCCGGCACAATCCTGCTTGTGAGACCGCGAGGCTGGTATTTGAGGGCTCCGTGGCACCCACAAGTAAGGCAAGCTGCTTTGTGGGGCACCAGGGATTGTTTTGCACAAGGAAAGCTACTGCGAGGCATACAGCCTTAAGGAGGCTGTGAGTTAGCCTAGATGAGCTGTGTCTGCGAGCCTCTCTGTCCCCGCATCTTCTCCAGCACAGTGAAGAGATGTAGTAGCTACAGAGAACGTTCCAGGTACAAGCAGGACATCAGGAAGTGCAGTGGTGGTATTATTATTTTTATTTTTATTTCCCTTGGAAATGAAATTGGGTCCTCACATCCAGCTTTTCAAGTAACTTTATCTGGAAGTAGCAGAGCAGCGTTCCTGAGTACGTAGTTTCACGCGAGGGGACGACTGTACAGCCTCCCACTTGCATTGGAGAGCAGCTCAAACTGGAAGGAGCCCCCTGTTGCGGAGATGCGCTCCACAATGCTGGTGTCTAGGGCCGTCAGTGAAGACAGTGAGAAGGTAAATGGCTTCCTGAAGCTGTCTTCCCCCGTGCTGATCTGCAACCTGGAAGGTTGTTTTCCTGTAGTTATCAATTTTTTGCTTGTACTTGAAATGAATGGTGTGAGTTTACCTCCTGACTCCTGAAGCTTACTTTTCTCTCCTTTTTCACAAGGGATAGTGAACAGCAGGCTGCTGAATGCACTCTGGACATGCTCCGTCCCAGTGGCACACGTGGGTGATCACAGCGCTGCAACGCTACTCTGTGTTGGTGCGGCCTCCCCTCGAGTACTGTGTACGGTTCTGGGCACCACAGTACCAAAAAGGATGTGAAACTGTTGGAGAGTGGCCAGAGAAGGACAACGAAGATGGTGAAGGGCCTAGAGGGGAAGACGTACGAGGAGCGGCTGAGGTCACTTGACCTGTTCAGCCTGGAAAAGAAAAGGCTGAGGGAAGACCTCATCGCGGCCTACAGCTTCCTCACGAGGGGGAGTGGAGGGGCAGGCGCCGATCTCTTCCCTTTAGCGACCAGCGACAGGACCCGAGGGAGCGGTGTCAAGCTGTGGCAGGGGAGGTTTATGCTGGATATCAGGAAGAGGTTCTTCACCGAGAGGGTTGTCGCGCACTGGAACAGGCTCCCCAAGGACGTAGTCGTGACACAAAGCCTGTCAGAGTTTAAGAAGCGTTTGGACTGTGCTCTTAGTAACAGTAACAGGTAGTAGTCAGAGTAGCTTGGGTGCAGGAGACGCAAAAGGGGCCTTTCCAAAAGGCCAATTATTTTTCCAATTTCTTATCATTCTTCCGGAAGGACTGTCGGTATGTACTCCCCTGGGCTACTTCAATTTTCGAAGCTCGATCCACTTCTTCGTTGTTCTGATGTTCTTCGGTGGCACGATTCTTAGGCATGTGAGCATCTACATGACGTACCTTTACAGCCAGGTTTTCTACCCGGGCAGCACTATCTTGCCACAGGGTAGCAGCCCAGATAGGTTTACCTCTGCGCTGCCAGTTGTTCTGTTTCCATTGCCGCAGCCACCCCCACAGAGCATTTGCCACCATCCATGGGTCAGTGTAGAGATACAGTACTGGCCATTTTCCTCTTTCAGCAATCTCTAGGGCCAGTTGTATAGCTTTCATTTCTGCATACTGACTCGACTCACCTTCCCCTTCCATGGCCTCCACAACTTGTCGTGTGGGACTCCACACAGCAGCTTTCCACTTCCGATGGCCCCCTACCACACGGCAGGATCCGTCAGTGAACAACACATACTGCTTTCTGTCTTCTGGCAACTCATTGTACGGTGGTGCTTCTTCAGCGTGGGTTACCTCTTCTGTCAGCACTGCGAAATCCCTGCCCTCCGGCCAGTCCATGATCTCTTCCAGGATTCCTGGGCGGTTGGGTTTCCCCATTCGAGCCCGCCGTGTAATTAACGCTACCCACTTACTCCACGTAGCGTCGGTTGCATGACGTGTAGTGGGGATATTCCCTTTAAACATCCAATGTAGCACAGGTAGCCGTGGGGCCAAGAGGAGTTGTGCTTCTGTACCAACAACTTCTGAAGCGGCTCGAACCCCCTCGTATGCTGTTAATATTTCCTTTTCAGTTGGGGTGTAATTGGCTTCTGATCCTCGATAGCCCCGGCTCCAGAAACCCACAGGTCAACCTCGAGTTTCTCCTGGGGTCTTCTGCCAGAGGCTCCAGGTGAGCCCATGCTCCCCAGCTGCAGTGTGAAGTATGTTTTGCACAGCTGGTCCGGTATGGACAGGCCCAAGGGCTACTGCACGAGCTATTTCTTGTGTGAGTTGTTCAAAGGCCTGTTGTTGCTCGGGGCCCCACTTTCGAGTCACTCGATATAGATCCTCTTCCGAGTCACTCGATATAGAGGACTCACAAGCTGACTATAGCCTGGCACATGCATTCTCCAAAATCCCACAAGGCCTAGGAAAGCTTGTGTTTCTTTTTTGCTACTTGGCAGAGACATAACCGTTATGTTGTTGATCACATCCGTCGGAATGTGGCGACGTCCATCCTGCCATTTTACCCCCAAGAACTGGATTTCCTGTGCGGGTCCCTTGACCTTATTCTGTTTAACAGCAAAGCCAGCTTTCAGGAGAATTTGAATTATTTTCTTCCCTTTCTCAAAAACTTCTTCTGCTGTGTTACCCCACACGATGATACCATCGATGTACTGCAGGTGCTGCAGAGCCTTGGCTCTCCAGATGATGAACTAACTCATGGATAGGGATCAGGGAGTCTCGGTTGGTGCGATATTGCCGCCGGTGCACAGTTGTAGTCGCAATTGGCACCTGCTGTTCTTCAATCCTCAGCAATCCCACAGCAGAAGGGTCTTCTGAGAGACCAGGCAGGGTAGGCAGCTGCTTAATCTTCTCTGTACTCAAGCCAGCTATGTCAAAAGCCCACTGGTACCCTTTTGAATCCTTGAAGTACCCTCTCTTGAGGTAGTCTCTGCCGAGGATGCACGGAGCCTCTGGGCCAGTCACAATACGGTGCTTTTGCCACTCATTCCCAGTTAGACTCACTTCAGCTTCCAACACAGTTAGCTCTTGGGATCCCCCTGTCACACCAGAGGTAGAGATGAGTTCTGCCCCTTGGTGGCCTGACAGCATTAGGGTACGCTGTGCGCCTGTGTCCACTAAAGCTTTATATTTCTGCGGTTCTGGTGTGCCAGGCCATCGAATCCACACAGTCCAGTAAATCCGGTTGTCCCTCTCCTCTACCTGGCCAGAGGCAGGGCCCCACTAGGCCTGGTTGGAGCATCTGTCAATTAATTCTTCCAAATGTGAAGCAGAGGTCTCTTCGTCAGGGTCAGGAGTAATACTAGCCCTTCTACTGCCTCTGGGGGACTGCCCAACAGAAACTGGGGCAGCGATCCTCCTAGGGGCCTCTTTTCTTGCTGCTGTATCTTTCCGCAGTTCATGTACCCGAACAGCTAGGGCCGATGTCGGTTCACCATCCCGCTTCCTCATATCTTCCCCATAGTCACGTAAATAAAACCACAAGGTACCCCGTGGTGTGCGTCCTGGATTCTCCCTTGCTTGAGCCGGAGAATGCTGGCACTTAATGGCTGAAAGATTCTTCCATCTAGGTGAGGAGGAACTTATGTGTTCTTCTAACCATTGGGACAGTCTCTCCACGGCTGAAATACAGGCCCGTACTGGGGCAGAGAGATTTTCTTCATATTTATGAAGCTGGTTGGACATAGTATCCACTGTTGGCCCCATCCCCTCCTCCCAATCCGTTGCTGCCAGTGTGCTGGCATGTGATGAGGGTGCAGCCCGTACCAACTTCTGCCACACGGATGCTGTGCACTGGACTTCATCAGGGTCTTTAGGTGTCTGGGCATTGTCCAAATCACTATAAATCATCTCCAGCACAGCTGATTCCCACAGGTGCTGGATACCTTTATCCACAGTGGTCCACTTGCCTACTTGATATACAATATCTTCCTTCTGGGGATACCTTTCTTTCACAGCTGCCAGGAGTCGCCTCCAGAGGCTGAGAACCTGTGCCCCTCTCCCAATTACTCTATCAATGAGCCTTTCTCTAGAGAGGGATCCCAGCTGCTTGGCTTCACTGCCTTCTAGTTGTTGGCTACTGGCCCCAGTGTCCCAGCATCGAAGCAGCCAGGTGAGGATGTGCTCACCTGGATGACCACTGAAATCCTTTCGTATTTCTCGCAACTCGCTTAAGGATAGAGATCAAGTGGTTTCTGATTCATTTATGGTTTCGGTCTCTTCTCCCTGATGTTGTTGTGATGACGCTGCTTTAGAGCTGCCTGCCTTTTTCTCTTCTCCCTCCTCCTTAGGAGGAGCTTCTTCCCTTACTAAACGAGCTGACTTCCGTTTCCATTGTTTTGTCTTGCCTATAGGGGCGACTGATGCCATAGATGGTTGGTCCTCTGGGGTGGTCACAGTCTGTGTTATCTCGTCGTCAAATTCAGAAACCTCCCCATCCCCTTGAGGGTGCTGGGCAGTGATAATTGACATTTGATAGGCATAAGCCAGACCCCAGCAGAGTGCAGCAAGCTGATGGAGTTCTCTGGTATTGCCAAGGTCAGGGCGTACGTCTTTCAAACATTCTACCAGTTTTCTTGGATTTTGCACTTGTTCAGGGGTGAAGTTAAGAACCATCGGAGGAGAAAACCGTGACACGTACCTGCCCATATCCCCCCACACACCTTGCCACCCACAACTACTTTGTCTCGGGGCAGGTCCTTGGATGATATTCTTAATAAATTGTTTGACCTTAGGGAGGAAGAAAAACACTAGAACTAGTAACAGGAGGATAACATCCGACCAAGGGTATCCAAAATACTCAAAGGCTGCTGCAATTAGCCCACAGGGAGAGAAGAAGAAGGCACCACCCCCGATATTATTCACAAATTGACTACTAGGGGAGAAAAAGAAGGCGGTGTAATTCTTAATATATCCAAAAAGATAATCTCCAGGAGACCAGAATGATAACAATACAGGGCCTGAGTACCAGACGAAACTGAAGGCCAGCATGTAACAGCACAGCATGATAAAGAAATCAAACACAGATTTCAACACGTTCTCCGATCGGATATAGAGGAAAAACAAAGAGAACAGAGAACGGACTACATACAACATAGTCACACTAGTGTCTCGTGTCATAGTCACTAGTGTGACTATGTTGTATGTAATAATACAATAAAAATATTAACAATACAATACAATAACAATACAGTACAATAAAAATATTAACAGCAAACCGAACATTGTGACTAGCAAGTATGTTAGTTATAAATACTTTAATCAATTCTGCTGTTATCTCAACCCTCGAGCCCCACGTTGGGTGCCAAAAAGGACTGTGGTGGTTTTACTCAGGTGGGCAGCCGAGCTCCACCACAACCGCTCTCTCACTCCACCCGCCCCTCCCCCAAAGAGGAAGGGGGAGAAAATACAACACAAAGAGCTCGAGGTTTGAGATGAGAACGATTTAATTAAAGGGAAAGGGAATGGGGAGAAAAAAGAAACAAAAGAAGCAATAAGGCCGCGCGGAAGCACAGAGAGAAAGAAAAAAAAGTTATTCTCTACTTCCCATCAACGAGCGATGTTCGGCCACGTCCTGGGAAGCAGGGCCTCAAAACGCGTAGCGGTTGTTCAGGAGGACAGCCCCCTCCCCCACGAGAGCCCCCCTTTTATTGCTGAGTGTGACATCAGGTGTTATGGAATATCCCTTTGGTTGGTTTAGGTCAGCTGCCCTGGCGATGTCCCCTCCCCATCACTTGCCCACCCCCAGCCTGCTGGCTCCTGGGGGCTTGGAGGGAGTCCTGATGCTGTGCCAGCACTGTGCAGCAATAGACACAACGCTGGAGTGATACCAGTGCTGCTCCAGCTACGACCGCAGAGCACAGCACTGTGTGGGCTGCTGCAGGGAAAGGTGACTCCGTCCTAGACAGACCCAACGCAGTCACCGAAACCCGCAGTTTGCAGGCCCAGGGGCTCCTTTGTAGGGACCAAGCCCTTTTGTTCAGGGCCCTGAAACTGCTCTCTGGAGACAAAGCTGGCTTCTCATTACTTACACCCTCGCTTTTATGATCCAGGCTGTCATTTTCAGGGCGCAATGCCTTATCTTTAGGGCCCCTTAGTTGCACTGTGAGGTGCAGAGCTGCCTTTTAGGGTACAAAGCCTTATTTGTGAGGAAACACCCCGCTTCTTCAGGTCCCAAATCCTCACGCTAGGAGACAAGGCCTCAATTTGAGGGCCCAAAGCCTCCTTTAAGGGTCCAAACACCCATCTGGAGGGACCGAAGCATCACTGTAGGGTCCAGTCCGTGAGCCAGAGACTCCAAAGGCCCAGGGTCCAGGTCTAAAGCCTCACCTTGACGACCAGGCCTCCCCACGCTCCCCCTCCCTCCCCATTTTAAGTCTTCAAAGCCGCATTAGTAAGCCCCCGTGTTTCCTCTCTAGGCTCCAAAGCCTTCTTTTCAGGCCTGTCATTTTCAGGGCGCAATGCCTTATTTTTAGGACCCCCAGTTGCACTGTAAGGTGCAGAGCTGCATTTTTAAGGTGCAAAGCCTTATTTGTGAGGAAAGCCCCCTCCCTCCCCATTTTAAGTACTATAAATATGAGGGGTTAGAGGGGGGTTGGGTGACGGGAAGGGTTGTGTTGTCGTGGTGGCTTGTGGGCTTACCGTACCCACCCCAGCTAACGTTTGCTCTTTTGTCAGCTTTGGATCCGAAAGTGGGATCTTAACACGGAAAACACAGGGGAGACTTTACTGCTCTCCACATCTACCTTAAAGGAAGTCGTGGGGAGCTAGGGGTCGGCCTCTTCTCACAGACAGCTAGTGATAGGACTAGAAAGTATGGCCTCAAGTTGCGCCAGAGGTTTACTTTGGACATTAGCGGTGGTTTTCTCGGGTGGGCAGCCAAGTTCCACCGCAGCCTCTCTCTCACTCCCCCTCCTGAATAGGAAAGGGGGAGAAAAAACGATACAAAGGGCTCAAGGGTTGAGATAAGAATGGGGACATTGCTCAACAATTATTGTGACAGGCTAAACAGACTCAGAGAAGGGAGACATTAAGAATTATTGCCTATTACTAACAAGCTAGAGAAGTGAGGAACAAAAGAAAGAAACCCAAAACACCTTCCCCCCATCCACCCTCCTCTACCTCTTTAACCAAGCGGAGCAGGGGAATGGGGGAATGGCGGTTGTGGTCTGTCTGTAGCACTTTGTCCCTGCCGTTCCTTCTCGGTCACTCTCTTCCCCTGCTCCAACGTGGGATGCAGTCGTTCCCAAAGTGATCCTGCGTGGGCTTCCCTCAGGCAGCAGCTCTTCAAGAACTGCTCCAGATACGGGTCCGTACCACGGGGTCCATCCATCAGGAGCACACTGCTCCAACCTGGGTCCCCCACGGGCGGCAGCTCCTGCCAGGTCACCTGCTCCTGCGTGGGCTCCTCTCCACGGGCTGCGGCTCCGGCCCGCAATCTGCTCTGGCGGGGGTCCTCCACAGGCTGCAGCCTGCTTCAGTGCAGGTCCACCTGCTCCACCGTGGCCTCTTCCACGGGCTGCAGCGTGGAACCCTGCTCCACCGTGGTACTCCGTGGGCTGCAGGGGGACAACCTGCTTCACCATGGTCCTCACCACAGGCCGCAGGGGAACTTCTGCTGTGGTGCCTGGAGCACCTCCTCCCACTCCTTCACTGACCTTGGGGTCTGCAAGGCTGTTTCTCACTCCTCTCTCTCTCCCAGCTGCTGTTCCGCAGCAGTTTTTTCCCTTTCTTAAATATGCTCTCACAGAGACGCAAACAACGTCGCTTATTGGCTTGGCTCTGGACAGCAGCAGGGCCCTTATCTAAAATGGGGCAGCTTCTGGATTCTTCTCACAGAGGCCACCCCTATGGGCCCCTGCTACCAAAACTTGCCAAGTAAGCCCACTACAATTTCTTCTCAGAAAGAATAGTCAGGAATTGGAACGGGTTGCCCAGGGAAGTAGTGGAGTCACCTGGGGGTGTTCAAGGAAAGGTTGCACATGGTGCTTAGGGACATGGTTTAGTGGGTGACATTGGTAGTAGGGGATAGTTGGACCAGATGATCTTGAAGGACGTTTCCACCCTTAATGATTCTACGATTCTGTGATTCTAATTAGGAGGCTTTGAACCCTGATGGTGAGAGTTGGCGAAAGGAGTCAGGGCTCAGACTGGACTGTCAACTGCAGTAAAGACGATTAAGACCGCTGGCTTTGTAACGTCTCTTGCTGATGTCTGGGGGAGACAACGAGCTCTGGTCTCACCCTGCTCTCGAGAAACTCTGTAGGAGAAGGACGTGAGGAGGGAGCAAGCTGTGACCCAAACGCCAGGTGTCCTGCGGCTCTCCCGCAGGGCGGCAATGCTGGCCCAAAGGTGCGGTGCAGGCGCCGCCACTCCAGGGCTGCAGCCCTGTCCGAGGGACATCTCCGCTCCTGCCTGTGGCACGGGGAGCGTTGCCAGCAGGCCGAGGGAAGCAATCCTTCCTCTCCGCCGCGTGTCGCGGGACCCGGCATTTGAGCCTGTGCCGGCTGCAAGAGCGGCCATCCTCTTGCTTGGGTGCCGAGGGCCCAGGCCCCAGCGTGGCACCTCCAGCCACCCCTGTGAGGCGGGGGCTCTGTCACAGCGGGTGCCAGGTAGCTTTGGGCGTCCCTGCCCAAACGGGGGGCGTGCGGTGGTGATGTCACAATGGCTGGCCATGGTGACCCGCGGGGGCGAGGAGCATATAAAAGGCTGCTGGGCTCGGGCCGTGCCTCAGTGCGATTTGGTGAGTTGGGGAGAGGGCAGGGAGGAGGGGGCTGCCCGGGGCTGCCGAGGGAGGAGGGGTTGCACACCTCGGGCCGTGCTGCAGACTCACCCTTGTCCTGCTTCTCCCTCAGGGTCAGCAGAGGAGCGTGTGGAGGAGAAACCCCAGCACCGCTGGGGCAGTGACTCTCCAAGTGCTCGCTGTCCAAGTGCACCATGTCTGAAATGAAGCGGAAGGCTCCCGACTCGAGGGAGCAAGGTGAGAGAAAAGTATCCCGTCCCACAGGAGGGCGGGGAGGGGCTGGGGGGGCTGCCTGTGGCCGAGAGGGGAGGCAGGGGCAGGCAGGGGCTCCCCAACCACCCCGGGGCAGGGCCCCTCTGCTCCTTGGCAGGGGGGGCCCAGGTCAGGCTTTGGGTGCCTGCTGGGACCCTTGTGCCTGCTGTGCCTCCTTCCCCTCCACAGCCTCTGGCCCTGCCCATCAGCCAGCATGGCAGGGACAGAACAGGCCCTTGGGGACAGTCCCTCAGGGACACCTGGCCCCGCAAAGGTGCTCAATGGCTGTGCCATTTGCTCTCTCCCCTCCAGCATGCATGCTGTGTGGCCGGGCAGATGCTGACCCGAACATCTGCGGCCCCAGACACGAAAGGAATGGACTCTGTGCCCACACGTTTTGCCTGGTGAGTTCCCCCAGGGTTCCCGTCAGCATCCCACCAGGGACGGTCCCTTCAACTATGACCCCTAACGAGATCCTGCTCTTTTCTACAGTATTTTGTGGATAACCTTTCACAGCGTGGAAGCATGCGCGAAGACATAGAGGGGTACCGTCCTGACGACATCCGATGCGCAATCAAGCGGGCATCCCAGAAGGTGAGGACCTGATGGGAACAGGGAGGTTTGGGCCAGGAGATGCTCCCGCGAGCTTAGCCTGGACCCCAAGGAAGCAATCCCAGCCTTTCCAACCCGCTCCGGGACAAACTGCTGCTCTGGCAGACGAGCCTTGTCCGCCAGGGGGGTCTGCAGAGCGTGACCCAGCAGCGCCCGCGCCCTGTGCCCTGCCCTGCCCAGGGGTGTGGGGCCAGCGGTGGCGGCATCGAGCCTGGTGCTAATGGGGCTGCTGTGTTCTTTTCAGCAATGCTTCGTTTGTGGCGAGCGAGGGGCCACCATCACCTGCACGGAGACAGGCTGTGAACGCAGCTTCCATCTCCCCTGCGCCTCGGAGGGAGAATGCGTCACCCAGTTCTTTGGGCAGTACAGGTAAGGGCTGCCAGCAGCAGCCAAGCAAGAGAGGACCCCACGCTGGTGCTTCCCAGCAGCCTGGCAGAGCCGGAGGCAGCGCCAGAGCCTGGATGGGCCTGGGGCTCCTTCACGTTCCTCTGCCCTCCTCGCCACAACCGCGGCAGGCCCAGCACTTCTCACCTTGCCCTTCCCTTCCCTCTCCCCGCCAGGTCCTTCTGCTGGGAGCACCGCCCTCAGCAGGCAGTGCAGGCAGCTCCGGAGCAGGACACCATCTGCATCATCTGCATGGACCCTGTGGGGGACAGCAAGTCCTACCACACCATGGTGTGCCCAGCCTGCAGTCACGCCTGGTTCCACCGGGGCTGCATCCAGGTAGGAGCCCTCCCCTCACCCTGCGCGCACGGCAGGTGCTCAGCAGCACCAGGGCCCGCTCACCTCTCACCGCATGTGTTTCTGCTGCAGGGACAAGCTATGAGTGCAGGCATTCTCTGCTTCCAGTGCCCCATCTGCAGAAACAAGGTGGAGTTCCGTTCCGAAATGTCCATCATGGGGATCCGAATCCCAGTCAGGTTGGTGTCCCTCTGCCCTGCTCTCTAGACACGAGGGCACAAGCGCTGTGTATGGCCAGGGACTGGACAATTTCCCTCCCTTCTCTTGCAGAGGACCAACCTGGGAGGACGGCAACGCCTTTGCATCGCTGCTAGAGAGGCACCAGCGCTGTGATGTCAGCGAATGCCTTTACCCACAAGGCAGGGAGCAGGCGGAGGGACAGGGGTGAGTTGCCTCAGCAGCCATCTGGGGCTCTGCCCACGTCCTCAGCCTCAGCACATGCTGGGGGAGCCAGGACAGAGCACAAGGGATGTGCCAGCCACTCCCTGGCTCAGACACTTTGTCCTCACACCCACAACTCTTTGCTTCCCCAGGCCCTGGCAGCTGCTCCTGTGCCGCTCCTGTGCTGCCGAAGGCACCCACCGGCGCTGCTCCAACTTGACCAACAGCACAGGCACCTGGGAGTGCGACAGCTGCGCTGGCGTGGGCACCAGCAGCCAGGCAGCACCATGGCCATTACAAGGTATCCCGGTGACTGACAGTACAAGGCGGGAGAGAGACCAGGCGACGATCCGCCATGTACTTTGGGCACCAGACACCTTTAACCAGCCCCAAAGACGCCATGAGACCAGTGCTGAGAGCAGCACTCACAGCCCTAACGCTGAAACAGCACCAGGAACCTCCAATCGCCCCACGGTGCCCGAAGGCAGACTCCCCGCCGGCCAGCGGGGGCGACCCCAGACAAGAAGCTGCTCACCGCTGGAACGTCCAGCCCCAGATCCCCAGAGCCGGCCCCGAAGACGACGCAGGAGCAGCCACGCACCACAAAACGGTGCTGGGAGCAGCAGCAGCACCAGATCTGCCAGGGGGGCGGCATCGGGGTCCCCCAGTGGATCCCCAGGGCCTAGGCGGAGACGACGCTCCAGCCAGCAGGGGACGGCCCGGACAAGAAGCCGCTCCCCGTTACAACATCAGGCCCCAAATACCCAGAGGCAGACCCAAAGACGGCGTGGGAGCAGACGTGCTACAACCCCCAGTGCTCAGGACAGCAGCAGCAGCAGCTTTGAAAGCGAAACGGCACCGGGGTCCTCCAGCGATTCCCCGGTGCCTGAACGCAGCAGCCGCTCCAGCCACGCCGGGCCAGTCCGGATGCGAAGCCGCTCCCGGTTACAACATCGGGCCCCAAATCCCTACGGCTGGCCTGAACAACGCCACGGGAGCAGCCGTGCTCCAGCCCCACGTCCTGGCTCCAGTCCCCAGCCGCCATCACAATAAAGCTTGCTGCCAATCCCATCTGTGCTGAGAGATCACATGCGCGTCGGCTTCAGCCTCACTCGCACGACTAAGCCGTGTCTCCCTGCTTCCTTCCCTCCCCCCCATTAGATTGATTAGGAAAGCAACGCAATTCCAGTAAGCACGTTTGGCTTAATCACATTGACCAAAAGGGGTTACGATCTACACAGCCAGACGTGTCGTTTGGGCTGCACATGTCCCAGTTATTAGCCAACCGTCACCCTGTAGACTATGGCACGTAGAGTTAGGAGCCGCGAAATTAAAGTGTCTTTGACGAATTGTAGTATGAACTTTCCCTGTGAGATTCCAAAGTTTCACTCCATTAAAACACCCCTCTGTTTCTAACTGCGCATTCATTAGCGCAGGCCCATGAGTTTTCAGGTCAGAATCAGTACGATACAAGCTTGCATCTCCCACATCCAGGTGAAAACCATGCTTAGGTGTGATTGTTGCACAACCACAATTGCACGCAGTTACAATTCCTTGCCGTCCCCACCCACGTTGAACTTGGGCATCATAACGCACCACGGGGCCTTATCACATGCATGGGCTTCGCAAGGCTGCTGTTGACAATTTGGAATAATGGGGAGTGGTACGACAAAATAAGGTAGATACCAAGATGTTTCAAGCACAGGTTCTGCTCGCCACCGATGTGGGCATCTAATCCCCGAGGGTGATGTAAGCAATAGCAACAAGACGATTTGTTACCTAGCTGCCGAATGCAGCACCAACAGCGCAAGCAGCCAGGCGGCACCGGGGTCCTCCTGAGGCTCCCCACCGTCGGGCAGCACCAGCCCCAGCACCGCCAGCCAGGCAGGACTGGGGCCCTCCTTGGCTCCCTGGTACCCGAGAGCAGCAGCTCCAGCACCCTCAGACTGACAGGAGTGGGGATGCCCCACAGCTCCATAGTGCCCAAGAGCAGCAGCGGCTCCAGCCACCCTGGACCAGAGCAGAGGACAACCCGATCATGATTACAACGTCCAGCCCCAAATCCCTACAGCCAGCCCAGAACATGCTGCAGAACCAGGCATGCGCTAGCCCCAAGTGCTGGCCCTAATCCCCAGCCCCCAAGCCCAATACAGTTCTGAGCCAGCCTCTCCCCGCTCCCCTCGCCCATCTTCCCCCAGGCTGCTTGCTTTGCAGGGGAGCCCATGGCAGCGGGGACGAGCACTCTGGACACGCTCTTTCCCACTGGCACACGTGGGTGATCACAGCACTGCAGCGCTGGAGAGGAGGTCGGGGCTGGCAAGAGGTGGGACAGGTGAGAGCAGGGCTGGCAGCCGGCTTTGGGCTCTTATATGGCCTCGCCGTTAGCGCAAGGACTCGGCTTCGGCTTATCCGGGTTGCTCAGGCCACGCTCGTGAGCCTGCAAGAAAGGGACAAGTTTAACGGCAGCATCCTCCCCAGCAGGTTTGGGTCGAGGCGTCTGCCTGTCTTATGCCCGCTCTGGCACCGGTGCCTGTGAAGAATGACGTCGCGAGGTGCTGGGCCTGCTCTCTCAAGGAAGAACTACAGGCTGAGCACTGAGCCGGAGAAGTCCAAGGTCGCAGGTACGGGCTGTACACGCCTCGCACAAGCAGGACCGCTGTGGAGCGGGGTGAGCGCCCCTCGCCTCGCTTGAGATCGACTGCCTCCAGTGGCAGTGGCCGTGCTGAGAGAGGCGTGGTGGGGCAGAAAGCGAGTGAATCCCTGAGCCGAGGCGAGATTTTGGGAGGGCCTTTCCTGCAGAACGAAGGACTCCGCCAGAAACTCATGTCGCGGTGCCCTTTCTCCAGCCGTGTGGTGCTGGAGGACGTGGTGTTGCCTGTCTTTGTCCCATCGGACTCTGGGAGTTCCTCTTCCAGGGCAGACGGCCTCTCGGGTTCTCGGATTAATGCTTTCCTCGGAAATGATGATACTGCTGGGCAGTCCGTTTGCTCTTGCACCGGCCAACCCAGCACAATCCTGCTTGTGAGACCGCAAGGCTGGTATTTGAGGGCTCCGTGGCACCCACAAGTAAGGCAAGCTGCTTTGTGGGGCACCAGGGATTGTTTTGCACAAGGAAAGCTACTGCGAGGCATACAGCCTTAAGGAGGCTGTGAGTTAGCCTAGATGAGCTGTGTCTGCGAGCCTCTCTGTCCCCGCATCTTCTCCAGCACAGTGAAGAGATGTAGTAGCTACAGAGAACGTTCCAGGTACAAGCAGGACATCAGGAAGTGCAGTGGTGGTATTATTATTTTTATTTTTATTTCCCTTGGAAATGAAATTGGGTCCTCACATCCAGCTTTTCAAGTAACTTTATCTGGAAGTAGCAGAGCAGCGTTCCTGAGTACGTAGTTTCACGCGAGGGGACGACTGTACAGCCTCCCACTTGCATTGGAGAGCAGCTCAAACTGGAAGGAGCCCCCTGTTGCGGAGATGCGCTCCATAATGCTGGTGTCTATGGCCGTCAGTGAAGACAGTGAGAAGGTAAATGGCTTCCTGAAGCTGTCTTCCCCCGTGCTGATCTGCAACCTGGAAGGTTGTTTTCCTGTAGTTATCAATTTTTTGCTTGTACTTGAAATGAATGGTGTGAGTTTACCTCCTGACTCCTGAAGCTTACTTTTCTCTCCTTTTTCACAAGGGATAGTGAACAGCAGGCTGCTGAATGCACTCTGGACATGCTCCGTCCCAGTGGCACACATGGGTGATCACAGCGCTGCAACGCTACTCTGTGTTGGTGCGGCCTCCCCTCGAGTACTGTGTACGGTTCTGGGCACCACAGTACCAAAAAGGATGTGAAACTGTTGGAGAGTGGCCAGAGAAGGACAACGAAGATGGTGAAGGGCCTAGAGGGGAAGACGTACGAGGAACGGCTGAGGTCACTTGACCTGTTCAGCCTGGAAAAGAAAAGGCTGAGGGGAGACCTCATCGCGGCCTACAGCTTCCTCACGAGGGGGAGCGGAGGGGCAGGCGCCGATCTCTTCCCTTTAGCGACCAGCGACAGGACCCGAGGGAGCGGTGTCAAGCTGTGGCAGGGGAGGTTTATGCTGGATATCAGGAAGAGGTTCTTCACCGAGAGGGTTGTCGCGCACTGGAACAGGCTCCCCAAGGACGTAGTCGTGACACAAAGCCTGTCAGAGTTTAAGAAGCGTTTGGACTGTGCTCTTAGTAACAGTAACAGGTAGTAGTCAGAGTAGCTTGGGTGCAGGAGACGCAAAAGGGGCCTTTCCAAAAGGCCAATTATTTTCCCAATTTCTTATCATTCTTCCGGAAGGACTGTCGGTATGTACTCCCCTGGGCTACTTCAATTTTCGAAGCTCGATCCACTTCTTCGTTGTTCTGATGTTCTTCGGTGGCACGATTCTTAGGTATGTGAGCATCTACATGACGTACCTTTACAGCCAGGTTTTTCTACCCGGGCAGCACTATCTTGCCACAGGGTAGCAGCCCAGATAGGTTTACCTCTGCGCTGCCAGTTGTTCTGTTTCCAATGCCGCAGCCACCCCCACAGAGCATTTGCCACCATCCATGGGTCAGTGTAGAGATACAGTACTGGCCATTTTCCTCTTTCAGCAATCTCTAGGGCCAGTTGTATAGCTTTCATTTCTGCATACTGACTCGACTCACCTTCCCCTTCCATGGCCTCCACAACTTGTCGTGTGGGACTCCACACAGCAGCTTTCCACTTCCGATGGCCCCCTACCACACGGCAGGATCCGTCAGTGAACAACACATACTGCTTTCTGTCTTCTGGCAACTCATTGTACGGTGGTGCTTCTTCAGCGTGGGTTACCTCTTCTGTCAGCACTGCGAAATCCCTGCCCTCCGGCCAGTCCATGATCTCTTCCAGGATTCCTGGGCGGTTGGGTTTCCCCATTCGAGCCCGCCGTGTAATTAACGCTACCCACTTACTCCACGTAGCGTCGGTTGCATGACGTGTAGTGGGGATATTCCCTTTAAACATCCAATGTAGCACAGGTAGCCGTGGGGACAAGAGGAGTTGTGCTTCTGTACCAACAACTTCTGAAGTGGCTCGAATCCCCTCGTATGCTGTTAATATTTCCTTTTCAGTTGGGGTGTAATTGGCTTCTGATCCTCGATAGCCCCGGCTCCAGAAACCCACAGGTCAACCTCGAGTTTCTCCTGGGGTCTTCTGCCAGAGGCTCCAGGTGAGCCCATGCTCCCCAGCTGCAGTGTGAAGTATGTTTTGCACAGCTGGTCCGGTATGGACAGGCCCAAGGGCTACTGCACGAGCTATTTCTTGTGTGAGTTGTTCAAAGGCCTGTTGTTGCTCGGGGCCCCACTTTCGAGTCACTCGATATAGATCCTCTTCCGAGTCACTCGATATAGAGGACTCACAAGCTGACTATAGCCTGGCACATGCATTCTCCAAAATCCCACAAGGCCTAGGAAAGCTTGTGTTTCTTTTTTGCTACTTGGCAGAGACATAACCGTTATGTTGTTGATCACATCCGTCGGAATGTGGCGACGTCCATCCTGCCATTTTACCCCCAAGAACTGGATTTCCTGTGCGGGTCCCTTGACCTTATTCTGTTTAACAGCAAAGCCAGCTTTCAGGAGAATTTGAATTATTTTCTTCCCTTTCTCAAAAACTTCTTCTGCTGTGTTACCCCACACGATGATACCATCGATGTACTGCAGGTGTTCAGGAGCGTCCCCCAGTTCCAGTGTCGTCTGGATCAGTCCATGGCAAATGGCAGGGCTGTGTTTCCACCCCGGGGCAGTCGATTCCAAGTGTACTCAATGCCCCTCCAAGTGAAAGCAAACTGTGGTCTGCATGCTGCTGCCAGAGGGGTGGAGAAAAATGCATTAGCGATATCGATTGTAGCATACCACTTTTGTAGCATACCACTTAGCTGCCTTTGACTCTAGTTCATACTGGAGTTCTAGCATGTCTGGCACTGCAGCACTCAGTGGTGGCGTGACTTCATTCAGGCCCCGATAGTCCACTGTTAGCCTCCACTCGCCATTAGACTTTTGCACTGGCCGTATTAAAAGGCGAGTGAGTCTTGCTGATCACTCCTTGGCTCTCCAGATGATGAACTAACTCATGGATAGGGATCAGGGAGTCTCGGTTGGTGCGATATTGCCGCCGGTGCACAGTTGTAGTCGCAATTGGCACCTGCTGTTCTTCAATCCTCAGCAATCCTACAGCAGAAGGGTCTTCTGAGAGACCAGGCAGGGTAGGCAGCTGCTTAATCTTCTCTGTACTCAAGCCAGCTATGTCAAAAGCCCACTGGTACCCTTTTGAATCCTTGAAGTACCCTCTCTTGAGGTAGTCTCTGCCGAGGATGCACGGAGCCTCTGGGCCAGTCACAATACGGTGCTTTTGCCACTCATTCCCAGTTAGACTCACTTCAGCTTCCAACACAGTTAGCTCTTGGGATCCCCCTGTCACACCAGAGGTAGAGATGAGTTCTGCCCCTTGGTGGCCTGACAGCATTAGGGTACGCTGTGCGCCTGTGTCCACTAAAGCTTTATATTTCTGCGGTTCTGGTGTGCCAGGCCATCGAATCCACACAGTCCAGCAAATCCGGTTGTCCCTCTCCTCTACCTGGCCAGAGGCAGGGCCCCACTAGGCCTGGTTGGAGCATCTGTCAATTAATTCTTCCAAATGTGAAGCAGAGGTCTCTTCGTCAGGGTCAGGAGTAATACTAGCCCTTCTACTGCCTCTGGGGGACTGCCCAACAGAAACTGGGGCAGCGATCCTCCTAGGGGCCTCTTTTCTTGCTGCTGTATCTTTCCGCAGTTCATGTACCCGAACAGCTAGGGCCGATGTCGGTTCACCATCCCGCTTCCTCATATCTTCCCCATAGTCACGTAAATAAAACCACAAGGTACCCCGTGGTGTGCGTCCTGGATTCTCCCTTGCTTGAGCCGGAGAATGCTGGCACTTAATGGCTGAAAGATTCTTCCATCTAGGTGAGGAGGAACTTATGTGTTCTTCTAACCATTGGGACAGTCTCTCCACGGCTGAAATACAGGCCCGTACTGGGGCAGAGAGATTTTCTTCATATTTATGAAGCTGGTTGGACATAGTATCCACTGTTGGCCCCATCCCCTCCTCCCAATCCGTTGCTGCCAGTGTGCTGGCATGTGATGAGGGTGCAGCCCGTACCAACTTCTGCCACACGGATGCTGTGCACTGGACTTCATCAGGGTCTTTAGGTGTCTGGGCATTGTCCAAATCACTATAAATCATCTCCAGCACAGCTGATTCCCACAGGTGCTGGATACCTTTATCCACAGTGGTCCACTTGCCTACTTGATATACAATATCTTCCTTCTGGGGATACCTTTCTTTCACAGCTGCCAGGAGTCGCCTCCAGAGGCTGAGAACCTGTGCCCCTCTCCCAATTACTCTATCAATGAACCTTTCTCTAGAGAGGGATCCCAGCTGCTTGGCTTCACTGCCTTCTAGTTGTTGGCTACTGGCCCCAGTGTCCCAGCATCGAAGCAGCCAGGTGAGGATGTGCTCACCTGGATGACCACTGAAATCCTTTCGTATTTCTCGCAACTCGCTTAAGGATAGAGATCAAGTGGTTTCTGATTCATTTATGGTTTCGGTCTCTTCTCCCTGATGTTGTTGTGATGACGCTGCTTTAGAGCTGCCTGCCTTTTTCTCTTCTCCCTCCTCCTTAGGAGGAGCTTCTTCCCTTACTAAACGAGCTGACTTCCGTTTCCATTGTTTTGTCTTGCCTATAGGGGCGACTGATGCCATAGATGGTTGGTCCTCTGGGGTGGTCACAGTCTGTGTTATCTCGTCGTCAAATTCAGAAACCTCCCCATCCCCTTGAGGGTGCTGGGCAGTGATAATTGACATTTGATAGGCGTAAGCCAGACCCCAGCAGAGTGCAGCAAGCTGATGGAGTTCTCTGGTATTGCCAAGGTCAGGGCGTACGTCTTTCAAACATTCTACCAGTTTTCTTGGATTTTGCACTTGTTCAGGGGTGAAGTTAAGAACCATCGGAGGAGAAAACCGTGACACGTACCTGCCCATATCCCCCCACACACCTTGCCACCCACAACTACTTTGTCTCGGGGCAGGTCCTTGGATGATATTCTTAATAAATTGTTTGACCTTAGGGAGGAAGAAAAACACTAGAACTAGTAACAGGAGGATAACATCCGACCAAGGGTATCCAAAATACTCAAAGGCTGCTGCAATTAGCCCACAGGGAGAGAAGAAGAAGGCACCACCCCCGATATTATTCACAAATTGACTACTAGGGGAGAAAAAGAAGGCGGTGTAATTCTTAATATATCCAAAAAGATAATCTCCAGGAGACCAGAATGATAACAATACAGGGCCTGAGTACCAGACGAAACTGAAGGCCAGCATGTAACAGCACAGCATGATAAAGAAATCAAACACAGATTTCAACACGTTCTCCGATCGGATATAGAGGAAAAACAAAGAGAACAGAGAACGGACTACATACAACATAGTCACACTAGTGTCTCGTGTCATAGTCACTAGTGTGACTATGTTGTATGTAATAATACAATAAAAATATTAACAATACAATACAATAACAATACAGTACAATAAAAATATTAACAGCAAACCGAACATTGTGACTAGCAAGTATGTTAGTTATAAATACTTTAATCAATTCTGCTGTTATCTCAACCCTCGAGCCCCACGTTGGGTGCCAAAAAGGACTGTGGTGGTTTTACTCAGGTGGGCAGCCGAGCTCCACCACAACCGCTCTCTCACTCCACCCGCCCCTCCCCCAAAGAGGAAGGGGGAGAAAATACAACACAAAGAGCTCGAGGTTTGAGATGAGAACGATTTAATTAAAGGGAAAGGGAATGGGGAGAAAAAAGAAACAAAAGAAGCAATAAGGCCGCGCGGAAGCACAGAGAGAAAGAAAAAAAAGTTATTCTCTACTTCCCATCAACGAGCGATGTTCGGCCACGTCCTGGGAAGCAGGGCCTCAAAACGCGTAGCGGTTGTTCAGGAGGACAGCCCCCTCCCCCACGAGAGCCCCCCTTTTATTGCTGAGTGTGACATCAGGTGTTATGGAATATCCCTTTGGTTGGTTTAGGTCAGCTGCCCTGGCGATGTCCCCTCCCCATCACTTGCCCACCCCCAGCCTGCTGGCTCCTGGGGGCTTGGAGGGAGTCCTGATGCTGTGCCAGCACTGTGCAGCAATAGACACAACGCTGGAGTGATACCAGTGCTGCTCCAGCTACGACCGCAGAGCACAGCACTGTGTGGGCTGCTGCAGGGAAAGGTGACTCCGTCCTAGACAGACCCAACACAGTCACCGAAACCCGCAGTTTGCAGGCCCAGGGGCTCCTTTGTAGGGACCAAGCCCTTTTGTTCAGGGCCCTGAAACTGCTCTCTGGAGACAAAGCTGGCTTCTCATTACTTACACCCTCGCTTTTATGGCCCAGGCTGTCATTTTCAGGGCGCAATGCCTTATCTTTAGGGCCCCTTAGTTGCACTGTGAGGTGCAGAGCTGCCTTTTAGGGTACAAAGCCTTATTTGTGAGGAAACACCCCGCTTCTTCAGGTCCCAAATCCTCACGCTAGGAGACAAGGCCTCAATTTGAGGGCCCAAAGCCTCCTTTAAGGGTCCAAACACCCATCTGGAGGGACCGAAGCATCACTGTAGGGTCCAGTCCGTGAGCCAGAGACTCCAAAGGCCCAGGGTCCAGGTCTAAAGCCTCACCTTGACGACCAGGCCTCCCCACGCTCCCCCTCCCTCCCCATTTTAAGTCTTCAAAGCCGCATTAGTAAGCCCCCGTGTTTCCTCTCTAGGCTCCAAAGCCTTCTTTTCAGGCCTGTCATTTTCAGGGCGCAATGCCTTATTTTTAGGACCCCCAGTTGCACTGTAAGGTGCAGAGCTGCATTTTTAAGGTGCAAAGCCTTATTTGTGAGGAAAGCCCCCTCCCTCCCCATTTTAAGTACTATAAATATGAGGGGTTAGAGGGGGGTTGGGTGACGGGAAGGGTTGTGTTGTCGTGGTGGCTTGGGGGCTTACTGTACCCACCCCCGCTAACGTTTGCTCTTTTGTCAGCTTTGGATCCGAAAGTGGGATCTTAACACGGAAAACACAGGGGAGACTTTACTGCTCTCCACATCTACCTTAAAGGAAGTCGTGGGGAGCTAGGGGTCGGCCTCTTCTCACAGACAACTAGTGATAGGACTAGAAAGTATGGCCTCAAGTTGCGCCAGAGGTTTACTTTGGACATTAGCGGTGGTTTTCTCGGGTGGGCAGCCAAGTTCCACCGCAGCCTCTCTCTCACTCCCCCTCCTGAATAGGAAAGGGGGAGAAAAAACGATACAAAGGGCTCAAGGGTTGAGATAAGAATGGGGACATTGCTCAACAATTATTGTGACAGGCTAAACAGACTCAGAGAAGGGAGACATTAAGAATTATTGCCTATTACTAACAAGCTAGAGAAGTGAGGAACAAAAGAAAGAAACCCAAAACACCTTCCCCCCATCCACCCTCCTCTACCTCTTTAACCAAGCGGAGCAGGGGAATGGGGGAATGGCGGTTGTGGTCTGTCTGTAGCACTTTGTCCCTGCCGTTCCTTCTCGGTCACTCTCTTCCCCTGCTCCAACGTGGGATGCAGTCGTTCCCAAAGTGATCCTGCGTGGGCTTCCCTCAGGCAGCAGCTCTTCAAGAACTGCTCCAGATACGGGTCCGTACCACGGGGTCCATCCATCAGGAGCACACTGCTCCAACCTGGGTCCCCCACGGGCGGCAGCTCCTGCCAGGTCACCTGCTCCTGCGTGGGCTCCTCTCCACGGGCTGCGGCTCCGGCCCGCAATCTGCTCTGGCGGGGGTCCTCCACAGGCTGCAGCCTGCTTCAGTGCAGGTCCACCTGCTCCACCGTGGCCTCTTCCACGGGCTGCAGCGTGGAACCCTGCTCCACCGTGGTACTCCGTGGGCTGCAGGGGGACAACCTGCTTCACCATGGTCCTCACCACAGGCCG
Organism: Anser anser; assembly: GCF_964211835.1. Classification (NCBI taxonomy): domain Eukaryota; kingdom Metazoa; phylum Chordata; class Aves; order Anseriformes; family Anatidae; genus Anser; species Anser anser. The sequence continues at coordinate 7,583,672 of NC_139733.1, forward strand.
CAGGGGAACTTCTGCTGTGGTGCCTGGAGCACCTCCTCCCACTCCTTCACTGACCTTGGGGTCTGCAAGGCTGTTTCTCACTCCTCTCTCTCTCCCAGCTGCTGTTCCGCAGCAGTTTTTTCCCTTTCTTAAATATGCTCTCACAGAGACGCAAACAACGTCGCTTATTGGCTTGGCTCTGGACAGCAGCAGGGCCCTTATCTAAAATGGGGCAGCTTCTGGATTCTTCTCACAGAGGCCACCCCTATGGGCCCCTGCTACCAAAACTTGCCAAGTAAGCCCACTACAATTTCTTCTCAGAAAGAATAGTCAGGAATTGGAACGGGTTGCCCAGGGAAGTAGTGGAGTCACCTGGGGGTGTTCAAGGAAAGGTTGCACATGGTGCTTAGGGACATGGTTTAGTGGGTGACATTGGTAGTAGGGGATAGTTGGACCAGATGATCTTGAAGGACGTTTCCACCCTTAATGATTCTACGATTCTGTGATTCTAATTAGGAGGCTTTGAACCCTGATGGTGAGAGTTGGCGAAAGGAGTCAGGGCTCAGACTGGACTGTCAACTGCAGTAAAGACGATTAAGACCGCTGGCTTTGTAACGTCTCTTGCTGATGTCTGGGGGAGACAACGAGCTCTGGTCTCACCCTGCTCTCGAGAAACTCTGTAGGAGAAGGACGTGAGGAGGGAGCAAGCTGTGACCCAAACGCCAGGTGTCCTGCGGCTCTCCCGCAGGGCGGCAATGCTGGCCCAAAGGTGCGGTGCAGGCGCCGCCACTCCAGGGCTGCAGCCCTGTCCGAGGGACATCTCCGCTCCTGCCTGTGGCACGGGGAGCGTTGCCAGCAGGCCGAGGGAAGCAATCCTTCCTCTCCGCCGCGTGTCGCGGGACCCGGCATTTGAGCCTGTGCCGGCTGCAAGAGCGGCCATCCTCTTGCTTGGGTGCCGAGGGCCCAGGCCCCAGCGTGGCACCTCCAGCCACCCCTGTGAGGCGGGGGCTCTGTCACAGCGGGTGCCAGGTAGCTTTGGGCGTCCCTGCCCAAACGGGGGGCGTGCGGTGGTGATGTCACAATGGCTGGCCATGGTGACCCGCGGGGGCGAGGAGCATATAAAAGGCTGCTGGGCTCGGGCCGTGCCTCAGTGCGATTTGGTGAGTTGGGGAGAGGGCAGGGAGGAGGGGGCTGCCCGGGGCTGCCGAGGGAGGAGGGGTTGCACACCTCGGGCCGTGCTGCAGACTCACCCTTGTCCTGCTTCTCCCTCAGGGTCGGCAGAGGAGCGTGTGGAGGAGAAACCCCAGCACCGCTGGGGCAGTGACTCTCCAAGTGCTCGCTGTCCAAGTGCACCATGTCTGAAATGAAGCGGAAGGCTCCCGACTCGAGGGAGCAAGGTGAGAGAAAAGTATCCCGTCCCACAGGAGGGCGGGGAGGGGCTGGGGGGGCTGCCTGTGGCCGAGAGGGGAGGCAGGGGCAGGCAGGGGCTCCCCAACCACCCCGGGGCAGGGCCCCTCTGCTCCTTGGCAGGGGGGGCCCAGGTCAGGCTTTGGGTGCCTGCTGGGACCCTTGTGCCTGCTGTGCCTCCTTCCCCTCCACAGCCTCTGGCCCTGCCCATCAGCCAGCATGGCAGGGACAGAACAGGCCCTTGGGGACAGTCCCTCAGGGACACCTGGCCCCGCAAAGGTGCTCAATGGCTGTGCCATTTGTTCTCTCCCCTCCAGCATGCATGCTGTGTGGCCGGGCAGATGCTGACCCGAACATCTGCGGCCCCAGACACGAAAGGAATGGACTCTGTGCCCACACGTTTTGCCTGGTGAGTTCCCCCAGGGTTCCCGTCAGCATCCCACCAGGGACGGTCCCTTCAACTATGACCCCTAACGAGATCCTGCTCTTTTCTACAGTATTTTGTGGATAACCTTTCACAGCGTGGAAGCATGCGCGAAGACATAGAGGGGTACCGTCCTGACGACATCCGATGCGCAATCAAGCGGGCATCCCAGAAGGTGAGGACCTGATGGGAACAGGGAGGTTTGGGCCAGGAGATGCTCCCGCGAGCTTAGCCTGGACCCCAAGGAAGCAATCCCAGCCTTTCCAACCCGCTCCGGGACAAACTGCTGCTCTGGCAGACGAGCCTTGTCCGCCAGGGGGGTCTGCAGAGCGTGACCCAGCAGCGCCCGCGCCCTGTGCCCTGCCCTGCCCAGGGGTGTGGGGCCAGCGGTGGCGGCATCGAGCCTGGTGCTAATGGGGCTGCTGTGTTCTTTTCAGCAATGCTTCGTTTGTGGCGAGCGAGGGGCCACCATCACCTGCACGGAGACAGGCTGTGAACGCAGCTTCCATCTCCCCTGCGCCTCGGAGGGAGAATGCGTCACCCAGTTCTTTGGGCAGTACAGGTAAGGGCTGCCAGCAGCAGCCAAGCAAGAGAGGACCCCACGCTGGTGCTTCCCAGCAGCCTGGCAGAGCCGGAGGCAGCGCCAGAGCCTGGATGGGCCTGGGGCTCCTTCACGTTCCTCTGCCCTCCTCGCCACAACCGCGGCAGGCCCAGCACTTCTCACCTTGCCCTTCCCTTCCCTCTCCCCGCCAGGTCCTTCTGCTGGGAGCACCGCCCTCAGCAGGCAGTGCAGGCAGCTCCGGAGCAGGACACCATCTGCATCATCTGCATGGACCCTGTGGGGGACAGCAAGTCCTACCACACCATGGTGTGCCCAGCCTGCAGTCACGCCTGGTTCCACCGGGGCTGCATCCAGGTAGGAGCCCTCCCCTCACCCTGCGCGCACGGCAGGTGCTCAGCAGCACCAGGGCCCGCTCACCTCTCACCGCATGTGTTTCTGCTGCAGGGACAAGCTATGAGTGCAGGCATTCTCTGCTTCCAGTGCCCCATCTGCAGAAACAAGGTGGAGTTCCGTTCCGAAATGTCCATCATGGGGATCCGAATCCCAGTCAGGTTGGTGTCCCTCTGCCCTGCTCTCTAGACACGAGGGCACAAGCGCTGTGTATGGCCAGGGACTGGACAATTTCCCTCCCTTCTCTTGCAGAGGACCAACCTGGGAGGACGGCAACGCCTTTGCATCGCTGCTAGAGAGGCACCAGCGCTGTGATGTCAGCGAATGCCTTTACCCACAAGGCAGGGAGCAGGCGGAGGGACAGGGGTGAGTTGCCTCAGCAGCCATCTGGGGCTCTGCCCACGTCCTCAGCCTCAGCACATGCTGGGGGAGCCAGGACAGAGCACAAGGGATGTGCCAGCCACTCCCTGGCTCAGACACTTTGTCCTCACACCCACAACTCTTTGCTTCCCCAGGCCCTGGCAGCTGCTCCTGTGCCGCTCCTGTGCTGCCGAAGGCACCCACCGGCGCTGCTCCAACTTGACCAACAGCACAGGCACCTGGGAGTGCGACAGCTGCGCTGGCGTGGGCACCAGCAGCCAGGCAGCACCATGGCCATTACAAGGTATCCCGGTGACTGACAGTACAAGGCGGGAGAGAGACCAGGCGACGATCCGCCATGTACTTTGGGCACCAGACACCTTTAACCAGCCCCAAAGACGCCATGAGACCAGTGCTGAGAGCAGCACTCACAGCCCTAACGCTGAAACAGCACCAGGAACCTCCAATCGCCCCACGGTGCCCGAAGGCAGACTCCCCGCCGGCCAGCGGGGGCGACCCCAGACAAGAAGCTGCTCACCGCTGGAACGTCCAGCCCCAGATCCCCAGAGCCGGCCCCGAAGACGACGCAGGAGCAGCCACGCACCACAAAACGGTGCTGGGAGCAGCAGCAGCACCAGATCTGCCAGGGGGGCGGCATCGGGGTCCCCCAGTGGATCCCCAGGGCCTAGGCGGAGACGACGCTCCAGCCAGCAGGGGACGGCCCGGACAAGAAGCCGCTCCCCGTTACAACATCAGGCCCCAAATACCCAGAGGCAGACCCAAAGACGGCGTGGGAGCAGACGTGCTACAACCCCCAGTGCTCAGGACAGCAGCAGCAGCAGCTTTGAAAGCGAAACGGCACCGGGGTCCTCCAGCGATTCCCCGGTGCCTGAACGCAGCAGCCGCTCCAGCCACGCCGGGCCAGTCCGGATGCGAAGCCGCTCCCGGTTACAACATCGGGCCCCAAATCCCTACGGCTGGCCTGAACAACGCCACGGGAGCAGCCGTGCTCCAGCCCCACGTCCTGGCTCGAGTCCCCAGCCGCCATCACAATAAAGCTTGCTGCCAATCCCATCTGTGCTGAGAGATCACATGCGCGTCGGCTTCAGCCTCACTCGCACGACTAAGCCGTGTCTCCCTGCTTCCTTCCCTCCCCCCCATTAGATTGATTAGGAAAGCAACGCAATTCCAGTAAGCACGTTTGGCTTAATCACATTGACCAAAAGGGGTTACGATCTACGCAGCCAGACGTGTCGTTTGGGCTGCACATGTCCCAGTTATTAGCCAACCGTCACCCTGTAGACTATGGCACGTAGAGTTAGGAGCCGCGAAATTAAAGTGTCTTTGACGAATTGTAGTATGAACTTTCCCTGTGAGATTCCAAAGTTGCACTCCATTAAAACACCCCTCTGTTTCTAACTGCGCATTCATTAGCGCAGGCCCATGAGTTTTCAGGTCAGAATCAGTACGATACAAGCTTGCATCTCCCACATCCAAGTGAAAACCATGCTTAGGTGTGATTGTTGCACAACCACAATTGCACGCAGTTACAATTCCTTGCCGTCCCCACCCACGTTGAACTTGGGCATCATAACGCACCACGGGGCCTTATCACATGCATGGGCTTCGCAAGGCTGCTGTTGACAATTTGGAATAATGGGGAGTGGTACGACAAAATAAGGTAGATACCAAGATGTTTCAAGCACAGGTTCTGCTCGCCACCGATGTGGGCATCTAATCCCCAAGGGTGATGTAAGCAATAGCAACAAGACGATTTGTTACCTAGCTGCCGAATGCAGCACCAATCAGCGCAAGCAGCCAGGCGGCACCGGGGTCCTCCTGAGGCTCCCCACCGTCGGGCAGCACCAGCCCCAGCACTGCCAGCCAGGCAGGACTGGGGCCCTCCTTGGCTCCCTGGTACCCGAGAGCAGCAGCTCCAGCACCCTCAGACTGACAGGAGTGGGGATGCCCCACAGCTCCATAGTGCCCAAGAGCAGCAGCGGCTCCAGCCACCCTGGACCAGAGCAGAGGACAACCCGATCATGATTACAACGTCCAGCCCCAAATCCCTACAGCCAGCCCAGAACACGCTGCAGAACCAGGCATGCGCTAGCCCCAAGTGCTGGCCCTAATCCCCAGCCCCCAAGCCCAATACAGTTCTGAGCCAGCCTCTCCCCGCTCCCCTCGCCCATCTTCCCCCAGGCTGCTTGCTTTGCAGGGGAGCCCATGGCAGCGGGGACGAGCACTCTGGACACGCTCTTTCCCACTGGCACACGTGGGTGATCACAGCACTGCAGCGCTGGAGAGGAGGTCGGGGCTGGCAAGAGGTGGGACAGGTGAGAGCAGGGCTGGCAGCCGGCTTTGGGCTCTTGTATGGCCTTGCCGTTAGCGCAAGGACTCGGCTTCGGCTTATCCGGGTTGCTCAGGCCACGCTCGTGAGCCTGCAAGAAAGGGACAAGTTTAACGGCAGCATCCTCCCCAGCAGGTTTGGGTCGAGGCGTCTGCCTGTCTTATGCCCGCTCTGGCACCGGTGCCTGTGAAGAATGACGTCGCGAGGTGCTGGGCCTGCTCTCTCAAGGAAGAACTACAGGCTGAGCACTGAGCCGGAGAAGTCCAAGGTCGCAGGTACGGGCTGTACACGCCTCGCACAAGCAGGACCGCTGTGGAGCGGGGTGAGCGCCCCTCGCCTCGCTTGAGATCGACTGCCTCCAGTGGCAGTGGCCGTGCTGAGAGAGGCGTGGTGGGGCAGAAAGCGAGTGAATCCCTGAGCCGAGGCGAGATTTTGGGAGGGCCTTTCCTGCAGAACGAAGGACTCCGCCAGAAACTCATGTCGCGGTGCCCTTTCTCCAGCCGTGTGGTGCTGGAGGACGTGGTGTTGCCTGTCTTTGTCCCATCGGACTCTGGGAGTTCCTCTTCCAGGGCAGACGGCCTCTCGGGTTCTCGGATTAATGCTTTCCTCGGAAATGATGATACTGCTGGGCAGTCCGTTTGCTCTTGCACCGGCCAACCCGGCACAATCCTGCTTGTGAGACCGCGAGGCTGGTATTTGAGGGCTCCGTGGCACCCACAACTAAGGCAAGCTGCTTTGTGGGGCACCAGGGATTGTTTTGCACAAGGAAAGCTACTGCGAGGCATACAGCCTTAAGGAGGCTGTGAGTTAGCCTAGATGAGCTGTGTCTGCGAGCCTCTCTGTCCCCGCATCTTCTCCAGCACAGTGAAGAGATGTAGTAGCTACAGAGAACGTTCCAGGTACAAGCAGGACATCAGGAAGTGCAGTGGTGGTATTATTATTTTTATTTTTATTTCCCTTGGAAATGAAATTGGGTCCTCACATCCAGCTTTTCAAGTAACTTTATCTGGAAGTAGCAGAGCAGCGTTCCTGAGTACGTAGTTTCACGTGAGGGGACGACTGTACAGCCTCCCACTTGCATTGGAGAGCAGCTCAAACTGGAAGGAGCCCCCTGTTGCGGAGATGCGCTCCATAATGCTGGTGTCTAGGGCCGTCAGTGAAGACAGTGAGAAGGTAAATGGCTTCCTGAAGCTGTCTTCCCCCGTGCTGATCTGCAACCTGGAAGGTTGTTTTCCTGTAGTTATCAATTTTTTGCTTGTACTTGAAATGAATGGTGTGAGTTTACCTCCTGACTCCTGAAGCTTACTTTTCTCTCCTTTTTCACAAGGGATAGTGAACAGCAGGCTGCTGAATGCACTCTGGACATGCTCCGTCCCAGTGGCACACATGGGTGATCACAGCGCTGCAACGCTACTCTGTGTTGGTGCGGCCTCCCCTCGAGTACTGTGTACGGTTCTGGGCACCACAGTACAAAAAGGATGTGAAACTGTTGGAGAGTGGCCAGAGAAGGACAACGAAGATGGTGAAGGGCCTAGAGGGGAAGACGTACGAGGAGCGGCTGAGGTCACTTGACCTGTTCAGCCTGGAAAAGAAAAGGCTGAGGGGAGACCTCATCGCGGCCTACAGCTTCCTCACGAGGGGGAGCGGAGGGGCAGGCGCCGATCTCTTCCCTTTAGCGACCAGCGACAGGACCCGAGGGAGCGGTGTCAAGCTGTGGCAGGGGAGGTTTATGCTGGATATCAGGAAGAGGTTCTTCACCGAGAGGGTTGTCGCGCACTGGAACAGGCTCCCCAAGGACGTAGTCGTGACACAAAGCCTGTCAGAGTTTAAGAAGCGTTTGGACTGTGCTCTTAGTAACAGTAACAGGTAGTAGTCAGAGTAGCTTGGGTGCAGGAGACGCAAAAGGGGCCTTTCCAAAAGGCCAATTATTTTTCCAATTTCTTATTGTCCTTCCGGAAGGAGTGTTGGTATGTACTCCCCCAGGGATATCTCCCTGTCCCCTGGCACTCATATTTCCCATTTTTCCTAGCCCTTGTCAGTGTGCTGCTGCAGAAATTTACCTCCTGTAGGGTACCACACACTAATGTTCCGATTCTGGAAAACGGGATTGTACTGCCAAGCACTTTATCTATGGGTTTACCAGATTCCATGGTGTACTGCCAAGCACTTCACCGTGCAAGGGGTACTGTACATCAGATCTCCTGAGACTAGTTCTTTCTCTCTCTTATCTCACACTTCGTCCATCTCTAGCTGCGTCCCTCGCGGAGCATGGAACTGCTCTCTGCTGTGTGCCGTGGGACCTGGCATTTAACACACCTCGGGGCCCGTGCTACAGACTCACCCTCGTCCCGCTTCTCCTTCAGGATTGGCAGCACCTGAGATTGTGCTGAAAGATCGCACACGCGTGTGTTGTCTCTATTCACCTCTGCCTTTCTCGAGGGGGGGTAACATTATGGGCTAGGACCACAGGGTTGTCTTCTCCCCAGGGTCTGTCAGCATCTTCCTTACACCCTCCAGCCTCTTGGCTACGCATTTCAGGCCTTGCTGTCCCTGGGAGACTGCTGTTCTCTAGCAGCCTCAAGGATGTGTGCTTTCAGCTGAGGAGCTCAGAGAGCTTTGCAGCTTCCTTTGAATGTGAAGAGTCACTCACATGGCTGCGAGAGGGCACCTGCACAGGGCCCTGGCCTCTCAGGGCTGGGTTCAGAGCTGCGGTCACTCTCACAGGCACTCTCCCAGGGCTGGGGCTGGCAGCAGGCTCTGGCCTCGGGACACAGTGCTGGTGTGGGGGGCACTGGGGGCAGTCTTCCTCGCTGCTTATCTTCTGGCCTTTCCTGTCTTTGACAGACTTCAGCAGTCAAGCCAGTTCTTGCTGGTTCCATTATCTACGCACAGTCTTTTGTTCCCTTATTTTTGGGTCGTTAACATACAGTTGTGCTATCTAAGACCTAGGAATCGCCATCCTTTATCGTGTTCCCTGTCTCATGACCACCTACATGAGTTCTCCGGCTGGCACCGAGCAGGTGGGGGGCTCCGAACCGCTGGTGGAGGAGCGGGCTCCAGCACAGCAGCCGGCCTGACCATGGCGGTCCGGGGGAGGACCCGCGGGTCCCCGCTGGCCCGCTCCCTCCCAGCAGCCCCGCTCAGCACAGCAGTCCCCGGGGCAGCCCTGGCGGGGTGCGGGCCCCACGCCTCGGCCACGCTCTGCTCCGCGACCCGCCCGGGGGCTGCCACCTAACGCCCTTAGCGGCCGCCCGGCCGCTCTCCATCCTCGCTCGGCCGCCGGCCAAGGGGATGTCACCGCCGGGCTGGGCCGGGCTCCGCACCTCCGCCCCGGGCCGCTCCGCCCCTCAGGCGGAAGGGAAGCGGCGGTGCTGATGGCTGCGTGGCGCGGCGCCCTCGGCCTCGGCCTCGGCGTTCTTTGCCTGCTGCCGGTGCCCGGTGAGCGCGGGGCGGCGGCCGAGGGGGGCCGTTGGCGGCCGGGCTCCCTCCAACCGCCGCGGTGCGCCGCTTGGAACCGGCCGAGGAAGGGCTGCGGGGGGCCGGGCGGTACCGGGCCCTGCCGCGAGGGGCCGGGAGACGGGCGAGGGAGGAACCGTCCCGGGAGCGGCAGGAGGGGCGGCGTCGCCTCGCCTGCCAGCCTCGACGGAGCCTCTCGGCAAGCCCTGGTGGCGGGGATGTTCCGGAAAGTAAAGGGAACAACGGGTAGAAGTGGCCGAGTGCCATGGAAATGCAGGTCCACGATGCGCCTTTGCATCCCGTAAATGCCCAGGAAAGTGCAGCGTGCTCTTCCACGCGATTTTCAGGCTTGCGTGGGGGCTTGAAGAGACCACGGTGCTGGTTGAGGCTTTGCAGATGTAGCGCAGATGGCATCACCAGACGGTGTCTGCAGGCCTGTTTGCCTGGGTTAGTCCTTCACGCGTGTGCGAAGGCTTGGGAAGAGCTCCTCGATGGAGGCCAGGTACTTTGCAAGTGGCAGGTGTTCACCTTTGCTGTGCTCTGAAGGAAGTAACAGATCAGCAGACCCTAACACAAACGCTTGAAACATATTTAGGTGTTAACCTCGATGAGATGGTCAGTACGAGAGCAAAACTCGATACAGGAGTTACTTCTTTCATTACTAACTCTTGGATTTTACCTCTTTTCAGCTTTGGGTGAGGACTGTCAAGCATATCTTGATCCCCATAGCAAGGTGCAACGTGCAGAATCCTGTCCCAACTTCTGCTGTGGAGATTGCACGCGTCGATACTGTTGCTCTAATTCATTATTCAGATTTGATGAAGAACATCAATTGATGTGTAATCTACTTGATGGAAGGTATGAGGCAAATGGATTGTGTACAGTGGGTTCGAAGTATCAAAGCAAGCATCTTAATGGTAAAAACCTACAAAGGGACCTTTCAGCTCTATATCAGGCTCTGTTGGGGATCTACTTTAAGGCACGTAACTTACTTTTAAAGTGGGAGCAATGAGATAGACAAATTGATGCATGAACTGGCATGTGTTTTCTTGAGTATTTTCAAACACTTCTACTGCTCTGTTTCACTTTTCTTTGAGGATGACAAAATTAATCTCATTCTCTTTTTATTCTCCATTACCTTTCATAAGTACTTGGAACTTGGCCAGGTGCTAAATATGTCTTAAATTCCACTTTTTGAGATGTATTATCTTCTTACAGGACCTCTGACTTGGGCAACCTGAACTTGCTTTTGGACTCCGAAGATTTAAGTGATTATGGCCCCAGGTAAGACATGCGAAGCACCAGCTTTTTAAATGTTATTTATTTGGAGGTTCTATAAATGTTTTTATATTTAGAGTTTTTTTATTGCATAGTCAGTCTGTGCTAGGAGAAAATGAAAACAGAAATATGGATTTGTGTGTTAAGTATGTTGAACACTCAAACTGGCGTACACCTGAGACTATTTGAAGAAACAGATAAGAAAGAGACTGGATCATGCTAATGATCCCCATATGCAATAGTCCATGTTCCTGTTACTGAATGGGAGTTTGTCTTCTGAGGCATGGGCATGCTTACTCTGTCTTTCTAAGAACTGATGGATTAAGTCTATAGTGGTTCTGTAAGAGAGGTGCTTTTGGTTGAAGCATCTCCTTCCTTTTTAGCATCTTTTGCACTTAGATTTTATCAATATTTCTTGTGCTATTTTGATGTCACATGAGATAAGTTACTTTCAGTGTATGCATTATGTTGGTGATTACAAGAGTCCTGCTGTAAAATGTTCCTGGTTCCCATTCTATGGAATAATATAAAGGAAGAACAAGAATTAATTATGAACCATATCTGCATATGTTCAAATAATTACAAACCTTTAGACTGCTAAATTTAGTAATGAATGTTACTGAACTGCTCAGATAATATATTTTAATTTTAATTTTAAATTATATTTTGAATTTTCTTTTTAGTTGACCTTGAGTATGTTTTCTTCTGAAAACACACCTTTATCAATTTCACATTGTCAGCATATATTTCAACAAGAAATTTGTTGTTCTCCATGAAATGATAAAAATAAAAAAGTAAAATGTAGCTGTGCTGGCTGTTAGATTTTTGACAAGGTCCCAAATGTGGAAGGATTTTCCCTAGGCAACTGCAGCGTTTTGTTAGCTGTCCCCAACGGCAGCTGGGTGAAGCTGCCGGGAGAATATCCAAGGCTGCCAAGTTAATTCGTCAGCCTGATGGTTCACTCTGACGTGAGGAACTGCTTCAGAACTGAAAAAGCAGAAGAAGCCATCCTCTGTCGGTGCTTAGACAGGGGTTTGAGCAGGTGGGTGCTCTTGGCTGGACTTGAAGGCTCAGGGAACCGAAAGAGATCCAGTTCACTTCTGGCGCTTCCAGAGGCGCCCCCCCTGGTTTAGCAGCCGAGGAATCCGTGCTGAGCCCCGCTGCTTGCTTTACTTTAAAAAAGAAAAGGGTTAAAAAAACACCAGCGGTTCCTCCACGCGAAGACCGGCGCAGGGCTCTCCGCTGAGGGGAGCCGAGGCACTGCCTGAGGTGACGCCGCCTGCCCAGCGCCCCCCCGGCGGCGTAGCGCTGGGGCGGGGCCAGCGCCGTGACGGGCGGGGAGGGGCGGGGCCGGGCGGCGGGCGCGGGCCGGGCGGCGGCGGCGGCGGCGGCGAGCATGGGGTAAGCGGGCGGGCGGCCGGGCCGGGCCGGGCCGGGCGAGCTCCGTGCCCGCCGCGTCCCCGGCAGGAGGGAGGTGAAGGGCTGGCTGGGCTGGCTGCGGGTCCCGGGCGGGGAGGGGTGCTGGGGGCTGTTGGCGCATTCCCCGGGGCTGCGGGAGCCCCGGCTTTGCAGTCGCTGCTTTCCCGATGCGTTTTTAGCGGAAAGATAAGGAAAAAAAAAGCACCCGACCCTTCCGATTCCCATCGTCGGGCCTGCGGAGGTGTTGAATATGTTTGAGGATGAAAGGGTAAATGTGAGGGTTCTAAGAAATGCGGTTTTTTCCATGCCAACGAGCATAGCTATCGCACAGCACAGAAAGAAAAAATAATTTTAAAAAGCCAAAATCACTACCGAGCCTGCACGGTTACTTAAGGAACTGTAACGGAGGGCCTCAGTCTTGGAGGTGCATCTGTAAATGACGGAAAACACTCAGCATGTAGTAGCAAAGCTGCTTTAACTATTTCTCTTCTCAGCTATGGCATGTCTCAGAAGATGTCTCACGGTGAGGAAAGGGGCCCTTAGGGATTCTCTCAAGCTTCTTCCTTTCAGTTGCACTACAGCTTTGAAAAATCAATGTGGTGTGCAAACACTTGGACTTAACGTCAGGCTTGTTTTCCAGTTAGGCTATTCTAAGTAACAACAAAGTTACAATTCATAATTTTTTCTTACAATAACAAAAAAAAGAAGTAGTTATGCACAGAAACACTGCTTTTGAAAAGCCATCTGAACGTGAGTCCAGAGGAAAACCACTCCCCAAAACTTTCCAAAGAGAATGATGACCTTGAATGTTTGATTTAGGATGTTTCAACATCGGAAATGAAAATGAACAGGACTTGGGTTACTCTTTCTGCCGTCACTGGGGCACCCAGTCACTAGTAGGGTACCCTCCTGTTACAGACTGCCTGGTAACAGAAGTTTTTTTTTTCTTTTAAACGAGCAGTAAGCTTTTTTCCTTTCAGAAGAGCTCTCCTGTTTCTGCCTGCAAGGTATGCTCCACCCTTTAGCGCCATGCCAGTTTCTCTTAAAAGACATGTTTTACATTGCTTCTCAATGACAATGTCTATTTAATACTTGTCTGTGTGGCTGATGTCAGTCGAGATATTTTTTTTTGTATGGTCAGCAAGATGAACATGGTTGTTTACTCCTTGAACGGTTTATAACAGTAGAGACAACAAACAGCAGCTTCCTTTAGTGTCCTGCACAAATATTACCTTCGATGCTGCCCTTCAAAAAGAGGGGGCGGGATGTTTCCCAAACGGTACAGGCATTAAGGGTCAGAAAGCATTTAGTTCCTCATTCTTTCTCTGGCCATATTCCTATATCAAGTCACTGCTCTGACTAATTGCTCACAAATCCTAGCTTTTAAAGAGACTTTCATATCTATGAGGGCTTGTCACAAACTTTGTGGACTGGCCACTGGGCTGCGTGAGCTGGGTGGTCTCTTCTCCCCGCTTGGAAAACCTGCCACGATTATGGTGCGATTCTTTGGGACCATGCTAGGGAAGGGCTCGGTCTGGTGCTGCAGGCGCTCTTCCTGTGTCCTGTCCAGCTGAGCAGTTGGTAGTTCGCCTGCGCTCCTGCTTCTTTGCTGTATTTATTCTGAGGTCTTCAGCAGAAGTGCAAGTTCCAGTTTAGAGTAGGTTTCTTTTTATTACGGTCCTTTAATACCGATTTCCTTCAGTATTTAATATTGTGTATCAGGTGTTGTTGAGGCAGGGGTGCAAGGCACTTTGGGCAACTCCATGAAGTTCAAAAAGCAGGCAGTTACTATCCTGTAATCTCCTTTTGGTCTTTTTTTAAGACAATAAATGTTATTCCTTTGGAGTGTCATAACAACATACTTTCAAGTACTCGAAAGTATTGTGCTTCCCAGAACACTGCATTTAGAAGAAAATTAAGCATTTTAAGTGTACAAGTCAGCATTAACTCGGATTCACGTGTTTTCCATTATTAGTTTATTCCTAAAGATTATTTGGAGCTTTTAACTCACAGTGTAGGCATTGGTTTTATACCACTAAACTTGTTAAATTTGCCACCATTTTTTCCTTACATGTAAGATGGATGTATACAATTTGTACAACTTCCGCTGTTGAAGAATGCATTGAAGGTGTTTCACTTTATTTTTCTTTGAATTGGATTAGCAAATATTGACTTTTCCCTGCTGTGTTCTGTTTTGGAAATAGATTGTGAGTAGTAAGGTTTAGATCGTTTCCTTCTCTCATTCTACCGTACTTAGTATTCCTCCTTTACGAAGCTGCAGAAGCAGAGCACTGGTTTGCTGTAACCACAGTTGTCATCATTTGCATTGGTAACATGTTTTTTTAGCCTTGGTATGCCAATTCTCCAATAGTGACCCTTACTGGAAAAGGAAATTAGATGACTCACCCACAATTCAACTAATTGTGAAATATTTGCGTGTTTAAGGAGGTGGGGCGATACAGAACATCTGTATCAGAGTTGCAGAGGAAAATAATGTAGTTGGCACAGCTGATGACCGGTCACTCTAAGTTGAAACAGAATTACCATTGTACACAGTTAGTTGGTCTCCATTTCTAAATTAATTTCTGCCTTGAAGTTATGTAACACACTGTAACGCCTTGAGAAAAGGCTGTTCGTCCTTACGTGGTGGGAAAAGGGAGGCGGAACAACAGCCTTCCTGGGAAGTCTCAGCCAACAGAGGACAGCCTTGTTAGACTCGGGTTGTGTGCGTTCAGCGTTTGTCGTGGGCTGATCTGTGTGTTGTCTTGAGACTTGGCTCCTCTGTGAAATGGAGAAATTTGTGTCGTTCTGCCCACCCTTGTTTGAAAAGCAGTGTCTGCAATGGTCTACTGTGTGTATAAGGTGGCAAAAACTGTACGCTTCTAACTGTGGAGGATGTGATTATCCTAACTTGCTGTCTCTCAATTTAGATGTTTTTAAGCACATGCGTCCTCCTTAGTCATGGTAAAAAATAGTGATGCTGAACTATACCCTGTTCTCTTCCTCTTCCACTATTGCTGTCAGGGACTTCAGTTCGTATTTTGTTGTGTATTTTGATGCTTCAGCATCTGTAATAGGTTTCCAATGATGAATTAAGAAAATTGTTATTTGGAAAATAACTTTTTATGCAAGCACTCTCTATTTAATATTCAGGGAATTTCTTTTCCAGTACTGGTCCTCAGTATTTTATGTAACAACCAAGTTAAACTGTATACAGAGCCCTCTCTGTATGGCTTGCATTCAGACACAGGCTTATCCCACCAAGAAATGTAAGCTGCTAGTCTAGGCACAGTTCAGATGTGGATTTGAAGCTATTTTAAAAAATGTTCTGTGCTTTTTACTAGCCTGAAAAGTAAATATAAGCTTGCACAATTTGTAATGGTAACTTGCATTATAGGGCACTTGTTTTTTGTCTCCATTGCTGACAAAGCAGTTGTGAGCTGCTATTAATGATTCTTCAGCTGCCAGCTTCAGGCAGGGGGCTTAAATGCTAGTGCAGGTTCGTATGCTCTGAAACCAAGATGGGAAGAGATTGAAAAATGCTGCTCTGGCACAAGAGGCAGATGTGCATGGTTGGGTTTAGCAGCATGCTCTTCTAACTACAGAAGGCCGTTTCACGGCAAAAAGCAAGATACTGTGTCTTTGCACGTTTAGGCCAGGTTGAGATTCATCACTTGGGTTAGGTTTAGCGGTTCGTTTTTTCTGTAGGTGTGTCCTTTGTTTCGGTATGTACTTATTAGGGTAGGATGTTTCTTCTAATTCTGTGGGCTTTGCTGTGCTGGTACAAAATAGAAGTCTGAAAAGAGTACATGTTTTGTGCACGGGTTGACTGTGAGCGAACTTGTGAAAGCACCCACAGACAGGATAGTCCTCAGATAAGGGTCCTACAGGCCAGGAAATGGAGAATCCTTGCTTCAAAACATGGTTAAGAGACCATGCTTGTTACTCAGTAAGATCTTTGAGCATGTGGGTTCCAAAGCTAGATCCAACTCTGCTGCTTCATGACCATGCTTCTGCAGAGGTCTGTTCTTATTTGGGCAATGTGAGATTTTCCTTGTTTTTTTGTTACAGTGAATAGCACGCTTTTCCCAATGAGGGGAAGAGTGAGAAAGCACATCAGTTCGTTATGGTCTAGGATAGTTCATTTACCTAATTGAAATTTTGCTCCTGTCTGAACACTCAGTTTCTGGCTTCTGTACGTATGATGACATATGGTTAACGTGTGGAAAGAGAAGGGTCTGTGCCAGTAAGAGCTGTGTTACATGGCAAGCAGAGCTGGTGGGTGTAACCTAGTTTGAACTTCCTTTGATTGCAGTTTCAGAGTGTTTGGTAAGTCGAACCCAAGCTGAATCTGCTAGAACTGTTTTTGTTTTAAACTTTAGCTCTCCAGCCAAGTCAATTTCTAATTAGTTGCTTAAATATGAGGAATTTTGGAACTGCTTTCTAGAACTAGTATTGGTGGTGTTGTATGCATAGTATTGCAGTTGTTGTTTATTGCAGGGAAAACTTTCTGCAATACTTAATGATTCAGTTGAACTTGTTCTATTAATTTGGTTGACCGTTTCGGAAAAATCCCTCTCATTGCCTTTATCTTGGTTTCAAATTTTTGTTGGCATGGGGGAAATGACATTCGGTACTGTTAAAATGGGATCCTAGCAATAGAATGGGAACTGGCTCGTACGTTTGCCTTATCTGTCTGTGCATATAATCGGTGTACATTCTCTTTTTGCTGCTAAAGGAGCATGCTAAATCTGTTTATTGTCTGTAGAAGTGAGTGTTTTTATAGGGCTTAAGAACTGTTTTCATGCTGAAGGTTGAATGGACTTTTCTGAAATTGTCTTGTGACCTGCATGAAGTTAATGTTAATTCTTGTACTGTTGATGAAGGACTTCTGAATGCAGCTTTGACATTTCCCCTCTTCGTTACATGCATTTTTAATGTCACTTACCTATAGCAATTACTCTGAGCTGTCTACAAAGTGGATAACAGTACATTTCCTGGGAAGCACCCTGAGAAATTGTATTTTTAGTATGTGCTATAAAAGAATGTATGTAACTAGATATATTTAGTACAAGAGAACTGCTTAGAGGCCAAGAAGAGATGCTTGTGTACATTTTCTGTTAGAAGCTGTAGGATCTGAGTGTCAGATCTCTAAGTAAAATCAAAAGCTCTAGGAAGTTCCCTAGACAAAAGTTGTAGTGTGTGCCACTGTCATGAACACAGGCATGCAAAATCTTTCTTTACAATAGAGCTTATAAAATGTCACAAAACTAGGTGATACAAACTACTTAGGAGGTTTAAAAACTTGAATATTTTCAAAAGCTTTAAGTACATGCAGAGCATTTTACTTTTTTTATTTTTTCCAGTTAGTGTTTAAAGTTGAGATCTCCTATATGGAAAAACAACCGCCTTGAGAATTAACATTTACAAATAGTGCCTCTTAGATCTTGGGTTTGGTTTCACCTTTTTAATGTCAGTTGCATCTCATTCAGTACCAAAAAGCTAAAACAGGCACTAATCATATATCTCCCTTTATGTAAACTCATACATGGCTTGGATTATTAAACATACTTCAAAGGTAAGATGAGTCTGCAAGGTATGCTCAGTGCATACACAATTTAGAACTTTCCAGATGTAAGAGAAGGTGAGTAGAAGTGGAGTAGGCTGAGCAAGAGAGTGCAGAGATAGGAAAGGGCAGGGAGTCCTCTCTTCAGATTTACTTCCTGTGGATTTTGAGAAGTTGCAGTTCATCACTGTTACGGTAAAGCTGCTAGTGGGTTTGTATTTTGTTTTCAATTAAGTTATTGGCAAAAGTTAGCTTTTATTATGTGAGGAGAAAAAAGCAGGAAGTGTCAGTGAATGAGCTCAATGTGTTTATAAGTGTGTGGTTTATTTAGAGACTATGGTATATAATGTAGGAGTCCGAAGACCTGTGTGCAGACTGTGACACCAGCACAGTGTTCTGATCTTGGGCTGTGGCCACCCCGCTTTCTGCACCATGATGTTTGTTTGCAGAGTTCATGGGGTAAGGTGTATTTTTGGTGTGGTTTTTGTTTGTTTTGGGATTTTTGTTTGGTTAACTCCCCAGGAAGAATCTTTAAGCTACAGTCCTTTGTTTATTCATTTTCATGTATGTGTAATGCAGACTAACAATTGGTAAATAAAATAATATTTAATGCAAATATATATTTTTCCAAATATTTTCAGAGTCCTTTCAGACAAATTCATCACATGAAAGCAACTAAATAAAGCAGTGGTTTCTTTTAAGAAAGGCTTTCTGGAGTTAGTACACCACAGGAGTCTTTATACATTATGTGGAATATCTTACCTGCTAGAGCTTAAGACAGTTCACTGAGTAAAGTGAAAGGTGAGCACCATTCTAGCCTTCCTTGAGTATTATCTACATGAGTATTATCTAATTTCTAGTAGCCTTCCTGAGCTTTTTTCAGCAGCCTTACTATTGGGAGTCTCAGGGGGCTGTAATCATTCCTTACTGTGTGTCAGTGTTACTGAATATCCAGGAGGAAGTGCTCAGGGCAGTACTCCTTTGGTAGTAAAAGGACAGATTATATGCTTGCAAGTTCATATGGTTTTGCTTTCCGTAAATGTCATGGTACCTTGTGCTGTTTCAAAAAGTTAGTCCATGTGAACCCAAGAACTGGCAAGAAAGTTATGCTGCTGCTGTAGAGCTGATGATAAAAATGCCTGCAGCAATCCAGTTGTGTACAGTCCTTGGAAGGCTTTGTGAAGAACTGACTCATGTCTGTTGTTTCGCTCACTGGACTGTTTCTGAAGGCTTATAATTTTGGTCTGCGGTAATCACACAGGATTTCAATATGTAGAACTGAATCACAGTGTTTACACGTACGAACACAGAACCACAGTCTGAAGTGGGTATACCTGTCACACCTCTATTATAAATGTCTCCATTCAGTTCTTTAAAAGATGCATGCAAAAGCGGTCATGTTGTTTTAGCAAAGATGCAGACAAATGATGAAAATAAAAATCACAGAGTGGTTTGGGTTGGAAGGGACCCCAAAGCCCACCCAGTCCCAACCCCCTGCCATGGGCAGGGACCCCTCCCACCAGCCCAGGCTGCCCCCAGCCCCATCCAGCCTGGCCTTGGGCACTGCCGGGGATGGGGCAGCCACAGCTCCTCTGGGCAGCCTGCAACAGGGCCTCACTGCCCTCTGAGCGAAGAATTTCTTCCTTACATCTCATCTAAATCTACCCTCTTTTAGTTTAAAGCCATTACCCCTTGTCTTATCATTACACCACCTGACAGGGTCCCTCCCCAGATTTCCTGCAGCCCCCTCTAGGCGCTGGCAGGCCACTGTGAGGTCTCCCCGGGGCCTTCTTGACTCCAGACAGATCAGCCGCAACTCCCTCAGCCTGTCACCACAGGAGAGTTGCTCCAGCCTCTGAGCATCTTTGTGGCTTCCTCTGGACTCGCACTAATAGTTTCATGTCCTTCTTGTGCTGGGGGCCCCAGAGCTGAAGGCAGGCTCCAGGTGGGGTCTCACACGCGATCCCCTTGCTTGCCCTGCTGCCCACGCTGCTGCTGGTGCAGCCCAAGGTGCCGCAGGCTTTCCGGGCTGCAAGCACACATCGCTGGCTCATATGCAGGGTGTTTCTAAGAACTTGGTCATATGGATATGGCGGTTTGTTTTTTTTTTACCCTAAGCTTTGTTATCATCACATTCCTTACTGGACACAGTAAAAAGGCAACGAGATGTTCTTCTGTGAGAAGAAAAGTTTATTACAGTTAAGCAAATGGAGCTTGTGCTTCAAACTGACCGGTGTTTATCTGTTAGTGGCCAGCTGGGCTGCAGACGGGCTGATACTGTCCTCTTTCTTGTCATAACAGAACTGCATTTGGTCCTGAAAGATGAGGGCTCTGCCAGTTTCCTGCTGTGCTGTTTTTATTTGTGATGAGCAGACACATCTCCACTCTGTTTTCTCAATTTCTTAGGTTTGTTTGAATTTTGCCCAGGTTTTGGTAAAGTTCAGCAAGGTTCATTGGCTGCAGAAGTGAAGAATTTTGTTATTCTTTGTCAGGCCTCCTAAACTCTTCCCTTGACACAGGAAGAACCTATAAGACTTTTTTTTCCTCTGCTAATGTTGTTCAGTAATAACTAACTGAGTATAATGGAAATGTTAACTTCCCTGGTAAGAAAGCTTTCTCAGGGTTGAAATGGAAAACACTGTTGGCACTCCACGGCTAGCTGTAATCATAGTTAATTCTTGTTGCTGCACAGGTTCTGCAGCTGTCTAGTTTGTCGCAGGCAGTCGTGTGTGTCTTGTGAACAGTGCAATCAAGATGGTTAAGTCTGATGTGTAAATACATTCTGCACACTTCTCTCTATTTCTTCTTCAGTATATATTTGAATTTATATGATGAGTTATATAAATATTCTATATATAAATATATATTCCATGTATGATCTGGTAAGGAACCTGTATAATAATTTTAGGTCCATCATTTTGCAAAGGTGCAAATAAAAGTGACAAAGCATGTGTGCACCTCCATGGCTGTGCAGCTGTGTTGCAGTTACCTGTTTGTTCTCTCGGCAGTGTTTCTGACGTGGTTTCTGTGTCTTCAGGAGGCTGCAACAGTTCCTGCTTCCTGTTTTCTGTGTAAATGCTGAGGTGCGGTAACAGTAGGCAAACCACTGTAACAGACTTCGTGCTTCACTAATAAGTCTGTAGTGCTGTACTTAGTACTTCACAAAGTCAGCGCACAGATAATAACTCAAGTTAATACACATTCACAATCACAGATAAGTGTTGCTCAGGTTCTTGAAAGAGATTTGACACAATTTCATTGTCCAGGCTGTTGCAGAAGAAAAATGAAATTGATGGGACCTCTGCTAGGGAAAAAAAATGCATTTTAGGTTTAACCTGTTTTATTTGTCAACACTTATGTTCAGTGTCCAACTTACTGAGAGTTAAGTTGCTCTAGAAGACTGAGGTGAGGTCTTGTGAATTTGGGCTAGGGACAGAACACTTTTATTTTTATTTTTTTATTTTATTTTATTTTATTTTTTTGCCAGTGACTTAACCTTCTGGTGTAATTGATAATCCAAAATAATTTTTTATATTGGATGTCTGGTTGGTAGCTGAGTGAAAAATGCTGGAGGTTCTAGAGAGATGTCATTTTGTTTAAAGATGTTAACAGGAAACTGAACAGGAAGAAAGCTAGAAAGTTCTGTAGCCAAAATCTCTACGAAGAAGCAAAAACAGGATGGATATTAAAACAGCTGTCTACTCATTATTTTAGAGCTTGTTCTTCATTAAGAACTGACTTCCTGCAATTGTTTCCAAAACTGATGCATGATGCATGATGCATTTCATAAGAAATCCAAATGCAGGAGACTGGCTTCCCTGAAAGAAGGGCTTCAATGATTGCAGACTATAGCAAACAAATCATGTAAATTAATACTTAAAACGTCTCAGATTCCAGTACTTTGCTTTTTCATTTCAGTATTCCTAAAAAGACATAAAATTGTCTGGATGTTAGGCTTCTAAAAAGGGACTTTCCAGAAAACTACATAACCTTTCCTATGACAGACAAACGTAGGCTTGTCACTGAGCATTTAATGCTGTACACGGTTACTTTTTTCTGTTTTGTGTGGTAAGCAGCACTTAGTCACCTCCGAAAGCTTTACGTGTGCCTCCGTCACCTGGTAGTCCTTACAGAGGTTAGAGGTGGTATGATCTTTGGCCTCTCCACACTAGTTTTTGGTGTTTAGGCAGTGTTTCTGTCTCCTGTAATTAGTATAACGTGCTCGTTGTTGCAGTACAGTTGGCGGAAATGCACATCTTTGAAACCATTTGAAACATGGCTTCTAACACAGCTGTTTTCAAATGCCAAGGAACCTGGCAGGAATCTGCAGCGTGGAGAGGTCAGCTCAGTACCGTGACTGTCCCTGGAAGCCTTCCTTGTGCATCAAGGACTTGCTGTCACTCGTAAGACAAAGGCATTTCATTTCAGGCATGCCTACCTGTATGTCCAAGTAATGGTTGGAAAATTAACCAGTGGAATGAATGAATGTGAAACCTTATCTCTGTAATCTTTTGGAATACGAGGGGACATGCAGTCACACCAAAAGAAGCAGGATTGCAGTCACACCAAAATAAGCAGGATCAAGTACTCACATTCTGTCTTGTTCATGGGCAGCGGAGAGGACGGCTTGCCAGGGGTTGACCAGCTTCCACTGATTTAGCAGGCCTGACCTTGTGTGGCACTGGATTTGACTGAATTTTATTTCTTATTCAAATGCATGAAATAGTACCACTAACGGATTGAAGGAAGAGTGCTGTGTTAGCTCCAGAAGGCTAGATTAAAGGGTAATAAATTTGTGTGAGGCTTACTTCTGCTGGTATCTTTCTTGCAGTTTTGGAACCCTTGTTGCGATTGGAATTACTGTTTTTGCAGTGATTGTAATTACTATCATTCTGTGCCTCACTTGTTCGTGTTGCTGTTTGTATAAAGCATGTCGAAGACCACGGCGTAAGTACCTGTATATTTACTTTCTTTTTCTTGTAATCACAAGACTATTTTTTTTCCCCTGCAAAATTATATTCCTGTAAGAGGTAAAAATAATGTTTCCTTACCTCTCTGCTACGGAAGTTGCAATAGCTAAACATTGAAATAAAGCATTTAAGCTGCTTTAAACATGACATAGCAGAGACATTTTTGAATGTCTTCTAAGCATTTAAGAAATTCCTCTATTCTCCCCCAGAATGTGTGGATTTTGTTTTTATATTTGTTTGGTTTAGGTAAATGAGGAATAGAATGAAAAATTAGTTTTAAATTTTCCCTAGTCTCTTAAAAATATACTTGAAAAATACACCTCAGGCCCAGCACCATAACATTAGTTGTTCAGGAGCTGAGTAAAACATCTTTACTGCCAAAAGATAAATCTTGCATTTGAAGAATGAGAAGTCTCCCTCACCACTATGACAGACTGAAAATAAGTGAATTTGCGTGTCCTTGGTGATCACTGGGAAAGTGGTTATTCAAATTGTTTCACAAGATATGTTCTTTATCACTGGTAAGGAAAATCACATATTTCAAAAGCAATGTTATGGTAGTACAAATCCTGCAACTTTAATATTTCAAATTCTCAGAATTTACAGAAAGCTTTTGTACTTTTAGGCCTGATGTTAGCTTAGTAGTGAGTCATTATACCATGGGAATTTTTGAAGTCAAAGCTGTGTTTTATTGATCATATCGATATGTAAACGTTAGAGCGACCGTTTATAGGTTTGCTGTTCTTTATGTTGTATTTGAGTAATTTTGGAATACATTTTTAATGTTTTCTCTTTATTCTAAATATTTGACAAATAGAATGGTACTAAGCCAAAAAAAAAAAAGGTTTGAAATACTGATTAATATGGACAAACAATATGCTGTTTAAAGCAGCATAATCCTCCTCTGAGAACAGATTACAAAATGAGTATTTTAAAGGGAAGCACTAATGAAAAGTTGTCTTGATTAAAATATTAATAAGAGCATTTCAAATATTAGCTGAGATTAGTCTGCATACAGTCACTGAAACAGTGAACGCGTCTTTATGACAAGATTTATATTTAAGTAGAATAAAAGCTTTCTTTTGTTGTTCCCTATGCGTAAAGTGGAATTTTGAGCAATGTTTATAACTGCAGCCTGAAGAAGAAGGAGATCTTGAAAACAAATTATTGTAGTCCATTAGAAATTGTTAATCTTCCCTTACTCCAATAAGGGAGATGAACCAATAACCCAATGTTAGCTCCTACAAAAAAATATGTGTATTTGCCTTTGTTATAATGTACAAAGATGTACTAACACATAGATGTACACAAACTACATAAAAAGGAAACTCATTTAGTCAAACATGGTAGGAAGCTCCTTGCCTAATAAAGGAGATCTTTATTACCTTTATCCTTTAAAACAGACAATAACTTTAAAAAATAAGCAGTTTTTTCCAGTCTCATACTGAATGATACATTGCTTGGCCACAGGGATGAGTTCCTGGTTTTTGAAAAGTCCAGGAAAAAATGTCTTTGTTCTTTGTGGTTGAGAAATAAGGAAATGGGCTGGGAGAGCAGCCAGTTTGTGAAGGTTTTTAGTACCACTTAGATCAATGGAAGAATATTTTGAGACATACATCTCTAAATCTTTCTGTGGAACTTCAGAAATGATATTGAGCAGATTTTGGAGTAAGAAAGTGATCTCAAGAGAAAGCATTTTTTACATTACTGTTGTTGGCTGTCCCAGGTGGTCTCCCAGAACCACCAGAACTAACCATGTTCCTTTTGATTGTTTGTAGCTGTAGTGACCACCACCACTGCCACTACGGTGGTTCACGCTGCCTACCCCCAGCCGGGAGTGCCACCCAGCTACCCAGTAGCGCCATATCAAGGATATCAGCCTGTGGCTATCCAGCCACAACCGGGAATGCCAGCAGCACCGTACCCCACACAGTATCCTCCCCCTTATCCCATGCAGCCATCAGGACCTCCAGCTTACCATGAAACAGTGGCAGGTAAGGCAAGAATGCTCTAAATGTTTCTTTCTCTTGAATAGCAAAAAAGATGGTGACATTGAAGCCAATCCTCTATTATTACATTTATTATGTTTTATATTAATGTAAATGTAAGCAAATTATTTAAAACTGGAGTTACAGTAGATATTAAATTTCATCCGTATTGAAATTTCTCTATCACCATTTCTATATTAATCATTGCAAGAGGAGATGTAACTGGCATTTCATTGACAAAGTTTGCTGGTGTATAGGACTACCAGTGGATCCAGTAGAACGTTTTAATGATTCAGCTGAAATTTCATATTAAATAGTTAACATATGTATAGTAGTTAATACTTACTGAATGTTTTAATCTAAACACACACGGCTTTTGCTCGTAGTTCAGTAGTTTGCTAGAACAACCAGTCTGTGATCAACTTCAAATCAGTTTGCTGATGACTGGCAATTAGAATTATTGGAATATTTTTTTCTTATGCTTTCCTTCTTTCACAGCATTGCTTTCATGTACCTTTACTGTTGCTATGTCTAATTCTAGCTTGTTCTGGGAATAACTGTTCCCTGAAGAACTGGCTCATGACTATTCAGAGAGACCAAAACTATGCTGTTACGTATCCTAGGGTCTTTGAGTCCTCTTATGTACCACACTGTTCATCCTCCTACTTGGAAGGATGAACAAAGTTAGTTCAAGCAAAGTTAGTCTTGAATAGTAGGTCGTGCCCCTAGAAAGTTATCCTTTCATAACAACTCAAATGTAAAACGACTGTTCATGGTCTTACATATTTACAAACCAGTTATAAATTGAACATTAACAATGTGCAAATGAGTTCAGCATGTAAAAACACTGACTTTACAGGCATGCTTATTTTATTTTTCATTCATAAACTGTGAAGAAGCTGTCGATTTTAGGGGACTACCCCAAAGTGCTTTGGCTTCATCTCTATAGTGTGAGGGGCTCAAAGAAATTTTGCTTCTCCTACTCTCTGGTTTCTCAAACTGTTCCTCAATTCAGTTGTTTGTTAGTTCTTATTTTTTCTGAGAGAATCTTAAATCACTTTCCATGTTACCAGCTCTTTTCCTTATTTACCTTGTTTATTAGCCAAGGGCCAGCCTCTTAATTAGGTCATGTGTAGGAGAGAGAATACCTGCTCTGTCACACAGGAGCCAAACACACTGATCAACTTACAAGATCACTGAAAGATAGCCACATTCTAGGGATCTGATCAGGTGCTGTGTTATTTGAACTAACTTGTGCTATTTGACAGACCTGAAAATGAACGTGCCCCTTGAAGCAGCTTGTCGCAGAATACTAGAAAATAAGGATATAGTCTGAGTGGTACACTTAGTATATATGTCAAACTCTTTAATATGCTTGGTAGTGGTGGGCCACTTTTTTTAATTAATTCTATTTTAATTTTGCAATTACCTTGTTGACAGTTATCAGAAAAGCACTTCCCCTGAAGGAATCCTAAGATGCTTTCTCTAGTCCTTTTTCTTTTGCCCATTGGTTTATTTTTACTTCTCCCCATAGTGTCAGGTGTATCTTGTTGTTTGTGCATCTCTGACTTCCACCAGATCGTTTTGTTGTGTTTTTTTTTTTTAACCTGTCCTCCCCTGAGAGCTATGTCCTTGTAGCTGCTACAATATGCGCATATATATCACCTTTTTTTTTTTAAATCTAACTTTTGAAATGCAAGTGCTGTATGAGTTAGGGCAAACTACTTTCAAGTCCAATTAAGATGCTAGTTAAATTGAACCTCTTAATCATGTACTTAAAACAGTTGTCATTTTAGATAGAAAATTCTAACAGTAAATTTTACAAATCCTGTTTTTTTGATTTGCAGCTGGTGCTGGAGCACCTTATCCAATCAGCCAGCCCCCTTACAACCCTGCTTATGTGGATCCTCAGAAGCCCACCTATTGAACAGACCTACTACCATGCTTCTGCATACAAAACTTTTTAAAATATAATTTGTTCTGTTTACACCGTGCAGCTGTAGTACATTATCCTGGAAGACAGCAATCCTTTGTCTAAGTAAAGTGAAAGTTAATTCATTTATATTTGTGGTTTTAAATGTTTCAAGTACTTCTACAAGAAGTTGTTCATTTATACCTCAAGCAAATACAAAAATTGATTTTGTTCAATATACAGTAAGAAAAGTATGAAGAAGGGGTGCTTCAGAAATAAGAACCACAATAACATTTATCGTGCAATAATTCTGAAGTGTGGTAGAAAGGAATGGTCAAATGAGCATTATCAAACGTGCAAAGCTGTAGTAATCTTTTGCATAGTATTAAGTCTGAGAAACTCTGTGATACATGTTCTGCCTGTTTTGAAGTTACTAGCATGAGGTAAGCTTCAACATAATACATTTCATTTATTGTTTAAAAAGGATTTTTACTTTTTTGAAGTGCATTTGCCTTCAGTAAAGGTAGCAATCCATGTTTTAATTGTGCTTGGACTAGTTGCATTATTCTGTGCTAAATAGCATGAGTTGGTTATTTTCTTGTTTTCTTTCTTTTTTTTTGTTTTCTTTCCCAATTTTAAGGCTTAAAAAATGTGCCTTCATTGGGCACTTTCTCAGGCTGTTTTACTTTATAGCTAGAAATCAACAACAAAACCAAACCTTCTGCCATTCACTAGAACAAATAGATCAAAAGACGAAAACCCAAGAATTCTTCTTAAAAAATATTGGACAAGTACTTGGTTTGCTTAATAGTCATATGTTGTTGATGAGTTTGGGAAAAAAAATAGCACCTTAATCATATGTTAAGCAGAAGTGACTGCCAGTGTTCAGCCATTCCTTGTCACAGAGAAGGGATTCATTTTACAGGATACACGTGATGTCAGAAGTAGACTTTTTTTTTTTTAACGTTTAGGGTTTGTCACTGTCTACAACGGGAACCTAGAGATGACGCATCTTTATGAACCAAGTCTGCATCTGAATAATATGTGTGTCAAAAAAGAAATGCCAACCAAACTTGGAGTAGAGGTTTAGCCTCCCTTTTGTCTTCAACATTCCCATAAAGCCAAGTAGAGAACGAGAAGTAAGGACTATGAAGAGTGGTAGGATTTGGTCACAGAGCGGTAATATATTTTCAAGAACTATTAGCAGTGTTAGAAAGGCTTTTGGCTCTTGTACTGATCAAGTGAATCATGATTTTTAGTGTCCTCTACAACTCTACCTTTTCTAACATTGAAGTACGATTTGTTATTTCTCAGTAGAGCTGTCTGTAGAGTGTTGTATCTGTCACTGTGACATAACTAGTGAAATAATTTTGGCATATTTCATACACAGATTTTACTTGTTTAGAGAGGCCTTTTAGCCACTTGTCCTTGTGATTCTACATTTAGGGTATATTACTGTTTAAAAGACATTGAACTTACATAACTGATGACATTGTTTTACCTCATACGATGGATGGAAGCTGCTACTGTCAAAGGCAGCCTTATTTCTCTGATTTTGGGGGCCTTTTTCTGGGTTATTCCTTTTTTTTTTTTCTTTTTTTTTTTTTTTTAAGAAAATCTTTAGGGCATTTCAGGAGAAACTTGTGGAAATTTTTTAACATTGAGAACCATGACAACCTATGCCCCTGTGTTACACCACTTCAAGAGTGTCTGAGTTAATAGCATGCGGTGGTACCAAGAGGCACCCACGGAGTGCATATACCTCTATGTTCCTCCCCTTTCCTGCCTTGCAAGCTGGAAAATCAGGCAATGCTTCCTAACGCTGTTAGGAGTTCTGTGGGAACAACCAGAACTGGACAGTGTCCCCTGTATGGAGGATGAAGTCTTTCCCTAGAAATCTGGAATATTTTTGTGTAGGAGAGCACTAAATAACTGCAGAAATAATCCCTTTTCTATAGATCCCCTACTCATGTGTTTATTTGTATAGAAGAATGGCAGAGATTCCAGCAACTTTGTTAGTCAGCTACCTGATGGAGTCCGGCCAGTGAAATGCAGCCGGCTGTTGGGCAGTTCTTGGAGCACAGGTACAATGTTCTAGTGTTGGCCCTCATGAGGTTGTTACTTTGCACCTCTTCCTTTCCTCTGTCTGATGTGGCAAAATGTATGGTTTGTGGTGGTGTTAGTAGGGTTATGTTTTGGATAAAAAAGGAAAATCTGCAATTTCATGACACATTGGCTTAATCGTCTGCCGTTGTCCATAAGGAAAAGATAGTAGGAAAGTAAACTAGCAACAATAAAAGTCCCCAGATCTAAAGTTTTGGGGTAGATGCTGTGCAGATCAGATAAATTGCCCTGAATATGACTGCACATGGAGGGGTGGGAGGAGATGAGGGATAGGGTTAAGGAGCCTGTTAATTTACACTTCTGTTTCAATGAACATCTGCTAATGTTGACTATATTCAAGTGAAGAGATGAATCATTAATACACAATGAACTATTTTAGTTGTGTTGTTACTACTTCAGTTAAATAATTGGTTGAAGGAAGAGAAAATGGTTTGCTTTCCTCATTTCAAAATCGGAACACTTAATCGGGTCTTTTCTTACTAATGCATTAATCAACATTATTGATATGGCATAGGACCAAATTTTATGCAGTTATTGCTGTGCAACCCAATTAAATTTGTTTTCATATAGTTAAGTAAATGGGACAGTTATAGAAATGATGGAGAACTTGTACCTTAAACTTGTTCAAGTATTGGTAATGTGTCAGTCCCATTTGCTAACGTCTTTACATCAAACTAGTTACCCACAGTGCTGTAGGGAAGGGGTAATGGAATTCAAATTTTAAATGTTGAAAGAGTGTATGTTCTTTTTTTTTTTTTAGTTCTGTAAGTGCCTTTGTTTCAGAAATGTTTTGTGAAATTAAATACAGTATAATATTCTGTTGGACTGAATTTACTAGATAATCATTGTTGACTTTTACATACTGTAAACTAGCTTTGTATGTTGTTTGTAGTTCAAACATAAGTGTTCTAAAGAAATGGTATAAACTCTATGCACCTTTGTAATAAATGCAGTGTTTGAAATATATTCTATTACTTTTGTTTTCTCAGTGTGTCTGAGTGCTAAGTGAGTATTTACGAGTGTATCTGCAAAGCTACATTTTACTTAATTGTGTTTGATAGCAAGTGTATTTTAAGTTATATTGTGAATATAACTTTTTGGTAATAGAGTCTGAAGCCTAATCAAAATTACAAAGTACAATACAAAGGAACAACAAGATGAGCTCCTGAATGATATTCTGACGGTGTGCTTCAAAGCTAATCTAAAAGAACTGCTTCTGAGGTCTTGTCTAGACGATACTTGAATGCACTAGCTAACAAGTCCCAAGATACTTGAAAAGTCTACTGTAGACTAGATGATAGACTCCAAAAAAATTTATTATTGAGGTCTAATGTCCTTTTCTCAACACATTTTGACTTGCCTGTCAAATATCATATGCCTTGTTTTTCAGCTACAGCAGTTTAGTGATGCTTTCTAGTCTCTGTGAAAACATTTTAGCTGATGTTTTTTGGTGTATTTTCCATTGTTTTTCTTAAAAAAAAAAAATTGAAAGCATTAGTCCTGAGGCATTAGTTGTTCAGTTGAAAATATTTGCGTTGGGTGGGTCAAGGATGCTTTTTGTAAGATACCACATTGTAGTGAATTGGTTGATACTTGGTAATCATTATTGTCTTGGATTGACAGCTAAGTTTCCAGTGTAGGATTTAGTTATCTACATATTTACTTTTATTTCACACTTTAATTTTATTTCACATTTTCTCAACTGAATTTCTTTTAGTTAATTTTTGACAGCAGACGAAATAATTGCTGCAATTAAAATAACTTTTGGATCAGGTACTTTTCATTCTAACATTTCTTCCTCCTGCAGCTGTTTTCCATGGTTCATTCTCCAATGTCACTTTGGCCCTGGAATCAGGTAGGATCTGCTTTGTAGACTGCTGGGCAGGTGTTGCAGAACAGCTGCGATGTGGAGGAGGTCTTTAGCAAAGCAAATCATTTATCTACATCCTCAAAATACCAATGTACATTCCCATTCCTGTTTTGTGTTCTCTCTGCTAGGAAACTCAGCAGTTATGCGGCTGGAATATAACAGCCAATATGAAAACAGACCAGCAGTTTTCCTCTAGATAGTTTCAAAAATAGGCCACCATTTGAGCAGCTGCTCAGAATAGCATTCCAAATGCAAGCATTAGAACTAAAACTTTTAAGATTAATGCCAGGTGAACTACATTTACCTGCTGCAGGAAGAAAGCACTCAGCACATTGTTAGCTGTTTGCAGTTAAACTTCATACAGAGAGTGTTTACCCTCACTCTTAGAAGAATTTTGATAAACTTCAGCCTCACTGGGGTTGTAGGTCTTTATAAAGTCACAGACCACCTTTTTGTATCAGTCTGCTAAATTATAATCAATGAGATACAGCTCTTCAACAATTTAAACAGAAGTTTGCATTCATAGCAGATAATACAGTCCTTACACAGGCAAATTAGAAGTCCTGTAATTGACCTTAATATATTAAACAATACAGACTGTAACTAACACTAAAACATTATTCTCTGGTTAAGATAACTGACAGTTAAATAGTCTAGCACAGGCTAACCTTGCTTAAGCAATAATTTGCACAAGTGCGATTAAGATGAAAAACAAGTTCCACAACTCAGGTCAGATGTTTTCTGCAGTGTTTTTTGTTTGCCATCTTCACCTATTACAGTTTGGCTTTTAAAAATGTGAGGCCCGACGTGATACATAACAGATGTTGTTTGTCTTGTCTGTAGAAATTTGTGGACTGGGTTAGGTGACCTATAGAGGTCCCTTCCAACTTCAGCTAGTTGATGATTCTGAATTGCAGGGAATAAGGTGCTATCTGTGCATGTTCCATAAATGTTTTAATCGGTGAAGTAGCATTTACTTTATCTGTGTACCTAGCTTTAGCAGAAATAAACTGTTCCGTGTTTGAATTCATTCAGTGCATCAGGTCCCTGGATCACCACAGGAAGGCACTTAACCAATGCAGCGATACGTCCTCCTGAACTGTGACTGTTCAACCAGAAGTGTCAGTACGTCGTAAAATGCAAGTCGGCAAGGCCATCCTCCTCCTTTTTGCATACAATGTCTGAGTAATAGCTAAACTACTAGAAGCAATTGCTGCCTTCGTCCAGTTCTTGCCTAGCTCTAGCCCCGTCTGCAGAGCTCAGCTCACCGAGGGGGGAAAGCCAGCTATACTTAGCTCAGCTATCAGAGGGGAAGTGAAACAGCAGGCTGGCTGCTGCCAACTGATGAATGTGATGGTCATGTATAGAACATGACTAGTTTGTGTTGCTTAATGCTTCAATATTCACTCCTATGACAGTGCTTGTTGCTGGAGTAAATTCCTTTTCTCAGAGAAACAGTTTATCTGTAACATGGGAAAATAGGAACTGGCCTTGAAAAAGAGCTGCTGTGCTGTAAATTCTACAGGGAGTGTCTGGTGAGAGCAGTCTGAGTTCTGTTACTTTTGGGTCATAGTTTGCAAGTTTTAAAAGCTGCCCTTCAATTTAATACCATGATGTTACTATCACTTCTATTGGCAAAGGTGTGAGGTGGTGTTTTTGTTTGTTGTTTTTTTTTTTTAATACAGCCTCCAGAATACCCCAGATTATACCACTTTAAAGTCAAAAGTAGGATGAAAATGATCAGAGTGTAGACATAACATGTTAGGGTGTTGTCTGTTAGAGTGGGTGGATGGGAAGGAATCCAGTGCCAGAAGGGAACAATTTATGTGTATTTTCCTAGCATTTTCTCTACAGATAACACTCCTGTTTATATGAAGTTTAGCAGTAATACACATCTTCCTCTTACCAAGCTGTCCTTGAGATGAAGCCAGGAATTTCTTAAACCAGTTTTTATAACTTTGGATTGCTTCAACAATTTGGGATTCCTTAACTCGTTTTAGACCAACCTCTTCTAACAGCTCATTTCATCTGTCCACCCAAAGAAGTGATTTGAATTCATCTTCTCTCTGTATGCTCAAATTATGTTTATAGAAATTAGGTGGTGGAAACAGCAGAGAGCACTTAAAAACTGATGGCAGGTCGCTGCATTTTGGGACAGTGTGACAATCACAGGTTTGATAGGACAGCTCTACGCTGGCCCTTCTCAGCAGACTGAGTGCCAGCTACTGCTTTACAGCTGTTCACAAGACTTTTTAAAGAATCATCTTCATGTTTATTTTGGCTTTTGAGTAAAGAAAGGGTCTTTAATTTACATTTTTCAAGCTCTTCTCTCTAATCCTAAAGGCCAGGACTTGCCTTTTTTTTTTTTTTTTTTAAAGTGTACTAGTTTTACATCATGCTGAAACTTCTGTAGTTTGTCCAGTGCGACGGTGGTGCTCTTAAGGTAGTTACTATGCAAACATACATGAACTCAGAAGGAAAGCTTTGCTGTATGTGCCTGTGTCTTTCCCCACTGTAGTCAAGCAGGAAAACAGCAGTTCTCCAGCTGCTCTAAAGGGCCTTTTGAAGCCTGTTACTGAGAGGAGCTGCTGGCAGCTTGTGGATAGAATTTATCACAGCAAGGAGCAGCCCACGGCTGGTGGAGCTCTGTCAGCTGTTGCTCAAAGTGGAGGATGATCCCTGGGCTGCGTTGTGGTAGGAAGGAGTGAAGCTTTGTACCTAGCAGCTTTGGCCCGAGAGAGATGCTGGATTACTGCACTAGCTATTCCTGTACAGCTGTTTCTGGGAAAGTTCTCTTCAAAAGCAAGAGCCCAGCCAAGAGCATGTTTAGCACACTGAGCAGGATACAGCCTCTTTGGGTTAAGACCAGAGAACTGGATGGTTCCCAGTTTTCCAAGGGCTTGCCTCCCACTGTAGTACTCTCTCCCCTCTTCATTCTGGTCCTTGGATCCAGGCTTGTTTTGAATATGAGCGTGTCCCTCTTGTGCACCAGCACTGCAAAAGGTGATGTAAGGCAGCTGCCTGCTTGGACCCACCGGTACAGCACGTGGGGCTGCCCAGCCTGGGTGCCAGCCTAACGCCCAGAGCAGCTGCAGAAGCCAAGAAAGCTTTGCCTGGAAGGGCCCTTTCTATAGCTTGATCCCTGCTCCACATCTTGTAAGTAGCTTTGAGCACATTTCACTTCTTGGTGCAAAAGAAATTCTGTGGCATGTATTTTCTCAAGTCCAGCCCTGTCCGGAGGAAGAATGCCCTAGGGAAAGGAAGAAGGGAACCAACTGAGACCAGCCCAAGGGCCAGCTCTGAGCCCAGAGCCATATGTTCCACTCTTCCCTCCTTCCTGCACGGAGCAACAGCTTTCAACCCCCCTCACCTTCAGTGCAGAGAACGCAAACCAGCACCCATCCAACCCCAGGGAGATGAACTGAGAAGGTATATGCTCCATGGCTTGCTCTGGCCCCAGGCAGTCCTAATATACCTCCCACCTGCTGAAGAGGATAGTAGGGGAAGGTATAGTGCTAATTTAGTTACACAGCAGATAAAAATAATAAACAGCTTAGGGTGATAAAACAGTAAGAGACCAAAAATATTAGACTCTAAATTAAGAGCACTGTTAACAGTACTCTTTGCTGCCCAACTGTAATCCTGTCTTGGTAGGAGTCCCTCTTTCCTTAGTGCAGGGTTTTTTTGTTTTTTTTTTTTGCCATCACAATTTGCTCAGCTGTAATATGATGTCTGTTAACTGCAAAATCTAGGAATATGAAGCTGTAGTTTCTTTCATAAGCACTAAAATTGGCACACTGTCCTCCTTGTAGTGAAGTACATACAACATTAAATTCAATCCTAGCTTTCAATTGCTTTGTTTTAACTTAGTCTACTATCTGTATCTCATTTCTCCCCTACTTCCTTACAAACACTACATAAGGTCAGTTTTGGCCTAAGGAAAGGTTTGTTCCTTCTTTTGAGATGCCTCATAAATGCACCTTTCACTTAAAAATTGAAAAAAGTTCAATGTTTGTTAAAAGAAGGTATAATCCATAGCTTCCTCTATTCAATTCTAGTGTTCTGTAGAATTAGAATCAGGTATCTGTCAAAAGAAAAAAGCATTCCAAGGTAAAAAGAAACCTGTAGGCTCATTTTAGTAGCACTTACACTTCTGCTTCTAAGATCTAAGGTTCAGCCACTACCAGCAGCTAAGTATGGCAGCTGATAATCATACACAGTTGAAAGGATAAAGCAACAATTCTTCCTCCTGTCATTTGTTCTGTATCCTAGAAGCACTCGTTCATTTTTACTACAACACAGATGCAAATACCACAACCCAGAAAACAGTCATTCTGCACAGATTTAAACATCCCTCTCTTGCCTAGTAAGACAAAAAAAATTAGCCTAAATGTTTACCATCCTATTCTTCTAAGGTAACTTTTGGAAAAAGTTCTACTATTTTTTGTTTTGGCATCCTAATAGTTGTACATTCAGCACATTCACAGATTTGAGGGAAAAAATGAGTGATCTTGGATGATTATTACAGGACTTTGGTGAATTTCTTGCTCAGAACTGAACCGCCAACTGTAAGTTATTTCTACAAATTTATAAAAAGCACAATAAACAATTTACTAATATCAACATGAAAATGTGGAAGTCATGCAAGAATGTGCTAACAGCTGCAAAAGAAACAGAACAAATATTTTTAGAAGACTTTCATATGAACTCAGTGATCACAAACACCTCAGGACATTCAGCATCATAAATTTAGCTGAAATTTAGCTGTAATCACAGTAAAATGGAAAACAAAAAGTTTCCATTCTATTTACAGCTGTTTCATGAAGAATGAAACCCAAACAGAACCATTCATAACCCCTTGGGTGGTTTTGCACAGCAAAACAATACATTGCAGTATCATTTTCCTTACATCAAAATTTCTTTGCTTTCGGGTTCATTTGGATAGCATAAAATCACAACAAAGAAATACATTTTTGTTGTGCTGCATTTGAGTGCAACCTTTAGATTATCACTTAATAAAACAGCTCATTTAATTTTCAGATTGGCACTGATTATTATGATTTAAATAAGGAAGGACAGAGACCCTTGGTAAACATTAGCTAACTGGAGTCCATTCCCTGATCTTCCACTTCTGGCTCGGGAGGATACAATTCATCCAACATCAGCTCTGCAACAACAATAGAAAAGCACAGTTTTAGAGAATTATTTTTGTACTTGATAAAATTATAGCTGGGAGTTGTTTGTATTTCAAAAAAAAAAACTTCCTCTAGAAGACTATATCAAATAGACTTTTTCAAGGTTTAAATGTAAAGAAGTCTTTATATATGTGTTTTGTCATACAAACTTTTCCCCCCTCCTCCTCTTTCCTTTAAGGCCTAAAAGTAAGGAGAGAGCTATCTTGGACAACCAAATTTAGTTACCAGGGGAAACATAGTGAAGAGTACTTTTTATTAATAGTCTTAGATAGTTCTTAAAAAAAAAAAAAAGTTTTAAGCCTTATTGTTGTAAACTTATTTTAAAAAGCCACTTGGACAAAAGCATCGTATTTTGTGATTTGCAGGAAGAACCTGACTGGTAATTACACATGTGCAAGCACATGTATGCACCACCATCCCCAAAATTGTAAGCTGTTACACTCTTTTGGTCCATTTCCAAGCACAGCTAGACAAGGTGTTAGGAGAAGTTCCAGAAAACTTTAGGACACTCTAAGCAGAGTTGAACAAATACATAGCATGCTGTTTAGTCTCTTCAGAAAAGTTACTGTTAGCACTTGTGGCGTGCTTGCATGACCTGCCTTACTGATGCAAAATACCACCACCGAAAGATTTATCACACGGACTCTTAGTAAGACCATGGTGTCTTATAGCAAACTGCATACTGACATGAGAGCACAGTCCTCACATTAGCTCTAAAATATGCATGGAAATAATGCCATGAGTGAATGAAGAGGTGGCATCCAGGTACAGGGAGCAGAGACAATTTCACTAGATTTGCTCTGCAGGAAATAGACACGAAGTGTGCAAAGCAAGGGTAAAGTCCGGATGTTACATGGGCTAGAGAAGCTTTTGGGGTAATGGAGGAAGGGTGGGGTGGAAGAGGGACAAGGAAGATGTTAGGGATGCAGGAAAAAAACAATTGCAGAGAGAAAGCGTAATGCTAGTTGGAAATTTGGAGTAATTTAAAGTGAGGTAACATACAGTGTAGATTGTTCTACTGAAGGGAGGGCAAGCAAAGGATTTTGTTTGATCAGACAGTAGGGACATCTATGGAGAGAAGAAAGGAAACTAGTGATTTGGTGTAATGAAGCTTGAGAAGCTCTAGATTACGGACCACCCTTTCAAGTCTGATCAACAAAATAGCCACATTAATTGGTACATAGTACTCGTTAAATGAGGAATGAGACAGAAGTGGAATTTCATTCACACAATAGAGAAGACAACACAGCACAAAACAACTCTGTAATGTGACTTGATTTACCTTCACAGGTACTCAATTTTTGATTTTTTTTGAGAATGGCTCTTATGCCTGGCATAGCTTGGTCATACTGATGCAGTACTTCCAAACAGTGTTCATGAAACAGTTTATCTTTCTGAGACAGGCTGTGTAAGAGTAAAACAGCGTCTCGTAAAAACTGAGTAATTTGCTCCTTATGTGCACACAAGCCGCTATCAGATCTTCTAATCTTCATCCACTGTCTATGTAGCATTACAATTAGTGCCTTAACCACCTGCAAGAGATAAAGAGTCTAAGTACACAAAATAAAATTAGAGCAGTGGAAAAGTTATTTCATTATGAACTTCACTAATCAATCTTTTCAGACATCCAAATTTTAGAATATTTTCTAGCAAGCAAAAACAACCTTTCCAGAAGAAGGCAGACTTTGAAGTACAGAACACTTCTGTTTCAGTGTAGCTAAAAAAGGGTAAAAAACTACTTCAGCATTGTTAGGAGTAATTTTTATGTTTTCAGTGGAATAAATTCAGTAGCTGTAGTGACGTACCTCAAGGTTACACTGGCAGTCTGTACCAGGTAGTAAAATCGCTGGCCTGGAGCACCGCATACACCTTGTCAGGAGTCTAACTGTCTATTACAAAAACACACAGATGGCATTACAATAAGTACTAGGGTTCTGCATAATTATCACACAATTAAGCTGCAAATAAAGGGAGGTAGAAATGTCGTTTCATTACTGGTTTTAAACATTCTTGGTTCTTTTCTTAACAATTCATCTTTTTACCCCACCAAAAGAAAAAAAGTATTATTACAGGAAAAAAAAAAAAAAAAAAAAAAAAACCACTAACAGACATGGAATTTGCCTTGTACAGAAACCACTTCAGCTTCCTGATAAGAAAGGCTGACGAGGACTCAGTGCATACACATCGTATGTTTGCACTTTCTAAATGCAATGCAGATAGGGGATAATGAAAATACTTTTAGAAAATAGTTCAAAATTCTTTTAAGTGAAAGTAGAGGTGGAGCAAACAGTAGAGCCCCACAAGTCATCCCTGGCACTACGAACAATATAAATTAAATTCAAAAACTATTCTCCCTATACAGGATCATGCATACTGTACAGCAAGCTAGTATTTCACCATACACTGTATTCCATTTGGAATGATTTCAAAGATACAGTTCAGAAGTAAATTATAAAATCAAAATGAAACATAGGTCTTGCTTCCTTTTACTCCACCAATCTAAAAGAAAAATAAAACTTGCAGTCTTGAACATTTACAGCCATCCTAAGAGCCTTCTCGCTTTTTCAGTGACTTAACTATGTTGACTGCTATGACTGATGTTATCTTGAAGAGTGGTTATTGTTTCAAACAGCTTCTCTTAAAAGTCAATGTAATCCTTTACTGCAAGCGAATACTCTGAATTTTTGTTTCAGTTGAAGACAGAACTTACTTTCAAACAATTTGTGCACCGCCCTGTTCCTCCCTTCCCCCTTCCCACCCCCCAAATAGGAAAAAGAACATGAACTAACAACTGTTGTTACCTCTTGTTCCAGCTGAAGCCAAAGCACTTCAGATGCTGATTTATCTGGCCTTGATGTGATATACATGTACAGTGCAAGAAGAAGGCAGGTATCTGAAAGACAAATTGTTCTTTTCCCAGCTAGTCAATTGTTTGTGATAAAAATTAGTATTTTTTTCCCACAGAAGATAACATATTTCAGAAAACATGTAGAGTGCTATCCTGGGCTCAAGATACAGATTCAACTTCTTGCTTTACTTCCAGACACCTTAAGCGGTGCTGAAGAAATTAGTATCCCTAAACTTTATATGCGTTTGTGGTGCTACTCTCCTATTACATTCTTAGGGTACTAGACAGAGTATTTGTCATGCAGGGTACTGTAATCCCTAAACTCAACATTGTCATGAGTGCAGATCCCCTGCAGAATGGAATTAGCCTTCAAGTCCTCAAAACCCCTTTTTCCTTACCAACTTTTAATATAGTAAACATTTATCTGGAAAGTAGTTTTTAAAGTCCAGATGGGTATCAAAACTCTGTACGGATACTGCCAGACAAAATATTCTTTAAACAGTAACTGGAGCTCGGTGCTAGAAAATGTTTTTAGGTGACACAGCAGGCTTTGCCTTTGGGGGGTTTAATACTAATAAGCTATTTTAATTAATTTATTTAATAAGGTATTTAATACTAATAAGCTTTGGGGGGTTTAATACTTAATAAGCAAGGCTTATTTGTATTATTTTTAGTTGTGCTAACTAACATTCAACTGTTAACAATTACGCGTTAGGCAATCTTTTACCTGAATGAGAACAAAGCTGAGCAACCAACATGTGGTGTTGAGCAAGTATAGACAACAGTTTCACGGTCAAAAGGACAGCACGCAAAGGGATCTCTGGACACAGACAACGGAGCAGTATCTGGCTACTCAATAAGTGCTGAAAACTTCAAAAGAAAGATCTGAGTTAGAAACATGAAAAGCACTGACAATTTGAAAATAATTCACCATTTCTTATATGCAGCATCGTAATTCATGCCTTTTCAGCCATTCCAAACTAGGTGATCTCAACTTACATGCCATAAGCTGAAAAACATAGATTTTGAAGACAGTCTGCAGTTCACACTATGGTTCCATATATTAGACCATTAGCAGACAAATTGTTGCACTTTTAAGAGTGCCATTTTATGTGCCAGAATAAATAAATATTATAAATATTTTGTAGTATAAAATTTATTTTATATACTTATAAATAAAACATATGAAATATTCAAATATTATATTAATATAGACTAAATAAATAAAACAGAAAGCCCTGTGCTTTCATTCCTTACACATCTCCCAGCAATTGGAAAAATCAAAAAAAAAAAACCAACTTATCAACTGCATACAGCCTTAAGAAGTTTTCTCTCTTCAAAGTGACAGCTATGCAATGAGGCAACAGCGTCTGCTTCATATAAACTTATAAGCAGATCTTATTATTAATTTGGGGCAATTATCTCATTCATTAGCAGCAAAGGCAGATCCTCCCATGCATCTCAAAGATGAGCTGAGAAACATGATACTCTCCCATACATGTCATACTTTCTACTGTCATCTGCACAAATTAGTTTCAACAGAGAATGAAAACTACTAAACAACAAAGAGCCTGAAATCATTTTAAAGCTATTACTGACTTACTTTATTAGCAAGTCCACTGTTGAATTTTCAGCTAATTTTACCAAAACTTTCAGGCTTTGCGTTAGTATATTATCAGTCTGGGAGCCTGTTGTAGTAGAAAAATCTAAAACTTGAATCAGCTTTCTGAACAAAGAATGTTGAGCTCGATCGTTAATAGGGACATCCTGTGGAGCTCCAGGCAGCCCTCCTTGTGTCCTGGTATCTTCTTTATTATCACACAACACATTTCTGTCCATCTTGGAAATCTCTTCATCTCCAACAGTAGAACCTTTTTCTACCTCAGCAGACAGCAGTATGTGGACAACATCCCAGCTATAAAATGCCAAATAATAAAGAATACCCAGTGATATAACTGTTGTTTCTTCAAGGGACAACCTGAAGTCCTCCTTACTTGATACCGTACTTGTGCTGGTTCTAGAAGAAACAACTGAATGGTTTCCACAAGAACCATTTACTGCCTTGTCCGCCAATTGTACTGCTTGACAGTATGCACCAATATGGTGCTCCACCAAGGGCAAGAGATGCACAGCGCCTTGGATCTTGCAACATTTGAGGGGCAAGAACTCTCTCCCACTTCCTGCTAGGCTTCCTGTAGATGACCCTTCATCCATAGCAATCAAGTTCAACCCTGTTATTGCAAGTTTTTGAGCTTCTCGCAGGGATACAAGAGGAGCAATTTCTTCCTGAGTTGTCCTGATTTTGCGTATTTGTGTCGGCTTCCTATCCAAATAAAATTAAAAGGAAAATACTTCAGCAAAAGGTAGCAAACATAGCTGAAAATTTAATTTCATTTATTATTTACCCATATTCTGAATGAAATAATAGAAAGGCTACTGTAGTTAGGTGTCTATTCCCAAAACTAAAAAAAACCTACTCCTTGATACTTGCATGGAAGAACAATATCAAAACAATCCTAAGTCTTGTGAAAGCATTCAGGACTGATAGTTGCGTAACTTTACCAGCTCATTAGTAGCCGTTGTATAAAACTACATTTCAAACACTGACTTCTCAGTTGATGTGCTTGAGACCTGTTGTATATTCTTATCTTCCCCTGAAGTCATTTGGTAGCTTCTGGGAAGAAAGAATATTTGTATATTACTGATGTGTAACAAGTAGGGGCTGTCAAAAGACTTCAACAAAAAAAAGGAGGGACAGCTTTTAGCAATTAACTAGTCAAAATGCAGCTACAAAGGCCAAATGCAGAAACTGCCTGCATAAGTGGCATGGGCAATGAGACGTGAGCCATGCCATAAACCCCACAAAACACAAGAATAAAGTGAGAAACATGTTTGAAATGTGAAGTGTGATATTAAGTTTTCAAAGTTTATTATTAAAGAAGATGTATTCAAGAGAAATGGTGATGATAAGCCTGGCTGATTAGTCTTGGGAAGAAGAAAAACAGACTGAGTAGATTATTAACTTGAGAAAGCTGTGTTGAAAACCTTTATTAAAAGTTCTGCTGCATCAGTGGGTGCAGGAAAACATTTACAAGGTACCATCCTGTAAACCCTCCCATAAACTATGGGTTGTGATCCAGATTTTGTGAGCAATTAATTCCTTTCTAAACTATGATCTTGAATTTAGCAATCAACAAGAGTTAGTGTTTATGTTTAAGTAAACCTTAAATAAAAAGTATAGGATTCTCAACAAAAGAGCAGTAAAGCAGGTAACAACAAAAATCTTAGGAACAAATATGACTTTTAAAGACATATTCAGCCAATTTTATATCTAATATTTGTATTTAAATACTTTACAGAGCATTGTGTAAAAACTGTATTGGCAAAAAATTGGCAAAAACTGTACATGAATTGAACATAAATTTAGATTAAAACAAAAACTCTACAGTTCTTTTGATCACATTTTACTCTTACTTGACTCATGATCTTGTTTATACACTTCTTTCATTGCAATGCAAGTTTTATATCCTTAAATAGATATGGATAGCTGTGGCTGATAGCAGCTTTAAAGTTTTACTTAGTTCTTTGTCTTCCCTTAAAATAAAATTAACCGAGTTTCTCTCCTAGTGTTTCTCCAAAATTTAGTATCCACAATAATCAAACATTAATAACTGAAGACACAGAATGACATTCCAAATTGTGCCTTAAATGGCCTCAGCAAAACAGCATTGAACACAAGGAATGAAGTATCCAACATGAGTCCTACATGAGTAAGCGTTTCATACAGAGTGTCCACTATACTGCCACTATACTAAGAACACGTCTGATATAGTAAAACAAAAAATAAACTTACGTATCCAGAAGGTTAGGCTGTAACATAGCTCCTTGTAGGGTCTCCGAGTTACTGCTAAGAAGATGGCAGAGACCTAGTAAAGACCCAGAGACAATGGGCTGCTTCATCAGTGCATTCAGTAAGATAGAACCTGAAAAGATATATAATTGTCTTTGGAGTAGTTTTACCATCAATGACAACAGTAACAAAAATATTTCAAAAGATTAACCTCATTTATAGTGCTCTCAACCACAAAATTATTTTTTCGTTACAAATTTTCTCTTTCTTACAAGAGAGATTTCAGGAAAAGAATCACGTTCTAAAATACATTTTTCTGAAAATCTTCAAGATGCGATTTAAATATTAACCAAGTTATATTTAGAGAGATTTTAATTACAATCCCCATATTAACAAAATATCTCAATCCAAATGATTGTTATAACCCACAACTATCCTGGTGACTTGCTCTCCCTTTTCCATTCCAGACATTAAAATCATGTGATACAATCCTTTTCTGAACTGGAAGTAAGATGTTGAACATTTTAAATGTTGCTCTGTTGTTTTTACTTAAAGAAAAAATTGTGCAAAGTTTGCAATAAAAAGTGTAGTATCTTAATAGTGAAAGAGCCACCCTCCCAGTAAGATGCCTCTCAATCTATATCTTGGTCCATATCCTTCCATAAAGCAAAACCCAGGCAAACATTTTCCTTAAATAGAGTAACAGTATCGGAATGTTGTGGAGATACAAGATGATAATATAATCTGAAATGTTTTATTGCAAAATCACAATACTCAAAGCAAAAAAGCAGCTAGCTCACCACCTCTGTGCATTGGCACTGCACATAGCAGGTTCGTCAGCCTGACACGGCTTAGTACTGGCACCTTAGCCGTACCTCAGAAACGCTCACTATTTGTGCTACCAGCAATACCTTACCTTGTGTGTTTCGTTTATGTACAGATTTATAGGAACCGTTTTTTGCCACTGTTTCATGCTTCATGGATAAAACTTCAGGATGGGGTATCTTACTATCTAAAACAAACAGTAATTACAATTCATGTATGAGAACTAGATTGCTTATAAATCCATATCTATCATTTACGCACATTCAATTAGCAACAGCCATTATATAGGAAGTACACAGGCAGCAGATCAGCATAAAATACATATTTTGCGTAACTCAGTAATGTCAAATAATAATCACGGAATCATAAAATAATTTGGAGGGGACCTTAAAGATCATCTAATTCCAACCTCCTGCTGTGGACAGGGAAACCTCCCACCAGACCAGGTTGCCCAAAGCCCCATCCAGCCTGGCCTTGAACGCTGCCAGGGACGGGGCAGCCACAACTTCTATGGGTAGCCTGTGCCAGTGCCTCACCACTCTCTGAGTAAAGAAATTTGTTCCTTATATCTAATCTAAATCTAACCTTTTTTTTAGTTTAAAGCCGTTACTCCTTGTCCTATCACCACATTCCCTGATAAAGAGTCCCTCTCCAGCTTTCTTGTAGGTCCAGGTCCCCTTTAGGTACTGAAACACTCTAATACTATGTAGTTAATATAGTAATTATAATACTACAGTTAAGAGCTGTGATGCAAGCAGAATTGCTCCCTAAAATACATTAGAAAATGTAAAAACTTAGAAAAAAGCCTTGTAGGGTTCCTAAGACAACTCATCAGCGTGTTTTTCAAACAAATAGGCGTACTGAATGTTGTTACCATAACGAATAGGTGTGTGGGGGGAATAACAGTGTTAATCCTTTAAGGCTACTGTAGTTATTTTTGTTTGTTTTTAAAAGTTCATATTGCCCACACAGTTTCAGACTGAATACTA
Source organism: Anser anser (assembly GCF_964211835.1). Lineage (NCBI taxonomy): Eukaryota > Metazoa > Chordata > Aves > Anseriformes > Anatidae > Anser > Anser anser. The sequence goes on from NC_139733.1 coordinate 7,627,434, forward strand.
TAGCCGAAGGGTAATGTCTCAAATTTTTCATTTTGTTTTCTGTACGTATTAGCTGATGATACCCAAATTTCATTGGCTGCTACAAAAAAAAACACACTATTTTTGTTTCATATTACAGCAATCTTCAAACATATTTTATTTTCCTAAGTTTTACGCAATGAATTTAAAGATGCAATTTTATGAGAATTACTGCTCTATACATAGAAGAGGAAATGAGTAACCGGTTTCAGCTGTTTCTTTCAATATGGCTAAATATGTACCATTTAAAATAAAATGCCAAAAAAGGGTCTGTTTATTAAAGCCAGAATCGCAGTAATCCAAAAAAAAAAAAAACATTAGTTGACTAGCAGACATTTTCAAGAAACAGGCAAATTATTTCCTGTTCTTTCTTCAGTGACAAGGACAGATAACAATTTGGGTATTTTAGTTCACCCCATAATAAATGAAAGTTTTTCACTACAGCCAACAGATAATTCATCATTGATATCCTGGCATCTGGTACACTGACATTTACCAAGATGTGAATTAAATTGATCTTCATGCAAATTTGAGTCATAGCTTAATGCCAATTGCTATAAAACCAAAATAAATTTAAGCAAAATCAAACTAAGAGAAATACTGTTTTTCCCTACAGTACTCTTACTGAAACCACTCTGTTACATAGTACAAAAAGCTTTATCAAAGGCAGAATGTCCATATGCAGCTAAAAATGTTGCAAGTTATATATGGGTTTACCTTCTTGGATGGAAGCAGCCTGGGCAAACAAGTTTCTTGAAGAAGAAGATGGTCTAGTAGACGCATCAGCGCTGAAAGACTCCTTTGTAGGAAAAGATCTTTTTCCAGGCTGTGGAGAACATCCTTCTGATTTCACTTGGATTGCAGAATTCTTTTTAGGGCTATTTAAAAAAAATAAAAAAGGAAGAGGAGAAAATACCACCCCCCCAACCGACTTTGATGAATCAGTATCTCTATTAGAACTATTTTATTAAACAGTAAAGAAAGATCTATTTAATATTGTTTGTAGCATTGATGTTTTAGACATATTTCACTATCCGCTCTTTGAAAGTCATAGAGAAGTCTTTTAAAGCAAATTCCACAGAGGTCAACAAACTTTTTTTGGTTGTATTTTTTCAAGAAAACAGAACTAAGAGTTACATGAAGAAAGAAAACCTCTGTAGTACTTCAAGCATACGTATTGTAAAAGGGAACGCAAATTCATTTTCCAAAACTCATACCTTGGTGTTAAAACTGTTTGAGTAACATGTTTATTTCTCTCACAGTTCTGAAGTCGCGTTCTTAGTTCATTCATTTCTGCATCTTTGAACTGCAACTCGGACTGCAAAGACAGTATCTGAAAGGGGAATTCAAGAGACAGTTTTACTGTTACGGATACACGAGTGGTGCTATAACTGCAAAGCAACTCAAATTACTGCAAGATTTCAAGATTACCATCTACTTACTGTGATCTCTGCACAAGATCTCCATTTTTATGTATCCTAATCCAATTAATACTACGTTAGAACCAAGTGTCAAAATTCAGGCAAGAAACATATGACTTGGTAAGACCAAGTGCCACGCAGAGTATGACTACAGTGAGGCCGTTAACAGCAGAGTAAACAGCCCAAAAGCAGCCACTGTCCTCTTCAGGGGCTTTCAGAAAGATGACTGCAACAGGAATAGCAATCTGATCAGGGTCATACAGCATATTCTAATTTTTCCATTTAACAATACATTCCAATTGTAATTTTCTGGGGATTGTTTAAGAAAACAACAAGTAATCAAAAAATTCTACCATTTTAACTTAGTTCTTTTATGCTGGCAGAAGAAATCCACCAGCAAGTTCTCACACGTGTTTTCTTCTAGATAACAAAATAAAAGCGTACGTGATTTGGAAGTTTCATACAAATGTTCTTCCTTTGACTAAATGGACTATAATACCATTTAAGTCATAAAATTAGCTTTCACATGTAATGTGAAGGTAACTGATATAGTTACAAACCTTTTTGGAGAACTCTCTTTCTTTTTCCTTTAGGGTCTGAGATTTTTGCTGTTCCAATAGCATATATGATTTTTTCTGTTCCTCCATAGCATACTCCATCTGCTGCATTGAGTCGCGCAAAATTTTAATTTCTCCATTTTTAATAAGAATTTCATCCTGCATTTCTTTCAGCTACAAAGAGATTAATTCCATTAAACAATGCATTTAACTAAAAGTATTTGTATCATTATCTATGTGGCTGAAGATTAAGCATGCTTATACTTTCTAGAGAGAAAAATGTTTCTGTAAACCAGTTTAGAAAGTCTGCAATATGGCTTCTAATCTTTTTTTTTCTTTCTGATTAAATCAGGCTCAGCTAGTGTTTTCTCTAACACAATTGTATAACGACAGCAAAGGCATATGTCAATACACTATGCTGGTATCTGTCAGAGACCATTCTTTTCTTTCTCCTCCTCTATGTTTATGCTATTTCTTTGAAAAGTATTCTAGTCACACACAACAATAACTTATTAAAATTTTGGGGTGTAACAATAAGGATTGAGAAAAACGTATAAAGACACCTCTATATCATGATATAAAATTACGTTTTACCCTCATGTGGTGTACAGGCAGTGCCTTCCCAATAAAGGAGGATATAAAAGAAGTGGAAGAGAGGTAAGGACGGTGACAGAATTGTAAATAGAGTAGGACCCTTCCATATGGGAGAAAGCACAACTGTGAGGAAACAAAGGTCTATTGAAGCGTAACCGCTATGCACAAGTTATTCCTCTTTTACTGCCTCTCTTAGTAGTCAAGCCCCATCTGCTAGAATCACTCATGAAGTTCAAAGTAAAATCAAAGAAGACATTTCCTGACACAATGTGTTTTTAAGCTGCTGACTGCTTTGACACCAAGGGGTATCAAAAAACAGCTGAGTATTTTTAAAAAATGCACTGAAGAATATTATACTACCTCTGGTAGTGGTTTCTATACGAAATTCTACCAGAGACTAAAAGAACATTCTGGTAAAATATTTGCATAATCTTGCTCAGATCTTATGTTCTTGCTAAGCTGCCTGATGTGGTATGGCCATCTGCATGCTTGCACCTTCCTGCATCTTTTTCTTCCAAGCAGTATGTTTCCATGTGGCATCACCGGGAGGTAACGTAACCACCTAAACGTCCTTTTGCAAGTCTTTAAATTGCACAAAACGACGTACAAAAACCAGAGAAGAACGGATTTGACAGGAAACAAGAAAAGCTGACAGAGCGGCGTTTGCTTAGCTGAAATGCTCAAGAAATAAAGTACTGCTCTCTCTTATTGCCTTACTGGAGCCGTCTCTATTAGGATGCTTCTACTAAATCCGTGGGTTTCAGTAAAGTTGACCAGAAGGCACGGCTGCACCCCAGGCCCCCGCAGGTCCCCCCAAGCCCCACCGAAGGAAGGGCCGTTCGGAGGGGAGGGGAGGGGAGGCCGTCACCCACCTTGTGCCGGGTTTCTTCGTGCTGCGTTTGCAGCACCTCAAGCCGGAACGCGTCCCTCAGCAGCCCGCTCTCCGCGCCGCTCCCTGCCGCGGAAAGAGACCCGCGCGCCGGCCGTGAGGCTCGCCCCAGCACCGGCCCCGGCCCCCCGGCCCCCCGCACACCGACCTCTGGGCTCCTTCCCCGCGGCCCTGCCCCACGGCCCGGCCCGGCCTCCCCACGCGTGTCCCGGGGGGGCCGCGTCCTGCGACAGCGCCTGCGAGGCGATCGTGTCGATCTCCTCCAGGTCGTCCGCCGTGAAGTCGTCGCCGTCCCCGAACGGGTCCTCCGGCGCCTCGGCCCCCGCCGCCGGCCCCTTGGGGCGCTTGTGAGGCGGGACGCCGTTCCCCAGCGCCGCGGCCGGAGCGGGGCCCCGCGCCCAGCCCGCCCCGCACAGCGCGGGGCCGCTGCGCTTCCGCGGCCCGGGCGCCGCCATGGCGGGCAGCGCGGAGCCGAGGGGAGGGAGCGCGGAGCCCGCCGCGCCGGCCGCCAGCCAATCAGCGGCCGGCAGCCTGCCCGCCCGGCCAATGGGGGCCGCCGCCGGCCGTAACGCGAGGGCGGCCGTGGAAAGCTGGGGGGGGGGGGGAATGGTGATGTCAGCCCACGTGACCTTCCCCTTGCTGTGGTAAACCCCAGGCGGCCGCCTCGTCTTGGGGTTTGGCTGTTTGGGTCCTTTCCGAGGGAAATTGGGGGCGTAACTGGGCTGTTTCCGTATTTTTTTTTGTTTGTTTGCTTGTTTTGCTTTGTCCTCTAATAAAGCAGAGCCGGTAGGAGGTAATAGTATCGGGAAAGGGCAACGTTTGCAAAAAAACTGTACTGAAAACCTGCTGCTGGTTTACTGGCAGCAATTTGCTGTCGCAATCACACCTCAGTCTGTTCATAAAAGCTCCATAACTTGGGTTGAAAAACGATCTTCCCAGCTACTGTACGCTTCGTGTAACCCAGGTGGGCATGCGGTCACTGCTATGCTGACAAACTCTTCAGAGCAGGCCACGGCCTCACAGCGTGGCTCTAACAGGGTTAGTAACAGCTCCCGGTGCTGTGAGCCAGTGACTCGGAATCGCCTGGTGGCCTTTCAGTGAGAACCGCTGTGCTGTTAGCATTGCACATCTCGGGTTCCACAGGAGAAATCTGATTGCTCTTGTTCATTTCTCTGCTGCCCTTCACATGCAGCAAACTTAAATCATTGCTGGAGTGTAATCCGTTTTATTTAAGTACTGTTTATGCATAAAGGGGGAGCCTGGGATCACCCATCAAGGCCAAAAGAAAGGCAGTCTGAGCAGCGTTCTCAGCTGTCCCAACTCCTCCCAGCTTCTCCACTGAAGTGGTCACAGGTGATCCCTCGGGACTCAGGCAGGCAGGCCAGCTGCAGCTACTTAGCACAGGGGACATACGCAGGGGCAGTCCTGCAGGAGGGGGGGTGGTTGTAAAGATGAGACTTGCATCACTTTATCTGTGAGGTATGGGTGTAAGGCTTCTTATATAAAGATATACTTTGTTAATTAATTTATTAGATGGAGGAGACTATGGGGAGTCTTAGCATTTAATTCATTGAATGTGTCCTTAATCGTCTTAATCGTCTTTACTGCAGTTGACAGTCCAGTCTGAGCCCTGACTCCTTTCGCCAGCTCTCACCATCAGGGTTCAAAGCCTCCTAATTAGAATCACAGAATCGTAGAATCATTAAGGGTGGAAACGTCCTTCAAGATCATCTGGTCCAACTATCCCCTACTACCAATGTCACCCACTAAACCATGTCCCTAAGCACCATGTGCAACCTTTCCTTGAACACCCCCAGGTGACTCCACTACTTCCCTGGGCAACCCGTTCCAATTCCTGACTATTCTTTCTGAGAAGAAATTGTAGTGGGCTTACTTGGCAAGTTTTGGTAGCAGGGGCCCATAGGGGTGGCCTCTGTGAGAAGAATCCAGAAGCTGCCCCATTTTAGATAAGGGCCCTGCTGCTGTCCAGAGCCAAGCCAATAAGCGACGTTGTTTGCGTCTCTGTGAGAGCATATTTAAGAAAGGGAAAAAACTGCTGCGGAACAGCAGCTGGGAGAGAGAGAGCGAGTGAGAAACAGCCTTGCAGACCCCAAGGTCAGTGAAGGAGTGGGAGGAGGTGCTCCAGGCACCACAGCAGAAGTTCCCCTGCGGCCTGTGGTGAGGACCATGGTGAAGCAGGTTGTCCCCCTGCAGCCCACGGAGTACCACGGTGGAGCAGGGTTCCACGCTGCAGCCCGTGGAAGAGGCCACGGTGGAGCAGGTGGACCTGCACTGAAGCAGGCTGCAGCCTGTGGAGGACCCCCGCCAGAGCAGATTGCGGGCCGGAGCCGCAGCCCGTGGAGAGGAGCCCACGCAGGAGCAGGTGACCTGGCAGGAGCTGCCGCCCGTGGGGGACCCAGGTTGGAGCAGTGTGCTCCTGATGGATGGACCCCGTGGTACGGACCCGTATCTGGAGCAGTTCTTGAAGAGCTGCTGCCTGTGGGAAGCCCACGCAGGATCACTTTGGGAACGACTGCATCCCACGTTGGAGCAGGGGAAGAGAGTGACCGAGAAGGAACGGCAGGGACAAAGTGCTACAGACTGACCACAACCGCCATTCCCCCATTCCCCTGCTCCGCTTGGTTAAAGAGGTAGAGGAGGGTGGATGGGGGGAAAGGTGTTTTGGGTTTCTTTCTTTTGTTCCTCACTTCTCTAGCTTGTTAGTAATAGGCAATAATTCTTAATGTCTCCCTTCTCTGAGTCTGTTTAGCCTGTCACAATAATTGTTGAGCGATGTCCCCATTCTTATCTCAACCCTTGAGCCCTTTGTATCGTTTTTTCTCCCCCTTTCCTATTCAGGAGGGGGAGTGAGAGAGAGGCTGCGGTGGAACTTGGCTGCCCACCCGAGAAAACCACCGCTAATTTCCAAAGTAAACCTCTGGCGCAACTTGAGGCCATACTTTCTAGTCCTATCACTAGTTGTCTGTGAGAAGAGGCCGACCCCTAGCTCCCCACGACTTCCTTTAAGGTAGATGTGGAGAGCAGTAAAGTCTCCCCTGTGTTTTCCGTGTTAAGATCCCACTTTCGGATCCAAAGCTGACAAAAGAGCAAACGTTAGCGGGGGTGGGTACAGTAAGCCCCCAAGCCACCACGACAACACAACCCTTCCCGTCACCCAACCCCCCTCTAACCCCTCATATTTATAGTACTTAAAATGGGGAGGGAGGGGGCTTTCCTCACAAATAAGGCTTTGCACCTTAAAAATGCAGCTCTGCACCTTACAGTGCACCTGGGGGCCCTAAAAATAAGGCATTGCGCCCTGAAAATGACAGCCTGGGCCGTAAAAGTGAGGGTGTAAGCAATAAGAAGCCAGCTTTGTCTCCAGAGAGCAGTCTCAGGGCCCTGAACAAACGGGCTTGGTCCCTACAAAGGAGCCCCTGGGCCTGCAAACCGAGGGTTTAGGCGATCAGAAGACGACTTGGGATGCCAAGCGGATGTTCTGGAGCCTGAAAAGAAGGCTTTGGAGCCTAGAGAGGAAACACGGGGGCTTACTAATGCGGCTTTGAAGACTTAAAATGGGGAGGGAGGGGGAGCGTGGGGAGGCCTGGTCGTCAAGGTGAGGCTTTAGACCTGGACCCTGGGCCTTTGGAGTCTCTGGCTCACGGACTGGACCCTACAGTGATGCTTCGGTCCCTCCAGATGGGTGTTTGGACCCTTAAAGGAGGCTTTGGGCCCTCAAATTGAGGCCTTGTCTCCTAGCGTGAGGATTTGGGACCCGAAGAAGCGGGGTGTTTCCTCACAAATAAGGCTTTGTACCCTAAAAGGCAGCTCTGCACCTCACAGTGCAACTAAGGGGCCCTAAAGATAAGGCATTGCGCCCTGAAAATGACAGCCTGGGCCATAAAAGCGAGGGTGTAAGTAATGAGAAGCCAGCTTTGTCTCCAGAGAGCAGTCTCAGGGCCCTGAACAAAAGGGCTTGGTCCCTACAAAGGAGCCCCTGGGCCTGCAAACTGCGGGTTTCGGTGACTGTGTTGGGTCTGTCTAGGACGGAGTCACCTTTCCCTGCAGCAGCCCACACAGTGCTGTGCTCTGCGGTCGTAGCTGGAGCAGCACTGGTATCACTCCAGCGTTGTGTCTGCTCCCACGCCGTCTTCGGGTCTGCCTCTGGGTATTTGGAGCCTGATGTTGTAATGGGGAGCAGCTTCTTCTCTGGGCTGTCCCCTGCTGGCTGGAGCATCGTCTCCGTTTAGACCCTGGGGATCCACCGGGGGACCCCGATGCCGCCCCCCTGGCAGATCTGGTGCTGCTGCTGCTCCCAGCACCGTTTTGTGGTGCGTGGCTGCTCCTGCGGCGTCTTCGGGGCTGGCTCTGGGCATCTGGGGCTGGACGTTCCAGCGGCTCTCAAGGCTTCTTGTCCGGGGTCGCCCCCGCTGGCCGGCGGGGAGTCTGCCTTCGGGCACCAAGGAGTGACTGGAGGTTCCTGGTGCCCTCCGACTGGCCAAGCTGGGGGTGCTGCTCCCAGCGCTGGGTTCTGCAGCACGGCTGCTCCTGCGGCGTCTTCTGGGACTGTGCCAGGTGTCTTGGGCCTGATGTACAGGCTGGCAGATTGTCCCCTGTTCTGTCCCTGGCCTTCTCCTCTCAGTCTCCTGGGAACTGTGGGATGGCCCCGGTGCTGCCTGGCTGCTGGTGCTGCTGAGGCTGCTCCTTGCGGGTGCTGGGGAGCCACGGGAGGGCCCCAGAGCCTCTGGACTGGAGGTGCTGGGGCCGGCGAGCCCCAGATTGGTACTGGAGGCTGTAAGGGGAGACAGGAAGGTGAGTGGGATGGACTTCCAGACCCACGGCAGTAGAGGCTCTGACCCGTCCAGGGTCAGAGAGACTCTGGCAAGGCTGCCCTGAGCCCCTGCAGCCAGGCCTTGCCTGGCCACAGCCCAGCAGCATGAGGCCTTTGCCACTTACCAGTGCCCAGGCCAGCGCAGCTGTCGCACTCCCAGGTGCCTGTGCTGTTGGTCAAGTTGGAGCAGCGCCGGTGGGTGCCTTCGGCAGCACAGGAGCGGCCCAGCAGCAGCTGCCAGGGCCTGGGGAAGCAAAGACTTGTGGGTGTGAGGACAAAGTGTCTGAGCCAGGGAGTGGCTGGCACACCCCTTGTGCTCTGTCCTGGCTCCCCCAGCATGTGCTGAGGCTGAGGACGTGGGCAGAGCCCCAGATGGCTGCTGAGGCAACTCACCCCTGTCCCTCCGCCTGCTCCCTGCCTTGTGGGTAAAGGCATTCGCTGACATCACAGCGCTGGTGCCTCTCTTGCAGCGATGCAAAGGCGTTGCCGTCCTCCCAGGTTGGTCCTCTGCAAGAGAAGGGAGGGAAATTGTCCAGTCCCTGGCCATACACAGCGCTTGTGCCCTCGTGTCTAGAGAGCAGGGCAGAGGGACACCAACCTGAATGGGATTTGGATCCCCATGATGGACATTTTGGAACGGAACTCCACCTTGTTTCTGCAGATGGGGCACTGGAAGCAGAGAATGCCTGCACTCACAGCTTGTCCCTGCAGCAGAAACACATGCGGTGAGAGGTGAGCGGGCCCTGGTGCTGCTGAGCACCTGCCGTGCGCGCAGGGTGAGGGGAGGGCTCCTACCTGGATGCAGCCCCGGTGGAACCAGGCGTGACTGCAGGCTGGGCACACCATGGTGTGGTAGGACTTGCTGTTCCCCACAGGGTCCATGCAGATGATGCAGATGGTGTCCTGCTCCGGAGCTGCCTGCACTGCCTGCTGAGGGCGGTGCTCCCAGCAGAAGGACCTGGCGGGGAGAGGGAAGGGAAGGGCAAGGTGAGAAGTGCTGGGCCTGCCGCGGTTGTGGCGAGGAGGGCAGAGGAACGTGAAGGAGCCCCAGGCCCATCCAGGCTCTGGCGCTGCCTCCGGCTCTGCCAGGCTGCTGGGAAGCACCAGCGTGGGGTCCTCTCTTGCTTGGCTGCTGCTGGCAGCCCTTACCTGTGCTGCCCAAAGAACTGGGTGACGCATTCTCCCTCCGAGGCGCAGGGGAGATGGAAGCTGCGTTCACAGCCTGTCTCCGTGCAGGTGATGGTGGCCCCTCGCTCGCCACAAACGAAGCATTGCTGAAAAGAACACAGCAGCCCCATTAGCACCAGGCTCGATGCCGCCACCGCTGGCCCCACACCCCTGGGCAGGGCAGGGCACAGGGCGCGGGCGCTGCTGGGTCACGCTCTGCAGACCCCCCCTGGCGGACAAGGCTCGTCTGCCAGAGCAGCAGTTTGTCCCGGAGCGGGTTGGAAAGGCTGGGATTGCTTCCTTGGGGTCCAGGCTAAGCTCGCGGGAGCATCTCCTGGCCCAAACCTCCCTGTTCCCATCAGGTCCTCACCTTCTGGGATGCCCGCTTGATTGTGTGCTGTATATCCTCCAGTAAAACTCCCAAAATTCCGTCCTGTAGTGTTCCAAGCCGATAAAGGCCATTCGCAAGAAACTATAGAATAGAAAAAAGCAGGATCTCGTTAGGGGTCATAGTTGAAGGGACCGTCCCTGGTGGGATGCTGACGGGAACCCTGGGGGAACTCACCAGGCAAAACGTGTGGGCACAGAGTCCATTCCTTCCGTGTCTGGGGCCGCAGATGTTCGGGTCAGCATCTGCCCGGCCACACAGCATGCATGCTGGAGGGGAGAGAGCAAATGGCACAGCCATTGAGCACCTTTGCGGGGCCAGGTGTCCCTGAGGGACTGTCCCCAAGGGCCTGTTCTGTCCCTGCCATGCTGGCTGATGGGCAGGGCCAGAGGCTGTGGAGGGGAAGGAGGCACAGCAGGCACAAGGGTCCCAGCAGGCACCCAGAGCCCGACCTGGGCCCCCCCTGCCAAGGAGCAGAGGGGCCCTGCCCCGGGGTGGTTGGGGAGCCCCTGCCTGCCCCTGCCTCCCCTCTCGGCCACAGGCAGCCCCCCCAGCACGCCCCCACAATCACCACCGCACGCCCCCCGTTTGGGCAGGGACGCCCAAAGCTACCTGGCACCCGCTGTGACAGAGCCCCCGCCTCACAGGGGTGGCTGGAGGTGCCACGCTGGGGCCTGGGCCCTCGGCACCCAAGCAAGAGGGTGGCCGCTCTTGCAGCCGGCACAGGCTCAAATGCCGGGTCCCGCGACACGCGGCGGAGAGGAAGGATTGCTTCCCTCGGCCTGCTGGCAACGCTCCCCGTGCCACAGGCAGGAGCGGAGATGTCCCTCGGACAGGGCTGCAGCCCTGGAGTGGCGGCGCCTGCACCGCACCTTTGGGCCAGCATTGCCGCCCTCCGGGAGAGCCACAGGACACCTGGCGTTTGGGTCACAGCTTGCTCCCTCCTCACGTCCTTCTCCTACAGAGTTTCTCGAGAGCAGGGTGAGACCAGAGCTCGTTGTCTCCCCCAGACATCAGCAAGAGACGTTACAAAGCCAGCGGTCTTAATCGTCTTTACTGCAGTTGACAGTCCAGTCTGAGCCCTGACTCCTTTCGCCAGCTCTCACCATCAGGGTTCAAAGCCTCCTAATTAGAATCACAGAATCGTAGAATCATTAAGGGTGGAAACGTCCTTCAAGATCATCTGGTCCAACTATCCCCTACTACCAATGTCACCCACTAAACCATGTCCCTAAGCACCATGTGCAACCTTTCCTTGAACACCCCCAGGTGACTCCACTACTTCCCTGGGCAACCCGTTCCAATTCCTGACTATTCTTTCTGAGAAGAAATTGTAGTGGGCTTACTTGGCAAGTTTTGGTAGCAGGGGCCCATAGGGGTGGCCTCTGTGAGAAGAATCCAGAAGCTGCCCCATTTTAGATAAGGGCCCTGCTGCTGTCCAGAGCCAAGCCAATAAGCGACGTTGTTTGCGTCTCTGTGAGAGCATATTTAAGAAAGGGAAAAAACTGCTGCGGAACAGCAGCTGGGAGAGAGAGAGGAGTGAGAAACAGCCTTGCAGACCCCAAGGTCAGTGAAGGAGTGGGAGGAGGTGCTCCAGGCACCACAGCAGAAGTTCCCCTGCGGCCTGTGGTGAGGACCATGGTGAAGCAGGTTGTCCCCCTGCAGCCCACGGAGTACCACGGTGGAGCAGGGTTCCACGCTGCAGCCCGTGGAGGAGGCCACGGTGGAGCAGGTGGACCTGCACTGAAGCAGGCTGCAGCCTGTGGAGGACCCCCGCCAGAGCAGATTGCGGGCCGGAGCCGCAGCCCGTGGAGAGGAGCCCACGCAGGAGCAGGTGACCTGGCAGGAGCTGCCGCCCGTGGGGGACCCAGGTTGGAGCAGTGTGCTCCTGATGGATGGACCCCGTGGTACGGACCCGTATCTGGAGCAGTTCTTGAAGAGCTGCTGCCTGTGGGAAGCCCACGCAGGATCACTTTGGGAACGACTGCATCCCACGTTGGAGCAGGGGAAGAGAGTGACCGAGAAGGAACGGCAGGGACAAAGTGCTACAGACTGACCACAACCGCCATTCCCCCATTCCCCTGCTCCGCTTGGTTAAAGAGGTAGAGGAGGGTGGATGGGGGGAAAGGTGTTTTGGGTTTCTTTCTTTTGTTCCTCACTTCTCTAGCTTGTTAGTAATAGGCAATAATTCTTAATGTCTCCCTTCTCTGAGTCTGTTTAGCCTGTCACAATAATTGTTGAGCGATGTCCCCATTCTTATCTCAACCCTTGAGCCCTTTGTATCGTTTTTTCTCCCCCTTTCCTATTCAGGAGGGGGAGTGAGAGAGAGGCTGCGGTGGAACTTGGCTGCCCACCCGAGAAAACCACCGCTAATTTCCAAAGTAAACCTCTGGCGCAACTTGAGGCCATACTTTCTAGTCCTATCACTAGCTGTCTGTGAGAAGAGGCCGAGCCCTAGCTCCCCACGACTTCCTTTAAGGTAGATGTGGAGAGCAGTAAAGTCTCCCCTGTGTTTTCCGTGTTAAGATCCCACTTTCGGATCCAAAGCTGACAAAAGAGCAAACGTTAGCGGGGGTGGGTACAGTAAGCCCCCAAGCCACCACGACAACACAACCCTTCCCGTCACCCAACCCCCCTCTAACCCCTCATATTTATAGTACTTAAAATGGGGAGGGAGGGGGCTTTCCTCACAAATAAGGCTTTGCACCTTAAAAATGCAGCTCTGCACCTTACAGTGCACCTGGGGGCCCTAAAAATAAGGCATTGCGCCCTGAAAATGACAGCCTGGGCCGTAAAAGTGAGGGTGTAAGCAATAAGAAGCCAGCTTTGTCTCCAGAGAGCAGTCTCAGGGCCCTGAACAAACGGGCTTGGTCCCTACAAAGGAGCCCCTGGGCCTGCAAACCGAGGGTTTAGGCGATCAGAAGACGACTTGGGATGCCAAGCGGATGTTCTGGAGCCTGAAAAGAAGGCTTTGGAGCCTAGAGAGGAAACACGGGGGCTTACTAATGCGGCTTTGAAGACTTAAAATGGGGAGGGAGGGGGAGCGTGGGGAGGCCTGGTCGTCAAGGTGAGGCTTTAGACCTGGACCCTGGGCCTTTGGAGTCTCTGGCTCACGGACTGGACCCTACAGTGATGCTTCGGTCCCTCCAGATGGGTGTTTGGACCCTTAAAGGAGGCTTTGGGCCCTCAAATTGAGGCCTTGTCTCCTAGCGTGAGGATTTGGGACCCGAAGAAGCGGGGTGTTTCCTCACAAATAAGGCTTTGTACCCTAAAAGGCAGCTCTGCACCTCACAGTGCAACTAAGGGGCCCTAAAGATAAGGCATTGCGCCCTGAAAATGACAGCCTGGGCCATAAAAGCGAGGGTGTAAGTAATGAGAAGCCAGCTTTGTCTCCAGAGAGCAGTCTCAGGGCCCTGAACAAAAGGGCTTGGTCCCTACAAAGGAGCCCCTGGGCCTGCAAACTGCGGGTTTCGGTGACTGTGTTGGGTCTGTCTAGGACGGAGTCACCTTTCCCTGCAGCAGCCCACACAGTGCTGTGCTCTGCGGTCGTAGCTGGAGCAGCACTGGTATCACTCCAGCGTTGTGTCTGCTCCCACGCCGTCTTCGGGTCTGCCTCTGGGTATTTGGAGCCTGATGTTGTAATGGGGAGCAGCTTCTTCTCTGGGCTGTCCCCTGCTGGCTGGAGCATCGTCTCCGTTTAGACCCTGGGGATCCACCGGGGGACCCCGATGCCGCCCCCCTGGCAGATCTGGTGCTGCTGCTGCTCCCAGCACCGTTTTGTGGTGCGTGGCTGCTCCTGCGGCGTCTTCGGGGCTGGCTCTGGGCATCTGGGGCTGGACGTTCCAGCGGCTCTCAAGGCTTCTTGTCCGGGGTCGCCCCCGCTGGCCGGCGGGGAGTCTGCCTTCGGGCACCAAGGAGTGACTGGAGGTTCCTGGTGCCCTCCGACTGGCCAAGCTGGGGGTGCTGCTCCCAGCGCTGGGTTCTGCAGCACGGCTGCTCCTGCGGCGTCTTCTGGGACTGTGCCAGGTGTCTTGGGCCTGATGTACAGGCTGGCAGATTGTCCCCTGTTCTGTCCCTGGCCTTCTCCTCTCAGTCTCCTGGGAACTGTGGGATGGCCCCGGTGCTGCCTGGCTGCTGGTGCTGCTGAGGCTGCTCCTTGCGGGTGCTGGGGAGCCACGGGAGGGCCCCAGAGCCTCTGGACTGGAGGTGCTGGGGCCGGCGAGCCCCAGATTGGTACTGGAGGCTGTAAGGGGAGACAGGAAGGTGAGTGGGATGGACTTCCAGACCCACGGCAGTAGAGGCTCTGACCCGTCCAGGGTCAGAGAGACTCTGGCAAGGCTGCCCTGAGCCCCTGCAGCCAGGCCTTGCCTGGCCACAGCCCAGCAGCATGAGGCCTTTGCCACTTACCAGTGCCCAGGCCAGCGCAGCTGTCGCACTCCCAGGTGCCTGTGCTGTTGGTCAAGTTGGAGCAGCGCCGGTGGGTGCCTTCGGCAGCACAGGAGCGGCCCAGCAGCAGCTGCCAGGGCCTGGGGAAGCAAAGACTTGTGGGTGTGAGGACAAAGTGTCTGAGCCAGGGAGTGGCTGGCACACCCCTTGTGCTCTGTCCTGGCTCCCCCAGCATGTGCTGAGGCTGAGGACGTGGGCAGAGCCCCAGATGGCTGCTGAGGCAACTCACCCCTGTCCCTCCGCCTGCTCCCTGCCTTGTGGGTAAAGGCATTCGCTGACATCACAGCGCTGGTGCCTCTCTTGCAGCGATGCAAAGGCGTTGCCGTCCTCCCAGGTTGGTCCTCTGCAAGAGAAGGGAGGGAAATTGTCCAGTCCCTGGCCATACACAGCGCTTGTGCCCTCGTGTCTAGAGAGCAGGGCAGAGGGACACCAACCTGAATGGGATTTGGATCCCCATGATGGACATTTTGGAACGGAACTCCACCTTGTTTCTGCAGATGGGGCACTGGAAGCAGAGAATGCCTGCACTCACAGCTTGTCCCTGCAGCAGAAACACATGCGGTGAGAGGTGAGCGGGCCCTGGTGCTGCTGAGCACCTGCCGTGCGCGCAGGGTGAGGGGAGGGCTCCTACCTGGATGCAGCCCCGGTGGAACCAGGCGTGACTGCAGGCTGGGCACACCATGGTGTGGTAGGACTTGCTGTCCCCCACAGGGTCCATGCAGATGATGCAGATGGTGTCCTGCTCCGGAGCTGCCTGCACTGCCTGCTGAGGGCGGTGCTCCCAGCAGAAGGACCTGGCGGGGAGAGGGAAGGGAAGGGCAAGGTGAGAAGTGCTGGGCCTGCCGCGGTTGTGGCGAGGAGGGCAGAGGAACGTGAAGGAGCCCCAGGCCCATCCAGGCTCTGGCGCTGCCTCCGGCTCTGCCAGGCTGCTGGGAAGCACCAGCGTGGGGTCCTCTCTTGCTTGGCTGCTGCTGGCAGCCCTTACCTGTGCTGCCCAAAGAACTGGGTGACGCATTCTCCCTCCGAGGCGCAGGGGAGATGGAAGCTGCGTTCACAGCCTGTCTCCGTGCAGGTGATGGTGGCCCCTCGCTCGCCACAAACGAAGCATTGCTGAAAAGAACACAGCAGCCCCATTAGCACCAGGCTCGATGCCGCCACCGCTGGCCCCACACCCCTGGGCAGGGCAGGGCACAGGGCGCGGGCGCTGCTGGGTCACGCTCTGCAGACCCCCCCTGGCGGACAAGGCTCGTCTGCCAGAGCAGCAGTTTGTCCCGGAGCGGGTTGGAAAGGCTGGGATTGCTTCCTTGGGGTCCAGGCTAAGCTCGCGGGAGCATCTCCTGGCCCAAACCTCCCTGTTCCCATCAGGTCCTCACCTTCTGGGATGCCCGCTTGATTGTGTGCTGTATATCCTCCAGTAAAACTCCCAAAATTCCGTCCTGTAGTGTTCCAAGCCGATAAAGGCCATTCGCAAGAAACTATAGAATAGAAAAAAGCAGGATCTCGTTAGGGGTCATAGTTGAAGGGACCGTCCCTGGTGGGATGCTGACGGGAACCCTGGGGGAACTCACCAGGCAAAACGTGTGGGCACAGAGTCCATTCCTTCCGTGTCTGGGGCCGCAGATGTTCGGGTCAGCATCTGCCCGGCCACACAGCATGCATGCTGGAGGGGAGAGAGCAAATGGCACAGCCATTGAGCACCTTTGCGGGGCCAGGTGTCCCTGAGGGACTGTCCCCAAGGGCCTGTTCTGTCCCTGCCATGCTGGCTGATGGGCAGGGCCAGAGGCTGTGGAGGGGAAGGAGGCACAGCAGGCACAAGGGTCCCAGCAGGCACCCAGAGCCCGACCTGGGCCCCCCCTGCCAAGGAGCAGAGGGGCCCTGCCCCGGGGTGGTTGGGGAGCCCCTGCCTGCCCCTGCCTCCCCTCTCGGCCACAGGCAGCCCCCCCAGCACGCCCCCACAATCACCACCGCACGCCCCCCGTTTGGGCAGGGACGCCCAAAGCTACCTGGCACCCGCTGTGACAGAGCCCCCGCCTCACAGGGGTGGCTGGAGGTGCCACGCTGGGGCCTGGGCCCTCGGCACCCAAGCAAGAGGGTGGCCGCTCTTGCAGCCGGCACAGGCTCAAATGCCGGGTCCCGCGACACGCGGCGGAGAGGAAGGATTGCTTCCCTCGGCCTGCTGGCAACGCTCCCCGTGCCACAGGCAGGAGCGGAGATGTCCCTCGGACAGGGCTGCAGCCCTGGAGTGGCGGCGCCTGCACCGCACCTTTGGGCCAGCATTGCCGCCCTCCGGGAGAGCCGCAGGACACCTGGCGTTTGGGTCACAGCTTGCTCCCTCCTCACGTCCTTCTCCTACAGAGTTTCTCGAGAGCAGGGTGAGACCAGAGCTCGTTGTCTCCCCCAGACATCAGCAAGAGACGTTACAAAGCCAGCGGTCTTAATCGTCTTTACTGCAGTTGACAGTCCAGTCTGAGCCCTGACTCCTTTCGCCAGCTCTCACCATCAGGGTTCAAAGCCTCCTAATTAGAATCACAGAATCGTAGAATCATTAAGGGTGGAAACGTCCTTCAAGATCATCTGGTCCAACTATCCCCTACTACCAATGTCACCCACTAAACCATGTCCCTAAGCACCATGTGCAACCTTTCCTTGAACACCCCCAGGTGACTCCACTACTTCCCTGGGCAACCCGTTCCAATTCCTGACTATTCTTTCTGAGAAGAAATTGTAGTGGGCTTACTTGGCAAGTTTTGGTAGCAGGGGCCCATAGGGGTGGCCTCTGTGAGAAGAATCCAGAAGCTGCCCCATTTTAGATAAGGGCCCTGCTGCTGTCCAGAGCCAAGCCAATAAGCGACGTTGTTTGCGTCTCTGTGAGAGCATATTTAAGAAAGGGAAAAAACTGCTGCGGAACAGCAGCTGGGAGAGAGAGAGGAGTGAGAAACAGCCTTGCAGACCCCAAGGTCAGTGAAGGAGTGGGAGGAGGTGCTCCAGGCACCACAGCAGAAGTTCCCCTGCGGCCTGTGGTGAGGACCATGGTGAAGCAGGTTGTCCCCCTGCAGCCCACGGAGTACCACGGTGGAGCAGGGTTCCACGCTGCAGCCCGTGGAAGAGGCCACGGTGGAGCAGGTGGACCTGCACTGAAGCAGGCTGCAGCCTGTGGAGGACCCCCGCCAGAGCAGATTGCGGGCCGGAGCCGCAGCCCGTGGAGAGGAGCCCACGCAGGAGCAGGTGACCTGGCAGGAGCTGCCGCCCGTGGGGGACCCAGGTTGGAGCAGTGTGCTCCTGATGGATGGACCCCGTGGTACGGACCCGTATCTGGAGCAGTTCTTGAAGAGCTGCTGCCTGTGGGAAGCCCACGCAGGATCACTTTGGGAACGACTGCATCCCACGTTGGAGCAGGGGAAGAGAGTGACCGAGAAGGAACGGCAGGGACAAAGTGCTACAGACTGACCACAACCGCCATTCCCCCATTCCCCTGCTCCGCTTGGTTAAAGAGGTAGAGGAGGGTGGATGGGGGGAAAGGTGTTTTGGGTTTCTTTCTTTTGTTCCTCACTTCTCTAGCTTGTTAGTAATAGGCAATAATTCTTAATGTCTCCCTTCTCTGAGTCTGTTTAGCCTGTCACAATAATTGTTGAGCGATGTCCCCATTCTTATCTCAACCCTTGAGCCCTTTGTATCGTTTTTTCTCCCCCTTTCCTATTCAGGAGGGGGAGTGAGAGAGAGGCTGCGGTGGAACTTGGCTGCCCACCCGAGAAAACCACCGCTAATTTCCAAAGTAAACCTCTGGCGCAACTTGAGGCCATACTTTCTAGTCCTATCACTAGCTGTCTGTGAGAAGAGGCCGAGCCCTAGCTCCCCACGACTTCCTTTAAGGTAGATGTGGAGAGCAGTAAAGTCTCCCCTGTGTTTTCCGTGTTAAGATCCCACTTTCGGATCCAAAGCTGACAAAAGAGCAAACGTTAGCGGGGGTGGGTACAGTAAGCCCCCAAGCCACCACGACAACACAACCCTTCCCGTCACCCAACCCCCCTCTAACCCCTCATATTTATAGTACTTAAAATGGGGAGGGAGGGGGCTTTCCTCACAAATAAGGCTTTGCACCTTAAAAATGCAGCTCTGCACCTTACAGTGCACCTGGGGGCCCTAAAAATAAGGCATTGCGCCCTGAAAATGACAGCCTGGGCCGTAAAAGTGAGGGTGTAAGCAATAAGAAGCCAGCTTTGTCTCCAGAGAGCAGTCTCAGGGCCCTGAACAAACGGGCTTGGTCCCTACAAAGGAGCCCCTGGGCCTGCAAACCGAGGGTTTAGGCGATCAGAAGACGACTTGGGATGCCAAGCGGATGTTCTGGAGCCTGAAAAGAAGGCTTTGGAGCCTAGAGAGGAAACACGGGGGCTTACTAATGCGGCTTTGAAGACTTAAAATGGGGAGGGAGGGGGAGCGTGGGGAGGCCTGGTCGTCAAGGTGAGGCTTTAGACCTGGACCCTGGGCCTTTGGAGTCTCTGGCTCACGGACTGGACCCTACAGTGATGCTTCGGTCCCTCCAGATGGGTGTTTGGACCCTTAAAGGAGGCTTTGGGCCCTCAAATTGAGGCCTTGTCTCCTAGCGTGAGGATTTGGGACCCGAAGAAGCGGGGTGTTTCCTCACAAATAAGGCTTTGTACCCTAAAAGGCAGCTCTGCACCTCACAGTGCAACTAAGGGGCCCTAAAGATAAGGCATTGCGCCCTGAAAATGACAGCCTGGGCCATAAAAGCGAGGGTGTAAGTAATGAGAAGCCAGCTTTGTCTCCAGAGAGCAGTCTCAGGGCCCTGAACAAACGGGCTTGGTCCCTACAAAGGAGCCCCTGGGCCTGCAAACTGCGGGTTTCGGTGACTGTGTTGGGTCTGTCTAGGACGGAGTCACCTTTCCCTGCAGCAGCCCACACAGTGCTGTGCTCTGCGGTCGTAGCTGGAGCAGCACTGGTATCACTCCAGCGTTGTGTCTGCTCCCACGCCGTCTTCGGGTCTGCCTCTGGGTATTTGGAGCCTGATGTTGTAATGGGGAGCAGCTTCTTCTCTGGGCTGTCCCCTGCTGGCTGGAACATCGTCTCCGTTTAGACCCTGGGGATCCACCGGGGGACCCCGATGCCGCCCCCCTGGCAGATCTGGTGCTGCTGCTGCTCCCAGCACCGTTTTGTGGTGCGTGGCTGCTCCTGCGGCGTCTTCGGGGCTGGCTCTGGGCATCTGGGGCTGGACGTTCCAGCGGCTCTCAAGGCTTCTTGTCCGGGGTCGCCCCCGCTGGCCGGCGGGGAGTCTGCCTTCGGGCACCAAGGAGTGACTGGAGGTTCCTGGTGCCCTCCGACTGGCCAAGCTGGGGGTGCTGCTCCCAGCGCTGGGTTCTGCAGCACGGCTGCTCCTGCGGCGTCTTCTGGGACTGTGCCAGGTGTCTTGGGCCTGATGTACAGGCTGGCAGATTGTCCCCTGTTCTGTCCCTGGCCTTCTCCTCTCAGTCTCCTGGGAACTGTGGGATGGCCCCGGTGCTGCCTGGCTGCTGGTGCTGCTGAGGCTGCTCCTTGCGGGTGCTGGGGAGCCACGGGAGGGCCCCAGAGCCTCTGGACTGGAGGTGCTGGGGCCGGCGAGCCCCAGATTGGTACTGGAGGCTGTAAGGGGAGACAGGAAGGTGAGTGGGATGGACTTCCAGACCCACGGCAGTAGAGGCTCTGACCCGTCCAGGGTCAGAGAGACTCTGGCAAGGCTGCCCTGAGCCCCTGCAGCCAGGCCTTGCCTGGCCACAGCCCAGCAGCATGAGGCCTTTGCCACTTACCAGTGCCCAGGCCAGCGCAGCTGTCGCACTCCCAGGTGCCTGTGCTGTTGGTCAAGTTGGAGCAGCGCCGGTGGGTGCCTTCGGCAGCACAGGAGCGGCCCAGCAGCAGCTGCCAGGGCCTGGGGAAGCAAAGACTTGTGGGTGTGAGGACAAAGTGTCTGAGCCAGGGAGTGGCTGGCACACCCCTTGTGCTCTGTCCTGGCTCCCCCAGCATGTGCTGAGGCTGAGGACGTGGGCAGAGCCCCAGATGGCTGCTGAGGCAACTCACCCCTGTCCCTCCGCCTGCTCCCTGCCTTGTGGGTAAAGGCATTCGCTGACATCACAGCGCTGGTGCCTCTCTTGCAGCGATGCAAAGGCGTTGCCGTCCTCCCAGGTTGGTCCTCTGCAAGAGAAGGGAGGGAAATTGTCCAGTCCCTGGCCATACACAGCGCTTGTGCCCTCGTGTCTAGAGAGCAGGGCAGAGGGACACCAACCTGAATGGGATTTGGATCCCCATGATGGACATTTTGGAACGGAACTCCACCTTGTTTCTGCAGATGGGGCACTGGAAGCAGAGAATGCCTGCACTCACAGCTTGTCCCTGCAGCAGAAACACATGCGGTGAGAGGTGAGCGGGCCCTGGTGCTGCTGAGCACCTGCCGTGCGCGCAGGGTGAGGGGAGGGCTCCTACCTGGATGCAGCCCCGGTGGAACCAGGCGTGACTGCAGGCTGGGCACACCATGGTGTGGTAGGACTTGCTGTCCCCCACAGGGTCCATGCAGATGATGCAGATGGTGTCCTGCTCCGGAGCTGCCTGCACTGCCTGCTGAGGGCGGTGCTCCCAGCAGAAGGACCTGGCGGGGAGAGGGAAGGGAAGGGCAAGGTGAGAAGTGCTGGGCCTGCCGCGGTTGTGGCGAGGAGGGCAGAGGAACGTGAAGGAGCCCCAGGCCCATCCAGGCTCTGGCGCTGCCTCCGGCTCTGCCAGGCTGCTGGGAAGCACCAGCGTGGGGTCCTCTCTTGCTTGGCTGCTGCTGGCAGCCCTTACCTGTGCTGCCCAAAGAACTGGGTGACGCATTCTCCCTCCGAGGCGCAGGGGAGATGGAAGCTGCGTTCACAGCCTGTCTCCGTGCAGGTGATGGTGGCCCCTCGCTCGCCACAAACGAAGCATTGCTGAAAAGAACACAGCAGCCCCATTAGCACCAGGCTCGATGCCGCCACCGCTGGCCCCACACCCCTGGGCAGGGCAGGGCACAGGGCGCGGGCGCTGCTGGGTCACGCTCTGCAGACCCCCCCTGGCGGACAAGGCTCGTCTGCCAGAGCAGCAGTTTGTCCCGGAGCGGGTTGGAAAGGCTGGGATTGCTTCCTTGGGGTCCAGGCTAAGCTCGCGGGAGCATCTCCTGGCCCAAACCTCCCTGTTCCCATCAGGTCCTCACCTTCTGGGATGCCCGCTTGATTGTGTGCTGTATATCCTCCAGTAAAACTCCCAAAATTCCGTCCTGTAGTGTTCCAAGCCGATAAAGGCCATTCGCAAGAAACTATAGAATAGAAAAAAGCAGGATCTCGTTAGGGGTCATAGTTGAAGGGACCGTCCCTGGTGGGATGCTGACGGGAACCCTGGGGGAACTCACCAGGCAAAACGTGTGGGCACAGAGTCCATTCCTTCCGTGTCTGGGGCCGCAGATGTTCGGGTCAGCATCTGCCCGGCCACACAGCATGCATGCTGGAGGGGAGAGAGCAAATGGCACAGCCATTGAGCACCTTTGCGGGGCCAGGTGTCCCTGAGGGACTGTCCCCAAGGGCCTGTTCTGTCCCTGCCATGCTGGCTGATGGGCAGGGCCAGAGGCTGTGGAGGGGAAGGAGGCACAGCAGGCACAAGGGTCCCAGCAGGCACCCAGAGCCCGACCTGGGCCCCCCCTGCCAAGGAGCAGAGGGGCCCTGCCCCGGGGTGGTTGGGGAGCCCCTGCCTGCCCCTGCCTCCCCTCTCGGCCACAGGCAGCCCCCCCAGCACGCCCCCACAATCACCACCGCACGCCCCCCGTTTGGGCAGGGACGCCCAAAGCTACCTGGCACCCGCTGTGACAGAGCCCCCGCCTCACAGGGGTGGCTGGAGGTGCCACGCTGGGGCCTGGGCCCTCGGCACCCAAGCAAGAGGGTGGCCGCTCTTGCAGCCGGCACAGGCTCAAATGCCGGGTCCCGCGACACGCGGCGGAGAGGAAGGATTGCTTCCCTCGGCCTGCTGGCAACGCTCCCCGTGCCACAGGCAGGAGCGGAGATGTCCCTCGGACAGGGCTGCAGCCCTGGAGTGGCGGCGCCTGCACCGCACCTTTGGGCCAGCATTGCCGCCCTCCGGGAGAGCCGCAGGACACCTGGCGTTTGGGTCACAGCTTGCTCCCTCCTCACGTCCTTCTCCTACAGAGTTTCTCGAGAGCAGGGTGAGACCAGAGCTCGTTGTCTCCCCCAGACATCAGCAAGAGACGTTACAAAGCCAGCGGTCTTAATCGTCTTTACTGCAGTTGACAGTCCAGTCTGAGCCCTGACTCCTTTCGCCAGCTCTCACCATCAGGGTTCAAAGCCTCCTAATTAGAATCACAGAATCGTAGAATCATTAAGGGTGGAAACGTCCTTCAAGATCATCTGGTCCAACTATCCCCTACTACCAATGTCACCCACTAAACCATGTCCCTAAGCACCATGTGCAACCTTTCCTTGAACACCCCCAGGTGACTCCACTACTTCCCTGGGCAACCCGTTCCAATTCCTGACTATTCTTTCTGAGAAGAAATTGTAGTGGGCTTACTTGGCAAGTTTTGGTAGCAGGGGCCCATAGGGGTGGCCTCTGTGAGAAGAATCCAGAAGCTGCCCCATTTTAGATAAGGGCCCTGCTGCTGTCCAGAGCCAAGCCAATAAGCGACGTTGTTTGCGTCTCTGTGAGAGCATATTTAAGAAAGGGAAAAAACTGCTGCGGAACAGCAGCTGGGAGAGAGAGAGGAGTGAGAAACAGCCTTGCAGACCCCAAGGTCAGTGAAGGAGTGGGAGGAGGTGCTCCAGGCACCACAGCAGAAGTTCCCCTGCGGCCTGTGGTGAGGACCATGGTGAAGCAGGTTGTCCCCCTGCAGCCCACGGAGTACCACGGTGGAGCAGGGTTCCACGCTGCAGCCCGTGGAAGAGGCCACGGTGGAGCAGGTGGACCTGCACTGAAGCAGGCTGCAGCCTGTGGAGGACCCCCGCCAGAGCAGATTGCGGGCCGGAGCCGCAGCCCGTGGAGAGGAGCCCACGCAGGAGCAGGTGACCTGGCAGGAGCTGCCGCCCGTGGGGGACCCAGGTTGGAGCAGTGTGCTCCTGATGGATGGACCCCGTGGTACGGACCCGTATCTGGAGCAGTTCTTGAAGAGCTGCTGCCTGTGGGAAGCCCACGCAGGATCACTTTGGGAACGACTGCATCCCACGTTGGAGCAGGGGAAGAGAGTGACCGAGAAGGAACGGCAGGGACAAAGTGCTACAGACTGACCACAACCGCCATTCCCCCATTCCCCTGCTCCGCTTGGTTAAAGAGGTAGAGGAGGGTGGATGGGGGGAAAGGTGTTTTGGGTTTCTTTCTTTTGTTCCTCACTTCTCTAGCTTGTTAGTAATAGGCAATAATTCTTAATGTCTCCCTTCTCTGAGTCTGTTTAGCCTGTCACAATAATTGTTGAGCGATGTCCCCATTCTTATCTCAACCCTTGAGCCCTTTGTATCGTTTTTTCTCCCCCTTTCCTATTCAGGAGGGGGAGTGAGAGAGAGGCTGCGGTGGAACTTGGCTGCCCACCCGAGAAAACCACCGCTAATTTCCAAAGTAAACCTCTGGCGCAACTTGAGGCCATACTTTCTAGTCCTATCACTAGCTGTCTGTGAGAAGAGGCCGAGCCCTAGCTCCCCACGACTTCCTTTAAGGTAGATGTGGAGAGCAGTAAAGTCTCCCCTGTGTTTTCCGTGTTAAGATCCCACTTTCGGATCCAAAGCTGACAAAAGAGCAAACGTTAGCGGGGGTGGGTACAGTAAGCCCCCAAGCCACCACGACAACACAACCCTTCCCGTCACCCAACCCCCCTCTAACCCCTCATATTTATAGTACTTAAAATGGGGAGGGAGGGGGCTTTCCTCACAAATAAGGCTTTGCACCTTAAAAATGCAGCTCTGCACCTTACAGTGCACCTGGGGGCCCTAAAAATAAGGCATTGCGCCCTGAAAATGACAGCCTGGGCCGTAAAAGTGAGGGTGTAAGCAATAAGAAGCCAGCTTTGTCTCCAGAGAGCAGTCTCAGGGCCCTGAACAAACGGGCTTGGTCCCTACAAAGGAGCCCCTGGGCCTGCAAACCGAGGGTTTAGGCGATCAGAAGACGACTTGGGATGCCAAGCGGATGTTCTGGAGCCTGAAAAGAAGGCTTTGGAGCCTAGAGAGGAAACACGGGGGCTTACTAATGCGGCTTTGAAGACTTAAAATGGGGAGGGAGGGGGAGCGTGGGGAGGCCTGGTCGTCAAGGTGAGGCTTTAGACCTGGACCCTGGGCCTTTGGAGTCTCTGGCTCACGGACTGGACCCTACAGTGATGCTTCGGTCCCTCCAGATGGGTGTTTGGACCCTTAAAGGAGGCTTTGGGCCCTCAAATTGAGGCCTTGTCTCCTAGCGTGAGGATTTGGGACCCGAAGAAGCGGGGTGTTTCCTCACAAATAAGGCTTTGTACCCTAAAAGGCAGCTCTGCACCTCACAGTGCAACTAAGGGGCCCTAAAGATAAGGCATTGCGCCCTGAAAATGACAGCCTGGGCCATAAAAGCGAGGGTGTAAGTAATGAGAAGCCAGCTTTGTCTCCAGAGAGCAGTCTCAGGGCCCTGAACAAACGGGCTTGGTCCCTACAAAGGAGCCCCTGGGCCTGCAAACTGCGGGTTTCGGTGACTGTGTTGGGTCTGTCTAGGACGGAGTCACCTTTCCCTGCAGCAGCCCACACAGTGCTGTGCTCTGCGGTCGTAGCTGGAGCAGCACTGGTATCACTCCAGCGTTGTGTCTGCTCCCACGCCGTCTTCGGGTCTGCCTCTGGGTATTTGGAGCCTGATGTTGTAATGGGGAGCAGCTTCTTCTCTGGGCTGTCCCCTGCTGGCTGGAACATCGTCTCCGTTTAGACCCTGGGGATCCACCGGGGGACCCCGATGCCGCCCCCCTGGCAGATCTGGTGCTGCTGCTGCTCCCAGCACCGTTTTGTGGTGCGTGGCTGCTCCTGCGGCGTCTTCGGGGCTGGCTCTGGGCATCTGGGGCTGGACGTTCCAGCGGCTCTCAAGGCTTCTTGTCCGGGGTCGCCCCCGCTGGCCGGCGGGGAGTCTGCCTTCGGGCACCAAGGAGTGACTGGAGGTTCCTGGTGCCCTCCGACTGGCCAAGCTGGGGGTGCTGCTCCCAGCGCTGGGTTCTGCAGCACGGCTGCTCCTGCGGCGTCTTCTGGGACTGTGCCAGGTGTCTTGGGCCTGATGTACAGGCTGGCAGATTGTCCCCTGTTCTGTCCCTGGCCTTCTCCTCTCAGTCTCCTGGGAACTGTGGGATGGCCCCGGTGCTGCCTGGCTGCTGGTGCTGCTGAGGCTGCTCCTTGCGGGTGCTGGGGAGCCACGGGAGGGCCCCAGAGCCTCTGGACTGGAGGTGCTGGGGCCGGCGAGCCCCAGATTGGTACTGGAGGCTGTAAGGGGAGACAGGAAGGTGAGTGGGATGGACTTCCAGACCCACGGCAGTAGAGGCTCTGACCCGTCCAGGGTCAGAGAGACTCTGGCAAGGCTGCCCTGAGCCCCTGCAGCCAGGCCTTGCCTGGCCACAGCCCAGCAGCATGAGGCCTTTGCCACTTACCAGTGCCCAGGCCAGCGCAGCTGTCGCACTCCCAGGTGCCTGTGCTGTTGGTCAAGTTGGAGCAGCGCCGGTGGGTGCCTTCGGCAGCACAGGAGCGGCCCAGCAGCAGCTGCCAGGGCCTGGGGAAGCAAAGACTTGTGGGTGTGAGGACAAAGTGTCTGAGCCAGGGAGTGGCTGGCACACCCCTTGTGCTCTGTCCTGGCTCCCCCAGCATGTGCTGAGGCTGAGGACGTGGGCAGAGCCCCAGATGGCTGCTGAGGCAACTCACCCCTGTCCCTCCGCCTGCTCCCTGCCTTGT
Organism: Anser anser; assembly: GCF_964211835.1. Lineage (NCBI taxonomy): Eukaryota > Metazoa > Chordata > Aves > Anseriformes > Anatidae > Anser > Anser anser. Next base: position 7,653,678 of record NC_139733.1, read on the forward strand.
GGGTAAAGGCATTCGCTGACATCACAGCGCTGGTGCCTCTCTTGCAGCGATGCAAAGGCGTTGCCGTCCTCCCAGGTTGGTCCTCTGCAAGAGAAGGGAGGGAAATTGTCCAGTCCCTGGCCATACACAGCGCTTGTGCCCTCGTGTCTAGAGAGCAGGGCAGAGGGACACCAACCTGAATGGGATTTGGATCCCCATGATGGACATTTTGGAACGGAACTCCACCTTGTTTCTGCAGATGGGGCACTGGAAGCAGAGAATGCCTGCACTCACAGCTTGTCCCTGCAGCAGAAACACATGCGGTGAGAGGTGAGCGGGCCCTGGTGCTGCTGAGCACCTGCCGTGCGCGCAGGGTGAGGGGAGGGCTCCTACCTGGATGCAGCCCCGGTGGAACCAGGCGTGACTGCAGGCTGGGCACACCATGGTGTGGTAGGACTTGCTGTCCCCCACAGGGTCCATGCAGATGATGCAGATGGTGTCCTGCTCCGGAGCTGCCTGCACTGCCTGCTGAGGGCGGTGCTCCCAGCAGAAGGACCTGGCGGGGAGAGGGAAGGGAAGGGCAAGGTGAGAAGTGCTGGGCCTGCCGCGGTTGTGGCGAGGAGGGCAGAGGAACGTGAAGGAGCCCCAGGCCCATCCAGGCTCTGGCGCTGCCTCCGGCTCTGCCAGGCTGCTGGGAAGCACCAGCGTGGGGTCCTCTCTTGCTTGGCTGCTGCTGGCAGCCCTTACCTGTGCTGCCCAAAGAACTGGGTGACGCATTCTCCCTCCGAGGCGCAGGGGAGATGGAAGCTGCGTTCACAGCCTGTCTCCGTGCAGGTGATGGTGGCCCCTCGCTCGCCACAAACGAAGCATTGCTGAAAAGAACACAGCAGCCCCATTAGCACCAGGCTCGATGCCGCCACCGCTGGCCCCACACCCCTGGGCAGGGCAGGGCACAGGGCGCGGGCGCTGCTGGGTCACGCTCTGCAGACCCCCCCTGGCGGACAAGGCTCGTCTGCCAGAGCAGCAGTTTGTCCCGGAGCGGGTTGGAAAGGCTGGGATTGCTTCCTTGGGGTCCAGGCTAAGCTCGCGGGAGCATCTCCTGGCCCAAACCTCCCTGTTCCCATCAGGTCCTCACCTTCTGGGATGCCCGCTTGATTGTGTGCTGTATATCCTCCAGTAAAACTCCCAAAATTCCGTCCTGTAGTGTTCCAAGCCGATAAAGGCCATTCGCAAGAAACTATAGAATAGAAAAAAGCAGGATCTCGTTAGGGGTCATAGTTGAAGGGACCGTCCCTGGTGGGATGCTGACGGGAACCCTGGGGGAACTCACCAGGCAAAACGTGTGGGCACAGAGTCCATTCCTTCCGTGTCTGGGGCCGCAGATGTTCGGGTCAGCATCTGCCCGGCCACACAGCATGCATGCTGGAGGGGAGAGAGCAAATGGCACAGCCATTGAGCACCTTTGCGGGGCCAGGTGTCCCTGAGGGACTGTCCCCAAGGGCCTGTTCTGTCCCTGCCATGCTGGCTGATGGGCAGGGCCAGAGGCTGTGGAGGGGAAGGAGGCACAGCAGGCACAAGGGTCCCAGCAGGCACCCAGAGCCCGACCTGGGCCCCCCCTGCCAAGGAGCAGAGGGGCCCTGCCCCGGGGTGGTTGGGGAGCCCCTGCCTGCCCCTGCCTCCCCTCTTGGCCACAGGCAGCCCCCCCAGCACGCCCCCACAATCACCACCGCACGCCCCCCGTTTGGGCAGGGACGCCCAAAGCTACCTGGCACCCGCTGTGACAGAGCCCCCGCCTCACAGGGGTGGCTGGAGGTGCCACGCTGGGGCCTGGGCCCTCGGCACCCAAGCAAGAGGGTGGCCGCTCTTGCAGCCGGCACAGGCTCAAATGCCGGGTCCCGCGACACGCGGCGGAGAGGAAGGATTGCTTCCCTCGGCCTGCTGGCAACGCTCCCCGTGCCACAGGCAGGAGCGGAGATGTCCCTCGGACAGGGCTGCAGCCCTGGAGTGGCGGCGCCTGCACCGCACCTTTGGGCCAGCATTGCCGCCCTCCGGGAGAGCCGCAGGACACCTGGCGTTTGGGTCACAGCTTGCTCCCTCCTCACGTCCTTCTCCTACAGAGTTTCTCGAGAGCAGGGTGAGACCAGAGCTCGTTGTGTCCCCCAGACATCAGCAAGAGACGTTACAAAGCCAGCGGTCTTAATCGTCTTTACTGCAGTTGACAGTCCAGTCTGAGCCCTGACTCCTTTCGCCAGCTCTCACCATCAGGGTTCAAAGCCTCCTAATTAGAATCACAGAATCGTAGAATCATTAAGGGTGGAAACGTCCTTCAAGATCATCTGGTCCAACTATCCCCTACTACCAATGTCACCCACTAAACCATGTCCCTAAGCACCATGTGCAACCTTTCCTTGAACACCCCCAGGTGACTCCACTACTTCCCTGGGCAACCCGTTCCAATTCCTGACTATTCTTTCTGAGAAGAAATTGTAGTGGGCTTACTTGGCAAGTTTTGGTAGCAGGGGCCCATAGGGGTGGCCTCTGTGAGAAGAATCCAGAAGCTGCCCCATTTTAGATAAGGGCCCTGCTGCTGTCCAGAGCCAAGCCAATAAGCGACGTTGTTTGCGTCTCTGTGAGAGCATATTTAAGAAAGGGAAAAAACTGCTGCGGAACAGCAGCTGGGAGAGAGAGAGGAGTGAGAAACAGCCTTGCAGACCCCAAGGTCAGTGAAGGAGTGGGAGGAGGTGCTCCAGGCACCACAGCAGAAGTTCCCCTGCGGCCTGTGGTGAGGACCATGGTGAAGCAGGTTGTCCCCCTGCAGCCCACGGAGTACCACGGTGGAGCAGGGTTCCACGCTGCAGCCCGTGGAAGAGGCCACGGTGGAGCAGGTGGACCTGCACTGAAGCAGGCTGCAGCCTGTGGAGGACCCCCGCCAGAGCAGATTGCGGGCCGGAGCCGCAGCCCGTGGAGAGGAGCCCACGCAGGAGCAGGTGACCTGGCAGGAGCTGCCGCCCGTGGGGGACCCAGGTTGGAGCAGTGTGCTCCTGATGGATGGACCCCGTGGTACGGACCCGTATCTGGAGCAGTTCTTGAAGAGCTGCTGCCTGTGGGAAGCCCACGCAGGATCACTTTGGGAACGACTGCATCCCACGTTGGAGCAGGGGAAGAGAGTGACCGAGAAGGAACGGCAGGGACAAAGTGCTACAGACTGACCACAACCGCCATTCCCCCATTCCCCTGCTCCGCTTGGTTAAAGAGGTAGAGGAGGGTGGATGGGGGGAAAGGTGTTTTGGGTTTCTTTCTTTTGTTCCTCACTTCTCTAGCTTGTTAGTAATAGGCAATAATTCTTAATGTCTCCCTTCTCTGAGTCTGTTTAGCCTGTCACAATAATTGTTGAGCGATGTCCCCATTCTTATCTCAACCCTTGAGCCCTTTGTATCGTTTTTTCTCCCCCTTTCCTATTCAGGAGGGGGAGTGAGAGAGAGGCTGCGGTGGAACTTGGCTGCCCACCCGAGAAAACCACCGCTAATTTCCAAAGTAAACCTCTGGCGCAACTTGAGGCCATACTTTCTAGTCCTATCACTAGCTGTCTGTGAGAAGAGGCCGAGCCCTAGCTCCCCACGACTTCCTTTAAGGTAGATGTGGAGAGCAGTAAAGTCTCCCCTGTGTTTTCCGTGTTAAGATCCCACTTTCGGATCCAAAGCTGACAAAAGAGCAAACGTTAGCGGGGGTGGGTACAGTAAGCCCCCAAGCCACCACGACAACACAACCCTTCCCGTCACCCAACCCCCCTCTAACCCCTCATATTTATAGTACTTAAAATGGGGAGGGAGGGGGCTTTCCTCACAAATAAGGCTTTGCACCTTAAAAATGCAGCTCTGCACCTTACAGTGCACCTGGGGGCCCTAAAAATAAGGCATTGCGCCCTGAAAATGACAGCCTGGGCCGTAAAAGTGAGGGTGTAAGCAATAAGAAGCCAGCTTTGTCTCCAGAGAGCAGTCTCAGGGCCCTGAACAAACGGGCTTGGTCCCTACAAAGGAGCCCCTGGGCCTGCAAACCGAGGGTTTAGGCGATCAGAAGACGACTTGGGATGCCAAGCGGATGTTCTGGAGCCTGAAAAGAAGGCTTTGGAGCCTAGAGAGGAAACACGGGGGCTTACTAATGCGGCTTTGAAGACTTAAAATGGGGAGGGAGGGGGAGCGTGGGGAGGCCTGGTCGTCAAGGTGAGGCTTTAGACCTGGACCCTGGGCCTTTGGAGTCTCTGGCTCACGGACTGGACCCTACAGTGATGCTTCGGTCCCTCCAGATGGGTGTTTGGACCCTTAAAGGAGGCTTTGGGCCCTCAAATTGAGGCCTTGTCTCCTAGCGTGAGGATTTGGGACCCGAAGAAGCGGGGTGTTTCCTCACAAATAAGGCTTTGTACCCTAAAAGGCAGCTCTGCACCTCACAGTGCAACTAAGGGGCCCTAAAGATAAGGCATTGCGCCCTGAAAATGACAGCCTGGGCCATAAAAGCGAGGGTGTAAGTAATGAGAAGCCAGCTTTGTCTCCAGAGAGCAGTCTCAGGGCCCTGAACAAAAGGGCTTGGTCCCTACAAAGGAGCCCCTGGGCCTGCAAACTGCGGGTTTCGGTGACTGTGTTGGGTCTGTCTAGGACGGAGTCACCTTTCCCTGCAGCAGCCCACACAGTGCTGTGCTCTGCGGTCGTAGCTGGAGCAGCACTGGTATCACTCCAGCGTTGTGTCTGCTCCCACGCCGTCTTCGGGTCTGCCTCTGGGTATTTGGAGCCTGATGTTGTAATGGGGAGCAGCTTCTTCTCTGGGCTGTCCCCTGCTGGCTGGAGCATCGTCTCCGTTTAGACCCTGGGGATCCACCGGGGGACCCCGATGCCGCCCCCCTGGCAGATCTGGTGCTGCTGCTGCTCCCAGCACCATTTTGTGGTGCGTGGCTGCTCCTGCGGCGTCTTCGGGGCTGGCTCTGGGCATCTGGGGCTGGACGTTCCAGCGGCTCTCAAGGCTTCTTGTCCGGGGTCGCCCCCGCTGGCCGGCGGGGAGTCTGCCTTCGGGCACCAAGGAGTGACTGGAGGTTCCTGGTGCCCTCCGACTGGCCAAGCTGGGGGTGCTGCTCCCAGCGCTGGGTTCTGCAGCACGGCTGCTCCTGCGGCGTCTTCTGGGACTGTGCCAGGTGTCTTGGGCCTGATGTACAGGCTGGCAGATTGTCCCCTGTTCTGTCCCTGGCCTTCTCCTCTCAGTCTCCTGGGAACTGTGGGATGGCCCCGGTGCTGCCTGGCTGCTGGTGCTGCTGAGGCTGCTCCTTGCGGGTGCTGGGGAGCCACGGGAGGGCCCCAGAGCCTCTGGACTGGAGGTGCTGGGGCCGGCGAGCCCCAGATTGGTACTGGAGGCTGTAAGGGGAGACAGGAAGGTGAGTGGGATGGACTTCCAGACCCACGGCAGTAGAGGCTCTGACCCGTCCAGGGTCAGAGAGACTCTGGCAAGGCTGCCCTGAGCCCCTGCAGCCAGGCCTTGCCTGGCCACAGCCCAGCAGCATGAGGCCTTTGCCACTTACCAGTGCCCAGGCCAGCGCAGCTGTCGCACTCCCAGGTGCCTGTGCTGTTGGTCAAGTTGGAGCAGCGCCGGTGGGTGCCTTCGGCAGCACAGGAGCGGCCCAGCAGCAGCTGCCAGGGCCTGGGGAAGCAAAGACTTGTGGGTGTGAGGACAAAGTGTCTGAGCCAGGGAGTGGCTGGCACACCCCTTGTGCTCTGTCCTGGCTCCCCCAGCATGTGCTGAGGCTGAGGACGTGGGCAGAGCCCCAGATGGCTGCTGAGGCAACTCACCCCTGTCCCTCCGCCTGCTCCCTGCCTTGTGGGTAAAGGCATTCGCTGACATCACAGCGCTGGTGCCTCTCTTGCAGCGATGCAAAGGCGTTGCCGTCCTCCCAGGTTGGTCCTCTGCAAGAGAAGGGAGGGAAATTGTCCAGTCCCTGGCCATACACAGCGCTTGTGCCCTCGTGTCTAGAGAGCAGGGCAGAGGGACACCAACCTGAATGGGATTTGGATCCCCATGATGGACATTTTGGAACGGAACTCCACCTTGTTTCTGCAGATGGGGCACTGGAAGCAGAGAATGCCTGCACTCACAGCTTGTCCCTGCAGCAGAAACACATGCGGTGAGAGGTGAGCGGGCCCTGGTGCTGCTGAGCACCTGCCGTGCGCGCAGGGTGAGGGGAGGGCTCCTACCTGGATGCAGCCCCGGTGGAACCAGGCGTGACTGCAGGCTGGGCACACCATGGTGTGGTAGGACTTGCTGTCCCCCACAGGGTCCATGCAGATGATGCAGATGGTGTCCTGCTCCGGAGCTGCCTGCACTGCCTGCTGAGGGCGGTGCTCCCAGCAGAAGGACCTGGCGGGGAGAGGGAAGGGAAGGGCAAGGTGAGAAGTGCTGGGCCTGCCGCGGTTGTGGCGAGGAGGGCAGAGGAACGTGAAGGAGCCCCAGGCCCATCCAGGCTCTGGCGCTGCCTCCGGCTCTGCCAGGCTGCTGGGAAGCACCAGCGTGGGGTCCTCTCTTGCTTGGCTGCTGCTGGCAGCCCTTACCTGTGCTGCCCAAAGAACTGGGTGACGCATTCTCCCTCCGAGGCGCAGGGGAGATGGAAGCTGCGTTCACAGCCTGTCTCCGTGCAGGTGATGGTGGCCCCTCGCTCGCCACAAACGAAGCATTGCTGAAAAGAACACAGCAGCCCCATTAGCACCAGGCTCGATGCCGCCACCGCTGGCCCCACACCCCTGGGCAGGGCAGGGCACAGGGCGCGGGCGCTGCTGGGTCACGCTCTGCAGACCCCCCCTGGCGGACAAGGCTCGTCTGCCAGAGCAGCAGTTTGTCCCGGAGCGGGTTGGAAAGGCTGGGATTGCTTCCTTGGGGTCCAGGCTAAGCTCGCGGGAGCATCTCCTGGCCCAAACCTCCCTGTTCCCATCAGGTCCTCACCTTCTGGGATGCCCGCTTGATTGTGTGCTGTATATCCTCCAGTAAAACTCCCAAAATTCCGTCCTGTAGTGTTCCAAGCCGATAAAGGCCATTCGCAAGAAACTATAGAATAGAAAAAAGCAGGATCTCGTTAGGGGTCATAGTTGAAGGGACCGTCCCTGGTGGGATGCTGACGGGAACCCTGGGGGAACTCACCAGGCAAAACGTGTGGGCACAGAGTCCATTCCTTCCGTGTCTGGGGCCGCAGATGTTCGGGTCAGCATCTGCCCGGCCACACAGCATGCATGCTGGAGGGGAGAGAGCAAATGGCACAGCCATTGAGCACCTTTGCGGGGCCAGGCGTCCCTGAGGGACTGTCCCCAAGGGCCTGTTCTGTCCCTGCCATGCTGGCTGATGGGCAGGGCCAGAGGCTGTGGAGGGGAAGGAGGCACAGCAGGCACAAGGGTCCCAGCAGGCACCCAGAGCCCGACCTGGGCCCCCCCTGCCAAGGAGCAGAGGGGCCCTGCCCCGGGGTGGTTGGGGAGCCCCTGCCTGCCCCTGCCTCCCCTCTCGGCCACAGGCAGCCCCCCCAGCACGCCCCCACAATCACCACCGCACGCCCCCCGTTTGGGCAGGGACGCCCAAAGCTACCTGGCACCCGCTGTGACAGAGCCCCCGCCTCACAGGGGTGGCTGGAGGTGCCACGCTGGGGCCTGGGCCCTCGGCACCCAAGCAAGAGGGTGGCCGCTCTTGCAGCCGGCACAGGCTCAAATGCCGGGTCCCGCGACACGCGGCGGAGAGGAAGGATTGCTTCCCTCGGCCTGCTGGCAACGCTCCCCGTGCCACAGGCAGGAGCGGAGATGTCCCTCGGACAGGGCTGCAGCCCTGGAGTGGCGGCGCCTGCACCGCACCTTTGGGCCAGCATTGCCGCCCTCCGGGAGAGCCGCAGGACACCTGGCGTTTGGGTCACAGCTTGCTCCCTCCTCACGTCCTTCTCCTACAGAGTTTCTCGAGAGCAGGGTGAGACCAGAGCTCGTTGTCTCCCCCAGACATCAGCAAGAGACGTTACAAAGCCAGCGGTCTTAATCGTCTTTACTGCAGTTGACAGTCCAGTCTGAGCCCTGACTCCTTTCGCCAGCTCTCACCATCAGGGTTCAAAGCCTCCTAATTAGAATCACAGAATCGTAGAATCATTAAGGGTGGAAACGTCCTTCAAGATCATCTGGTCCAACTATCCCCTACTACCAATGTCACCCACTAAACCATGTCCCTAAGCACCATGTGCAACCTTTCCTTGAACACCCCCAGGTGACTCCACTACTTCGCTGGGCAACCCGTTCCAATTCCTGACTATTCTTTCTGAGAAGAAATTGTAGTGGGCTTACTTGGCAAGTTTTGGTAGCAGGGGCCCATAGGGGTGGCCTCTGTGAGAAGAATCCAGAAGCTGCCCCATTTTAGATAAGGGCCCTGCTGCTGTCCAGAGCCAAGCCAATAAGCGACGTTGTTTGCGTCTCTGTGAGAGCATATTTAAGAAAGGGAAAAAACTGCTGCGGAACAGCAGCTGGGAGAGAGAGAGGAGTGAGAAACAGCCTTGCAGACCCCAAGGTCAGTGAAGGAGTGGGAGGAGGTGCTCCAGGCACCACAGCAGAAGTTCCCCTGCGGCCTGTGGTGAGGACCATGGTGAAGCAGGTTGTCCCCCTGCAGCCCACGGAGTACCACGGTGGAGCAGGGTTCCACGCTGCAGCCCGTGGAAGAGGCCACGGTGGAGCAGGTGGACCTGCACTGAAGCAGGCTGCAGCCTGTGGAGGACCCCCGCCAGAGCAGATTGCGGGCCGGAGCCGCAGCCCGTGGAGAGGAGCCCACGCAGGAGCAGGTGACCTGGCAGGAGCTGCCGCCCGTGGGGGACCCAGGTTGGAGCAGTGTGCTCCTGATGGATGGACCCCGTGGTACGGACCCGTATCTGGAGCAGTTCTTGAAGAGCTGCTGCCTGTGGGAAGCCCACGCAGGATCACTTTGGGAACGACTGCATCCCACGTTGGAGCAGGGGAAGAGAGTGACCGAGAAGGAACGGCAGGGACAAAGTGCTACGGACTGACCACAACCGCCATTCCCCCATTCCCCTGCTCCGCTTGGTTAAAGAGGTAGAGGAGGGTGGATGGGGGGAAAGGTGTTTTGGGTTTCTTTCTTTTGTTCCTCACTTCTCTAGCTTGTTAGTAATAGGCAATAATTCTTAATGTCTCCCTTCTCTGAGTCTGTTTAGCCTGTCACAATAATTGTTGAGCGATGTCCCCATTCTTATCTCAACCCTTGAGCCCTTTGTATCGTTTTTTCTCCCCCTTTCCTATTCAGGAGGGGGAGTGAGAGAGAGGCTGCGGTGGAACTTGGCTGCCCACCCGAGAAAACCACCGCTAATTTCCAAAGTAAACCTCTGGCGCAACTTGAGGCCATACTTTCTAGTCCTATCACTAGCTGTCTGTGAGAAGAGGCCGAGCCCTAGCTCCCCACGACTTCCTTTAAGGTAGATGTGGAGAGCAGTAAAGTCTCCCGTGTTTTCCGTGTTAAGATCCCACTTTCGGATCCAAAGCTGACAAAAGAGCAAACGTTAGCGGGGGTGGGTACAGTAAGCCCCCAAGCCACCACGACAACACAACCCTTCCCGTCACCCAACCCCCCTCTAACCCCTCATATTTATAGTACTTAAAATGGGGAGGGAGGGGGCTTTCCTCACAAATAAGGCTTTGCACCTTAAAAATGCAGCTCTGCACCTTACAGTGCACCTGGGGGCCCTAAAAATAAGGCATTGCGCCCTGAAAATGACAGCCTGGGCCGTAAAAGTGAGGGTGTAAGCAATAAGAAGCCAGCTTTGTCTCCAGAGAGCAGTCTCAGGGCCCTGAACAAACGGGCTTGGTCCCTACAAAGGAGCCCCTGGGCCTGCAAACCGAGGGTTTAGGCGATCAGAAGACGACTTGGGATGCCAAGCGGATGTTCTGGAGCCTGAAAAGAAGGCTTTGGAGCCTAGAGAGGAAACACGGGGGCTTACTAATGCGGCTTTGAAGACTTAAAATGGGGAGGGAGGGGGAGCGTGGGGAGGCCTGGTCGTCAAGGTGAGGCTTTAGACCTGGACCCTGGGCCTTTGGAGTCTCTGGCTCACGGACTGGACCCTACAGTGATGCTTCGGTCCCTCCAGATGGGTGTTTGGACCCTTAAAGGAGGCTTTGGGCCCTCAAATTGAGGCCTTGTCTCCTAGCGTGAGGATTTGGGACCCGAAGAAGCGGGGTGTTTCCTCACAAATAAGGCTTTGTACCCTAAAAGGCAGCTCTGCACCTCACAGTGCAACTAAGGGGCCCTAAAGATAAGGCATTGCGCCCTGAAAATGACAGCCTGGGCCATAAAAGCGAGGGTGTAAGTAATGAGAAGCCAGCTTTGTCTCCAGAGAGCAGTCTCAGGGCCCTGAACAAAAGGGCTTGGTCCCTACAAAGGAGCCCCTGGGCCTGCAAACTGCGGGTTTCGGTGACTGTGTTGGGTCTGTCTAGGACGGAGTCACCTTTCCCTGCAGCAGCCCACACAGTGCTGTGCTCTGCGGTCGTAGCTGGAGCAGCACTGGTATCACTCCAGCGTTGTGTCTGCTCCCACGCCGTCTTCGGGTCTGCCTCTGGGTATTTGGAGCCTGATGTTGTAATGGGGAGCAGCTTCTTCTCTGGGCTGTCCCCTGCTGGCTGGAACATCGTCTCCGTTTAGACCCTGGGGATCCACCGGGGGACCCCGATGCCGCCCCCCTGGCAGATCTGGTGCTGCTGCTGCTCCCAGCACCGTTTTGTGGTGCGTGGCTGCTCCTGCGGCGTCTTCGGGGCTGGCTCTGGGCATCTGGGGCTGGACGTTCCAGCGGCTCTCAAGGCTTCTTGTCCGGGGTCGCCCCCGCTGGCCGGCGGGGAGTCTGCCTTCGGGCACCAAGGAGTGACTGGAGGTTCCTGGTGCCCTCCGACTGGCCAAGCTGGGGGTGCTGCTCCCAGCGCTGGGTTCTGCAGCACGGCTGCTCCTGCGGCGTCTTCTGGGACTGTGCCAGGTGTCTTGGGCCTGATGTACAGTCTGGCAGATTGTCCCCTGTTCTGTCCCTGGCCTTCTCCTCTCAGTCTCCTGGGAACTGTGGGATGGCCCCGGTGCTGCCTGGCTGCTGGTGCTGCTGAGGCTGCTCCTTGCGGGTGCTGGGGAGCCACGGGAGGGCCCCAGAGCCTCTGGACTGGAGGTGCTGGGGCCGGCGAGCCCCAGATTGGTACTGGAGGCTGTAAGGGGAGACAGGAAGGTGAGTGGGATGGACTTCCAGACCCACGGCAGTAGAGGCTCTGACCCGTCCAGGGTCAGAGAGACTCTGGCAAGGCTGCCCTGAGCCCCTGCAGCCAGGCCTTGCCTGGCCACAGCCCAGCAGCATGAGGCCTTTGCCACTTACCAGTGCCCAGGCCAGCGCAGCTGTCGCACTCCCAGGTGCCTGTGCTGTTGGTCAAGTTGGAGCAGCGCCGGTGGGTGCCTTCGGCAGCACAGGAGCGGCCCAGCAGCAGCTGCCAGGGCCTGGGGAAGCAAAGACTTGTGGGTGTGAGGACAAAGTGTCTGAGCCAGGGAGTGGCTGGCACACCCCTTGTGCTCTGTCCTGGCTCCCCCAGCATGTGCTGAGGCTGAGGACGTGGGCAGAGCCCCAGATGGCTGCTGAGGCAACTCACCCCTGTCCCTCCGCCTGCTCCCTGCCTTGTGGGTAAAGGCATTCGCTGACATCACAGCGCTGGTGCCTCTCTTGCAGCGATGCAAAGGCGTTGCCGTCCTCCCAGGTTGGTCCTCTGCAAGAGAAGGGAGGGAAATTGTCCAGTCCCTGGCCATACACAGCGCTTGTGCCCTCGTGTCTAGAGAGCAGGGCAGAGGGACACCAACCTGAATGGGATTTGGATCCCCATGATGGACATTTCGGAACGGAACTCCACCTTGTTTCTGCAGAGGGGGCACTGGAAGCAGAGAATGCCTGCACTCACAGCTTGTCCCTGCAGCAGAAACACATGCGGTGAGAGGTGAGCGGGCCCTGGTGCTGCTGAGCACCTGCCGTGCGCGCAGGGTGAGGGGAGGGCTCCTACCTGGATGCAGCCCCGGTGGAACCAGGCGTGACTGCAGGCTGGGCACACCATGGTGTGGTAGGACTTGCTGTCCCCCACAGGGTCCATGCAGATGATGCAGATGGTGTCCTGCTCCGGAGCTGCCTGCACTGCCTGCTGAGGGCGGTGCTCCCAGCAGAAGGACCTGGCGGGGAGAGGGAAGGGAAGGGCAAGGTGAGAAGTGCTGGGCCTGCCGCGGTTGTGGCGAGGAGGGCAGAGGAACGTGAAGGAGCCCCAGGCCCATCCAGGCTCTGGCGCTGCCTCCGGCTCTGCCAGGCTGCTGGGAAGCACCAGCGTGGGGTCCTCTCTTGCTTGGCTGCTGCTGGCAGCCCTTACCTGTGCTGCCCAAAGAACTGGGTGACGCATTCTCCCTCCGAGGCGCAGGGGAGATGGAAGCTGCGTTCACAGCCTGTCTCCGTGCAGGTGATGGTGGCCCCTCGCTCGCCACAAACGAAGCATTGCTGAAAAGAACACAGCAGCCCCATTAGCACCAGGCTCGATGCCGCCACCGCTGGCCCCACACCCCTGGGCAGGGCAGGGCACAGGGCGCGGGCGCTGCTGGGTCACGCTCTGCAGACCCCCCCTGGCAGACAAGGCTCGTCTGCCAGAGCAGCAGTTTGTCCCGGAGCGGGTTGGAAAGGCTGGGATTGCTTCCTTGGGGTCCAGGCTAAGCTCGCGGGAGCATCTCCTGGCCCAAACCTCCCTGTTCCCATCAGGTCCTCACCTTCTGGGATGCCCGCTTGATTGTGTGCTGTATATCCTCCAGTAAAACTCCCAAAATTCCGTCCTGTAGTGTTCCAAGCCGATAAAGGCCATTCGCAAGAAACTATAGAATAGAAAAAAGCAGGATCTCGTTAGGGGTCATAGTTGAAGGGACCGTCCCTGGTGGGATGCTGACGGGAACCCTGGGGGAACTCACCAGGCAAAACGTGTGGGCACAGAGTCCATTCCTTCCGTGTCTGGGGCCGCAGATGTTCGGGTCAGCATCTGCCCGGCCACACAGCATGCATGCTGGAGGGGAGAGAGCAAATGGCACAGCCATTGAGCACCTTTGCGGGGCCAGGTGTCCCTGAGGGACTGTCCCCAAGGGCCTGTTCTGTCCCTGCCATGCTGGCTGATGGGCAGGGCCAGAGGCTGTGGAGGGGAAGGAGGCACAGCAGGCACAAGGGTCCCAGCAGGCACCCAGAGCCCGACCTGGGCCCCCCCTGCCAAGGAGCAGAGGGGCCCTGCCCCGGGGTGGTTGGGGAGCCCCTGCCTGCCCCTGCCTCCCCTCTCGGCCACAGGCAGCCCCCCCAGCACGCCCCCACAATCACCACCGCACGCCCCCCGTTTGGGCAGGGACGCCCAAAGCTACCTGGCACCCGCTGTGACAGAGCCCCCGCCTCACAGGGGTGGCTGGAGGTGCCACGCTGGGGCCTGGGCCCTCGGCACCCAAGCAAGAGGGTGGCCGCTCTTGCAGCCGGCACAGGCTCAAATGCCGGGTCCCGCGACACGCGGCGGAGAGGAAGGATTGCTTCCCTCGGCCTGCTGGCAACGCTCCCCGTGCCACAGGCAGGAGCGGAGATGTCCCTCGGACAGGGCTGCAGCCCTGGAGTGGCGGCGCCTGCACCGCACCTTTGGGCCAGCATTGCCGCCCTCCGGGAGAGCCGCAGGACACCTGGCGTTTGGGTCACAGCTTGCTCCCTCCTCACGTCCTTCTCCTACAGAGTTTCTCGAGAGCAGGGTGAGACCAGAGCTCGTTGTCTCCCCCAGACATCAGCAAGAGACGTTACAAAGCCAGCGGTCTTAATCGTCTTTACTGCAGTTGACAGTCCAGTCTGAGCCCTGACTCCTTTCGCCAGCTCTCACCATCAGGGTTCAAAGCCTCCTAATTAGAATCACAGAATCGTAGAATCATTAAGGGTGGAAACGTCCTTCAAGATCATCTGGTCCAACTATCCCCTACTACCAATGTCACCCACTAAACCATGTCCCTAAGCACCATGTGCAACCTTTCCTTGAACACCCCCAGGTGACTCCACTACTTCCCTGGGCAACCCGTTCCAATTCCTGACTATTCTTTCTGAGAAGAAATTGTAGTGGGCTTACTTGGCAAGTTTTGGTAGCAGGGGCCCATAGGGGTGGCCTCTGTGAGAAGAATCCAGAAGCTGCCCCATTTTAGATAAGGGCCCTGCTGCTGTCCAGAGCCAAGCCAATAAGCGACGTTGTTTGCGTCTCTGTGAGAGCATATTTAAGAAAGGGAAAAAACTGCTGCGGAACAGCAGCTGGGAGAGAGAGAGGAGTGAGAAACAGCCTTGCAGACCCCAAGGTCAGTGAAGGAGTGGGAGGAGGTGCTCCAGGCACCACAGCAGAAGTTCCCCTGCGGCCTGTGGTGAGGACCATGGTGAAGCAGGTTGTCCCCCTGCAGCCCACGGAGTACCACGGTGGAGCAGGGTTCCACGCTGCAGCCCGTGGAAGAGGCCACGGTGGAGCAGGTGGACCTGCACTGAAGCAGGCTGCAGCCTGTGGAGGACCCCCGCCAGAGCAGATTGCGGGCCGGAGCCGCAGCCCGTGGAGAGGAGCCCACGCAGGAGCAGGTGACCTGGCAGGAGCTGCCGCCCGTGGGGGACCCAGGTTGGAGCAGTGTGCTCCTGATGGATGGACCCCGTGGTACGGACCCGTATCTGGAGCAGTTCTTGAAGAGCTGCTGCCTGTGGGAAGCCCACGCAGGATCACTTTGGGAACGACTGCATCCCACGTTGGAGCAGGGGAAGAGAGTGACCGAGAAGGAACGGCAGGGACAAAGTGCTACAGACTGACCACAACCGCCATTCCCCCATTCCCCTGCTCCGCTTGGTTAAAGAGGTAGAGGAGGGTGGATGGGGGGAAAGGTGTTTTGGGTTTCTTTCTTTTGTTCCTCACTTCTCTAGCTTGTTAGTAATAGGCAATAATTCTTAATGTCTCCCTTCTCTGAGTCTGTTTAGCCTGTCACAATAATTGTTGAGCGATGTCCCCATTCTTATCTCAACCCTTGAGCCCTTTGTATCGTTTTTTCTCCCCCTTTCCTATTCAGGAGGGGGAGTGAGAGAGAGGCTGCGGTGGAACTTGGCTGCCCACCCGAGAAAACCACCGCTAATTTCCAAAGTAAACCTCTGGCGCAACTTGAGGCCATACTTTCTAGTCCTATCACTAGCTGTCTGTGAGAAGAGGCCGAGCCCTAGCTCCCCACGACTTCCTTTAAGGTAGATGTGGAGAGCAGTAAAGTCTCCCCTGTGTTTTCCGTGTTAAGATCCCACTTTCGGATCCAAAGCTGACAAAAGAGCAAACGTTAGCGGGGGTGGGTACAGTAAGCCCCCAAGCCACCACGACAACACAACCCTTCCCGTCACCCAACCCCCCTCTAACCCCTCATATTTATAGTACTTAAAATGGGGAGGGAGGGGGCTTTCCTCACAAATAAGGCTTTGCACCTTAAAAATGCAGCTCTGCACCTTACAGTGCACCTGGGGGCCCTAAAAATAAGGCATTGCGCCCTGAAAATGACAGCCTGGGCCGTAAAAGTGAGGGTGTAAGCAATAAGAAGCCAGCTTTGTCTCCAGAGAGCAGTCTCAGGGCCCTGAACAAACGGGCTTGGTCCCTACAAAGGAGCCCCTGGGCCTGCAAACCGAGGGTTTAGGCGATCAGAAGACGACTTGGGATGCCAAGCGGATGTTCTGGAGCCTGAAAAGAAGGCTTTGGAGCCTAGAGAGGAAACACGGGGGCTTACTAATGCGGCTTTGAAGACTTAAAATGGGGAGGGAGGGGGAGCGTGGGGAGGCCTGGTCGTCAAGGTGAGGCTTTAGACCTGGACCCTGGGCCTTTGGAGTCTCTGGCTCACGGACTGGACCCTACAGTGATGCTTCGGTCCCTCCAGATGGGTGTTTGGACCCTTAAAGGAGGCTTTGGGCCCTCAAATTGAGGCCTTGTCTCCTAGCGTGAGGATTTGGGACCCGAAGAAGCGGGGTGTTTCCTCACAAATAAGGCTTTGTACCCTAAAAGGCAGCTCTGCACCTCACAGTGCAACTAAGGGGCCCTAAAGATAAGGCATTGCGCCCTGAAAATGACAGCCTGGGCCATAAAAGCGAGGGTGTAAGTAATGAGAAGCCAGCTTTGTCTCCAGAGAGCAGTCTCAGGGCCCTGAACAAAAGGGCTTGGTCCCTACAAAGGAGCCCCTGGGCCTGCAAACTGCGGGTTTCGGTGACTGTGTTGGGTCTGTCTAGGACGGAGTCACCTTTCCCTGCAGCAGCCCACACAGTGCTGTGCTCTGCGGTCGTAGCTGGAGCAGCACTGGTATCACTCCAGCGTTGTGTCTGCTCCCACGCCGTCTTCGGGTCTGCCTCTGGGTATTTGGAGCCTGATGTTGTAATGGGGAGCAGCTTCTTCTCTGGGCTGTCCCCTGCTGGCTGGAGCATCGTCTCCGTTTAGACCCTGGGGATCCACCGGGGGACCCCGATGCCGCCCCCCTGGCAGATCTGGTGCTGCTGCTGCTCCCAGCACCGTTTTGTGGTGCGTGGCTGCTCCTGCGGCGTCTTCGGGGCTGGCTCTGGGCATCTGGGGCTGGACGTTCCAGCGGCTCTCAAGGCTTCTTGTCCGGGGTCGCCCCCGCTGGCCGGCGGGGAGTCTGCCTTCGGGCACCAAGGAGTGACTGGAGGTTCCTGGTGCCCTCCGACTGGCCAAGCTGGGGGTGCTGCTCCCAGCGCTGGGTTCTGCAGCATGGCTGCTCCTGCGGCGTCTTCTGGGACTGTGCCAGGTGTCTTGGGCCTGATGTACAGGCTGGCAGATTGTCCCCTGTTCTGTCCCTGGCCTTCTCCTCTCAGTCTCCTGGGAACTGTGGGATGGCCCCGGTGCTGCCTGGCTGCTGGTGCTGCTGAGGCTGCTCCTTGCGGGTGCTGGGGAGCCACGGGAGGGCCCCAGAGCCTCTGGACTGGAGGTGCTGGGGCTGGCGAGCCCCAGATTGGTACTGGAGGCTGTAAGGGGAGACAGGAAGGTGAGTGGGATGGACTTCCAGACCCACGGCAGTAGAGGCTCTGACCCGTCCAGGGTCAGAGAGACTCTGGCAAGGCTGCCCTGAGCCCCTGCAGCCAGGCCTTGCCTGGCCACAGCCCAGCAGCATGAGGCCTTTGCCACTTACCAGTGCCCAGGCCAGCGCAGCTGTCGCACTCCCAGGTGCCTGTGCTGTTGGTCAAGTTGGAGCAGCGCCGGTGGGTGCCTTCGGCAGCACAGGAGCGGCCCAGCAGCAGCTGCCAGGGCCTGGGGAAGCAAAGACTTGTGGGTGTGAGGACAAAGTGTCTGAGCCAGGGAGTGGCTGGCACACCCCTTGTGCTCTGTCCTGGCTCCCCCAGCATGTGCTGAGGCTGAGGACGTGGGCAGAGCCCCAGATGGCTGCTGAGGCAACTCACCCCTGTCCCTCCGCCTGCTCCCTGCCTTGTGGGTAAAGGCATTCGCTGACATCACAGCGCTGGTGCCTCTCTTGCAGCGATGCAAAGGCGTTGCCGTCCTCCCAGGTTGGTCCTCTGCAAGAGAAGGGAGGGAAATTGTCCAGTCCCTGGCCATACACAGCGCTTGTGCCCTCGTGTCTAGAGAGCAGGGCAGAGGGACACCAACCTGAATGGGATTTGGATCCCCATGATGGACATTTTGGAACGGAACTCCACCTTGTTTCTGCAGATGGGGCACTGGAAGCAGAGAATGCCTGCACTCACAGCTTGTCCCTGCAGCAGAAACACATGCGGTGAGAGGTGAGCGGGCCCTGGTGCTGCTGAGCACCTGCCGTGCGCGCAGGGTGAGGGGAGGGCTCCTACCTGGATGCAGCCCCGGTGGAACCAGGCGTGACTGCAGGCTGGGCACACCATGGTGTGGTAGGACTTGCTGTCCCCCACAGGGTCCATGCAGATGATGCAGATGGTGTCCTGCTCCGGAGCTGCCTGCACTGCCTGCTGAGGGCGGTGCTCCCAGCAGAAGGACCTGGCGGGGAGAGGGAAGGGAAGGGCAAGGTGAGAAGTGCTGGGCCTGCCGCGGTTGTGGCGAGGAGGGCAGAGGAACGTGAAGGAGCCCCAGGCCCATCCAGGCTCTGGCGCTGCCTCCGGCTCTGCCAGGCTGCTGGGAAGCACCAGCGTGGGGTCCTCTCTTGCTTGGCTGCTGCTGGCAGCCCTTACCTGTGCTGCCCAAAGAACTGGGTGACGCATTCTCCCTCCGAGGCGCAGGGGAGATGGAAGCTGCGTTCACAGCCTGTCTCCGTGCAGGTGATGGTGGCCCCTCGCTCGCCACAAACGAAGCATTGCTGAAAAGAACACAGCAGCCCCATTAGCACCAGGCTCGATGCCGCCACCGCTGGCCCCACACCCCTGGGCAGGGCAGGGCACAGGGCGCGGGCGCTGCTGGGTCACGCTCTGCAGACCCCCCCTGGCGGACAAGGCTCGTCTGCCAGAGCAGCAGTTTGTCCCGGAGCGGGTTGGAAAGGCTGGGATTGCTTCCTTGGGGTCCAGGCTAAGCTCGCGGGAGCATCTCCTGGCCCAAACCTCCCTGTTCCCATCAGGTCCTCACCTTCTGGGATGCCCGCTTGATTGTGTGCTGTATATCCTCCAGTAAAACTCCCAAAATTCCGTCCTGTAGTGTTCCAAGCCGATAAAGGCCATTCGCAAGAAACTATAGAATAGAAAAAAGCAGGATCTCGTTAGGGGTCATAGTTGAAGGGACCGTCCCTGGTGGGATGCTGACGGGAACCCTGGGGGAACTCACCAGGCAAAACGTGTGGGCACAGAGTCCATTCCTTCCGTGTCTGGGGCCGCAGATGTTCGGGTCAGCATCTGCCCGGCCACACAGCATGCATGCTGGAGGGGAGAGAGCAAATGGCACAGCCATTGAGCACCTTTGCGGGGCCAGGTGTCCCTGAGGGACTGTCCCCAAGGGCCTGTTCTGTCCCTGCCATGCTGGCTGATGGGCAGGGCCAGAGGCTGTGGAGGGGAAGGAGGCACAGCAGGCACAAGGGTCCCAGCAGGCATCCAGAGCCCGACCTGGGCCCCCCCTGCCAAGGAGCAGAGGGGCCCTGCCCCGGGGTGGTTGGGGAGCCCCTGCCTGCCCCTGCCTCCCCTCTCGGCCACAGGCAGCCCCCCCAGCACGCCCCCACAATCACCACCACACGCCCCCCGTTTGGGCAGGGACGCCCAAAGCTACCTGGCACCCGCTGTGACAGAGCCCCCGCCTCACAGGGGTGGCTGGAGGTGCCACGCTGGGGCCTGGGCCCTCGGCACCCAAGCAAGAGGGTGGCCGCTCTTGCAGCCGGCACAGGCTCAAATGCCGGGTCCCGCGACACGCGGCGGAGAGGAAGGATTGCTTCCCTCGGCCTGCTGGCAACGCTCCCCGTGCCACAGGCAGGAGCGGAGATGTCCCTCGGACAGGGCTGCAGCCCTGGAGTGGCGGCGCCTGCACCGCACCTTTGGGCCAGCATTGCCGCCCTGCGGGAGAGCCGCAGGACACCTGGCGTTTGGGTCACAGCTTGCTCCCTCCTCACGTCCTTCTCCTACAGAGTTTCTCGAGAGCAGGGTGAGACCAGAGCTCGTTGTCTCCCCCAGACATCAGCAAGAGACGTTACAAAGCCAGCGGTCTTAATCGTCTTTACTGCAGTTGACAGTCCAGTCTGAGCCCTGACTCCTTTCGCCAGCTCTCACCATCAGGGTTCAAAGCCTCCTAATTAGAATCACAGAATCGTAGAATCATTAAGGGTGGAAACGTCCTTCAAGATCATCTGGTCCAACTATCCCCTACTACCAATGTCACCCACTAAACCATGTCCCTAAGCACCATGTGCAACCTTTCCTTGAACACCCCCAGGTGACTCCACTACTTCCCTGGGCAACCCGTTCCAATTCCTGACTATTCTTTCTGAGAAGAAATTGTAGTGGGCTTACTTGGCAAGTTTTGGTAGCAGGGGCCCATAGGGGTCCCTTATAAATTAGATTTTATCCCTTATATTAGATTAGATTTATCCCTTATAAATTAGATTTTATATCTAATATTTGTATTTAAATACTTTACAGAGCATTGTGTAAAAACTGTATTGGCAAAAAATTGGCAAAAACTGTACATGAATTGAACATAAATTTAGATTAAAACAAAAACTCTACAGTTCTTTTGATCACATTTTACTCTTACTTGACTCATGATCTTGTTTATACACTTCTTTCATTGCAATGCAAGTTTTATATCCTTAAATAGATATGGATAGCTGTGGCTGATAGCAGCTTTAAAGTTTTACTTAGTTCTTTGTCTTCCCTTAAAATAAAATTAACCGAGTTTCTCTCCTAGTGTTTCTCCAAAATTTAGTATCCACAATAATCAAACATTAATAACTGAAGACACAGAATGACATTCCAAATTGTGCCTTAAATGGCCTCAGCAAAACAGCATTGAACACAAGGAATGAAGTATCCAACATGAGTCCTACATGAGTAAGCGTTTCATACAGAGTGTCCACTATACTGCCACTATACTAAGAACACGTCTGATATAGTAAAACAAAAAATAAACTTACGTATCCAGAAGGTTAGGCTGTAACATAGCTCCTTGTAGGGTCTCCGAGTTACTGCTAAGAAGATGGCAGAGACCTAGTAAAGACCCAGAGACAATGGGCTGCTTCATCAGTGCATTCAGTAAGATAGAACCTGAAAAGATATATAATTGTCTTTGGAGTAGTTTTACCATCAATGACAACAGTAACAAAAATATTTCAAAAGATTAACCTCATTTATAGTGCTCTCAACCACAAAATTATTTTTTCGTTACAAATTTTCTCTTTCTTACAAGAGAGATTTCAGGAAAAGAATCACGTTCTAAAATACATTTTTCTGAAAATCTTCAAGATGCGATTTAAATATTAACCAAGTTATATTTAGAGAGATTTTAATTACAATCCCCATATTAACAAAATATCTCAATCCAAATGATTGTTATAACCCACAACTATCCTGGTGACTTGCTCTCCCTTTTCCATTCCAGACATTAAAATCATGTGATACAATCCTTTTCTGAACTGGAAGTAAGATGTTGAACATTTTAAATGTTGCTCTGTTGTTTTTACTTAAAGAAAAAATTGTGCAAAGTTTGCAATAAAAAGTGTAGTATCTTAATAGTGAAAGAGCCACCCTCCCAGTAAGATGCCTCTCAATCTATATCTTGGTCCATATCCTTCCATAAAGCAAAACCCAGGCAAACATTTTCCTTAAATAGAGTAACAGTATCGGAATGTTGTGGAGATACAAGATGATAATATAATCTGAAATGTTTTATTGCAAAATCACAATACTCAAAGCAAAAAAGCAGCTAGCTCACCACCTCTGTGCATTGGCACTGCACATAGCAGGTTCGTCAGCCTGACACGGCTTAGTACTGGCACCTTAGCCGTACCTCAGAAACGCTCACTATTTGTGCTACCAGCAATACCTTACCTTGTGTGTTTCGTTTATGTACAGATTTATAGGAACCGTTTTTTGCCACTGTTTCATGCTTCATGGATAAAACTTCAGGATGGGGTATCTTACTATCTAAAACAAACAGTAATTACAATTCATGTATGAGAACTAGATTGCTTATAAATCCATATCTATCATTTACGCACATTCAATTAGCAACAGCCATTATATAGGAAGTACACAGGCAGCAGATCAGCATAAAATACATATTTTGCGTAACTCAGTAATGTCAAATAATAATCACGGAATCATAAAATAATTTGGAGGGGACCTTAAAGATCATCTAATTCCAACCTCCTGCTGTGGACAGGGAAACCTCCCACCAGACCAGGTTGCCCAAAGCCCCATCCAGCCTGGCCTTGAACGCTGCCAGGGACGGGGCAGCCACAACTTCTATGGGTAGCCTGTGCCAGTGCCTCACCACTCTCTGAGTAAAGAAATTTGTTCCTTATATCTAATCTAAATCTAACCTTTTTTTTAGTTTAAAGCCGTTACTCCTTGTCCTATCACCACATTCCCTGATAAAGAGTCCCTCTCCAGCTTTCTTGTAGGTCCAGGTCCCCTTTAGGTACTGAAACACTCTAATACTATGTAGTTAATATAGTAATTATAATACTACAGTTAAGAGCTGTGATGCAAGCAGAATTGCTCCCTAAAATACATTAGAAAATGTAAAAACTTAGAAAAAAGCCTTGTAGGGTTCCTAAGACAACTCATCAGCGTGTTTTTCAAACAAATAGGCGTACTGAATGTTGTTACCATAACGAATAGGTGTGTGGGGGGAATAACAGTGTTAATCCTTTAAGGCTACTGTAGTTATTTTTGTTTGTTTTTAAAAGTTCATATTGCCCACACAGTTTCAGACTGAATACTATAGCCGAAGGGTAATGTCTCAAATTTTTCATTTTGTTTTCTGTACGTATTAGCTGATGATACCCAAATTTCATTGGCTGCTACAAAAAAAAACACACTATTTTTGTTTCATATTACAGCAATCTTCAAACATATTTTATTTTCCTAAGTTTTACGCAATGAATTTAAAGATGCAATTTTATGAGAATTACTGCTCTATACATAGAAGAGGAAATGAGTAACCGGTTTCAGCTGTTTCTTTCAATATGGCTAAATATGTACCATTTAAAATAAAATGCCAAAAAAGGGTCTGTTTATTAAAGCCAGAATCGCAGTAATCCAAAAAAAAAAAAAACATTAGTTGACTAGCAGACATTTTCAAGAAACAGGCAAATTATTTCCTGTTCTTTCTTCAGTGACAAGGACAGATAACAATTTGGGTATTTTAGTTCACCCCATAATAAATGAAAGTTTTTCACTACAGCCAACAGATAATTCATCATTGATATCCTGGCATCTGGTACACTGACATTTACCAAGATGTGAATTAAATTGATCTTCATGCAAATTTGAGTCATAGCTTAATGCCAATTGCTATAAAACCAAAATAAATTTAAGCAAAATCAAACTAAGAGAAATACTGTTTTTCCCTACAGTACTCTTACTGAAACCACTCTGTTACATAGTACAAAAAGCTTTATCAAAGGCAGAATGTCCATATGCAGCTAAAAATGTTGCAAGTTATATATGGGTTTACCTTCTTGGATGGAAGCAGCCTGGGCAAACAAGTTTCTTGAAGAAGAAGATGGTCTAGTAGACGCATCAGCGCTGAAAGACTCCTTTGTAGGAAAAGATCTTTTTCCAGGCTGTGGAGAACATCCTTCTGATTTCACTTGGATTGCAGAATTCTTTTTAGGGCTATTTAAAAAAAATAAAAAAGGAAGAGGAGAAAATACCACCCCCCCAACCGACTTTGATGAATCAGTATCTCTATTAGAACTATTTTATTAAACAGTAAAGAAAGATCTATTTAATATTGTTTGTAGCATTGATGTTTTAGACATATTTCACTATCCGCTCTTTGAAAGTCATAGAGAAGTCTTTTAAAGCAAATTCCACAGAGGTCAACAAACTTTTTTTGGTTGTATTTTTTCAAGAAAACAGAACTAAGAGTTACATGAAGAAAGAAAACCTCTGTAGTACTTCAAGCATACGTATTGTAAAAGGGAACGCAAATTCATTTTCCAAAACTCATACCTTGGTGTTAAAACTGTTTGAGTAACATGTTTATTTCTCTCACAGTTCTGAAGTCGCGTTCTTAGTTCATTCATTTCTGCATCTTTGAACTGCAACTCGGACTGCAAAGACAGTATCTGAAAGGGGAATTCAAGAGACAGTTTTACTGTTACGGATACACGAGTGGTGCTATAACTGCAAAGCAACTCAAATTACTGCAAGATTTCAAGATTACCATCTACTTACTGTGATCTCTGCACAAGATCTCCATTTTTATGTATCCTAATCCAATTAATACTACGTTAGAACCAAGTGTCAAAATTCAGGCAAGAAACATATGACTTGGTAAGACCAAGTGCCACGCAGAGTATGACTACAGTGAGGCCGTTAACAGCAGAGTAAACAGCACAAAAGCAGCCACTGTCCTCTTCAGGGGCTTTCAGAAAGATGACTGCAACAGGAATAGCAATCTGATCAGGGTCATACAGCATATTCTAATTTTTCCATTTAACAATACATTCCAATTGTAATTTTCTGGGGATTGTTTAAGAAAACAACAAGTAATCAAAAAATTCTACCATTTTAACTTAGTTCTTTTATGCTGGCAGAAGAAATCCACCAGCAAGTTCTCACACGTGTTTTCTTCTAGATAACAAAATAAAAGCGTACGTGATTTGGAAGTTTCATACAAATGTTCTTCCTTTGACTAAATGGACTATAATACCATTTAAGTCATAAAATTAGCTTTCACATGTAATGTGAAGGTAACTGATATAGTTACAAACCTTTTTGGAGAACTCTCTTTCTTTTTCCTTTAGGGTCTGAGATTTTTGCTGTTCCAATAGCATATATGATTTTTTCTGTTCCTCCATAGCATACTCCATCTGCTGCATTGAGTCGCGCAAAATTTTAATTTCTCCATTTTTAATAAGAATTTCATCCTGCATTTCTTTCAGCTACAAAGAGATTAATTCCATTAAACAATGCATTTAACTAAAAGTATTTGTATCATTATCTATGTGGCTGAAGATTAAGCATGCTTATACTTTCTAGAGAGAAAAATGTTTCTGTAAACCAGTTTAGAAAGTCTGCAATATGGCTTCTAATCTTTTTTTTTCTTTCTGATTAAATCAGGCTCAGCTAGTGTTTTCTCTAACACAATTGTATAACGACAGCAAAGGCATATGTCAATACACTATGCTGGTATCTGTCAGAGACCATTCTTTTCTTTCTCCTCCTCTATGTTTATGCTATTTCTTTGAAAAGTATTCTAGTCACACACAACAATAACTTATTAAAATTTTGGGGTGTAACAATAAGGATTGAGAAAAACGTATAAAGACACCTCTATATCATGATATAAAATTACGTTTTACCCTCATGTGGTGTACAGGCAGTGCCTTCCCAATAAAGGAGGATATAAAAGAAGTGGAAGAGAGGTAAGGACGGTGACAGAATTGTAAATAGAGTAGGACCCTTCCATATGGGAGAAAGCACAACTGTGAGGAAACAAAGGTCTATTGAAGCGTAACCGCTATGCACAAGTTATTCCTCTTTTACTGCCTCTCTTAGTAGTCAAGCCCCATCTGCTAGAATCACTCATGAAGTTCAAAGTAAAATCAAAGAAGACATTTCCTGACACAATGTGTTTTTAAGCTGCTGACTGCTTTGACACCAAGGGGTATCAAAAAACAGCTGAGTATTTTTAAAAAATGCACTGAAGAATATTATACTACCTCTGGTAGTGGTTTCTATACGAAATTCTACCAGAGACTAAAAGAACATTCTGGTAAAATATTTGCATAATCTTGCTCAGATCTTATGTTCTTGCTAAGCTGCCTGATGTGGTATGGCCATCTGCATGCTTGCACCTTCCTGCATCTTTTTCTTCCAAGCAGTATGTTTCCATGTGGCATCACCGGGAGGTAACGTAACCACCTAAACGTCCTTTTGCAAGTCTTTAAATTGCACAAAACGACGTACAAAAACCAGAGAAGAACGGATTTGACAGGAAACAAGAAAAGCTGACAGAGCGGCGTTTGCTTAGCTGAAATGCTCAAGAAATAAAGTACTGCTCTCTCTTATTGCCTTACTGGAGCCGTCTCTATTAGGATGCTTCTACTAAATCCGTGGGTTTCAGTAAAGTTGACCAGAAGGCACGGCTGCACCCCAGGCCCCCGCAGGTCCCCCCAAGCCCCACCGAAGGAAGGGCCGTTCGGAGGGGAGGGGAGGGGAGGCCGTCACCCACCTTGTGCCGGGTTTCTTCGTGCTGCGTTTGCAGCACCTCAAGCCGGAACGCGTCCCTCAGCAGCCCGCTCTCCGCGCCGCTCCCTGCCGCGGAAAGAGACCCGCGCGCCGGCCGTGAGGCTCGCCCCAGCACCGGCCCCGGCCCCCCGGCCCCCCGCACACCGACCTCTGGGCTCCTTCCCCGCGGCCCTGCCCCACGGCCCGGCCCGGCCTCCCCACGCGTGTCCCGGGGGGGCCGCGTCCTGCGACAGCGCCTGCGAGGCGATCGTGTCGATCTCCTCCAGGTCGTCCGCCGTGAAGTCGTCGCCGTCCCCGAACGGGTCCTCCGGCGCCTCGGCCCCCGCCGCCGGCCCCTTGGGGCGCTTGTGAGGCGGGACGCCGTTCCCCAGCGCCGCGGCCGGAGCGGGGCCCCGCGCCCAGCCCGCCCCGCACAGCGCGGGGCCGCTGCGCTTCCGCGGCCCGGGCGCCGCCATGGCGGGCAGCGCGGAGCCGAGGGGAGGGAGCGCGGAGCCCGCCGCGCCGGCCGCCAGCCAATCAGCGGCCGGCAGCCTGCCCGCCCGGCCAATGGGGGCCGCCGCCGGCCGTAACGCGAGGGCGGCCGTGGAAAGCTGGGGGGGGGGGGGAATGGTGATGTCAGCCCACGTGACCTTCCCCTTGCTGTGGTAAACCCCAGGCGGCCGCCTCGTCTTGGGGTTTGGCTGTTTGGGTCCTTTCCGAGGGAAATTGGGGGCGTAACTGGGCTGTTTCCGTATTTTTTTTTGTTTGTTTGCTTGTTTTGCTTTGTCCTCTAATAAAGCAGAGCCGGTAGGAGGTAATAGTATCGGGAAAGGGCAACGTTTGCAAAAAAACTGTACTGAAAACCTGCTGCTGGTTTACTGGCAGCAATTTGCTGTCGCAATCACACCTCAGTCTGTTCATAAAAGCTCCATAACTTGGGTTGAAAAACGATCTTCCCAGCTACTGTACGCTTCGTGTAACCCAGGTGGGCATGCGGTCACTGCTATGCTGACAAACTCTTCAGAGCAGGCCACGGCCTCACAGCGTGGCTCTAACAGGGTTAGTAACAGCTCCCGGTGCTGTGAGCCAGTGACTCGGAATCGCCTGGTGGCCTTTCAGTGAGAACCGCTGTGCTGTTAGCATTGCACATCTCGGGTTCCACAGGAGAAATCTGATTGCTCTTGTTCATTTCTCTGCTGCCCTTCACATGCAGCAAACTTAAATCATTGCTGGAGTGTAATCCGTTTTATTTAAGTACTGTTTATGCATAAAGGGGGAGCCTGGGATCACCCATCAAGGCCAAAAGAAAGGCAGTCTGAGCAGCGTTCTCAGCTGTCCCAACTCCTCCCAGCTTCTCCACTGAAGTGGTCACAGGTGATCCCTCGGGACTCAGGCAGGCAGGCCAGCTGCAGCTACTTAGCACAGGGGACATACGCAGGGGCAGTCCTGCAGGAGGGGGGGTGGTTGTAAAGATGAGACTTGCATCACTTTATCTGTGAGGTATGGGTGTAAGGCTTCTTATATAAAGATATACTTTGTTAATTAATTTATTAGATGGAGGAGACTATGGGGAGTCTTAGCATTTAATTCATTGAATGTGTCCTTAATCGTCTTAATCGTCTTTACTGCAGTTGACAGTCCAGTCTGAGCCCTGACTCCTTTCGCCAGCTCTCACCATCAGGGTTCAAAGCCTCCTAATTAGAATCACAGAATCGTAGAATCATTAAGGGTGGAAACGTCCTTCAAGATCATCTGGTCCAACTATCCCCTACTACCAATGTCACCCACTAAACCATGTCCCTAAGCACCATGTGCAACCTTTCCTTGAACACCCCCAGGTGACTCCACTACTTCCCTGGGCAACCCGTTCCAATTCCTGACTATTCTTTCTGAGAAGAAATTGTAGTGGGCTTACTTGGCAAGTTTTGGTAGCAGGGGCCCATAGGGGTGGCCTCTGTGAGAAGAATCCAGAAGCTGCCCCATTTTAGATAAGGGCCCTGCTGCTGTCCAGAGCCAAGCCAATAAGCGACGTTGTTTGCGTCTCTGTGAGAGCATATTTAAGAAAGGGAAAAAACTGCTGCGGAACAGCAGCTGGGAGAGAGAGAGCGAGTGAGAAACAGCCTTGCAGACCCCAAGGTCAGTGAAGGAGTGGGAGGAGGTGCTCCAGGCACCACAGCAGAAGTTCCCCTGCGGCCTGTGGTGAGGACCATGGTGAAGCAGGTTGTCCCCCTGCAGCCCACGGAGTACCACGGTGGAGCAGGGTTCCACGCTGCAGCCCGTGGAAGAGGCCACGGTGGAGCAGGTGGACCTGCACTGAAGCAGGCTGCAGCCTGTGGAGGACCCCCGCCAGAGCAGATTGCGGGCCGGAGCCGCAGCCCGTGGAGAGGAGCCCACGCAGGAGCAGGTGACCTGGCAGGAGCTGCCGCCCGTGGGGGACCCAGGTTGGAGCAGTGTGCTCCTGATGGATGGACCCCGTGGTACGGACCCGTATCTGGAGCAGTTCTTGAAGAGCTGCTGCCTGTGGGAAGCCCACGCAGGATCACTTTGGGAACGACTGCATCCCACGTTGGAGCAGGGGAAGAGAGTGACCGAGAAGGAACGGCAGGGACAAAGTGCTACAGACTGACCACAACCGCCATTCCCCCATTCCCCTGCTCCGCTTGGTTAAAGAGGTAGAGGAGGGTGGATGGGGGGAAAGGTGTTTTGGGTTTCTTTCTTTTGTTCCTCACTTCTCTAGCTTGTTAGTAATAGGCAATAATTCTTAATGTCTCCCTTCTCTGAGTCTGTTTAGCCTGTCACAATAATTGTTGAGCGATGTCCCCATTCTTATCTCAACCCTTGAGCCCTTTGTATCGTTTTTTCTCCCCCTTTCCTATTCAGGAGGGGGAGTGAGAGAGAGGCTGCGGTGGAACTTGGCTGCCCACCCGAGAAAACCACCGCTAATTTCCAAAGTAAACCTCTGGCGCAACTTGAGGCCATACTTTCTAGTCCTATCACTAGCTGTCTGTGAGAAGAGGCCGACCCCTAGCTCCCCACGACTTCCTTTAAGGTAGATGTGGAGAGCAGTAAAGTCTCCCCTGTGTTTTCCGTGTTAAGATCCCACTTTCGGATCCAAAGCTGACAAAAGAGCAAACGTTAGCGGGGGTGGGTACAGTAAGCCCCCAAGCCACCACGACAACACAACCCTTCCCGTCACCCAACCCCCCTCTAACCCCTCATATTTATAGTACTTAAAATGGGGAGGGAGGGGGCTTTCCTCACAAATAAGGCTTTGCACCTTAAAAATGCAGCTCTGCACCTTACAGTGCACCTGGGGGCCCTAAAAATAAGGCATTGCGCCCTGAAAATGACAGCCTGGGCCGTAAAAGTGAGGGTGTAAGCAATAAGAAGCCAGCTTTGTCTCCAGAGAGCAGTCTCAGGGCCCTGAACAAACGGGCTTGGTCCCTACAAAGGAGCCCCTGGGCCTGCAAACCGAGGGTTTAGGCGATCAGAAGACGACTTGGGATGCCAAGCGGATGTTCTGGAGCCTGAAAAGAAGGCTTTGGAGCCTAGAGAGGAAACACGGGGGCTTACTAATGCGGCTTTGAAGACTTAAAATGGGGAGGGAGGGGGAGCGTGGGGAGGCCTGGTCGTCAAGGTGAGGCTTTAGACCTGGACCCTGGGCCTTTGGAGTCTCTGGCTCACGGACTGGACCCTACAGTGATGCTTCGGTCCCTCCAGATGGGTGTTTGGACCCTTAAAGGAGGCTTTGGGCCCTCAAATTGAGGCCTTGTCTCCTAGCGTGAGGATTTGGGACCCGAAGAAGCGGGGTGTTTCCTCACAAATAAGGCTTTGTACCCTAAAAGGCAGCTCTGCACCTCACAGTGCAACTAAGGGGCCCTAAAGATAAGGCATTGCGCCCTGAAAATGACAGCCTGGGCCATAAAAGCGAGGGTGTAAGTAATGAGAAGCCAGCTTTGTCTCCAGAGAGCAGTCTCAGGGCCCTGAACAAAAGGGCTTGGTCCCTACAAAGGAGCCCCTGGGCCTGCAAACTGCGGGTTTCGGTGACTGTGTTGGGTCTGTCTAGGACGGAGTCACCTTTCCCTGCAGCAGCCCACACAGTGCTGTGCTCTGCGGTCGTAGCTGGAGCAGCACTGGTATCACTCCAGCGTTGTGTCTGCTCCCACGCCGTCTTCGGGTCTGCCTCTGGGTATTTGGAGCCTGATGTTGTAATGGGGAGCAGCTTCTTCTCTGGGCTGTCCCCTGCTGGCTGGAGCATCGTCTCCGTTTAGACCCTGGGGATCCACCGGGGGACCCCGATGCCGCCCCCCTGGCAGATCTGGTGCTGCTGCTGCTCCCAGCACCGTTTTGTGGTGCGTGGCTGCTCCTGCGGCGTCTTCGGGGCTGGCTCTGGGCATCTGGGGCTGGACGTTCCAGCGGCTCTCAAGGCTTCTTGTCCGGGGTCGCCCCCGCTGGCCGGCGGGGAGTCTGCCTTCGGGCACCAAGGAGTGACTGGAGGTTCCTGGTGCCCTCCGACTGGCCAAGCTGGGGGTGCTGCTCCCAGCGCTGGGTTCTGCAGCACGGCTGCTCCTGCGGCGTCTTCTGGGACTGTGCCAGGTGTCTTGGGCCTGATGTACAGGCTGGCAGATTGTCCCCTGTTCTGTCCCTGGCCTTCTCCTCTCAGTCTCCTGGGAACTGTGGGATGGCCCCGGTGCTGCCTGGCTGCTGGTGCTGCTGAGGCTGCTCCTTGCGGGTGCTGGGGAGCCACGGGAGGGCCCCAGAGCCTCTGGACTGGAGGTGCTGGGGCCGGCGAGCCCCAGATTGGTACTGGAGGCTGTAAGGGGAGACAGGAAGGTGAGTGGGATGGACTTCCAGACCCACGGCAGTAGAGGCTCTGACCCGTCCAGGGTCAGAGAGACTCTGGCAAGGCTGCCCTGAGCCCCTGCAGCCAGGCCTTGCCTGGCCACAGCCCAGCAGCATGAGGCCTTTGCCACTTACCAGTGCCCAGGCCAGCGCAGCTGTCGCACTCCCAGGTGCCTGTGCTGTTGGTCAAGTTGGAGCAGCGCCGGTGGGTGCCTTCGGCAGCACAGGAGCGGCCCAGCAGCAGCTGCCAGGGCCTGGGGAAGCAAAGACTTGTGGGTGTGAGGACAAAGTGTCTGAGCCAGGGAGTGGCTGGCACACCCCTTGTGCTCTGTCCTGGCTCCCCCAGCATGTGCTGAGGCTGAGGACGTGGGCAGAGCCCCAGATGGCTGCTGAGGCAACTCACCCCTGTCCCTCCGCCTGCTCCCTGCCTTGTGGGTAAAGGCATTCGCTGACATCACAGCGCTGGTGCCTCTCTTGCAGCGATGCAAAGGCGTTGCCGTCCTCCCAGGTTGGTCCTCTGCAAGAGAAGGGAGGGAAATTGTCCAGTCCCTGGCCATACACAGCGCTTGTGCCCTCGTGTCTAGAGAGCAGGGCAGAGGGACACCAACCTGAATGGGATTTGGATCCCCATGATGGACATTTTGGAACGGAACTCCACCTTGTTTCTGCAGATGGGGCACTGGAAGCAGAGAATGCCTGCACTCACAGCTTGTCCCTGCAGCAGAAACACATGCGGTGAGAGGTGAGCGGGCCCTGGTGCTGCTGAGCACCTGCCGTGCGCGCAGGGTGAGGGGAGGGCTCCTACCTGGATGCAGCCCCGGTGGAACCAGGCGTGACTGCAGGCTGGGCACACCATGGTGTGGTAGGACTTGCTGTCCCCCACAGGGTCCATGCAGATGATGCAGATGGTGTCCTGCTCCGGAGCTGCCTGCACTGCCTGCTGAGGGCGGTGCTCCCAGCAGAAGGACCTGGCGGGGAGAGGGAAGGGAAGGGCAAGGTGAGAAGTGCTGGGCCTGCCGCGGTTGTGGCGAGGAGGGCAGAGGAACGTGAAGGAGCCCCAGGCCCATCCAGGCTCTGGCGCTGCCTCCGGCTCTGCCAGGCTGCTGGGAAGCACCAGCGTGGGGTCCTCTCTTGCTTGGCTGCTGCTGGCAGCCCTTACCTGTGCTGCCCAAAGAACTGGGTGACGCATTCTCCCTCCGAGGCGCAGGGGAGATGGAAGCTGCGTTCACAGCCTGTCTCCGTGCAGGTGATGGTGGCCCCTCGCTCGCCACAAACGAAGCATTGCTGAAAAGAACACAGCAGCCCCATTAGCACCAGGCTCGATGCCGCCACCGCTGGCCCCACACCCCTGGGCAGGGCAGGGCACAGGGCGCGGGCGCTGCTGGGTCACGCTCTGCAGACCCCCCCTGGCGGACAAGGCTCGTCTGCCAGAGCAGCAGTTTGTCCCGGAGCGGGTTGGAAAGGCTGGGATTGCTGCCTTGGGGTCCAGGCTAAGCTCGCGGGAGCATCTCCTGGCCCAAACCTCCCTGTTCCCATCAGGTCCTCACCTTCTGGGATGCCCGCTTGATTGTGTGCTGTATATCCTCCAGTAAAACTCCCAAAATTCCGTCCTGTAGTGTTCCAAGCCGATAAAGGCCATTCGCAAGAAACTATAGAATAGAAAAAAGCAGGATCTCGTTAGGGGTCATAGTTGAAGGGACCGTCCCTGGTGGGATGCTGACGGGAACCCTGGGGGAACTCACCAGGCAAAACGTGTGGGCACAGAGTCCATTCCTTCCGTGTCTGGGGCCGCAGATGTTCGGGTCAGCATCTGCCCGGCCACACAGCATGCATGCTGGAGGGGAGAGAGCAAATGGCACAGCCATTGAGCACCTTTGCGGGGCCAGGTGTCCCTGAGGGACTGTCCCCAAGGGCCTGTTCTGTCCCTGCCATGCTGGCTGATGGGCAGGGCCAGAGGCTGTGGAGGGGAAGGAGGCACAGCAGGCACAAGGGTCCCAGCAGGCACCCAGAGCCCGACCTGGGCCCCCCCTGCCAAGGAGCAGAGGGGCCCTGCCCCGGGGTGGTTGGGGAGCCCCTGCCTGCCCCTGCCTCCCCTCTCGGCCACAGGCAGCCCCCCCAGCACGCCCCCACAATCACCACCGCACGCCCCCCGTTTGGGCAGGGACGCCCAAAGCTACCTGGCACCCGCTGTGACAGAGCCCCCGCCTCACAGGGGTGGCTGGAGGTGCCACGCTGGGGCCTGGGCCCTCGGCACCCAAGCAAGAGGGTGGCCGCTCTTGCAGCCGGCACAGGCTCAAATGCCGGGTCCCGCGACACGCGGCGGAGAGGAAGGATTGCTTCCCTCGGCCTGCTGGCAACGCTCCCCGTGCCACAGGCAGGAGCGGAGATGTCCCTCGGACAGGGCTGCAGCCCTGGAGTGGCGGCGCCTGCACCGCACCTTTGGGCCAGCATTGCCGCCCTCCGGGAGAGCCGCAGGACACCTGGCGTTTGGGTCACAGCTTGCTCCCTCCTCACGTCCTTCTCCTACAGAGTTTCTCGAGAGCAGGGTGAGACCAGAGCTCGTTGTCTCCCCCAGACATCAGCAAGAGACGTTACAAAGCCAGCGGTCTTAATCGTCTTTACTGCAGTTGACAGTCCAGTCTGAGCCCTGACTCCTTTCGCCAGCTCTCACCATCAGGGTTCAAAGCCTCCTAATTAGAATCACAGAATCGTAGAATCATTAAGGGTGGAAACGTCCTTCAAGATCATCTGGTCCAACTATCCCCTACTACCAATGTCACCCACTAAACCATGTCCCTAAGCACCATGTGCAACCTTTCCTTGAACACCCCCAGGTGACTCCACTACTTCCCTGGGCAACCCGTTCCAATTCCTGACTATTCTTTCTGAGAAGAAATTGTAGTGGGCTTACTTGGCAAGTTTTGGTAGCAGGGGCCCATAGGGGTGGCCTCTGTGAGAAGAATCCAGAAGCTGCCCCATTTTAGATAAGGGCCCTGCTGCTGTCCAGAGCCAAGCCAATAAGCGACGTTGTTTGCGTCTCTGTGAGAGCATATTTAAGAAAGGGAAAAAACTGCTGCGGAACAGCAGCTGGGAGAGAGAGAGGAGTGAGAAACAGCCTTGCAGACCCCAAGGTCAGTGAAGGAGTGGGAGGAGGTGCTCCAGGCACCACAGCAGAAGTTCCCCTGCGGCCTGTGGTGAGGACCATGGTGAAGCAGGTTGTCCCCCTGCAGCCCACGGAGTACCACGGTGGAGCAGGGTTCCACGCTGCAGCCCGTGGAAGAGGCCACGGTGGAGCAGGTGGACCTGCACTGAAGCAGGCTGCAGCCTGTGGAGGACCCCCGCCAGAGCAGATTGCGGGCCGGAGCCGCAGCCCGTGGAGAGGAGCCCACGCAGGAGCAGGTGACCTGGCAGGAGGGGTCCTCCTGCCGCCCTGCCGCCCGTGGGGGACCCAGGTTGGAGCAGTGTGCTCCTGATGGATGGACCCCGTGGTACGGACCCGTATCTGGAGCAGTTCTTGAAGAGCTGCTGCCTGTGGGAAGCCCACGCAGGATCACTTTGGGAACGACTGCATCCCACGTTGGAGCAGGGGAAGAGAGTGACCGAGAAGGAACGGCAGGAACAAAGTGCTACAGACTGACCACAACCGCCATTCCCCCATTCCCCTGCTCCGCTTGGTTAAAGAGGTAGAGGAGGGTGGATGGGGGGAAAGGTGTTTTGGGTTTCTTTCTTTTGTTCCTCACTTCTCTAGCTTGTTAGTAATAGGCAATAATTCTTAATGTCTCCCTTCTCTGAGTCTGTTTAGCCTGTCACAATAATTGTTGAGCGATGTCCCCATTCTTATCTCAACCCTTGAGCCCTTTGTATCGTTTTTTCTCCCCCTTTCCTATTCAGGAGGGGGAGTGAGAGAGAGGCTGCGGTGGAACTTGGCTGCCCACCCGAGAAAACCACCGCTAATTTCCAAAGTAAACCTCTGGCGCAACTTGAGGCCATACTTTCTAGTCCTATCACTAGCTGTCTGTGAGAAGAGGCCGAGCCCTAGCTCCCCACGACTTCCTTTAAGGTAGATGTGGAGAGCAGTAAAGTCTCCCCTGTGTTTTCCGTGTTAAGATCCCACTTTCGGATCCAAAGCTGACAAAAGAGCAAACGTTAGCGGGGGTGGGTACAGTAAGCCCCCAAGCCACCACGACAACACAACCCTTCCCGTCACCCAACCCCCCTCTAACCCCTCATATTTATAGTACTTAAAATGGGGAGGGAGGGGGCTTTCCTCACAAATAAGGCTTTGCACCTTAAAAATGCAGCTCTGCACCTTACAGTGCACCTGGGGGCCCTAAAAATAAGGCATTGCGCCCTGAAAATGACAGCCTGGGCTGTAAAAGTGAGGGTGTAAGCAATAAGAAGCCAGCTTTGTCTCCAGAGAGCAGTCTCAGGGCCCTGAACAAACGGGCTTGGTCCCTACAAAGGAGCCCCTGGGCCTGCAAACCGAGGGTTTAGGCGATCAGAAGACGACTTGGGATGCCAAGCGGATGTTCTGGAGCCTGAAAAGAAGGCTTTGGAGCCTAGAGAGGAAACACGGGGGCTTACTAATGCGGCTTTGAAGACTTAAAATGGGGAGGGAGGGGGAGCGTGGGGAGGCCTGGTCGTCAAGGTGAGGCTTTAGACCTGGACCCTGGGCCTTTGGAGTCTCTGGCTCACGGACTGGACCCTACAGTGATGCTTCGGTCCCTCCAGATGGGTGTTTGGACCCTTAAAGGAGGCTTTGGGCCCTCAAATTGAGGCCTTGTCTCCTAGCGTGAGGATTTGGGACCCGAAGAAGCGGGGTGTTTCCTCACAAATAAGGCTTTGTACCCTAAAAGGCAGCTCTGCACCTCACAGTGCAACTAAGGGGCCCTAAAGATAAGGCATTGCGCCCTGAAAATGACAGCCTGGGCCATAAAAGCGAGGGTGTAAGTAATGAGAAGCCAGCTTTGTCTCCAGAGAGCAGTCTCAGGGCCCTGAACAAAAGGGCTTGGTCCCTACAAAGGAGCCCCTGGGCCTGCAAACTGCGGGTTTCGGTGACTGTGTTGGGTCTGTCTAGGACGGAGTCACCTTTCCCTGCAGCAGCCCACACAGTGCTGTGCTCTGCGGTCGTAGCTGGAGCAGCACTGGTATCACTCCAGCGTTGTGTCTGCTCCCACGCCGTCTTCGGGTCTGCCTCTGGGTATTTGGAGCCTGATGTTGTAATGGGGAGCAGCTTCTTCTCTGGGCTGTCCCCTGCTGGCTGGAGCATCGTCTCCGTTTAGACCCTGGGGATCCACCGGGGGACCCCGATGCCGCCCCCCTGGCAGATCTGGTGCTGCTGCTGCTCCCAGCACCGTTTTGTGGTGCGTGGCTGCTCCTGCGGCGTCTTCGGGGCTGGCTCTGGGCATCTGGGGCTGGACGTTCCAGCGGCTCTCAAGGCTTCTTGTCCGGGGTCGCCCCCGCTGGCCGGCGGGGAGTCTGCCTTCGGGCACCAAGGAGTGACTGGAGGTTCCTGGTGCCCTCCGACTGGCCAAGCTGGGGGTGCTGCTCCCAGCGCTGGGTTCTGCAGCACGGCTGCTCCTGCGGCGTCTTCTGGGACTGTGCCAGGTGTCTTGGGCCTGATGTACAGGCTGGCAGATTGTCCCCTGTTCTGTCCCTGGCCTTCTCCTCTCAGTCTCCTGGGAACTGTGGGATGGCCCCGGTGCTGCCTGGCTGCTGGTGCTGCTGAGGCTGCTCCTTGCGGGTGCTGGGGAGCCACGGGAGGGCCCCAGAGCCTCTGGACTGGAGGTGCTGGGGCCGGCGAGCCCCAGATTGGTACTGGAGGCTGTAAGGGGAGACAGGAAGGTGAGTGGGATGGACTTCCAGACCCACGGCAGTAGAGGCTCTGACCCGTCCAGGGTCAGAGAGACTCTGGCAAGGCTGCCCTGAGCCCCTGCAGCCAGGCCTTGCCTGGCCACAGCCCAGCAGCATGAGGCCTTTGCCACTTACCAGTGCCCACGCCAGCGCAGCTGTCGCACTCCCAGGTGCCTGTGCTGTTGGTCAAGTTGGAGCAGCGCCGGTGGGTGCCTTCGGCAGCACAGGAGCGGCCCAGCAGCAGCTGCCAGGGCCTGGGGAAGCAAAGAGTTGTGGGTGTGAGGACAAAGTGTCTGAGCCAGGGAGTGGCTGGCACATCCCTTGTGCTCTGTCCTGGCTCCCCCAGCATGTGCTGAGGCTGAGGATGTGGGCAGAGCCCCAGATGGCTGCTGAGGCAACTCACCCCTGTCCCTCCGCCTGCTCCCTGCCTTGTGGGTAAAGGCATTCGCTGACATCACAGCGCTGGTGCCTCTCTTGCAGCGATGCAAAGGCGTTGCCGTCCTCCCAGGTTGGTCCTCTGCAAGAGAAGGGAGGGAAATTGTCCAGTCCCTGGCCATACACAGCGCTTGTGCCCTCGTGTCTAGAGAGCAGGGCAGAGGGACACCAACCTGAATGGGATTTGGATCCCCATGATGGACATTTTGGAACGGAACTCCACCTTGTTTCTGCAGATGGGGCACTGGAAGCAGAGAATGCCTGCACTCACAGCTTGTCCCTGCAGCAGAAACACATGCGGTGAGAGGTGAGCGGGCCCTGGTGCTGCTGAGCACCTGCCGTGCGCGCAGGGTGAGGGGAGGGCTCCTACCTGGATGCAGCCCCGGTGGAACCAGGCGTGACTGCAGGCTGGGCACACCATGGTGTGGTAGGACTTGCTGTCCCCCACAGGGTCCATGCAGATGATGCAGATGGTGTCCTGCTCCGGAGCTGCCTGCACTGCCTGCTGAGGGCGGTGCTCCCAGCAGAAGGACCTGGCGGGGAGAGGGAAGGGAAGGGCAAGGTGAGAAGTGCTGGGCCTGCCGCGGTTGTGGCAAGGAGGGCAGAGGAACGTGAAGGAGCCCCAGGCCCATCCAGGCTCTGGCGCTGCCTCCGGCTCTGCCAGGCTGCTGGGAAGCACCAGCGTGGGGTCCTCTCTTGCTTGGCTGCTGCTGGCAGCCCTTACCTGTGCTGCCCAAAGAACTGGGTGACGCATTCTCCCTCCGAGGCGCAGGGGAGATGGAAGCTGCGTTCACAGCCTGTCTCCGTGCAGGTGATGGTGGCCCCTCGCTCGCCACAAACGAAGCATTGCTGAAAAGAACACAGCAGCCCCATTAGCACCAGGCTCGATGCCGCCACCGCTGGCCCCACACCCCTGGGCAGGGCAGGGCACAGGGCGCGGGCGCTGCTGGGTCACGCTCTGCAGACCCCCCCTGGCGGACAAGGCTCGTCTGCCAGAGCAGCAGTTTGTCCCGGAGCGGGTTGGAAAGGCTGGGATTGCTTCCTTGGGGTCCAGGCTAAGCTCGCGGGAGCATCTCCTGGCCCAAACCTCCCTGTTCCCATCAGGTCCTCACCTTCTGGGATGCCCGCTTGATTGTGTGCTGTATATCCTCCAGTAAAACTCCCAAAATTCCGTCCTGTAGTGTTCCAAGCCGATAAAGGCCATTCGCAAGAAACTATAGAATAGAAAAAAGCAGGATCTCGTTAGGGGTCATAGTTGAAGGGACCGTCCCTGGTGGGATGCTGACGGGAACCCTGGGGGAACTCACCAGGCAAAACGTGTGGGCACAGAGTCCATTCCTTCCGTGTCTGGGGCCGCAGATGTTCGGGTCAGCATCTGCCCGGCCACACAGCATGCATGCTGGAGGGGAGAGAGCAAATGGCACAGCCATTGAGCACCTTTGCGGGGCCAGGTGTCCCTGAGGGACTGTCCCCAAGGGCCTGTTCTGTCCCTGCCATGCTGGCTGATGGGCAGGGCCAGAGGCTGTGGAGGGGAAGGAGGCACAGCAGGCACAAGGGTCCCAGCAGGCACCCAGAGCCCGACCTGGGCCCCCCCTGCCAAGGAGCAGAGGGGCCCTGCCCCGGGGTGGTTGGGGAGCCCCTGCCTGCCCCTGCCTCCCCTCTCGGCCACAGGCAGCCCCCCCAGCACGCCCCCACAATCACCACCGCACGCCCCCCGTTTGGGCAGGGACGCCCAAAGCTACCTGGCACCCGCTGTGACAGAGCCCCCGCCTCACAGGGGTGGCTGGAGGTGCCACGCTGGGGCCTGGGCCCTCGGCACCCAAGCAAGAGGGTGGCCGCTCTTGCAGCCGGCACAGGCTCAAATGCCGGGTCCCGCGACACGCGGCGGAGAGGAAGGATTGCTTCCCTCAGCCTGCTGGCAACGCTCCCCGTGCCACAGGCAGGAGCGGAGATGTCCCTCGGACAGGGCTGCAGCCCTGGAGTGGCGGCGCCTGCACCGCACCTTTGGGCCAGCATTGCCGCCCTCCGGGAGAGCCGCACCTGGCGTTTGGGTCACAGCTTGCTCCCTCCTCACGTCCTTCTCCTACAGAGTTTCTCGAGAGCAGGGTGAGACCAGAGCTCGTTGTCTCCCCCAGACATCAGCAAGAGACGTTACAAAGCCAGCGGTCTTAATCGTCTTTACTGCAGTTGACAGTCCAGTCTGAGCCCTGACTCCTTTCGCCAGCTCTCACCATCAGGGTTCAAAGCCTCCTAATTAGAATCACAGAATCGTAGAATCATTAAGGGTGGAAACGTCCTTCAAGATCATCTGGTCCAACTATCCCCTACTACCAATGTCACCCACTAAACCATGTCCCTAAGCACCATGTGCAACCTTTCCTTGAACACCCCCAGGTGACTCCACTACTTCCCTGGGCAACCCGTTCCAATTCCTGACTATTCTTTCTGAGAAGAAATTGTAGTGGGCTTACTTGGCAAGTTTTGGTAGCAGGGGCCCATAGGGGTGGCCTCTGTGAGAAGAATCCAGAAGCTGCCCCATTTTAGATAAGGGCCCTGCTGCTGTCCAGAGCCAAGCCAATAAGCGACGTTGTTTGCGTCTCTGTGAGAGCATATTTAAGAAAGGGAAAAAACTGCTGCGGAACAGCAGCTGGGAGAGAGAGAGGAGTGAGAAACAGCCTTGCAGACCCCAAGGTCAGTGAAGGAGTGGGAGGAGGTGCTCCAGGCACCACAGCAGAAGTTCCCCTGCGGCCTGTGGTGAGGACCATGGTGAAGCAGGTTGTCCCCCTGCAGCCCACGGAGTACCACGGTGGAGCAGGGTTCCACGCTGCAGCCCGTGGAAGAGGCCACGGTGGAGCAGGTGGACCTGCACTGAAGCAGGCTGCAGCCTGTGGAGGACCCCCGCCAGAGCAGATTGCGGGCCGGAGCCGCAGCCCGTGGAGAGGAGCCCACGCAGGAGCAGGTGACCTGGCAGGAGCTGCCGCCCGTGGGGGACCCAGGTTGGAGCAGTGTGCTCCTGATGGATGGACCCCGTGGTACGGACCCGTATCTGGAGCAGTTCTTGAAGAGCTGCTGCCTGTGGGAAGCCCACGCAGGATCACTTTGGGAACGACTGCATCCCACGTTGGAGCAGGGGAAGAGAGTGACCGAGAAGGAACGGCAGGGACAAAGTGCTACAGACTGACCACAACCGCCATTCCCCCATTCCCCTGCTCCGCTTGGTTAAAGAGGTAGAGGAGGGTGGATGGGGGGAAAGGTGTTTTGGGTTTCTTTCTTTTGTTCCTCACTTCTCTAGCTTGTTAGTAATAGGCAATAATTCTTAATGTCTCCCTTCTCTGAGTCTGTTTAGCCTGTCACAATAATTGTTGAGCGATGTCCCCATTCTTATCTCAACCCTTGAGCCCTTTGTATCGTTTTTTCTCCCCCTTTCCTATTCAGGAGGGGGAGTGAGAGAGAGGCTGCGGTGGAACTTGGCTGCCCACCCGAGAAAACCACCGCTAATTTCCAAAGTAAACCTCTGGCGCAACTTGAGGCCATACTTTCTAGTCCTATCACTAGCTGTCTGTGAGAAGAGGCCGAGCCCTAGCTCCCCACGACTTCCTTTAAGGTAGATGTGGAGAGCAGTAAAGTCTCCCCTGTGTTTTCCGTGTTAAGATCCCACTTTCGGATCCAAAGCTGACAAAAGAGCAAACGTTAGCGGGGGTGGGTACAGTAAGCCCCCAAGCCACCACGACAACACAACCCTTCCCGTCACCCAACCCCCCTCTAACCCCTCATATTTATAGTACTTAAAATGGGGAGGGAGGGGGCTTTCCTCACAAATAAGGCTTTGCACCTTAAAAATGCAGCTCTGCACCTTACAGTGCACCTGGGGGCCCTAAAAATAAGGCATTGCGCCCTGAAAATGACAGCCTGGGCTGTAAAAGTGAGGGTGTAAGCAATAAGAAGCCAGCTTTGTCTCCAGAGAGCAGTCTCAGGGCCCTGAACAAACGGGCTTGGTCCCTACAAAGGAGCCCCTGGGCCTGCAAACCGAGGGTTTAGGCGATCAGAAGACGACTTGGGATGCCAAGCGGATGTTCTGGAGCCTGAAAAGAAGGCTTTGGAGCCTAGAGAGGAAACACGGGGGCTTACTAATGCGGCTTTGAAGACTTAAAATGGGGAGGGAGGGGGAGCGTGGGGAGGCCTGGTCGTCAAGGTGAGGCTTTAGACCTGGACCCTGGGCCTTTGGAGTCTCTGGCTCACGGACTGGACCCTACAGTGATGCTTCGGTCCCTCCAGATGGGTGTTTGGACCCTTAAAGGAGGCTTTGGGCCCTCAAATTGAGGCCTTGTCTCCTAGCGTGAGGATTTGGGACCCGAAGAAGCGGGGTGTTTCCTCACAAATAAGGCTTTGTACCCTAAAAGGCAGCTCTGCACCTCACAGTGCAACTAAGGGGCCCTAAAGATAAGGCATTGCGCCCTGAAAATGACAGCCTGGGCCATAAAAGCGAGGGTGTAAGTAATGAGAAGCCAGCTTTGTCTCCAGAGAGCAGTCTCAGGGCCCTGAACAAAAGGGCTTGGTCCCTACAAAGGAGCCCCTGGGCCTGCAAACTGCGGGTTTCGGTGACTGTGTTGGGTCTGTCTAGGACGGAGTCACCTTTCCCTGCAGCAGCCCACACAGTGCTGTGCTCTGCGGTCGTAGCTGGAGCAGCACTGGTATCACTCCAGCGTTGTGTCTGCTCCCACGCCGTCTTCGGGTCTGCCTCTGGGTATTTGGAGCCTGATGTTGTAATGGGGAGCAGCTTCTTCTCTGGGCTGTCCCCTGCTGGCTGGAGCATCGTCTCCGTTTAGACCCTGGGGATCCACCGGGGGACCCCGATGCCGCCCCCCTGGCAGATCTGGTGCTGCTGCTGCTCCCAGCACCGTTTTGTGGTGCGTGGCTGCTCCTGCGGCGTCTTCGGGGCTGGCTCTGGGCATCTGGGGCTGGACGTTCCAGCGGCTCTCAAGGCTTCTTGTCCGGGGTCGCCCCCGCTGGCCGGCGGGGAGTCTGCCTTCGGGCACCAAGGAGTGACTGGAGGTTCCTGGTGCCCTCCGACTGGCCAAGCTGGGGGTGCTGCTCCCAGCGCTGGGTTCTGCAGCACGGCTGCTCCTGCGGCGTCTTCTGGGACTGTGCCAGGTGTCTTGGGCCTGATGTACAGGCTGGCAGATTGTCCCCTGTTCTGTCCCTGGCCTTCTCCTCTCAGTCTCCTGGGAACTGTGGGATGGCCCCGGTGCTGCCTGGCTGCTGGTGCTGCTGAGGCTGCTCCTTGCGGGTGCTGGGGAGCCACGGGAGGGCCCCAGAGCCTCTGGACTGGAGGTGCTGGGGCCGGCGAGCCCCAGATTGGTACTGGAGGCTGTAAGGGGAGACAGGAAGGTGAGTGGGATGGACTTCCAGACCCACGGCAGTAGAGGCTCTGACCCGTCCAGGGTCAGAGAGACTCTGGCAAGGCTGCCCTGAGCCCCTGCAGCCAGGCCTTGCCTGGCCACAGCCCAGCAGCATGAGGCCTTTGCCACTTACCAGTGCCCAGGCCAGCGCAGCTGTCGCACTCCCAGGTGCCTGTGCTGTTGGTCAAGTTGGAGCAGCGCCGGTGGGTGCCTTCGGCAGCACAGGAGCGGCCCAGCAGCAGCTGCCAGGGCCTGGGGAAGCAAAGACTTGTGGGTGTGAGGACAAAGTGTCTGAGCCAGGGAGTGGCTGGCACACCCCTTGTGCTCTGTCCTGGCTCCCCCAGCATGTGCTGAGGCTGAGGACGTGGGCAGAGCCCCAGATGGCTGCTGAGGCAACTCACCCCTGTCCCTCCGCCTGCTCCCTGCCTTGTGGGTAAAGGCATTCGCTGACATCACAGCGCTGGTGCCTCTCTTGCAGCGATGCAAAGGCGTTGCCGTCCTCCCAGGTTGGTCCTCTGCAAGAGAAGGGAGGGAAATTGTCCAGTCCCTGGCCATACACAGCGCTTGTGCCCTCGTGTCTAGAGAGCAGGGCAGAGGGACACCAACCTGAATGGGATTTGGATCCCCATGATGGACATTTTGGAACGGAACTCCACCTTGTTTCTGCAGAGGGGGCACTGGAAGCAGAGAATGCCTGCACTCACAGCTTGTCCCTGCAGCAGAAACACATGCGGTGAGAGGTGAGCGGGCCCTGGTGCTGCTGAGCACCTGCCGTGCGCGCAGGGTGAGGGGAGGGCTCCTACCTGGATGCAGCCCCGGTGGAACCAGGCGTGACTGCAGGCTGGGCACACCATGGTGTGGTAGGACTTGCTGTCCCCCACAGGGTCCATGCAGATGATGCAGATGGTGTCCTGCTCCGGAGCTGCCTGCACTGCCTGCTGAGGGCGGTGCTCCCAGCAGAAGGACCTGGCGGGGAGAGGGAAGGGAAGGGCAAGGTGAGAAGTGCTGGGCCTGCCGCGGTTGTGGCGAGGAGGGCAGAGGAACGTGAAGGAGCCCCAGGCCCATCCAGGCTCTGGCGCTGCCTCCGGCTCTGCCAGGCTGCTGGGAAGCACCAGCGTGGGGTCCTCTCTTGCTTGGCTGCTGCTGGCAGCCCTTACCTGTGCTGCCCAAAGAACTGGGTGACGCATTCTCCCTCCGAGGCGCAGGGGAGATGGAAGCTGCGTTCACAGCCTGTCTCCGTGCAGGTGATGGTGGCCCCTCGCTCGCCACAAACGAAGCATTGCTGAAAAGAACACAGCAGCCCCATTAGCACCAGGCTCGATGCCGCCACCGCTGGCCCCACACCCCTGGGCAGGGCAGGGCACAGGGCGCGGGCGCTGCTGGGTCACGCTCTGCAGACCCCCCCTGGCGGACAAGGCTCGTCTGCCAGAGCAGCAGTTTGTCCCGGAGCGGGTTGGAAAGGCTGGGATTGCTTCCTTGGGGTCCAGGCTAAGCTCGCGGGAGCATCTCCT
The DNA here is from genome assembly GCF_964211835.1 of Anser anser. Taxonomy (NCBI): domain Eukaryota; kingdom Metazoa; phylum Chordata; class Aves; order Anseriformes; family Anatidae; genus Anser; species Anser anser. The sequence goes on from NC_139733.1 coordinate 7,697,597, forward strand.
GGCCCAAACCTCCCTGTTCCCATCAGGTCCTCACCTTCTGGGATGCCCGCTTGATTGTGTGCTGTATATCCTCCAGTAAAACTCCCAAAATTCCGTCCTGTAGTGTTCCAAGCCGATAAAGGCCATTCGCAAGAAACTATAGAATAGAAAAAAGCAGGATCTCGTTAGGGGTCATAGTTGTAGGGACCGTCCCTGGTGGGATGCTGACGGGAACCCTGGGGGAACTCACCAGGCAAAACGTGTGGGCACAGAGTCCATTCCTTCCGTGTCTGGGGCCGCAGATGTTCGGGTCAGCATCTGCCCGGCCACACAGCATGCATGCTGGAGGGGAGAGAGCAAATGGCACAGCCATTGAGCACCTTTGCGGGGCCAGGTGTCCCTGAGGGACTGTCCCCAAGGGCCTGTTCTGTCCCTGCCATGCTGGCTGATGGGCAGGGCCAGAGGCTATGGAGGGGAAGGAGGCACAGCAGGCACAAGGGTCCCAGCAGGCACCCAGAGCCCGACCTGGGCCCCCCCTGCCAAGGAGCAGAGGGGCCCTGCCCCGGGGTGGTTGGGGAGCCCCTGCCTGCCCCTGCCTCCCCTCTCGGCCACAGGCAGCCCCCCCAGCACGCCCCCACAATCACCACCGCACGCCCCCCGTTTGGGCAGGGACGCCCAAAGCTACCTGGCACCCGCTGTGACAGAGCCCCCGCCTCACAGGGGTGGCTGGAGGTGCCACGCTGGGGCCTGGGCCCTCGGCACCCAAGCAAGAGGGTGGCCGCTCTTGCAGCCGGCACAGGCTCAAATGCCGGGTCCCGCGACACGCGGCGGAGAGGAAGGATTGCTTCCCTCGGCCTGCTGGCAACGCTCCCCGTGCCACAGGCAGGAGCGGAGATGTCCCTCGGACAGGGCTGCAGCCCTGGAGTGGCGGCGCCTGCACCGCACCTTTGGGCCAGCATTGCCGCCCTCCGGGAGAGCCGCAGGACACCTGGCGTTTGGGTCACAGCTTGCTCCCTCCTCACGTCCTTCTCCTACAGAGTTTCTCGAGAGCAGGGTGAGACCAGAGCTCGTTGTCTCCCCCAGACATCAGCAAGAGACGTTACAAAGCCAGCGGTCTTAATCGTCTTTACTGCAGTTGACAGTCCAGTCTGAGCCCTGACTCCTTTCGCCAGCTCTCACCATCAGGGTTCAAAGCCTCCTAATTAGAATCACAGAATCGTAGAATCATTAAGGGTGGAAACGTCCTTCAAGATCATCTGGTCCAACTATCCCCTACTACCAATGTCACCCACTAAACCATGTCCCTAAGCACCATGTGCAACCTTTCCTTGAACACCCCCAGGTGACTCCACTACTTCCCTGGGCAACCCGTTCCAATTCCTGACTATTCTTTCTGAGAAGAAATTGTAGTGGGCTTACTTGGCAAGTTTTGGTAGCAGGGGCCCATAGGGGTGGCCTCTGTGAGAAGAATCCAGAAGCTGCCCCATTTTAGATAAGGGCCCTGCTGCTGTCCAGAGCCAAGCCAATAAGCGACGTTGTTTGCGTCTCTGTGAGAGCATATTTAAGAAAGGGAAAAAACTGCTGCGGAACAGCAGCTGGGAGAGAGAGAGGAGTGAGAAACAGCCTTGCAGACCCCAAGGTCAGTGAAGGAGTGGGAGGAGGTGCTCCAGGCACCACAGCAGAAGTTCCCCTGCGGCCTGTGGTGAGGACCATGGTGAAGCAGGTTGTCCCCCTGCAGCCCACGGAGTACCACGGTGGAGCAGGGTTCCACGCTGCAGCCCGTGGAAGAGGCCACGGTGGAGCAGGTGGACCTGCACTGAAGCAGGCTGCAGCCTGTGGAGGACCCCCGCCAGAGCAGATTGCGGGCCGGAGCCGCAGCCCGTGGAGAGGAGCCCACGCAGGAGCAGGTGACCTGGCAGGAGCTGCCGCCCGTGGGGGACCCAGGTTGGAGCAGTGTGCTCCTGATGGATGGACCCCGTGGTACGGACCCGTATCTGGAGCAGTTCTTGAAGAGCTGCTGCCTGTGGGAAGCCCACGCAGGATCACTTTGGGAACGACTGCATCCCACGTTGGAGCAGGGGAAGAGAGTGACCGAGAAGGAACGGCAGGGACAAAGTGCTACAGACTGACCACAACCGCCATTCCCCCATTCCCCTGCTCCGCTTGGTTAAAGAGGTAGAGGAGGGTGGATGGGGGGAAGGTGTTTTGGGTTTCTTTCTTTTGTTCCTCACTTCTCTAGCTTGTTAGTAATAGGCAATAATTCTTAATGTCTCCCTTCTCTGAGTCTGTTTAGCCTGTCACAATAATTGTTGAGCGATGTCCCCATTCTTATCTCAACCCTTGAGCCCTTTGTATCGTTTTTTCTCCCCCTTTCCTATTCAGGAGGGGGAGTGAGAGAGAGGCTGCGGTGGAACTTGGCTGCCCACCCGAGAAAACCACCGCTAATTTCCAAAGTAAACCTCTGGCGCAACTTGAGGCCATACTTTCTAGTCCTATCACTAGCTGTCTGTGAGAAGAGGCTGACCCCTAGCTCCCCACGACTTCCTTTAAGGTAGATGTGGAGAGCAGTAAAGTCTCCCCTGTGTTTTCCGTGTTAAGATCCCACTTTCGGATCCAAAGCTGACAAAAGAGCAAACGTTAGCGGGGGTGGGTACAGTAAGCCCCCAAGCCACCACGACAACACAACCCTTCCCGTCACCCAACCCCCCTCTAACCCCTCATATTTATAGTACTTAAAATGGGGAGGGAGGGGGCTTTCCTCACAAATAAGGCTTTGCACCTTAAAAATGCAGCTCTGCACCTTACAGTGCACCTGGGGGCCCTAAAAATAAGGCATTGCGCCCTGAAAATGACAGCCTGGGCCGTAAAAGTGAGGGTGTAAGCAATAAGAAGCCAGCTTTGTCTCCAGAGAGCAGTCTCAGGGCCCTGAACAAACGGGCTTGGTCCCTACAAAGGAGCCCCTGGGCCTGCAAACCGAGGGTTTAGGCGATCAGAAGACGACTTGGGATGCCAAGCGGATGTTCTGGAGCCTGAAAAGAAGGCTTTGGAGCCTAGAGAGGAAACACGGGGGCTTACTAATGCGGCTTTGAAGACTTAAAATGGGGAGGGAGGGGGAGCGTGGGGAGGCCTGGTCGTCAAGGTGAGGCTTTAGACCTGGACCCTGGGCCTTTGGAGTCTCTGGCTCACGGACTGGACCCTACAGTGATGCTTCGGTCCCTCCAGATGGGTGTTTGGACCCTTAAAGGAGGCTTTGGGCCCTCAAATTGAGGCCTTGTCTCCTAGCGTGAGGATTTGGGACCCGAAGAAGCGGGGTGTTTCCTCACAAATAAGGCTTTGTACCCTAAAAGGCAGCTCTGCACCTCACAGTGCAACTAAGGGGCCCTAAAGATAAGGCATTGCGCCCTGAAAATGACAGCCTGGGCCATAAAAGCGAGGGTGTAAGTAATGAGAAGCCAGCTTTGTCTCCAGAGAGCAGTCTCAGGGCCCTGAACAAAAGGGCTTGGTCCCTACAAAGGAGCCCCTGGGCCTGCAAACTGCGGGTTTCGGTGACTGTGTTGGGTCTGTCTAGGACGGAGTCACCTTTCCCTGCAGCAGCCCACACAGTGCTGTGCTCTGCGGTCGTAGCTGGAGCAGCACTGGTATCACTCCAGCGTTGTGTCTGCTCCCACGCCGTCTTCGGGTCTGCCTCTGGGTATTTGGAGCCTGATGTTGTAATGGGGAGCAGCTTCTTCTCTGGGCTGTCCCCTGCTGGCTGGAGCATCGTCTCCGTTTAGACCCTGGGGATCCACCGGGGGACCCCGATGCCGCCCCCCTGGCAGATCTGGTGCTGCTGCTGCTCCCAGCACCGTTTTGTGGTGCGTGGCTGCTCCTGCGGCGTCTTCGGGGCTGGCTCTGGGCATCTGGGGCTGGACGTTCCAGCGGCTCTCAAGGCTTCTTGTCCGGGGTCGCCCCCGCTGGCCGGCGGGGAGTCTGCCTTCGGGCACCAAGGAGTGACTGGAGGTTCCTGGTGCCCTCCGACTGGCCAAGCTGGGGGTGCTGCTCCCAGCGCTGGGTTCTGCAGCACGGCTGCTCCTGCGGCGTCTTCTGGGACTGTGCCAGGTGTCTTGGGCCTGATGTACAGGCTGGCAGATTGTCCCCTGTTCTGTCCCTGGCCTTCTCCTCTCAGTCTCCTGGGAACTGTGGGATGGCCCCGGTGCTGCCTGGCTGCTGGTGCTGCTGAGGCTGCTCCTTGCGGGTGCTGGGGAGCCACGGGAGGGCCCCAGAGCCTCTGGACTGGAGGTGCTGGGGCCGGCGAGCCCCAGATTGGTACTGGAGGCTGTAAGGGGAGACAGGAAGGTGAGTGGGATGGACTTCCAGACCCACGGCAGTAGAGGCTCTGACCCGTCCAGGGTCAGAGAGACTCTGGCAAGGCTGCCCTGAGCCCCTGCAGCCAGGCCTTGCCTGGCCACAGCCCAGCAGCATGAGGCCTTTGCCACTTACCAGTGCCCAGGCCAGCGCAGCTGTCGCACTCCCAGGTGCCTGTGCTGTTGGTCAAGTTGGAGCAGCGCCGGTGGGTGCCTTCGGCAGCACAGGAGCGGCCCAGCAGCAGCTGCCAGGGCCTGGGGAAGCAAAGACTTGTGGGTGTGAGGACAAAGTGTCTGAGCCAGGGAGTGGCTGGCACACCCCTTGTGCTCTGTCCTGGCTCCCCCAGCATGTGCTGAGGCTGAGGACGTGGGCAGAGCCCCAGATGGCTGCTGAGGCAACTCACCCCTGTCCCTCCGCCTGCTCCCTGCCTTGTGGGTAAAGGCATTCGCTGACATCACAGCGCTGGTGCCTCTCTTGCAGCGATGCAAAGGCGTTGCCGTCCTCCCAGGTTGGTCCTCTGCAAGAGAAGGGAGGGAAATTGTCCAGTCCCTGGCCATACACAGCGCTTGTGCCCTCGTGTCTAGAGAGCAGGGCAGAGGGACACCAACCTGAATGGGATTTGGATCCCCATGATGGACATTTTGGAACGGAACTCCACCTTGTTTCTGCAGATGGGGCACTGGAAGCAGAGAATGCCTGCACTCACAGCTTGTCCCTGCAGCAGAAACACATGCGGTGAGAGGTGAGCGGGCCCTGGTGCTGCTGAGCACCTGCCGTGCGCGCAGGGTGAGGGGAGGGCTCCTACCTGGATGCAGCCCCGGTGGAACCAGGCGTGACTGCAGGCTGGGCACACCATGGTGTGGTAGGACTTGCTGTCCCCCACAGGGTCCATGCAGATGATGCAGATGGTGTCCTGCTCCGGAGCTGCCTGCACTGCCTGCTGAGGGCGGTGCTCCCAGCAGAAGGACCTGGCGGGGAGAGGGAAGGGAAGGGCAAGGTGAGAAGTGCTGGGCCTGCCGCGGTTGTGGCGAGGAGGGCAGAGGAACGTGAAGGAGCCCCAGGCCCATCCAGGCTCTGGCGCTGCCTCCGGCTCTGCCAGGCTGCTGGGAAGCACCAGCGTGGGGTCCTCTCTTGCTTGGCTGCTGCTGGCAGCCCTTACCTGTGCTGCCCAAAGAACTGGGTGACGCATTCTCCCTCCGAGGCGCAGGGGAGATGGAAGCTGCGTTCACAGCCTGTCTCCGTGCAGGTGATGGTGGCCCCTCGCTCGCCACAAACGAAGCATTGCTGAAAAGAACACAGCAGCCCCATTAGCACCAGGCTCGATGCCGCCACCGCTGGCCCCACACCCCTGGGCAGGGCAGGGCACAGGGCGCGGGCGCTGCTGGGTCACGCTCTGCAGACCCCCCCTGGCGGACAAGGCTCGTCTGCCAGAGCAGCAGTTTGTCCCGGAGCGGGTTGGAAAGGCTGGGATTGCTTCCTTGGGGTCCAGGCTAAGCTCGCGGGAGCATCTCCTGGCCCAAACCTCCCTGTTCCCATCAGGTCCTCACCTTCTGGGATGCCCGCTTGATTGTGTGCTGTATATCCTCCAGTAAAACTCCCAAAATTCCGTCCTGTAGTGTTCCAAGCCGATAAAGGCCATTCGCAAGAAACTATAGAATAGAAAAAAGCAGGATCTCGTTAGGGGTCATAGTTGAAGGGACCGTCCCTGGTGGGATGCTGACGGGAACCCTGGGGGAACTCACCAGGCAAAACGTGTGGGCACAGAGTCCATTCCTTCCGTGTCTGGGGCCGCAGATGTTCGGGTCAGCATCTGCCCGGCCACACAGCATGCATGCTGGAGGGGAGAGAGCAAATGGCACAGCCATTGAGCACCTTTGCGGGGCCAGGTGTCCCTGAGGGACTGTCCCCAAGGGCCTGTTCTGTCCCTGCCATGCTGGCTGATGGGCAGGGCCAGAGGCTGTGGAGGGGAAGGAGGCACAGCAGGCACAAGGGTCCCAGCAGGCACCCAGAGCCCGACCTGGGCCCCCCCTGCCAAGGAGCAGAGGGGCCCTGCCCCGGGGTGGTTGGGGAGCCCCTGCCTGCCCCTGCCTCCCCTCTCGGCCACAGGCAGCCCCCCCAGCACGCCCCCACAATCACCACCGCACGCCCCCCGTTTGGGCAGGGACGCCCAAAGCTACCTGGCACCCGCTGTGACAGAGCCCCCGCCTCACAGGGGTGGCTGGAGGTGCCACGCTGGGGCCTGGGCCCTCGGCACCCAAGCAAGAGGGTGGCCGCTCTTGCAGCCGGCACAGGCTCAAATGCCGGGTCCCGCGACACGCGGCGGAGAGGAAGGATTGCTTCCCTCGGCCTGCTGGCAACGCTCCCCGTGCCACAGGCAGGAGCGGAGATGTCCCTCGGACAGGGCTGCAGCCCTGGAGTGGCGGCGCCTGCACCGCACCTTTGGGCCAGCATTGCCGCCCTCCGGGAGAGCCGCAGGACACCTGGCGTTTGGGTCACAGCTTGCTCCCTCCTCACGTCCTTCTCCTACAGAGTTTCTCGAGAGCAGGGTGAGACCAGAGCTCGTTGTCTCCCCCAGACATCAGCAAGAGACGTTACAAAGCCAGCGGTCTTAATCGTCTTTACTGCAGTTGACAGTCCAGTCTGAGCCCTGACTCCTTTCGCCAGCTCTCACCATCAGGGTTCAAAGCCTCCTAATTAGAATCACAGAATCGTAGAATCATTAAGGGTGGAAACGTCCTTCAAGATCATCTGGTCCAACTATCCCCTACTACCAATGTCACCCACTAAACCATGTCCCTAAGCACCATGTGCAACCTTTCCTTGAACACCCCCAGGTGACTCCACTACTTCCCTGGGCAACCCGTTCCAATTCCTGACTATTCTTTCTGAGAAGAAATTGTAGTGGGCTTACTTGGCAAGTTTTGGTAGCAGGGGCCCATAGGGGTGGCCTCTGTGAGAAGAATCCAGAAGCTGCCCCATTTTAGATAAGGGCCCTGCTGCTGTCCAGAGCCAAGCCAATAAGCGACGTTGTTTGCGTCTCTGTGAGAGCATATTTAAGAAAGGGAAAAAACTGCTGCGGAACAGCAGCTGGGAGAGAGAGAGGAGTGAGAAACAGCCTTGCAGACCCCAAGGTCAGTGAAGGAGTGGGAGGAGGTGCTCCAGGCACCACAGCAGAAGTTCCCCTGCGGCCTGTGGTGAGGACCATGGTGAAGCAGGTTGTCCCCCTGCAGCCCACGGAGTACCACGGTGGAGCAGGGTTCCACGCTGCAGCCCGTGGAAGAGGCCACGGTGGAGCAGGTGGACCTGCACTGAAGCAGGCTGCAGCCTGTGGAGGACCCCCGCCAGAGCAGATTGCGGGCCGGAGCCGCAGCCCGTGGAGAGGAGCCCACGCAGGAGCAGGTGACCTGGCAGGAGCTGCCGCCCGTGGGGGACCCAGGTTGGAGCAGTGTGCTCCTGATGGATGGACCCCGTGGTACGGACCCGTATCTGGAGCAGTTCTTGAAGAGCTGCTGCCTGTGGGAAGCCCACGCAGGATCACTTTGGGAACGACTGCATCCCACGTTGGAGCAGGGGAAGAGAGTGACCGAGAAGGAACGGCAGGGACAAAGTGCTACAGACTGACCACAACCGCCATTCCCCCATTCCCCTGCTCCGCTTGGTTAAAGAGGTAGAGGAGGGTGGATGGGGGGAAGGTGTTTTGGGTTTCTTTCTTTTGTTCCTCACTTCTCTAGCTTGTTAGTAATAGGCAATAATTCTTAATGTCTCCCTTCTCTGAGTCTGTTTAGCCTGTCACAATAATTGTTGAGCGATGTCCCCATTCTTATCTCAACCCTTGAGCCCTTTGTATCGTTTTTTCTCCCCCTTTCCTATTCAGGAGGGGGAGTGAGAGAGAGGCTGCGGTGGAACTTGGCTGCCCACCCGAGAAAACCACCGCTAATTTCCAAACTAAACCTCTGGCGCAACTTGAGGCCATACTTTCTAGTCCTATCACTAGCTGTCTGTGAGAAGAGGCCGACCCCTAGCTCCCCACGACTTCCTTTAAGGTAGATGTGGAGAGCAGTAAAGTCTCCCCTGTGTTTTCCGTGTTAAGATCCCACTTTCGGATCCAAAGCTGACAAAAGAGCAAACGTTAGCGGGGGTGGGTACAGTAAGCCCCCAAGCCACCACGACAACACAACCCTTCCCGTCACCCAACCCCCCTCTAACCCCTCATATTTATAGTACTTAAAATGGGGAGGGAGGGGGCTTTCCTCACAAATAAGGCTTTGCACCTTAAAAATGCAGCTCTGCACCTTACAGTGCACCTGGGGGCCCTAAAAATAAGGCATTGCGCCCTGAAAATGACAGCCTGGGCTGTAAAAGTGAGGGTGTAAGCAATAAGAAGCCAGCTTTGTCTCCAGAGAGCAGTCTCAGGGCCCTGAACAAACGGGCTTGGTCCCTACAAAGGAGCCCCTGGGCCTGCAAACTGAGGGTTTAGGCGATCAGAAGACGACTTGGGATGCCAAGCGGATGTTCTGGAGCCTGAAAAGAAGGCTTTGGAGCCTAGAGAGGAAACACGGGGGCTTACTAATGCGGCTTTGAAGACTTAAAATGGGGAGGGAGGGGGAGCGTGGGGAGGCCTGGTCGTCAAGGTGAGGCTTTAGACCTGGACCCTGGGCCTTTGGAGTCTCTGGCTCACGGACTGGACCCTACAGTGATGCTTCGGTCCCTCCAGATGGGTGTTTGGACCCTTAAAGGAGGCTTTGGGCCCTCAAATTGAGGCCTTGTCTCCTAGCGTGAGGATTTGGGACCCGAAGAAGCGGGGTGTTTCCTCACAAATAAGGCTTTGTACCCTAAAAGGCAGCTCTGCACCTCACAGTGCAACTAAGGGGCCCTAAAGATAAGGCATTGCGCCCTGAAAATGACAGCCTGGGCCATAAAAGCGAGGGTGTAAGTAATGAGAAGCCAGCTTTGTCTCCAGAGAGCAGTCTCAGGGCCCTGAACAAAAGGGCTTGGTCCCTACAAAGGAGCCCCTGGGCCTGCAAACTGCGGGTTTCGGTGACTGTGTTGGGTCTGTCTAGGACGGAGTCACCTTTCCCTGCAGCAGCCCACACAGTGCTGTGCTCTGCGGTCGTAGCTGGAGCAGCACTGGTATCACTCCAGCGTTGTGTCTGCTCCCACGCCGTCTTCGGGTCTGCCTCTGGGTATTTGGAGCCTGATGTAATGGGGAGCAGCTTCTTCTCTGGGCTGTCCCCTGCTGGCTGGAGCATCGTCTCCGTTTAGACCCTGGGGATCCACCGGGGGACCCCGATGCCGCCCCCCTGGCAGATCTGGTGCTGCTGCTGCTCCCAGCACCGTTTTGTGGTGCGTGGCTGCTCCTGCGGCGTCTTCGGGGCTGGCTCTGGGCATCTGGGGCTGGACGTTCCAGCGGCTCTCAAGGCTTCTTGTCCGGGGTCGCCCCCGCTGGCCGGCGGGGAGTCTGCCTTCGGGCACCAAGGAGTGACTGGAGGTTCCTGGTGCCCTCCGACTGGCCAAGCTGGGGGTGCTGCTCCCAGCGCTGGGTTCTGCAGCACGGCTGCTCCTGCGGCGTCTTCTGGGACTGTGCCAGGTGTCTTGGGCCTGATGTACAGGCTGGCAGATTGTCCCCTGTTCTGTCCCTGGCCTTCTCCTCTCAGTCTCCTGGGAACTGTGGGATGGCCCCGGTGCTGCCTGGCTGCTGGTGCTGCTGAGGCTGCTCCTTGCGGGTGCTGGGGAGCCACGGGAGGGCCCCAGAGCCTCTGGACTGGAGGTGCTGGGGCCGGCGAGCCCCAGATTGGTACTGGAGGCTGTAAGGGGAGACAGGAAGGTGAGTGGGATGGACTTCCAGACCCACGGCAGTAGAGGCTCTGACCCGTCCAGGGTCAGAGAGACTCTGGCAAGGCTGCCCTGAGCCCCTGCAGCCAGGCCTTGCCTGGCCACAGCCCAGCAGCATGAGGCCTTTGCCACTTACCAGTGCCCAGGCCAGCGCAGCTGTCGCACTCCCAGGTGCCTGTGCTGTTGGTCAAGTTGGAGCAGCGCCGGTGGGTGCCTTCGGCAGCACAGGAGCGGCCCAGCAGCAGCTGCCAGGGCCTGGGGAAGCAAAGACTTGTGGGTGTGAGGACAAAGTGTCTGAGCCAGGGAGTGGCTGGCACACCCCTTGTGCTCTGTCCTGGCTCCCCCAGCATGTGCTGAGGCTGAGGACGTGGGCAGAGCCCCAGATGGCTGCTGAGGCAACTCACCCCTGTCCCTCCGCCTGCTCCCTGCCTTGTGGGTAAAGGCATTCGCTGACATCACAGCGCTGGTGCCTCTCTTGCAGCGATGCAAAGGCGTTGCCGTCCTCCCAGGTTGGTCCTCTGCAAGAGAAGGGAGGGAAATTGTCCAGTCCCTGGCCATACACAGCGCTTGTGCCCTCGTGTCTAGAGAGCAGGGCAGAGGGACACCAACCTGAATGGGATTTGGATCCCCATGATGGACATTTTGGAACGGAACTCCACCTTGTTTCTGCAGATGGGGCACTGGAAGCAGAGAATGCCTGCACTCACAGCTTGTCCCTGCAGCAGAAACACATGCGGTGAGAGGTGAGCGGGCCCTGGTGCTGCTGAGCACCTGCCGTGCGCGCAGGGTGAGGGGAGGGCTCCTACCTGGATGCAGCCCCGGTGGAACCAGGCGTGACTGCAGGCTGGGCACACCATGGTGTGGTAGGACTTGCTGTCCCCCACAGGGTCCATGCAGATGATGCAGATGGTGTCCTGCTCCGGAGCTGCCTGCACTGCCTGCTGAGGGCGGTGCTCCCAGCAGAAGGACCTGGCGGGGAGAGGGAAGGGAAGGGCAAGGTGAGAAGTGCTGGGCCTGCCGCGGTTGTGGCGAGGAGGGCAGAGGAACGTGAAGGAGCCCCAGGCCCATCCAGGCTCTGGCGCTGCCTCCGGCTCTGCCAGGCTGCTGGGAAGCACCAGCGTGGGGTCCTCTCTTGCTTGGCTGCTGCTGGCAGCCCTTACCTGTGCTGCCCAAAGAACTGGGTGACGCATTCTCCCTCCGAGGCGCAGGGGAGATGGAAGCTGCGTTCACAGCCTGTCTCCGTGCAGGTGATGGTGGCCCCTCGCTCGCCACAAACGAAGCATTGCTGAAAAGAACACAGCAGCCCCATTAGCACCAGGCTCGATGCCGCCACCGCTGGCCCCACACCCCTGGGCAGGGCAGGGCACAGGGCGCGGGCGCTGCTGGGTCACGCTCTGCAGACCCCCCCTGGCGGACAAGGCTCGTCTGCCAGAGCAGCAGTTTGTCCCGGAGCGGGTTGGAAAGGCTGGGATTGCTTCCTTGGGGTCCAGGCTAAGCTCGCGGGAGCATCTCCTGGCCCAAACCTCCCTGTTCCCATCAGGTCCTCACCTTCTGGGATGCCCGCTTGATTGTGTGCTGTATATCCTCCAGTAAAACTCCCAAAATTCCGTCCTGTAGTGTTCCAAGCCGATAAAGGCCATTCGCAAGAAACTATAGAATAGAAAAAAGCAGGATCTCGTTAGGGGTCATAGTTGAAGGGACCGTCCCTGGTGGGATGCTGACGGGAACCCTGGGGGAACTCACCAGGCAAAACGTGTGGGCACAGAGTCCATTCCTTCCGTGTCTGGGGCCGCAGATGTTCGGGTCAGCATCTGCCCGGCCACACAGCATGCATGCTGGAGGGGAGAGAGCAAATGGCACAGCCATTGAGCACCTTTGCGGGGCCAGGTGTCCCTGAGGGACTGTCCCCAAGGGCCTGTTCTGTCCCTGCCATGCTGGCTGATGGGCAGGGCCAGAGGCTGTGGAGGGGAAGGAGGCACAGCAGGCACAAGGGTCCCAGCAGGCACCCAGAGCCCGACCTGGGCCCCCCCTGCCAAGGAGCAGAGGGGCCCTGCCCCGGGGTGGTTGGGGAGCCCCTGCCTGCCCCTGCCTCCCCTCTCGGCCACAGGCAGCCCCCCCAGCACGCCCCCACAATCACCACCGCACGCCCCCCGTTTGGGCAGGGACGCCCAAAGCTACCTGGCACCCGCTGTGACAGAGCCCCCGCCTCACAGGGGTGGCTGGAGGTGCCACGCTGGGGCCTGGGCCCTCGGCACCCAAGCAAGAGGGTGGCCGCTCTTGCAGCCGGCACAGGCTCAAATGCCGGGTCCCGCGACACGCGGCGGAGAGGAAGGATTGCTTCCCTCGGCCTGCTGGCAACGCTCCCCGTGCCACAGGCAGGAGCGGAGATGTCCCTCGGACAGGGCTGCAGCCCTGGAGTGGCGGCGCCTGCACCGCACCTTTGGGCCAGCATTGCCGCCCTCCGGGAGAGCCGCAGGACACCTGGCGTTTGGGTCACAGCTTGCTCCCTCCTCACGTCCTTCTCCTACAGAGTTTCTCGAGAGCAGGGTGAGACCAGAGCTCGTTGTCTCCCCCAGACATCAGCAAGAGACGTTACAAAGCCAGCGGTCTTAATCGTCTTTACTGCAGTTGACAGTCCAGTCTGAGCCCTGACTCCTTTCGCCAGCTCTCACCATCAGGGTTCAAAGCCTCCTAATTAGAATCACAGAATCGTAGAATCATTAAGGGTGGAAACGTCCTTCAAGATCATCTGGTCCAACTATCCCCTACTACCAATGTCACCCACTAAACCATGTCCCTAAGCACCATGTGCAACCTTTCCTTGAACACCCCCAGGTGACTCCACTACTTCCCTGGGCAACCCGTTCCAATTCCTGACTATTCTTTCTGAGAAGAAATTGTAGTGGGCTTACTTGGCAAGTTTTGGTAGCAGGGGCCCATAGGGGTGGCCTCTGTGAGAAGAATCCAGAAGCTGCCCCATTTTAGATAAGGGCCCTGCTGCTGTCCAGAGCCAAGCCAATAAGCGACGTTGTTTGCGTCTCTGTGAGAGCATATTTAAGAAAGGGAAAAAACTGCTGCGGAACAGCAGCTGGGAGAGAGAGAGGAGTGAGAAACAGCCTTGCAGACCCCAAGGTCAGTGAAGGAGTGGGAGGAGGTGCTCCAGGCACCACAGCAGAAGTTCCCCTGCGGCCTGTGGTGAGGACCATGGTGAAGCAGGTTGTCCCCCTGCAGCCCACGGAGTACCACGGTGGAGCAGGGTTCCACGCTGCAGCCCGTGGAAGAGGCCACGGTGGAGCAGGTGGACCTGCACTGAAGCAGGCTGCAGCCTGTGGAGGACCCCCGCCAGAGCAGATTGCAGGCCGGAGCCGCAGCCCGTGGAGAGGAGCCCACGCAGGAGCAGGTGACCTGGCAGGAGCTGCCGCCCGTGGGGGACCCAGGTTGGAGCAGTGTGCTCCTGATGGATGGACCCCGTGGTACGGACCCGTATCTGGAGCAGTTCTTGAAGAGCTGCTGCCTGTGGGAAGCCCACGCAGGATCACTTTGGGAACGACTGCATCCCACGTTGGAGCAGGGGAAGAGAGTGACCGAGAAGGAACGGCAGGGACAAAGTGCTACAGACTGACCACAACCGCCATTCCCCCATTCCCCTGCTCCGCTTGGTTAAAGAGGTAGAGGAGGGTGGATGGGGGGAAGGTGTTTTGGGTTTCTTTCTTTTGTTCCTCACTTCTCTAGCTTGTTAGTAATAGGCAATAATTCTTAATGTCTCCCTTCTCTGAGTCTGTTTAGCCTGTCACAATAATTGTTGAGCGATGTCCCCATTCTTATCTCAACCCTTGAGCCCTTTGTATCGTTTTTTCTCCCCCTTTCCTATTCAGGAGGGGGAGTGAGAGAGAGGCTGCGGTGGAACTTGGCTGCCCACCCGAGAAAACCACCGCTAATTTCCAAAGTAAACCTCTGGCGCAACTTGAGGCCATACTTTCTAGTCCTATCACTAGCTGTCTGTGAGAAGAGGCCGACCCCTAGCTCCCCACGACTTCCTTTAAGGTAGATGTGGAGAGCAGTAAAGTCTCCCCTGTGTTTTCCGTGTTAAGATCCCACTTTCGGATCCAAAGCTGACAAAAGAGCAAACGTTAGCGGGGGTGGGTACAGTAAGCCCCCAAGCCACCACGACAACACAACCCTTCCCGTCACCCAACCCCCCTCTAACCCCTCATATTTATAGTACTTAAAATGGGGAGGGAGGGGGCTTTCCTCACAAATAAGGCTTTGCACCTTAAAAATGCAGCTCTGCACCTTACAGTGCACCTGGGGGCCCTAAAAATAAGGCATTGCGCCCTGAAAATGACAGCCTGGGCTGTAAAAGTGAGGGTGTAAGCAATAAGAAGCCAGCTTTGTCTCCAGAGAGCAGTCTCAGGGCCCTGAACAAACGGGCTTGGTCCCTACAAAGGAGCCCCTGGGCCTGCAAACTGAGGGTTTAGGCGATCAGAAGACGACTTGGGATGCCAAGCGGATGTTCTGGAGCCTGAAAAGAAGGCTTTGGAGCCTAGAGAGGAAACACGGGGGCTTACTAATGCGGCTTTGAAGACTTAAAATGGGGAGGGAGGGGGAGCGTGGGGAGGCCTGGTCGTCAAGGTGAGGCTTTAGACCTGGACCCTGGGCCTTTGGAGTCTCTGGCTCACGGACTGGACCCTACAGTGATGCTTCGGTCCCTCCAGATGGGTGTTTGGACCCTTAAAGGAGGCTTTGGGCCCTCAAATTGAGGCCTTGTCTCCTAGCGTGAGGATTTGGGACCCGAAGAAGCGGGGTGTTTCCTCACAAATAAGGCTTTGTACCCTAAAAGGCAGCTCTGCACCTCACAGTGCAACTAAGGGGCCCTAAAGATAAGGCATTGCGCCCTGAAAATGACAGCCTGGGCCATAAAAGCGAGGGTGTAAGTAATGAGAAGCCAGCTTTGTCTCCAGAGAGCAGTCTCAGGGCCCTGAACAAAAGGGCTTGGTCCCTACAAAGGAGCCCCTGGGCCTGCAAACTGCGGGTTTCGGTGACTGTGTTGGGTCTGTCTAGGACGGAGTCACCTTTCCCTGCAGCAGCCCACACAGTGCTGTGCTCTGCGGTCGTAGCTGGAGCAGCACTGGTATCACTCCAGCGTTGTGTCTGCTCCCACGCCGTCTTCGGGTCTGCCTCTGGGTATTTGGAGCCTGATGTTGTAATGGGGAGCAGCTTCTTCTCTGGGCTGTCCCCTGCTGGCTGGAGCATCGTCTCCGTTTAGACCCTGGGGATCCACCGGGGGACCCCGATGCCGCCCCCCTGGCAGATCTGGTGCTGCTGCTGCTCCCAGCACCGTTTTGTGGTGCGTGGCTGCTCCTGCGGCGTCTTCGGGGCTGGCTCTGGGCATCTGGGGCTGGACGTTCCAGCGGCTCTCAAGGCTTCTTGTCCGGGGTCGCCCCCGCTGGCCGGCGGGGAGTCTGCCTTCGGGCACCAAGGAGTGACTGGAGGTTCCTGGTGCCCTCCGACTGGCCAAGCTGGGGGTGCTGCTCCCAGCGCTGGGTTCTGCAGCACGGCTGCTCCTGCGGCGTCTTCTGGGACTGTGCCAGGTGTCTTGGGCCTGATGTACAGGCTGGCAGATTGTCCCCTGTTCTGTCCCTGGCCTTCTCCTCTCAGTCTCCTGGGAACTGTGGGATGGCCCCGGTGCTGCCTGGCTGCTGGTGCTGCTGAGGCTGCTCCTTGCGGGTGCTGGGGAGCCACGGGAGGGCCCCAGAGCCTCTGGACTGGAGGTGCTGGGGCCGGCGAGCCCCAGATTGGTACTGGAGGCTGTAAGGGGAGACAGGAAGGTGAGTGGGATGGACTTCCAGACCCACGGCAGTAGAGGCTCTGACCCGTCCAGGGTCAGAGAGACTCTGGCAAGGCTGCCCTGAGCCCCTGCAGCCAGGCCTTGCCTGGCCACAGCCCAGCAGCATGAGGCCTTTGCCACTTACCAGTGCCCAGGCCAGCGCAGCTGTCGCACTCCCAGGTGCCTGTGCTGTTGGTCAAGTTGGAGCAGCGCCGGTGGGTGCCTTCGGCAGCACAGGAGCGGCCCAGCAGCAGCTGCCAGGGCCTGGGGAAGCAAAGACTTGTGGGTGTGAGGACAAAGTGTCTGAGCCAGGGAGTGGCTGGCACACCCCTTGTGCTCTGTCCTGGCTCCCCCAGCATGTGCTGAGGCTGAGGACGTGGGCAGAGCCCCAGATGGCTGCTGAGGCAACTCACCCCTGTCCCTCCGCCTGCTCCCTGCCTTGTGGGTAAAGGCATTCGCTGACATCACAGCGCTGGTGCCTCTCTTGCAGCGATGCAAAGGCGTTGCCGTCCTCCCAGGTTGGTCCTCTGCAAGAGAAGGGAGGGAAATTGTCCAGTCCCTGGCCATACACAGCGCTTGTGCCCTCGTGTCTAGAGAGCAGGGCAGAGGGACACCAACCTGAATGGGATTTGGATCCCCATGATGGACATTTTGGAACGGAACTCCACCTTGTTTCTGCAGATGGGGCACTGGAAGCAGAGAATGCCTGCACTCACAGCTTGTCCCTGCAGCAGAAACACATGCGGTGAGAGGTGAGCGGGCCCTGGTGCTGCTGAGCACCTGCCGTGCGCGCAGGGTGAGGGGAGGGCTCCTACCTGGATGCAGCCCCGGTGGAACCAGGCGTGACTGCAGGCTGGGCACACCATGGTGTGGTAGGACTTGCTGTCCCCCACAGGGTCCATGCAGATGATGCAGATGGTGTCCTGCTCCGGAGCTGCCTGCACTGCCTGCTGAGGGCGGTGCTCCCAGCAGAAGGACCTGGCGGGGAGAGGGAAGGGAAGGGCAAGGTGAGAAGTGCTGGGCCTGCCGCGGTTGTGGCGAGGAGGGCAGAGGAACGTGAAGGAGCCCCAGGCCCATCCAGGCTCTGGCGCTGCCTCCGGCTCTGCCAGGCTGCTGGGAAGCACCAGCGTGGGGTCCTCTCTTGCTTGGCTGCTGCTGGCAGCCCTTACCTGTGCTGCCCAAAGAACTGGGTGACGCATTCTCCCTCCGAGGCGCAGGGGAGATGGAAGCTGCGTTCACAGCCTGTCTCCGTGCAGGTGATGGTGGCCCCTCGCTCGCCACAAACGAAGCATTGCTGAAAAGAACACAGCAGCCCCATTAGCACCAGGCTCGATGCCGCCACCGCTGGCCCCACACCCCTGGGCAGGGCAGGGCACAGGGCGCGGGCGCTGCTGGGTCACGCTCTGCAGACCCCCCCTGGCGGACAAGGCTCGTCTGCCAGAGCAGCAGTTTGTCCCGGAGCGGGTTGGAAAGGCTGGGATTGCTTCCTTGGGGTCCAGGCTAAGCTCGCGGGAGCATCTCCTGGCCCAAACCTCCCTGTTCCCATCAGGTCCTCACCTTCTGGGATGCCCGCTTGATTGTGTGCTGTATATCCTCCAGTAAAACTCCCAAAATTCCGTCCTGTAGTGTTCCAAGCCGATAAAGGCCATTCGCAAGAAACTATAGAATAGAAAAAAGCAGGATCTCGTTAGGGGTCATAGTTGAAGGGACCGTCCCTGGTGGGATGCTGACGGGAACCCTGGGGGAACTCACCAGGCAAAACGTGTGGGCACAGAGTCCATTCCTTCCGTGTCTGGGGCCGCAGATGTTCGGGTCAGCATCTGCCCGGCCACACAGCATGCATGCTGGAGGGGAGAGAGCAAATGGCACAGCCATTGAGCACCTTTGCGGGGCCAGGTGTCCCTGAGGGACTGTCCCCAAGGGCCTGTTCTGTCCCTGCCATGCTGGCTGATGGGCAGGGCCAGAGGCTGTGGAGGGGAAGGAGGCACAGCAGGCACAAGGGTCCCAGCAGGCACCCAGAGCCCGACCTGGGCCCCCCCTGCCAAGGAGCAGAGGGGCCCTGCCCCGGGGTGGTTGGGGAGCCCCTGCCTGCCCCTGCCTCCCCTCTCGGCCACAGGCAGCCCCCCCAGCACGCCCCCACAATCACCACCGCACGCCCCCCGTTTGGGCAGGGACGCCCAAAGCTACCTGGCACCCGCTGTGACAGAGCCCCCGCCTCACAGGGGTGGCTGGAGGTGCCACGCTGGGGCCTGGGCCCTCGGCACCCAAGCAAGAGGGTGGCCGCTCTTGCAGCCGGCACAGGCTCAAATGCCGGGTCCCGCGACACGCGGCGGAGAGGAAGGATTGCTTCCCTCGGCCTGCTGGCAACGCTCCCCGTGCCACAGGCAGGAGCGGAGATGTCCCTCGGACAGGGCTGCAGCCCTGGAGTGGCGGCGCCTGCACCGCACCTTTGGGCCAGCATTGCCGCCCTCCGGGAGAGCCGCAGGACACCTGGCGTTTGGGTCACAGCTTGCTCCCTCCTCACGTCCTTCTCCTACAGAGTTTCTCGAGAGCAGGGTGAGACCAGAGCTCGTTGTCTCCCCCAGACATCAGCAAGAGACGTTACAAAGCCAGCGGTCTTAATCGTCTTTACTGCAGTTGACAGTCCAGTCTGAGCCCTGACTCCTTTCGCCAGCTCTCACCATCAGGGTTCAAAGCCTCCTAATTAGAATCACAGAATCGTAGAATCATTAAGGGTGGAAACGTCCTTCAAGATCATCTGGTCCAACTATCCCCTACTACCAATGTCACCCACTAAACCATGTCCCTAAGCACCATGTGCAACCTTTCCTTGAACACCCCCAGGTGACTCCACTACTTCCCTGGGCAACCCGTTCCAATTCCTGACTATTCTTTCTGAGAAGAAATTGTAGTGGGCTTACTTGGCAAGTTTTGGTAGCAGGGGCCCATAGGGGTGGCCTCTGTGAGAAGAATCCAGAAGCTGCCCCATTTTAGATAAGGGCCCTGCTGCTGTCCAGAGCCAAGCCAATAAGCGACGTTGTTTGCGTCTCTGTGAGAGCATATTTAAGAAAGGGAAAAAACTGCTGCGGAACAGCAGCTGGGAGAGAGAGAGGAGTGAGTAACAGCCTTGCAGACCCCAAGGTCAGTGAAGGAGTGGGAGGAGGTGCTCCAGGCACCACAGCAGAAGTTCCCCTGCGGCCTGTGGTGAGGACCATGGTGAAGCAGGTTGTCCCCCTGCAGCCCACGGAGTACCACGGTGGAGCAGGGTTCCACGCTGCAGCCCGTGGAAGAGGCCACGGTGGAGCAGGTGGACCTGCACTGAAGCAGGCTGCAGCCTGTGGAGGACCCCCGCCAGAGCAGATTGCGGGCCGGAGCCGCAGCCCGTGGAGAGGAGCCCACGCAGGAGCAGGTGACCTGGCAGGAGCTGCCGCCCGTGGGGGACCCAGGTTGGAGCAGTGTGCTCCTGATGGATGGACCCCGTGGTACGGACCCGTATCTGGAGCAGTTCTTGAAGAGCTGCTGCCTGTGGGAAGCCCACGCAGGATCACTTTGGGAACGACTGCATCCCACGTTGGAGCAGGGGAAGAGAGTGACCGAGAAGGAACGGCAGGGACAAAGTGCTACAGACTGACCACAACCGCCATTCCCCCATTCCCCTGCTCCGCTTGGTTAAAGAGGTAGAGGAGGGTGGATGGGGGGAAAGGTGTTTTGGGTTTCTTTCTTTTGTTCCTCACTTCTCTAGCTTGTTAGTAATAGGCAATAATTCTTAATGTCTCCCTTCTCTGAGTCTGTTTAGCCTGTCACAATAATTGTTGAGCGATGTCCCCATTCTTATCTCAACCCTTGAGCCCTTTGTATCGTTTTTTCTCCCCCTTTCCTATTCAGGAGGGGGAGTGAGAGAGAGGCTGCGGTGGAACTTGGCTGCCCACCCGAGAAAACCACCGCTAATTTCCAAAGTAAACCTCTGGCGCAACTTGAGGCCATACTTTCTAGTCCTATCACTAGCTGTCTGTGAGAAGAGGCCGAGCCCTAGCTCCCCACGACTTCCTTTAAGGTAGATGTGGAGAGCAGTAAAGTCTCCCCTGTGTTTTCCGTGTTAAGATCCCACTTTCGGATCCAAAGCTGACAAAAGAGCAAACGTTAGCGGGGGTGGGTACAGTAAGCCCCCAAGCCACCACGACAACACAACCCTTCCCGTCACCCAACCCCCCTCTAACCCCTCATATTTATAGTACTTAAAATGGGGAGGGAGGGGGCTTTCCTCACAAATAAGGCTTTGCACCTTAAAAATGCAGCTCTGCACCTTACAGTGCACCTGGGGGCCCTAAAAATAAGGCATTGCGCCCTGAAAATGACAGCCTGGGCCGTAAAAGTGAGGGTGTAAGCAATAAGAAGCCAGCTTTGTCTCCAGAGAGCAGTCTCAGGGCCCTGAACAAACGGGCTTGGTCCCTACAAAGGAGCCCCTGGGCCTGCAAACCGAGGGTTTAGGCGATCAGAAGACGACTTGGGATGCCAAGCGGATGTTCTGGAGCCTGAAAAGAAGGCTTTGGAGCCTAGAGAGGAAACACGGGGGCTTACTAACGCGGCTTTGAAGACTTAAAATGGGGAGGGAGGGGGAGCGTGGGGAGGCCTGGTCGTCAAGGTGAGGCTTTAGACCTGGACCCTGGGCCTTTGGAGTCTCTGGCTCACGGACTGGACCCTACAGTGATGCTTCGGTCCCTCCAGATGGGTGTTTGGACCCTTAAAGGAGGCTTTGGGCCCTCAAATTGAGGCCTTGTCTCCTAGCGTGAGGATTTGGGACCCGAAGAAGCGGGGTGTTTCCTCACAAATAAGGCTTTGTACCCTAAAAGGCAGCTCTGCACCTCACAGTGCAACTAAGGGGCCCTAAAGATAAGGCATTGCGCCCTGAAAATGACAGCCTGGGCCATAAAAGCGAGGGTGTAAGTAATGAGAAGCCAGCTTTGTCTCCAGAGAGCAGTCTCAGGGCCCTGAACAAAAGGGCTTGGTCCCTACAAAGGAGCCCCTGGGCCTGCAAACTGCGGGTTTCGGTGACTGTGTTGGGTCTGTCTAGGACGGAGTCACCTTTCCCTGCAGCAGCCCACACAGTGCTGTGCTCTGCGGTCGTAGCTGGAGCAGCACTGGTATCACTCCAGCGTTGTGTCTGCTCCCACGCCGTCTTCGGGTCTGCCTCTGGGTATTTGGAGCCTGATGTTGTAATGGGGAGCAGCTTCTTCTCTGGGCTGTCCCCTGCTGGCTGGAACATCGTCTCCGTTTAGACCCTGGGGATCCACCGGGGGACCCCGATGCCGCCCCCCTGGCAGATCTGGTGCTGCTGCTGCTCCCAGCACCGTTTTGTGGTGCGTGGCTGCTCCTGCGGCGTCTTTGGGGCTGGCTCTGGGCATCTGGGGCTGGACGTTCCAGCGGCTCTCAAGGCTTCTTGTCCGGGGTCGCCCCCGCTGGCCGGCGGGGAGTCTGCCTTCGGGCACCAAGGAGTGACTGGAGGTTCCTGGTGCCCTCCGACTGGCCAAGCTGGGGGTGCTGCTCCCAGCGCTGGGTTCTGCAGCACGGCTGCTCCTGCGGCGTCTTCTGGGACTGTGCCAGGTGTCTTGGGCCTGATGTACAGGCTGGCAGATTGTCCCCTGTTCTGTCCCTGGCCTTCTCCTCTCAGTCTCCTGGGAACTGTGGGATGGCCCCGGTGCTGCCTGGCTGCTGGTGCTGCTGAGGCTGCTCCTTGCGGGTGCTGGGGAGCCACGGGAGGGCCCCAGAGCCTCTGGACTGGAGGTGCTGGGGCCGGCGAGCCCCAGATTGGTACTGGAGGCTGTAAGGGGAGACAGGAAGGTGAGTGGGATGGACTTCCAGACCCACGGCAGTAGAGGCTCTGACCCGTCCAGGGTCAGAGAGACTCTGGCAAGGCTGCCCTGAGCCCCTGCAGCCAGGCCTTGCCTGGCCACAGCCCAGCAGCATGAGGCCTTTGCCACTTACCAGTGCCCAGGCCAGCACAGCTGTCGCACTCCCAGGTGCCTGTGCTGTTGGTCAAGTTGGAGCAGCGCCGGTGGGTGCCTTCGGCAGCACAGGAGCGGCCCAGCAGCAGCTGCCAGGGCCTGGGGAAGCAAAGACTTGTGGGTGTGAGGACAAAGTGTCTGAGCCAGGGAGTGGCTGGCACACCCCTTGTGCTCTGTCCTGGCTCCCCCAGCATGTGCTGAGGCTGAGGACGTGGGCAGAGCCCCAGATGGCTGCTGAGGCAACTCACCCCTGTCCCTCCGCCTGCTCCCTGCCTTGTGGGTAAAGGCATTCGCTGACATCACAGCGCTGGTGCCTCTCTTGCAGCGATGCAAAGGCGTTGCCGTCCTCCCAGGTTGGTCCTCTGCAAGAGAAGGGAGGGAAATTGTCCAGTCCCTGGCCATACACAGCGCTTGTGCCCTCGTGTCTAGAGAGCAGGGCAGAGGGACACCAACCTGAATGGGATTTGGATCCCCATGATGGACATTTTGGAACGGAACTCCACCTTGTTTCTGCAGATGGGGCACTGGAAGCAGAGAATGCCTGCACTCACAGCTTGTCCCTGCAGCAGAAACACATGCGGTGAGAGGTGAGCGGGCCCTGGTGCTGCTGAGCACCTGCCGTGCGCGCAGGGTGAGGGGAGGGCTCCTACCTGGATGCAGCCCCGGTGGAACCAGGCGTGACTGCAGGCTGGGCACACCATGGTGTGGTAGGACTTGCTGTCCCCCACAGGGTCCATGCAGATGATGCAGATGGTGTCCTGCTCCGGAGCTGCCTGCACTGCCTGCTGAGGGCGGTGCTCCCAGCAGAAGGACCTGGCGGGGAGAGGGAAGGGAAGGGGCAAGGTGAGAAGTGCTGGGCCTGCCGCGGTTGTGGCGAGGAGGGCAGAGGAACGTGAAGGAGCCCCAGGCCCATCCAGGCTCTGGCGCTGCCTCCGGCTCTGCCAGGCTGCTGGGAAGCACCAGCGTGGGGTCCTCTCTTGCTTGGCTGCTGCTGGCAGCCCTTACCTGTGCTGCCCAAAGAACTGGGTGACGCATTCTCCCTCCGAGGCGCAGGGGAGATGGAAGCTGCGTTCACAGCCTGTCTCCGTGCAGGTGATGGTGGCCCCTCGCTCGCCACAAACGAAGCATTGCTGAAAAGAACACAGCAGCCCCATTAGCACCAGGCTCGATGCCGCCACCGCTGGCCCCACACCCCTGGGCAGGGCAGGGCACAGGGCGCGGGCGCTGCTGGGTCACGCTCTGCAGACCCCCCCTGGCGGACAAGGCTCGTCTGCCAGAGCAGCAGTTTGTCCCGGAGCGGGTTGGAAAGGCTGGGATTGCTTCCTTGGGGTCCAGGCTAAGCTCGCGGGAGCATCTCCTGGCCCAAACCTCCCTGTTCCCATCAGGTCCTCACCTTCTGGGATGCCCGCTTGATTGTGTGCTGTATATCCTCCAGTAAAACTCCCAAAATTCCGTCCTGTAGTGTTCCAAGCCGATAAAGGCCATTCGCAAGAAACTATAGAATAGAAAAAAGCAGGATCTCGTTAGGGGTCATAGTTGAAGGGACCGTCCCTGGTGGGATGCTGACGGGAACCCTGGGGGAACTCACCAGGCAAAACGTGTGGGCACAGAGTCCATTCCTTCCGTGTCTGGGGCCGCAGATGTTCGGGTCAGCATCTGCCCGGCCACACAGCATGCATGCTGGAGGGGAGAGAGCAAATGGCACAGCCATTGAGCACCTTTGCGGGGCCAGGTGTCCCTGAGGGACTGTCCCCAAGGGCCTGTTCTGTCCCTGCCATGCTGGCTGATGGGCAGGGCCAGAGGCTGTGGAGGGGAAGGAGGCACAGCAGGCACAAGGGTCCCAGCAGGCACCCAGAGCCCGACCTGGGCCCCCCCTGCCAAGGAGCAGAGGGGCCCTGCCCCGGGGTGGTTGGGGAGCCCCTGCCTGCCCCTGCCTCCCCTCTCGGCCACAGGCAGCCCCCCCAGCACGCCCCCACAATCACCACCGCACGCCCCCCGTTTGGGCAGGGACGCCCAAAGCTACCTGGCACCCGCTGTGACAGAGCCCCCGCCTCACAGGGGTGGCTGGAGGTGCCACGCTGGGGCCTGGGCCCTCGGCACCCAAGCAAGAGGGTGGCCGCTCTTGCAGCCGGCACAGGCTCAAATGCCGGGTCCCGCGACACGCGGCGGAGAGGAAGGATTGCTTCCCTCGGCCTGCTGGCAACGCTCCCCGTGCCACAGGCAGGAGCGGAGATGTCCCTCGGACAGGGCTGCAGCCCTGGAGTGGCGGCGCCTGCACCGCACCTTTGGGCCAGCATTGCCGCCCTCCGGGAGAGCCGCAGGACACCTGGCGTTTGGGTCACAGCTTGCTCCCTCCTCACGTCCTTCTCCTACAGAGTTTCTCGAGAGCAGGGTGAGACCAGAGCTCGTTGTCTCCCCCAGACATCAGCAAGAGACGTTACAAAGCCAGCGGTCTTAATCGTCTTTACTGCAGTTGACAGTCCAGTCTGAGCCCTGACTCCTTTCGCCAGCTCTCACCATCAGGGTTCAAAGCCTCCTAATTAGAATCACAGAATCGTAGAATCATTAAGGGTGGAAACGTCCTTCAAGATCATCTGGTCCAACTATCCCCTACTACCAATGTCACCCACTAAACCATGTCCCTAAGCACCATGTGCAACCTTTCCTTGAACACCCCCAGGTGACTCCACTACTTCCCTGGGCAACCCGTTCCAATTCCTGACTATTCTTTCTGAGAAGAAATTGTAGTGGGCTTACTTGGCAAGTTTTGGTAGCAGGGGCCCATAGGGGTGGCCTCTGTGAGAAGAATCCAGAAGCTGCCCCATTTTAGATAAGGGCCCTGCTGCTGTCCAGAGCCAAGCCAATAAGCGACGTTGTTTGCGTCTCTGTGAGAGCATATTTAAGAAAGGGAAAAAACTGCTGCGGAACAGCAGCTGGGAGAGAGAGAGGAGTGAGAAACAGCCTTGCAGACCCCAAGGTCAGTGAAGGAGTGGGAGGAGGTGCTCCAGGCACCACAGCAGAAGTTCCCCTGCGGCCTGTGGTGAGGACCATGGTGAAGCAGGTTGTCCCCCTGCAGCCCACGGAGTACCACGGTGGAGCAGGGTTCCACGCTGCAGCCCGTGGAAGAGGCCACGGTGGAGCAGGTGGACCTGCACTGAAGCAGGCTGCAGCCTGTGGAGGACCCCCGCCAGAGCAGATTGCGGGCCGGAGCCGCAGCCCGTGGAGAGGAGCCCACGCAGGAGCAGGTGACCTGGCAGGAGCTGCCGCCCGTGGGGGACCCAGGTTGGAGCAGTGTGCTCCTGATGGATGGACCCCGTGGTACGGACCCGTATCTGGAGCAGTTCTTGAAGAGCTGCTGCCTGTGGGAAGCCCACGCAGGATCACTTTGGGAACGACTGCATCCCACGTTGGAGCAGGGGAAGAGAGTGACCGAGAAGGAACGGCAGGGACAAAGTGCTACGGACTGACCACAACCGCCATTCCCCCATTCCCCTGCTCCGCTTGGTTAAAGAGGTAGAGGAGGGTGGATGGGGGGAAAGGTGTTTTGGGTTTCTTTCTTTTGTTCCTCACTTCTCTAGCTTGTTAGTAATAGGCAATAATTCTTAATGTCTCCCTTCTCTGAGTCTGTTTAGCCTGTCACAATAATTGTTGAGCGATGTCCCCATTCTTATCTCAACCCTTGAGCCCTTTGTATCGTTTTTTCTCCCCCTTTCCTATTCAGGAGGGGGAGTGAGAGAGAGGCTGCGGTGGAACTTGGCTGCCCACCCGAGAAAACCACCGCTAATTTCCAAAGTAAACCTCTGGCGCAACTTGAGGCCATACTTTCTAGTCCTATCACTAGCTGTCTGTGAGAAGAGGCCGAGCCCTAGCTCCCCACGACTTCCTTTAAGGTAGATGTGGAGAGCAGTAAAGTCTCCCCTGTGTTTTCCGTGTTAAGATCCCACTTTCGGATCCAAAGCTGACAAAAGAGCAAACGTTAGCGGGGGTGGGTACAGTAAGCCCCCAAGCCACCACGACAACACAACCCTTCCCGTCACCCAACCCCCCTCTAACCCCTCATATTTATAGTACTTAAAATGGGGAGGGAGGGGGCTTTCCTCACAAATAAGGCTTTGCACCTTAAAAATGCAGCTCTGCACCTTACAGTGCACCTGGGGGCCCTAAAAATAAGGCATTGCGCCCTGAAAATGACAGCCTGGGCCGTAAAAGTGAGGGTGTAAGCAATAAGAAGCCAGCTTTGTCTCCAGAGAGCAGTCTCAGGGCCCTGAACAAACGGGCTTGGTCCCTACAAAGGAGCCCCTGGGCCTGCAAACCGAGGGTTTAGGCGATCAGAAGACGACTTGGGATGCCAAGCGGATGTTCTGGAGCCTGAAAAGAAGGCTTTGGAGCCTAGAGAGGAAACACGGGGGCTTACTAATGCGGCTTTGAAGACTTAAAATGGGGAGGGAGGGGGAGCGTGGGGAGGCCTGGTCGTCAAGGTGAGGCTTTAGACCTGGACCCTGGGCCTTTGGAGTCTCTGGCTCACGGACTGGACCCTACAGTGATGCTTCGGTCCCTCCAGATGGGTGTTTGGACCCTTAAAGGAGGCTTTGGGCCCTCAAATTGAGGCCTTGTCTCCTAGCGTGAGGATTTGGGACCCGAAGAAGCGGGGTGTTTCCTCACAAATAAGGCTTTGTACCCTAAAAGGCAGCTCTGCACCTCACAGTGCAACTAAGGGGCCCTAAAGATAAGGCATTGCGCCCTGAAAATGACAGCCTGGGCCATAAAAGCGAGGGTGTAAGTAATGAGAAGCCAGCTTTGTCTCCAGAGAGCAGTCTCAGGGCCCTGAACAAAAGGGCTTGGTCCCTACAAAGGAGCCCCTGGGCCTGCAAACTGCGGGTTTCGGTGACTGTGTTGGGTCTGTCTAGGACGGAGTCACCTTTCCCTGCAGCAGCCCACACAGTGCTGTGCTCTGCGGTCGTAGCTGGAGCAGCACTGGTATCACTCCAGCGTTGTGTCTGCTCCCACGCCGTCTTCGGGTCTGCCTCTGGGTATTTGGAGCCTGATGTTGTAATGGGGAGCAGCTTCTTCTCTGAGCTGTCCCCTGCTGGCTGGAGCATCGTCTCCGTTTAGACCCTGGGGATCCACCGGGGGACCCCGATGCCGCCCCCCTGGCAGATCTGGTGCTGCTGCTGCTCCCAGCACCGTTTTGTGGTGCGTGGCTGCTCCTGCGGCGTCTTCGGGGCTGGCTCTGGGCATCTGGGGCTGGACGTTCCAGCGGCTCTCAAGGCTTCTTGTCCGGGGTCGCCCCCGCTGGCCGGCGGGAAGTCTGCCTTCGGGCACCAAGGAGTGACTGGAGGTTCCTGGTGCCCTCCGACTGGCCAAGCTGGGGGTGCTGCTCCCAGCGCTGGGTTCTGCAGCACGGCTGCTCCTGCGGCGTCTTCTGGGACTGTGCCAGGTGTCTTGGGCCTGATGTACAGGCTGGCAGATTGTCCCCTGTTCTGTCCCTGGCCTTCTCCTCTCAGTCTCCTGGGAACTGTGGGATGGCCCCGGTGCTGCCTGGCTGCTGGTGCTGCTGAGGCTGCTCCTTGCGGGTGCTGGGGAGCCACGGGAGGGCCCCAGAGCCTCTGGACTGGAGGTGCTGGGGCCGGCGAGCCCCAGATTGGTACTGGAGGCTGTAAGGGGAGACAGGAAGGTGAGTGGGATGGACTTCCAGACCCACGGCAGTAGAGGCTCTGACCCGTCCAGGGTCAGAGAGACTCTGGCAAGGCTGCCCTGAGCCCCTGCAGCCAGGCCTTGCCTGGCCACAGCCCAGCAGCATGAGGCCTTTGCCACTTACCAGTGCCCAGGCCAGCGCAGCTGTCGCACTCCCAGGTGCCTGTGCTGTTGGTCAAGTTGGAGCAGCGCCGGTGGGTGCCTTCGGCAGCACAGGAGCGGCCCAGCAGCAGCTGCCAGGGCCTGGGGAAGCAAAGACTTGTGGGTGTGAGGACAAAGTGTCTGAGCCAGGGAGTGGCTGGCACACCCCTTGTGCTCTGTCCTGGCTCCCCCAGCATGTGCTGAGGCTGAGGACGTGGGCAGAGCCCCAGATGGCTGCTGAGGCAACTCACCCCTGTCCCTCCGCCTGCTCCCTGCCTTGTGGGTAAAGGCATTCGCTGACATCACAGCGCTGGTGCCTCTCTTGCAGCGATGCAAAGGCGTTGCCGTCCTCCCAGGTTGGTCCTCTGCAAGAGAAGGGAGGGAAATTGTCCAGTCCCTGGCCATACACAGCGCTTGTGCCCTCGTGTCTAGAGAGCAGGGCAGAGGGACACCAACCTGAATGGGATTTGGATCCCCATGATGGACATTTTGGAACGGAACTCCACCTTGTTTCTGCAGATGGGGCACTGGAAGCAGAGAATGCCTGCACTCACAGCTTGTCCCTGCAGCAGAAACACATGCGGTGAGAGGTGAGCGGGCCCTGGTGCTGCTGAGCACCTGCCGTGCGCGCAGGGTGAGGGGAGGGCTCCTACCTGGATGCAGCCCCGGTGGAACCAGGCGTGACTGCAGGCTGGGCACACCATGGTGTGGTAGGACTTGCTGTCCCCCACAGGGTCCATGCAGATGATGCAGATGGTGTCCTGCTCCGGAGCTGCCTGCACTGCCTGCTGAGGGCGGTGCTCCCAGCAGAAGGACCTGGCGGGGAGAGGGAAGGGAAGGGCAAGGTGAGAAGTGCTGGGCCTGCCGCGGTTGTGGCGAGGAGGGCAGAGGAACGTGAAGGAGCCCCAGGCCCATCCAGGCTCTGGCGCTGCCTCCGGCTCTGCCAGGCTGCTGGGAAGCACCAGCGTGGGGTCCTCTCTTGCTTGGCTGCTGCTGGCAGCCCTTACCTGTGCTGCCCAAAGAACTGGGTGACGCATTCTCCCTCCGAGGCGCAGGGGAGATGGAAGCTGCGTTCACAGCCTGTCTCCGTGCAGGTGATGGTGGCCCCTCGCTCGCCACAAACGAAGCATTGCTGAAAAGAACACAGCAGCCCCATTAGCACCAGGCTCGATGCCGCCACCGCTGGCCCCACACCCCTGGGCAGGGCAGGGCACAGGGCGCGGGCGCTGCTGGGTCACGCTCTGCAGACCCCCCCTGGCGGACAAGGCTCGTCTGCCAGAGCAGCAGTTTGTCCCGGAGCGGGTTGGAAAGGCTGGGATTGCTTCCTTGGGGTCCAGGCTAAGCTCGCGGGAGCATCTCCTGGCCCAAACCTCCCTGTTCCCATCAGGTCCTCACCTTCTGGGATGCCCGCTTGATTGTGTGCTGTATATCCTCCAGTAAAACTCCCAAAATTCCGTCCTGTAGTGTTCCAAGCCGATAAAGGCCATTCGCAAGAAACTATAGAATAGAAAAAAGCAGGATCTCGTTAGGGGTCATAGTTGAAGGGACCGTCCCTGGTGGGATGCTGACGGGAACCCTGGGGGAACTCACCAGGCAAAACGTGTGGGCACAGAGTCCATTCCTTCCGTGTCTGGGGCCGCAGATGTTCGGGTCAGCATCTGCCCGGCCACACAGCATGCATGCTGGAGGGGAGAGAGCAAATGGCACAGCCATTGAGCACCTTTGCGGGGCCAGGTGTCCCTGAGGGACTGTCCCCAAGGGCCTGTTCTGTCCCTGCCATGCTGGCTGATGGGCAGGGCCAGAGGCTGTGGAGGGGAAGGAGGCACAGCAGGCACAAGGGTCCCAGCAGGCACCCAGAGCCCGACCTGGGCCCCCCCTGCCAAGGAGCAGAGGGGCCCTGCCCCGGGGTGGTTGGGGAGCCCCTGCCTGCGCCCCTGCCTCCCCTCTCGGCCACAGGCAGCCCCCCCAGCACGCCCCCACAATCACCACCGCACGCCCCCCGTTTGGGCAGGGACGCCCAAAGCTACCTGGCACCCGCTGTGACAGAGCCCCCGCCTCACAGGGGTGGCTGGAGGTGCCACGCTGGGGCCTGGGCCCTCGGCACCCAAGCAAGAGGGTGGCCGCTCTTGCAGCCGGCACAGGCTCAAATGCCGGGTCCCGCGACACGCGGCGGAGAGGAAGGATTGCTTCCCTCGGCCTGCTGGCAACGCTCCCCGTGCCACAGGCAGGAGCGGAGATGTCCCTCGGACAGGGCTGCAGCCCTGGAGTGGCGGCGCCTGCACCGCACCTTTGGGCCAGCATTGCCGCCCTGCGGGAGAGCCGCAGGACACCTGGCGTTTGGGTCACAGCTTGCTCCCTCCTCACGTCCTTCTCCTACAGAGTTTCTCGAGAGCAGGGTGAGACCAGAGCTCGTTGTCTCCCCCAGACATCAGCAAGAGACGTTACAAAGCCAGCGGTCTTAATCGTCTTTACTGCAGTTGACAGTCCAGTCTGAGCCCTGACTCCTTTCGCCAGCTCTCACCATCAGGGTTCAAAGCCTCCTAATTAGAATCACAGAATCGTAGAATCATTAAGGGTGGAAACGTCCTTCAAGATCATCTGGTCCAACTATCCCCTACTACCAATGTCACCCACTAAACCATGTCCCTAAGCACCATGTGCAACCTTTCCTTGAACACCCCCAGGTGACTCCACTACTTCCCTGGGCAACCCGTTCCAATTCCTGACTATTCTTTCTGAGAAGAAATTGTAGTGGGCTTACTTGGCAAGTTTTGGTAGCAGGGGCCCATAGGGGTGGCCTCTGTGAGAAGAATCCAGAAGCTGCCCCATTTTAGATAAGGGCCCTGCTGCTGTCCAGAGCCAAGCCAATAAGCGACGTTGTTTGCGTCTCTGTGAGAGCATATTTAAGAAAGGGAAAAAACTGCTGCGGAACAGCAGCTGGGAGAGAGAGAGGAGTGAGAAACAGCCTTGCAGACCCCAAGGTCAGTGAAGGAGTGGGAGGAGGTGCTCCAGGCACCACAGCAGAAGTTCCCCTGCGGCCTGTGGTGAGGACCATGGTGAAGCAGGTTGTCCCCCTGCAGCCCACGGAGTACCACGGTGGAGCAGGGTTCCACGCTGCAGCCCGTGGAAGAGGCCACGGTGGAGCAGGTGGACCTGCACTGAAGCAGGCTGCAGCCTGTGGAGGACCCCCGCCAGAGCAGATTGCGGGCCGGAGCCGCAGCCCGTGGAGAGGAGCCCACGCAGGAGCAGGTGACCTGGCAGGAGCTGCCGCCCGTGGGGGACCCAGGTTGGAGCAGTGTGCTCCTGATGGATGGACCCCGTGGTACGGACCCGTATCTGGAGCAGTTCTTGAAGAGCTGCTGCCTGTGGGAAGCCCACGCAGGATCACTTTGGGAACGACTGCATCCCACGTTGGAGCAGGGGAAGAGAGTGACCGAGAAGGAACGGCAGGGACAAAGTGCTACAGACTGACCACAACCGCCATTCCCCCATTCCCCTGCTCCGCTTGGTTAAAGAGGTAGAGGAGGGTGGATGGGGGGAAAGGTGTTTTGGGTTTCTTTCTTTTGTTCCTCACTTCTCTAGCTTGTTAGTAATAGGCAATAATTCTTAATGTCTCCCTTCTCTGAGTCTGTTTAGCCTG
Source organism: Anser anser (assembly GCF_964211835.1). Classification (NCBI taxonomy): domain Eukaryota; kingdom Metazoa; phylum Chordata; class Aves; order Anseriformes; family Anatidae; genus Anser; species Anser anser. Next base: position 7,729,056 of record NC_139733.1, read on the forward strand.
TCACAATAATTGTTGAGCGATGTCCCCATTCTTATCTCAACCCTTGAGCCCTTTGTATCGTTTTTTCTCCCCCTTTCCTATTCAGGAGGGGGAGTGAGAGAGAGGCTGCGGTGGAACTTGGCTGCCCACCCGAGAAAACCACCGCTAATTTCCAAAGTAAACCTCTGGCGCAACTTGAGGCCATACTTTCTAGTCCTATCACTAGCTGTCTGTGAGAAGAGGCCGACCCCTAGCTCCCCACGACTTCCTTTAAGGTAGATGTGGAGAGCAGTAAAGTCTCCCCTGTGTTTTCCGTGTTAAGATCCCACTTTCGGATCCAAAGCTGACAAAAGAGCAAACGTTAGCGGGGGTGGGTACAGTAAGCCCCCAAGCCACCACGACAACACAACCCTTCCCGTCACCCAACCCCCCTCTAACCCCTCATATTTATAGTACTTAAAATGGGGAGGGAGGGGGCTTTCCTCACAAATAAGGCTTTGCACCTTAAAAATGCAGCTCTGCACCTTACAGTGCACCTGGGGGCCCTAAAAATAAGGCATTGCGCCCTGAAAATGACAGCCTGGGCCGTAAAAGTGAGGGTGTAAGCAATAAGAAGCCAGCTTTGTCTCCAGAGAGCAGTCTCAGGGCCCTGAACAAACGGGCTTGGTCCCTACAAAGGAGCCCCTGGGCCTGCAAACCGAGGGTTTAGGCGATCAGAAGACGACTTGGGATGCCAAGCGGATGTTCTGGAGCCTGAAAAGAAGGCTTTGGAGCCTAGAGAGGAAACACGGGGGCTTACTAATGCGGCTTTGAAGACTTAAAATGGGGAGGGAGGGGGAGCGTGGGGAGGCCTGGTCGTCAAGGTGAGGCTTTAGACCTGGACCCTGGGCCTTTGGAGTCTCTGGCTCACGGACTGGACCCTACAGTGATGCTTCGGTCCCTCCAGATGGGTGTTTGGACCCTTAAAGGAGGCTTTGGGCCCTCAAATTGAGGCCTTGTCTCCTAGCGTGAGGATTTGGGACCCGAAGAAGCGGGGTGTTTCCTCACAAATAAGGCTTTGTACCCTAAAAGGCAGCTCTGCACCTCACAGTGCAACTAAGGGGCCCTAAAGATAAGGCATTGCGCCCTGAAAATGACAGCCTGGGCCATAAAAGCGAGGGTGTAAGTAATGAGAAGCCAGCTTTGTCTCCAGAGAGCAGTCTCAGGGCCCTGAACAAAAGGGCTTGGTCCCTACAAAGGAGCCCCTGGGCCTGCAAACTGCGGGTTTCGGTGACTGTGTTGGGTCTGTCTAGGACGGAGTCACCTTTCCCTGCAGCAGCCCACACAGTGCTGTGCTCTGCGGTCGTAGCTGGAGCAGCACTGGTATCACTCCAGCGTTGTGTCTGCTCCCACGCCGTCTTCGGGTCTGCCTCTGGGTATTTGGAGCCTGATGTTGTAATGGGGAGCAGCTTCTTCTCTGGGCTGTCCCCTGCTGGCTGGAGCATCGTCTCCGTTTAGACCCTGGGGATCCACCGGGGGACCCCGATGCCGCCCCCCTGGCAGATCTGGTGCTGCTGCTGCTCCCAGCACCGTTTTGTGGTGCGTGGCTGCTCCTGCGGCGTCTTCGGGGCTGGCTCTGGGCATCTGGGGCTGGACGTTCCAGCGGCTCTCAAGGCTTCTTGTCCGGGGTCGCCCCCGCTGGCCGGCGGGGAGTCTGCCTTCGGGCACCAAGGAGTGACTGGAGGTTCCTGGTGCCCTCCGACTGGCCAAGCTGGGGGTGCTGCTCCCAGCGCTGGGTTCTGCAGCACGGCTGCTCCTGCGGCGTCTTCTGGGACTGTGCCAGGTGTCTTGGGCCTGATGTACAGGCTGGCAGATTGTCCCCTGTTCTGTCCCTGGCCTTCTCCTCTCAGTCTCCTGGGAACTGTGGGATGGCCCCGGTGCTGCCTGGCTGCTGGTGCTGCTGAGGCTGCTCCTTGCGGGTGCTGGGGAGCCACGGGAGGGCCCCAGAGCCTCTGGACTGGAGGTGCTGGGGCCGGCGAGCCCCAGATTGGTACTGGAGGCTGTAAGGGGAGACAGGAAGGTGAGTGGGATGGACTTCCAGACCCACGGCAGTAGAGGCTCTGACCCGTCCAGGGTCAGAGAGACTCTGGCAAGGCTGCCCTGAGCCCCTGCAGCCAGGCCTTGCCTGGCCACAGCCCAGCAGCATGAGGCCTTTGCCACTTACCAGTGCCCAGGCCAGCGCAGCTGTCGCACTCCCAGGTGCCTGTGCTGTTGGTCAAGTTGGAGCAGCGCCGGTGGGTGCCTTCGGCAGCACAGGAGCGGCCCAGCAGCAGCTGCCAGGGCCTGGGGAAGCAAAGACTTGTGGGTGTGAGGACAAAGTGTCTGAGCCAGGGAGTGGCTGGCACACCCCTTGTGCTCTGTCCTGGCTCCCCCAGCATGTGCTGAGGCTGAGGACGTGGGCAGAGCCCCAGATGGCTGCTGAGGCAACTCACCCCTGTCCCTCCGCCTGCTCCCTGCCTTGTGGGTAAAGGCATTCGCTGACATCACAGCGCTGGTGCCTCTCTTGCAGCGATGCAAAGGCGTTGCCGTCCTCCCAGGTTGGTCCTCTGCAAGAGAAGGGAGGGAAATTGTCCAGTCCCTGGCCATACACAGCGCTTGTGCCCTCGTGTCTAGAGAGCAGGGCAGAGGGACACCAACCTGAATGGGATTTGGATCCCCATGATGGACATTTTGGAACGGAACTCCACCTTGTTTCTGCAGATGGGGCACTGGAAGCAGAGAATGCCTGCACTCACAGCTTGTCCCTGCAGCAGAAACACATGCGGTGAGAGGTGAGCGGGCCCTGGTGCTGCTGAGCACCTGCCGTGCGCGCAGGGTGAGGGGAGGGCTCCTACCTGGATGCAGCCCCGGTGGAACCAGGCGTGACTGCAGGCTGGGCACACCATGGTGTGGTAGGACTTGCTGTCCCCCACAGGGTCCATGCAGATGATGCAGATGGTGTCCTGCTCCGGAGCTGCCTGCACTGCCTGCTGAGGGCGGTGCTCCCAGCAGAAGGACCTGGCGGGGAGAGGGAAGGGAAGGGCAAGGTGAGAAGTGCTGGGCCTGCCGCGGTTGTGGCGAGGAGGGCAGAGGAACGTGAAGGAGCCCCAGGCCCATCCAGGCTCTGGCGCTGCCTCCGGCTCTGCCAGGCTGCTGGGAAGCACCAGCGTGGGGTCCTCTCTTGCTTGGCTGCTGCTGGCAGCCCTTACCTGTGCTGCCCAAAGAACTGGGTGACGCATTCTCCCTCCGAGGCGCAGGGGAGATGGAAGCTGCGTTCACAGCCTGTCTCCGTGCAGGTGATGGTGGCCCCTCGCTCGCCACAAACGAAGCATTGCTGAAAAGAACACAGCAGCCCCATTAGCACCAGGCTCGATGCCGCCACCGCTGGCCCCACACCCCTGGGCAGGGCAGGGCACAGGGCGCGGGCGCTGCTGGGTCACGCTCTGCAGACCCCCCCTGGCGGACAAGGCTCGTCTGCCAGAGCAGCAGTTTGTCCCGGAGCGGGTTGGAAAGGCTGGGATTGCTTCCTTGGGGTCCAGGCTAAGCTCGCGGGAGCATCTCCTGGCCCAAACCTCCCTGTTCCCATCAGGTCCTCACCTTCTGGGATGCCCGCTTGATTGTGTGCTGTATATCCTCCAGTAAAACTCCCAAAATTCCGTCCTGTAGTGTTCCAAGCCGATAAAGGCCATTCGCAAGAAACTATAGAATAGAAAAAAGCAGGATCTCGTTAGGGGTCATAGTTGAAGGGACCGTCCCTGGTGGGATGCTGACGGGAACCCTGGGGGAACTCACCAGGCAAAACGTGTGGGCACAGAGTCCATTCCTTCCGTGTCTGGGGCCGCAGATGTTCGGGTCAGCATCTGCCCGGCCACACAGCATGCATGCTGGAGGGGAGAGAGCAAATGGCACAGCCATTGAGCACCTTTGCGGGGCCAGGTGTCCCTGAGGGACTGTCCCCAAGGGCCTGTTCTGTCCCTGCCATGCTGGCTGATGGGCAGGGCCAGAGGCTGTGGAGGGGAAGGAGGCACAGCAGGCACAAGGGTCCCAGCAGGCACCCAGAGCCCGACCTGGGCCCCCCCTGCCAAGGAGCAGAGGGGCCCTGCCCCGGGGTGGTTGGGGAGCCCCTGCCTGCCCCTGCCTCCCCTCTCGGCCACAGGCAGCCCCCCCAGCACGCCCCCACAATCACCACCGCACGCCCCCCGTTTGGGCAGGGACGCCCAAAGCTACCTGGCACCCGCTGTGACAGAGCCCCCGCCTCACAGGGGTGGCTGGAGGTGCCACGCTGGGGCCTGGGCCCTCGGCACCCAAGCAAGAGGGTGGCCGCTCTTGCAGCCGGCACAGGCTCAAATGCCGGGTCCCGCGACACGCGGCGGAGAGGAAGGATTGCTTCCCTCGGCCTGCTGGCAACGCTCCCCGTGCCACAGGCAGGAGCGGAGATGTCCCTCGGACAGGGCTGCAGCCCTGGAGTGGCGGCGCCTGCACCGCACCTTTGGGCCAGCATTGCCGCCCTCCGGGAGAGCCGCAGGACACCTGGCGTTTGGGTCACAGCTTGCTCCCTCCTCACGTCCTTCTCCTACAGAGTTTCTCGAGAGCAGGGTGAGACCAGAGCTCGTTGTCTCCCCCAGACATCAGCAAGAGACGTTACAAAGCCAGCGGTCTTAATCGTCTTTACTGCAGTTGACAGTCCAGTCTGAGCCCTGACTCCTTTCGCCAGCTCTCACCATCAGGGTTCAAAGCCTCCTAATTAGAATCACAGAATCGTAGAATCATTAAGGGTGGAAACGTCCTTCAAGATCATCTGGTCCAACTATCCCCTACTACCAATGTCACCCACTAAACCATGTCCCTAAGCACCATGTGCAACCTTTCCTTGAACACCCCCAGGTGACTCCACTACTTCCCTGGGCAACCCGTTCCAATTCCTGACTATTCTTTCTGAGAAGAAATTGTAGTGGGCTTACTTGGCAAGTTTTGGTAGCAGGGGCCCATAGGGGTGGCCTCTGTGAGAAGAATCCAGAAGCTGCCCCATTTTAGATAAGGGCCCTGCTGCTGTCCAGAGCCAAGCCAATAAGCGACGTTGTTTGCGTCTCTGTGAGAGCATATTTAAGAAAGGGAAAAAACTGCTGCGGAACAGCAGCTGGGAGAGAGAGAGGAGTGAGAAACAGCCTTGCAGACCCCAAGGTCAGTGAAGGAGTGGGAGGAGGTGCTCCAGGCACCACAGCAGAAGTTCCCCTGCGGCCTGTGGTGAGGACCATGGTGAAGCAGGTTGTCCCCCTGCAGCCCACGGAGTACCACGGTGGAGCAGGGTTCCACGCTGCAGCCCGTGGAAGAGGCCACGGTGGAGCAGGTGGACCTGCACTGAAGCAGGCTGCAGCCTGTGGAGGACCCCCGCCAGAGCAGATTGCGGGCCGGAGCCGCAGCCCGTGGAGAGGAGCCCACGCAGGAGCAGGTGACCTGGCAGGAGCTGCCGCCCGTGGGGGACCCAGGTTGGAGCAGTGTGCTCCTGATGGATGGACCCCGTGGTACGGACCCGTATCTGGAGCAGTTCTTGAAGAGCTGCTGCCTGTGGGAAGCCCACGCAGGATCACTTTGGGAACGACTGCATCCCACGTTGGAGCAGGGGAAGAGAGTGACCGAGAAGGAACGGCAGGGACAAAGTGCTACGGACTGACCACAACCGCCATTCCCCCATTCCCCTGCTCCGCTTGGTTAAAGAGGTAGAGGAGGGTGGATGGGGGGAAAGGTGTTTTGGGTTTCTTTCTTTTGTTCCTCACTTCTCTAGCTTGTTAGTAATAGGCAATAATTCTTAATGTCTCCCTTCTCTGAGTCTGTTTAGCCTGTCACAATAATTGTTGAGCGATGTCCCCATTCTTATCTCAACCCTTGAGCCCTTTGTATCGTTTTTTCTCCCCCTTTCCTATTCAGGAGGGGGAGTGAGAGAGAGGCTGCGGTGGAACTTGGCTGCCCACCCGAGAAAACCACCGCTAATTTCCAAAGTAAACCTCTGGCGCAACTTGAGGCCATACTTTCTAGTCCTATCACTAGCTGTCTGTGAGAAGAGGCCGAGCCCTAGCTCCCCACGACTTCCTTTAAGGTAGATGTGGAGAGCAGTAAAGTCTCCCCTGTGTTTTCCGTGTTAAGATCCCACTTTCGGATCCAAAGCTGACAAAAGAGCAAACGTTAGCGGGGGTGGGTACAGTAAGCCCCCAAGCCACCACGACAACACAACCCTTCCCGTCACCCAACCCCCCTCTAACCCCTCATATTTATAGTACTTAAAATGGGGAGGGAGGGGGCTTTCCTCACAAATAAGGCTTTGCACCTTAAAAATGCAGCTCTGCACCTTACAGTGCACCTGGGGGCCCTAAAAATAAGGCATTGCGCCCTGAAAATGACAGCCTGGGCCGTAAAAGTGAGGGTGTAAGCAATAAGAAGCCAGCTTTGTCTCCAGAGAGCAGTCTCAGGGCCCTGAACAAACGGGCTTGGTCCCTACAAAGGAGCCCCTGGGCCTGCAAACCGAGGGTTTAGGCGATCAGAAGACGACTTGGGATGCCAAGCGGATGTTCTGGAGCCTGAAAAGAAGGCTTTGGAGCCTAGAGAGGAAACACGGGGGCTTACTAATGCGGCTTTGAAGACTTAAAATGGGGAGGGAGGGGGAGCGTGGGGAGGCCTGGTCGTCAAGGTGAGGCTTTAGACCTGGACCCTGGGCCTTTGGAGTCTCTGGCTCACGGACTGGACCCTACAGTGATGCTTCGGTCCCTCCAGATGGGTGTTTGGACCCTTAAAGGAGGCTTTGGGCCCTCAAATTGAGGCCTTGTCTCCTAGCGTGAGGATTTGGGACCCGAAGAAGCGGGGTGTTTCCTCACAAATAAGGCTTTGTACCCTAAAAGGCAGCTCTGCACCTCACAGTGCAACTAAGGGGCCCTAAAGATAAGGCATTGCGCCCTGAAAATGACAGCCTGGGCCATAAAAGCGAGGGTGTAAGTAATGAGAAGCCAGCTTTGTCTCCAGAGAGCAGTCTCAGGGCCCTGAACAAAAGGGCTTGGTCCCTACAAAGGAGCCCCTGGGCCTGCAAACTGCGGGTTTCGGTGACTGTGTTGGGTCTGTCTAGGACGGAGTCACCTTTCCCTGCAGCAGCCCACACAGTGCTGTGCTCTGCGGTCGTAGCTGGAGCAGCACTGGTATCACTCCAGCGTTGTGTCTGCTCCCACGCCGTCTTCGGGTCTGCCTCTGGGTATTTGGAGCCTGATGTTGTAATGGGGAGCAGCTTCTTCTCTGGGCTGTCCCCTGCTGGCTGGAGCATCGTCTCCGTTTAGACCCTGGGGATCCACCGGGGGACCCCGATGCCGCCCCCCTGGCAGATCTGGTGCTGCTGCTGCTCCCAGCACCGTTTTGTGGTGCGTGGCTGCTCCTGCGGCGTCTTCGGGGCTGGCTCTGGGCATCTGGGGCTGGACGTTCCAGCGGCTCTCAAGGCTTCTTGTCCGGGGTCGCCCCCGCTGGCCGGCGGGGAGTCTGCCTTCGGGCACCAAGGAGTGACTGGAGGTTCCTGGTGCCCTCCGACTGGCCAAGCTGGGGGTGCTGCTCCCAGCGCTGGGTTCTGCAGCACGGCTGCTCCTGCGGCGTCTTCTGGGACTGTGCCAGGTGTCTTGGGCCTGATGTACAGGCTGGCAGATTGTCCCCTGTTCTGTCCCTGGCCTTCTCCTCTCAGTCTCCTGGGAACTGTGGGATGGCCCCGGTGCTGCCTGGCTGCTGGTGCTGCTGAGGCTGCTCCTTGCGGGTGCTGGGGAGCCACGGGAGGGCCCCAGAGCCTCTGGACTGGAGGTGCTGGGGCCGGCGAGCCCCAGATTGGTACTGGAGGCTGTAAGGGGAGACAGGAAGGTGAGTGGGATGGACTTCCAGACCCACGGCAGTAGAGGCTCTGACCCGTCCAGGGTCAGAGAGACTCTGGCAAGGCTGCCCTGAGCCCCTGCAGCCAGGCCTTGCCTGGCCACAGCCCAGCAGCATGAGGCCTTTGCCACTTACCAGTGCCCAGGCCAGCGCAGCTGTCGCACTCCCAGGTGCCTGTGCTGTTGGTCAAGTTGGAGCAGCGCCGGTGGGTGCCTTCGGCAGCACAGGAGCGGCCCAGCAGCAGCTGCCAGGGCCTGGGGAAGCAAAGACTTGTGGGTGTGAGGACAAAGTGTCTGAGCCAGGGAGTGGCTGGCACACCCCTTGTGCTCTGTCCTGGCTCCCCCAGCATGTGCTGAGGCTGAGGACGTGGGCAGAGCCCCAGATGGCTGCTGAGGCAACTCACCCCTGTCCCTCCGCCTGCTCCCTGCCTTGTGGGTAAAGGCATTCGCTGACATCACAGCGCTGGTGCCTCTCTTGCAGCGATGCAAAGGCGTTGCCGTCCTCCCAGGTTGGTCCTCTGCAAGAGAAGGGAGGGAAATTGTCCAGTCCCTGGCCATACACAGCGCTTGTGCCCTCGTGTCTAGAGAGCAGGGCAGAGGGACACCAACCTGAATGGGATTTGGATCCCCATGATGGACATTTTGGAACGGAACTCCACCTTGTTTCTGCAGATGGGGCACTGGAAGCAGAGAATGCCTGCACTCACAGCTTGTCCCTGCAGCAGAAACACATGCGGTGAGAGGTGAGCGGGCCCTGGTGCTGCTGAGCACCTGCCGTGCGCGCAGGGTGAGGGGAGAGCTCCTACCTGGATGCAGCCCCGGTGGAACCAGGCGTGACTGCAGGCTGGGCACACCATGGTGTGGTAGGACTTGCTGTCCCCCACAGGGTCCATGCAGATGATGCAGATGGTGTCCTGCTCCGGAGCTGCCTGCACTGCCTGCTGAGGGCGGTGCTCCCAGCAGAAGGACCTGGCGGGGAGAGGGAAGGGAAGGGCAAGGTGAGAAGTGCTGGGCCTGCCGCGGTTGTGGCGAGGAGGGCAGAGGAACGTGAAGGAGCCCCAGGCCCATCCAGGCTCTGGCGCTGCCTCCGGCTCTGCCAGGCTGCTGGGAAGCACCAGCGTGGGGTCCTCTCTTGCTTGGCTGCTGCTGGCAGCCCTTACCTGTGCTGCCCAAAGAACTGGGTGACGCATTCTCCCTCCGAGGCGCAGGGGAGATGGAAGCTGCGTTCACAGCCTGTCTCCGTGCAGGTGATGGTGGCCCCTCGCTCGCCACAAACGAAGCATTGCTGAAAAGAACACAGCAGCCCCATTAGCACCAGGCTCGATGCCGCCACCGCTGGCCCCACACCCCTGGGCAGGGCAGGGCACAGGGCGCGGGCGCTGCTGGGTCACGCTCTGCAGACCCCCCCTGGCGGACAAGGCTCGTCTGCCAGAGCAGCAGTTTGTCCCGGAGCGGGTTGGAAAGGCTGGGATTGCTTCCTTGGGGTCCAGGCTAAGCTCGCGGGAGCATCTCCTGGCCCAAACCTCCCTGTTCCCATCAGGTCCTCACCTTCTGGGATGCCCGCTTGATTGTGTGCTGTATATCCTCCAGTAAAACTCCCAAAATTCCGTCCTGTAGTGTTCCAAGCCGATAAAGGCCATTCGCAAGAAACTATAGAATAGAAAAAAGCAGGATCTCGTTAGGGGTCATAGTTGAAGGGACCGTCCCTGGTGGGATGCTGACGGGAACCCTGGGGGAACTCACCAGGCAAAACGTGTGGGCACAGAGTCCATTCCTTCCGTGTCTGGGGCCGCAGATGTTCGGGTCAGCATCTGCCCGGCCACACAGCATGCATGCTGGAGGGGAGAGAGCAAATGGCACAGCCATTGAGCACCTTTGCGGGGCCAGGTGTCCCTGAGGGACTGTCCCCAAGGGCCTGTTCTGTCCCTGCCATGCTGGCTGATGGGCAGGGCCAGAGGCTGTGGAGGGGAAGGAGGCACAGCAGGCACAAGGGTCCCAGCAGGCACCCAGAGCCCGACCTGGGCCCCCCCTGCCAAGGAGCAGAGGGGCCCTGCCCCGGGGTGGTTGGGGAGCCCCTGCCTGCCCCTGCCTCCCCTCTCGGCCACAGGCAGCCCCCCCAGCACGCCCCCACAATCACCACCGCACGCCCCCCGTTTGGGCAGGGACGCCCAAAGCTACCTGGCACCCGCTGTGACAGAGCCCCCGCCTCACAGGGGTGGCTGGAGGTGCCACGCTGGGGCCTGGGCCCTCGGCACCCAAGCAAGAGGGTGGCCGCTCTTGCAGCCGGCACAGGCTCAAATGCCGGGTCCCGCGACACGCGGCGGAGAGGAAGGATTGCTTCCCTCGGCCTGCTGGCAACGCTCCCCGTGCCACAGGCAGGAGCGGAGATGTCCCTCGGACAGGGCTGCAGCCCTGGAGTGGCGGCGCCTGCACCGCACCTTTGGGCCAGCATTGCCGCCCTGCGGGAGAGCCGCAGGACACCTGGCGTTTGGGTCACAGCTTGCTCCCTCCTCACGTCCTTCTCCTACAGAGTTTCTCGAGAGCAGGGTGAGACCAGAGCTCGTTGTCTCCCCCAGACATCAGCAAGAGACGTTACAAAGCCAGCGGTCTTAATCGTCTTTACTGCAGTTGACAGTCCAGTCTGAGCCCTGACTCCTTTCGCCAGCTCTCACCATCAGGGTTCAAAGCCTCCTAATTAGAATCACAGAATCGTAGAATCATTAAGGGTGGAAACGTCCTTCAAGATCATCTGGTCCAACTATCCCCTACTACCAATGTCACCCACTAAACCATGTCCCTAAGCACCATGTGCAACCTTTCCTTGAACACCCCCAGGTGACTCCACTACTTCCCTGGGCAACCCGTTCCAATTCCTGACTATTCTTTCTGAGAAGAAATTGTAGTGGGCTTACTTGGCAAGTTTTGGTAGCAGGGGCCCATAGGGGTGGCCTCTGTGAGAAGAATCCAGAAGCTGCCCCATTTTAGATAAGGGCCCTGCTGCTGTCCAGAGCCAAGCCAATAAGCGACGTTGTTTGCGTCTCTGTGAGAGCATATTTAAGAAAGGGAAAAAACTGCTGCGGAACAGCAGCTGGGAGAGAGAGAGGAGTGAGAAACAGCCTTGCAGACCCCAAGGTCAGTGAAGGAGTGGGAGGAGGTGCTCCAGGCACCACAGCAGAAGTTCCCCTGCGGCCTGTGGTGAGGACCATGGTGAAGCAGGTTGTCCCCCTGCAGCCCACGGAGTACCACGGTGGAGCAGGGTTCCACGCTGCAGCCCGTGGAAGAGGCCACGGTGGAGCAGGTGGACCTGCACTGAAGCAGGCTGCAGCCTGTGGAGGACCCCCGCCAGAGCAGATTGCGGGCCGGAGCCGCAGCCCGTGGAGAGGAGCCCACGCAGGAGCAGGTGACCTGGCAGGAGCTGCCGCCCGTGGGGGACCCAGGTTGGAGCAGTGTGCTCCTGATGGATGGACCCCGTGGTACGGACCCGTATCTGGAGCAGTTCTTGAAGAGCTGCTGCCTGTGGGAAGCCCACGCAGGATCACTTTGGGAACGACTGCATCCCACGTTGGAGCAGGGGAAGAGAGTGACCGAGAAGGAACGGCAGGGACAAAGTGCTACAGACTGACCACAACCGCCATTCCCCCATTCCCCTGCTCCGCTTGGTTAAAGAGGTAGAGGAGGGTGGATGGGGGGAAAGGTGTTTTGGGTTTCTTTCTTTTGTTCCTCACTTCTCTAGCTTGTTAGTAATAGGCAATAATTCTTAATGTCTCCCTTCTCTGAGTCTGTTTAGCCTGTCACAATAATTGTTGAGCGATGTCCCCATTCTTATCTCAACCCTTGAGCCCTTTGTATCGTTTTTTCTCCCCCTTTCCTATTCAGGAGGGGGAGTGAGAGAGAGGCTGCGGTGGAACTTGGCTGCCCACCCGAGAAAACCACCGCTAATTTCCAAAGTAAACCTCTGGCGCAACTTGAGGCCATACTTTCTAGTCCTATCACTAGCTGTCTGTGAGAAGAGGCCGACCCCTAGCTCCCCACGACTTCCTTTAAGGTAGATGTGGAGAGCAGTAAAGTCTCCCCTGTGTTTTCCGTGTTAAGATCCCACTTTCGGATCCAAAGCTGACAAAAGAGCAAACGTTAGCGGGGGTGGGTACAGTAAGCCCCCAAGCCACCACGACAACACAACCCTTCCCGTCACCCAACCCCCCTCTAACCCCTCATATTTATAGTACTTAAAATGGGGAGGGAGGGGGCTTTCCTCACAAATAAGGCTTTGCACCTTAAAAATGCAGCTCTGCACCTTACAGTGCACCTGGGGGCCCTAAAAATAAGGCATTGCGCCCTGAAAATGACAGCCTGGGCTGTAAAAGTGAGGGTGTAAGCAATAAGAAGCCAGCTTTGTCTCCAGAGAGCAGTCTCAGGGCCCTGAACAAACGGGCTTGGTCCCTACAAAGGAGCCCCTGGGCCTGCAAACCGAGGGTTTAGGCGATCAGAAGACGACTTGGGATGCCAAGCGGATGTTCTGGAGCCTGAAAAGAAGGCTTTGGAGCCTAGAGAGGAAACACGGGGGCTTACTAATGCGGCTTTGAAGACTTAAAATGGGGAGGGAGGGGGAGCGTGGGGAGGCCTGGTCGTCAAGGTGAGGCTTTAGACCTGGACCCTGGGCCTTTGGAGTCTCTGGCTCACGGACTGGACCCTACAGTGATGCTTCGGTCCCTCCAGATGGGTGTTTGGACCCTTAAAGGAGGCTTTGGGCCCTCAAATTGAGGCCTTGTCTCCTAGCGTGAGGATTTGGGACCCGAAGAAGCGGGGTGTTTCCTCACAAATAAGGCTTTGTACCCTAAAAGGCAGCTCTGCACCTCACAGTGCAACTAAGGGGCCCTAAAGATAAGGCATTGCGCCCTGAAAATGACAGCCTGGGCCATAAAAGCGAGGGTGTAAGTAATGAGAAGCCAGCTTTGTCTCCAGAGAGCAGTCTCAGGGCCCTGAACAAAAGGGCTTGGTCCCTACAAAGGAGCCCCTGGGCCTGCAAACTGCGGGTTTCGGTGACTGTGTTGGGTCTGTCTAGGACGGAGTCACCTTTCCCTGCAGCAGCCCACACAGTGCTGTGCTCTGCGGTCGTAGCTGGAGCAGCACTGGTATCACTCCAGCGTTGTGTCTGCTCCCACGCCGTCTTCGGGTCTGCCTCTGGGTATTTGGAGCCTGATGTTGTAATGGGGAGCAGCTTCTTCTCTGGGCTGTCCCCCGCTGGCTGGAGCATCGTCTCCGTTTAGACCCTGGGGATCCACCGGGGGACCCCGATGCCGCCCCCCTGGCAGATCTGGTGCTGCTGCTGCTCCCAGCACCGTTTTGTGGTGCGTGGCTGCTCCTGCGGCGTCTTCGGGGCTGGCTCTGGGCATCTGGGGCTGGACGTTCCAGCGGCTCTCAAGGCTTCTTGTCCGGGGTCGCCCCCGCTGGCCGGCGGGGAGTCTGCCTTCGGGCACCAAGGAGTGACTGGAGGTTCCTGGTGCCCTCCGACTGGCCAAGCTGGGGGTGCTGCTCCCAGCGCTGGGTTCTGCAGCACGGCTGCTCCTGCGGCGTCTTCTGGGACTGTGCCAGGTGTCTTGGGCCTGATGTACAGGCTGGCAGATTGTCCCCTGTTCTGTCCCTGGCCTTCTCCTCTCAGTCTCCTGGGAACTGTGGGATGGCCCCGGTGCTGCCTGGCTGCTGGTGCTGCTGAGGCTGCTCCTTGCGGGTGCTGGGGAGCCACGGGAGGGCCCCAGAGCCTCTGGACTGGAGGTGCTGGGGCCGGCGAGCCCCAGATTGGTACTGGAGGCTGTAAGGGGAGACAGGAAGGTGAGTGGGATGGACTTCCAGACCCACGGCAGTAGAGGCTCTGACCCGTCCAGGGTCAGAGAGACTCTGGCAAGGCTGCCCTGAGCCCCTGCAGCCAGGCCTTGCCTGGCCACAGCCCAGCAGCATGAGGCCTTTGCCACTTACCAGTGCCCACGCCAGCGCAGCTGTCGCACTCCCAGGTGCCTGTGCTGTTGGTCAAGTTGGAGCAGCGCCGGTGGGTGCCTTCGGCAGCACAGGAGCGGCCCAGCAGCAGCTGCCAGGGCCTGGGGAAGCAAAGACTTGTGGGTGTGAGGACAAAGTGTCTGAGCCAGGGAGTGGCTGGCACACCCCTTGTGCTCTGTCCTGGCTCCCCCAGCATGTGCTGAGGCTGAGGACGTGGGCAGAGCCCCAGATGGCTGCTGAGGCAACTCACCCCTGTCCCTCCGCCTGCTCCCTGCCTTGTGGGTAAAGGCATTCGCTGACATCACAGCGCTGGTGCCTCTCTTGCAGCGATGCAAAGGCGTTGCCGTCCTCCCAGGTTGGTCCTCTGCAAGAGAAGGGAGGGAAATTGTCCAGTCCCTGGCCATACACAGCGCTTGTGCCCTCGTGTCTAGAGAGCAGGGCAGAGGGACACCAACCTGAATGGGATTCGGATCCCCATGATGGACATTTCGGAACGGAACTCCACCTTGTTTCTGCAGAGGGGGCACTGGAAGCAGAGAATGCCTGCACTCACAGCTTGTCCCTGCAGCAGAAACACATGCGGTGAGAGGTGAGCGGGCCCTGGTGCTGCTGAGCACCTGCCGTGCGCGCAGGGTGAGGGGAGGGCTCCTACCTGGATGCAGCCCCGGTGGAACCAGGCGTGACTGCAGGCTGGGCACACCATGGTGTGGTAGGACTTGCTGTCCCCCACAGGGTCCATGCAGATGATGCAGATGGTGTCCTGCTCCGGAGCTGCCTGCACTGCCTGCTGAGGGCGGTGCTCCCAGCAGAAGGACCTGGCGGGGAGAGGGAAGGGAAGGGCAAGGTGAGAAGTGCTGGGCCTGCCGCGGTTGTGGCGAGGAGGGCAGAGGAACGTGAAGGAGCCCCAGGCCCATCCAGGCTCTGGCGCTGCCTCCGGCTCTGCCAGGCTGCTGGGAAGCACCAGCGTGGGGTCCTCTCTTGCTTGGCTGCTGCTGGCAGCCCTTACCTGTGCTGCCCAAAGAACTGGGTGACGCATTCTCCCTCCGAGGCGCAGGGGAGATGGAAGCTGCGTTCACAGCCTGTCTCCGTGCAGGTGATGGTGGCCCCTCGCTCGCCACAAACGAAGCATTGCTGAAAAGAACACAGCAGCCCCATTAGCACCAGGCTCGATGCCGCCACCGCTGGCCCCACACCCCTGGGCAGGGCAGGGCACAGGGCGCGGGCGCTGCTGGGTCACGCTCTGCAGACCCCCCCTGGCGGACAAGGCTCGTCTGCCAGAGCAGCAGTTTGTCCCGGAGCGGGTTGGAAAGGCTGGGATTGCTTCCTTGGGGTCCAGGCTAAGCTCGCGGGAGCATCTCCTGGCCCAAACCTCCCTGTTCCCATCAGGTCCTCACCTTCTGGGATGCCCGCTTGATTGTGTGCTGTATATCCTCCAGTAAAACTCCCAAAATTCCGTCCTGTAGTGTTCCAAGCCGATAAAGGCCATTCGCAAGAAACTATAGAATAGAAAAAAGCAGGATCTCGTTAGGGGTCATAGTTGAAGGGACCGTCCCTGGTGGGATGCTGACGGGAACCCTGGGGGAACTCACCAGGCAAAACGTGTGGGCACAGAGTCCATTCCTTCCGTGTCTGGGGCTGCAGATGTTCGGGTCAGCATCTGCCCGGCCACACAGCATGCATGCTGGAGGGGAGAGAGCAAATGGCACAGCCATTGAGCACCTTTGCGGGGCCAGGTGTCCCTGAGGGACTGTCCCCAAGGGCCTGTTCTGTCCCTGCCATGCTGGCTGATGGGCAGGGCCAGAGGCTGTGGAGGGGAAGGAGGCACAGCAGGCACAAGGGTCCCAGCAGGCACCCAGAGCCCGACCTGGGCCCCCCCTGCCAAGGAGCAGAGGGGCCCTGCCCCGGGGTGGTTGGGGAGCCCCTGCCTGCCCCTGCCTCCCCTCTCGGCCACAGGCAGCCCCCCCAGCACGCCCCCACAATCACCACCGCACGCCCCCCGTTTGGGCAGGGACGCCCAAAGCTACCTGGCACCCGCTGTGACAGAGCCCCCGCCTCACAGGGGTGGCTGGAGGTGCCACGCTGGGGCCTGGGCCCTCGGCACCCAAGCAAGAGGGTGGCCGCTCTTGCAGCCGGCACAGGCTCAAATGCCGGGTCCCGCGACACGCGGCGGAGAGGAAGGATTGCTTCCCTCGGCCTGCTGGCAACGCTCCCCGTGCCACAGGCAGGAGCGGAGATGTCCCTCGGACAGGGCTGCAGCCCTGGAGTGGCGGCGCCTGCACCGCACCTTTGGGCCAGCATTGCCGCCCTCCGGGAGAGCCGCAGGACACCTGGCGTTTGGGTCACAGCTTGCTCCCTCCTCACGTCCTTCTCCTACAGAGTTTCTCGAGAGCAGGGTGAGACCAGAGCTCGTTGTCTCCCCCAGACATCAGCAAGAGACGTTACAAAGCCAGCGGTCTTAATCGTCTTTACTGCAGTTGACAGTCCAGTCTGAGCCCTGACTCCTTTCGCCAGCTCTCACCATCAGGGTTCAAAGCCTCCTAATTAGAATCACAGAATCGTAGAATCATTAAGGGTGGAAACGTCCTTCAAGATCATCTGGTCCAACTATCCCCTACTACCAATGTCACCCACTAAACCATGTCCCTAAGCACCATGTGCAACCTTTCCTTGAACACCCCCAGGTGACTCCACTACTTCCCTGGGCAACCCGTTCCAATTCCTGACTATTCTTTCTGAGAAGAAATTGTAGTGGGCTTACTTGGCAAGTTTTGGTAGCAGGGGCCCATAGGGGTGGCCTCTGTGAGAAGAATCCAGAAGCTGCCCCATTTTAGATAAGGGCCCTGCTGCTGTCCAGAGCCAAGCCAATAAGCGACGTTGTTTGCGTCTCTGTGAGAGCATATTTAAGAAAGGGAAAAAACTGCTGCGGAACAGCAGCTGGGAGAGAGAGAGGAGTGAGAAACAGCCTTGCAGACCCCAAGGTCAGTGAAGGAGTGGGAGGAGGTGCTCCAGGCACCACAGCAGAAGTTCCCCTGCGGCCTGTGGTGAGGACCATGGTGAAGCAGGTTGTCCCCCTGCAGCCCACGGAGTACCACGGTGGAGCAGGGTTCCACGCTGCAGCCCGTGGAAGAGGCCACGGTGGAGCAGGTGGACCTGCACTGAAGCAGGCTGCAGCCTGTGGAGGACCCCCGCCAGAGCAGATTGCGGGCCGGAGCCGCAGCCCGTGGAGAGGAGCCCACGCAGGAGCAGGTGACCTGGCAGGAGCTGCCGCCCGTGGGGGACCCAGGTTGGAGCAGTGTGCTCCTGATGGATGGACCCCGTGGTACGGACCCGTATCTGGAGCAGTTCTTGAAGAGCTGCTGCCTGTGGGAAGCCCACGCAGGATCACTTTGGGAACGACTGCATCCCACGTTGGAGCAGGGGAAGAGAGTGACCGAGAAGGAACGGCAGGGACAAAGTGCTACAGACTGACCACAACCGCCATTCCCCCATTCCCCTGCTCCGCTTGGTTAAAGAGGTAGAGGAGGGTGGATGGGGGGAAAGGTGTTTTGGGTTTCTTTCTTTTGTTCCTCACTTCTCTAGCTTGTTAGTAATAGGCAATAATTCTTAATGTCTCCCTTCTCTGAGTCTGTTTAGCCTGTCACAATAATTGTTGAGCGATGTCCCCATTCTTATCTCAACCCTTGAGCCCTTTGTATCGTTTTTTCTCCCCCTTTCCTATTCAGGAGGGGGAGTGAGAGAGAGGCTGCGGTGGAACTTGGCTGCCCACCCGAGAAAACCACCGCTAATTTCCAAAGTAAACCTCTGGCGCAACTTGAGGCCATACTTTCTAGTCCTATCACTAGCTGTCTGTGAGAAGAGGCCGACCCCTAGCTCCCCACGACTTCCTTTAAGGTAGATGTGGAGAGCAGTAAAGTCTCCCCTGTGTTTTCCGTGTTAAGATCCCACTTTCGGATCCAAAGCTGACAAAAGAGCAAACGTTAGCGGGGGTGGGTACAGTAAGCCCCCAAGCCACCACGACAACACAACCCTTCCCGTCACCCAACCCCCCTCTAACCCCTCATATTTATAGTACTTAAAATGGGGAGGGAGGGGGCTTTCCTCACAAATAAGGCTTTGCACCTTAAAAATGCAGCTCTGCACCTTACAGTGCACCTGGGGGCCCTAAAAATAAGGCATTGCGCCCTGAAAATGACAGCCTGGGCCGTAAAAGTGAGGGTGTAAGCAATAAGAAGCCAGCTTTGTCTCCAGAGAGCAGTCTCAGGGCCCTGAACAAACGGGCTTGGTCCCTACAAAGGAGCCCCTGGGCCTGCAAACCGAGGGTTTAGGCGATCAGAAGACGACTTGGGATGCCAAGCGGATGTTCTGGAGCCTGAAAAGAAGGCTTTGGAGCCTAGAGAGGAAACACGGGGGCTTACTAATGCGGCTTTGAAGACTTAAAATGGGGAGGGAGGGGGAGCGTGGGGAGGCCTGGTCGTCAAGGTGAGGCTTTAGACCTGGACCCTGGGCCTTTGGAGTCTCTGGCTCACGGACTGGACCCTACAGTGATGCTTCGGTCCCTCCAGATGGGTGTTTGGACCCTTAAAGGAGGCTTTGGGCCCTCAAATTGAGGCCTTGTCTCCTAGCGTGAGGATTTGGGACCCGAAGAAGCGGGGTGTTTCCTCACAAATAAGGCTTTGTACCCTAAAAGGCAGCTCTGCACCTCACAGTGCAACTAAGGGGCCCTAAAGATAAGGCATTGCGCCCTGAAAATGACAGCCTGGGCCATAAAAGCGAGGGTGTAAGTAATGAGAAGCCAGCTTTGTCTCCAGAGAGCAGTCTCAGGGCCCTGAACAAAAGGGCTTGGTCCCTACAAAGGAGCCCCTAGGCCTGCAAACTGCGGGTTTCGGTGACTGTGTTGGGTCTGTCTAGGACGGAGTCACCTTTCCCTGCAGCAGCCCACACAGTGCTGTGCTCTGCGGTCGTAGCTGGAGCAGCACTGGTATCACTCCAGCGTTGTGTCTGCTCCCACGCCGTCTTCGGGTCTGCCTCTGGGTATTTGGAGCCTGATGTTGTAATGGGGAGCAGCTTCTTCTCTGGGCTGTCCCCTGCTGGCTGGAGCATCGTCTCCGTTTAGACCCTGGGGATCCACCGGGGGACCCCGATGCCGCCCCCCTGGCAGATCTGGTGCTGCTGCTGCTCCCAGCACCGTTTTGTGGTGCGTGGCTGCTCCTGCGGCGTCTTCGGGGCTGGCTCTGGGCATCTGGGGCTGGACGTTCCAGCGGCTCTCAAGGCTTCTTGTCCGGGGTCGCCCCCGCTGGCCGGCGGGGAGTCTGCCTTCGGGCACCAAGGAGTGACTGGAGGTTCCTGGTGCCCTCCGACTGGCCAAGCTGGGGGTGCTGCTCCCAGCGCTGGGTTCTGCAGCACGGCTGCTCCTGCGGCGTCTTCTGGGACTGTGCCAGGTGTCTTGGGCCTGATGTACAGGCTGGCAGATTGTCCCCTGTTCTGTCCCTGGCCTTCTCCTCTCAGTCTCCTGGGAACTGTGGGATGGCCCCGGTGCTGCCTGGCTGCTGGTGCTGCTGAGGCTGCTCCTTGCGGGTGCTGGGGAGCCACGGGAGGGCCCCAGAGCCTCTGGACTGGAGGTGCTGGGGCCGGCGAGCCCCAGATTGGTACTGGAGGCTGTAAGGGGAGACAGGAAGGTGAGTGGGATGGACTTCCAGACCCACGGCAGTAGAGGCTCTGACCCGTCCAGGGTCAGAGAGACTCTGGCAAGGCTGCCCTGAGCCCCTGCAGCCAGGCCTTGCCTGGCCACAGCCCAGCAGCATGAGGCCTTTGCCACTTACCAGTGCCCAGGCCAGCGCAGCTGTCGCACTCCCAGGTGCCTGTGCTGTTGGTCAAGTTGGAGCAGCGCCGGTGGGTGCCTTCGGCAGCACAGGAGCGGCCCAGCAGCAGCTGCCAGGGCCTGGGGAAGCAAAGACTTGTGGGTGTGAGGACAAAGTGTCTGAGCCAGGGAGTGGCTGGCACACCCCTTGTGCTCTGCCCTGGCTCCCCCAGCATGTGCTGAGGCTGAGGACGTGGGCAGAGCCCCAGATGGCTGCTGAGGCAACTCACCCCTGTCCCTCCGCCTGCTCCCTGCCTTGTGGGTAAAGGCATTCGCTGACATCACAGCGCTGGTGCCTCTCTTGCAGCGATGCAAAGGCGTTGCCGTCCTCCCAGGTTGGTCCTCTGCAAGAGAAGGGAGGGAAATTGTCCAGTCCCTGGCCATACACAGCGCTTGTGCCCTCGTGTCTAGAGAGCAGGGCAGAGGGACACCAACCTGAATGGGATTTGGATCCCCATGACGGACATTTCGGAACGGAACTCCACCTTGTTTCTGCAGAGGGGGCACTGGAAGCAGAGAATGCCTGCACTCACAGCTTGTCCCTGCAGCAGAAACACATGCGGTGAGAGGTGAGCGGGCCCTGGTGCTGCTGAGCACCTGCCGTGCGCGCAGGGTGAGGGGAGGGCTCCTACCTGGATGCAGCCCCGGTGGAACCAGGCGTGACTGCAGGCTGGGCACACCATGGTGTGGTAGGACTTGCTGTCCCCCACAGGGTCCATGCAGATGATGCAGATGGTGTCCTGCTCCGGAGCTGCCTGCACTGCCTGCTGAGGGCGGTGCTCCCAGCAGAAGGACCTGGCGGGGAGAGGGAAGGGAAGGGCAAGGTGAGAAGTGCTGGGCCTGCCGCGGTTGTGGCGAGGAGGGCAGAGGAACGTGAAGGAGCCCCAGGCCCATCCAGGCTCTGGCGCTGCCTCCGGCTCTGCCAGGCTGCTGGGAAGCACCAGCGTGGGGTCCTCTCTTGCTTGGCTGCTGCTGGCAGCCCTTACCTGTGCTGCCCAAAGAACTGGGTGACGCATTCTCCCTCCGAGGCGCAGGGGAGATGGAAGCTGCGTTCACAGCCTGTCTCCGTGCAGGTGATGGTGGCCCCTCGCTCGCCACAAACGAAGCATTGCTGAAAAGAACACAGCAGCCCCATTAGCACCAGGCTCGATGCCGCCACCGCTGGCCCCACACCCCTGGGCAGGGCAGGGCACAGGGCGCGGGCGCTGCTGGGTCACGCTCTGCAGACCCCCCCTGGCGGACAAGGCTCGTCTGCCAGAGCAGCAGTTTGTCCCGGAGCGGGTTGGAAAGGCTGGGATTGCTTCCTTGGGGTCCAGGCTAAGCTCGCGGGAGCATCTCCTGGCCCAAACCTCCCTGTTCCCATCAGGTCCTCACCTTCTGGGATGCCCGCTTGATTGTGTGCTGTATATCCTCCAGTAAAACTCCCAAAATTCCGTCCTGTAGTGTTCCAAGCCGATAAAGGCCATTCGCAAGAAACTATAGAATAGAAAAAAGCAGGATCTCGTTAGGGGTCATAGTTGAAGGGACCGTCCCTGGTGGGATGCTGACGGGAACCCTGGGGGAACTCACCAGGCAAAACGTGTGGGCACAGAGTCCATTCCTTCCGTGTCTGGGGCCGCAGATGTTCGGGTCAGCATCTGCCCGGCCACACAGCATGCATGCTGGAGGGGAGAGAGCAAATGGCACAGCCATTGAGCACCTTTGCGGGGCCAGGTGTCCCTGAGGGACTGTCCCCAAGGGCCTGTTCTGTCCCTGCCATGCTGGCTGATGGGCAGGGCCAGAGGCTGTGGAGGGGAAGGAGGCACAGCAGGCACAAGGGTCCCAGCAGGCACCCAGAGCCCGACCTGGGCCCCCCCTGCCAAGGAGCAGAGGGGCCCTGCCCCGGGGTGGTTGGGGAGCCCCTGCCTGCCCCTGCCTCCCCTCTCGGCCACAGGCAGCCCCCCCAGCACGCCCCCACAATCACCACCGCACGCCCCCCGTTTGGGCAGGGACGCCCAAAGCTACCTGGCACCCGCTGTGACAGAGCCCCCGCCTCACAGGGGTGGCTGGAGGTGCCACGCTGGGGCCTGGGCCCTCGGCACCCAAGCAAGAGGGTGGCCGCTCTTGCAGCCGGCACAGGCTCAAATGCCGGGTCCCGCGACACGCGGCGGAGAGGAAGGATTGCTTCCCTCGGCCTGCTGGCAACGCTCCCCGTGCCACAGGCAGGAGCGGAGATGTCCCTCGGACAGGGCTGCAGCCCTGGAGTGGCGGCGCCTGCACCGCACCTTTGGGCCAGCATTGCCGCCCTGCGGGAGAGCCGCAGGACACCTGGCGTTTGGGTCACAGCTTGCTCCCTCCTCACGTCCTTCTCCTACAGAGTTTCTCGAGAGCAGGGTGAGACCAGAGCTCGTTGTCTCCCCCAGACATCAGCAAGAGACGTTACAAAGCCAGCGGTCTTAATCGTCTTTACTGCAGTTGACAGTCCAGTCTGAGCCCTGACTCCTTTCGCCAGCTCTCACCATCAGGGTTCAAAGCCTCCTAATTAGAATCACAGAATCGTAGAATCATTAAGGGTGGAAACGTCCTTCAAGATCATCTGGTCCAACTATCCCCTACTACCAATGTCACCCACTAAACCATGTCCCTAAGCACCATGTGCAACCTTTCCTTGAACACCCCCAGGTGACTCCACTACTTCCCTGGGCAACCCGTTCCAATTCCTGACTATTCTTTCTGAGAAGAAATTGTAGTGGGCTTACTTGGCAAGTTTTGGTAGCAGGGGCCCATAGGGGTCCCTTATAAATTAGATTTTATCCCTTATATTAGATTAGATTTATCCCTTATAAATTAGATTTTATATCTAATATTTGTATTTAAATACTTTACAGAGCATTGTGTAAAAACTGTATTGGCAAAAAATTGGCAAAAACTGTACATGAATTGAACATAAATTTAGATTAAAACAAAAACTCTACAGTTCTTTTGATCACATTTTACTCTTACTTGACTCATGATCTTGTTTATACACTTCTTTCATTGCAATGCAAGTTTTATATCCTTAAATAGATATGGATAGCTGTGGCTGATAGCAGCTTTAAAGTTTTACTTAGTTCTTTGTCTTCCCTTAAAATAAAATTAACCGAGTTTCTCTCCTAGTGTTTCTCCAAAATTTAGTATCCACAATAATCAAACATTAATAACTGAAGACACAGAATGACATTCCAAATTGTGCCTTAAATGGCCTCAGCAAAACAGCATTGAACACAAGGAATGAAGTATCCAACATGAGTCCTACATGAGTAAGCGTTTCATACAGAGTGTCCACTATACTGCCACTATACTAAGAACACGTCTGATATAGTAAAACAAAAAATAAACTTACGTATCCAGAAGGTTAGGCTGTAACATAGCTCCTTGTAGGGTCTCCGAGTTACTGCTAAGAAGATGGCAGAGACCTAGTAAAGACCCAGAGACAATGGGCTGCTTCATCAGTGCATTCAGTAAGATAGAACCTGAAAAGATATATAATTGTCTTTGGAGTAGTTTTACCATCAATGACAACAGTAACAAAAATATTTCAAAAGATTAACCTCATTTATAGTGCTCTCAACCACAAAATTATTTTTTCGTTACAAATTTTCTCTTTCTTACAAGAGAGATTTCAGGAAAAGAATCACGTTCTAAAATACATTTTTCTGAAAATCTTCAAGATGCGATTTAAATATTAACCAAGTTATATTTAGAGAGATTTTAATTACAATCCCCATATTAACAAAATATCTCAATCCAAATGATTGTTATAACCCACAACTATCCTGGTGACTTGCTCTCCCTTTTCCATTCCAGACATTAAAATCATGTAATACAATCCTTTTCTGAACTGGAAGTAAGATGTTGAACATTTTAAATGTTGCTCTGTTGTTTTTACTTAAAGAAAAAAT
Source organism: Anser anser (assembly GCF_964211835.1). NCBI lineage: Eukaryota > Metazoa > Chordata > Aves > Anseriformes > Anatidae > Anser > Anser anser. The sequence continues at coordinate 7,752,707 of NC_139733.1, forward strand.
TGTGCAAAGTTTGCAATAAAAAGTGTAGTATCTTAATAGTGAAAGAGCCACCCTCCCAGTAAGATGCCTCTCAATCTATATCTTGGTCCATATCCTTCCATAAAGCAAAACCCAGGCAAACATTTTCCTTAAATAGAGTAACAGTATCGGAATGTTGTGGAGATACAAGATGATAATATAATCTGAAATGTTTTATTGCAAAATCACAATACTCAAAGCAAAAAGCAGCTAGCTCACCACCTCTGTGCATTGGCACTGCACATAGCAGGTTCGTCAGCCTGACACGGCTTAGTACTGGCACCTTAGCCGTACCTCAGAAACGCTCACTATTTCTGTGCTACCAGCAATACCTTACCTTGTGTGTTTCGTTTATGTACAGATTTATAGGAACCGTTTTTTGCCACTGTTTCATGCTTCATGGATAAAACTTCAGGATGGGGTATCTTACTATCTAAAACAAACAGTAATTACAATTCATGTATGAGAACTAGATTGCTTATAAATCCATATCTATCATTTACGCACATTCAATTAGCAACAGCCATTATATAGGAAGTACACAGGCAGCAGATCAGCATAAAATACATATTTTGCGTAACTCAGTAATGTCAAATAATAATCACGGAATCATAAAATAATTTGGAGGGGACCTTAAAGATCATCTAATTCCAACCTCCTGCTGTGGACAGGGAAACCTCCCACCAGACCAGGTTGCCCAAAGCCCCATCCAGCCTGGCCTTGAACGCTGCCAGGGACGGGCTGGGCAGCCACAACTTCTATGGGTAGCCTGTGCCAGTGCCTCACCACTCTCTGAGTAAAGAAATTTGTTCCTTATATCTAATCTAAATCTAACCTTTTTTTTAGTTTAAAGCCGTTACTCCTTGTCCTATCACCACATTCCCTGATAAAGAGTCCCTCTCCAGCTTTCTTGTAGGTCCAGGTCCCCTTTAGGTACTGAAACACTCTAATACTATGTAGTTAATATAGTAATTATAATACTACAGTTAAGAGCTGTGATGCAAGCAGAATTGCTCCCTAAAATACATTAGAAAATGTAAAAACTTAGAAAAAAGCCTTGTAGGGTTCCTAAGACAACTCATCAGCGTGTTTTTCAAACAAATAGGCGTACTGAATGTTGTTACCATAACGAATAGGTGTGTGGGGGGAATAACAGTGTTAATCCTTTAAGGCTACTGTAGTTATTTTTGTTTGTTTTTAAAAGTTCATATTGCCCACACAGTTTCAGACTGAATACTATAGCCGAAGGGTAATGTCTCAAATTTTTCATTTTGTTTTCTGTACGTATTAGCTGATGATACCCAAATTTCATTGGCTGCTACAAAAAAAAACACACTATTTTTGTTTCATATTACAGCAATCTTCAAACATATTTTATTTTCCTAAGTTTTACGCAATGAATTTAAAGATGCAATTTTATGAGAATTACTGCTCTATACATAGAAGAGGAAATGAGTAACCGGTTTCAGCTGTTTCTTTCAATATGGCTAAATATGTACCATTTAAAATAAAATGCCAAAAAAGGGTCTGTTTATTAAAGCCAGAATCGCAGTAATCCAAAAAAAAAAAAAAACATTAGTTGACTAGCAGACATTTTCAAGAAACAGGCAAATTATTTCCTGTTCTTTCTTCAGTGACAAGGACAGATAACAATTTGGGTATTTTAGTTCACCCCATAATAAATGAAAGTTTTTCACTACAGCCAACAGATAATTCATCATTGATATCCTGGCATCTGGTACACTGACATTTACCAAGATGTGAATTAAATTGATCTTCATGCAAATTTGAGTCATAGCTTAATGCCAATTGCTATAAAACCAAAATAAATTTAAGCAAAATCAAACTAAGAGAAATACTGTTTTTCCCTACAGTACTCTTACTGAAACCACTCTGTTACATAGTACAAAAAGCTTTATCAAAGGCAGAATGTCCATATGCAGCTAAAAATGTTGCAAGTTATATATGGGTTTACCTTCTTGGATGGAAGCAGCCTGGGCAAACAAGTTTCTTGAAGAAGAAGATGGTCTAGTAGACGCATCAGCGCTGAAAGACTCCTTTGTAGGAAAAGATCTTTTTCCAGGCTGTGGAGAACATCCTTCTGATTTCACTTGGATTGCAGAATTCTTTTTAGGGCTATTTAAAAAAAATAAAAAAGGAAGAGGAGAAAATACCACCCCCCCAACCGACTTTGATGAATCAGTATCTCTATTAGAACTATTTTATTAAACAGTAAAGAAAGATCTATTTAATATTGTTTGTAGCATTGATGTTTTAGACATATTTCACTATCCGCTCTTTGAAAGTCATAGAGAAGTCTTTTAAAGCAAATTCCACAGAGGTCAACAAACTTTTTTTGGTTGTATTTTTTCAAGAAAACAGAACTAAGAGTTACGTGAAGAAAGAAAACCTCTGTAGTACTTCAAGCATACGTATTGTAAAAGGGAACACAAATTCATTTTCCAAAACTCATACCTTGGTGTTAAAACTGTTTGAGTAACATGTTTATTTCTCTCAGTTCTGAAGTCGCGTTCTTAGTTCATTCATTTCTGCATCTTTGAACTGCAACTCGGACTGCAAAGACAGTATCTGAAAGGGGAATTCAAGAGACAGTTTTACTGTTACGGATACATGAGTGGTGCTATAACTGCAAAGCAACTCAAATTACTGCAAGATTTCAAGATTACCATCTACTTACTGTGATCTCTGCACAAGATCTCCATTTTTATGTATCCTAATCCAATTAATACTACGTTAGAACCAAGTGTCAAAATTCAGGCAAGAAACATATGACTTGGTAAGACCAAGTGCCACGCAGAGTATGACTACAGTGAGGCCGTTAACAGCAGAGTAAACAGCCCAAAAGCAGCCACTGTCCTCTTCAGGGGCTTTCAGAAAGATGACTGCAACAGGAATAGCAATCTGATCAGGGTCATACAGCATATTCTAATTTTTCCATTTAACAATACATTCCAATTGTAATTTTCTGGGGATTGTTTAAGAAAACAACAAGTAATCAAAAAATTCTACCATTTTAACTTAGTTCTTTTATGCTGGCAGAAGAAATCCACCAGCAAGTTCTCACACGTGTTTTCTTCTAGATAACAAAATAAAAGCGTACGTGATTTGGAAGTTTCATACAAATGTTCTTCCTTTGACTAAATGGACTATAATACCATTTAAGTCATAAAATTAGCTTTCACATGTAATGTGAAGGTAACTGATATAGTTACAAACCTTTTTGGAGAACTCTCTTTCTTTTTCCTTTAGGGTCTGAGATTTTTGCTGTTCCAATAGCATATATGATTTTTTCTGTTCCTCCATAGCATACTCCATCTGCTGCATTGAGTCGCGCAAAATTTTAATTTCTCCATTTTTAATAAGAATTTCATCCTGCATTTCTTTCAGCTACAAAGAGATTAATTCCATTAAACAATGCATTTAACTAAAAGTATTTGTATCATTATCTATGTGGCTGAAGATTAAGCATGCTTATACTTTCTAGAGAGAAAAATGTTTCTGTAAACCAGTTTAGAAAGTCTGCAATATGGCTTCTAATCTTTTTTTTTCTTTCTGATTAAATCAGGCTCAGCTAGTGTTTTCTCTAACACAATTGTATAACGACAGCAAAGGCATATGTCAATACACTATGCTGGTATCTGTCAGAGACCATTCTTTTCTTTCTCCTCCTCTATGTTTATGCTATTTCTTTGAAAAGTATTCTAGTCACACACAACAATAACTTATTAAAATTTTGGGATGTAACAATAAGGATTGAGAAAAACGTATAAAGACACCTCTATATCATGATATAAAATTACGTTTTACCCTCATGTGGTGTACAGGCAGTGCCTTCCCAATAAAGGAGGATATAAAAGAAGCGGAAGAGAGGTAAGGACGGTGACAGAATTGTAAATAGAGTAGGACCCTTCCATATGGGAGAAAGCACAACTGTGAGGAAACAAAGGTCTATTGAAGCGTAACCGCTATGCACAAGTTATTCCTCTTTTACTGCCTCTCTTAGTAGTCAAGCCCCATCTGCTAGAATCACTCATGAAGTTCAAAGTAAAATCAAAGAAGACATTTCCTGACACAATGTGTTTTTAAGCTGCTGACTGCTTTGACACCAAGAGGTATCAAAAAACAGCTGAGTATTTTTAAAAAATGCACTGAAGAATGTTATACTACCTCTGGTAGTGGTTTCTATACGAAATTCTACCAGAGACTAAAAGAACATTCTGGTAAAATATTTGCATAATCTTGCTCAGATCTTATGTTCTTGCTAAGCTGCCTGATGTGGTATGGCCATCTGCATGCTTGCACCTTCCTGCATCTTTTTCTTCCAAGCAGTATGTTTCCATGTGGCATCACCGGGAGGTAACGTAACCACCTAAACGTCCTTTTGCAAGTCTTTAAATTGCACAAAACGACGTACAAAAACCAGAGAAGAACGGATTTGACAGGAAACAAGAAAAGCTGACAGAGCGGCGTTTGCTTAGCTGAAATGCTCAAGAAATAAAGTACTGCTCTCTCTTATTGCCTTACTGGAGCCGTCTCTATTAGGATGCTTCTACTAAATCCGTGGGTTTCAGTAAAGTTGACCAGAAGGCACGGCTGCACCCCAGGCCCCCGCAGGTCCCCCCAAGCCCCACCGAAGGAAGGGCCGTTCGGAGGGGAGGGGAGGGGAGGCCGTCACCCACCTTGTGCCGGGTTTCTTCGTGCTGCGTTTGCAGCACCTCAAGCCGGAACGCGTCCCTCAGCAGCCCGCTCTCCGCGCCGCTCCCTGCCGCGGAAAGAGACCCGCGCGCCGGCCGTGAGGCTCGCCCCAGCACCGGCCCCGGCCCCCCGGCCCCCCGCACACCGACCTCTGGGCTCCTTCCCCGCGGCCCTGCCCCACGGCCCGGCCCGGCCTCCCCACGCGTGTCCCGGGGGGGCCGCGTCCTGCGACAGCGCCTGCGAGGCGATCGTGTCGATCTCCTCCAGGTCGTCCGCCGTGAAGTCGTCGCCGTCCCCGAACGGGTCCTCCGGCGCCTCGGCCCCCGCCGCCGGCCCCTTGGGGCGCTTGTGAGGCGGGACGCCGTTCCCCAGCGCCGCGGCCGGAGCGGGGCCCCGCGCCCAGCCCGCCCCGCACAGCGCGGGGCCGCTGCGCTTCCGCGGCCCGGGCGCCGCCATGGCGGGCAGCGCGGAGCCGAGGGGAGGGAGCGCGGAGCCCGCCGCGCCGGCCGCCAGCCAATCAGCGGCCGGCAGCCTGCCCGCCCGGCCAATGGGGGCCGCCGCCGGCCGTAACGCGAGGGCGGCCGTGGAAAGCTGGGGGGGGGGGGGAATGGTGATGTCAGCCCACGTGACCTTCCCCTTGCTGTGGTAAACCCCAGGCGGCCGCCTCGTCTTGGGGTTTGGCTGTTTGGGTCCTTTCCGAGGGAAATTGGGGGCGTAACTGGGCTGTTTCCATATTTTTTTTTGTTTGTTTGCTTGTTTTGCTTTGTCCTCTAATAAAGCAGAGCCGGTAGGAGGTAATAGTATCGGGAAAGGGCAACGTTTGCAAAAAAACTGTACTGAAAACCTGCTGCTGGTTTACTGGCAGCAATTTGCTGTCGCAATCACACCTCAGTCTGTTCATAAAAGCTCCATAACTTGGGTTGAAAAACGATCTTCCCAGCTACTGTACGCTTCGTGTAACCCAGGTGGGCATGCGGTCACTGCTATGCTGACAAACTCTTCAGAGCAGGCCACGGCCTCACAGCGTGGCTCTAACAGGGTTAGTAACAGCTCCCGGTGCTGTGAGCCAGTGACTCGGAATCGCCTGGTGGCCTTTCAGTGAGAACCGCTGTGCTGTTAGCATTGCACATCTCGGGTTCCACAGGAGAAATCTGATTGCTCTTGTTCATTTCTCTGCTGCCCTTCACATGCAGCAAACTTAAATCATTGCTGGAGTGTAATCCGTTTTATTTAAGTACTGTTTATGCATAAAGGGGGAGCCTGGGATCACCCATCAAGGCCAAAAGAAAGGCAGTCTGAGCAGCGTTCTCAGCTGTCCCAACTCCTCCCAGCTTCTCCACTGAAGTGGTCACAGGTGATCCCTCGGGACTCAGGCAGGCAGGCCAGCTGCAGCTACTTAGCACAGGGGACATACGCAGGGGCAGTCCTGCAGGAGGGGGGGTGGTTGTAAAGATGAGACTTGCATCACTTTATCTGTGAGGTATGGGTGTAAGGCTTCTTATATAAAGATATACTTTGTTAATTAATTTATTAGATGGAGGAGACTATGGGGAGTCTTAGCATTTAATTCATTGAATGTGTCCTTAATCGTCTTAATCGTCTTTACTGCAGTTGACAACCTGAATGGGATTCGGATCCCCATGATGGACATTTCGGAACGGAACTCCACCTTGTTTCTGCAGATGGGGCACTGGAAGCAGAGAATGCCTGCACTCACAGCTTGTCCCTGCAGCAGAAACACATGCGGTGAGAGGTGAGCGGGCCCTGGTGCTGCTGAGCACCTGCCGTGCGCGCAGGGTGAGGGGAGGGCTCCTACCTGGATGCAGCCCCGGTGGAACCAGGCGTGACTGCAGGCTGGGCACACCATGGTGTGGTAGGACTTGCTGTCCCCCACAGGGTCCATGCAGATGATGCAGATGGTGTCCTGCTCCGGAGCTGCCTGCACTGCCTGCTGAGGGCAGTGCTCCCAGCAGAAGGACCTGGCGGGGAGAGGGAAGGGAAGGGCAAGGTGAGAAGTGCTGGGCCTGCCGCGGTTGTGGCGAGGAGGGCAGAGGAACGTGAAGGAGCCCCAGGCCCATCCAGGCTCTGGCGCTGCCTCCGGCTCTGCCAGGCTGCTGGGAAGCACCAGCGTGGGGTCCTCTCTTGCTTGGCTGCTGCTGGCAGCCCTTACCTGTGCTGCCCAAAGAACTGGGTGACGCATTCTCCCTCCGAGGCGCAGGGGAGATGGAAGCTGCGTTCACAGCCTGTCTCCGTGCAGGTGATGGTGGCCCCTCGCTCGCCACAAACGAAGCATTGCTGAAAAGAACACAGCAGCCCCATTAGCACCAGGCTCGATGCCGCCACCGCTGGCCCCACACCCCTGGGCAGGGCAGGGCACAGGGCGCGGGCGCTGCTGGGTCACGCTCTGCAGACCCCCCCTGGCGGACAAGGCTCGTCTGCCAGAGCAGCAGTTTGTCCCGGAGCGGGTTGGAAAGGCTGGGATTGCTTCCTTGGGGTCCAGGCTAAGCTCGCGGGAGCATCTCCTGGCCCAAACCTCCCTGTTACCATCAGGTCCTCACCTTCTGGGATGCCCGCTTGATTGTGTGCTGTATATCCTCCAGTAAAACTCCCAAAATTCCGTCCTGTAGTGTTCCAAGCCGATAAAGGCCATTCGCAAGAAACTATAGAATAGAAAAAAGCAGGATCTCGTTAGGGGTCATAGTTGAAGGGACCGTCCCTGGTGGGATGCTGACGGGAACCCTGGGGGAACTCACCAGGCAAAACGTGTGGGCACAGAGTCCATTCCTTCCGTGTCTGGGGCCGCAGATGTTCGGGTCAGCATCTGCCCGGCCACACAGCATGCATGCTGGAGGGGAGAGAGCAAATGGCACAGCCATTGAGCACCTTTGCGGGGCCAGGTGTCCCTGAGGGACTGTCCCCAAGGGCCTGTTCTGTCCCTGCCATGCTGGCTGATGGGCAGGGCCAGAGGCTGTGGAGGGGAAGGAGGCACAGCAGGCACAAGGGTCCCAGCAGGCACCCAGAGCCCGACCTGGGCCCCCCCTGCCAAGGAGCAGAGGGGCCCTGCCCCGGGGTGGTTGGGGAGCCCCTGCCTGCGCCCCTGCCTCCCCTCTCGGCCACAGGCAGCCCCCCCAGCACGCCCCCACAATCACCACCGCACGCCCCCCGTTTGGGCAGGGACGCCCAAAGCTACCTGGCACCCGCTGTGACAGAGCCCCCGCCTCACAGGGGTGGCTGGAGGTGCCACGCTGGGGCCTGGGCCCTCGGCACCCAAGCAAGAGGGTGGCCGCTCTTGCAGCCGGCACAGGCTCAAATGCCGGGTCCCGCGACACGCGGCGGAGAGGAAGGATTGCTTCCCTCGGCCTGCTGGCAACGCTCCCCGTGCCACAGGCAGGAGCGGAGATGTCCCTCGGACAGGGCTGCAGCCCTGGAGTGGCGGCGCCTGCACCGCACCTTTGGGCCAGCATTGCCGCCCTGCGGGAGAGCCGCAGGACACCTGGCGTTTGGGTCACAGCTTGCTCCCTCCTCACGTCCTTCTCCTACAGAGTTTCTCGAGAGCAGGGTGAGACCAGAGCTCGTTGTCTCCCCCAGACATCAGCAAGAGACGTTACAAAGCCAGCGGTCTTAATCGTCTTTACTGCAGTTGACAGTCCAGTCTGAGCCCTGACTCCTTTCGCCAGCTCTCACCATCAGGGTTCAAAGCCTCCTAATTAGAATCACAGAATCGTAGAATCATTAAGGGTGGAAACGTCCTTCAAGATCATCTGGTCCAACTATCCCCTACTACCAATGTCACCCACTAAACCATGTCCCTAAGCACCATGTGCAACCTTTCCTTGAACACCCCCAGGTGACTCCACTACTTCCCTGGGCAACCCGTTCCAATTCCTGACTATTCTTTCTGAGAAGAAATTGTAGTGGGCTTACTTGGCAAGTTTTGGTAGCAGGGGCCCATAGGGGTGGCCTCTGTGAGAAGAATCCAGAAGCTGCCCCATTTTAGATAAGGGCCCTGCTGCTGTCCAGAGCCAAGCCAATAAGCGACGTTGTTTGCGTCTCTGTGAGAGCATATTTAAGAAAGGGAAAAAACTGCTGCGGAACAGCAGCTGGGAGAGAGAGAGGAGTGAGAAACAGCCTTGCAGACCCCAAGGTCAGTGAAGGAGTGGGAGGAGGTGCTCCAGGCACCACAGCAGAAGTTCCCCTGCGGCCTGTGGTGAGGACCATGGTGAAGCAGGTTGTCCCCCTGCAGCCCACGGAGTACCACGGTGGAGCAGGGTTCCACGCTGCAGCCCGTGGAAGAGGCCACGGTGGAGCAGGTGGACCTGCACTGAAGCAGGCTGCAGCCTGTGGAGGACCCCCGCCAGAGCAGATTGCGGGCCGGAGCCGCAGCCCGTGGAGAGGAGCCCACGCAGGAGCAGGTGACCTGGCAGGAGCTGCCGCCCGTGGGGGACCCAGGTTGGAGCAGTGTGCTCCTGATGGATGGACCCCGTGGTACGGACCCGTATCTGGAGCAGTTCTTGAAGAGCTGCTGCCTGTGGGAAGCCCACGCAGGATCACTTTGGGAACGACTGCATCCCACGTTGGAGCAGGGGAAGAGAGTGACCGAGAAGGAACGGCAGGGACAAAGTGCTACGGACTGACCACAACCGCCATTCCCCCATTCCCCTGCTCCGCTTGGTTAAAGAGGTAGAGGAGGGTGGATGGGGGGAAAGGTGTTTTGGGTTTCTTTCTTTTGTTCCTCACTTCTCTAGCTTGTTAGTAATAGGCAATAATTCTTAATGTCTCCCTTCTCTGAGTCTGTTTAGCCTGTCACAATAATTGTTGAGCGATGTCCCCATTCTTATCTCAACCCTTGAGCCCTTTGTATCGTTTTTTCTCCCCCTTTCCTATTCAGGAGGGGGAGTGAGAGAGAGGCTGCGGTGGAACTTGGCTGCCCACCCGAGAAAACCACCGCTAATTTCCAAAGTAAACCTCTGGCGCAACTTGAGGCCATACTTTCTAGTCCTATCACTAGCTGTCTGTGAGAAGAGGCCGAGCCCTAGCTCCCCACGACTTCCTTTAAGGTAGATGTGGAGAGCAGTAAAGTCTCCCCTGTGTTTTCCGTGTTAAGATCCCACTTTCGGATCCAAAGCTGACAAAAGAGCAAACGTTAGCGGGGGTGGGTACAGTAAGCCCCCAAGCCACCACGACAACACAACCCTTCCCGTCACCCAACCCCCCTCTAACCCCTCATATTTATAGTACTTAAAATGGGGAGGGAGGGGGCTTTCCTCACAAATAAGGCTTTGCACCTTAAAAATGCAGCTCTGCACCTTACAGTGCACCTGGGGGCCCTAAAAATAAGGCATTGCGCCCTGAAAATGACAGCCTGGGCCGTAAAAGTGAGGGTGTAAGCAATAAGAAGCCAGCTTTGTCTCCAGAGAGCAGTCTCAGGGCCCTGAACAAACGGGCTTGGTCCCTACAAAGGAGCCCCTGGGCCTGCAAACCGAGGGTTTAGGCGATCAGAAGACGACTTGGGATGCCAAGCGGATGTTCTGGAGCCTGAAAAGAAGGCTTTGGAGCCTAGAGAGGAAACACGGGGGCTTACTAATGCGGCTTTGAAGACTTAAAATGGGGAGGGAGGGGGAGCGTGGGGAGGCCTGGTCGTCAAGGTGAGGCTTTAGACCTGGACCCTGGGCCTTTGGAGTCTCTGGCTCACGGACTGGACCCTACAGTGATGCTTCGGTCCCTCCAGATGGGTGTTTGGACCCTTAAAGGAGGCTTTGGGCCCTCAAATTGAGGCCTTGTCTCCTAGCGTGAGGATTTGGGACCCGAAGAAGCGGGGTGTTTCCTCACAAATAAGGCTTTGTACCCTAAAAGGCAGCTCTGCACCTCACAGTGCAACTAAGGGGCCCTAAAGATAAGGCATTGCGCCCTGAAAATGACAGCCTGGGCCATAAAAGCGAGGGTGTAAGTAATGAGAAGCCAGCTTTGTCTCCAGAGAGCAGTCTCAGGGCCCTGAACAAAAGGGCTTGGTCCCTACAAAGGAGCCCCTGGGCCTGCAAACTGCGGGTTTCGGTGACTGTGTTGGGTCTGTCTAGGACGGAGTCACCTTTCCCTGCAGCAGCCCACACAGTGCTGTGCTCTGCGGTCGTAGCTGGAGCAGCACTGGTATCACTCCAGCGTTGTGTCTGCTCCCACGCCGTCTTCGGGTCTGCCTCTGGGTATTTGGAGCCTGATGTTGTAATGGGGAGCAGCTTCTTCTCTGGGCTGTCCCCTGCTGGCTGGAGCATCGTCTCCGTTTAGACCCTGGGGATCCACCGGGGGACCCCGATGCCGCCCCCCTGGCAGATCTGGTGCTGCTGCTGCTCCCAGCACCGTTTTGTGGTGCGTGGCTGCTCCTGCGGCGTCTTCGGGGCTGGCTCTGGGCATCTGGGGCTGGACGTTCCAGCGGCTCTCAAGGCTTCTTGTCCGGGGTCGCCCCCGCTGGCCGGCGGGGAGTCTGCCTTCGGGCACCAAGGAGTGACTGGAGGTTCCTGGTGCCCTCCGACTGGCCAAGCTGGGGGTGCTGCTCCCAGCGCTGGGTTCTGCAGCACGGCTGCTCCTGCGGCGTCTTCTGGGACTGTGCCAGGTGTCTTGGGCCTGATGTAAACGTGGGCGAATTGTCCTCTGCTCTGTCCCCTGCTGCCTGGTGGGGCTGCTGCTCTCAGTCGCCTGGGAACTGTGGGATGGCCCCGGTGCTGCCTGGCTGCTGGTGCTGCTGAGGCTGCTCCTTTCGGGTGCTGGGGAGCCACAGGAGGGCCCCAGAACCTCCGGACTGGAGGTGCCAGGGCTGGCGAGCCCCAGATTGGCACTGGACGCTGTAATGCAGGAATCGCTGGACGTTCCTGGTGCTGCTTCACTGTCAGAGCTGCCGCTGCTGTCGCTGCTGCTCTGAGCACGGGGGGTTGTAGCACGTCTGCTCCCACACCATCTTCTAGTCTGCCTCTGGGTATTTGGGGCCAAACATTGTAATGGGGAGCGGCTTCTTCTCTGGGCCATCCCCTGCTGGCTGGAGCATCCGAGGCGATCGGCTCCGGGGCAGACGCGTTCTGCAGCGGATCGGGGGATCGAGACAGGCAGGGCTTTTTTTTCGGCATCGAGGCCACCCGAAGCAGCCGAGGGAGCCGCCAGGACCCGGCAGCCCTCACGAGGGAGGCTGACGAGGTGTAGGCAGAGCCAGCAGCGCCGCCTCCCCGGCCGTTCAAAAGCGGCCCGTGGGGAGCGCGAGCGACAGCAGAGTTGAATGTGGGAGATGCAAGCTTGTATCGTACTGATTCTGACCTGAAAACTCATGGGCCTGCGCTAATGAATGCGCAGTTAGAAACAGAGGGGTGTTTTAATGGAGTGAAACTTTGGAATCTCACAGGGAATGTTCATACTACAATTCGTCAAAGACACTTTAATTTCGCGGCTCCTAACTCTACGTGCCATAGTCTACAGGGTGACGGTTGGCTAATAACTGGGACATGTGCAGCCCAAACGACATGTCTGGCTGTGTAGATCGTAACCCCTTTTGCCAATTAAGCCAAACATGGTTACTAAAATGTTGTTGTTTTTCTAATCACAGAATCACAGAATGTGATGGATTGGAAGGGACCTTGGAAGATCATCTAGTCCAATTCCCCTGCTGGAGCAGGAACACCTAAATCACATCACACAGGAACACGTCCCGGGGGGTTTTGAATGTCTCCAGAGAAGGAGACTCCACAACGCCCTGGGCAGCCTGTTCCAGTGCTCTGTCACCTCACTGTAAAAAAGTTTTGTCTCATTTAAGCGGAACCTCCTATGTCCCAGCTTGCACCCATTGCCCCTTGTCCTATCATTGGGTGTCACAGAGAAGAGCCTGGCTCCATCCTCCTGACACTCCCCCTTTACATATTTATAAACATTAATAAGGTCACCCCTCGGTCTCCTCTTCTGCAAGCTAAAGAGACCCAGCTCCCTCAGCCTTTGCTTGTAAGGGAGATGACCCACTCCCTTAATCATCCTTGGGGCTCTGCATGGGACTCTCTCAAGCAGTTCCCTGTCCTTCTTGAACCAAGGGGCCCAGAACTGGATGCAATATTCTAGATGTGGTCTCACCTGGGCAGAGTAGAAGGGGAGGAGAACCTCTCTCAACCTACTAAGCACACCTCTTCCAATACTCCCCAGGATACCATTGGCCTTCTTGGCCATGAGGGCACAGTACTGCCTCATGGTCATCCGGCTGTCCACCAGGACCCCCAGGTCCCTCTCCCTTTCACTGCTCTCCAGCTTATACTGGTGACTGGGGTTGTTCTTGCCCAGATGCAGGACTCTGCACTTGCCCTCGTTATATTTCATTAGATTTCTCCCTGTCCAATTCTCCAACTGTCAAGGTCCTGATGGATGGCAGCATGGCCTCCTGGCATGTCAGCCACTCCTCCCAGTTTAATGTCATCGGCAAACTTGCTGACAGCACACTCCATTCCCTCATCCAAGTCATCGATGAATATATTGAACAACACTGATCCCAGCACCGACCCTTGAGGGACTCCACTAGATACAGGTCTCCAACTCGACTCCATCCCATTAACCACAACCCTCTGGCTTCTTCCCTTCAGCCAGTTTACTGTCCACCTCACTACCCGATTGTCCAGACCACACTTCCTTGTGTAGCTGTGAGGATGCTGTGGAAGACAGTGTCAAAGGCTTTACTGAAATCAAGATAAACCACGTCCACTGCCTTTCCATCATCTATCCACTCGGTTCTATCCTCATAAAAGGCTATCAGGCTGGTCAAGCATGACTTCCCCTTGGTGAAGCCGTATTTACTGCCCCTAATGACCCTTTTATCCTTGATATGACTAGAGACAACGCCAAAAATAAGTTGTTCCATCACCTTACCAGGGATGGAGGTGAGGCTGACTAGTCTATAGTTATCTAGGTCCTCCTTCTTGCCCTTTTTGAAGACCAGAGTGACATTTGCTTTCCTTCAGTGCTCAAGCACCTCTCCCGATGCCCACGACTTACCAAAGATGATGGAGAGTGGGCTAGCAATGACTTCTGCCAGCTCCCTCAGCACCTGCAGGTGCATCCCCTCAGGACCCATGGACTTGTGGATGTCCATCTTGCTTAATTGGTCCTTAACCCAGCCCTCATCAACCAAGGCAAACTCCTCCTTTATTCTGACTTCATCTGGGGCCTCAGGGGTACAGAGCTCCTCAGGAGAGTCACTGGCATTATAGACAGAGACGAAGGCATTCAGTAACTCTGCCTTCTCTTTATCTTCTGTTGCCAGAGCACCCACCTCATTCATTAGTGGGCCTACCTTGCCTCTAGTGTTAGTTTTATCTGCAATGTATTTGAAGAAGCTCTTTCTGTTGTCCTTGACCCTTCTCGCAAGGTTTAATTCTAAGGAGGCCTTAGCTTTCCTAGTTGCCTCCCTAAATCCTCTGACAACAGCCTTATATTCCTCGTAAGTGGCCAGCCCCTCCTTCCATGATCTGTAGACTGTCCTCTTCCACCTGAGTTTGCCCAGCACTTCCCTGTTTAACCATGAAGGTCTCCTGGCTCTCTTTCCTGACTTCTTACCTGTTGGGTTGCTCTGTTCTTGAGCTCGGAAGAAGCAGTCCTTGAATGCTAACCAGCTGTCTTGGGCTCCTTTTCCTTCAAGTACCTTGTCCCATGGAATTTCCCCTAGCAAATGCTTGAAAAGGCCAAAGTCGGCCCTACTGAAGTCCAGGGTTGCGATTCTGCTCGGTACTCTGTTCCTGCCACATGAGATCCCAAACTCCACCGTCTCATGGTCGCTGCAACCAAGGCTGCCCTCAACCTTCACCGTTTCAACCAGACCCTCCTTGTTAGCGAGGACAAGATCCAGCAGCGCTCCTCTCCTAGTTGGCACGTCCACCATTTGCATCAGGAAGTTATCATCAATACAATGAAGGAACCTCCTGGACTGCGGATGGCTGGCTGAGTAGGCCTTCCAGCAAATGTCAGGGTAGTTGAAATCCCCCACAATAACCAGGGCCTGTGATCCTGGTTCCATGGTATTCATTCTACAAACATTGCAAAGATTCTGGGCAGGGCTTGTGGCCTACCATTTCAACGCCGAGGAGGTTCTGGCTTTGCAGCTCTAATGTTTTCAGGAGCTTGTCATTGCAGCTAGGAGGTACGTGTGCCATATCATGTCTCACTGCCTGTGCATTTTGATCTAGAGATTTAGCATTGAACTTCCAACACAACCATTTTCCTGTACATAATAAGTGCAGAATGTCTAACCTGTTCATCGCAAAACCAGCGAAATTTCCTAAGTCGGTACATGTGCTATACCTAAACTCAGGTGTTGCTGAACTATACAGAGCTATTGCTGGCATTTCTGCTGTGCTTGAAATTACCCAGAATGCTACTGTGGGTGCTTTAAAGAGTATACAGTAGACTGATTAATTTGGTCTCACAATTGGCTATCCGATATTGTCTGTCCTTGGACTACATTTTAGCCTCACAAGGAGGTGTTTGCGCATCAATGAATATTACCTGTTGCTTTTTTGCTAACAAATCCAAACAGATCAAACAAGATGTGAATATTTTTCAGTGACAGATCTGTACCTCCCACCAAATAGCCCAAGAACAATGTGTTCTCGAAGGCCTGTCAGCTGACATGGCTGTGGTTTTGGCTACCAGGCCTCCAAACACAGGTGCGACATATCCAAATGATGTTGGTCCTCATTCTGACTGTCAGATTTGTGCTTTTCTGCGTTTTGTTTTGTATCAAATAGCTATTTGTTATCACTCTTATCTGAACTGGTACTGTATACCCATGTCTCAACCAACAAACACTCTCAGGAGTGACACCACTGGACCTAACGGGGACATGCGTCTCCTCCACCTCACACATTAGGAGGCAAGAGAGATGCACCAGATATGGTGTAGTCTCATAGTGATACACAAGTGGTCACAGGCCAAGGGATGGAGTGATGGGAGCAGCCATAAAGGCAGTCTGGTTATAAAGGGGAAAATACTAACACAAATGGCCTGCTAAAACACTGGCAGAAGATGTCTGAGAACTGCTAGCCTGAGAATCTGGCCCGGGACAAGGCCTGTGAATGAAAAGTGTCCTTGAAAAGCACATCTGGCATCTTTGACGTGCAGTTGGGTACCTAAGAAACAGAGGTGTCCTGAGATACCACTGGTATGCTCAAAACCAAGGAACTGTACCGACAACGTATAGTCCAGAAAAGTGA
Source organism: Anser anser (assembly GCF_964211835.1). Lineage (NCBI taxonomy): Eukaryota > Metazoa > Chordata > Aves > Anseriformes > Anatidae > Anser > Anser anser. The sequence continues at coordinate 7,768,660 of NC_139733.1, forward strand.
AAAATAGTCTGGAAAAAGGGGAAAAAGTCCTGAGAAAGTATGGAATTGTCAACTGTTGTTGGCTGTTCTATCTGAATGAAAAGACAGTCTGGGAAAACTATAAGTTGCTCTGAGAGAACGGAAAAAAGTATCATTGTCTATTGGCTGTCCTGGGTGAAAAACAGAAATTACTTAGATCTATTGGCTGCTCCAGATGGTTGTGCCCTACACCGTCTATGTCTCTGTGATACAAAAATGACTTTTTTTTTTTTTTTTTGCCACAAATGGAGCCTCCTCCTCTGAGAAGTTCCCCAGAATGAACTTTTCTACAGGATCTCCTAGTTGAGTTATTGGACCCTCACCAGGGATGCCAGGCTGACCGCAGACTCCACGATGCGGATCAACTTCAAAGAGAGACTTCGTCCATTGCCCACTGCAGGGCCCCCCTTCCTGGAGTGGTTTCAAAGCACCACTTCTGGGAGCCGTTTGGTGGGCACTGTGCTGCTGCTATTTTGAATTATATTTGTATAGAGGCGAGCATTTAATTACTTACGCCCAAGCTTATTTGTTGCTTCACTAGGGATTAGTTTGTAGCAATATGTGGTATTGGAATACAAATACGTACTGCTGCAATTGAGGGCTGCTATTATTGATTGCTGCTGCTGTCGAAATGGATATATACCTGCCTTTCTGCTAGTAATTTTGGGATAACTTGATATCGCTTAGGAAGGATAACCTTTATTAGCAGTGACCAGAGGCAATCCGTAAGGAAGGTTACAAAAGAAAGCCTCTCGCCTGTTCCCGCTGCTTCCACCGGGCCGCCCCCAGGTGGGACCCTCCCGTCGCCCCGCGCTCAGGCTTTGACGGCCCGGGGACGCGGGGCTGCGGTCACCCTCCTGCCGGGCCGGAAGGCCCCGAGGGGCCCGGAGCAGCCCCGGGAAGCGGGCCCAGGCCGCGGCCCTGCCCGGCGCCTCCGCCCGTCTCCCGGCAACGCGTCCGCCCGCCCGCCCGCCATGGCCCTCGCGGCTCGCCGTAGCGCGGCGGCGGCGGCGCGGCCGGGCCGGCGGTGAGTGCGGGGACGCCGGGCCTGGGCCTGGGCCGCCGCGGGGCCCCCTCCTCCCGGTACCCGGGAGGGGCCCGGCCGTGCCCGGGAGCTGCCCCCACCGGGGCGGCACCGGCCCGCGACGCGCGTGGAGGCTGCGCCCCGCCGGAGGGGGACGGAGCTGGGGGCTCGGGGCTCGGGCTGGGGGAGGCGGCGCAGGCTGAGGGGTGCTTCGGGGCTCGGGGCTCGCTGTGGTCGGGGCACGCGCCCGGCTTCGGGGCAGCTCCCGCTGCGGGGGGCACGCCTGGGGCTCGCTCCTGCTCGTGGGCAGCGCCAGCGGGGCTCTGGGGCGGCTGGGGCGGGGATGCTGCCGGGCGGCGGGTGCCGCAGCGGGTCGAGCGCCCGCGGTGAGCGCGGGGCAGGGCGGCGGCCTTGGGCGCCCGGCTGCCTCCTCCTCGCCGCCTCCATCCCCTCGCCCTGGCCGGAGAGGGAGGTATCGGGCGCAGCTGCGGGACGGAGCTGCGTTTGCTGGCCCTTCCTGCCTGTCCTGCCTCCCCTCGGTTCAAAACTGGCCTCCCCGCGCCGCTCGTTCTGCCCTTCCTCTGGGAGCCGCTCGCCATTGCCAAGAGTGGGCGGTTTCGTGCCTGGCCACGCTCGGAGCCAGGCAGGTTTGCTGGGGCCGGCGCTGTGTTTGTGCACTGAATCGCGGGTCGGAGCGGCACAGGGGCTGCTGTGCGTCCCCTGCTCTGTCCTCTCTCAGACCTGCTGGCAGCAGCATCTGCTCCAGTGGGAAAAGAGCTGTGGCACTGCCACGGTGCCAGCGTTGGTGCATCTTGTCCGGTGCTGGGCTCTGGTGTACTCGCGCTGCACTCCTTGCCTGGTCATTTAGGCCGTTTCAGCAGCTCGGGTACCCATCTGGCCACTCGGCCAGTCACTTGGCAAGCTCCCTGACTTTTCTCGTCCCACCTTATTTTCTGCTCTGTACGAGATGAGCACCAACCGTTTGATTCCCACAGTCTTTGCTCCCCTTGTATCTTTCGTTGCTTTTTGCCACAAAGCGGTTTGTCAGATGGCTGCCTAGTGAACGTGCCTCCCAGTGACGGTCAGCTACCTGGGTAATCAGAAACAGGAGAGGGGCATAATTGTCAGCTGGGCAGAACAGCAACTTGAATGTATTCTTCTTCTCCTGGCACGTGGCAATGGGCTCTGAGTTCTGCCCCTGCCTTTCGCTGGCATGGGGTCTGTGTGGTGGGGCTGGCTGGAGCATGGCTTAACGCTGTATCTGCGGGGCTGATCTGTCTGCTTGGGAAGGTGTTGGGTGATTGGACAGGAGGGGCAGGTGAGAGCAGGGCTGGCAGCCGGCTTTGGGCTCTTGTATGGCCTTGCCGTTAGCGCAAGGACTCGGCTTCGGCTTATCCGGGTTGCTCAGGCCACGCTCGTGAGCCTGCAAGAAAGGGACAAGTTTAACGGCAGCATCCTCCCCAGCAGGTTTGGGTCGAGGCGTCTGCCTGTCTTATGCCCGCTCTGGCACCGGTGCCTGTGAAGAATGACGTCGCGAGGTGCTGGGCCTGCTCTCTCAAGGAAGAACTACAGGCTGAGCACTGAGCCGGAGAAGTCCAAGGTCGCAGGTACGGGCTGTACACGCCTCGCACAAGCAGGACCGCTGTGGAGCGGGGTGAGCGCCCCTCGCCTCGCTTGAGATCGACTGCCTCCAGTGGCAGTGGCCGTGCTGAGAGAGGCGTGGTGGGGCAGAAAGCGAGTGAATCCCTGAGCCGAGGCGAGATTTTGGGAGGGCCTTTCCTGCAGAACGAAGGACTCCGCCAGAAACTCATGTCGCGGTGCCCTTTCTCCAGCCGTGTGGTGCTGGAGGACGTGGTGTTGCCTGTCTTTGTCCCATCGGACTCTGGGAGTTCCTCTTCCAGGGCAGACGGCCTCTCGGGTTCTCGGATTAATGCTTTCCTCGGAAATGATGATACTGCTGGGCAGTCCGTTTGCTCTTGCACCGGCCAACCCGGCACAATCCTGCTTGTGAGACCGCAAGGCTGGTATTTGAGGGCTCCGTGGCACCCACAAGTAAGGCAAGCTGCTTTGTGGGGCACCAGGGATTGTTTTGCACAAGGAAAGCTACTGCGAGGCATACAGCCTTAAGGAGGCTGTGAGTTAGCCTAGATGAGCTGTGTCTGCGAGCCTCTCTGTCCCCGCATCTTCTCCAGCACAGTGAAGAGATGTAGTAGCTACAGAGAACGTTCCAGGTACAAGCAGGACATCAGGAAGTGCAGTGGTGGTATTATTATTTTTATTTTTATTTCCCTTGGAAATGAAATTGGGTCCTCACATCCAGCTTTTGAAGTAACTTTATCTGGAAGTAGCAGAGCAGCGTTCCTGAGTACGTAGTTTCACGCGAGGGAACGACTGTACAGCCGCCCACTTGCATTGGAGAGCAGCTCAAACTGGAAGGAGCCCCCTGTTGCGGAGATGCGCTCCATAATGCTGGTGTCTAGGGCCGTTAGTGAAGACAGTGAGAACGTAAATGGCTTCCTGAAGCTGTCTTCCCCCGTGCTGATCTGCAACCTGGAAGGTTGTTTTCCTGTAGTTATCAATTTTTTGCTTGTACTTGAAATGAATGGTGTGAGTTTACCTCCTGACTCCTGAAGCTTACTTTTCTCTCCTTTTTCACAAGGGATAGTGAACAGCAGGCTGCTGAATGACTATCTGCATCGCGTCTTTACCAGTGCTGATGGGAACCAGCCTGCAGCTGCGTACAGGTATTGGACTTCTCATTTGCCAGACGGCAAGCAATGCCCTACCAGTCCCCAGAAAAGCCATACTGTGGTGCAAGGAAAGATCTTTTAGTGCCACGCAGTGATCTTTCTTAAAAGCACATCAGCACCGTGGTACAGGAATGACTCCTGGCTCTTGTCCTTTAATGGCTTTTCTAAACTGAAGGGCTTGACAGGAAGAACACTTCAGAAATTTCTGCATGCACAACCCCACATACAAGATCACTAGGCAGTGTTTCTGAAGTAGGTGGGCAAGTGGGCATTCGCCTTACCCTTCCTGTTCTCCCTCTGGTTGTAAAAAAGTGCAACGTGCACAGGTTTTAGGTGCAGTAATGCAAGCTAGGTTGTCAGTGCCCTGTAAACTAAATGCAAAGCTATTACTGATAGATGGGAGACCGTATGTTTCTCAGGCTGAGGTACTGTTGGTGCTTTCCCCATTAGGAGCCTCCAAAGGAAAGGAAACACAGAGTTGCTGTGCAGTGTCTGTTTTCTTCTGTTTGTTTTCAGATCTCCTTCACCTTGTAGCCCACCAACTCGTAGCTTTGGATGAGAAACACTTTCCCTGCATTTAGCTCTTTTGCCAGAGGCAAGTGGAAGGGGTTCAGGGCAGGTACAGGTGTTGCAGAGTGAGGCAGGTGTGTAGCTGCTGCCGGCTGGCGGTGCTGCAGACTGGCTGGGCTCACATTCCACGGGCTATATTTAGTGATGCCAGCTCAGATGTGAGCTCAGAGCTTCTAAAAATAGCTCCTGGCCCTCTATACACTTAGTGAGCTAAGGCTATTGTGGGGGGAGGCAAAGTGGGTTATTTTGCCACAAGCTCTCCTGTCAGTGTGCCTTGGAATATTCTATCTGCCCAGGCGTTTTGGTTTTCCATACTTCTAATTTCTTTGCCTGGTGATGAATGACTTGGAAGCTTAGAACTGGCAGTTTGTGTGCCTGGTCTCTCTGTTTTTTAGCTTCTTTCCACCCTTCTGCCTGGACTTGGATATTTGGTAGAAAGCCCAGTAGCAGTCAAATAGGTCTTGAAAATACCATTTGCCACATGAGAGCAACTTTTATGGTATGATATGTTGTCTTTGGACGCTTCTGTTCCTCAGTGGAGCTCATAGCAGACCTCTCTCTAGCTGTCTCATGCTCTTCTGGCCTCTCTCCAGATCTTCTTCTCCATGCTAGCTGCTGATTAATCTGCCTTGCTGAAGCCACTCTCTCTCATGACAACCCAAGCTGCTTCTTCATTTCCACTTCTGTGCATTTTCACATCCATCAGATTTTTCAAAATGTCTCTTACCACAGTCTTAAGGAGGTCCTAGTCCCAGGGAAGTGAGAAGGTTGTTCCACAGAAGATTTTGGAAATGGGAACAGGGACAGGAATAACCAGTGACTCTCACAGTAAAGGGAAATTCTGTTGGTCCCAAAAAGACCTTCAGTACGACTGATGTTGTTCTGTGCAACCTTGAGAGTCTTGGAAAAGAAAAGAGCATGAAATGACAAAGTTTGCTGCTGTTACGAAGCTATTTAGAGCAATGTAAACATAGGGTGGTTGTGAGACAGTGACTGGATACTGAAGTCATCATTGAAACTCGCTCTAGGGAAATGCGAGGTGGTGTATTGAAAGGGGAACAGCCCCAACTTTGTGCATAAAATAATGGGCCATTAGCTGACTTCTGCATGAGTGTGAGACTGGGTGGGGAATAAAACAAGGAGAAAGTCAGAAAAAGCAAATAGGAAGCAAGGGATTGTTAACAGAGGGATGTAAGATAATGAAAACTATTATGTCACTGAACGAATTAGTGCTTCATGCTCTTTTCGGTTAACACGTGGTTCTGGTCTCACTACTTCCAAAAGGGTATCTTGGAGCTGCAGAGGTTTTGAGGAAGGGTAAGAGCAACAGCCAGAAGTCTGGAATGGCTCCTGTATGATGAACTGCTAAGTAAGCTAGCCTTGAAATGAGAGAACTGGGGGAGGCTGCTGTGAGGAAGGCATCTAAAGTGGTAGCCTGAAATGGGCGGGGTGTGAGATTTCTATTCAGTACAAAAGGTGTGAAGACACCATGTTTTCTGCTGTTGTCAGAGGGAGGGTGCTGGGCTAGCCTGACCTTTGTTTGAACTGCTTCATCCCCTGGTACAGTCTTCTCTTTTGTTTTGTATTATGAAGTACTTGGGAAAAGAACTAATCCTGACAGGCTGAATTTGTACGATGCTGACTGCAGCAGTCTCAGTCTGTAGTCATTGATAATACATGCTGGCAAGATACTCTTGAGCAGACTGAAGACTTTAAGATCCTTTGTTAACTACTTTGCTTGTTCATGCTATGTTTGGTCCTTGATTCATTCATTGCACCAACATGCTGGTCAGCAGATTCCTCAGATTCATGGCAAGAAACAGATCAACAGAACTTCCTCGTTCACTGTCTGGACTGAAAGCCTTTAAAACATGAGGGCAGAGTTTTCTGAAGAGCTTCTGTGTGTGTTGATTCCCTAGAAAGCACCTGACGTTCCAGAACCTACAGGAACACCTTGACCGGTTGCTAGCAGAGGAGAATGGCTCTGAAGACAGTCGAGGTAGGAGACACAACGTGTCTGTGCAATTTGTGCTTCTGCTTGTGCTGCTTAATTGGGAGAACAAGTTGTATCATGCAAAAGAGTTCCCTCTGTAAGCGTCTTTCTGCCCTCCTGTGCTCTAATTTATTGTCCCTTTAAATCCTGCCTGGCTTCAGTTACGTGACGTGTTGGCCAAACATTTGGCTCAGAGTTTAGTTTGGCCTTTGAACTCTGCCAAAGTAAAATTTTCAGGTGACGTGGAAGGTTTCACGTGTCACCTGACTGCTGCAGAGCTCAGACCTTGAGCATTGCTGTGCAAGCTTCTTTTTAAATCACAGGTGTCTTCTTTCCTGAAGTTCTCATGGTCTAACGTGGATAATGCTGTTTGAGTCTTCTGCTGCTGCAGCAGAATTGAAGTGTTACTGCAGTCTAGCAGGTGGCGCTCATCAGGTGTGCTGCTAAAACCTAACAGGTTTTCTGCAACTCTTGTTTCAGATCAGGGAGCAGAAGGCCGGCTTGGTCCCTCTACTGTAGTGTTGGACCACACGAGCGGTTTTGAGGGGCTCCTGCTGGTTGATGATGACTTACTTGGGGTGAGTGTGATGCTGGCTGCAGCAGGAAATGGGCTTGTGAGACTAAAAGCACTCAGTTTGTTCTTCATGGCAGATCGCTGTCACTGGCTGTACAGTATGTTTTTAAATGGAGTCTACCCAGAAAGCTGAGGGATCCTGGAGGAAATAAATGAGCTCTCCTGGGAAAAGGTCTAGCAGTACCCCTAAGTCACAGCAAGCTCTGAGTGGAGCTGCAGGGAAGGGGAAGTGTTATGCTGGCCCAAGGGCTCACTGAAGAGCTTGGCTAAGCAGAGTTGGTGACAGCAGCCAGCTTTCCTGTCCCTCCCTCCAGTGACTGCCTCTTCCTTCCTTCCTTCTAGTCTTCTGTAACAGTGGTGAGAGGCTGAGGCTGAAGCCAGGCCTTGCTGCTGCACTGGCTGCTTCCTTTCTCCTTTGTTTCCATTAGCTCCCTTCTGTTTCCTTAGCTGATGTTCCTTGTACAGAAAATCAGCTGAAAGAATCCACTGGAACTGAATCCTTTCCTACTTCAGTCATTTCTCCACTCCTTTCGTACTTTCACCGAGCACACACAACCCTTGCTCCTGTGCTCGTTCCCTCTTTATTCTGTGTAGCCAGGAGGCTGCCCTTGTCTCCGCTTGCCGTTTGTCTAGGATTCAGATGTCTTTCCTATATAACTGTCACCTTTGTATGCCTGTCACAAATCACCATGTGTCCCTTGTACTGCTGCCATGCTGCATGTGTCCCTGGGGTTTATCAAGTAGAGATGAGCTGTGGGGAGGATGTGGGATGGTTCCCTCGGGCCTGTTGGCTCTAAGTACAGCTGCAGGGATGGGGAATACGTCACGTCTCTTCCCCACACTATGATCCATGAATAGTTAGTTCATCATGCTCTGGTTTTCAGGCCTTTTTGCCTAACTTTAAAATATCTTTTGTTTGTCGGTCCAGGTGATTGGCCACAGTAATTTTGGCTCTATCAGGGCCACGACGTGCGTGTATAAAGGTAAGGATATAAGTGGGTGATGCTTTGAGAAAGGTCCCAGCAGGAGTGTGTGGAGGCTTGCACAACTAGATAGCTCAGGAAATTTTGAATATGTTGCTGTTCTAGATCTTGAGCCCTGTCTTCCCCAGTTCTTCCACTGGCTTTTCCAGGAAGTCAGAAGGATGGAGGATTGCGTGGTACCCAAGTAAACAATTGGGAGGGAAATGCCAGGGATGTTGCAAAGATCCGTTGAGTGCCCAGATTCTCTTCTGTGGGAGCAGTATCAGGTTCTGCTTCTCTAACAATGAGTCAAGCAGCATGGATTTACTGTGTGTGTCATCTTTTTCTTTCAGGAAAATGGATTTACGAGGTGCTCATCTCTTCCCAGGGACTCATGCAGATTGGCTGGTGTACTCTCAACTGCAGATTTAATCAGGAGGTACTGTAACTGCTGCACCTGTCTGCTCTGTTACTCCACCACATTTTAGGTCAGCATGGAGCATTGCACTGGTGCTGCGCTCCTGCCCTGCTGGCTTTTTGTGCCCACCACACACACTAGAAATGCCAAATCTGCAGCTAACTAACAGATCTTTACTCAACTCTCCTTCTGGTCTCTGTTCCCTGAGTGGTGTGTGGAGCAAAAGGCTTGTGCACTGGGTGTGTTGCCTCTGCATGGATGTGTTGCTGTTCAGCTGGCAGGTTCTCCAGAGCGTGCGTGGCTCTGCAGTGCTGGCTGCTGTCTCTCGGGAAGACCCGCAGCAGCCAATACTACAGGTCTTTTTTGCCTAGGGGAGGCAGGCCCAGGCCAGCTCTTGTCAGGCGCTGGGTGGGATGTTTGATGCTGGGAAGGTGTGTCAGCTGTGGAGTTCCACTAACCTGCCAATCCCTGCTGCATGAGAGGGGAGGTGACAGGCATCCTGAGGGGCTGTTTTGGCAGTGTCATATATTAGTACCCTTCTTCTGACCCCAAAGTCGTGTATTATATATTTCCGAACCAAAGATCACACAGGTCATTGGATTCACTCTGCCCAGGCAGAGCACATGTGCTGTCAGTTGCTCTCCCTGTCTGCCAGTCTTCCCCTTGAAGCTGCTCTTGCAAGGAAGGGGATCCTCTCTGCTTGGTCTAGTCTGAATCTCTTTTATACTTTGGTGCAGGAAGGAGTTGGAGATACACCAGATTCATATGCATATGATGGCAACAGGGTGCGCAAATGGAACGTGACCACTACCAACTATGGCAAGGTGAGTACTGTCCTCCCAGGAAGGCGGAGAAGCAAACATCTCCTTCTGCTCCCTGGATTCTTATGGGCTCTGTGAAATGCCCTTGGGCTGTGCTCCCTGCTTCATTGTGCTCTTGGGGAGGCTGTGTGCCAGCACTGATTTGTACTTGAGAGGTGCTGGGTGTGCCACATAGGTGCTTTCTTTTAGCAGCCCCAGCAGACTGGATTGCCAGCATAGTGATGCTGGTGTGTCTGGAAGGCTCTGGTTCTTTGTAGCCCATCAGAGGATTGCAGTGTTGGCATAAGTCTGATCCCATGCACATCCCTAGTGCTGGAGGGGGAAAAAAGATCCCAGCCAGAGGCTTATGAGCAGCTTCCAGAAGTGTCTGAAAATGCCACGTGAGCTGCTGTCAGAAGGAGCTGTCTCTCCTGCAACCCTGAATCACAAGGGATTGGTTGGGTTAAAGTCTTTCTTCCGGTGTGGGAACACCCTAGATATATGTCTAACATTTTTCCTCTCCTTCTACTGCAGTCTTGGGCGGCAGGAGACATCGTCAGCTGTCTGATAGACCTTGATGAGGGCACCATTGCTTTCTGCTTGTAAGCATCTTTGTCCCGTTCCTTGTTTTGCAGGTGGCTGTTTGTCGTATACATGCTTTGGCACTGCTCAGCAGGTTGCTGAGCCCTCTTTCTACCCTCTCTCCTTTAAGTTCCTCAGTATCTCCAGCCTCTGCTTCTCTGCTTTGTGTTCAGAAGCCATCTAAATGGACTTTTGAGTCTCCAAAGTTCAGGTGGGAGCAGCTGGCAAGAAGGTGCCCAAGCAGCTCCTAAGTTTGTATAAAGTTTGCTAGGATTTTGGAAGGGAAGGCACGTGTTGTGTTGCTTAATACCACAGCTGGCTGAGCCCCACTGACTGCTTTTGTGGCCAGTATAGACCTTGCCTGCCCTAGACTCACAGGGAGGTGTGAAAAGGCTGATAGATCTCCAGCTTCCATCTCCAACAGACAATGAGCAGCAGCCAGCTGGAGTAAGAATCTGAGGGTGGTGAAGCCCTGGCACAGGCTGCCCAGAGAAGTTGTGGATGCCCCATCCCTGGAAGTGTTCAAGGCCAGGTTGGATTGGGCTTTGAGCAGACTGGTCTAGTGGAAGCTGTCCCTATGCTCTAGTGGAAGGGGTTGGAATTAGATGATCTTTAAGGTCCCTTCCAACCCAAACCGTTCTGTGATTCTATGAAGAATTGTTCCCTGGCCCTAAACTGCAGCCTGCAGCAAGTCAGCTGGAAATAAAAATTGTCAGATGCTTCTGCCATCTTTTGAGAATAGTAGATTGAGACCATTCTCCTTTTCTTTCCACCAACATCAAATGGATGAGGCCAAAAATGTCACCTGCCTTTAATATGCCCTGCCGGTCAGATATCTAGTAAGGATTTTGGTTGCCCTTGGTGCTGAGTGGGGCTTTTCGTACTGTGCAGACTCCAATGCCTTCTCATGCTGTTATATGAAAATGGGAATTCTGCTGTGCTCCCCAGGGCACTTGCTCAGTAAAACTGTGGGGTTTGCATGTCTGCCAAGCGAGGAGCCATGAATGACTGATGTGTCCACGTTGGCAGGGCTCTGGGAGGGGAATGCAGATACCTGGATTGTCCAGCTGACCACAAAAACCTCCTACTGTGGCTCAAGTTTTGTTGTTTTTTCTTCTTTCAGGAATGGCATATCTCTGGGAACTGCTTTTGATAACATCACAAGAGGTGCTGGAATGGCATACTTCCCTGCTATCAGTCTGTCATTCAAAGAGTCTGTTGCTTTTAACTTTGGGAGCCGTCCACTTCGATATCCTTTGGGTGTGGGAAGAGGAGGTCTAAAGGGAGAAGAACCTGTCCTGAGACCATCCTTTGAGGCTATAGAATATACATACCTGAGTGCAGTTCACTTTTTCTTGGCGCTTTTGCTCAGAGCAGAATCAAGGAGAGAAGCAGCCATCTCTCGGTGCACAACTGCAAGGCACGCAGTCACCTTTTCAGGTGCCAGCAATTGTTGAAATGAGGTTTGCTTTGAGCTCTCACTCAGTAGCTTACGCTGCAGCTGCGTGATGCCAGATCCCAGGCACTCAGCTCCTGCAAAGGTCTCACTCTCCAGGTCTGGAAACCCTTGTGCATTTGTGCTTCTGAGCCTGTTGGCTTCAGGTCTGTTCCACCTCTCAGGTATGCAGGACCTCTGACGTGGTAGGAGCATTGCCTGCTGTCTCTGTGCAGAAGCTGAGACTTGCAGCCCTTGTCAGAGCAGTCCTGGATGTGCTTGTTGACAGCTGTCATGGAGGCTCCTGGTGGTCTTTCTGATGAGGACAGAGCATTTAGGGAAATCCTTGGTGGTTGCAGTATGGGCAAAGTGGGGAAAAGATCTTGTGGCTTATCATCTATTTATTTGATTTGAACTGCGACTTAGGCATGCATGGATATAAAGTAAAATAGACACTATTTTCTTTGCACAAACAAAAGAAGTCTTGAAAGGATCGGATTGCACCTTAACACTTGCCTACGTATCCAGTGGAAGGCTACCACCCCTTGCAAGACCCTCCTGTCTCAGACCTCGTGAAGGCTCGCAGGCTTTTAGGCTACCTGAAGAATGTGATCCATATCGGGATCGATGTGACGGTAGGCTAAGGTTCCTGAGCAGGTCTGTGGGGCATCATGCCAGGAAACATGCTTATGCACTTCTTTGTACCTGCTGGTAGCTCAGATGTTTCCATACACCTATGAGTCTAAACACCTGCTTGCTTTTGCATGGGGCATGCACATCTCTGGACTTGCAAAATGGGATTCCTAATAGTTCCACCCTGAGGCTAAAGTTAAATCATACTGGGCTTCGTTCTCAGTCCTAAGACGTTTTCTTCCAAGGGGTGATGTTTGTTGGGGTCAGAACTGATGCATGTGATATTGCAGCCTTGAAAGAAACTTGTTCATATCCCAAATGTTTTCCTGATGTCCTGGTGCCATGATGCAGTCAAGTTCTCAAGGCAGGTCTGCCTCGAGAACTGTTTTGGCTATACCAGTGTTCACTAGAAAACATTTTTTTCCTCTAGGGTGAGAGATGATCTGTTTCTGCACAAAGGACAGGGAATGCCCTCTGCTCTGATCTCAGCTTGCTTGGAGGCCTGGCTTACTAGTTGAGGTCTCCTGCAGGGATTCCCATTTACAAGTAGTCACACGCACTCAAACCATGTTCTGGAAAAACAGATTGTCAGGCTGCATGCACGTTACTGATAATAAATGATGTCTGATCTGAACTACACCTCTCCAGAGACATGGTCCTGGATGCCTTGCCACCCTCATTTGCCACATTCAAGCTTTCTAGCCCAATGAGGTGTGGGGTAGCAAACAGTGGCTACTCCAGGCCCCCAGTTCTTTCAGTCGTTGGTGCAGGGTGGACTGGGCTAGCTCCAAGCTGTGTGTTTTTCTGGGTTTGGCATTGCAGGAGGGGAAGCTGGTGGAGAAGGACACATCCATGTGGCAATTGCAGGGAGAACCCACAGTGTTGATCACATTAGCCCACATCTTCAATTATTTCTCCCCTCTCATGGTGAGTTTTGACTGCTCAGTGCAAGTTTCTGTAGGTACCTGGTTTTGTGCTTGCAAGGGGAGGTGAACTGGGCCTTGGCCTTTGCTCGGAAATGACTCTGCCCTGGAGGACTGTTGACCTGCCTGTCTGTCTGCAGTGCAAGGTGTACCTGGTGGAAGATGTGCTCATGACCTTCCTGTTGAGCATCCTGGAGCGAGGAGGGGCAGTGGAGGCCCATCCCCTTATTCAGCAGCTGCTGGATCTCATGTGGCTTCTCATGGAGGTGAGTTGCTAGGGCACTGGTTCATGCCCAGGGAGGCCACTGGAGGTGCTGAGCATAGGAAACTTCACCCAAAAATACTGGTAGTGATCAACTTCTTTCCCTTACTGGTGATCAGATGCCTGTTTTTGCAGTAGACCATTGTTTCCCTGAGGTTGTCTGGCTCACCAAATGAAGCCAAATGCCCCAGTGGGGCTGCTGAGTTTGTAGAAGAGACAGCTCTTGTCCTGTGGGCTGGCTGTCGGTTGGGCTCAAAAGAACAGCTCCTCCATCATCACATTTACACAAGAGTAACTTGTCTTTCCTTTCGGGGTTGGTTCTGCCAACACCGTGTGCTGGGTAGGTTTGGGGGACGTGGGCATGGGTGACTTACCCCAGCCAAATGGGACCTGGGACTTTGGCTTGTCGTAGACGTCTGCTGGGTTTGCTTTACTAGTGCAGCTGCTTCTTTCCCTGTAGCAAAGTGATGGCACCAGCCACTGCTCAGACTTCCCTGTTGAGTCAGGTGAACAGACACTGTGGGTTCTGAGCACCTCCATTTTCAGTGCACAAGTGAATGCTGCATCCTTCCAAAGCCACACTCTGAGACCTATCGCTGTTCCTGACACCTTGCTGTTGCTGCTCAATGTGTTTCTTATTTTCTCAGGAGTATGAAGTGCACGAGTGCCTCAAGCAGCTACTGATGTCACTGCTGCGGGCTTACAGGTTTTCTCCCATCATCCCAGACCTGGGTTTGCAAGTGAGTTGTACTTCTTGATCCCCAGGAATTTGTGACTAGCCAACTTCTATTATGTCCCCTTGTCCAGGGGTACCTGATGTTTTGGATAATCTGCAGTTGTTTGATTTAGAGATGACAATTCTGTCCCATTGTACCTCTTAGAGAGTTGTGTCCTCTTCTGTAGATGGAGTCAGTTTTGCTTCTTCTGTTTCTGTAGATTCACTACCTCCGTCTCACCATTGCAGTCTTGAAGCATGAGAAATCCAGGAAATATCTACTCAGCAATGTTCTGTATCCTTTGTGCCTCCTCTAGCCTTCATCCCCCCTGCCCTCGATAACACAGCCAAAGAGACTGAAAGGATCTGCAGGTCCTGGGAGGCAGAAGCCACTCCATCTTTGGGAGTTTATTTCTAATTGCTCAGGTCTCCTCTGTCTGCCTGACACCATTCTCTGCAAAGTTCTGCTTTGAGGAGGGGGAAACAGTGCCACGAGGGAAGGTCACATCCACATCACTAACACACAGGACTTTATTTCTACCTGACCAACCTCTCTGGTGTCCCTAGAGCAAAACAGACTTCTGAGCAGTCCAGCTGCTGTTGTAGCATTTGGGCAGCCGCTGTGAAAACTGCATGGGGCTTCTCCCAGGAGAAGGGGGCTCTGGATTTTGCAGAGCTTTGAGTGGTTGTTGGAGAGGGGTCTCTCACTACGGCTCAGGGAACACGCCCTGCCCCTTCTCTGATGTAGCTGCTGTGCTTGCTTTAACGTTGCTGCAGCTTTGATGTGCTCCGTTCGGTTGTGTTCTTCTACATCAAGAGCCCGCTTCGCGTGGAGGAGGCTGGTTTGCAAGAGCTCATTCCCACCACGTGGTGGCCAAACCGCTTCACCAAGGAGGTGAGTAAGGGCACATCTTCCTCTAAGGAGACTGAAAGAAATTTGGTGGCCAGCCGTACCCATCATTTGCTGGCCCCGTGTTTCCAACTGTGTTAACGTTGGTGGACCCTTCAGAGCTGTGTGAGAGTTGTAGCCTCTACATTGCCTTATCATCTTTATTATTCCCTTATCAGGGATGTTTAGGGTACGTTGCTTGGGACAGGGAAGGGAACAGTTTTCTGTGGCAACGGATTTGGAAGGGAACCTCACAGAGTCTAAGGAACTGCAGATTGTCTTGTGTGTCCTCAAAAGATCTCCTGACATTATTCATTACAAGGCCAGGGGAGGCCTGTTTAGGCGTGGTGCCAGGTGCTGTCACGCACTTGTACATTGTCTCAGTGAGCTTCTGTTCCTCCTTTGACAAGACACTTTTCCTTGTGCAGTGCTCTCTTCTTAATCAGGGTCTGTCCCCCAACCAGGGCAAGGAGAGTAAGGAAGTGAAGGAGGAGAGTGCTGAGGAAAGGCTGAGGCGGCGGGCGTATGAAAGAGGCTGCCAGCGGCTCAAGAAACGCATCGAAGGTTTGTGAGGAAAGATGGAAACTGCCAAGACCCCATACCTTGTGTGCAGCCAGAGGGACCAATCCACAAGCTGCAACATCCCACCAGGGGACGTGAGCAAGCCAGAACTCCCCTTTAGTGGCTGTCCCCTTTAGGGGCATCCCCATCAGATGGGGATGGATTTATTGCTAGGTGGAGAAGGAGAAAATTCTCACAGTGATGGGACTAACATTCTGCTGACGCTGGTTCTTCCTGGGCGGCCTGTGCTGGGGAGGTGGCCTTTCTCCTGGTGACAGGGTACTGCAGTTGGGGTTAATGTGGGTGGGCGGTAGTTCTCCAGTTTTTGTTGTCTGACAGCAGACTGTTTTGTCCCTGTTCTAGTGGTGGAAGGTCTCCAGGTTCAGATTCTGAAGTTGCTGCTGAACAACAAAGACAGAGGAGGGGTAAGCACTCTGTGGATTTTTTGCTCCAGTATCTCCACATCCCAGGACTTGTAAGGTACAGATTTTTGCACTTTCTGTTAGAGTTCGAGTGCCAGTTCTGGGACCAGAAGCAGTTCTGGGAGTTGTGTGGTGGCTAACACATCACTGTGTCTGTACAGAAGTGCATCTGTTGAGACCTTCGGTCCTCAGAAGTAATTCTCTAACTGATCCATTAAGGCAGGCTGAATTGCATAAACTGAGACTTTGGACTCTGTTTAAAGGGGTATCAGATGCTATGCCAGTGTTAACCGGTTATATGAGCTGCATCTAGGCCAGTCTTGGGTCTCTGTTGAACTAAGCAGTCACAATCTGACTGCAGTTCATTCTACTCTGACAACTAATATTAATTCCAGAGAGAAATGAAACATCAGCTATGTGAGCGCGTGCCTCTAGGGAGCAGGTGGAGAGTGCTCATCTGGGTAAAGCTGAATATCTGTTGGCCGTGATCAGTGCATCCCAGTACAGGCCTCAGAAAACTCAGCACTGCGTAGCAGTGGCCTGTGAGATACTCGTGGGTGCTCCAGCATTGGTGGAGACTGGGTCAGTTGCTTTCTGCTACGGAGTGTGGCTCCCAGGCAGATACTGGGAGCTGCTCTGTTCTCAGTACCTCAGTACCTTCAGGCACCATCAGTACTCAGGCATCACTCTAGAGCCAGACCTTTTTGTGGGGTTTCTGGATGCGTGTTGATGTAGGGTTACGCTGGGGGTCTGCCTAATTAATATGGAAAAAAATAGCGTGCCCCTCTGCTTTAAGTGCCTAAAGCCTGAATGCACCCCTGGGCAAGCATGACTTGAGGCAAACATATTGCAGAGGTGGACAATTAATGCCTTTCCGTGTGAGTTCACCATCTACTTTTCCTCCTGCCAGGGGGAAGCCTCCAGATACATCTTCCTGAACAAATTCCGCAAGTTTCTTCAGGAAAATGCTAGCAACAGAGGGGTAAGTAGCAACAGAGCAATGTTGTTAGCAACATGCTAGCAACAGAGGGGTAAGCCTTACTGCAAGCCTCACTCTGAGAGCTGGTACCTCCAGGGTGGGAGCTCTTACCCTTTCGGCTGGGCTGCTTCCAGCAGATGAGCAATTGAGATCTAGATATGGCAGTGTGTGGGGAGGAGGGAGAAAATCTGAGGCTAGAAACCAGGGAGCTTAACCAAGTCCTGTGTAGTGATTCAGGCGGAAGGAGATCCTTGGGAGCAGCCTTGGGTGTGAGTTGAATATCCTGCTAAAATCTCTCAAGTGCAGCTGTGGTGTGCTCTGCCACAGTTGGCCTGCTGGCTTCAGCATCCTCTTCCCCGCCTGGATGAGGACTGGCCTTCCAGCTCTGGGTCAGGCTGTCGGCCTGCAGCTTTGGAATCAACCCTTTCTTCATCTGCCTCTCTGTGTTGAAGAGCAGCCCACCTTTAGTGGTGGAGCACGTGGTATACATCCTCCTCTATCAGACCAGCTTGTTTTGGGGCCAAGGACTTTAGAGGTGGAAGCTGCTGCCTGCCATCAGTGCTGGGCTCCATCCCAGTGCTGGAAACTAGAGGTGCTCTTTGCAAACTGGTGCACGTGAGCAAGGCTGAGAACAGGTTTCTTCTGCCTGTCCCATGTGGCCACTGGGACTAAGATGCACTTTCACACCTGCCCTAATGGCTGAACTCTCATTGTTGCCCTAGAACTTGACTGTGCTGTGCCCGCCAGAGTACATGGTGTGCTTCCTGCACCGGCTTATTGCTGCCCTGCGTTTCTTCTGGGATGGCCACAAGGCAAAGACCCCTGCTGCACTGAGCAGTGATGGTAAGGTCTGGTGGAGAAGCTTTGAGGATGCTTCTGTGTTTGGGCCAGGGTTTGCCTCTCCAGGATGCTGAAGGTTTTGTGTTTCTCATGGGTGCTGGTGCCTTCTATCACCCTGTGCTTGTATTTCCTAGTCATTCTTGGAAACTCCTATATGCAGATCCATTCCATTTAATACCTTGACCAATTCTGGATAATTCCTTTGAGAATTGCAGAATATCACCTATATTTGCTAGTTCATCCTGTATGCTCTGGAGCAGAGTCCAGTATTGATTATGGGTCTGTAGGAGGGTAGCTCAGTGGTCCAATAGTTCAAGTGGAGGGAACGATATTTGTGTATTTTCTTGGTTCTGAGACTGTGGGATTATGGGGAAATCAAGTCAATGCCAGTTGCTTTTCCACTCTTGAACCCAGCTGTGCCTGTCCCTTTTCTTGCTTTTGGCTTATCCTTTCAATAAGTGCCTTACAGTACCCTGTGGCACTCAGTGTCTGAGCTGGAGTAGCCGGGTGGAAAGCTGCCGAGTTTTCCAAGGATCCAATTTTCCCCAGTGCCTGTGGCTGGGAGCCTTGTTGTCAATGACCATCACTTGCTCTTGTTTCTGTGCAAATCTCGTGCTTACTTTATGGTGGAAGTTGCCTCTGCCTCAATGGCTTGTGTTCTTATAAGAACACAAGTTGTCACTCAGCGTGGCTTCAGGCTGGGCCGTGGGGTCTGTCTGAGGGCTTACCTGTTTGTGCTGGTGTGTGTGTGGGTCCTGTGCATGGGACTGATGGGACAAACAAATCTCCTTCTCTGCTTTAGAGGCGTATGTCCCTCCCCAGCTTTTCTATAACGGGAAGGTGGATTATTTTGACCTTCAGCGACTTGGAGGTCTCCTGTCTCATCTCAAGAAGACTCTGAAAGGTAAGTGCTCTTGCTTCCAATACCTGCACCCCAGGTCCTGGCTGAAGTTCACCCAAGAGACATCCCAGGGAGGGAGCTGTGGATAATGAATTGTGATTAAATGGAAGGAGAGAAGATCTGAGCTTTAGTGAGATGCAAGTTACTCTAGAGAAGACAGCATCTGTCTGGTGTGGAGCGTCCTTTAACTTGACGGCGTTACATCCCTGATTGGGGCACTAATTTGTCATCTTTTCCTAATTGCGTGCCTTAGCCTGAATGTTCAGTTGGAAACTTTTGTCTAATCTAATATCCTGATTTTCTCTTGCTGAGCTTTTACTCCTTTCCCCAGACTTATGGTGTGTGGTGGGCATAAGGGAGAGGAGCTGAGCACAGTATCACTCTCTGTGTCAGAGCACCCTCAGCCTGCCCAGCAAGCAAAGCCAGGGAGGCTGCCTGTAGAACAGGGGTTAGACCTACAGTTTGCCCTGGCACATCAG
Source organism: Anser anser (assembly GCF_964211835.1). Classification (NCBI taxonomy): domain Eukaryota; kingdom Metazoa; phylum Chordata; class Aves; order Anseriformes; family Anatidae; genus Anser; species Anser anser. The sequence continues at coordinate 7,787,390 of NC_139733.1, forward strand.
CAGCTCCAGCTCCCCTTGCTGCAGCTGTAGTGGCATGTGAGGCCTGCAGCGGTAAGACTGGGCGTCCAAGTCGAGCAGTCCTTCGGGGATCTTGCTTCAGCCTTTGGCTGGTGGAGGAAAGGGGGATAGTCTGGGAATACCTGCTGGGGTAGTGCTTTTGCTGCACCACAGCCAAGGGCTGGGAGCTGTCAAAGCGCTGACCATCAGCACGGCTCTGCTGGGTGTGAAAATGTCTGCATTTTCCTTGCTGTAACACTCCAACACGTAGCAGCCCCGTGTCCTTCCTGGACAGCTTTAAACCCATGACTGTGGACTAGAAGACACGGTGTTCAGGCTTTGTACAGCGTAGCTGTCATAGAATCAGAGGATGGTTTGGGTTGAAAGGGACCTTAAAGATCATCTAATTGCAACCCTTCAGCCATGGGCAGGGACACCTCCCACTAGACCAGGCTGTCCAAAGCCCCATCCAGACTGGCCTTGGGCACTGCCAGGGATGGAGCATCCACAACTTCTCTGGGCAGCCTGTTCCAGTGTCTCACCACCCTCAGAGTGAAGAATTTCTTCCCTATATCTAATCTAAACCTACCCTCTTTTAGTTTAAAGCCATTACTCCTTGTCCTATCAATACACTCCGTGATAGAGTCCCTCTCCATCAGAGCAGCCTTCCTCTGGGCTATAGGGGACCTGCAGTCCTAGTGAATTGGGGACATAAAATGGGGCAGTGTTGAAGAGTTGGAGGCTTATCAAATGGTCTCAGGCCCTGAGTTTCCTTCCCTATGCTACTCCAGTTTGTCCCCAGCAGTTGTCTCCTGGTTCCTTAGTTATTCTGTTTACTGCTGGTAGGAACAGGAACAGAAACGCGTTCTCAGTGAGCTGCTTGGTCTTCGTTCTGTTAGCAAGGGCAGATCTATTCCACATAAAGGGAACGGTGAGCCTGTTCTGATGCAGCGTCCAGCTTCACTGGCTGCTTCTCTGCTGCTGAAAAGCAGGAAAGAAGATGAGCCTAGGGCTGTGACAGGTAACTCGCGCATTCACAGCTGCTCTGGTGTGCTTTGTGCAGATGACCTGGCTGCAAAAGCCAATGTCTTGATTGACCCTGCAGAACTGCAGTCAGTGACTATGGATGATCTTGATGAAGATGAGGAATCAGCAACATCAGCAGCACAGGTGAGCCATGTACTGCAATTCATCAGTGGGGCCCCTGGAGCTGGGGCAGCAAGCTTAGCCTCTAGCTATTTGAGCTTTGCTTTAGAGAGAAGCAGTGTCTGGGCTGGGACTGTAAGCAGCCCGTGAGCAATTGGGTAAACAGCTAAGCATGCACGGGAGCTGCCGTAGATCAGCAAGGTCCTGGATGCACCAAGTCTGAGCAGCAAAATTTTCTCTTCTCCACATTCTAACTCCTCACAGACCCAAGTGTGCCCCCTCTCTTCAATGGCAGCTCTTGACACTTGCATTTGAAGGGGTGCAAAGCAACTGTAGACACAGCTTCTTGCTGTGCAGATCTGCTGATTGTGCCTGGCACGCGCCCTTAGGAAGGAACACACGTCTGCTAACTGGCCACTGCTGGCCCAGACTCGGTGGGGAAGGTACCTCCTCCCTTTCCAGTAGCCCCTGTCCATCTGTACCAAAATCCTTGCAGGGACAAGGGGGTAGTCAGCAGCCTAACAGCCGGAACTGTTCCTCCCTTAATTTCTTCTCAGTCTCAGCGTCCCTCTGCCGCCTTGGCCATCGGTGGAGCTCTTGCCAGACCTGGCTGGCTCAGCTCGCCCACCCTGGGCCGCGCCAACCGTTTCCTCAGCACCGCGGCTGTCAGCCTGATGAACCCACGGCGGCCGCTTGGCGCCCTTGAGAAGGTCAAAGTGCGCACGCTGAGTGTGGAGCAGCGTACAGAGGAGGACAGTGAGTATTGCTGCATGGTAGTGTGGCCCAGCTGTTCCCTGGGAGAAGGGCATCTTCAGCTCCCAGTACTCTCAAGAATAAAGCAATCTAATTACTTCCAGCATTGCTCCTTCCCGTTTCCAGCGCATACTGAGACCCACAAGTCCGCAGTCAGCCACTTGGCTGTCCTGCACGTGACACCGTTGATGGTGTCGCTTTGTGCAAAGAGATGCTGCCTTGGCTCCTGCAAGCGCAGCGAGACTTTGCAGGGGCGTAGTGCGGAGGCAGCACGGTTGTTGTTGGGGTGGGACCAGGCAGGTCCCCGAAGCACAGCCTGGGTCTGTCTGAGCAGGTCTGCCAGGTCAGCCCGATGCAGGCAGTGAGATGGGGATGGTGTGTTTGTGCGACTAGTGAATCACACGGGATGGGAAGGAAGAATGTGTTTTAGATGAACAGCAGAGCTTTGGCCACTGACTTGGGAGAGGTGCAGGCAGAAGCTGAGGTGCCAAAATGCCGTGCTGAGAACTTCTCTCCTGTCCTGGGGGCGGATTGCAGTTGAAGGCAGCCATGGAAATGAGGGTCTCTTACTGGGGAGACCTCCAGAGGAGCCAGACCAGCCCATCACAGAGAACTCCCTCCTGGAAATCCTGGATGGAATAGTGATGATGTACAACCTCAGCGTCCACCAGCAGCTCGGGAAAGTAAGTGACACATGCTTTGCAGGCATCCATTCTCCCAACCTCCATTGTTCCTACACTGACTCTCTGTTTTCTGCTTGCTTAGTGACTGTGTGTCCTCCCAACCCCCATGGGGGATCTGATTGCATGCTTGTGTATCTAGGGGAAAAAATACCCTCATTTATTGTTGGAATCTGCTTGTTTTTCAGATGGTTGGTGTGTCAGATGATGTGAATGAGTATGCCATGGCACTGAAAGACACAGAGGAAAAAATCAGCCGCTGCCCAAAGAGGGTAAGTGTCGCTGGACTCCTCGCTTCATTCCTCTGGTAGCTCCTCAGTACCTGGCAAAAAGCATGAAGCACGGTGCCTGATTTCCAGCCTTGGAGCAACGTCTTGTTGGGGTAGTAATCCATGCCTGGAGCTGGCAACCACATTTCATGCTGTGCCAACCCATTGTACCACTGCCTCAAGGAATAGAGGCACTGAAGTAATTGCTTCGGCTTCTCCCAGACAGTCTGCGGCAACTCGCAAACCTCTGTGTGCTGCAGGCAGCTTGGAGCCAGCCTCCTGGGGTGGGAATGTGGGGGTACCCCAGGATTGTGATTTGTGGTTTGGAAAGGTTTCCTGTTCAGAGGAGACTCTCCAACCTCCAGCCACACCACTTTTGCTTGGGCTGCTGGGGCTATTCCTTACACCTGTCATTCACAAGCACAATGAAAGGTTCAGAAAAAAAAAAAAAAGTAGGAAATACCCTGCTGTGCTGGACTTGGGACACTTATGTCCTGTTCCAGCTGTCAGACTGAATGTATCTGATGATGCGTTAAAAAAGTATCTCTGACAGCAGTTGACCCTAAAGCCACTCTCCACACTGGACCAGTGTCTGCATCAGGCCTTGTGGGCTGCAGCTGAGGCCAGTAAATGCTTTTTATAGCACTGATTCCCACTCCCTCTGCAGAAAGGCTGCTGACCCCTTCCTTTCCTGTTAATACTCCCTAGCTAGCCCCAAGGTATTACTTGCTTTTGTGTTGTTTGTCCAGCTCTGAAAAAGGATAAGTGGAAGTGATGTCTGCCCTTGCATTTCTGTACTCTTTTTTTCAGAGGAGAGACATCCATGAGGAGCTGCTGAAGAGCCAAAAGGTCTTCTCTGAGAAACTCAATCACCTAAGTCGTCGCCTTGCTTGGATAAACGTCACCATCTATTCGAAGGTGGGCAGGAGTGTAATGTGAGCAGCTCAGAAGATACCAAGAGAGCGTGTCTCTGTATCTGTGGTGTCACACATGACGTTTTTGCCGGTGCTGGAGCAATGCTGATCTGTGGGGCTTGTTTCTGCCTTCATGTGCATGAAGAGCCTCCTTCCGAGGCCTGGACCCCCTCCTGTCCCAGCTTTGGTCCCTAAGTGTTTGTTAGGACACATCCCGATCTGTTCTGAGCTTTGGGTGGTGCTGTAGGCTTTCCCTCAGGAAGTCAGGTCTCTGTTGCAGACAGAAGGGTTCAGGTCAAATGCCCCGTCCAGTTCCTGGGGAGTGCCTAGAGGACAGAGGCTACTGTGAAGCATTTCCCTGAGCTGTGCTGTGCATCACAGGGAGTTCTCACTAAGGCTCTTCCTGCAATCTGCAGGATCCAAGTGTTAGGCTTTTCTGCTCAGGTGTTCTCCCCTTCTTCACTTGGTTCCTATGGGGAGAGAGTGCTTTGTACATTTAGTAACCCAGTGACTGTTTGCACAGGTTGTTCTTTCTTCCTTGCATTCACCATCTTCTGGTGTAGTCTCTGGTCTGTTTTCTCATGAGCAGTTTGTGCTCTTACACTCTGCAGATCTCCTCTTCCTGTCTTCCCTTGCCCATTGCCTTGCCCCATCTGTGTTTGTACGTTTTTTGGTTGTTTTTTTGTGCTGGGGAAGAGGACACATTTCTCTCAACATGCAGTAGCAGCATGTGTCCCAGGATGTAAACGGAGTGGAAGAACAGTGGCTCCTATGAACATGTCTGGCAGAGCTGCAGTGGCTGATCTGACTCAAGCTCTTTGCTTGTCCTCTCCTTCACTCCCAGAGCAGGATCGCACAACACAGTGCGGCACTGCAGGAGCTCTCCAGCTGCATTAGCATAGACCACGCTTGCCAGAAAATACACCTTTCTTCCCGGACTCCTCTTGAGACGCTGGGGGGCGTTACTTGTGTGCGTTTCAGTCACCACCACGATTGTTCGTGTCTCTAGATGATCTGTTGTCCTATTAAACGTGGGTACCTGCCTCCCACCGGGAGTGCGGGTTTGTCACTCTTCTGGATTTACCAGCAGCATCTGCTCGTGCTTCTGCCTTGACCTGCTTGGTCTGCAGGGAAGGCAGGTCACTAGTTGGGTTGTGAAATGTGTGCCAGGAGCCGAGTGAGCTTGCTCCAGAGAGGAGTGTGGCTGCGTGGAGGAGCCTGTCCGTACCGCCTGTACCTTGAGGGCTGCCCCTCACAGCTGGCACAGGCGTTTCCCAGTGGAGACGTGCCCCCAGAGGGCTCCAGCCTCCACAGGACCTGCCTGCTGCGGAGGGACATACCCGTGTGAGTGGTGCTCTTGGACAGAAAGAGACTGATTCTGCTCTCCGTCTAGAGGTGAAGTCCTGCTCTGTGCTGAGGTGTTGAGCATGGGAGGGGCTGCTCCTTTGGGGAATTAGTTACTAGTTTATTCTGAGCTGAGGGGCTCAAGGTTAGCTAAAAGGGAGACCAAAACATTCTTAAAGTAGACAGTACCATCTTATTTTATTATGACGCTATTTATCTGTCACACTGTGGGTGACTGTCTCTCTCTCCTCTTGGCGTAGGCATTCTTCTGTCTTGGCAATACCTAAGATGATGTTTTTAGGTTATCAAGTCTTTATAAAATCAAATGCAGCTTTCTTTACCTTAATGTTGTCTGCACACTTGTTCTTTATCCTGAAAGCAACAGTTGAGCTGAGGTGTGTGTCAGTGTTGAGATAAAGATGTCTTTTATTCAATTTAATTGATTTATACTAGTTCAGTGTAATTTACAGAAGAAGCCCATGTAAGTCTCCCAAAGATGGTAGTGGCATACTTTAGAAAAGCCCCTAAGCAAATGAAATCACTTATCTTCTGATTATTTTTTTTTAATTAGAAGTGTAACTCTCTTCTCTCTGTTTATATGCAAATCGCTATTGCTTATGGTATTTCTTGGCAGTACAGGATACAAAGTAGCATTTCCTCTTCCTATGTCTTTGTTAGTACTGATTTTTATAGCTTAAAGTTATGTAGATGCCCTTAAATTTCCTGGGTTTGATCTAGGACCCCCAGAGCTTTGCTAGAGAAGCAAGAAGCCAGTATTCCTCAGGATGGTAAAGCTGGTTGAATGGCTGGCACAGAATCTAAAAAGCAGTGGCTGCCTATTGCAGGGATCTGAGTTGGTCTAAGCTTTCTGCCAGTTCCCATTTGTTAGTTCCTACAAAAGATGAGCTTTTGTTCCAGCAGATTTATGCTGGGAATGCTAGTGCCTGCCTTCCTTCAGCCACTGTACTTGGAATTAAAATCAGCGTGCCTTTTTTTGCCATCAGGCCTGTGTGGTCAGATAGGCCCCACCAACGAGCAGTTCCTGGAGGGCTGCAATGCTCAGTGAGACAAAGCCACTGCTGATCTGATCTCATACTAGTGCTCACTGTGCTCTGAGTTTGAGGTTGGCGTAGGGATCCCTGGTTGTTCCTTCCTCTGACACTTCTGTGGCTCTGTGAGAAGATCCAACAACACAGATCTGGTTAATGAACTTAGAGCAGCCATCTGAGGAGCACCTCAGACACGGAGATGTTTGTAAGGCCTGAGCATTGTGCTGACTGTTGTGTTTTTCCAAAGAGAAGCTGCTCAGAACTGACTGGGGATTGCTGTGTTCTCTCTGGTCAGGAGAAGATGCAGGATATCTATTGGCTGCTGCGAGTGTGCATCCGCACCATCGAGCATGGCGACAGGACAGGCTCGCTTTTTGCTTTCATGCCAGAGTTCTACCTCAGCGTGGCTATGAACAGCTACAGTGCACTCAAGAACTACTTCAGCCCTGTCAATAGCATGGAGGAGCTTCCAGGTAAGGGGTTAGAGAGTCCTTGCTAATTCTGGCCTGATAAAATCTAAATAAAGCCACATCCTTGTGATTAAATACAAGGGCATCCCATCTGTGTCCTTTGCTGGTTGTGATGTCCTTCACTTCGTATCATCTATATGATGTGGAACAAGTCCTGAGTGCTGTTCCTTGAGTAGGTACCTACTGCTGAGCTACGGCCTGTACTGAGCTTAAGGCAGGGAGCCCATGCTTTGCCCAAAGCCGTCATGGTGTTGGCTGTAGTGAAAATCACTGGCAGCTATGGTTTTCATTTCCAAGGAGCCGTCAAGAATGGGTTGGGATGCTGGAGGATGTCATTGCCCTGACAACACATGCTGCTGGTTGCTGGGTGGGGGGAGACGTGCCACGAGTGCAGAAACTGGGACTGTTTTCAAATCTTCATGGGACTGGGATATAGAGATGACCACCCAATTCGTGCCAACCATCTTTGTTTAGGTGGATTCCTTCTGTGCATGTTCTGTGCTTTTCCTGGCTATGTGACCCCAGTGGTTCTTAGCAAAATTGTTCTGTGCTTTCCAGAGCCTGCGAAGGCAAGAAGACCTGCCGTTCCAGCCAACAAGACGTAGTTAAAGTGTTCACATCCATTAAGTGAGAGCTGTACCTGCTGTTCAGGGAGCAGCATAATTAAGCAGTAGCAGATTTCTTCAGGGCCTGCAGGCCGGACGTGGCTTCTCTGCATAGATACAGGGTGCTAGTTGTGTTGCTTAGCCCCTTCTGCGTTAAGCCTCTCTCTCTTGCCATCCAAGTTGCATGGTTTTATCTTTCTCGGAGTAACTGCTTTAGACTCTGCACACTGAGGTGGGAGGCTGTGTTGTAGACCCATGTTATCCCATCTGTTTGTTTTGATAGCTAGACATACAACAAAACTGCAAAGATAGCTGCAGCAGGAATGAATCCCAGGGCCTGTCCTGTGTCCATGGGAAAGCTGGCCCACAGGGCTGCCCATTGTGCTGTTACGTGACCCCTTCTCCCTCCTCTTTGCAGGCTATGAAGAGACTCTGATGCGCCTCGCTGCCATCCTGGCCAAGCACTTTGCTGACTCGAGGATTGTGGGCACAGGTAAAGCTGCTCTCTTCTTCTCTGGGGTGATAACGGTGCAGCCCTGACTGGTCCCACTGCTGGTGGCTCAGCAGACTTGCATTGGGATCTATCTGCTGAGCTCATGGAGTGCTCTATACCTCCACATACAATGAGTGTCTGGACTCTGCCCTTACCCAGCACGTCCTGCTTATTTCAGGGTTAGATACATGACCTGGGATACCCCTTTGAGAGCAGGACTCGTGTCCCAGCTACTTGCACACTGAGTCTGGGATTTCTTCTTAGCTGCCAGGGCACAAGGATGGTGAGTCTCTGTTTTTCCTGAGCTGGAATAGGAGTAGGCAAGCAGATGCAGATACAGATGGGCTGTAAACGGACATCCCCAGTGCGCTATGAGCTTTTGTTAACGTGAGGAACACAAATTTGTAGTAAAATGCTGATCTCTGCATGTGTGCTTCTGCCTTTAGTTCTCTGCGTTTGGGGCATGACTTGGGCTTCTGGAGAAACCCAGCATCCTGCTGAGTGGACTGTGTCTACTGCCAAACCAAGATTCCCTGTTCAGCTTGATGCTCATCTTGGTTAAATCTGTAGGGAAACCACTGCTTCTGGAGAAAGAGACTTCAGTGTTTTTCCTTCGTCAGCTCAGCGTGTCCTCTGTGAAGGTCCCTGAGTGTATGACCCTGTAACATATCTGTGGGGATCCTGGAGACCGAATGATCCAACATGTCTAGTTCCAGCTGCATGGAAACCAGTTTTGGACACAGGCCTAGGCTCGTACTACTCTAAACTCTTCCTAATTCAGTAGCCATTTCTGAAGGCGTGTTTATCCTGCTTCCCCAGGAGGACACACGAGTCCTCCTCTCAGCTGTGTCATCTAGACTTAGAAGTGACCCTGCTCCTCTTTCAGAAGCTGCTTTCCCTTCATCCTTTAGATCACACTGTCTTTCTGAGAGGCCAGGCGAAGACTGTAGGCATACTTTTCTGTCGCAGACCACAGTGCTGCTTGTCATACCACTCGTCTGCTGGCAACTGTCACATCCACAGCAGAGCACCAGGATGCTTGGCTGCTCTTTTGATTCTGTGGAGGTTGGCTAGGTGAGCTTGTGCTCTAGATTAAAATGATTTAAAGTTACCTGGCTGGCTGCACAGGAGTAGATCTAGAAGTACTCTGCAACCTTTAACAGGAAGGCAAGAGTCTAGGAATACCCTCAGCTGCTACGGCTAAAGACAGAAGAGACAGTGGGCTCAAGAGACAGACTCAGGGCACTTGACTCTTATCCTTCAGACACTCCCACTTCATGACTGAGCTTCCCTCTGCACAGAGGGTGCAGATGCTTCTCGGACTGAAAGTGTAGGTCAGGCAGAAATCACAGTATCATTCATTCAGGTTGGAGGCGATCTTGGGAAGTCTCTAGCTGCAGGGTCAGTTATGATGCTAGACTAGGCTGCTCAGGGCTTTATCCACTCTGGTCTTGAAAACCTCAAAGGATGAAGGCTGCACCACACAGAGCCTCTCTGCACAACCCATTTCAGTGCTGGACTGTCCTCATTCTTCCTCATATCCAGTGTGAACCTCTCGTTTTAATTTGTGCCCATTCTTTCTTACCCTCACCCCGTATACCGCTAGTAGTTTGTAACCACAGTCACGGACCGCATCTTAGTGATAACCTCTCATCTTCCTGATAACCTCCTTGCAGGTACTGGAAGGCTGCTGTAAACCCCAAAGCTTTATCATCTCTGTGCCCAGCTCCCTTAGCTATTCCTTGCAGGGCAAGTGCTCCAGCCCCTGACCATCTTAGCAGACCTCTGCTGAACTCACTCTACTCTATGCCTGTCCTGTATTGGGGGTCTCAAAATAGGATGCAGTGTCAGTCGGATCTAATGAGAGTTAACTAAAGGGAGATAATCACTTCCCTTGATCTATTGGCTACATTCCTGTTGATGCAGCAGAGGATACTGTTGGCCTCCTTTGCTGCCAGGGCATATTGCTGGCCCAAGCTCAGGTTACTGCTTGCCTCGAGCCCCAGGTTGCTCTCAGCAGTGCTGTTCCCCACCCACTAAATCCCAGCTTGTAGCATTGCAAAGGCCCAGGTTTCACCATTTGTCCTTTTTTTTTTTTTTTAATTTCATGAAGTTTCTGCTGGCCCATTTCTCCAGCCTATCTAGGTCCCTCTGGCAACCCTTCCCTTGACCACATCAACTGATCCCACTAATTTGGTGTCTGCAAAGTTGGTTCTTCTCCAGAACATGTCCAGGGAGGGTCTGTTGTAAAAGAGGGCTAGTTTCTCCCAGCCTCTGGTGTTCAAGTGCTCTGTGGCACACTGTGTGTCCTTGGATGCCTGTCCTAACCCGCTCTCGTTCCTCCACAGACATCCGGGACTCCCTGATGCAGGCGCTGGCCAGCTATGTCTGCTACCCCCACTCGCTGCGTGCTGTAGAGAGGATCCCGGAAGAGCAGTAAGTGCTGCCCTGCCTGCTCCCTGCGGGAGGGCTGGGCTGGTGGCAAGGCTTGGGGTGAGCAGGTGGGCTGCCAAGCATGGCCGGGGGTAGAGGAGCTGCAGCAGAGTGCGGGAGTTGCTTTGGGGAGCCTTTCTTCTCTCTTACACCAGTGGGTATTGCTCTGTCCCAGATCTGTGGGTCCTACTGTATGTCCTATTTAATTCCCTGTCCCCAGACCCTTTGCAGCTGACCTATGTCTTCTGTCTGGTAGGCGGATCTCCATGATGAAGAACCTCCTGGCTCCCTACGAGCAGCGGCCCTGGGCGCAGACCAACTGGATTCTCGTCAGGCTGTGGCGGGTGAGCATCCCTGCCTCTCGCACCACCTGGGGCTGGGGGGACACTGAGCGTTTTGCTTTCCAACAGCAGCGAAACCCAACTGTTTGTCATCCTCTGAGATCTTTCTTCACCTCTTTTACCAGGGCTGTGGCTTCGGGTACAGATACACACGGCTCCCACACTTGCTGAAAACCAAGCCTGAGGATGCCAGCCTCCCCAGCCTGCAGAGTGAGTGGGCCGGGGCACTGGCGTTTGGGATTATGAAGGGTGGTTGAGGGAGGGATGGCATCTTCTCTAGCAGGCATCTCTACTATGGGCCAGGCCAGTGGGAGAGATGGCTGCAGAATTAGGGGGATCCTAACCAATTATCCAGGCCTGAGCTTTGCAGCCAGCATTTTCTGGGCATTCTCAGTCTTCTGCACTTGCTGATGACTCTTTTGGAGACTGGGTGCTGGGTCGAATTCATCCCAAGGGGGGTTCTCCCCTTCAAGGGCAAGGTGAGAGGCCCAGGGGTGCATCCTTACCAGAGCGTTACCCCAGAATGTAAGCGTAGGAGAAGTAGCTTTGATGTCTGCAGCAAGCAGCTGCTATGGGTAAGCTGATGACTAAGGCAAGCAGTAGGTACCCTGTGAGAGGGAGTGGGTGCCCAAGGAGGAAGGGCACTGGAGAAGTTTGCAAGCAGGGAGTGTTTTAACCAGGCATTTCTCTTGGAGCCTGGCAGAGCCTGTCCTGTCTGTGATGGCGGTTCAGTTATCAGCACTACTGTCAAACCGAGGGGTTCCTCAGCTCCGCTGCATCTGAGAAAGACATGGGAAGGAGAAGGTACCTTTCCTGAGCTGAAGTACATGTCCTCAGCTTCACCCTTGCAGGGTCTTGGCCAGTCTGGATACGCTCCTGGTTCCTCTCTGCTGTGGAAAAGGCTTCATGCCAAATCTTGCTCCTGGAGAGCCGCTTAGGGATGGGGGACAGAGGATGCTGCAGCCTGATGTGGGCATGTGGAGATGTGCTGGAAGCCCCTTCTGGTGGGGAGAGCTGCCTATCCCTGTTCTAATGGCACTCTTGTTCTCTTTTTCTCTCCTGCCTCTGGGTGCCCAGGAGATCTCTCTGTTGCTAGTTTCCAGAGTAAGTTTGGTGTGTGATCCTCTCTTGTCTGGTGAAGTAGCTTTTAGAGAGCTCCCTCCTTCCTTTGTTTCACGTAGAGAGAATCTTCTTTTGGGGGGCACAGGGGTTCACACGAGGATCTCTTTTCTCAGTTACAGCCCCAGGAGATGGCAGGGAGGCTGGCATCCACATGGCAGATTCTGAGGCTGCATCACGCAGCTCTGCCTTGCTGCAGGCTGTGCCAGCCTTGGGTTCCTCCCATCCTCGGAGGACAATGGGGAAGCCCTGGTACATGTGGCAGGGACCTCAGGACTGTCCCGCACCCTCTAACTGCACAAGCAAGCCCCCAGGTAGCTGCCGTCAGTGCTACAGAGTGGTCATTGAGACCCCCCCCACCCAGGGAAGTTTTCGGGCAGGATCAAAGTTCCTCAGTTTTCGAGACCTCTCTAAATCCATCTCCAGATGGCTCCACGCAGTCTGAGCCTGGAGTGGGCTGGGCAGGCTACTGGGGACTCGATCCTGGGGCTGCTATTTTAAGGTGCAACTGAATCAATAATGAATGCTGATTTAATTGAAGAGGGACATGGGACTCAGAGGTGTCCTTGAGGTGCTGCCTGGGAAAGGAGGAGGAGATGCCTTCACACCCATCAGTCTTCACCTTGTTGCAATTTGAGCGTTGGCAGGGACAAAAAGGACAAACGTCTGAGCCAAAAAAAATTTTTTTGTCTGGGTCTGCTTCTGCAGGCCAGTCTGAAGGGAGCTTTTGCAAATGCCTCTTCTCTAGTGCTCCAGCCTCATCCTGCACTGGGGATGCTTCCTTGAAGGACTCTGGGCAGGTGACAGAGGCGTGCTGGCTGTCTCTCGGTATCTTTGAGAAATGCAGAGCACCGGCTGCTCTGCCCTGCATGTTACCTATTCCCACTGATGGCGAACACCCCTGCAACGAGATGGTTGCCTGTGTTAGCCCAGAGAGGGGAACAGGCTCAGCAAGGCTGCGTGTGTCGTCCTGCTCGCTCCCTGGGTTGTTCTTGGGCAGCAGTGCACAGCTCCCGAGCAGCCAGGGCTCAGCCTCGGGTTCGGCTCCTGGCAGGGGCAGTCCTGGGGGCCGCCACTGGCTTTGCTTTCAGGCAGCTGCTGCCTTTGGGAAGCACCACCTGGGGCTTGGAAGCAAGGCCGGGTGCTGCTAAGGCGCACACAGCCGTGCCAGGCCCAGCCTTTACTGCTGGCACTGAGCTGCAGGGTGCCTTCGGCCTGCAGCCCCCTGCCCCAGGCCTTCTGCCCACACATCTGTCAGGTGGTGGCGGGTGGGCGAGCGGGACCATGAGATCGCTGAGCTGCACTGCTGCACGGGGCGCCCCAGGGGATTCGCCCACGTCCCCTCACCTCAGCAGATTGTCTAAGCTAGAGGTCTTCCAGGATGAAACCCTGTCTATCTGACAACACCAAAAGAATCGTCCTGTGTTAGTTTAACTGGCCAAACCCTTCCAGTGGTAGTTCCTCAGCCTCAGAAATAAATCCATGATATTTTCCTGATGGGAGCGTACATCTCCTGCTGCTCCTTCTGCCTTTCTCTGCTGGGTTTATATTACAACATTTGCTCCCTCAAAAGTGTTTATGTACCAAAGGAAGCTCACTTCTTTGCCCTTCTAAATGGTGGTGGGGGAAAAAAAGTGCAGCCTCTGTCTCGTTCAGGAAGGCTTTTTTATTCTCCTGCAAGCCCCTGTGTTCACTCTTTACTTTTTTTTTTTTTTTTCCTAACAGCCCCAGCATTGCCAGTGTCGTGCTGGGTAGAACAACTCCCTTACGTGCTGGTCACGGAGCCAGCGCTTGCATTAGCCTGTTTGCCAGCACTTCGCTTTGGAGGCATGCGGGAGTCCCAGGCGTGCACTAGGGCTTCACCATGCCTTGCGTCTGACCTTTTTGACATCTCATTCCCTGAATGCAGTTTGCTTTCCTCCTGCCTCACCCTACCAATGTTTCTTTTGGTCCTATGTAAATGCTTCTTTGAAGGGACCCAATTTACCGGTGGTGGGGGTTGCTGGCTTACCGTTGTCGCGGTTATTCTACGAGCGTGGCAGCCACCGAGCAGCAGCTGTTTCGCATTTACATCTGGATCCTTTTGAAAACTCAGATTAATGCTGGGTGGAACTGCTTTGCTTCCGAATCTGGACCATTTGGGGCTTTCCTCCTCTGTGTTCCCAGCTCTGCTGTAAGTGCTGCAGCATTCGGAGCCCCCACACGTACGTCACTTGGTCTGCTGGCCAGGGAGTCTCACAAATGGCCCTGTTATAAATCTTCCAGAGTCATTAGCAAACTATAAAGTACATAATTATCTTCCTGTGATGAAAGTACACGACCCTGCTTCTTTACAACTATCTACACTTATTGAACGCTTCCACTTTGTCTGCTTTATTAATTTTTAACTCTATCTGTTAATGGGCCTCAACTACTGTTTGACTTTCTCCCATTACTAGTTTTAAAAATAATTCTGTTGTAATATTTTCCTCCAGTTAAGGAAACGGATGTATAGCCAGGTTTGTCACAGATGTTTCATTTATATCTTTTCTTTCTATTACCTCTTTTCTCCTTGTTTTCTTTGACTGCTGGCTATGTTTGTTTATGTTCACTTTGTTTTTTGCATTTTAACTTACGTCTTTGCTTCATCCTGGCCTCGGTGAACCTTCTAACTGAAGTGTCTGCTGTAGCACTGGGGCTCTCTGGCTGCCTAATAATCTTTTCAAAGAGCTCAGTGTTTTTATTCACTGTTTTTCCCCCACCTAGATCTTTGCTTTTTCTCCTCCAGCTGCTTCACTCATATTTCTGTGGGGAAGTTTCTGTTGTGGAAACATCAGATGTATCCGTAACCGCTCGGAGCCATGCTCTGTTGCCCACATTAAATGCATTGAGGTCATAATTTCTGGCCTTGGAAAACCACTGATTTCTGTTCCAATGACTGGTCTTTATCTGCCGTAATGATGGCTAAGCCAAGACTGAGTGCCTTTTCTATTAAGGAGTTACAAGTTTTAGAAATACTAATGACGTACTCTTGCCAAGATCAAGAAAGTAACCACATCAACAAGGAGCCGTAGACTCCTTATACGCTGACATTCCTCTCAAAAAACTGGCAAACACAAAGTCAGTGTTAATACCCAGGATAGTGATGCTGACTGGGATGTGAGGGAGGAAATGCCTCGGTAAAGGTGAACTTGTAAACGGGGGTGAGCACAGCACCAGGGTCTAACACGGAGTTAGGTTTCTAGATACCATTAATGATTGCCCTGTGGAGACCCCAATCTCGCAACGCATGCAGAGGAAGAAGCTGCTCTTGCTATGGCCAAGGGCAGGTCTCTTACCTTGCTTTCAAAGAGCAGCAGCGCTCACAGTGTATTTAAGACTCACAATCCTCCTAGGAGCAGCAAAGGCCAATTTAGTGCCCCTTCTCCTAGTGGTAGCTTAAAACCTTAAAAAAAACCCCTACGTAACTGCGGAGAGGTTTGACAAGAGGCACCGCTTTTTAATGCTTTTACAGACTGGCATAGTCTTTGCTAGCAGCGAGGAAAGCATTTAAGAACCTGGAATTGGATGCTTGGAGCAAATTCACACCACTTATTGGAAAAAGACCATGAGGAAACAGTCATTGGCTAAAAGTCAGGATAAAGCAAGTTATTACAAGCAGAAAAGCATCCTTCAGAAAACCAAAGCTGCCTTCAAATGAGGTAGGCTTTGGCTGGGCGCTTCATTTGGAGATCTGTCTTGACTTGAAATGTCAGTAAAAGAGGCTTTGGTGGCAGGCCAATGGAACAACCCCCAGAGCTCATCCACGAGGGCTGATGGTCGTTGCCTAAAACTGCTTCAGTACTTGAAGGCTGGAGGGGGGCTAATATGTCAGCAGTTATTAAAAAACACTTTTTATACATTTAGGGGAGGCTAGGAAAAAAGCAAAGACCAAAAATGCCAGCCCTGCAAAATAACCTTCCTCTTCTGAGGGACTGGGAGAGAAAATGGAGGTGAAATTCAGCATAACCAGAGGCGGAACAGTGAATGCAAAGGAAAAATGGGGTTTAAAAGTGGGCTGCAAGCTGGGCCTGTAGAGACAAAGTTGAAGATCACAGGTGTCTGTGGGAAAGGTCCTGGTGGCATGTGGCCCGGCCTCTGCTCAGATGAGGGCTGTGGCTGGCTCTACATCCAGGTGGCTGGGGCTTTGTCCAGCCCCCGAGGCTGGAGACCTCCCTGGGGCCTGTCCCTGCGCCATCCTGAGGAAGGAGCCGCTCTGTGCCAGGTGTGACCTCCCCGGGGCCGCTCGGAGGGGCAGCGCCTTCTCTTGATCTTCTGAGCACATCCTCCCACCGTCACCCACCTCTCAGTTGTAGCAAAAGCCTTCAGCTGTCCCCTGTCTGAGCTGGTATCTTCCCCAGCCCCCCTGCAGAACGGTGCCCAGCCCCCTGGTTCCCAGCCAGGGCTGGTATCCGCAGATCCAGGATTTTGTGCTTCTTATTGAATGTGACAAGGTTTTTTTTGCCCCAGCCCTCAAGGTTCTCAGGATGCCTCGCACGTCAGACAAATCCCCTTGTTTAGTGTCATCTGCGGATTTGCTAAGGACGTGCTGCGTGCCAGCCTCTGTCGCTGACGGGGAAGAAAACCCAGTGGGCTCCAGTACTGACTCCTGGGCTTCTCTGCTTGCACCTTGCAACCAGCAGGTTCCTGAGGATCTTGAACTATAAATTCTTACAGAAGGGTTATCCTCAAACTGCAATCCTAGTTTGATCTTTCGGAGGGGAAAACAAACAAACAAACAACAACAACAAAACGCATCTTGATGCGTAGTCAAAGGAACAAATTACACAACAGCAATTACAAGGAAAGGAGAATAGAAGGAAGCAAAACCACACAATGCCTTCCTGCAAATCTGCCCTGCATTTGCGGTTTGCATGCTGCCAGAGCTTCTGATTCCACCTCTCCAAAGAAAATCTGGGACACCTGGCAAGGGTCAGGGAGGGATGGCAAAGGGGACAAAGACGTGACAGTTTCTATAGGAGAAACTGCCTAGGCTGGAGGTGTTCCTGTTTGGAAGGAGTGATTTGGGCTGCTGTGAAGGTCTGTGAAATCAGGGCTAGCTGGAGGAAGCAAATGGAGAGCAGCATCTCTGCCTCTCCCAGCAGAAGGAGGGGGCAGCAAAGAAGAAATATTATCAAATAAAGAGGGCAGGAGCCAAGCTCAAATTAGAATTCTTCCTGCCACACACAATTATACTGTAAAATGTTGCTCTGGGACACGTTCCATGCCAAAGGCTTGCATAGCTTCAGGGGGACCCTGAGCAGGAAAGCCGCTTGGGATCGCTGAGTACATAAAAGGCAGCCCCGGAGCCACACGTTGCCAAGGGCTGGGAAAGTACCACAGTGTGGGCATAGGACATTAAAGATGTTTGTCTGATGAAATCCTTCCCAAAGATGTGCTTTGAGCCAGGATCAAAGCCAGGGTGCTGGCCTGCCTGGAGCGTAAGCACTCAGACATCGGCACGTGTCCCCATCACACCAGAATCTCGTACTTAGGAGTGGGAGTGTACAGAGCAGTTTATTCTGTTCCTGGCGGAGGTGATGATCTCTACTTGTCTCCTGCCATTTCTCCCTGGCTTTGCTGTTCCCAGCTAGCAGTCTGCCTGTAGTTACACCTTGCTGCTCAACCCCCAGCGATGTGCTGGAGGTTGCCCCGTGTTTCCTTTGCCCCTGTGCTGGCCTTTCGAGCAGGATGCCGCCCCAAGGACCTTTTACATTCACAGCACAGCTGGTTCCCCTGGATGCTGCGGTGTCAGTGCTCCTGAACCTGGCCGGGGAGCGTGGGCAGCCCTGCCGAGGGCACGGCCCAGCACCAGGCAGAAGCCTCCCAGGAGTGGGGTTTGGCAGGTGTTGGCTCTGGGCAGCTGCTGCCACGCTGCTATCGGGAGCAATTAAAGTTGAGGCGACCCTCCAGAGCCAAGCACGAGGCTGCGGGGCTCTGGGGCATCGCGCTGTGCACGTGGGCAGCAGCAAGCACGCGGGGCTGGTCCCTGCTTAATTCAGGCTGGCATTGCAAAAAAGCGCTCAGAGGCCCAGCAGGCGAGATCGCTGCTCAGCACCGTCGTCGTGCCCGGCCTCCCAGCACCCTGCCATCTCCGTTTACTGTCTTACAGTAAGACAGAAGCCAATATTTAACGAGCCCAGGAGCAAGCTCCTACCTGCTCTTGCCCCAGACTCATGGCCGCTCTGGGTGCAGGCCACTGAAGCTGTGTCTGCTTTCAGAGCCGTGCCCCTCCACCTTGCTGCAGAGGCACATGGCAGACCTGCTCCGCAGCGACCGTGACCTGGCCCCCAGCTTCCTCAACAGCGTCCTCAACCAGCTGAACTGGGCTTTCTCCGAGTTCATCGGCATGATTCAGGAGGTGAGTGTGCCTTCCTGGGGCTGCGTGGTCAGCACCTGAGGCATGCCCGTGTCCTGCACCAAGCAAGGTTCAGGACTCTACTCTCAGGGCTGGGAGTGCAGCAGTTCCCTGGCACACACGGGAGCCAAGCTGGAGGAGGGGTCGTGGCCCTTCTTTTGGGAAGAGGCACCTTGGTGAGCTCTCTCTCTTGCTTGGTAGATCCAGCAGGCAGCGGAGCGCTTGGAGAGAAACTTTGTGGACAGCCGCCAGCTGAAGGTGTGTGCCACCTGCTTCGACCTGTCGGTGAGCTTGCTCAGGGTGCTGGAAATGACCGTCACGCTGGCCCCCGAGATCTTTCTGGACTGGAATCGCCCATCGTCAGAGCTGCTGCTTCGGAGGCTTGCCCAGGTACCGTCCTTCTGCAAAGTGCGAAGAAGCGTCCTCTGAAGCGGCCCTTAGCGCATAGTTGGGGCAATCTGGGGAAGAGCCAAGCAGAGCGGAGTTCTGCAGCATCCCCCTCTTGTCCTGGTGTCCCCGTGAGGCTGTGCCCCACCATGGAGTGTGCCCATACAAAGGGTGCAGCTTTCAGCTCCTTGTGCGTGCGGGGGGGCAGGAAGCGGGATGCTGTGCACAGAGACCGTGCACAGCTTGCAGCAGTTGTGTCAGGCCTGGAGCAGTCCCTGCTCATCCCACTGGGGGTTGAGTGAGAGCTAATGGCGGCTAATTAAGTGCCTTTGCAGTTGATTCCTTCAGTGCAGAAATCTCAGCCTGTGGTGATGCTCTGTCAAGCAGAGAAGTGCATTGCTTTCTGTGCTCTTCCTGTGCTCCAGGGCTGGTAGGTCCATCCTGCTGCCATCTCCACCCCGCTGACGCTGCTTTGCCCAGCAGCAGCTGCCAGCTTGTTCTTCATGGTCTGTGGCAGTACCTTCTGCTTCCCAAGAGCTGTATCCACAGAGTTAGCTTGGCATCTGTAGGTGGGATTCAGATTTAGGTGTAAGATGCTGAGATTCGGGTGTCTTGACCTCAGGCTGACTCTTCCCTGTGAGGTTTGGGTGCAGTAGAACCACTGTGATGTGGTGCTGCCTTCCTCTGTGCCAGGGCCAGGCTAGGACTGTGCTGCAAGCTGGTGTGGCCAGAGAAGGGAGCCCTGTCCAGCCCCTTGCTCAGCCCTTCTTATGGGACCACAATGTGCACGTGCAGCCACGCGGTTTCTCCAGGCTGTGTCAGGTCATGACAGCCAGTGTCAGCTGATGCTCCCGCTGTTGGGGCTCTGAAAGAAGCATATTGCGGAGCTGTTCAGCTCAGGTTTGAGATTTAGGAGCTGTAAAAAGAGGCATGTGTTAGTTCTAAAAGTTTTTATTAACCCTGTCTCTATCACATGCCATCCATCAGCAGAGTAGGTGCCCGTGCAGCACCCATCAGCTCCCAGGCACTATGTTAGTAAGCTGTGCTGCTCCAAAGCACGCTCTTTGAATGCTGCTCACAGGAAGACCCATCCAGAAAATACAAATGCTCTCTGCTTTTCCCTATGCAGCTCTTGAACCAGGTTCTGAATCGTGTGACAGCTGAAAGGAACTTGTTTGACAGAGTGGTCAACCTCCGTTTGCCAGGTGAGTCCATGCATCAGCTCTCCGTCCCTTCCCTCTGCTGAAAACATGCTGGAGAAGTGCCCCTGGGAAGGGGGTGGCTTATGGCCAAAGTCTTTGTGTGTGATCAGACCTCAGGCCTGCCACATCCCCAGCTGGGGAGCCTGTCATGTCAGATGGATTGCCGCAGAAGTGCTGTCTCCAGAAGACACGTGCATCCTCCAGGTGACGTGAGCACTGATGCTCTTCCGAGGCCTCCAGCCTCTGCCTGCCCCCCTGGCTCCCCAGCAGCCCTGGTTCCCCCCAGGCCCGCTGTCCTTGCAGGCAGCTGATGTGTGGGTCTGGCTGTCTGCAGCAGAGGTGGCAGCTGTGCTGCACTGCTGGCAGGTGTCTCGGTGGAGAGGAACACCTGACACGGGTTAGACTGGAGCTGGCTGAAAGGCTCAAAGCCTTGGACAGATTTCAGTTTAGGTAGCAGACTTGGTTCCTGTGCTTTGCATCAAGTAAAGGGTGCACCGAATTGCTGGAGCAAGCTGTTCTCACCGATGTCAGCCGTCCTCTTTCTCCTGGAGGTGACTGAGTTTTGCCTGTTAGCAGAACCTGGCTCCAGGTGCTATGTTACAGGCATCCTACATTTCCCTTCCTGCTTAGCAGGGGACAGATTTCCTTCCCATCCCGAGGCTTGGAAGAGGCAGGGATGCTCCATTGTGAGGGCAGTGCCCAAGCCTGTAGCTCACATTAGTGGGAAAACCTCCTGTCATGGGGGGAGCCCAGGTCACCCTGCAGGCCGCTGGAGAGCCAAAGCCACAACCCCTGCATCCTGGACTGTTCTGCCACCAAGTCTTAGGGCAGTGGTGCAGCCCTGTCCTGTCTGTTGTGTGGTTCCATCTTTCTCTTTTGCTTCCACAGGGTTGGAGAGTGTGGACCATTACCCAATTCTTGTGGCTGTGACGGGAATACTGGTCCGACTGCTTGTGGACACCGATGTTCAGGGGTGAGTGGATTTGCTTTCTGAAGCACAGCATCACTGCACATGGCATTGTTTTGGGTAACTGCGGTAGTCTGTGTCATAGGTGACGTTACGGGAGCAATATATTTGCGTGGTGAGGAGAGGAAGATGTGCTTGGAGCAGGCAGAAGCCGTTGTGTTTTAAACCCCTGCTCTGTAACTGAGGTGGTTTCTCAGGAAATTGTACTTCCAGCAGGGTGGGGTCACTGTCTGCTACCCTTTTTTAGGCAAACTTTTCCTTATCAAAGGACATCTCTGTGTTCAACACACCAATGGCCTTGTCTGTGGTTGGGAGCAGGACAGCTTCCACACATCCTCGCTGAAAATGTTCTCAGGGAAGCCATGGCTCAGCTCAGACTGCTGGTTTGTGTGTGCTTGCATACTGTTCCTGCTTGCACCGAGCCCTGAAAAAAAGCTCATGCTGCTACACTCAGCAGCCCTGTCTTTGCTCTCTCCCAGTGTCGCCCTGCCACTGTGCTCTGTAGGATGCTGTAGGAGAAGGGGCTCTCCTGCCTGCACTGCACATCCTGCTTGTTTTCACACTGGGAGAACATGATAGTCTCTGGCTTTGCAGAGAGCAGAGCCCCATCTGGCTGAGCGGCTCAGCCCTGCAGCCAGTCTTTCAGCTTCTTCTCTCAAGGACTCAAAGATGTACACAAATACATCTAATTATACCCTGCCTCCCGTGGCTGCTGCACCAGTCACACAGCCCCAAGGATGACAGTGCCAAGTGCTTAGCACAAGGTCACTGATCAGTGGCTTTGCTGGACTGGGGGTGTGGGTGTATTTTGCTCGCCCTCAGAATCCTGCTGCATGGAAAAGGCGAATGTCACAAATCTGATGCCACAACTGGTTACTTCCTCCTGGAAGGAAGGAGAAGATGTGATTAAGCAGCTCCCTGTATGCCTGGCAGGACGAGAAATCCTTCCCTGGACTTCCTGTCCCTTGAACATCTGTCCCAGGCCAGATGACCGGGATAAAAGTTGTTTCCCTGGTCTTCAGTTCAGCAGACTCTAAAAAGCACTGAGAAGACGGCAGTGGGATGAAGATCACATCCTTCCCAGCCTGCAGGGAGTCCTGGGGAAACAAAAATCTTCCAGCTTGTGTCTCCCTTACCTGAAAAGCCAATCGTGCTTTGGGTCGGTGACAGCTGGGAAGCTGGTGTCACAGGGGCTGTACGCTGCCAAGTGCCACTGTCCCCTGTGTGCTAGCGGTGTCCGCAGGGGCTGGACAGTGGCTGGCTGCGTGGTGACAAACCAGAGATGCAGTATCCTGCTGTGCAGCTGGGAAGTGGCAAATCTCTGGCTGATCACCAAGGGTTTTGCAGTCACCTCCGTGGGCACTGGAAAGCAGAAATAAATGAGAAGTAGCGGGGTGATGCAGGCAGAGTAACACGGCCTTACGGTGGGCCTGGCTGAGCAGGAGAAACACGAGATGAGACTGGAGGAAGCCTAGGAAAAAAATTCTATAAAACAAGATGCTTCTGCGTGATTTTGCAAAGCCCAGCACTAAATCTGAGGTTTGATCTGCCACTGATCTATAAAGGGCAGGCAGACATTGCAGGGAGGCCGTTTAGGTCAGTCAAGACGCAGAAGTACCAAGGCTGAGCAGCTTGGAGACCCCCATCGCTACCAGCGCAGAGGAGACGGGCAGCCTGGTGGCAGAGCTCCGCGTAACCACGGGCAGGGTGACTCACGGCGAAGGGAAAGCAGGAGGTGATTGCCACGGGTCACGTTGCTGCAGGAAGTCACTTAAAGGGTCCCAGGTGTAACTGGGCTCTGCAGATCAGACCCATTTTACATGAAGTCAAGAGGAGACATTGCTCACTACACCGAGAGCAACAGAAAAAGAAAAAAGAGTAACAGGATGGGCATTTCTGCTCCTGCAGAAGCACTCTGCCTGGGCAGAACTAGAAGCAGGTAGGAATCTCTTCCAGGTCCCATTTGGCAACTCCCAGCTTTCCAGAAATCATTAACAGAGAGCGATTATACGATGTGAATTTGCTTAGAGGAACTTCTCTTTGGGAATTACCTACAACACCAGGTGTTAACCTGACTAGTTCGTTGCAGGGAGGCTGTGCCCTAGAGGATGAGGACAAGGAACAGTAACTCAAATGACTTTTGTGGCTTGGGTGTTTTTTCTGGTTGCCTCTAACCCAGCCGTGGAAGCAAGCTGACCCTGGACCAGGCACTTGGCTGGAGGCTTTGCCCTGGGACAGCGAGCACAGATTCCTCTGGGAGTGGAGCAGGGGAAGGGCAGGAGTAATGAGAGCTGGGGCCCTGCCTGGTGCCAGCCGGGGCCCCCCCCAAATGCAGACTCATCCAGCCGTGTTATCAGGATGCAGTCTGATGCCTCAGCTGCTCCTTGCCCAGCACAGGACGCTCAGCCAGGCATCAAGTCCTCCTATTACGGGCTCCTGGCACAAAAAGAGCCATTAAGCACAAGGGTAGGGAACATTGCCCAGGCTGGGATGTGATGAGACAATTGATACATCGCATGCGTTAGTCTGTGCATAGAGCGGGCTGGGCTTTTGGGAGGGAAGAAAGGCGTTCCTCGTCGGGGCCGGCAGCACTGGTGCTGCTCGTGGGGAGCCGAAACTTCGGCGCCCACCCCATCCGTGGGCACCCATCTCCATCAAGCCTCCAGGGGTCAGCTGCCGCAGCTCCCGAATGCTTGCTGGGGCTGGAGGGTGGAGAGGGAAACCTTTCACTGACAGCAGAGCATCCTTAGAGAGCAGATGGCTTGGCCAAGAGCAGAGCCTGAGGATTTCATGGCTTGGCTCAGCCACGGGCTGGAATGAGTCTCACGAACGGGGGCAGAGGAACAGTAGTGCAGGGCACAGCCTGCGAGGCTGCTAGCTCCAGCCAGGGTCTGTTGGCAGAGGGTCTTCTGGTTCCCACGACAGGGGCGTGCTGATAGACCCGTGTTCCCAGCAAAGCAGCGGCCTGCCCTCGAGGGCTTGCTGGGAGGGCGCTCAGCCTCTTCAGCAGGAGAGCGCGGCACAGCCTGGCTGTCTCCTAAACAGGCAACAGCTCCTCGGTTCGAGACAGCCTGGGCCTCTGCGAGGCTGCTGCAGGGCTGCTCAGGCCTCCGTGCCGCTCTCGGCCTCCTCCCTGGTGCGCATCGCCCACGTCTGACCGTGGCGTCCTGGCCAAGGGGCAGGCTCGGTGCCTGGGGGGGCTGACGCAGGGATGCCTGCTGCTCCCTGTTTCACCAGGCCCTAACGACGTGCCTTGTTCTCACGGGGAGGAGAGGGAAAGGAGGATCTGGCAGGCTGAGCCAGGAGCTGGTCTGAATCGCTGAGCCCACGCCAGAGACCCTGGCTGCCTTCAGCCGGTATCATCCCCCCTGTTTGTCTGCTAAATAATTGAGCAGATTTTCTATTAAGCCTCCTTTGGAGCGAGCTAATGG
Organism: Anser anser; assembly: GCF_964211835.1. Taxonomy (NCBI): domain Eukaryota; kingdom Metazoa; phylum Chordata; class Aves; order Anseriformes; family Anatidae; genus Anser; species Anser anser. The sequence continues at coordinate 7,811,366 of NC_139733.1, forward strand.
AGCAGTGCTGGCCAGAGCTTGGGTAATGATCCTGGTGAGAGCGAGCGATATGGGAAGGGGGCGAGGCCCGAAGGTTTGGCTGCTGGGCCCTGCGTGAGGGGGATGCGCTCAGTGGGGTCAGGGCTTGTGGCGTGTAGGGCTGGGACACGGGCAAGGAGTCGGCAAACTTGTCTGCAGTGCATCTTCTAAAGAAGCTGCCTTCAGGGTGCATCTCCCAGGGATTACCGCCCAAAAGGTGGAGAGGACAGAGGGAAGAGCACTGTGGGCACCAGGAGGATGGCTGTGCCTGCCAGTGGAGCACAGGACGGGGATCCTGGACCAGAAGCAACCGTGCTGTGACACTGGGATGCTGAGCACGGGCCAGTGGGAGCTGCCGGGAGGTGTGGCACTGAGCTGACTGGTGTTGGGCTCATTCAGGCTGGATGGCTGCTGCTTCTCCTTTGCACCAGGCAGGTGGGTGCAGAGGGCCGGACAGGCAGGAAGGAGGAGACGGAGAGGTTCCCAGGGCAGACCTCACACTTCGGTGGGGGAGAAGGTGAGCAGGCACGAGGTCACATGGTGGAGGCAGGTTAAGAAGGCTTTGTGCAATTCCTAGATGGCTTTTGGGTTGCCCTCATTAAAAAAGACACAGAAGATCCCAGTCTGCAGGTTCCTAAATGCAGCCTGGCCGCCTGCTCGGATGCTGGGGTACCCAAGGGGCTGCTCCCCTCTGCACGTGGCATTTCTCTGCAGCCCGGTAGTTACTGGTCACTTCCTAGATGCTCATGCTCCTTCAACACATTTGATGATGCCGGGGTTGTAGTGGAAGTGAGGTGCAGGAGGAGACATTTCCCGCATCCCTCAGACCGCAGGAGCCCTTGCTACCTTGCCCTAAAAACTCAGGAGCGGTACCCAGGTCTTGCTGGGTGTAGTGTGTCGGGGGGGGGGGGGGGGAGGGGCAGGAGCCGGAGCACAGCAGCGTGACTGGGTCACACCTAGGTGCCGTGGCTGGAAAAGGAGGCTGGGGACCGTGCTGCTTTTACAAGCCGCCAGCTCCACAGACCGTGTCCTGGGCAGCAGGACGCAAAGGCTGCGATCTCCCCAGCCCCCCAGGGCTGGTGGGCACAGGCGTCGTGCTGCCGTGCACCAGGCTTTGCTGCCCGCATCTCTTTGGAAAACCAGGAACGTCGTAAGGCAAGGCTCCAGCTCCAGCTCTGCAGATCGTGTGGCCAGCCCAGGAGGACAGGAGGGAAGTGCCTGAGGTGCTGAGCTGGGAAGTGCCAGGGGAGACAGTGCTGGAGCCTGCTCCTTCGTTCCCACGGGCGCAGGTGCCGGGGGGGGCGCCGTGCTTTGTGCAGCCCCGTTCCTTCACCTCGCAGAGTCAAGGAGTGAGAGGCCGGCGGCTGGCAGCGAGCCGGAGCTGTAACGTTGCAGAGGGCTGCCGGGAGAGGACGGTGAATTCCTCAGGGAATGGCCAGTATGTTTCCAACTCCCGCCTGTCAGGGAGGCCGTGCTTGTGGCTACGTTTGTCCTTGCTGAGATTTGTCTTTCAAGCTGCTTAATGAACTGCTCTGAGAGTTCAGACGTCCTTGCTCCTTTCCAGGCATCACAGAAGTGTGAACCAGCGGTAGGATTTTCCCAGGAAAGGAGCCCTTGGGAGCGGTGCTGATACAAGCTGTGGCTATGCTGTCCTGGCACAGTGGGGCTCAGCCTTCCTGCAGGGCGAGACCAACTGCAGCCGGCCTCGATGAGCTCTCCCCGGCTTCTCTTGGCTGCTGTAGCCTCGGACAGGCCCTTGGGAGCTTTCCTTACACTCCCGTGAGCCTGGGCTTTCCCTGAGCGTTAGCTCAGCCGAGGGTACAGGTTTGCAGGAGCACCAGTGCCTGCGCTGCTGCTGGTAGCACAGGGGAGCGGGAAGCTTTGGGACAAGGCCTACAAGGATGGTAACAGAAGGTCTCATGGAGGGGCTGGACTCGACCAGCGCTCCCCCTTGCCCTTCAGGGTGCTGAGCCGCAGCCCATGAGCGCATTGCGCTGCCCCGCGTGGGCTGGCACCATCCCGGTGGGAGCTGTGCGCTGGTGCAGGTTGGACTGCCTCGCGTCCCTTCCTCAGCACTGCTTTTTGGAGGTTCCCGGGAGCCCTGGCAGGGTGAAGGATCACGTCCCCTCATTGTAGCACCTCTCTAGGATGGTTTTTCCAGGCTCTGAGGCAACAACGGCAGGTAAAGCATCAGCAGTGCTGCTTTCCTGCAGCAGAAGTTGAATCCCTCGGCAGGGGATGGTTTTGCCCAAACAAAGCACAAGCAGATTAAGCTTCCCAAATAAAGAGCCCATCCCAGAAACTGAGGGGGGCAAATCCAGCTCCTCCTCGGTGGCATCCCCGCCTTGGAACAAAGCCAGGCTGTGCCATCACCTTGCCTCTGTCCCCAAGGGACAGGGCGCCGCTTACCCACCCACCCAGCGCTGAAGCACCTCGCAGCCCCGGCAGCACCCCAGCACAACCGCCTCGGCGTCCCAGGCTCGTCGGTGGCTCTGTGCTAACAGGAGGCGACAGGGCAGGCGCGGGGAGCGAGGGCATGGGCTGGCGGCGCCCGTCCCTCCCCGTCCCTCGCGCAGAGCAGCGGCCGCGGGGGCTGGCAGCAGCTGGGCACGTAGCACATGCGGCCGCGCCAGGTCAGGTCGGTGTCGGGAGGCCAGCGGCGCTGCGGCCGTCTCAGGACAGCTGCTCTCCCAAACCCTCCCCGTCCTCGCAGAGGTGGGGAGCTTCTGGTGAGCACTTTGGGCACAGTTGGCTTTTTTTCTGGGGGAAAAAAAGAAAAAAAAAGGCTGCTTGTTTCATTGCTGAAAAAGTTGGAGGACTGGCAACAGCTGTGTGCTCACCTCCTGGCTGCCGAGGGGTGGTGGTGGCTGGCAGATGGAGGGACGCTGCTGTCCCTCTGCTTCCCCCCCCCGTGTCCAGATGTGGTCCCCCAGTCCCGGAGGGAGGGGGAGAAACTGGGAGGGGGTGGCCTCAGCGGCGATGGAAGCGGCCGAGGGGAGATGGGAGCTGCAGCAGGGGCTGGGAGGGTTGTGGCGAGGGCAGAGGCACAGGGGAAAGCGGCGCGGCTCTGCCTGGCCGGTTGGGCACCTGCGCCCGCGGAGGGGGTCAGGACTCAGCCCAGGACAGGGCCAGCCTGCCCCCGAGCTGCGCTCCTGACGGTGCCGCTCCCACGCGTTTCAGTCCTGCTTGTCCCTCGTGTGCCCTTGTGGCACTTGCTGCTGCTCCCTCCCCACCTCCCCAGCGTCACTGAGCAGGGGGAACCTCTGCTCTGCCCCAGAACTTTTAACCCCTCCCCGAACAAGCCTGGTGGCGCGGCAGGCTGCCAGCCTGCTGCAAACCGCAGGGGCCCCCTCAGAGCCCAGCGAGGGGGACAGCAGCTCCCGCCGCCCCCCTGCAAGGGCAAGGAGACACTCAGCCCATGGTGAGCTTAAAAAAATAGGCATTTTTATTCAAATGTAACTAGAGAATTATGACCCAAGAGAGGAGATCACTCACATTTATCGATAGGCTTATTAGATTACTGCTATTTGCTGTGCTTGAGCAGCGCTTTTGTCCGTCTCAAGGAGAAACAGCAGGGCGGGTGGTGCATGAGACCTCATCGTCCTTGGTGGCACAGGGAGCTCTGAGCAATGCGGGTCGGGGCGCTGCATCACGTCACCTCGTGCATGCCTGTCTTTACTATTTACAGCTTCTCGTGAGTGTTAAGAAGCAAAAGCTTGCGCTGTTTGCTCGGCTGCGCGTCTCGCTGGGAGCTGAGCCCCCTCCTCCCTGCACAGCTGCCTTAGGGAAGGGGACGCATCCCAACCCCCCCAGCTGATGGGTGCATGCGGGGCCCGGTGGTGTCGGGGGGGGCTTGCCCCAGGGACACACTGCCCCTGCTCCAGACCATGGCACGCAGATGGGGACTGGTGCGGGTGGGGAGAGGACGGTGGCGCTGCCCCCCAGGGACAGTGCTGAGGGTGCCCAGGGCAATGGCACTGGGCTGGGCCTCGCGTTCCCATGGCCGTGGCAGAAATCCAGCCCCTGTGTCGCTGCCGGGGAGTTTGGCTGCAGGACAAAGCGGGGGTTTCTCGGGCGCGCTGGGTTCGTTAGCGTTACCCTTGTGCTAAAGAGGCCGTTGCCGGTGGCTTACGCAAGGAGCTCCTGCTGGGTGCTGGCGGGCACGAGGGGCTCGTGGCTGAAGCGGTCGCGGGCAATGCCGGTCACCCTCACAGGGCGCAGTCAAGCTGAGAACTTGGGGTGTCCGATGATCCTGCTTTGAGCAGCGACGGAGGAAAACAGCTCTTGGGGAGGCACCAGCCTCCTCCTAGCCCTGCCCTGCTACGACACGATGGGGGTGTCCGAAAAGACGGAGCTGATGGACTCCGAGTCCGACTTGAGCTGTAGGACCTTGGGATGCTTGGGGTCGGAGAAATCCTCGCCGAGGGCCAGGCGGACCTTGCCGTTCTGCGCCTCCCGGATGGGCTCGAGGAAGACCACGTGCTTGTTGGCGCTGGCCTTGCGGCTTGTCCCGTCCGTGGCGGGCGGCGTGGTGCTGAGGATGGAGGACTGGGCGCTGCACTCCTGTGGGGGGCTGAGAGGGGCCGGCTTCTTGCAGCACGGCAGGCAGCGGCAGGGCGTGAGATACAAGTAAATGAGCACGAGCAGCAGGCTCACTATGCACCCCAGCAGCGTTGTGAGGCCAGTGCTGAAGGTCTCCCCGTCTGGCTTGGGGTAGTGGACTGTCACGTTGACCTCACACATCCTGCTGAAATTGTGGGGGCTGCTGATGGCCAAGCACACGTAGACCCCCGAGTGCCAGGGCTTGGCTGCTGCGATCTTCAGGCTGCCGTTGCGGTACACCTCCACGGAGCGGTTGCTGTTCCCCGGGTGTTTGATGGGCTCGTGGTGAGGTGAGATCCACATGTAGGTGGTGACCACGTCGGGCAGGCTGGTGTTGCAGGTGAGCAGGAGGGCCTGGCCCACGGTCACCGGGAAGGGCACAGGGCGCACGTCCTCGGGGCCGGCCGAGCAGTTCTCGAACATGTGGCTGTACTTGAGGAACTTAATCAGCGAGCGGGGCACGGTGTCGGACACCTTGCAGGTGTGCTCCTCGAAGAAATCCTTCACGGAGCTGAAGCCTCGCTGCTTCCACCGCTGGAGCATCAGGTAGAGCGGGCAGCTGCACCTCACGGGGTTGTTGTGCAGGTACAAGCCGTTCCCGATGTTTTCGGGCAGAGCTGCCAGCTCCTCCACGGGGATGCTGCTCAGGCTGTTGGAGGACAGGTCCAGCGTGCGGAGGCTGTAGTTGCCCAGCCCCTGCACGGAGCGGAAGGGGAAGGTGGTCAGGTTGTTCCAGCTCAGGTAAACTTTCCTCAGGCCGCTTAGCTTGGCGAAGGCGTTTTCATCCACTCGCGCGATGCGGTTGTTGTAGAGCAGCAGCTCTTCCAAGCTCACCAGCGCCTCGAAGTAGTGCGTCTCGACGGCGTGCAGGTGGTTGGACGACATGTCCAGGTGCCGCAGGTACGAGGCGTTGTGGAAAGCCCGCGGCGAGAGGTCCCTGATCTGGTTGTGGCTCATGTGGAGGGCCTCGAGGTGCGGCAGGGCGGCCAGCCAGCGGTCGTGGAGCTGGGTGAGGGCGTTGTGGCTCAGGTCCAGCGTGGTGGCGGTGGGCGGCAGCGCCCGGGGCACGCGTTGCAGCGTCTGCCGGCTGCAGCTCAGCAGGTCCGAGGTGCAGATGCAGGCGGCGGGGCAGCTGCGGGCCGGCAGCGAGGCGCGGCCGTGGGCGCACAGCTGGAGGAGCAGCAGCAGCCACAGCGGCTCCGCGGGCACCCCCGGGGCCATTGCGCCGCTCGGGGTGCTCGGGGCGGGCGCGGGGCACGGCCGGGCTCGGCGGCGATGCGGGCGGCAGCGCGCCGCGGCCCCCGCCGTGTGCCGTGTGGGCGCGGGGGGGGCTCCCCGCCGAGCATTCGCGGCCCCCCGATTCCAGCCGCGGGGCTCGAGAAGAGTTCAAGGGCGACGGCTCCCCCCCGCCCCCCCGCCCAGCGCCGCCGGGGCTCGGGCAGCGCCGCCGCCGCGTTACCTGCGCTCGGGATGCCCGGGGAGGGGGGGGGCTCCCCGGCACCGGGGGGGGGAACCGAGGCGGTGCCCTGCGGCCCCGGGGGGGCTCGGGGCCCGCCTCCCGGAGCCGCTCGTCCCCGCGGCGCCGAGCGCCCCTCCGCGCCCCTCCGCGCCCGGCACCTCCCCGCGCGGCTCCGTCCGCGGCCCGGGGCCCGCCGCGCTCCGCTCGCTATTTACGCGCCGGCGGCGCGGGGCCGGCCCCGCTCCCATTGGTCCCGGCGCGGGGCCGGGGGCGGTGCGCGGCCCTCCCGCCCCTGCCGCCCTGCGAGCGGGCCGGGCCCTGCGCGGCCGCTGCCGCCGGGGGGGGTCGGGGCCGCCCCTCGGCCGCTGCTGGGAGCGGGACCCCCCCCCGCGGCTTCGTGCCCGCTCGCGGTCGCCGGGCCTCGCTGCCCTCGTCGCAGCCGCCCCCGGGCAAGCCGGCAGGGACCCCTCACCCCGCCCCCCAAACCCACCCCGGGGTCATGCCGGGCCCGGTGGGGTCCCCGCGGAGGACCCGGTGCCACCCGCAGGGGCGGCCGCCCGGCGAAGGACGCTCAGGAATGTCCTTAGCCAGCACCTGGGCTCTTCAGTGGGAAGCGGAGAGCCGGGCTGGGGAATTGGTTTCCATTAGGGCAGCAAAAAGCTCATTTGGCTGCTGCAGCTGCCGTTAACCCCCTGCTCCCCAGCGCAGGCTCAGGCTGCGACAGCGTCGGAGCTGGCGAGGCGAGCGCTCCACCCAGCTTTTCCCTTCACGGGGCTGGCCAGAGCCGGGGACGGGTCCTGAGGGAGATGCGGGTGCCCAAGCAGAGCTGGGGGCTTGCTCCCCCCCCCCCGTGGCTGGAGGGGACGCGCGTCCTGCTCTGTGCCCTTCCCCTGGCCTGGTTATCCCCACTGCTGCTTGAGGCCGGGGGAGCCACGGCCGCTCCCTCCTGCCTCACAGCCTGGGCACCCACTTGCCCTGCGGATGCTGTGAGCTGGCCCCAAGGCGCAGGGGATGCCCCGGCACCAAGGCCTGTACTCCTTTTACCCTTGCTGTATGAGGATAGTGCTGGCTGCTTCAGCCACCCTGCGGCTCCCAAGGCCTGCGCCAGGCACCTGAGCGTGAGGGTTGCAGCCTCAGCAAGTGCTAATGTTGCTAATGTACCGTATCGATCCCCGGAGGCTGCCCGAGCAGGGTGGTGGCGGAGGAGGAGGAGGATGGATGCCCTTCGGCCGTCTCTGAAAGTGCTGTCCCTGCTAGGAGCAGGGGGCCCTGCGTGTGCCCAGCTGTGCCCCAGGTCTGTCCCCATGGGCACAGGCGCTGGGGACTCCTGAGGGCTGGGGCACCCTGGGGCTCCCACTTCACTGCTGCAGTCGCCCTTAGCGCCAGCCACAGCTCCTGCAGCACCCAGCGGGCTGTGCTGTGCCCGGGGACGCAGCCAGGGGCTTGGCCAGGCTGGTGGGGACACGATGGGGGTGGGGAGGGGGGGCACGGCCTGACTGTGATGTCCCTTTGCAGGGCTGAGCGTGCGACAGCAGTGATGCTGGCAGACCCCTGCTTCCAGCTGCGCTCCATCCAGTACCTGCTGGGCCACACCGAGCCCTCAGCCCTGGCGGCTGCTGCCCCGGCCACCGAGAAGCGCCATTTCTCCCTGAACACATGTGAGTGTACACGCCGGGCTGGGGAGCTGGGGCTGCTGGGCCGTGGGTCCCTGGGCTGCGCTCCTGACCTGGGCATGGTGCGGCCGCAGCAGTGGCACTCAGGCCAGGGCTGTCCCCAGCCTGACATGCCCAGGCTGTTGCCTGCTTTTGGGGGCAGTTTTGTCCCCTTGCAGCACCCTTGGCTGCATTCTCTGGGCCAGTGCCTCAGCCCAGGGAGGTTTGGTTTTGCAGCAGGAGTGTGCCCAACCATCCAGCTGCTGTCCCTAGCATGAGGAGCCCTGTCCTGGTTGCTTCCTGAGGGCAGCCACAATTCCCCCTGCATCACCCAGCAGCCTCAGGGCAGCCTGGGCTGGGGGGGGGGGGGCGGGGGGGGGGGGACACACGACACACCTCATACACGCACCACCCCAACACACGTTTTTGGTCCTACAGACACAGAGTACATCAGTGCTGAGGAGCTGGCAAAGGTGGACAAGATGCTGAGCCACCTGAGTGAGGAGTCCAAGCAGGCCGCTGCCACCACGCTGGTGAGTCCCCCCTGTCCCTGTCCCCACAAGGCAGTTGCCACACTGCTTGGGTGCAGCCATGGCACAGCTGCCATGCAGCTCTGAGGTGCCATGGCTTTTGCCACCGCCAACTGCCTGCTCGCCCCCTCCCCAGCCCACCAGCGAGGAGGACCTCTGCCCCATCTGCTACGCACACCCCATCTCAGCCATCTTCAGGCCCTGCTCCCACAAGTCATGCAAGTGAGTAGCTCCTGCATGCCCATGCCCCCAGCTCCCAGGACCATTAAGGGGCAAAGGGTGCTCACACTTCTCTCCTGTCCCAGAGCCTGCATCAACCAGCACCTGATGAACAACAAGGACTGCTTCTTCTGCAAGGCCACCATCACAGGTGTGGACGACTTCACCAAGCCTGCCAGCTCGTAGCACCCAGCCCCGCACCTCGGGCTCCCCCAGCTGAGCACTGCACACTGGCTTCTCCCTCGGGAACCCCCCTCCCGGGGACAGGCCAGGACCCAGCGCACGGCTGGGTTCTGCAGGGAGAGGCTGGCTCGGGGGGGGCAGACAGCAGGCTCTGGGGCCAGCATCTGCCCTTCTCCTGCCCTGCAGGTCATTCTCAGGGAGGGGAGCCCGAGGCCTCGTCGCCACAGCAGCCCCGCATGCGGTGAGCGGTGTCTGGGCCCTGGGCGCTGTGTGTTTGGGCTCTGTTACTTTGCCCCTGGCTGGGGGCTGACTTGATGAAATGCAGCATTAAATTATTCTTCCTTATGTGGTGCCCTGAGACATGGGGAGGGGAAGCCAGGCCGGCTCTGGCAAGCGACCTGGGTGCTTGGGCTGTGCGCACACGATGCTCAGAGGTAGACAGAAGTATAAATATTTAATCCAGGCAGAGCCGGGAGTGGAGGGCGCACCGGGGGCTGCTACATGATGATGCGTGGCTCCGGTACAGACTCGGTGATGGACTTGTGCGGCAGCACGTTGGCCCCATTGAGGTAGAGCTCGTCGTTGACAATGACGTCCTCGCCCAGCACTGTCACATTCTCCATGCGCACCTGCCCCAGAGAGCCCCGTCACACCTGACCCTGTTCAGGGCACGGTGCCACGCTCCTGCTCCTGCCCGCAGGCACATCCCAGCTGCCCTTCAGCCACAGCCTGGGGTGGCAGGAGGAGACAGGAGGGCAAGACCCCTGATCCCCCCAGGGCCCTGCAGCACCCACGTCCTCACCCACTGCCCCACGGAGCAGCTCCAGCCCACAATGCAGGACTCCAGCCAGGAGTGGGAGCGGATGCGGGCCCCCTCCAGCACTGTGCAGCGCTTGATGCGCACCCCGTCCTCCACCACCACGCCAGCCCCGATCGTCACATTGGGGCCAATGACACAGTTTGCCCCGATCTTGGCGCTGGGGTCCTGGAAGGAAGAAAGGCTGCACCGGGGCTGCGAGGCAGCCACGGCTCTCTGCACGGCCTGCAACGCTGAGCTGGCGTGGGGACGGGAGGGCACAGCTCGAGGGCCACGGTGAGGACAGCAGCAGGAAGCCGGAGCGAGCCTGTGAAGCGTGCCCGGGGCTGGCGTGCTGGGGGCTGGCACTTACCACCAGCACATTCCCTACGACACCGGGCCCCGAGTGCAGCTTCTCGGGGTGCTGAGCCCGCAGCGCCTGCAGGTACATGCACATGCCCGTGAGAAAGTCTTTCGGCTGCCCGATGTCCATCCAGAAGCCTGCAGGGACAGAGCCGTGGTGACGGCCCCCGGCGCGGGGGCAGCGGTGCGGGCGGCACCCCCCTGCCCGGGCAGGGCCTTACCCTGCAGCTCCATGGCGTAGAGCTGCCCCTCCTGCGCCATGGCCGGGAAGATCTCCTTCTCGATGGAGGTGGGGCGCAGCTGCGGGGACGGGGTGCGGGGCTCAGCGGGGGGGTCCCGGCCCCCGGCACCCAGCCCGCGGCCCGGCCCCTACCTGGATGCGCCGCAGGATGCCGGGGCTGAAGATGTAGAGCCCGGCGTTGATCTTGTTGGACACGAAGACGCGCGGCTTCTCCACGAAGCGGCAGATGCGGCCCGTGTCGGCCTCGCTCACCACCACGCCGTACTTGGCCGGCTCCTCCACGCGGGTCACCACCAGCGAGCCCTCCCCGCCGTGCTGCCGGTGGAAGCGGGCCAGGGCGGCGAAGGGGAACTCGCAGATCACGTCGCTGTTGAGCACAAAGAAGGGCTCCCCGCCCTCGGCCAGCAGGTCCCGGGCCAGCGCCAGCGGCCCCGCTGCCCGCCCGTCAGCAGCGGCACGGCGCCGGGACAGCCCAGCCCGCGCCCCGCCCGCGCCCCCGCCCCCGCCCGCAGCCCCCCCCGGCCCCGCCCGGCGCTACCTGTGCCCAGCGGCTCCTTCTCGTGCGACAGCGAGATGCGCAGGCCGAGCTGCGGGCACAGCGGTCAGGGCCGGGCCGCCCCGCCGCGGGCCGTGCGGGCGCCCGGGGGGCCCCCCCCGCCCTTACCCGCTGCTCCTGCTCGCGCATGGCGGCCTCCAGCGCCTCGGACATGTAGCTGACGGCCAGCACCACGCGGCTGACGCCCGCCTGCCGCAGCGCCTCGAGCTGGTGCAGCAGCAGCGCCTTGTTGCAGAACTCCACCAGCGGCTTGGGCCGGCTCAGCGTCAGCGGCCGCAGCCGCGTCCCGAAGCCCCCCACCAGGATCAGCGCCCGCATCCCCGCGCCCGCACCGCGACACGTCAGCGCCGCGCGCCCCGCCGCGTCACCGCCGGGCCCGGGCCGCCCACCGGGAGGCCCCGCCCCCGGCCCCGCCCGCCCCCCGGCCCCCGCCCCGCGCCGCCCGCACAGCCCCGGGGGGGTCCGGCCCCGCCCCGCCCCGCGCACTGAGCACAGACCAGGCAGCGCCGCCCAGGCAGGTGCAGAAACGCCGTCGAACACGGGGGTGGGAACCGGGGGGCAGCACAGAGGGCGGGGGGGCGGCACCAAACGGCGACGCCCTCAGCACGGGGAGCCGCCGGCACAGCGGCAGCTGCCGTCCCAGCACAGCGTTCGTCTGGGGACGCGGCGGCCCCACGGCCCGAGGCTGGCGCAGGCAGGAGCTGAGGGCGAGGGGCAGCGCTCCTCGCCCCGCCGCCGGCCCTGGAGAGGAGGCGGGCGGCAGCCCCGGCGGGCAGCTCCCCCCTCTGCGCCCCCAGAGGGCAGCCTCAGGCCGCAGGCCCCGGCCCCAGGGAGAGCCTCGCCTAGAGCCCGTGGGACCAACGACACACAAGGGGAAGGGGTGAAATGGTCCAAAAAAACCCCGCTGCACGGCTGGGGGCACAGTAACTGCTACAGGTACTATTGCTAGCTCACGAGCTGAGGGGGGGCTTGGGCAGTGGGCGGAGGCAGAGCCCTGTGCCCCTCAGATCAGTCCCAGTGCTGGCAGGAACAAGCCCCGAGCTCAAGCACAGCTCCAGCTGTGCAGCATCTCTTCACCCCCAGCAAGCTCTGCCATGGGCTGCAGTTGGTCATTTTATTTCCACAGTTGGGTTGATTATTCATAGTGCCCAAACAGAAGAAAAAGGCAGCATCAAAAGCCAAGGCCCATCGGCAAAACCCAGGGCAGAGCTAGCGTGCGGAGCAGCATGCCTGCTGTTCCCCCTCACCTGCTGCTGGCTATTACTCCAGCGCCCTTTCCACATAACCTAAGGGAATTTCAAAATGTAGGCTCCTCGGGGGGCTCCCTAGACAGGAGGCTATTCAAAGCCCAGCTCCAACCCCCCCAAGAGCCCTGCGCTCCCCTGCTTTCTCTGCCCCAAGGCCAGGCCCTCGCTCCAGTACACACACAAGGAGCGAAGAACCAGGCCACCCAACACCCCCGTAGGCATCTCTGGAACCTCCTCCAGAAGGCAGAGCTAATGTGGTCAGAACCAGCTGGTCAGCACGAGGCACTCTCTTCCACCCTGCCTCCCCTCAGCTCTTCTATCCAAGTACATTTAAAAAACAATGGAGCAATATAATTGTTTTTAAAATGGAGGTGTCTGCTTTTTCCTGTGCTAGTAGGTGGTCCTGTCGGCTCCAGTCACCAGGACAAGAGGCTGTGGCCCAGGGCTACTGGTTTTCTTCACGCATCTGTTCCATGATGTTGATGAGGCTTTCCAGGCCGAATACATAGCCCATGTCAGGTCCATCATGCACAGTGGGGTCATCACGGAAGCCTTTGAAGGTGCTATGCGCAAAGTCAATCATACGCACATCCACCTTGGGCTGGGCCGAGGAGTCGGGCTCTGTGCTGCCGCCATCCTGAAGGGTCTCCGGGAGGGAGCTGTCCGTTCGCTTCAGGCGCGTCTCTGGCCGGATATCCACAAACGTCCCCGACCTGTTGTCCTTCCCATCGTAAATGATGAGAAGGGAGCTGGAGTAGAAGCGGTAGGAGGCCTGTCTCTCCAAAACCGCTTTCAAGCTTCGGAGTTTGGTGAGGACAGGCTCAAAGAGGTCCTTGCGCAGCTCTACGCCGTTGTGGAGATAGTGGTAGATGGCATTGCGGAAGCCCTCGATGGAAAGACCGCGTCCATAGTATTTATTCCTGCATAAGTAATGCCCTGTGTTCAGCTGATAGACCTAGAACATCAAAGGAAATACACATCAAGTGGGAAGGCCAGGCTAAGGCAACACACAGAGAGCCCAAAGCTGGCCTGTACGGACAGGGCAGAGGGAGCTCACGTCACCACCACACCCAGGAGCGAGCAAACAGCTCTGCAAGCTCCCTGAATCCCGAAGCAGCTCACGTGTGCATGGCCAGGGTGTCCAAGCACTGGGCTGGCACTGGTCCCATGACACCCACAGGTGAGCGTCCCCAAAGCAGCACACCACAACAGACCCCAAGGCTCAAAAAGCTAAGTTTTTTAAAAAGCAGCTCAGACAAATCCTCTGGCAGCGGGAGCCATGTATGTCTTGCCATTAGGATGTGGCATGTGATTAACGCAGGGCCCTCATTGCTTCAGAGTCTGCAGGCAGAGATCTGCATTACAAGATACTTCTGCTGGTGGGGAAAAAGATCAACTCTATTGTGCAACAGAACCAGCAGCAAATCCTTGTGCTCAAGATGTAGCACCAAGAGACGATTTTAAGTCCCAGTACAGTACAGAAGTAAACGTCAGATGATGCTAGGGCAGAAACAACACACCTCCCCCAGGCACTGCAATTCTAGCTTAACGCTAAGCCGGAAGAACAGTTATTTTAGAAAACCCCCATGTTTTCCATGAACACCTCTGGATAAAGCAGGCTACCTTGCAAGAATCCTTTGTCCTAGGTCTAGAAATGAAAACAAAAAGCTCATACCAAACTCTGGTGTACCTACCTGAAGAGGAAGGCTAACTCAGCGCTCAGCAGAAAACACTCACTAGTTAGCAGCTCTAATGGAGCTGGGGAAAGGATGTGCAGCACCCGCTACAGACTTGGGGATTCCTACCTGCATGCCACACACTCGCACACCCAAGGTGGCAGAAGTGCTCTGCTCACACTTCTTCATCTGCCGAGCAGCCTTCTCCTCAGAGGCATCATCTCCGTGCTGTCTGGTCCCCATCTTCAGATCAAGCACACAGGGAAACTTGAAGTGATGCACCACGTTCTCCAGCAAGAGGAACTCTGGGAGAGACGTCAAGGAGAGCTCAACTGTCAGAGACGCTGCTCCCCAGGGCAGCCAGGAAGAGGGACACGGCCTGAGATAGGGTTGGGTGGCAAACAAATAGGAACCGAAGAAGAGAGAGAACAAACTGTTTGGGAAGGTGAAGAAAAAGGACAAAACCCAAGCAGTGGCACATGGGCTTTGGCACCCTGTAGAAGAAGTCAGCCTGGAAAGTGGCCTGCCCAGCACTAAGCAGGGGATCACGTACAGGCACACTGGGCTCAGCAGGAGGAGCCAAGGAGCAGAATGCTAACATCAGGAAAGACACAGCATGCTAGTCAGACCTGGTGATACGTTAAGGGAGAGCTTAGTCTACACGAATCTGCAATTTAACCACACAGATAAAGAACACAATCCCCACGGACCAAGAACTCGAGGCTCAAGTAAGATCCACAGTGCTGTTGTTATCAACCTGACCAGAACAGCAGTGCTAACCAATACACGGGGAAAAACTGGAGAGGCTACAAAGGCAGGAAACAGCAGCAACGGGAACCTTCAATTACCACCACACACAATGGGCAAGCCTTCCAGTAGGGCACAACGCTGAGAACAAGCCTGAGGCAACCACCAGAGCGAAGGAGTCCCAAAGGGGAAAAACAACTCTGGAGGTTGCCCTAAAGAGTAGGTCACGGTTCAACACATTATGCTACAATGGCAACCAGAGCACAGCTAGATTAAACTTGCAAGGAAGTTTAACATTTAGAAAAATCTATCAACAGCAACATTTGATTTGAAAGAGGAACTTCATAAAAATAAGGAAGTGTGTTAAAAAAAGATAGGACAGCTAAAAAGAATTACTTCTCTGCAAGTGATGTGGCCTCTATTTAAAAATACAAGCTGGAGGCTCAAAGCACACATTTGAGAATAGGAAAAGGAAGCCTACGCAGTTAAAATGTAGAAGAATAAAGCTATTAAAAGCGAGGCTGTTTCTAAGCAAGGAAAACAAAAATTGAGCTCCAGCAGGTGAAACAAAAACACAAGTTGGCAAGTTAGAAAAGAAGTACGAGTAGTAATTTGCAAAGGCACAGAAATGAACCTTCTTCTGCCACGTGAAGCAGTTACTCAGACTGCCCGAAGGGTTTATAGTCAAAGCATAAAAGGAGCTGGGGAGCAGGGTGGAAGTAAAAAGGAGAGACCCCCCCAAAAAAAATTAATGTTAATATTTTATTGTGTTTAACAGGGAAGAGCTTTGGGAATTCCCAAGCCAAAATTCTAATTTCAAAGAATTGTCTCAAACTGAAGTGCAAAGAGAAGAGGTTGCACGTCCAACAAAAACTGAAGAGTAACAAATCACCAGAAATGGGCAGTCTCACCCAGAAGCCCTAAACGTCACAAGGCAGAGCTACTTCCCTTATTAAACAGGATGCGTTAACTCATTTAAAGCTGCCTTAGTTCCAGAAGACTAAAGGGAGGCTACTGCAATGCTGACCTGCAGAGATATGGGAACTACAAACTGACAGAAGCGTATCTCACAGCTCAGCGGGATGCTGTACGGAAGAACAGATGCAGATGTGGATAAGTACAATTTATAGGGGAAGATCAGGCACACCTTTTGTGAAAGTAACATCTCAAAAATATCCTGGGATTCTTCAGCAGCTTTGAGAAACACAGACACGAGGTATCAGACCAAATGAAATCTGCATGAGTATCAGGAGACATTTGACAAGATGTCTCAAAGAGGCTGAACAGCAGGTTGAGGACTAAGATGCTGACAGGGTGATTAACTAGTCAGCAAACAAAAGAAAAAAGTCAGGATGCCTGACTGGTCTCAGAGCCCAAGTCACTAGCAGGGTTTTTGTGTGGGGATCTACGCTAGTCAACGAGCAATCCAGAAAAGTGAACGGGATGGCAAATTTGCTCATATACTACGTTACTCGAGGTTGCAAAGATGAGGGGCAGTTATGAAAAATCCCCAGAAGACCTTAGGAGACCGACTTGGCCACTAAACTGGTAGACAAAGTTCTCTGGAGTTGACATGCAAGATGACAAACATAAGGGGGAAAAGATTTTTAGCTTAATGGATGAAGCACTGGGTTTTGAGACAACTGTTACCAGTCAGGAATGGGATGTTGGGGCAACAAAGCAGCATTTACAAGAACGTGTGTTACAAATCATGAGGGAACAGAGACAACATCATTAGGTGCCAGTGGAAATCTCTGGTTCACCAGTATCTTCTGTACCATGTGCAGTTCTGGTCACCATCTCCAGAGGGATACAGTAGAACTGGAAGAGACTCAAGAAAGGTGACAAGGACAATCACAGCTCCTTCCCAAGGAACCGCTGCATAGCCTAGACCTGCATCTGCTGTCAGACCTTGCCCAACATGAAAAACTGTCTAGTTAAGAATGCACAAACTGACTCAAAGGTGGTCCAGAAAGGAAAGAAAACATGGGAACTAGCCAGAAACATGGCTTCTGAGCATCAGTGTCATGCTGACACCAGCGAGGCCTAGCTGCCTCAAGCACTAACGCATCGGCCAGCACAGCAGCAGCAACCTGACGCACTCGGTTCGCTTCCCAAAGGATACTGTAGAGTTTTCGGTCCTTGGACTCTGACCGCATGCGGCTCAGCTGCTGCTTATGACAGCGCAGGCTCCAGGGGTTATAGCTGATCTTTTCAGAGCTCAGACCGCTGTTCCCATCCAGCATCTGGAATGGAACATCTGAGTGGATGTGCATGTCCACCCTGGGACTCCTGGTCTCCTGGATGTTGCTGGTATAAAGACAGAACAAGGTAGCCTGTTAGAATCCGTATCTTCTCCAGATCCTTACAACAGTCATGCAATTCCCTCGCACAGTAGCATCTCCTGTTCCTTCTCCTTCTGCACACTTCACACTATCCAAATCCGCCAGCTCCTTACACAGCAAATCCTCGCTAACATCCCAGGATGTGGACCCATCCTCATTAACCTTGGGTTAACAACCAGATGGACTTAAGAGTGTTTGAATTTGCTTCAGAGGTTTTGGTTCCACATCCAATTAACCTCCCAAGGGTTATACTGCGTCAGAAGCACTTCACTTGGATGAGCTTGTCCTGAACTGGGCACAAGTCCTGGCTGTTTGCAGTGCCACAGTATGCTGGAATAGTAAGTGCAAGACAACCTAGCAACTGTATGGAAGTGTAAAACACCCTAAACAAAAGGGTGACAAAAGCTGAAAGGGTTAAGACATTTTCCACTTGTCACGTTGTGACTAGACCCTCAAAGCTTTTACCTTTCAGTGCTGTCACTGGCCAGGCCAGGTTTTTCCTCCTTGTGCTCAGTGCCGCTGCTTGATCTGTGAAGACTCCGACGCGAGTGCTTGCGTCGTGGCTGGTCCCTCTCTGGCATGTCATCCTGCTCCAAAGCCTCGTTCTCCACGTAAGGATACGCGACCAGATTGATGTAGCCATCGCTGTCTCCCTCAAAACAGACAGATACTACACCTGCCAGAAAGAAGCGACATCAGCGCTGTTTTTCAGGGGAGGAATACACAATCACTAGCATCCACGTGTTCAACAGCACAGAGGAAAACACAGCTCGCAGAGCAGCAAGAGAAATCCAGAGCAATGAAACGAGGTTTAAGATGGCAAAGGGGAGAATCCAAATACTTTTGACACAGCACAAAAAAAACCTCCCAAACAGTGTCCTGCATCACTGCTGGAGCAAACAGCCCCCAACAGCTGTAGCAGCTGTGCTATCCACCCAAAACTGTGCTAGGAGCACATGAGGCTGCTAGCCCTGAGTGCTCACACCCTGCTGAGCTGTGCTAACAGAAATGCAGCTGGAAGGCTGAGGGGCTGTGATCGTTCCCTCTGTTCAGTCCTGCAGCACCCAATAAAACAAGGGATGTCGACAAACTGGAGACATCCAGCAGAGTACACCAAGGTGCTGAGGGGTGCCAAAGCAAAACATGTAAATAGACATTTAGTTAATTTGGGTTAGGTGTATGTCCTGCAGAAGCGTTCCTGCTGTTGACGAGAGCATCTCTGGCCAGGGAGGAGCTGCTCTCAGCTAGAGGAGCTCTGCAGCATCTCAGCTCTGAGGCTCAAGTAGCACCTGCTGCTTGTATCTGAAGTCAGCTAGTCTCACAGAAAATAAAAAGACCTGTGAGGCCCCAGGGCTTCCTAGTGATAAAAACAGGAGGTCCTGGAAGTACCCTACCTCAGCCAGGTGAAGGCAAGCCCATTCATGTGTGTCCTGTCCAATTTTGCCTTCTGTAGACTCCTGAAAAACACCATACTCCGAGAAAAGATACAGATCTTTCATGGCACCAGTTCTGAATATATCTAGCTGACCAGCCATGAAGCAGAACACCTGGCACTTTCAGTTAGCGTTGACATCATCTTAGGGATACCTCCAGCCCTGAAAATGAGGTGATCAACACATCTCCTAACGTGCAACGACAAAATCTTTCATTCTCTTGACACCAGCGTCAAATAGCTGCCAGGAATATCAGATACTATGTGCGCTGAACACAAAGATTCACCACAAAAGTGATGAAACAAGTCTAAGAAGGCTCAGCACAAGTTCAGAGCAGTTCAGGACTCCAGCGTGTCACTACGTAAATGCCCATCCAAGTGCTCTGGCTGCATGGACGTGCTCCTCAAGCTGCCCCTGTGAATGGGCAATTATACAGTAATATCAGTGATCAGACAAGAAACGTCATCCCCGACGCTGTCACTTCGGGGACCAGCAGGAAGCTGCACAGGGCCTCAGATGAAATCCCATACCACGGTGCCTGCCCTCTGCCCTTAGGCAACCAGGAAGTATCGCACTTCAAGACGACAGGCCTCTATCTGGGCTATCAGCTTCGTCGGTTTTAAACTGCTCTCCCAAGGAAAGCCTGACACCACATCGATTCCAGTAACTCCGCAAGTTTCAGCTGGGAGTTCAGCTGGGTCACCAGAGCACCATATGGACCCAGAGCGGCTCAAGGGTCTGTTGGAGAGGGTATCCTTTGTTCACAGTCTGCGTACAGACAGGCAGGTAAGCTGACACTGCTCTGAGACCTTCAGGCTGCAGCCAGATCAAACGGCAAGACCTTGAACAGATGGCGGTCCGAACTGTCTGGGGAGCATGGGCCTTCCGACACCACGCCGAGACAAAGAGGCAGAGGCAACGTGAACACCAAGTCCCCCAGAAGGCTACCAGCCCGCGTTACCGTCCTGAATACAAGCACCTGGCCAAAAGCCTGTCGAGTTCCTGAAAGGTTCAGGTGAGCTGCCTGCCTCCTACAACGACAAAGACACTGGAAAATTCCATTCCTTCAGAGCAGCTGGGGACAAGGCTTCACCTCGGCTCTGGGAAAGGAAGCTGCTGAAGCAGCAAGTGTTTCTGATATGGGTCCATAAAAGAGCTGGGATGAGGAAGTAGTAAATTATAAGACTGGAATGCACGAGTGCTCAGTGTATGACCCAACTTCTTTTGCTCAAGGTCAAGGCAATAACTGACAATTACTTGCTAGTAAAATTACTTTAGATACACATTCATAACCTTAAGCACCAGATTGCAACCGTAACACTTCAGTTTGTCTAGAAGGAGGAGCACATGAAGCCTAGCATGCCAAAAAAAAAAAAGACTTCCTCCTTTCCAAAAAGCTCTTATCAAACTGCTAACCTGCAAAAGGTAAAAGTAACAAATAAGACAAAGAGATAGCAACACGTTGGCAGCTCCAGCAAAATGAGAAGAACTGCACTCTGAAACGAAACCAGGCCTCACCTTTGTACTCAGGTGTGAACTCCTTCATTTCCGGGGGCAGGGATTCATAGAAGCGCTGTTCTCTGGTAATGAGCGGCTTGCAGACAGTGTGGTCATCGTAGCGCATCATGCTGCTGTGGCCGCCCACCTGGTGAATGAAAGGCTCCAGCAGGACCCCCCGGTCTCCGGATCGAGTGGCATTCTTGCCATGCTTGCCCACTTCCATGGTTTGACAAACACACATTGCGTTGGGCACCAGTTGCACTCTTGGAGCATGGGGAGAGCCACATGGGCTGGGAGATGCAGCTCAGCAGCGGTCAGGCAGCCACGGGGCAAAAATCCTGGCTGTCCACTTCCTTATGATGACCTGAAAAAGCAAAGGAGATTCCTGTAAATGGAAGACCACTTGCATTCACTCCTCATCTCCTAGGAAAGTCTCTAGCATTTATTTATATCCACAGCTGCCTCTCTTCCCTTCTTGATTTACTTCCCATTTGCTCCAGCATGCTCCTCACCATCTCTTTAATCTTGTAGGTAAACACACAGACTGGGAGGCAATCTCACACACAGTTTCTCCAAGAGGGTTGACAAAAGACAGGGAAACAAGGAACTCTGAATATTCTGAGCCTCACATCTTTAGAAAATACTACTTCCTTCCTTCAGTTCATTTTATCATTAAGGCAGTGTGGTAACAAAGCGTAAACTGTAAGCTAAAGCGCAAGTAAAGCCAAGCCCACAGCTGTCTGCCAGTAACGATGACAGAGCTAACACAGGCAGAACATCCCAAGAATCTCAATCCCACACCTTGTGCCTCTGCATTTTGAGGATTTAAATGACTAAACTTGTGTTCACTTCCTACCATAACGCCGTTTCCTCTTTTTCATATTCACTTCTCTTCAAGCTCTGACAGGACAGGTTCTCAGAACAAGCATGCCGCGCTCGCTCTGCCATCGTGCACTCGCTGTATGCTAAATGGCTTCCCCTCGGATTCTCTCCTGAGCCCTTCAGGGCAACAACTGTTTCCCGATGCTTCTACCTACTCACGCAGCAGGTCTGGGCTTTCTAGAGGTAGGCAAGAGGGATTTGTTAAATCCAACTGAGAACAGAAGTGCTTTGGAGAAGACAGATGTCTTTAAATGTTTGCCAACTGCCCAGCACAGCCACAGGATAATGGAAAAGTAAAACTATCCAAATTCTCTCCAGATGCTTTGCCCTTTCATAGCTGTCCCTGAGGCTGCTGGGGAAAACTCCACAGGATTTCCCCACAATAGGGAACTATTTGAAGTCTTTGGTATGAGAATGACACGGCAACTTCAGTCCCTGAACTCATCAGATTTCCAGTTTCTTAGCACGGTCACATCCAGGGGCAATAATTAAAGACGGAGGGGTCCTGCAGGCCTGAGCACGGCTCAGGCTGTTCCTCAACCGGCCACGGGATGTCCCTGCAGCCACACAACCCAGCCGGACGGGGCCGTGTCAGGATCACAAAGTTCCCTCCTCTCCCATTCAACAGTGGGAAAGATGCAGCTCAAGAGACCCTGAAACTAAAGGTGCCACTTCGTAACGCGTTTAGCCCAATCTGACCCAAAAGGTCCCAGCGCCAGAATGCTTCTCTCCCCTTGTCAGCACGTTCCCTCGCACTGGATTTTGGGATAACGTGAGCGTACGTTCATTGGAGTTGAATCATCTCACTGATCCAATGGAAAACATTTCCTTTTGCGGTTAGATGACCGCACAGCTACACCCGGCGTAAAGGGAACGATGGGAACATTCAGCTCGCTGGGGTGGGGGCTGGGGAGGAGAAGAAAACATCACACTTCAGAAACGTGGATCTGTCTCTAACCTCACAGAGCCTGACTCATACCACGAAGACAAAAACACGCTGTAGATTTCACTCTTCCCTCTTACTTGCTTTACCAACAAGGCAATTCTAGCAGCAGAGGCTTGCCTATGTGGTGGTGTTGTGTTTAGCTGTTTGATGGCAGTTAATATCCAAGAACAAGCAAGGTGCCAGCACCTGCAACAGATCAGCACTTCGCAGCTGAATGCTTCCCAGACTTGGATCTCCCCATGCTTATTCAGCATCGCCTTGGATTTGGTTTCTTTCATTTTGCCAGTGACTGACGCTGCATTTTCAGTTGTTCCAAGCACGGGACAAGCTTTACTTTACACCTTCCTGTCGTTTAAACTTCAAGGGACGAGGGAGATAAGATTGCTGTGTGATAACGGCAGTTACCGTACCCAGGAGACACGCACGTCACTTCCAGTTCTGGGACCGTTCCCAGCTTACACCGAAATTTGAGAGCGAAGCGTCTCGGGGTCTATTTCACCAGTGACAGCAGGAAGCACCAACATCCGCATCTGAGAGCGGGGAGATTATCGAAGCGCGCTCGTTAACCTCAGGCGGAGGTCACAAATACCGAGGCAGACACACGCGCCCGCCAAGGCCCCGGCAGGCCGCTCTCACGGACAAGAGGCCGCAGGAAGATTTTAGTCACCAGAGCAAGAGATGGAAACCCTCGGCCTACTTCAAGAAAGAAGGCTGCTGAAAGCCAAGCGGCAACTAGGAATATGCTACCCGAATTGTTCTGAGGACAGCAGCAACCCACACCGGGCAGTCCCTCCAGCCTTCTCCACTGCCTAGCCCAGAGATACCTGAGAGATGACTCAAGAGGTCCGAGGGTTCCAGGGAAAGTGAAAATGAGGGCAGGCTGCAGCCCCCAAGAAGTGTCCCAGGCTGGCTGCCAAGTATCCAACCACCCCCAAGAAAAGCACAAAGGGAGGAACCAGGCTTCACGCGTTGCTTTGGGGGCAGCCCTCTGCAGGCAACTGCTCTCTCTTCCACCCGCAGAAGAGCAGTGAGCATGCAGTCAGCAATCCCTGCACATCGGTAAGGGCCACGCAGCAGCGGGGCAGAAAGTAAAGGTATTTCTGCCAGGGGGATACTCTGCATTTCCTCAGAAAAGCACTGAATAGCTTCATCTGTCTCCTCATTAATTCCTTGAGACCTCCAAGGGAATTCATGTCCATGAAGCTGCAGCCCAGGGACACCGGTCTGCTGAGCTGTTAACCCTTCCAGCGAAGGACAGCTCAACACGACGGGTTGCAGGTGTGTAGTCACGGCCATGAGGCAGTGACCAGCACACAGAAAGCCTCCTGTGGCCACGATGCAAGACAAGGAGCTGGGCACCAGGTAAGGAGAGTCCAAACCCCATTACAACTGCTCCGCCTCTTCAACCACAGCCCCTCAAGAAAGCAGAGGGATATCCAGTATTTTCCTGCACACAAGCATAAGAAAAAAATACTTTGTGGCCAGTAGCATTTCACAGACAAAAGTTTAAGAAGAAGCTACCTACAAGGCTTGAAAAAACTGAGATGTTCTATCACGCAGCCTAACGATGTTCTTCAGACTAACTCGGAGCAAAGGGTTATTACTAAACATGGACACTATCCACAAATAAAGACAGAAGAATCCCAGCAGTTTCAAACAACTATAAAGCAAAAAAACTATTTGATGGCCTAAATATTACTCATCCTTCCTCTGTTAAACAAAGGCACTGGTTCAACTATTTTAGCTGGCTCATAAAGTTCAGAGTCCTTCCAACTAGACTGCGATGTTGTGTGTAACCCCCACAACAGCGGGAGGGAGACGAGTTCAGCCAAGCAAGCCTCTTGGTATTGTCCCACGCTGCGACTAGAGGTCAAACAACAGTGGGAGAGCACGGCTGGTTTAGCAGCCCTCCTCTCAGAGACAGGGGAACAGATCACCCACTAGGCTGCACTTGCAGGGGGGGAGGTTCACGAGAAGTTACCGGTGACTGCAAAAGGACACCCCACGTCTGACGTTCCATTATCCTCCCCCCTTAAAATACCCTTTACTGGGAGAGGACTGGCCCTACAATATTTAAGTCTAGATGCGTACCTACTCCAAATCCGAGCTACATGCCTCACGTTTCAAACACTTTGTCTTTAGCAGCACGGGCACAAGAAGCAATAAGCGGCATTTTCTTGTACTGACAAAACCTTTCCAAAGAAAAATCAGAAAGGACAGGTAACTCTGCTCTTCATAACCACGAAGGGGGGTAAAGCCTCAGCTCTTGGTGGCACTGCCCTTCAGCACATGCCACTCCTCAGTAACAAACAGCGCTGTGCTCTCCAAGATCCTGCTGGAGCTCTCAAACATTACTGACCCATGGCTGAGATCTCCATGTCTTAGGAGACCACCACCAGAACGGGGGAAACAGCTAGCAGTAGCTGAGGGAACCAGAGGGAGGGAAAAGCGTCAAGCACATCCCCATGCATACGTGGGTATGGAAGAGCAGGGGCCAGAAAGGACAAGTCTGAGGCAGTTGTTCAGGGTTCCAGTTTTAAGCAATTTCAAACTTCAGGGCAAGACATCAGGTCTTGCAGCAACACACTAGGAAGGGTGTGCCATATCCAACTGACTTAACTCGCATCATGCTCCCAGTGCCAGTCCCCGTCCAGCTACACAAATGTCTGTGCTGATGCAAGGACGGAGACAGCAGGATGATGGCACAGCTCCTGTGAGGTTACAGCTACCAGTAGGTCTGAGGGTATCAGCCCAGGAAAAAGGCAGTGGGAAGAGCAGGGATGGCTTCTTTGATGGTTAACTTCAGGTGACAGAGAAACTAGCCTCAGGAGTCACCGTGCACATGAGAGGTGGTGGCAGAACTTCCCTGTGTTGGGTGCGAGAACTACTACAGACGGCACATCAGGATGCTGATGTTCCCACTCTTCACAAGCGGTCTTGTATGGGAATACTGGCAGTGCTTCATGACTCACCAGTAAAGCTATTTTCTACCAAAATAAAGAGAACAAACGTTTAAAATTGTGATGCATTCCACAACAAGAGAGCTGATTGCATTAAGTACCATTGACTCACGCCTTCATCACAAGCAGCTTGCATATCTGTCTCTCCAACATCACCTTGCTGCGGCTCCTAGGACTGTGGCCAGCCTCAGGACCTGCAGTGCTGAAGAATAAGGGAGGAGCCCAGAGCTGGGCCAAATGCGAGGGATAAATACTGACTTCAGGGTCATACTGACAAGGGTTAAGACTTTCCCTTAACAACTCCAAAGCAGTCAGGAGCAAGGAACAGAAATAAAAAAATACCAGCACACCAGGCAAGAGGACTAGTGCATCTGGCCAGTGGGTGCCTGATGACTGCTTCTTGAGAACTAAAGGTGGTCTTGCTGTCAAAGAGCAGCAGCAGCCACCACCCACGCTGAAAAGCATTGTCTTTTCGAGTGATGCTGGATTGGGTGACCCAACTTTTACAGAAGAAAACCCAGTCTAGGAAGGGACAGCCTCCCACCGTGCTGTGATGCAAGATCAGCTTCCCACAGCACAAAAACTGGCCCACAGGCCTGAGACACGGCAGCTGAAGACTGAGACGACTTCAAGGACCTCTGCGCAGAAGCACAGCCCTCCGAGAACCTGCAGCAACACTCAGGATGTAACCAGAAACATTCACATTCGGCCAGTCTGGCATCCCGGAAGGTACAGTCCTTCCTGGTCTGCTCGAGTGCTTGGTTTTGGATCCTGAGCCTCCCCCGGATCTCGTTCAGTGCTTCAACTACTACCAAATACAGCTCTTTTTGGAGACGCTACCCTCACCCTGGCGAGCACGACTCTACAGATCGAGGCCAGACAGCAGAACACTATAATGACACATAAATCAAGAGCAGAACAAGTTTTAGGGAACATTGTTGCAGAAAGCCAGCTGAGGAAGAGCAGCACTTAACCGTGGGAGTAGTGGGGGATGATCTACCACACTGGAGCACTCAGGCAATGGAGAGGGCAAGAACCGCTCACTCTCAGGTGTGCTCCCCGTGCCACGAGCTCCACAAAAGCACATTCTCTTCACCAAGTTCTCCTGTCAACAGGGCACAAACGCACCAACTGCTGAAGCGCGCGTCAGGAAAGAGCCTCATCTACTTTGAGATGGAGCTTAAGTGAACTTACGGAAAGGACTGCGTGGAAAATAAAACTAAGCTTGCAGAGAGAGTCCTTAGGCATACCCTGTGTTTCTGTCTTCCAGAGCTCTGAATGACAACTATTTGTGCCCTGCTCATATCCCATTAATCACAAAGCTTCATCACTTCTGCCAGTAGCCTGAGAGTCCAAAAATGTTCTTTTTTGCTTCCTGAGAAGGGAGAGGAAGCCAAGCCTTTTCAGCTCCTCCTGAGGTCGAGCTATGCAGTCTTAACTACAGCTGGAATGCCTAAAGCGCTCAGCAAAACAGGTGTACCTAGATCTGGGATTACAGAAGATTATTTTAGCTTCCTTTAATTTAGAGGCCAGATCAGCAGGAACTGCAAAGGTCCTTTTACCGTTACCTACGCATAAAGCACAGCACACATCCAAGGAGGGATGAGGTGCTTGTTAGACCCAAGGTGCAGACAATACTTTTTTCCTCACACTAGCACACTATGGTGATTGCTTCTCTCCCCCCCCTCCAAGAAGCCTTAGCACAGGGCAAAGCATTAGGAAACATCTGTGATAGTTTGCAACATATGGAGCAGGTGCTCTGCAACACTTTGCGAACATCTGTCATGCTGCTGTCTGCAAGCAAGAGTAACCAGAGCGAGGGGTCAGATGGCCTCTTCCAGCTTGTGTTCCTATTTGGCTGGATGCTGGAAAAGGTGGCAGTGCTGCGATGACACCAGGCCTGTGAGCGGGAGAGGACAACAAGTAAGAGGGATGATATCAACTGATTTAATTCCCTTGCTGCTCTTCTTACCAGGCTTCCCCTTCTTCACCGGAGAGACGCAGGCTGCCCGGGGACCTGCCAGCCCTCCTCACTGCCATCCCTGCCGCCGCAGGGGGCAGGCTGGAGGAAGGGGCAGCCCCGGGCAGGTTATCTCCACTCCTTCCTCTCCAGTAGGCAGTGAGGCACGAGAGCAGAGCGAGAGGGAGCTGAGCTGCTGAACCCCGCTGCACCTCGCTGCGAGCGCACCCTGCCTCAGCAGCACAGGGCACCTTCCTGCTCTGTTCTCTGACACCAGCTACGGCCCAACCTCAGGTTCCAGAGCAGCAAGACCCGATCGAATGCGTACCCTAACAAATGGTTGCTTTATCAGTACTGGCCCAGAGCATTTTCTTTGTCTGGTATCAGCTTTGCATTTTATTGGAGATGAGAATGTGACAAATGCTTTCTAGAGAACAGTTTAGGGAAGATCAGTACTTACGAGGCCTTGTCAGTCAGCTTTCTGTGCATTCGTTTCTGCCTTCTCTTCATCTCATTTACAAATACACAGGCTCATTTTAAACTACTCTAATGCAAACACCGCTGCTCAGCACAGCTACTCTGGTGGTCAGACAGTTGCAAAGGAACTTATTTTCAACCATCACAAGCCACAAGAATCGACTTAACCCATCAAGGGAAAAAAGAATAAACAACACTTCTTGAAGGGGCTCGTAGCAGAAAGCTTATCAATGGGGTCAGCAGCAGAAAACTCTGGTCCTTCCATTCACAAACACTCAGTCACATTGATCCCATTAAAGAGGCTTGGCTCAAAAACTAACTTGGAAAGAATTTGCAACTTAACTTCTACTCTGAATAAGCAGAGGGAACAATTTTGTGTCCTGCCTCAAAAAAATCCTATGTTTAAAGTTTTCATTAATGCTGGTAGCAAAGCATTCTTGCTCTTCAGTCACAGACCTTGTCCTCTTCCACAAGAGTAAAGCTTAAATAAACCAGTCACATCCCTAAGGAAGTCCTGAAGGGCTACAGGATCCTCCTGGTAACTCCACCCAGAACCCTCTCCAGTACAGGAAGAGAATGGAATAACTCTGCTGAGTTCAGCACGAAGAGTACGTTCAGAAACAAAGCGCTTTCATGTCAGCTGCAGGTACCAAGTTCCACAGCCTCCACGGCATCAAAAGGTGAGAGCTGAGCAGGTAAACGCACCGCAACAGCCTGCTGACACAACACCACCAAAGCATGAGTCAGTGCTGGCAGTGCTCGTGCTGAACTAGAGGACAAACACCCTGAGCAGCAAACCACTGCTGGCAGAGAATCGAGAGGTGTGAGCTTGCGGTAACACGCACAGAGCTCGGCCAAGTGGGTGGCACTGGGGAGGAGTGCTCCGTGCCAGAGGGGCTGCCCAGTCAAACAGGTAAGAATTCACAGCAAGCAGGGGAGTTCAAAGTCTCAGGTTTGTGCCACGATGGTGAACAGAAATACTGACACCTTGTAAGCAAGCTCGCACCCCACCTTCTCCAGGTTAAAAACCTCCCAGATGCCCCTGGAGGTGTCAAAGCCAGAGCCGAGAAATCAGTTCAGCCTAATCACCTCCAGAGCAACAACTGGCTCCCGAGCTGAAAGATGCTGTCATCGCACACTGCGCAAGCAGCTCTAGAGCTTGACCTCCCACTCACACCTCCACACAGGCTCGACAAGTAGGGATGGCTCCGCATCTTCGGCTGGTGTCCCTCGGGCTGCTAACGAGACAGCTGGAAAGCTGGTGGGAAGATAGGGAAGGATCCTCCCAGCTTGTGCAAGAGCATGAGAAAATTCCAGTGAGGGCACCCAAATCCAGACAAGTGCGGCAGTCAGTTTTCAGACTTCAGGTGGTTGACAGGAACCAAAACTAAACGTTGATTTAATGGTTCTTACCTGCCACACATGGAAAGTAAAGCACAGAGGCTGAAGTGAGGATTCTGCAAGAGGAAAACAGTCAACTCTCCTGACTCGAGCAAGGCACACGTATAAACCACTTTCAGAACTATCTTAGAAGAAATTCTGAGAAAAAAAATGAAATTAGAAGTTAAACAAGAAGTTTCATACACCTGCACTTCATAAACTTAGTTTTTACTTTCAGAACATGTAAAAACATTGAATTGAGGTGAAAAAACTGGGTGTACAGCTAGCTCTCCATCTCCCTCGCTCTGAAATATCAGAGTCAGAAAACATGCAAAGGCTTGATCTGCACAAGCAAAAGGTGCATGTTGATACTTTATTCATCCACCATGTTCTCCCTAGTTTGATAAGACGGCAGATTTTGGGGTGGAGACAACTGCTTGTTTTGGTTTCTCTTTAAAGCGATCCTCTACAATGAGACCAACTCAATCCAAATGCCTGGCTTCAAAAAAAAAAAAGAGAAATGATTTATGTTCAGACTTCTTTTGGCACCAACCGTGACAAATCAGTTTCTAATTCCTCCTTCAGCTATTTCTTCAGAGCATGGTTACACAGACAACCCTTTGACAGCTGTACCAGCACGAACAGCACCCTCCCACTCAACTCCGCTGTGCTGGTAGAACTGCTTGCAGCGAAACAAACCAGGGAACCGATTGAAGTTAAAAATAAACCAGCATTTTGTTTTGTTTTGTTTTTAAGGATCACTTTTCAACCCAGGTCAGATCCACAATCTATTGTGCAGCTGTACAAACAGTTGTATCAGCACAAGGTGCCAGAACTGCTGATAGTTATCCCTGTGCCTAAAGCCAACATTTACATTCCCAGCTCAACTCTTATTTCACAGTTGCTGTAGAACAGGATTACTTACTGAACTGAACACGTAGGGTATTTTATTGCTGCTGTTCGCAACTGCACGGAGGGTCTCTGAGACAAAATGAGGTCACGCTGATGAGTATCCTACAAGTATGGCATGGCTACCAAGTTCCCTTGAGCTGCTGCTTGTCCTAAGTTGTGTGTCATTTTGCAGTCTAAACACTGAAATAAATATAAAAACATGACTAAGAGTCACTGATGCGAACGAACAGCTTTGGGCCAAATTCTGAAACAAAACTCTCATAGAAATTGCCTATTAACTCTCTTGGTGATCTTCCATTCCAAAAAAAACAACCTTCAAGCCTATGTGATGTGCAGATTCCCACTGCTTTGAAGACTGTGACATTCAAGGAGCAGGGAACTGATCTGCAGTTTTACCAATCCTGAACCTGATTTTTGTACTTCCACGTAAGTCAAAGATGGAAAACCCAAATAAGCACTAGGCAATGATGAAGTGCTAGCATGCTTTAGAAAGGACCACAACAGAAAGACTGAAGGCTCTTTCCCCAAATTACCAGCTCAAATACTGCTTGAAACAAAACCAACTGAAAAACTGAAAATACTTCCCATTGGATGGCTGCTTAGCAACCTACTTGAAAGGTCTTCGTTCTCAGTTCTCTGCTTTCAGCTGGTGACAGGTACCCACAGCAGACACATCACAGGGCCATTATGTAAGGCTCTCTCATTGAAGAGACAACACAAAAGAATGAATAACTAAGATTTGACTTCTAGAGCAGGGTATGAGGCATGTTAATGAAACAGCTTCAGGAAACTGAGATTTCTACAGTCCCTGTTGTGTCTGCTCTAGAAGAGAAGAATCAGTCTCTAGGCTGTTCAGCAGCCTCGCTTTGTACAAGATGTCTAATCAATCCATGAGGAGACAGAAAACTAACAAAACCGGTATTTGGCAAATCTTGTTTTGTTCCTTAACACGCATCTCGGTGTATAGCTCCACGATGGCTTAAGTAAAATCCAAGTCAGCACTCTTCAATCCCATCCTCTCTCCTGAGTCAGCAGTGGCACTCACCCGGATCCTGCTCAGAAACTAAGCTGGCAAAAAAAGTTAACCTGAGGAAAAAAATAAATGTTTTTGCCAGCATGGCTTCCTGAACTGGTTTAATGCCAATGCTACTGAAAGGAAAGGGGAGAATCATCCAGCAGAGAGGAAGGCACGCAGAGGAGAAGCAGTGCCAATGTCATTCAGCTTCAACTGTCCTGCAACCACGTGCTCAGAAGTCTCACCGTGACTTTAAAGAGACACATCGCTGCTCCCAACAGAAAGGTCATTCAACACTTTCAACTCTCCCAGCATCTGCTTTCTACCGGCATTCTTGCCAACAGTTAGATTAAGGTCCTGATCTGGTAGGAAACCAGGTGTGCAACACAGAAAACAAAACAAGAAGCTCCTTGTCTAATCCAGCCGGGTCAGCTCTGGCCCAGCCCGACGAGGTCCTAACAAATCTGAACCACATGGTGCAACAGACCCGAGAGCATCAAAACACAGACAGGAAACCGACTAAACATAGGGGAAGAAAGGCTAAAGCTCAACTTCAAGTAACTGTGAAGCTATACTCTTACTCATCGCTGTCTTGCTGTGAAATTTTGTGTAAGTAACGTTTATATAAAAACAAACTTTTGTACAAAAGATTTAAATTGCATATAAGAAAATGAACAGTTAATTCTTCACACTAAGTTCTCACAACACATCATTAATACTCCCGACATCCTATTTCCTCAAAAATAAATCTGATTTATTTGTTGCCAGCATTACTTTCAGAGCAAGAGAGCTACTAAAACATATGTATATAGGTGAGGGTGAGAAACAGCCCGTTGTGTTTAACTAATACATGGCAAACAGCAGCAGCATGTGCAAGCAGCACTGAGGAGCAGAGCCAGGAGAATCAGCGACAGCAACATTATACAAACAACGTTGATTCATGAACAACAAAGAATTCTTAGAAACTGCTGCCTGGGTTATGTCTGTCAGACCCAGAGAGGGGACAGCCTCTCCAGGTACGCTGCAGTGACGCTGAAGGTGACGTGAAGCTGGAACTAGCAATTCATCCCCTACCTCGCCAAAAAGGGGTCTCATGCTGCCAGAAGCACCCCAAAAGCTGCATGCATGTACCTCTCGTCTGCTGGAGACCTCGCACTTCACCGTTTGCTGCACACTGCGGTACCTTAATGCTAGTGACATTGTAGGGTCTTCTCAGAAGAATTTCACTTACTCCTAAGGTATGTTTGATGACTTTAACCTGAAACCGTTTCCACATGACCGACACCTGTTTTAGCTAGCTCTTGGCACTGCTCGTAACACCTACCTCTGGACACAGCCTTGATCAAACAGGGCATTCCTGGAAGACCTAGTTTTACCCCACGGGTAAAATTCAACTTCTGCAGGTCATCTTGCTGCCGTTTAGAGGTCAGTACACTGAAGTCCGGGCAACTTCCATGCAATTCTCTCCTCCAAAATTCAGAGCTAAAGCTGTGTCTCTCTCTTGAATATGCAAGACAGTTTCTAGCACTACTGTAGTTGGACAACCTTGCACAAGAGTTAGGTTTTTTCAAAGAGAACAGCAACGTGTTCATGAGTAAGCACTGACATCTCCATAAATCACTAGAATATAATAAATCATAAAGTAGGAAGTTTATCTTAATAAATTCTTGACTGCTGACACAGTGATCAAACATTGGAAGTATTTATCTTTAAATAGAAAATATTAAAAGATTTTTAAACATTACAAAAATTTAGTAAAGACATCATTTATTTAGGACTGCATTTAGACACCTGACTTTCCCCACAGCTCTCCAACAAGTAAAATATGCACGTGACAAAATAAGGCTAGGGTAAAGCTGCAGTGAGGCTGCACAGCACTAAGCAGAAGCACATGGCTACATGTAGATCAAAGCATGCCCTAAGCATCTCGTGACTAACAGACTAATACCTGCACAGAGCAAGCCTTCGTAACACCGTCACAGAAGGTTATCAATCCATACACACACAGCTGTCTTCTCATAGATGGTCTTTGCTTGTGCAAACCTGAGTTTTTACAAACTGTCAAGACTCTTGCAGGACTCGTTCAGATCTGCTTCCCACTGCTGGGCAATGAAGTATGAAAAAGGGAGAGAAACTGCTCACAAAGAGGTAAAGCTTCACACAGGGCTTGTTTCTCACCCCACAGAAGGTGACCTCTCAAGGTCTCTTTGATTCTCCCCTCCTTTAGGAGGACTACGAATCCTACCCTTGGGAGACCTCTGCTCAGCTACTGGTCTGCCACTGATATTCCACATCAATGCTGCTGATAAGAGCGAAGGGACAAGACACAATAAGGAAGATACTTGAGGAATTCGAGGCCACTGCTTGAAGACAGGACTTTAAATGGAACCTCTAATGTGAGTAGGAAAAGCTACAGCCATCAGTGCTTGGGGGGATGCTGATTTGTGGCTGCCACACACCCAGCTGCAGGTCTGCTAGTGCCTCCACACACACGTGCTAATTCAGCTTATTTCCGCATGCAGGCTGCAGACTACCCTTGGAAGCAGATATTTTAATCAAGGAAAAATTAAAGAGCTTGGAATCATTATATGACAAAAAATAGGGGAAGACTAATGAGTATAGTTCAGAGCTTCCCACAGCTTATGCACAGACTGCACAAACCAAAGGGAATATCTCAGCGAGCACTAAGCCCAGGTATATTTAAATAAGTGGGGAGCAGTAATGCACTGCAAAAAACACACTGGCACCTCAAATGGAAAACCAAGGGATGGACTGAATCAAATTCGGTTCCATAAATCTTTGATTTTCAGAGAGATCAGAAACAAAGAATTTCAGGACAATTTTTGCTCCACCTTCCTTCATTATCTTTTTTTTTTTTTTTTGCAGCTTACAAAAAAACACCGTTTGGACATTTCTGAATGCTGTCTATGCAGCAAGTCCTAGACAATGATCAGGAAATTATTTCCCTATTACCATTAATAGTGCATGGACATGAAGCACTACATGCTGCTGTGCAGGTGAACATAAACAGTTCTGCCTTCACAATGTAATCCAAGTTAAAACATATTATGAATTCTGCAGTTATGAAAAATATATGTTTTCATGAAGAGAAACCTTAATGGGTAGGAACACGTAAGTATACAGCATCGCTGGGAACAGAGATTTATGATGAGAATAAACACTGAAGAGGTAATCTCAATGGCTACAGTCTGTTCTGGTTTGGGACAAATGATTAAAATGTGCTCAGGAATGAGAGAAGCATGTGACAAACACAGCAGAAGAGCTTCTCAGATGCGTCTGTAAGAACACCGAGGTTTTGGCTGTTTTAGACCACACAGCGCAATAGCTAGGGTAAGCCAAGAGTTGTGTGTTTTAACCAATATGTAGAAGCTACACTGCTAACCAAAGAAGCACAAAAGCCATAAGGAAACAAACTTGTGAATAGATGCTACGAAAGTTATAAATGTAGCAGAGCTCAACTGTATTCCTTAAGTAGTTTTGGTAAAATAGGACGACCAACAGCCTTCTAAGAGACCAATAACTGAAAGATAAACATAAGTAGCTTGTGGCAATCTTGGACTTTCATATCTGTTCTCAACTTGAGAATTATGATGCTTTTAAGTGGGAAAAACAACTGATAAAAAATTGCAGTTGCTGCAGATAGTTGATTTCCACAGAAAGTTCCACAACTAGGACGAAACAGAACTTCTAATTGCTATTTTTAATTCTGCACCAACAAAAAAAAAATCAAGACAAATGTTATGTAAGACCATTAACCTCTTTGTTCATAACCGGCACCTTAATTTAGCACACTACCACATTAGATAGCATAATCTGAATTCTTAATGCCAAAGTGCAGCACCAGCTGCAGCGAGGCAGTAACAGCAATAACAGAGAAAGTATCCCAAAGCAAGCACCACCTAATGAATTTCGGAATTACAGTTCCTCAGGCACAAGCAGATATTCCTCAGCCTGTGCAGCCCTAATGAAACAGTACTCTTCCAGGCTGGGAATCCCCAAAAGATTATCAAACGTTCCCTAGCGTTTACCCTGCAACTTCCACAAGTTGTGAAATCCAGATCTTCGTGCCACTTTGAGTTTGGAGGGTGGGCTGGGGGTGACATCTCCTGTGGTATCATACACCATTTGCCACCCCCTGAACATAATGCCACAGGAAAAGCCTTAGGGATACTGAAGAGAAATCAAAGGACGTGGTAGGTCTGGACTGGCAAAAACCTCCAGCTCACCTGCTGTACTGGAAGGTGGGTCAAACCCAAGGAGGCTGTAACCAGCTGAAACTTAAGTTACTTTACATTTTGAGCCTTTTTTTAAGCAAGCTGGCCTCTCAGCATTCCACACACGTCTTCCATGAGAGCTCACGCCAGCTTTTACTGGCTTAAGAAGAGTCCAGAAGAGCCGTGCACTGTACACAACCGCAGTCCAGTGGTTATCGCATGTATGCAGACGACCAAGTAAAAAACAAAGCAAGGTACTCTGGAAGAACGTTCATGTCAACCTCCCCATATACACCACTAAAAGACTGACTTATCTACACTGATAAGTAACAACACTGATGAATTTCAGCCAAACAGACTTTTAAATGCTGCCATCCATCCGTCCTTACCGCATCATAGTAAAGAAGGATGTTCAGGAGGAAAAGAAAGATTAAGAGCCTACTTTCCAAAGCTATCAACCTGCTGTGTTGAAAGAGCTCTCAGAGTTACCACTTCATCCTCCTCTGACTCCATTTCCTCTTTGCAGCATTCCCTGGTGTGCTTATATTCATACACCAACCATCCAGACCATAATGACCCAACTCACTCACAAGAATTTTGTGGGACTATCAGGGGCACTGGAACAGACATTGTCCTGAGAGAAAGCAGCTGCTTCCACCATTCAAAGACAGAAATGCAGCCTAACTTAGCTGAGTTTGTTCTGTCTGTATTCCAGGTGGTCAGAGAAACCACAGGTCTCTTTGCAGGATGTAAAACCAACTTACTGGAGAGTTGCATGGCCCCATTTCTAACGTGCTAGGCAAAAGCACCTCTCCCCCATTGTTGGCAAGGCTGAGTAACTTCAACACGGGGAAGCCAACTCCATGAAGAGCAAGCCTAGGCCCTCCCAAAAAAGCTTAAAGTTTCACGGAGAAACTTCTCAGCTTTAATTAAGAAGAATTTACAAAGTGGAATAAAGAACTGTTACCCACACAGATGCAAAGCAGCCAAACTGCTCTAGGTATAGAACGGACAATGATTTCTGATGCCTCCATGTTCTCGTGGTCTTTACATGCCTAATATCTCAGTACAAGATATGTGGGAGTGGCAAGAGAAAACTCAAAGCTGTTTTAATGCTCCCTGAGTGAAAGGGGAACCAGAGGACAAAATATTTGTAGCTGAGGTCACTGCTGCAGGTTTGTTGCATCTCTTCGTGCACGCCCACACCACCAACGTGATGGCAATGCCTGCTGTGTCTGAAAGCAAGCATGGAAGCGTAACACAAAAACAAAAGTACATTTTTATCGGACTCCAGAACTTCTAAGCCTCCCCTGCCCCCTTCTGGGAAGGAGGTGGATTTGAAAACTTCGATATATATTTGCAAAGATAAAATTGTTTGCTTGGGCTAACAACCAAAAGAAAACCAGAAGGTGCTTTTGCCCCAGGCGGGACTCCCTTTAGCAAAGACACGGGTATAATTAAGCACATCTCCTTCAGCAGAGACGGACTCAAGCTGGGTTTTCTCTACCCACACACTAAAGCCACAGAGAAACTCGTACCTGCCAGAAAGCGGCCTGACAACCCACGACAGCCCAACTGTTATGACTAAGCCAATTCACTGCTCAGGTTGTGATGCAGATACACAATGCAGACTCCCTGTCCTTTCCCCCCAATATCTCCACCCCTTCCCCAAAATGAAGGGCAAGATAGCAACTAAAGCAAAACTTGCATGATATGCATTAACTGCTCATAAGCCTTCTCCACAAGTAACGGAAATTATACGCTATTACGCTGCTGACTGAGAGCTGACTTCAGCAAAAATCCTGTTGCAGTGACTTGCCAACGTTTATCTTGAGATCTTAATGCAAAAGACAAACAAACCTCATCGGGGCCAGTGGAGAAAAGCTCTCCCACCTGCTTCTTCCTCACACCACTAACAATGGAAATGTGCTACAATTTGTGCATTTTTGCCTTTCATAGCATTAATGAAGAGTTCAGTTTCCCCTTCACCTCCAGAGTACAGCCCTGCAATACACTGCTGCTCAGAAAACTTCCCCAGATAATCAAGCACTCTTCTCTTGTCCTGCTTTACCTGTGGGCTACTGAAGACAGACAAGCAAAGACCCCACATCCTGCTCCCAGCCATGACAAAGTGAAGGGGCTTTCCAAAGCCATGGAGCATAGTGACTGTTAAGCTGATGTTTAGGAGTTGTAAAGAGAAACATTTCTCATTTTGGAGAGAGATATCCTGCAGTAGACACCCAGGAACTCTACCAACGAGCACACTGAAAACTATATGCTCTGTGCTCTCCTTCGCCATTGCAAGTTCAGTTGATAAGGAGCAGACACTGACTCTTGTACTCAGGAAGCAGCACAAATGTTTTGTTTCCTAGGAATGAGGACAAAATCTAGATTTAAACCTATCAAGTCTGAGAGTTCATCAAAGCCAAACACCAACTTGCCACACAGAACCATCACAAGCAAGCTAATCTCTTTTTTAATGCCTTTCAAAACCCACATTTAATTTGGCTTGCTTCAAACACTCTGCAAAGCAACTTTACAATTATTATGATATGCTGTGGACTGTGACACCACTCTGATCCATCTCCTCCTCAGTTCTATACATTGCTTTTTCCTGAGCTGTCTGAGAATTAATTACATGGAAAGGAACATCATTAGATAAAGGGATTCCCAGCAACTGGCTTCTTAAAGGGACTACAGGATCTCTGCCTTCTAGAAATCTGAAGCAATGCCCATTCAATACCGCTCATGCTTCTACAAAGAGGACAAGCTTAAGATCCAAATAAGTAAACATGACAGTACTATACCCAACTTCTCACTCGTGTCCACAAACAGATGTATGTTTAGCTATGGCACGAGTCTCACCTCTCTTGCCTGTGGTCTTGCCACCACCAGACCACATCAGAGTAACATCCTGACCTGCGAAAGTTCTGCCAAAACTACAGATGACACACAAACAGCACCTTTGAGCAAAAACAGATGAATGTTGTGACTTTAATACACTGTCTGAATAAGTTCCACCTATCCCTCCAGGTAAAGAAAGGCAGGAACAGTAAGCTTCCCAGCCCCACACCACCTAGAATTTCACTACCCAAGAAGACTTTAATCTGACATACACAGGCAGCGCCATCAGAGTTGAGTTTGAGTACAAAAAGGCAGGGAGGTCACTTGCATTACAATTTTCTCTGTTCAGCCTTACCTGCACGGTCAGACAAACATTTTGCTTCAGCTATGCCTGTAAGTTTCCCCACACAGAAAAAGAGAACACTTCTATTCAGCAGGCCCCAAACTGCATTAAAACATTTAAAGCCAGGAGAAATAAAGCAATTCTTACACCTCTCCACCGTAGTGTAACCGATCAGAAAAGTGCTCAGCTGACTTGGGTAAGAGACTCTTCAGATAACCATCACCTACATGAGATCTAAACAAAGCAGCAAGATGCAATCAAAGAAAAGAACCAGGAATAGGTCACTGGTGTTGGTGCTCTACTGAAGGTTTCAGCAATCTTGGTCAAACCACTCAGTCCTGGTGTTCTTTAATCATTGGCAAAACAGCGTTTCAAAAAGGAACAGCAGGATAGTCAAGAAAACTATCTGCATACTGTTTTGAAAAGAGGGCAGTTTGGAGATCATTTTATTTTCCCCAAACCCCTTGTATTCCAGTTCGACTTCATCTTACCTGATAATTAACTTCTCAAGATGGCAATGATCTGTGTCACAATCCTTCTAAACTTGAGAAGAGTCTGTTCATACAGACCAAAATTACGGCACTGCTGCTTTCAAGTGAACACGGTGCTGCGTTTGGCCAAAGAATCAAAGCCTTTAGCAACTTTTCTGCTCAAAATGGCATAAAAGGAGAAGGACAATCTAGAAGCACATCAGTTCCACAGAAAGATTTAAGAGCATAAAAGCAGGATTATCCAAACAAACTCACTTCTCCCTGGTAAACAAGTTCTTGTGCCAAAAGCAGAAGGAACGGCTGTTATCTAGTACTTTCTTCTGCTAACATAGTTCAAAGGCACTGACACTAAACAAAATCTGGGTCTTTCTTAAGCAGCTGAGGAAGGTCAGGGAGGCAGACAAGTCCAGAGCAGCCAGATGCACTGTGCTCCAGACTATAATGCCTTTTAATGCCCAGGACACAGTTTAATTTATCATATGAGAAAAGTGACCTGCAGGTTGCTCTATGATGCTGAGTAGATACACATTCTGGAATAAATATAACAGGGTCTGCAAGGAGAGGTAAAATCTCTTTATTAGACCAACTGGTAGAGGACTGCCCCTTACCTTTCCTCCCTTCCACCCTCCTCTCCCCGCCCCCATTAAAAAAAAAAAAACATTGCTGGTAAAAAAATTCAATTGGAAAAGTTATACACTGGAGTCTTACTTTTCTACCTACTCACACGATCCTTTTTTTCCTTGGAAAGAGTGCTGGTAGCTCATGTGCTAGTCACAATGACAAAGCAGCAGTCACACCACTGTCTCTCATCTCAATATCCAAAGCAAAACAAGATTTTAAAAGCGTGGTTCTGCCACTGTAACTGTATCTACATCAAGGGATTCCACTTGTAGAGCTGTACTAGCATGGATGAACATGCTGATTAATGCAACTGTCCCAAGCATTTGTAGGAGAAACGACTTTATAAGCACATCCACAGGAATTTAAAGCCACATCATCACATTGCAAATCTATGCCCCTCACTTGTCATCAGTTTCATTTTCCTAACCAAATGACCCTTTAGCTGATTTAGTTTGAAACTGGCCACAAGGCAAAAGAGTATTTCATACAAGGACACGCTCGCACTCCCAGTGACATTAAAAAATCCAATATGGCAAAACATATATAACATAAAACTCAGGGTCATGAAAGGGATTGTGATCTAGGCCTTTTGTTATTGTCTTACCCTTCTAGTGATTAGCATAGTCTGCAAGACACTCAACCACTCATATTGAAAATCTAAAGTAACTCTGGAGTTGTTCTGTGGCTTGCAGTATGCTCTGGAAGGTGAAGGACAAAGAGTTAACACAGATGCCCCCAGCCACTCGAATGAGAATGAAAGGCAATCTGAACTTGAGGCTATTTTCTCAGAAGATATACAAATTGGACAGCTAGTTGCAGCTTCAAGCTTGGCAAGATGCTATGCGTTTTGAAGGGCGAAAAACAAAACCTGGCATTTAAAATGTCTGCAAGATCATTTTACCAGACCAGCAGCCAGCACTGCCATCCTTTGGTGCTTTCTTCTAGCAAGCCTCAGACTTCTCATGAGCTCAGCATAACATGGGCTTTGCAAAAAGCAATACTGAAGGAAATGGATGCTCCTAGATGCCAAAGCAACAGTCCCTGAACACAATTCACCCTACTGTATTTTTAAGCTCCTTCCAAAGGGAAGAGCCCTTTAATACTCCAAGCCTTCATTATTTCTCTTCTTATTCCATATGCCAACACCAGACAGCAGGCCTCAGAACACTCTACCACAGCAGCCAGTTCTTTGCTGAAGGCCTGAAACACAAAACTTCTCCTTTTCAACAGAAGTGAAGAATCAGATTAAGCCTATATTTAACTTCCTATTCACTGCAGCGTTTGCAAACAAGTTCTTATAAACACTCTACAGGTCATACTTCCAGTATCTTATCTAGATGTTAAGCTGCTTAAGCAGAGCTCGAAGCTCTCTCCAACGAGAATGCCAATTACAACTGAGGTCACTGGCTAAGTAACGGAGTTCTGAAGTCAAAACAAAAAGTCATTTGTTAAACCTGATCTAACGTCAGATTTTCTGCGTCCATGAGGTGCGACATCTGCATGTATGTATATAAATGATTTTTACCCCATGTGCTAAAAGGCACAACACACAGCCATTTTGAGAACTCAGACTGTGGCAAGTTCAGTTTTAATAGCAGGTCTGTCCCTAGTGTATAACAACCACCTTGATTTTTCACACCTTAGATTCCTCTAAAGCTACCGGAACACCATGTTGCAGCTTCTACTAAGCACCAGTCCGCCAAATCAGATGTCTCACAGCCAGCTGGGCTACTGGGGTTCCAATAAGTCACAGGCCACATGTAGCTAGGGAAAGCAAAGTTAATCTTTTTCTTCCCCAGTTCAATACAGTGTGATAACAGCTGTCAGAAGCGTAGCCTCTCAGACTGAAAGACATAAACTAATAAGCACTATGGGTAAAAAAAATAACAGTTCTAAGAAGACAGTAAGAAAACTGCAAATGAAAGCAATTCTGAAACAACAAACTGCTTTCTGCTCACGAAAGAGTCAAGCTGCCCAACTCACCACTGCATGACACTGTGCTTACCAGAATTTCTTAAAGGTATTGAATTTTCTTCTGGTTGTCATAACACAATAGGGTGAAGGAAAAGAAAGAGTCTGGAAACACTTCACAATCTAAATTGTAACCTTTAATTGCCAGGTTTTAGGAAAACAGCAGTGCATAAAGAAATTGGTTTACTTCTGCCTGGTGAATGATAGATCTAGTACCCTTAACAATTTGAACTAAGAATATTTGGGTCAAGCCACATTTACAAATCAGAAATCATTTTTCTAAGACTTTGGTATTACACAAGCCAAACCGTCAACAGTTTCTC
Organism: Anser anser; assembly: GCF_964211835.1. Taxonomy (NCBI): domain Eukaryota; kingdom Metazoa; phylum Chordata; class Aves; order Anseriformes; family Anatidae; genus Anser; species Anser anser. The sequence goes on from NC_139733.1 coordinate 7,852,293, forward strand.
TTTATTCTCAACTGCTGAAACACACATGGAAGTTCCAGTCCTAAGGATGCTACACAACTAACAAACAGACAAAGATGCATTTGATCTCACTTAACTAAAATAAAGAATAAATAACAGAGCAGTTTTCTGGAGAAAAAAAAACAGAGTGCTGATACTACATGAAAAAAATAGCAGCGTGCACAGCACCTGAAGAATAAAGAGTAGAACCTCTTTGAAACCAGTGCTACCCGTTCTGCCTGGCTAACGGTGTTAGCCATTTTCTCTCAGTTCTATAAAAACAGAAGATATTTAAAACACTCCTGATGACACTTATTATTCAGATTTAGCTTACCTTCAAATTTTAGTAAGTGTATTCAGGTCAATGTTTGTGATAAGAACTGCAAAAAATGAAGACTTCATTACATAAAGAAGATTTGTACCCAAACAAAGAAAATGCCACTTGGGCAGCTTAAAACAAACAAATCCACTGACAAGACTCAGTCCAAACAGGAAATAAAGCAAACCATTCCAATCTTTTCAAAAGTAAGGATACCCACAATTATCTTGCATATAGTCACACTTCATCTAGGCAAAAATCTGTATATTCATGATAAACCTGATGTGGGTTTTTGTTTTCTTCAACAACTTAACTCCACAACAATCTACAAAAAAAAAAGGAAAGTGTTTTAACACAAACTGATCCTTCAGACTGCTTTAACAATCCTTTTGAGACAGACTTAAAAGTCTGAGGATAAGAAGGTCTTTTTTATTTTCCACCTGTGTTTTGCACAAGAGAGTCAACCCCCTTGAATCTGACAGGTATGCCTCCGCAGGTTTGCTAATGCAGCTTTACCCATAGACCAGAGTTTGGAGGAAAAGTGAAGTATTCCCTCCACTAGGCAGCAGCAAACATTGTGAGGGCCTTCCAAAGCTCCACAGGACTTGGCTAGTTTTGCTTACAAGTCACAACACTGCTGCGAGCACCACAAGAGCGCAGTTACACTTGATGTTCTGCAATGGCTCCGCTGTCTTCATGGAAGTTCCTCCTTGGTTTGATTCTGCCACTATGACGCAGGGCTATGCAGTCCCCTGGGCTTCTCTCCCAAAGCCTTCCTGCTTTAAATAACTCACTAACATCTGCATGCTCTGGTGCGCTGATTTTGGTGGTCAAAGCTGCTTATCACCTATAGTTAGCTGTAATGAGATCACGACTGCCCTCCCCACGCAAGCTGAAGCTGCTTAGACAGTACTGTCAAAGGATGTAGAACAAACAGCCAGCCCTATCTTCGTGTGCCTATCTAATGTTTCTAAATTCACTTTTAAAATGCTTGGCAACATTTCAATACCAACAGTGGACAACTGACCTGAATTAAGGCTGAGGCACTATTTTATTTAAGTTCACCAACAGTTTAAAAAAGGGGAAAACGCAGCTCAGCATACAACCACATGGAGAAAAAAAAAAGCACCATCGCAGCAGAATATGAGCTATACAATATTTCAGCTTTGAATCAGCACTCGAATCTGCCCCAAGTCGGCTGTGACAAAGACACAGGAGGAACCCCTGCAGAGAAGACACTGTACCACTCCTCTCTCTCTGCCCCAGGAAGGTAGCTGTGGAGCTTGGCAGTTTTGATCATTACCCGCTGCAAACTAGCAAAGACTGTCAGATCCCCAGGCCAGGGTCCTCCCCACCAAAGAGGTGATCTGTGCCACACAACCACTATCTAAAACTGCGGTCTCCTGAGAAAATGAAAACATTCAAGTCTGTTTGGCAAACAAATGCTCATACCACAGTTACTACTACTGAGTCCTAGCTTTGATGATAAAGAATCAGTGGAAAACAGCAGGTATACTAGAGCTTCTTCCAAACTCACAAGACTCAAGAGCACAAAGCAACCTTTCAGCCTGGAACACTCACAAGCCATACTATTGTCTTTCACCAAACTGAACTCAAAACAGAAAGAAAAAAAAAGGCAGACAGCGATCAAGTTCTGAATTTATCATAAGAAAACTGCAGCAATTCAGGCACCTAAATGACCAGAATTGCTAAAGCATAATAGAGTTGTCCTCCAAATCCTGGCAGCTTAGTTCTTTTTATAAAGAATTGACGTTGATTTGATTAAAAGTTAATCAATGTAAGACAGGACTGAGCGTTTCACTATGGTTTATTGCATTTACCTGGGTGTTCCTGTAGTTTCCTCTGAAGACGAGAGCATACTTCCTACAAACCATATACTTGAAGGATAAAATTATGAAATGAGAGGTAAAAAGCAAGCAGCTAAGTTCTCTCTGCATCAATTTCACATGGCCGCATTTGTATTCTGGGCAAAACAGAAAAGTTACCTTAGAGATGTCACCCAAGCTCTCTCTGTTGAACAGTCACTGGAATATGGAGCCAACCTCTCACAATCAAGAGGGAACAGGATGCCAGAAGCAAGTCAGCCTGCAAGATGTTGTACGGAAACAAGTTAGCAAGGACTAGCTTAGCTTTTGTTTAGACCTTTACCTGCTTCATCAGTTCAGAATGTTTGAGATCACACCCTTTCTCTCAAGGCTGGAACCAGAGCCCACAGTGAGCGCCTTTCAGGACGCGAATACTCTCACACACTTGCCAGGGCTCTGACAGGCGCTCTAACAAATTTACGGGGACCGCTGATCCCAAATGCCTCCTCCATCCTTCAGCTGAAAATGGCCAACCAGCAGGTGGAGCAGAAGGGGGTGCGTGTCTGCTCTTCCTCTGGCCTGGTTCACAAGACAGCACACTGATGGGTGTTAATGAAGAAAGGTTGAAGCACAGCGCGTTAAACTGCAGCAGCTGAGCAGGCACTGTTGCAGCTCCTAATACCAGGGAGGTAACTTTTGGCAAAGAAGCAGTACAGCTGGTGGAGGAGATAACCTTTCTAACTACAAAAGCTAAATCAGAGACAGCTTATCTGCCAGAGCTCTTAACCACACGTAGCAACATCCTACCAGGACACGCATATTAAGTCTCATAACCTTTTTTACTGCTTTTATCAGATTTGGTTGGCACCAATCTTCTACTAATATAATTATGGCAGTTACACCCGTGCTATTTTTAAACACAAAAAAATGCACCAATGTCATCAGTACTGTGGCTATCACTGTACGGATAGAGAGGCATCCTGTAATGGCAAAGCTTATTCCCTTTCTCCAAGGGAAGGGGATAAAATCCTTTTTTGTGAATGAAACTGTCCGCATACTGACAGGGATTATGCAAAGTAAAAGAAAGCTTAAAGACGCATGTCTTTTATACACAGTTAATACCACTGAAAATGCATATAGAAATTAATGAAGGCAAACAACTTGCACCTCAGTGCTATCTGCTGGGTAGTTAGCACCTGATGGGGACTATACAGGAAGCACAAGCACCCCAACATGCCAACGGAGAGAACTGCACCCGTCAGAAAGTCCATCTCCTCCAACAGCACGCTGGGAAAGCCAAAAATAACAGCTGCTGCCACATCGGAACAGCACAAGCACTGCGTACAAGCAACGCCTGCAAAACAGAAACTAAGCAGCCATGCAGTCACTTCTTCTTCCTCCCCCCCCCACCCTGATGACAGCAGCAACAAACCTGAGATTAAACACTCGCCAGCATCCTGCTCTGCATTCCTGTCACAGCAGGAATATAGAAGGAAGACTGCCAGCTGCTCCTCCGTACATCTCACGGGTTCCTTCAGTTTACAATGAGGAATGCGAACACTTGACACGATTCTTGCAGAGGTTTCTGTCACATTTTCTTTTTCACTCCTTCTTCTAGCTCACCCATTTCAGAGCTCACTAGGGACCCCTTGCATTTAGTAGCCTGGTTTTTGATACTTCTCAAAGTCGGAAACAACAGCAGTTGTTTGTAGGCAAGTCACATTACCTAGCACAGAGCAAGGGCTCTGCCGAGCTGCCACACACAAGCTCTGTGAGTTCAAGCCTACATCCTGCCCAGCACCGCAACTGATGGGGTGACACTGCCAAAAGTAAGAGGAAGAAACAGGCAGGCTGCAGTTTTCTGTCAATGCTAACTCACAGCCTTCCAAGATTACAAACCCCAGCACTAACACTGAACTTTGATGCTCATGTCTCAAACACGTTACAAGCTAACTCACGATGGGCAGATTTGTGCAACCTAATGGCAGCAAGTGAAGTGCCAAGGTTACAGTGCAATGCCTGAGTAACGGCCCCAAAAAAGCCTTTGCCAAATTTCCTATGGCTTCAACCACAGATGACAGAAACACACCTCCTTTAAAGTAAAGGCTGTGGATATTCAGCTTCAAACTTAACACCTACATTGCTTATTCTGAGGGAAACCACAAGACAGTGTCACCTTATAAGCCAGTATGCCATTCAAAACTCACCAGATCCATGGCAACCTTTAGAAACACAGGAATCTACTAAAAACTGAAATCTAAAAAGACAAGTGATCAACATCTGTGCGAGCAGTTGACGACCCACTAAACCAAGAGACTGTATCCTGTAAGCAGATGGTCAACAGACAGCTCCCAGCCTGGACAGGACTCATCACCTCGCACTAGTCAAGCTCCACAAGGTCACATTTTCAGAGTTTGATAAATGAACAAGCTCCGGGGGGGGGGGGGAAGGGAACGAGAGAAGAAAAAAAACTAGGGAGCTTAGAGTGGACAAGAATAGCGTGCAACCGCATGATTAAGAACAAATTGTAATGCTTGTTCAGGAGGCTAATTAACTGATTACGGCTGCCTGTACAACTTCAGCCTGGGCATTTTTTGACCTCTGAATGCTTGCTATTTTAACCTTGACTTCTCAATATCGGCAACAACAACAGAGTAACTCGCAAGGCTGTTGGCGCGACTTGTACAGTCTACCACACAGGGGATGCCCCAAAGGGCATCTAGTTTTGATTTTGCTTTCTAGAGTATTTGACCAGAAGGACATGCCCAGTACAGCCATCCTTACGATGAAGCACAGAAAGATATTACTCAAAAAAGCAGCAGGAAAGCTGCACGATCACTACTGTTACGTTTCTGCTAATCACTAAATCCGACAGCTGGAGGAAAGTGGGGAGGGGCGTCTGTCTTCAGCTTGATCAGCTCCCTGGTCAAACCAGTAAGGCAGGGAACTCAGATTCCCACCAGCACAAACACCCCAGCTGGCACCAGGGAGAGGGCAAGACCCTCCTGGTGGCCGGGGTCTATACTTACATGAGCTTAAAGTGACTGTGGAGCTACACACAGAAGGTGCTGCAACTGAAACTCTCGGTGACTGGAGGCAGATCCCAGAAACTCCCCCTTTCTCATTTCAACAGTGAATTGTGCTCACTTGCTCTTTTTTCTATGTAAGAAACATGCAAAACTGCCATCAGGGGCCTGCCGGAGAACTACAGGATAAGCTATCCCAGGAAAAGCGCGCACAGTGCTCAGAAGAGACCACCACCCTTCCCACCCATCGTCTTCAGATTCCTGCTGTAATGACTTCAAATACACTCAACTTTTGCCTCAAAAAGCCCAAGATCCCTTCCCCTGCTCTCCCAAAAGTCCTTATTAGAGTGGAAACAGAGGCTCTGCCACGAAAAGGACACTTCAAGTTCTAATCAGGATGGCACAGGTTGTTGAGCTAGACAGCTAGAAACAGTTGTGCTGAAAGAGCTAGGGAGCAAATAAAACTCTTCCTAATGCTATCAGATGAAAATTCAGCCCTAGGACAACTCAAAGAGATGGAAAATAAGAGTTTTACGTGGTTGAAGCATCAACCCAATGTTATCGTGGTATGTAAGAGTTGATACTTAATCTTTGCAAAGCCTACCACATTGCTTCCAGCACCAATATAAAGCACTTACCTTAGGGCAGTGCTACCTGAACCCAACCACAGAAAAATACTTCTCGATCTCAATGACAAGGAACTGTTACGTAGGATTAAGATGTCCCTAATAGGCCTGTTTAGGGTTATGGTGACGACACCTAATAAATGATGCATCTAAACCTCTTACCGGCTTCTGTCAGATTTTCTGGCAAAAAGGAATTAAAGTCCTAGTCCGGTGACATATAACAAGAACACAGTATTTTTCTCACTTGAAAACCTGATCATAAGCACATAGATCAGTTATCAGCCGCACGTGGTAGTTCACTAGAAAAAAGACTTTGCACGAGACATTGTAGTACACTACCTTGTAAGACAAACCACCCATTACCTTTACAAAAATCAGTCAACCGACCCCAGAAATGTTACTTCAAGAATAAATAAAGACCCATGCCCACACCACTACGGCACCAGTTAGTGCTTTGATAGCAAAGGTCAATCTTTAGATTCATCTCAGGAGGGCTTTAAATACCACGGTAAGCCAGATAAATCTGAAATGAAGAAAGCAGAAACACAGCAAGACAGGCTGAGATGAGACAGGCAGCACATACTAAAGCACACTGTTAGAAAGAAAAAAGCGGCCTTGCTGATTCAGAGCTTTAAGATGGAGGGACACCGAGCCTGGCATCAGTGTAAGTTCACAGCAACGGGAAACCAAACAGCACTCAGTACCACCCCCCCTAACTCAAGTCCCGCTCAGAAACGCAGGGGAAGGCTGTTGGTTACAATCCAGGTCCGCAGACCCACGAGCACGTCTGTCTCCAGGGACACCGGGCTGGCATCTTCCCGCAAGCCCAGGAGCGGGCAGCTCTGGCACAGCCAGCCCGCAGCCCTGCCCCTGCAGCAGGGCGCCGGGGTGCAGCACGAGCCCCCAGCGCCAGCAGCTCCCTCACCATCTCGGCTTCATGTTAGCAGCGCGGCTCGCCGGGCTCCTTCCTGCACGCAGCCTCTGCGGAGAGAAGGGCACAAAGGGAGGGACGCTCGCTCCGCGCGCCGGGCACGGCTCCCCGCCTCGGGGGGGCTCCCCCCGGGCCCTGCTCCCAACGGGCCCCGCACGGGGACGCGCCTGGACCGCCCCCCCTTCACGGGACCGCGCCTGGACCCCCCCGTCCCTCACGGGGCCGCGCCCGGACCCCTCCATCCTCACGGGACCCCCCCCCTCTTCCCTCACAGGACCCCGTCCGTCCGTCACGGGGCCGGGGCCGCGCCCGCTCCTCGCCTCCCTCCCCTCAGGGCACCACAACCCAACCCAACCCAACCGGCCCGGTCCCCCCCCCCGCCCAGCCCCCGGTCCCCGCGGCTCACCGGGGCGGCTCCGCCTGCCCGCCCGGGGGCTGCTGACCCCGCGCCCCCCCTCACCGCCGCCGCCCGCCGTTCCAATCAACAACAAGATGGCGGCCGCCGGTGAGGGGGGGGCCCGGGCCCGGCCGTCATAGCAACCGCGCCTTCCAAAGCCCGCCCCGCCGCTCCTCGCGCCAATCGCGAGCCGAGCCCCTCCCCCCGGTGGGGGCCGCGGCAGGCTGATAGGTCGAGGCCGCCGTCACTCCGGCCGGCAGACGCCCCGCCCCTTTTCGAGCGCGGACCGCCTCCGGATGGCAGCGCACGTTAGGCACACGTGACGCCGCCCGATGCCCCGCCCTCCCGCAGGGGGCGCCGTCTCATTGGCCGCCCGCCTGGGGGGCGCTGGGCCAATGGGCGCGGCGCTGCCTGGGGCGCGCGGCCGTTGGCGGGCGCCCCCCCCCGGCCCGCGTGAGGCGCTGCCCCCCCCCCCCCCCACCCCTTCAAGCCCCGGGGCCCGGGGCCGCCTCCCCGCCGCGTCCGGGGCTCGGCATCGGGGGGTGCCCCAAGGGGCTCGGTGGCAACGGCCGGGTTCGGTGCGCCTCATAACCCCCGGCTCCATGAGGCGACGGGGAGAGGCCCCGTGTGGGCGCCTTCACAGGGCTCGCCGCCCCTCAGCCGTGTGCCACCCCTGCGCTAATCACTGCCCAGACTAATTAAGCGACCCCTGCGCTAATCACTGCCCGGACTAATTAAGCGACCCCTGTGCTGATCACTGCCCGGACTAATTAAGCCACCCAGGGTGCCTCGCGCCTCAGCCCGCGCCCCTGCCTGCTGTCACCCTGCCTGGTCCCAGCCAGGAGCCTCGCGGGCCCCGCCACGGCCGCCACAGGCCCTGCCGCGTCCCCCGGCACGCGTACCGCAGGGCCAGGCGGTCCTGGGGTCCCGTGGGCACCGGGCTGGTGACCCCCCACCACCGGGCGAACGGCACGGCCACCGGCGGGACAGCCCGCCGCGAAGCGCCCCGCAGCACTCACAGCGGCACGGGGCAGCTGTGCCACCGCCATTTATTGGCCCGGTGCTGGCCGAGCCCCGTGCGTGGGGCCAGGGGACAGGAGCGGGGCCAGGGGCCAGGCGGGCTCCCTGCCGGGCGCTGGGTGCTCCCTGGCTGGGGCTCAGATCCAGCGTTGTGCCCCGGTGAGGCCGTGGAAGAGCCGGTCCGTGCCGGTGCCTGAAATGGAGACGGTGCTCAGCCGGTGCCTGCCGGGCGCTGCCCCTACGTCCAGCCCCAGGGCACGGCGGGGACAGCGCTCACACGGGGCCTGGGCACGGCCGTCAGATGGCTCCTGTGCGGAGCGGGGAGAGGCGGCCGGCGTGGGGGCGGCCCTGCTCCTCCCGGCCCCCACTCCGCTCAGCCACGTCCCGGGAGCTGCTGGGGGAGAGGGGAGGGCACGCTGTCAGGGACACCCGCCAAGCTCCGCGTCCCCAACCTCGCCAACCGCAGGCTGTCTCTGCTCCCACCGCCGTGCATCGCGGGGCGGCCGGGTGATGCGGCTGGAGGTGGCTGTTGTCCCCCAGGGCTGGCGTGCCTCCTCCTTGCCATGCAGGTGTCCAGTGCAGGCTGGGCCAGCTCCAGTGACCCCCCTCGGGCTCTCCTTGCGCAGCCTCTCACCCCTTGTCATCCCTTCCTCCAGCTGGTGCTGGGAGCAAGCCCCACGCTGTGCTGTGCCACCCCCCACTGCCTGCTCCAGCCTGGGCACCAGCATGGCTGTCCCCTGGCAAAATCGCCATCCTCGTGCCTAAGGGTCAGAGCTGCGCCCTCACCGTCGGGCAGAGGCAACCCACAGACCACAGCCAAATCTGGGCGACATTAAACACCCCTCCGATGCCACATCTCCCTGCCTGGCTGCAGGGACATTACAGGAGCCTGTGCCACCGACCCGGCCGTGTGGCACCCACCTCTCAGCCAGGAGCAGCTTGCTGGGGGCTCGCCTGCTGCGGGAGGAGCAGAAAGCACCTGTGAGCCCCGGCCTTGCCGTGCCGTGCCATGCCGTGCCGTGCCGTGCCATGGGCTGGGGCTCACCTGCACACAAGGCTCCGAGCCAGGCAGCTCAGGCTGGCCAGGAGCAGGACACCAGACACGGTCAGCACGGCCACAAACCAGGCCGGCGGGCGCCACACCGCCTCTGTCCGCGTGACCACCAGCGGCTTCTTCCGCGGCGTCTGCGAATGCGGGGGTGAGGAGGGCCGGGGGCTGTTCCCAGACAAGGGGATGCTGGCCGCAGGGCACGGCTCACCGTGTGCCGGGCGGTGGTGCTGGCTGGCACCGTGGTGCTGCGGGGGGTGACGTGCACCACCAGCGCCACCACCGTGCTGCGGCGGGGGGCCCCGGGGCCGCCCCACACCTCCACCAGCAGCACAAAGGTGCGGGGTTCGGCCAGGCCGTCGGGGACGTAGGAGAGGGCGCTCCCATCCAGCCGAAAGCGTCCGTCCTCGTTGCCTGCGCAAGAGGGTCTGCTCAGCGCCGTGGCCGAGGTGAGGGGACAGGGCTGGCACCGCAGCTGGGCCCCTCCTCACCTCCAACGATGGCGTAGGACAGCGCAGTGGTGTCGGGGTCACCCCAGCACGCCAGGTGGGTGACGGGCTGCTGGCTGCCTCTCCCAGCCGTGATCCACAGCTCCTGCACCTCGGGGGTGCACCGCGGCTCAGGCACGGCCTGCGGGGAGCGGAGGTGGCCCTGCTCCGTCCTGCCCGGCTCCCGGGAGAGATGCGCAGCCCGGAGCCCACCCCGGGGCGGACACGGGGACACGGCACCGTGCTCACACCTGCAGGCGCACGGCCACGTTGCACAGGCGGCTCCTTCGGTTCGCCGGGTCCAGGTCGTTGTGGGTGTCCGTCAGCCGCACCGGCAGCCGGTAGCTTGTGCGTGGCGGGGAGCCGAGGGGACCCACCACGCGGATCTCGCCTGTGGGGCGGCGTCAGTGCTGGGCACCTGCGGGTGCTTGGGGGGGCACAGGGGCTGGGGAACGGGACGGGTGCTCACCGCTGTGCGTGTCGATGGAGAAGGGCTGCGCGGGGCTGGAGCCCCCCTCGAGGCTGTACTCGAGGCTGTCTGGCGGGTGGTCGCGGTCGGTGCCGTTCACGTACCCCACGACGCTGCTGAAAGGCGCCGTCTCCAGCACGGTGAAGGTGAGGCCTCGGGGGCACTCCGGTGGGAATTCGTTGACGGGTGTCACGGTCACGAGCACAGGCACACGGGCTGCGTGGCACACAGCGGCTCAGCCGCGCTGGCACCGTCCCACAACCCGCCCCGCGCTGCGCACGCTCCCCTGGGGACATGGGGGCAGTGCCACCAGCTGTGTGCCTGTGGGGGAAGCATCACTGGGGCCACAGGAGAGGAGCACTTCCTCTGCTGTCTGTTGTTTGCAGTATCCAGAAGGGCTTTGCCCACCCCACTCTGACCTCCCCCAGGGCACAGGGGATGTGGGCACGCACTGCTCCGCGGGGGCTGTCCCCCGGCCGTCACCACGACGGTGGCTGTCAGCTGGAAGCCCAGAGCAGCCATTGCCTGCGAGTCATAGTCCAGGGTGGTGTTGACCTGCCAAGACACGATGTCCCGTAGGGCTGGGTGTCCCCCAGGGCCGCTGCCATGCCGTGCCCAGCCCGACGGAAGGTGCTGGAGGGTCCCTGTGCCCCCGGGAGGGGCTCGCCAGCCCCAGCCCCGCTCACCTGCAGCCGTGGCCCCTCCATGCGGAAGCGGGAGCGGGAGCCTGGGGGCCCCTCCAGGGCGTAGCTCAGGGACCCCTCAGCACCAGCGGGGCTGGCGCACCTCAGTGTCACCAGGGTGCTGCCGGGGGACACTGTCTCACGCACCTGGGTCCTGCAGTGGGGCGGCTGGTGGCTCAGCTCCATGCCCGGGGCACAGAGGAGCATTCCCCTCCCGGCATCCCCCCCCCAAACCGTACACGTAGAGGGCTGGGACGCAGGATGGTGCCTGCCGGTCCCTCCCCTGCACGGTGACATTGATGGTGGCGGTGGCCTGGTCGGCAGGTTGCAGCGCGTTGTAAGCCCGGACGAGGAGGCGCACGCGGGCCACCTCCAGCCGGCCCGTGCTGCGGATCACGCCCGTCACTGCGGGAGGTGGCGCAGCCTTCTGTCAGGCACGGGGACGGGGACAGGGTGGCCCTAGGGGTCCCCCAGTGCCCCCCCACTCACACTCGTCAATGGTGAAGAGCGCTGGCACTGTGGGAGAGAGGATGGCGTAGTGCACGTTGTCACCGCTGGCTTGGACCTGCGTGACCACCTCCAAGGGGCCGGAGCCCTCGGGCACCGTCACGTCCTGCCACGGCTCCCTGCGGGGACAGGTGGCAGTGTGGCATGGCCTGGTGCCACCAGCACCCCCCGCCCAGCCCGGCCCCACTCACAGGATGGTGACACGGGGACGGTGTGACGGCAGTACCTCCACTGTCACAGCCCCGCTGCAGTTGTGCCCGTGCCGGTCCGTCACCTCCATCTCCAGCCTGAAGGTCTGCGGGCAGTGCCAGCGAGACGGCCCAGGGTGGCACCGGGGACAGCGACAGGGACAGCAATGGGGCAGGGATGGAGAAGACAGATGTAGGGATGGGCAAGGCAGGGATGGGGATGGGGGCAGGGACAGAGACAGGACTGGGGATGGAGAGAGATGTGAATGGGGCTTGGGATGGAGGAATAGGGACAGGAATAGGGACGGAGATGGAGATGAGGCCAAGAAGGAGATGGGAATGGGGACAGGGATGGGGATCAGGACAGGAGTACAAACAGGGGCACGAATGGGGATGGGATGCCGAAGGGGACGGAGCTGGGGATGGGGACAGGAATAGGAACAGGGCTGGAGCACTCTTGGGGCATGGGAGGAGGATGTCGAGAGCTGCGGGCAGTGCCAGCAAGGGAGGTGGCGGTGCCGTGACAGCACGGGGATGCTGGTGCCCACCTGGGTGTCCTTGCTGGGGCTGAAGCCGCTGGCAGGCGCCAGCACCAGCCCCCGTGGGGTGAGCGTGAGCGGCGTGCCGTCATTTCTGAGCCGGAACTGCAGGGGGACAGCGCACAGCCCTGTCCCTGTGCCCCGCAGTCCCCAGGGGTGGCTCCCGCTGGCAGGGGCCGCGGGACAGGGGGCTGCGGGCACTCACCGTCAGCCCGCCGAGCGGCTGCGGCAGCACCACGTGCAGGGGGGCCCGGGGCGCCACGTCCGCCGGCACCCGCACCACGTCCCCGCCCGCGCTGGCGAACGGGGCGTCACAGCGCAGCGTGTGTCCCGCCGTCACCCAGACAAAGAGCCACTTCGTCACCTCCTCTTCGCCGGGGCAGGCAGCGCGCAGCGCCAGCGTGTACAGGTTCACCCGGCGGGCGTCGAGCTCGGCGCCGGCACGCAGCGTCACCTGCCGCGAGGGGACGGTGCCCAGCGGGGTCCCCGCAGGCTCCCGCCACGCACCGTGTCCCGCAGCCATACCTCTGCCCGAAAGGTGGTGGCGGGCACGCCGACGGCGCTGATGGCGATGGGGTTGAAGGGGTGGCCAGGCTCAGTGGTGCGCGGGGTGACGGTGGGGTCGGTGGGGGTGCCGGGCTCGACGCGCACCAGAGTGACATTGGGACTGCCTTGCACGGCGCTGCAGGACACGGTCACCTCGGCCACGCGGGTGCCCGGCGCCGCGTCCTCGCTCAGGGTCACCAGGCGGGGCAGGTCAGGCAGGGCTGGCGGGACACCGCGGGGACCGGCCCCACATCACGTCGCTGCCGGTGGCTCACCTGGCCACGCTCAGGGACTGGGGGCCTGCCCCCCGGCATCCCCATGGGCACGGTGGCCCCGCCGTTCTCACCTGCCGGCCTTACAAACGTCCCTGGAAAGAACCGAGTGTCACCGCAGCCTGCTGGGGACGTCCCAGCACCGCCCTGGGGAGCCCTCTGGGACACCCCGATGGCACCCCAAAGACGTCCCCAAGGCACCCCAGAGGCACCCCAGCCTCTGACGCCAGCCAGGCGGCTGCCGTCCCCGTGCCCAGCCCGGGCTTGGCACGCGAGGGCACCCTTGGGGACCCCGTCCCGTGTCCCCCTCCTCTCGGGGTCTCCCTGGGGGTGCCTCCGGAGCCCCGCGGCCCTACCTGGGGCACCGAGGAGGAGGAGGAGGAGGAAGGCGAGGCGTCCGCGCGCACCCATGGCTCGCCGGCTGTTTGGGACAAGCCGGGGCCCGTTGCTACGGGTGCCCGGCACCACCCATGCCCGGCGTCACGCCGGCCACCGCGGCTCCCGGCCCAGCCCCGGGGCGGGGGACACGGCATCACCGCGCTGCCACCGCCCCGCCGCCGGGGAACCGGGAGCCGGGGAACCGCGACACCAGCGGCGGCGGCTTCTCCCCGTCGGGTCCGCGGAGCGGAGCGGGGGCTCCGCCGAGCAGGGGCTGGCTCCGCGCTGGAGCTTCCCGGCCGGGACCGCGGGCCGTGCCCGGGCGGGCCGAGCGGGGCCCCGGGGCGGCGGGGCGGGGCGGGGCGGGGCGGGGCGGGGCCGGTGCGGGGCTCGCGTCCCGGCGGCTCCCATTGGCGGCAGAGCCGGGGCCGAGCCGCGCTCCGCGGGGCCGCTCCGCCACCGGGACCGGCACCGGGAGCGGCACCGGCGGGGGCCGGGGCCGGGGCCGGGGCCGGGCCGGGGATGCACAGCGCCCGCCTGGACGGCGGCCTCGGCCAGCGCCGCGCCGAGCCGGTGAGTGCCGCGGCGGGCACCGGGGGGGGCCGGGCGGCGGCGGCGGGTGTCAGGGCGCGGCGCCGCGGGTGACAGCGGCGGGGGGACGCCGGGCCGGGGGGAGCGGGGCGGGCCGGGCCGGGCCGTCACCCCGCGGGGGGACCCCGGGGACAGGGCGCCCCGGCCGCTACCCGCTGGCCGGGCCGGGGGCCGCGGGGCCGGGGCGCTGCTGCCGGGCGAGCGGCTCCGCGGGGCGGGCCGGGCCGCAGCCTGCCAGCCCTGCCCGCCTGGCTTTCCGCGGGAGGAAAGCGGACGGAACACCCTGCTTTTGGGTGCAGACAATAGCAATTCGAGAAAGAGGAGCGGCCCGGCCGCGGGGACGGAGCGCTCCTTCCGCTGCCCCCCCCCCCCCCCCAGCCCCCCCGACAAGGCTCCCGGTGTCCCCGTCCCCCCCCCAGCACCCCCCGGCCCCGCTCTCCTCGGGGGTCCCCAGGCCGGGGGGGCGCGGGCCGGGGCGTCCCGGCACGGGGGGAGCGCCGAGGCGGCGGGGGGGCTGCTACGTGCCGCGGCCCTGTGTCATTTCCCGCAGGCACGGCCGGGGCCGGGCGGCTGCTTGCTCACCCGACGTGCCGCTGCACGCCGCCCGGCTCCGCGCCGCAGCCGCAGGAAAGCGGGGCCCGGGGCTGCGGGCGAGCCGAGGCCTGCGTCCCCTGCGCGGCGCGGGGGCGAAGGCGCTGACCTGCCCTTTCCCTGCAGCGCCGCTGCCGGGAGCGCATGCCCGGCACGAGGCCGGCTGCCCATGACCCCCGCGGGCCGCCCGCCCCCCGGCGCCCCAGCTCGGCCTGCAGCGAGGAGGACGAGGGGGGCCTGGCCGCCCGCTCGCCCCCCGCCAGCGAGCGCAGCCTGGAGTTTGACTCGGGCTACTCGGAGACGTCGGGGGGCACGTGGCGAGAAGAGGAGGTGACGGTGCTGCGGCGGCACCCGCCGCCCTGCCACCGGGCGCACCAGCTCCCCGCCGGCGCTGGGGGCCCCGCGCCCGCCCGCCGCGCCCGCCCCAAATCCACGTCGGACGCCTGCCTGGAGCAGTGGCGGGCGCTGGAGCCAGCCGATGGGCAGGACTGGACGGTGTCGCTGCTGTCACAGAGCCGCAACCGGCAGCCCCTGGTGCTGGGGGACAACTGCTTCGCCGACCTGGTGGAGAACTGGATGGACCTGCCCGAGGTGGGCGCCGAGCCCCGGCACCGGCCAGCCGCCGAGCCCTTGCGCCGGCTGGGCAAGCCGCCCGCCTTCCTGCTCAGCCTCTCGGGAAACGTGCGCCGCAAGCTGGCCAGCATGGCCCGGCCCCGAGGGGCCGAGGGTGCCCGGCCGGGGAGCCGTGACCCGGCCAAGCGCCTGTCCTGCCCGCTGGGGCTGGGCGGGCAGCCCAAGGGCGCCTGCTTCCACCAGTCCCACAGCAACATTGCCCAGCTGGCTACGGACTTCCACCGCTTCGCCGCCCTCATGAACAGCCGCAGCCGCCAGCCCATCATCTGCAACGACGTGATCGGCTACATCTAGCCCTGCCCGCCCCCTCCTCCACTGTAAATAAACCCCAGTTTTGTATGGTATGGACACAGCAGCGTTTGTGGGGTTGAAGCGCCGATGAGGGGTGAGAGGGTATCGGGCTGCCTGCTAGCGCAGGGTGCTGGCATCAACACAGAGACCACGCAGCAGAGCTTGTCCTGCAGCTTTTATTGCATGGGGCCGGCGGTGCTGAGTGGGGTGTGCGGGCACCCCCCTGCTGCATGACCTCCCCTGGGTTCAGGGCAGGATGCAGAGGAGCGGGGGGCACTCCTCCTCCTTGTCCCCCTTGCACAGGTACTGCAACTCCAGCTGCCGCAGTGCCCCGGCACGCTCCATGCCATCCGACAGCCTGCAGCAGGGGAAGGAAAAGTGGGCTGGGCGCAGCTCATCCCCCGAACCCTGCTTGGGCCCCCCAGGCTGGGGAAGCTACATTTGGCTGGTCCCAGGCCCCCTCCCCAGCCCCTGTGGCTGGGGGCCAGGCGGGGGTCCAGCGTGGGAAGCGCTGCCGGCAGCAGGATGTTTACCCTGCAGCTGGAGCGGCTCAGGAGGGACAGGGGCCCCGGCACCCAGCAGGACCGGGGCATGGTGAGGAGGGGGGGGGGCTGCTTACTTCTGCGCCCGCTGCCGCGCCTGCGTCTCGTCGTCGTCCTCCCAGTCGTACAGCATTGTGGTGCCACGCAGCAGCTTGCTCACCGTCCACCCGTGCTCCCTCTGCAAGAGCCGGGTGTCGGGGTCTGGCCCCACGCAGCCCCAGGACAGCGGGGCGGCCGGCACTGCGCTCACCTGTAGCCAGTCCAGCAGCTCCTCCACCGTCATCTCCTGCCCGTCTGCCCCGACAGCCCGCACCTCCAGCTGGTCCCAGAAGCTCCACTCCTTCCCCCGGTACTGCAAGGGGAGTGTGGGGCTGAGTACAGCAGGGCAGGGACAGAGCCACCACCCCGGCACTGCTGCAGCCAGGGTTGGGCCCCGAGAGATGCACAAAGCCCCATTGAAGTGCTGCCCAGCCCCACACAATCGCCTCTTCTTGTGTCTGTGGCTCCCAGGGCTTTGTGACCCTGGCTCTGGCCTGAGGGAGCTGAGCGCAGGACGTGGCCCCACGCTGTTTGGCACGGCCACCCTGCCATCTGCCCCCACTGCAGGCAGCACCAGCCCTGGCCCTGTCCCCGTCCCCACGACAGGCTGCTGGCACCAGGCTGCTGGCACCGAGCTGCTGCTCTCACCTCCTGCTCCAGGCGGAAAGGGCTTAACCCCATCTGCACTACGGCGCCACGGACCAGGCTGACCTCCCATCCTGGCACTGTGCAAACCCCATCCCCGCACTGCGAACACCACCCACGCCAAGGCCACCAGCCCTTGATGTGCTCTCGGTACTGGCTGGCACTGCCAGCCACCAAGCCGTAGGACGTGTGCTCCTGCCACAGCCGAGCAGACGTCACGCCGCGTGTCCTGGCTCTGGGACACGGAGGTGCTGGCGGTCGACGTAGGGGTGCCGGGACCAGAGGGCACAGAGCGGCATCCTCCGCCCAGGGACGGTGCCAACCACGGCCAGGACACCCCGAGGCTGAGGCACAGGGCTGGGCACCCGCGGATAGCAGGGCGCAGGCGCGGTGAGGCCACAGCCCGGCTGGGCAGCCCAAAGCCAAGCTGGAGACGGCGCGGAGGCGTTGGAGGCGCCTCCCTCCCCCTCTTCCTGCCCCCGGCCCTGGGCCCCCCGGGCCAATCTGGTTCCAATCGGCGCTTCCTGCCGCGCAGGAAGGGCTGCCTCGCACGCCATAAACCCCCAGACAAAGGGGCCTCTATCGCCCAGACGGTCCCAATCTGGGCCTGCCCCCGTCCCTGCCCCACTTTCCCCCTCCGGCAGCTGGGGGGGACCCCGGCCCCGCTCCCCCTGCAGCCCCGGGACCGGTGCCAGCTGCTCGCCGGCTGCCGCAGCTGCTTTTGGTGAGCCAGCTGCAAGCGGCTGCCGCAGCCACGGAGCTGGCCGTGGGGCTGCTAGGCACCCCGGGGGAGAGGGTCCTACCCAGTAGGTGGGGGGCTGCTGGGGCTTGAAACGGAGCAGGAGGCATTCGGACAGAAACAGGGTGCTCTTGCGGTAGCAGCTGAGGACCTGGCATCTCCACACCAGCTTGTAGACCTCCAGGCACACCAGGCCGGCCACGGCTGCCGTGGTGGTGACAATGGCGGGCACGATGCGCCCGGCGATGCGCTTGCTCTGAGAACAGGAGGCGGGGGTGTCACCGGGTGCCCTGTGGGGGACGGGGACCCGTGGGGGCGCCCCCCTCACCGTCAGCCAGTCGGCGGGGGGGATGCCGTAGTTCTCTGCACGCAGGTTGGACGCAGCCATGATGAAGTCCATGTGGGCGTCATCGTCCTGCAGGGAAGAGCGCGGGGACGTCAGCATCCCCCAGGACACGGCAGCCACCGCCCTGAGCCCTGCGGCCACGGCACCTTCTCGAAGTGGATGGGCTCCATCACTTGTGCCTCCGTGCCTCCACCTAGCTCCTGCCTCCACCGTGCCAGGTCCTGGGCGAGGTCCTGGGTGAGCTCCATCGGCTGCCCAGGGTCTGGGGACATGGGGTCACGAGCCAAGAACCAGCACCAGCAGGCCTGCGGTTCCTGGCCCGTGTCCCCATGTCGTGCCGCGGCTCCTGGGGACAGAGGCGTGCAGCAGCCTTACCCCCAGCCTCCTCCACCACCTCCGTGCCCTCCGCGGTGGGGATGCGGAGCCCGTCCTGGGGCACGAAGGGCGGCAGGACCATGCTGCGGAGGATGTCCTGCGTGGCTGCGCGGTTGCTGTGTGATGGGAGCTTGTACGTTTGGGCCCGGAGCTGGGCAGCAGCCTCGACGTATGCCACGTGTGCGTCCTGCAGAATCACAAGTAGGCGGGGGGGGTGGCCCCGGCAGCTCTGCCCCTTGCTGTGCTCCGGCACCCACCGCCTAGCCCTCGTCTCTCCCCAAACCCCACCTTGTCCCCTGCATCCCCACGGCTCTCCCCTGCACTCACATTGCTGGGGTCGAACATCAGCGGATGGGGACACCGCCTGTCCCCCGACCAGAATGGGACACCGGGGCTGGTTTCCTGGCACAGGGAAAGCAAAGTCAGGCCTGGAGACGCTTCTCCTGGGGAGGGTGCTGGGGGGGGGGGCAGCCCCCCAGACGCTATGCTCACGTGCGCGGGGGGGAAGGTGTGCAGCAGCTGGGCGATGGCGTCGTGGTAGTGGCTCTGCCAGTGCCGGCGGGCCCAGCGCACGCAGTCCCCCCAGTCCCGCGGCCTCTCCTGCAGGCTCCTCCACACTCGCTCCGGCACCTCCAGGCCCTCCTGCTGTGCCGGCTCCTCCGGCAGCTCTCTGCAAAACCAGGCACTGCTGGCCTGCCTGCAGCGCTGCCGCGTGCAGGACGCAGCTGCCTGTCCCCGGTCCCCATCCCGGGCGGCTCCCAAGTCCGCACTCACTCCAGGAACTGGTTCACGCTCTCCGCAGGCAGCTGGAAGAGCCCCTCGAACTCATCGCGAGCCCACTGCGCAGAGGGGACAGGCGATGAGCAACGGGTCCCACACAGGGACCCGGCACCGCAATGCGCTGCCAGCCCCCTCTGAAGGAGTGCCGCTATGGGACAGCGCCCAGCGGGGACAGCTGGGGGTGGGCTGGTGTGCGGGGCTGCAGCGCCCGGGGCCCCCTGGGAACCCTGGCCCAGGCCAAGCTGGGCTTGGTGCTGGGACCTGAGGAAGGCGCTGGGGCTGCACGGCGGCTCCCAGCAGGAAACAGCTGGGGCTGCATCCTGCCTGCAGGGCCGGAGAAACGGGAAGGGAAAACAAAAGGCCAGGAGCAGGGACCTGCAGCCTTACCTGCAGCGTGTGCTCGATGGTGTGGGGGTAGTACCGCAGGGTGCAGAGGGGGAAGGTCCCATCCGTGGAGCTTGTGGCCGACCCCAGCGGCTCGGTCAGAGGGGGGACCATGGCCACCACGTTCCCCCGTGCCCCCTCTGTGCCCGAGTCCAGCAGCGGCGTGCGGGAGCGGATGCAGCGCGTCTCCAAGTAGGCGCCTGCAGGCAGCGAGGGCAGCGTGTCTGCCCCGGTGGCGCAGGGACAGGTGGGGGGCTCGGTTCCTTCTGCCCCTGCCCCCCGGCACTCACGGGCATCCAGCGTGTCCACGGCGCTGACGACGCCGTCCAGCCGCTGGAAGAAGTCGTCCCCGTAGAGCTGCTCGGTGCCAGGCCCCACCTGGTTCTGGTGAGCCGTCACCTTCACGTCGGGGTTCATGCGCTTCACAGCTGCAGCGGCCACCTCCGCTTTCGGCTTCTACAAGGGCGCAGAGCGGGGGGACAGCTCCCAGGTCCCCGGGGAACACCCAGCCCTGGGGCACCCGTGGGACGAGTGGGAGCTCACCGACACATCCGCTGCACGGAAGAGGAACTGCCGATGCAGGTTGGAGTCTGCGACTGTGTCCATGTCGGTGACGGTGATATCCCCGCCCGGCCCCGCCGCCAGCCCCATCATGGCAAAGTTCTTGAGCAGCTCGCAGCCGATGGCACCGGCCCCCACCTGCTGGGGCAGCGCTGCTGCAGCTCCGCGCACCGCTCAGGTGCCTCGCCGTCTCTCCTGCCCCACACCCTGCTCACCACGAAGTACTTCTGGCGGCCCAGCTCCTCCTGGAAGTTGGCCCCAAACACGGCGATCTGGCCGTCGTAGCGGGATCCCCTCTGTTGGGAGGGGGGAGCCGCGTGAGCGGGGCCGGCCGCAGCACTCCCAGCACCCGGCAGCTGCAGGGACTCACGGGCTCGCAGTCCTCCTGCGTCAGTCCTGCAGCCCCCTCCATGTCCAGGCACTCCAAGGCGTCAAAGTAAAACCACTGGTCCAGGGGCAGGAGCTTCCCCGTGATGGCCTGGGGTGAGTGGGGCCCTGTCAGCTCCGTGCCCAGTGGGGTTCCCCGTGCCCCACACCGAGCACTCCGCTTGGCTCTGCAGCACGGTGTCCCCAGGCGGGCAGCAGGTGCCCTCTCGTGGCCACCGAGCACCACGGGACAGCCGTGCCGAGCCGTGCCGAGCCGTGCCGGCTGGCCTGCCGCGTGCGGGACCCTGTGGTGGGTCCCTGTCCCCAGCTGCTCACCTTCAGCGCCTCCTGGGCAGCCAGGGCACCGATGAAGGACGCCACGGGGCACAGGTCCCCCGCGCTCACACTGGCGAACGCTCGCACGACATCCTCGTCCAGGGGACCCAGCTGCGCGCCCAGGCTCCGCGCCAGCTCCAGCACCTGCTCAGCGTCCGCCTGGGGGAGGAGGGACGAGGGCAGCCCCGGCGAGGGGCAGGAGGGCCAGAGGGGCTGGGAAGGGTCAGGATGGGGACTCACCGGTGCCCGGGGCCGGGGCAGGCGGCCCCGCTCCTCACGGAAGGCGTGCAGAGCCCGGAAGGCGGCGTGCAGGCTGCGGCTGCGCTGCAGCTCCGCGGAGCTTTCCACTGGGATCTTGGGCATCGCCAGCGCCTGGCGCAGGGACTCCTGCCGGCACCGCGCAGGGATCGTGGGGACGGGAGCTTTTTGGGGGCACGGAACCAACTCTAGGTTCCCTGCCACCTGGGAGGCAGCACGGTGGGGCAGGGGGGGACACGTACATACGAGTGCTCCTGGCGCAATCGCACCTGCAAGACCTGGCCCCCGCAGCGGTAGGGTGAGAAGGCGCTCGTGTCACCGATCTCCAGTCTGAAGGTATCTGGGACGGAGAGGAGGGGACGGGCACCACGGTCACCACCGGGGACCCGCTGCAGCCCCCCGAGGCTGGCAGGCACTCACCCAGCACACGCACGGGGCAGGGCTTGCAGCCGTTCAGCTCCGTCATGCCCTCCAGGCCGGAAAACGTCACCAGGTCGCCGTCACTGAAATGGTGTCCGTGTCCCCCCTCTGCCCTCGCACACGTCACGATCCCCGGGTTGCCCTGAGCAGGGGGAGAGGTGAGCACGGGGAACCCGATCGAGGTAACATCAAGCCACTGAAGTGTCTCAGGGAAAGCTGTGGAGCTGGAGGGGCCCCATGCTGGGGAGCGGGGAGGTGGCACGGAGCCTCCTACCTGGGAGATGTGCTGCACGGTGGCACAGAGCGGGTCCCCTTCTGCAGGGTCGTCAACAACAAAACGCTCCCCGAAGTCGCAGAAGAGCTGCCTGGGCAGGGACGGGGGGGGCTTCGTTAAGCGGGAGCCTCGTGGAGCTCCAAGAGTGCTGTTGGGTCCTGCCCCACAAGCAGGACAGGGACTCAGAGGGGACAGGAGGTGCCTGGGGCAGCAACGCTTAGGACATGGGAAATCCCTGCTAGACACGGGGACAAAACCCACACTGCAAGCGTGGTGGAGTATCACAACAAGGTCCTAGCTGTGACACAATGTCCTTGGGGACACAGCCCCCAGCCGTCGCACCCTGCCCCGCCACGTGGCTGCCACACGGTGCCGAGGTCTCCCTACCAGCCACTGCCCCCGCCCTTACCCTGCCAGCCCCTTGGCGTCAGCCACGATGAAGCAGATGCCCTTGGCGTGGCAGATGTCCCCGACGCGGAGCTGCTCCTCCAGCGGCGACTCGGTCAGCACGACCACCTGCACCAGGGCGGTCAGCAGGTGCCAGCACCCCGGGGCGTCCCCTGGCCGGGGCGTCGGGCTCACCTGGAAGGCGTCGAGGAAATCCTCCGACAGCTCCTCGGCGCTGACCGTCACCTCCACATCGGGGTTCAGCTCGGCCAGCCGCCGCTGCGATGCCTGGGCACGGTTCTGGCCCACATCGCTCTCCCGCAGGAGGAACTGCGGGGTGGGCAGCAGCGGGCACCCCCGCAGGTCTGGGGTGCTGCCCACGCTGGTGGGGGCTCTCTGCCCACAACAAGTCCTCCCCCCCCCGCACCCCTTACTGGGACCCCCAACCTGCACCTGGGAGAGGGATCCCCCAGCGGTACCAACACCCATTACCGTAACCCCCCCGTCCATTACTGGGATCTCCTCCACTGCCCATACCCGCACCCGCCGCTATTAATAGGGCCCGTTACCAGGACCTGCACCCATACCTGTACCAATTACCCACCCGCTCACCCATCCCTATGCCCCTTAGGAGACCCTGCCCAAACCCGTGCATGGGGCCCCAGCCTGTGCTCCTTACTGGGACCCCTGCCCATGCCTGTACCCATCACTAGGGCCCACCCCTGTACCTGTCACCGAGACGCCCACCCGTGCCCGCACCCGTTACCAGGACACTCACTCACGCCCAGACTCGTTGTAGGGACCCCTGCTGATACCTGCAGGCATCGCTGGGATACCCGCCCGTACCCGTACACCTCACTGGGACCCCCACCCACACCCGTACCCATTACCAGGACATCAACCTGTGCCCGTACCCCGTATCGGGACCCCCAGCGGTACCCTCACCCAGACCCCCAGCTGTACCCGTACCCATCAGACCCTACCCACACCTACAGCCGTTACCGGGCCCCCTGCCCGTACCCCCACCTGCCGCCAGCACCCCCAGCTTGCACCTGCACGCAGCCCCGCCCCCCCCGTGCTCGTTACCGGGACCCCCCCCCCCACATCCCCCCGTATCCCAGCACGCCGACCCGTGCCCGTACCCGCTCCGGGTGCCCCTGCCCACACCCGCCCCCCTTCCCCGTGCCCGCCGCGGCTCCCCCCGTACCTGCTGGGCGCAGTCGGCGCCGGCGGCCCGCCGGGGGTCCCTCAGCACGACCCTCCCGGCCCCCGCCAGCACCAGCGCCGCCGCCACCTGCGCGCCGGCCCCGCGCAGCCCCGCCACCAGCGCGGCCGCCGCCCGCAGCCGCCGCCCGCTGCCGCCGCCCAGCACGTACCTGGGGAAGGGGGGCACCGCTCAGCCCGGGGGGGCGCCGCTCGGCCCGGGGGGGGGCCGCAGCCCGGATCCCGGCCGCCCGGCTCCCCCCGCGCCCCCCCCGGCACGCACTGCTGCCGCGAGTAGCGCGCCCCCGCCATGCTCCCGCTCCCGGGCCCGCCCCGCCCCGGCAGCGCAGCGGCGGGGGGAGGCGGGGGGAGGCGGAGGAAGAGGAGGAGGAGGAGGAGGAGGAGGCGGCGGCCGGGACGATGGCGGCGGGCGGCTGGGAGGCGCCGTGGCGGGCGCTGGGCGCGCTGGGCCGGGAGCTGGCGGCCGAGTGGGCGGCGCAGGACGTGCGGGCCGCGCTGTGCCAGCTGCTGCTGCTCTGGCTGGGGCTCAGCCTGCTGGGCGTCCGCCTGGCCTGGCGGGCCTACGGCGGCGCCGTGGCCGCTCTCTGCTACCGCCCGGCCGCCCGCCGGCCCCCCGGCCCCGGCCCCGGCCCCGCCACCGCCACCGGCAGCGGCCGGCCCCGCGCCCACTCCCTGTCCCCCGCCGGCCCGGCCGGCCGCAACGGCGCCGCTGAGCGGCACTGCCCGCCCCGGTGAGTGCGAGCCCCCCGCCCGCTGCACGCCAGCCTGCGTCCCCGGCCCGGTGCGCTCCACTGCGTGCCCCCCCCGCGTCCCAAACCGGTGTGGCCTCCGGGCACCCCAGTGCATGGCCCCCGCCGCCCCCATGCTCCCAGACCAGTGAACCCCCCGTGTGTTCCCCTGTGCTGTGCCCCCATCCCAGTACACCCCAGTGCATGACCCCCATGTCCTCATGTTCCCAGAGCAGTGGACCCTCCGTGTGTCCCCCTGGGCTATGCCCCCATCCCAGTACACCCCAGTGCATGACCTCCACGTCCCCAGACCAGTGAACCCCCCGTGTGTCCCCCTGGGCTATGCCCCCATCCCAGTACACCCCAGTACATGCCCCCCCCATGCCCAGACTAGTGAACCCCCCGTGTGTCCCCCTGTGCTATGCCCCCACCCCAGAACACCCCAGTGCATGCCCCCCCCCCCCCCCATGTCCCAGACCAGTGTGGCCTCCGGGCACCCCAGTACACCCCAGTACATGTCCCCCGCTGCTCCCATGTTCCCAGACCAGTGAACCCCCCGTGTGTCCCCCTGTGCTATGCCCCCATCCCAGTACACCCCAGTGCACGGCCCCCATGTCCTCATGTTCCCAGACCAGTGAACCCCCCGTGTGCCCCTGTGCTATGCCCCCACCCCAGAACACCCCAGTGCATGGCCCCCCCCCATGTCCCAGACCAGTGTGGCCTCCGGGCACCCCAGTGCATGGCCCCCGCCGCCCCCATGCTCCCAGACCAGTGAACCCCCCGTGTGTCCCCCTGTGCTATGCCCCCATGTCCTCATGTCCCCAGACCAGTGAACCCCCCGTGTGTCCCCCTGAGCTATGCCCCCATCCCAGTACCTCCCAGTGCATGGCCTCCACATCCCCAGACCAGTGAACCCCCTGTGTGCCCCCCCAGGCCATGCCCCCCTCAGCACCCCTCGAGTGTCCACCAGCCCAGTGTACCCCCCCAGCCCAGCATGACCCCATATGTGCCCCCCTCCAGACCCCTGTATCCCAGTAGGTGCCCCCCGCTCACGCTGCCCCTCTCCGCAGGGAGGGCCCGCCAGCTGAGCCGGGGAAGACGCACCGCGAGTGAGGAGCGCCCGCCGCGCCCGAGACCGCCCGCACCATTAAAGCGCTGTGCCCCCCATCCCGCTGCCCCTGCTTTGGGATTCACCAGCAGAGACGAGGCCAGCGTTGTGAGGCAGCAGTGGGGTTTAATGGGGCCGGGCCGCCTGGCCTCACTTGGCCATGTAGTAGTGGGTGGGCACAAAGGGCATCTTGGTGACCAGCGCCGGGTGCTGCTTCTTCCTCACCTCGACGGCGAGCGTGGTGCCCGGGCGGCTGTGCGCGGCCTCCACGTACCCCATGGCGATGTTCTTGCCCAGGGAGGGCGAGGGGCACCCGCTGGTCACCGCGCCTGGGGACACGGGAAGGTGAGCGGGGGCTGGCGGTCCCAGACACCCCCCCACTGACCCCCCCCAGTGCCGCCCCCACGTACCCACAGGCCTGCCCTCAGGGTCCAGGATGACTGCGTGTGGCCGGACGGGGGGCCCCACCGAGGTCAGCCCCACGCGCTTCCGCTTCGGCTTCTCTTTGGCTTGCGCCATGATGATGGCTGCGCCAGGGAAGTCCATGGCTGCACGCCGACGCTTGCCTATGGGATGGAGAGGGGCGAGGGCTGGCATGGTGGCTTCCCCACACTTTGCAATGCCCAGCGATGCCTGTGCAGTGGTTGGGTTGGAGGAGGCGGTGGTGGGCGCGGCCTGGACCTACCCAAGGTCCACATCAGCCCGGCCTCGGCTGGCGTGGTGGTCTCATCGATGTCGTTCCCGTAGAGGCAGAGCCCAGCCTCCAGGCGCAGGCTGTCCCTGGCCGCCAGCCCCGCCGGCCACACCTCAGGGATGCCCAGCAGCCGCTCGGCCAGCTCCACCGCCTGCCCCGCGGGCACCGAGATCTGCACGGGATGGGGACGGGGACGACAGGGTCAGGGTCAGCGGGGCACGGCGTCCCACCAGGACCAGCCTCCTTGGGGTGCCCCCGCTACCTCCACGCCGTCCTCGCCAGTGTAGCCGCAGCGTGTGACCCGGCAGCCAGGCACGCCGAAGACAGTCGTGGTGGTGCTGGTCATGAAGGACAGCTTGGCCAGGTCGTCTGACAGCCCTGCCTGCAGCACCTGTGCCATGGAGGGACCTGGGGGGACAGGGGGCTTTGAAGAGGGGACAGCACCTGGGTGAGGTGGGACGCGGGGAGGGGAGCCCTGGCTGGGCAGAGAAGGCAGGGCCATCTAAGAGCTCCACAGGATGGCGGGTCCCAGGGTGAGACCCCCCTGCGGTGACGCCTGGCGCCAGCCCTCGTGGGGACCCTGCTACCTTGCAGAGCCAGCAGCGCGTTGTCTGAGACCTCCAGGTGCACGTCACTGCCAGCAGCCCGCAGCTCTGCCGCTCTGCCCTGCAACGGTGACAGCGGGCTGGCGGCACGGGGCCGGCCTGGAGCCAGCCCCACGCGTGGCCGCCTGACCCGCGGGGAGCGGGGAGCTCCTGCTTGTGGTGCGTGCCCGCTGGCAGGCAGCGGCCGTACCTTCATGATGGCCAAGTCCTTGTCGGCACAGCCCGCGTTGGACACCACGTAGAGGTGCTCCTCTGCCGTGTTGGTGACAATGAGGTCGTCCACAATGCCGCCCCGCTCGTTGGTGAGCAGCGTCAGCGTGCCCTGCGGGACGGCACCCTAGGGAGCGCGGGCAGGGCGCCTGGCCCTGCGCCGGGGGGGCCTCTGCGTCTGCCCCTGCCGGGCCGGCTGCCGGGTGCCCCTCGGCCCCGCGCCCCCCCCGGGCACGCGGCGCTCCTCGCCCCGTACCTGGCCCGGCTTCAGCTCGGCGATGTCCCCCCCCACCAGGCTCTCCAGGAACTTGACGCGGTCCCGGCCGTACACCCGCGTCTGGAGGGGGCCGGGGGTGAGGCGGGGGGCGGGGGGCCGGCAGCGGGACCCCCTCCCCGCGGCCCCCCCCCGCCCGCTACCTGCAGCATGTGGGACACGTCGAAGAGGGAGCAGTGGCGGCGGGTGTGCAGGTGGGACTCGAGGTGCCCGCGGCCGTACTGCACCGGCAGGCTCCAGCCGGCGAACGGCACCATCCTGCCGCCGCGGGACCGGTGCAGGGCGTCCAGCGGCGTCCGCTTCAGCCCCCCCGGCTCGGCCCGGCCCGGCCCGGCCCCGGCCCCGCTCAGCGCCGCCGAGCCCGGGCGGCAGCGGCACAGCGCGGCGCGGCAGCCGGCCCGCAGCATCCTCCGGCCTCGGCCCGGCCCGGCCCGGCTCGGCCCGCCCCGCCGGGGCTCCTGGGACATGCGGCCCGCCCCCAGCACCGCCCCCAGACCCAGAGACGAGGCACAGCGGCAGCGCCACAGCAGCGTTTATCCGGGGCTCCCCCCCCCCCCCTCCAGCCGCGGAGCGAAGGGCGAGGAAGGCGGAGGGGCTCGGGGCAGGGCCCCGCCGGCGGGGGGTGAAAGCCCCCGCGGGAGGCTCTCGGGCACAGCAGCGTCCACGCCGGATCCGGTCGAGGCTCAGGTGTAGGAGAGCAGGTTGACATCGTAGCAGCCGTCCACCTGCGGGGAGAGAGCTGCCGTGGGTGCCCGCGGCACCGGCACCACCCCCGCCCGCGGCCCCCCCGCTGCGAGCGGGGCGCTGGGGGCACTCACGTCGAAGCGCCCGATGCGGGCGGCCGCCTGGCGAGCCCGGATCACCTCCGTCAGCACCCACATTTGCTGCACCTCCGTCGACACCTTCTCCGGGTCGGGGAGCTCCTGCGAAGAAGCAGGAGCGATGCTGTGGAGCACCATCGCCCGGCGGCGGTTTCCCAAGGCAGGGAGAGGGGGGCCCCAGCGTAGGAAAGCAGCAGCTGGGAACAAGGTGACCCCGAGCCTGGCACGGCGCGAGCATGACCTGTCCCCTCTGGCGGGCATCCAGAGCACGGACGTAAACCGGCTCATTAGCTAATAATTAAAGACATAATCGCACGGTCCAGAGTTTCAGCCTTTGGGACTCACAAGCTCGGCCACGGGGTTTGGAGCAGCTCCTGCGGCCCAGCGGTGGTGACGCTGCCTGCCCCAGCGCCACGCGGGGTCACACAGCGGTGACAAACCGAGGGACCCAGCCCCTCCCTGGGGGCAACTCGAGCACCCGTCACAGCAGGTCACTGCCGGCCATGTGCCCCTGCTCTCCTGGGACTTTGCTCGCTCAGGGCCACCCCCCGGGGGCGTTGCCTCCCATGGCTGGGCAGTGCCACGCTCCCCCTGCCACCGCTGGGGACCCACGGGGCTCCTCCTGTCCCCCAGCGCCCCACCGAGCGATGCTGTGTGCCCGCCAGTCCCAGCGGGATGCTCTCATCCCTGGGTGGATTTAATGTCTTCTCCGATCACGTGTCCTGGTGGATTTTTTTTTCTTTTCCTTCTGAACTCTGCAAGCTGCTCCCAGCACCAGGCTCGCTGGGCACTTCGGAGCACCCAAACGGCTCCTGGCTGGGCCCTGGAGCTGGAGATGGGCTGGGACAGAGCTGGCAGCCTCTCGGTGGAGTTGGTGCCAGGATTTGGGATCTCCTCCTGGGACGGGAGTGTTGTCCACCCCATCCTGAGCTCTGAGCATCCCCGTGCTACTGTGTGCTGAAGCACCGCCTGTCTCGGTGCTCTGCCACCCTGGTGGCTCCAGGCCCCGCTCTGCAGCCTGCCCGGAGGCGCATACAGCCCCCGGCCGCTGAGCCCCCCACAGACAGCCTGGTCCTCCGGGCTTGGGAGTTATGGACCAGTTCGAGTCAGACAGCACCAAAATTTCAGCCAAATTCAAAGCTCAAGCAGGCTGCTCCGGGTAGGGAGGCCGCCAGCGCTTGGTTGGCCACAGCTGGCAGCCCCGCGTCAGTTCCCAGCCCCTGCTCAGGTGTTGAGCACCTCGAAGACAAAGGGCTTTGCTGGTGCCATGGGTGGCAAAGCCCCGAGGCATGTGTTTGCCTCCTGCCGCGCCACCGCTTGCCTTGGAGCAGAGCAGCCTCGGGGGGGCTTTGCCCTCTGGCAGCCCCCTGCCCACCCCAGGTGCCTGCTCCCCGGTGGGCGTTTGCTGCCGCGCTGACACCACTCACCCCGTGCGGGCTGGCCGGCTGCTCCGGAGGGGTCAGCTGGGAGAGCCAGGAGGGGAAATCCTTCTGGGGGCTCTGCGACAGATCCAAAGGGTCACACCGCGGGTGTTCCCTGCCCGCCCCCACCCCTCACGCCACGCTTTGCCCCCTCCCCACTCTTTACAGGCACAAGGGGCATGGCCCCACCGTCATTCCGGGGATGCCGTCCCACTGCCCGCATGCCGCCCACCCCGGTGCGTGGTCCCCAAGCGGCCCGGGGGACCCCCAGTGTGCCCGAGGGTCACCTTCTGGGCAGGGGGGAACACCTGCAGCTCCTCGATGCTGAAGTGCAGCCAGGCCGGGGAGGGCTGCCGCAGGATGAAGCGCAGCGCCGTCACCTGCTCCATGTCGCACAGCATCTGCGGGGACAGGGGGCCGTCAGATGCCGGGGGGGGACGGGGACGGGGACGGGGGGGGGTCCGGGGAGCGGGACCTGGTGGCGGCGGAGCGAGAAGTAGTCCTGGGAGCCCTCCTCGGTGTGCGGGCTGGGCATCAGGCGGTGGTCGCGGAGGCAGGTGACCCACCTGCGGGGCCCCGGGGGGCCGGCCCGCTGCACCCGCACGCTGAGGAAGGCGGTGTAGAAGTTCTTGAAGACGATCTCGTGCACCTGCGGGGAGCGCCGCGCGTCACGGCACCGGGCACCGGGCACCGGGCACCGGGCACCGGGCGCCGGGCACCGCCACCCGCCCCGCCCCGCCCCGCACTCACATCGGCGGCGCCGCCCCGGGGGAAGCGCAGGTCGATGACGGCCACGCCGGGCCGAGCCGCCTCGGCCCCCCCGGGCAGCTGCAGCGCGGCGGCGGCGCGGGCGGCGCAGGGCAGCGGGGCGCGGCCCGGCCCCGCCGCTCCCGACATGGCGGCGCCGAGCGGGGCGGGCCGCGGGACGTCACCGGGCGCGCCGCCGCCAGGGGGAGACACCGCGCCGGGCGCGCGCCCGCGGAGCCCTTCGCACCCCCCCCCCCCGGTGCCGGCGGCGCGCCCGGGCTGCGCTGGGGGGAAGAGCGCCGGGACCGGGGGCGCGTCAGGATCGGGCCCCGGCCGCCTCCTTCCCCCCGCCGCGTCTCGGGGTCCCCCCGCTGCGCCCCCCGGGGGAGCCGCACAACTCACCGCCCCTCCTCGGGTGTCCCCGCGGCTCTCCAGCGGTCGGGAAAATGATAAAAAACCCGCAGCCGCGCTCAGAGGGAGGGCCCGAAGGCCCCAGCAGGACCTGCCCGAGGGCAGGGGGCAGGCGGCGGGGAGGCCGCAGGCCCCCAGGACGGAGGCCCCCAGGACGGAGGCCGCGGCAACGAACGCGATGCGAGCAGCGGGCAGCCCCGCGAGCTGGCAACGAAGAAGCTGAGCCCGTACAAAGTGCTGTCAGCGTTACCGATTTTTAATTATATTTATATATATTTTTTAATAAAACGATTCGAGGCTGTATCAAAAATTTAGTAAAAAAATTAGATTTGAGAGTTCACTGATTGTTTGACTATTCGCTATCCTTTTTTTTTTATTATTCTCCTCGTTAAACTTTTCCAAGAGCTGCGGGGCTTTGCCCACAGCCGTGCGGCATAGCAGCCCGGGCAGCCATCCCAGTATCACTCTGAAGGAGAGGAATCAAGGTGGAGAGATGGCAGTGTGCTACGGAAACCCCCCGCTGTCACCAAAACGCCCCGTGGAGAGCTTTTTTTCTTACAAAAGCCCCACCAGCCCCAGCACCCACCGTTACACGGGCTCCCGTCAGAGTCCCCGGTAGGCAACAGCCCCGTGCCTAGTGAACAGCACCCCGGCTGGTCTGACTCAACTGGTGGCTATTTTTTGATGCGTGAGAAAAATAGGATTTCTTTGATTAAAAAATAAAGTAAAATAAAAACAAAACAAAAAAACAAAAACAAACAAACAAACAAAAAAAACCCAAGAAACCGATCTCCCCCTAGCGGCAGGGCTGGCTGGCCTCTAGGTCCACCCTCTCCCTAGGCCTGAAACACCCCCGGAGTTTATTTGTAGCATAGCGCTTCCCCCCAGTCCCCAAAACTATGTATATACGAGTTTAGGTAAACAGTAGATTAACTGTAAAAACTTAAAACATCAACTTCAGAAAGTCCCTTGAATTTAATTATTTTTAGGCTACCTTTCATGTTACGTCCTGTAGCTAGACACACGTGAATAGAAAAAACAGTACAGTTAGTGTTAAAGGCAAACAGCGGAGACCCAGAGTGCCACCCCAGTGCTGCCTGCTCGTCCCCCCCTCCCTGCCCTCTGCGCCGGCCCCGGCCGCATCCGGAAGCCCGGTGCCAGAAAGACGGTTTTTGAGCCGAGAATTTCTCTATGAATAAAATAAAACCAAAGCTTGTTAGGCAAAAATAAAACAAGTGTCCCCCAGGTTCCACGAGCACTCTGGTGTGGCAGGCGCAGCCGGAGGGGGCCTGCTCGGGAGCGGGCTGGGATTTGGGCTTCCCGGCTGGCGAGGGGGCTGCCGGCCCACAGACAGCACCGGTGTGGAACTGGAGGCCCCTTCTCCCCCGATCGCATCCAGTTCGTTAAGGGGGGACGTAGGGCGGCGGGGAGCGGTAGGGGGTCATGTTCTTCGGGCGGGAGCCTTTCCCCTCCATGGGCGCGGTGAAGGGGGGGGGCGGCTGGTAGGGCGGCGCGTTGGGGTCCTCGTCCCGCAGCGGCGTGTACTCCCCGAT
Source organism: Anser anser (assembly GCF_964211835.1). Taxonomy (NCBI): domain Eukaryota; kingdom Metazoa; phylum Chordata; class Aves; order Anseriformes; family Anatidae; genus Anser; species Anser anser. Next base: position 7,883,907 of record NC_139733.1, read on the forward strand.
GGTGTCCTGGTTGAGCGGCGTGGTCTCCGGCATGCTCTGGTTTGGGTACTCCGGGGGGGGCAGCGGGGCTTTCTCCTCCTGGAGGATGAGGGGCATGCTGGATGACGGCGGAGGCTTGGAGTCGTCCAGCTCATCGGCGAAGATGATAGGCACGCCCTTCTTTATGAAGGTGGCCTGGTCTTCGATGGTGAGCTTCCCTTTCCTCTTCTTGCGGTAGCAGATCATGGCGATGATGCCGGCCACGAGGAGGATGGCGGCCACCACCACGGCGGGGATGACGGTGTGCAGGTACACGTCATCCTCGCTGCTCTTCTCAGGGTCTTTGCCGGCCGCCACCGTTGGCGTTGCCTCCGAGATCACCCGTCCGTCCTTCGTCACGGGGATAAACTGGATGTGCCTGCAGCTGCCGGAGCCGACCACCGACACGTTCAGAGGCTTGAACTCGGGCTGTAAGATGTTGGAAAAAGCCAGGCTTGGCCCCCCTGAGTCATCTGCAATCTTTTTGCTCAAAGTCCGGATCTGCTCCCGGGGGCAGGGCTCAACAGGCAGCGTGTTGTTTGTCCATTCCACCACAATGGAGCCTTTGGCAATGTCCTGCACCGTGATGGTGCTGCTGTTCCTGTCGCCGAACGCCAGAGCCAGCTTCTTCACCAGCATGATCTTCTTATTGATGTCATTCACCACCGCGTTGTGGTCTCCTTCCAACCTGGCCTTGAACTTCACTGGAGACTTGTCCCCATGTGGGCGTTTATGGACGTGGATTTCAAAAGCATCCACGGCAAAAAGCCCGCCTTTGTCTGTGGCATACATGAAATACTCGTGTTTCCCTATGTGGTTGTGGTCTGGCATGCCGTACATGAGCTGGCTTGTGCTGTTGAACTGGACCCACGAATTCTCCTCTAACATTTGCTGCTCCTTCAGCTTCAAGGTCAGCTGCAGTTTGTCAGTGGTGGTATCTTCCTTATCGTAAAAGGTATCTGAGGGTATTTTAACCTCAAAGTAAGTGCCCTCCCACGCGTCAACCCTGTCAATGTGGTTTGTCAGCTTGGGTGGCTCGTTTGGCTCCCAGGGCCGGGGGATTCCACTAGCTGTGGTGCGTACGCGGGTCGGTGGGGAGGCGGTGGTCAGCTTGGAGATCGGGGACCTGGTGGTGCTGGGAGGCTTTGTAGGACGGGGTGTTTTGGGCCTTCGAGTAGGCCTCCGTGTCGTCACTGTGGAGGAATCCGTCGTGGATGGCGTAGCGGGCTTCAGAGTGGAGACTCTCGGCTTCTTGGTGGTGGTCGTGGGCGGTGTGATCACCGCGGTGGGCTCTACATACCCAGGCATCGTGGGGCGAATCGGCACGGAGGCCGTACCGGTGCCTTCTGTCACCCTGGTCGGCTGGATTGGTCCAAGAGTGGGTGTCTGGACGATGGGACCCCTTGTTCTGATGGTGACCGTAGGCTTCCTCGGCAGTGGGATGGGCTCCCTGACGGGGGGTGCTGTCGTCTCCGTGGGGGGCGCTATGGCAGGTGACGTTGGGGTGGGGACGATCCTCGTCGGGGGCTCTTGCGCGGCAGTGGTGGGCGGCCCAACAGCAGTCAAAGGCGTCGGGGTGGCATTGATCTGCCGACGCATCCTCTTTGGGAGGTGAGGTTTCTTGTTGGCGATGTGCCAGCCAACAACGGGGTAGCCAAGGCGGGCAGACATAGTTCCTTCCTTAGCCGGAGCCTCGACCTTGCTGATGTTGGGTACGCTGTTTTGGCTCAGAGAACATCCCAGTTTCCATGAGAGTAAGGCCCCGTTTTCCACCACCTTCTTTGCATTTCCCGGTCCAGCCATGAAGGCTGACATATCAAAGAGTTTGTTATTTACAACAGGAACCAACTTCATGTTGTGAAGCTCCACCTCTGAGAAGCTTCTCATTCTGTTTAAAAGTTCGATCCTCTGCTTTGGTGTCATTTTTGTTAAGTCGGCATCCAAAATGACAGTCAGGACAGTGACTGGCTCTTCTGCGCCACACACAAACGGTGCTGCCTCACCCGTGTCTTGGACCGCCACTCGCACCGACTGAGGCTCGTTGTGGTCTTCTTGGTGGACCTCAACGGAGAACACATTTGTGGTCTGCGGCACGTAGCTCCCGTTCGGGAAGGGCTGCAGCGTGCTCACCGAGATGTAGTGGACGCCCTTATCCGTGTCAAGGGGCAGCCCTTCCAGGGAGCTGCTCTCTGCATTCCAGTGTAACCAGGAAGGCAAGGACTCCTTCCCAGCTTCAGAGATCTACCAAAGAAGAGACAGAAGAAGGTATTTTTAGAATTATGGCATTAGGGCAGGTTCTACCGGCAATAACATTTAATCAAAAGGATCAAGAAAAAAAAATATCTGAAGGCTAGTAACTGGTGAAGGAACCACCTGTCTGGAACAAGGTAGCCCGAGGCATCTCCTCAGCGTGGTGACAAGGGCTGGCTCTGTGGGGTGTGCCGGTCCCAAAAGACTTAAAGCACCACAGGAGCTCATAAAGTCCCGCAAAGGTCTCTCTCCAGACTCCTGACCTGCTTTGTCTACGTGGAGAAGGCCCCGGTTCTGCCAGAAGTGCCACCAGGCCTGTGCCTCCCCCTGTGCCACCAGCACGGCCGAGAGTGCGCCAGGGAACAGCCACCTGCGCACCTCTGTGCTGAGCTGCAGGTCCCTGCTCCGGGACGCCTGGGGACACACGGACACAGAGCGGTGTCCCCCTCTGCAGGCTACGACGCCGGGGCACCTCTTCACACCCCTGTATGCAAGAGCTCCAGGGAAAGGCTCGCAGAGCCGCACCACGTCCAGCTCTCTTCGCTGGCTCTTTTTGTGCTTTTCACCTACAAAGAACAAAGCCTCTACTTCAAAAGGGCGAGGAGACGAAGAAGAGGAGGCTAACTGCAAAGATAACAGAGGGCCTGAAAGTCCATTGGGGACGGCAGCATGAGAAAGCTTTTGTGCAAGAGCAGCAGAGGGTTTCAGCCACGGCTGCAAGGGCACCACCCCTCTTCCTCTCATCTGCAAAGAATCAGCCTCGCTTTCTGCCAGCCCAGACAAGCTGGAGAGCAAATCACGAGACCCACACTCAGTACACTTTATAGAGCAGAGTTTAAAGCTGTTAGCACATCTTTTAGTTAACTCCTAACAAGCGGTGTCAGAGAGCAGAGAATCAGGATTCCCGCTTGCACCAGACGCAGAAAGCCAGCCCACCCATCCCAGGCTCTGAGACGTGAACATCCTTCCACTCGGCTTTGCCGTTTGCCCGCTTGCCTGGCAGAAAGCAGCGGTTTTTGGCAGCGCTGCCGGCAGCCTCCTCCCCACCGCAGCAAGAACAGAAGCTGCTTTTACCCCGGGGCAGCCCAGAGGAAAGCCAGCCCTCCACCTGAGCTGGGCCTCCCTCTGGCAGGAACAAGGTGTCCTTTCTTGGGCACTTCACGCTCCAGAAGAGGACGCGGCCACGGCCTGGTGCTGCCCTGCCAGCCGAGGCGGCGGCCTTGTGCTCGTGCCCCTCCTCACAGCTGGCAGCATTTCCTAGCACCCCCCAGGAACCGAGATGTCAGGGTAGCCCCGAGCACAACTCCGCGTTTCAAGTAGCAGGAGCCGGACGGTGCCGCCGCCCCCTCGGGCCACAGACCGCCACCGGCCGTACCGCAGGCAGGAGGCCGGGCAGGGCCGGGCGCGCGACGAGCGAACGCACGCAGCCCGGACAAAGCCGCGGCGCTGCCGAGGCTTACACAACCGGGAATAATAACGCCTTTAATAGCGAGCGGTTTAAACGCATGCAGAACGTGTAATTTTGGGCTACGTTTGGAACAAGCCTTCCCAGGCCGCGTGCCCTGTGAGAGCCCCTCATTACAGGGCCGCGGCCCAGCTGCCGAGCCTTCCTGCGACCCGGGGCTGCTGCTGCTCCCCTTTTCCCCGGGTCTGCCGAGCGAGGCATGGGTCAGTCTGACCCCTTCTGCTTTGAAAACCATATTTCAGCCCCTCCAGAAGATGAGGCCAAACCCTGCCTAGCCCAGAGGTGCAGCGCATGGGCACGGCAAGGGCCCTTCTTGGCTCACAGAGGGGCATGGCCACCCACCCTAATAAAGACTGGTGCACGAGGAGTGCCCCCTGCTCGCCCCAGAAGTCTCGATGGGCGTCTGGCCTGACCTGGGACACTGCTCACATTCTTCAGGGCCCACGCTAGAAAATGAAATTGCAGGCAGGTTAACACCGAACACCAGGCTCTTCTAGGAAGCAAAACCAGGCCAGGCAATCACCTGCCAGGACAGCTTGTTCTAGCAGGGACGTGATGGCTGCAAAACATTTATAAAACCACCTAAACCTGATTTAAAAACAGCTGAGCTAGCTTTTCAACCTGAGAGGACGTGCAGACTGTTTCTCAAGGCTCTGCAAAGTTAGAAAAAAATCAAGTTTACATGGGTTACGCACACGAAACCCGTGAAGATGCCTGTGCCTCCCCAGGGAAATCTTTAGGAAGGCCACAAGTGACAGCTCTCCAACACCATGGCTGTGCCTGAACCCAGCTGCCGTTAAGGTGTTGTGCTGTGCTTGCGGCACTGTGAAACTAGAGTGGGGCCCTGGACTCTGTTCTAGCAACATTTCCTCCACATATTGCTTCAAACGGTATTTGTTAAGGCTGCACATAGTTAATGATTTGGGATCTCTAGTTTTCATTTAAGAAGTTTTCCAGTGTTTCATGCACACAGTAAATATCAGCCTTAAGCCCTGCCGTTTCTCACAAGGGGCCTGGTTTCAAAATAACTCTTCTGTTGCTCAAGAAAAAAGACTGTCTTTGTTTTCCTATTATTTGAGATAATTGTAAATGAATGCTTATCGGCTAAAGATTACACAAGCCTAGCAGTGTATAGAAGACCATTAAAAAATTAGCCATGTTCGCAATTTTAAGTACATGCAGTGGTCTGGCTGGCTTTGAAGACCCAGCTCACAAAGTCCCTTCAGATACACACGGCCTGTTATTTTTAGGCTGGCCGGGAGCAGTCAGGCAGCTCGTACAGGAAGATAGCTCAATTTGATTTGGTTTTTAAACTTAGATCTCAAAGCCCTGTAGCTTGCAAGACAAAGACAAGAAAATGAAGTGCGCAAAGCTGTTGCCTCCAAGGGAATTCAGGCGCAAAAAAAAAAAAAAAGCATTCTTGCCTACAAAAGTTCCCTCTAATCCTCCAAGTACTCAGTCCTCCTCCTCCTCCCATTGCAAAAAGGAGGCAGCACAGCAAGTCCTTCGCCAGGAGCAGGCACAGGGCTCACGCTAGCACACCAGTACAACCCTGCTGACCTTCCCGGCCCATACTGCGAGACCCCTGCCAGCAGGGGCAGCCGAGGACTCCGCATTTGTGCTTCCTGAGCGCTCTCAAGTCAGTCTTGAAAAAATCCTGACTGCTTTCGGGCAGGAGTGGGTGTGGATGCTCCTGCAGCTCCACCAGATCTTCCACTGCTTCTCCCTGAGCCCGGCTGCTGCTGACACGCAGACCCGTCTGCTGGTAATTTCATTTGGAGTATCACCACTGATGGTAATTTACCATACAACAGGCTCCCCTTCTTCTGGGTTGCTCCTTTGGCATTACCTGGACACACATGGCCAATAACGAGAAAAAACAGAGCAGAGCCCTCTCGGCGCGGGAGCTGAACTGTGCTCAGGGCGGCTGACCCAACATTGCTGAAGGGCTGCAGCGCTCAGGCTTCTGCAAGCAATTAACCAGCGGGCAGGGGAAAGAAAACGGAAAGGAGGAGACAATTCAAATGCAAATATAGCTGCAAAGAAAGAGTAAAATTTAAGCTGTTTGCCTAAGGCCAGGCTTCATCTCAGCCCACTGCTAGGGGCAGCTTTGTCAGCAGGAGCAACAGGCAGCCTCAACCCCACAGCTTGCCTGAAATGCAGCAGAACTGCAAGCTGCGGCATCGCATGGGGCTCGCCTGGCAAAAAGCAGCGGTGCCAGGAAGATGGGCACCTCTTGAAGCCTTCAGCTCCTTCTGGACATCGCTGGGAATTGGAGCTGCTGCCTTCGAAAAAAAACCCAAACCTTTTGGCTGGGAAAGCTAAGGGACAGCGAGGTGGTGGGGGCTGTACCACGGGTCCTGGCCTTCAGACTTGGAGCTCAAGCTTCGGTCCCTAGAGAACCAGATGGCAAAGCTGCGCTAACTTTTGTGTGGTTATGAAAACCTGACCGCAACGCTGTGCTGCCGCTCACCCGTGTCTCCCAGCACTGGGCAGGCAAAGACCCTGCACGGGAAGCTGCTCCCTCCCTGCCTTTGTGGATGTGTGTTCGGCCGTGCTGGCCTGCTCTGCTCCACCAGCTGAAGAAGCTACCAGCAAAATGGCCTCGCGCTGGGGCAGCTACGCCCAGCTCGTGCCATTCTCGCATACTCCTACCGTGACGGCTTCTCTTCCAGCTGCGCCTCCGCGCTCGCTAAAAGGGCACTATTCAGAGTCCCACTCTGCCTGGGCGAGGGAACACAACAGCTGTTTCACCGGGAGGTCACGACAAAACATTGAGTGTCCCAAGAAATGCCCCTTTCATCGGCTCGCGCGGCCGGCTTGGAAGGGTTTGTTTAGCTTCATTGTCAGAGCAAGCAGGCGCAGCTGCCCACACCCCGCTTCCTCGCCTGGGCAGGGGGCGAGCGGGGCAGGAAAAGCCTCAAACGGCCCAGAAAGAAAAGTTGAGTCGGTCTCTTCTTTCAGCACGGCTTTTTGTAAGTGAAAGGCCAAAGGGAAGCGAAAATACCACACGGCGGGGATGCCAAGCACTGGGGGTTTAGCGCTGCGGCCGCGCAGCTCCCCAGCCCTACAATTTCTTCCTGCGATCAGCAGATTACTGGAAATCTGGCATTCAGGACAGCGGCGAGGAAAGGCGAGCCCGATCCAGCAATCTCAGGTCAGCCTGTTCACAGGACTCCACCACCTCATTTCAGTCTCCCCGGATGCTCAGGGCAACAACCCGTAAGAGCAGGACAAAACAAGGAACTTCCCGGCCCGGCTGAAAAGCTAGTTTATAATTAGACTGAGTCACATTTTCCACTCCTCCAAATTCAGAGCTCGTTACTAAGCGTGCACTGAAAATGCCAAATTCCCCGACTTTGTTTTGCTGCAGGAAAAAGATAAGCAGCCCCCTCAGCCCCCCAACAGAAATCTTATCGGCTCATCTTATCTCTCCGATTGAAGCACCGTGGCGAATTAAAGCCTTGCCCGAGAAGTCCTTTGCCTGGACCTGTTCCAGACGTTGCCATTTATCCCAGCACACTCCCTGTAAATAGCTGCTGTTGCTATGTCTTTTAGTTAGGCAAAGTCTAAGAAAACCGAGGACCCTGGGAGTGAGATGAAGCTCAAACAGGTCAGTGCACGGAGCCTTTTAGGATGCCCAGCCTGGCCACACAGCCCCTCAGGACTGTTCGCTTATCCCCCACTCTTTGAGAAACACCACTATGTTAAAATTCACATGCAGGTAAAAATCTTTGAAATAAGGAACGCTGCAGGAGAAAAAAAAAACAAGAACAGTATTTTGTGCTTCTCCTCCATAAAACTCAGCGTGTCCTGGTATTTCAAGGCTGGCTTCTGATGCCTGGCCCCTTGCCCAGGTCACTGCCTCGGAGCAGGGGCTGGCATCACGCGCAGCACCCACACCAGATCTCAACGTTGGGGCTCCTGCAACTCGAGCTCTACGGATCCTGTTTATAAAAGAAGGCCCCTGCAGTCTGACGAGTGAAGCTGTTTGACAAACGCCACTCCAACAGATGGTAAATAGAACCACCCTCGGAAAGCCAGGCTCCTCTTTGGAAAGCCAGGCTCCTTTTTAACCAGATGAACAGGCAATGCTCTCATTGCCCCCAGAACCCACAGCACGGATACATCACCAACAGCAGCTACCTGATTTACTCCAGCTGCTCTCATCTCTTGGCCACCAGCTACTTTGCACGGAGTGGCAGCTTCTGGGGAGCCCCACTATGTGTTTCACCCGTCTTCCCAACAAAGCCCTGGGGAGGTCGTGCACATCACAACCAAGAACTATGGAGCCAGGACCAGGAAGACTCAGCAGTGCTCACCCGGGAACTTCTCCTTAGCATCAGCCAAGGAGCAGATCTGCTACCTGGGACCTGTCCCAGGCCTGAATCATCGCCCTTCCTGGTCACCAGACAGGTGAGGAGTATTAGGGAGTATTTAGGGTGGGCAGGTGCTAATGGGATGCAACAGCCTCCTGCCGGCACCTGCAGGCTGCCCTCCCTGCAGCCTCACCTTTCCTTCCATTTTGCCTTGGAGCCACTCAAGCGAGGCGTTTCACAAAGGCGACACGTGCCCGTGGGCCACAACACCCCTGTGCTGCCAGGAGAGGGCCAGGCGGCATCTTTACTTCCCCGGGGGAAGATGCAGCACACTGTTCCCACAGCGAGTGTGCTCCCAGCTGCTAGCTGGGTCTGCTGACCGCTGTTAGGGATGCACAAGTGATAAAAAGTCACCGAACTGTTGTGTTTTAGGTGCGCGCCTTGTGCCTGCACTTCACAGGAAGACCTGGGTGCACTGCCTGGTGTTTCTGGAGAGGCACACGAAGCCCAGATGTCTCCTGCTCCCTGCAGCCAGATGACAGAAATGCTGCCTCTGGCTCACAGCTCGGCATCAGAAAGCCTCTCTCACAGACGGGGAGATGCCAGGTGCTTTCGACAACAGTTCCCACGTCAGCCAGGTCAACTCCTGGAAGCTGGGATGGAGGCAGCCACCACATAAACGCCCTCCTTGGTACGGCTTTTCTTTGGTGGGCCAAGCCCAGTGTCAGCTTTCCTGCTCTGAGTGGGGATCATCATCTCGGGGACAACGGGAGCAGCGGGACGTGCTTGCTGGAAGAGCCACTGTCCCCAGCTCTGCAAAGGTGCTGCTCTCCTTGCCTTGACTCTCTGCACTGTCACTCAGCGACGGGAGGCTTAGATTTGCACGCAGGAAGAATGGGACAACCTTAAAAAGTGGAGTGTCGGACCTCAGAGAGACCAGGAGCAGCAACACCAAATCAAAGACTGCCTCCCTTGCCTAATGCACTCTTCTGGGATATCTCACGAATTGGAAGCGGAAAAAACCTACAGACTTGGATACTTCAGCTGATCACGAGATGTCTGAGCTGAAGTAAGGCAGACGTGGAAAAGCACACAATTATAGGACAGGTTATTTACAGCAAAGAAAAGGAAGTTTTGATGCCTTTACACAAGGCTCTGGTAAAATTTCACCTGGGGTATTTTGTATAGCGCTGGTCACGCAACCACAAGAAAAATAAACTCAAGCTGGAAGAGGTGCAGAAGACAGCTAGACAGCTGCAAAGATGAGGAGAGGGAAAAAAAAAAGCTTATTTTATGGGGAAAGACTAAAGAGATTGGCTTGTTTAACCTAATAAAATCAAGACGGGAATACGCCTGTCACTTATAAATACATAAAGGAAGTAAATATTATGAAGGTGGAGAGAGATTTAAGCTAAAGGGCAGCTCGTCTAAATATTTCTAGCCATCTCTAAATTTAGGCTTAGAAGCTGCATTTTTAATCAGAACAACCAAATTCTGGAACAGCCTTCCAATGGAAGCAACAGGAACAGGAAATCCGGCTGGTTTTAGGCCCGGGTGCGATGAACTGCGCAACAACAGGACACAGCTGAGCACGCCTGCCCCGACAGCTGCGGGGGTGCAGCAGGTCAGGCTCCGCAAAGCCTTCGCTGGGGACGGGACACGTGGGCCCAGGACACCTCCTGACTCCGGGCAGCAACCTCGCCGCAGGGCGCAGCCGAAATTAGGAGCCGGAAGACCCACGGGGCTGCAGGCACCACCCGGAGGCGCGAGGCGTTCGGCAGCACCTCTCACACGAAGGCACTGGTGGTTTCTCATCTCCAGCCACGAGTTCCAGCAGCACAAAGCCGTGCTGGCAGCTGGCTCTGAGCAACACAGAGCAGAGGCTCTGAAGTTAATTAACTCACAAAATAGTTAGCAGGTTGGGGCTTTTTTTTTTTTTTCCTCCCAACTTTCCTGCGTGTCCGCCTTTGCATTTTGCCTAGCTGCTGAGCGCACTGGCATAAGCTTGCCTCTGTGCTTAGCCATAAAACCTCGCCTGTCCTTAGGCAGGCTGGGGGTGGCAGGGAAGCACTCGCAGCTGCTCCCAGGAGCACGCACCTGATTGCACCGAGCCCACACATCTGTGCAGGAGCGCGCGCCTGCAAGGCACTCCTCCGCAGCGCTGCGGATGCCTGGCATTGTTTCCATCCCACAACCAAGTTTGCAGAGAAAACTATTTTGTCTACGGGTCTGCTGGAATCTGCTAACGAGCAGGGAGAGGATCTGAGAAGCAGCTTCAAGGCACTCCCCACCACACTACGATAATCAGTGGGAAATGACCTAGAAACGAAGCAATCACACCTTCTTTGGGCTCCAGATGGGGAGCTCCTGGAAGTTTGGGGACACCGACCGTCTGCTCTTTTCTTTTTAAATGAGATATACGGTTTCTTAGAAATTTAAGGGGACTGAGTATTGGCAAGCGCACCTCCCTTAGATCCAGATGCATTATGTTTTTACTGGTCTGGCTGAAAAATACAAGGCAGCCTGAGAAAAAGAGCAGAGCAGCTTGCCCTGAAACTTGATGTTAAGACAAAAAAGGCACCCCAGCGCTCCAGAATTGCCTACGCAGCTCTCACTAGCCAGGAGTCAAATCCCCACGGGAAAGGTTGGCTATGCTTGGCAGCCAACACAGCTTTTGCTGCAAGGGAGAGACCTTCCAGATGCACCAGCTAAACGAGGCCAGTACCGCTGCCCTAGAGCCTGCCTCACTTTTAAAATCAATTTCAAGGCGAACAGATGCGATGTGCATTCAGGCAAGCCCACGTACAAGCGTGGAAATCGCTCCCAGCCTTGGCTGAACTGCACCCAGCCAGCAACTGCTCCTCCAGCCCTGCTTCGGCACGGCCCCTGTGCTGCTCCTCAAGCACCTGTTGCTGTTAGCAAGCACGCCTCGACACCGTAGTGGGGGAAGCATTGTTTGAAGCTGTGGGGTTGAAGTAACGTATCACAGAGTTTTCCTGCAGCCGCTGGAACTATCAAAGACAACTACTGTGCCAGGAAAAGGAGGCAGAGGAAGCTGTGGTGTTAAGCAAGCACTGAAAATGACTTCTTGCTGTCAAAGTAGCCATTAGACAACACCGAAACAAGCCATGGATACTAAACTCCAAACCGAAGTTCTCATTTCTGGAACACGTTACCTTGACAGCTCCCTCAGAAGTATGGGGGAATCCAAAGCTAAGGATAAAGCTCCCTGGGTCCTGGCAGCGGCACCCATCACACATGGAGCCAGGCAGCGGGCGTAGGGCCCGAGGGCACAGCAGCCCTGAGCACCTCTCTTGCTCCTGAAGATTCACGGTGAAGAGTCTGCTCCCTCCAAAGCAGCTGCCCGGCACTCACCGTGCCACCAAAGGGCATTCTGCACTCCCAAAGCAGCCACGCACTCCTCAGTGAAACGTCCCAGTCTTTGCTTTGCGACCAGCCCGTCCCCACCTCCATCTCCTCTACTCCCAGGGCTCCCCCACCACTTCCCTCTTCCCCGGGACCTGACGTCCTGTCGGATGCTTTCTGCTGATTTTCTGCCTACCACCGGCACATCGTGGTCCTGGCGCCGTCGCTGGAGACGGCGAGATCACAGATCTGGATGGAGATGACTGCACGACAGCATGCAGAGCTAAAACAAACCTGCCTTCAAGGAGAAGCCAAGATGTCAGACTGCCTCCTGACTCGCTCTCTCCATCTCCCTCTGATCTGCTGAGACGCACCAGAAGGTTGGCTTTTTATAGCGTTTCCCAAAAATGGATTTTTAAAAATATTTTTCAAGTCTGCTCTCTGAAAAAAATATGTCTAAGATTGGAAGGTGAATTTCAGTTTTCTTTTCAAAACAGAGTCTTCTGAACTCTCCACCCAAGCAGGCAGAGGCTGAGACGACAACTTCTCAGCACCCTTCCAGAAAAGGACTGAAGATTAATAAATGTGTGCTTGGCAGCGTGTCTGTCTTCCTCCGGGCTATTCTGACGCTTTCTTGCCCTCAGGACTGCTTCCAAAGCTCAGTTTTTGGGTGCCTGCGGTGCCAGAACCTTGAGGGCAAGTCAGATAAAAAGAAAGGTTCTCGTCTTTCCCAGGAGGACTTAGGGACAAGGTCAGGAGAGACTGGCGAACACAGTCCAGAGCCCTGCTCGCAGAACAAGGTCTATTTGCCTAACAATATTTTGTTACCATAGCAAAGCAAGCTCCCCGAGTGTCAGGGCAGTCCCAGAGAATTCGTGGCTGCCCTGATCCCGAGGCAACATCTTCTCAGGAACGTGCCCATCATTCCAAGGGCTGAGAATTTCACCATTTAAACACAGCCAACAAACCTGATCAGTTGTCCCCGAAGAGAGGCGTCTCCTCTCTGCCTTACTGTAGAGGAAAGAAACTTTACAGTGAGGTTAAGACAAATTATTAAAAATAAATCCTTCTTCCACAGTCCTACGGAACCTCAGGGCTGCTTCACAGCAGTGCTTGTGACCCCCGTGTTCGTGGGGTGACTAGCGTGACTCCTGCAAGAACAGAACTGAAAACGAGCCTTGGGGAACGACATTTCTCACCTGGACTACCTCTCCATTGGAAGCAATTAAATCTGTGGGGATGGAGACTCTGAAGAAGCGGCCCACCACGGCGGAGCTGTCCGGTATGCCCACCACGGCCGGCACCGTCTCTCGGAGATCCGAGAGCACCGAGTGCATGGAGGCCTCCAGCTGGTTTTCCCAGTCCCGCACCACTTCTGCTGGCTCGCTGGGCCAGTGGCAGTGAGCCGAGGCCGCCAGCAGCAGAACGGGGAGCAAAGTCCTCCCCAGGACAGGGGGCTGCAGCACACATCTGACAGTCATTCTGCCCAGCGGCTCTGGGGACGGCGCTCAGCCAGAAAGGGGGCTGCGGGGATCTGCAGGCACGGCAGCGCAGGCAGCGGATCTGCCCCTCCTTCACAGCAGCCTCATCCTAGGGATCCTGGGAACCTGATTAAAGAAAGGAAACCAAATCAGCACATTAATTAGGATATCCAAGCCAGCCAGCTAATACATGCAGACCTCCTCGCGATGGACAGAGGACTTCCTGCCCCACCACCCTCTTCGTTTCAGCTTTTGGATTTAATTGCAAGAGCTAATGCTACCAGTAAAGACAGCAAGAGTGTCTCAGCTCTTTTTCTGATATGCAGCGTCTCTGGAGAAGTAGGGTCCTTCTGCTTTTCCATACACACAGCCGTGCTGCTCCTGGAGCCGCAGCATCCTGAGATAGCCACAAGGCACCGGGCAGACACAGGGGGAGGGGTGGCCTTGCCCAGCAAGCTGAAGTCAGGCTGGGGCATCAGAGGATTTACATGCTTGTTATGCAGTGTGAACCCCCTAGAAACCTTTGATACCCAACGCACGACAGATGCTCCTGCTCCTCTGACCCATACCCATGGTTTTCCAGCCAGGCCTGCTCTCAGGTCCAGACTTTGGTATTTAGCCAGTGTGTTCAGGCTTTGTTTTTGGGGCCAGCAACACACACCCCAAAATCAGACCCAAGTAAGCCACACACGCCAAGCGCCGGAGAGCGCAACGGACTAGGCTTCCCGGGGCCGGGCACTCACACATCTTTAACCAACCCTTTCTCTCTGGGCTAAGGGAAGCAGTTTTGTACTCCTAGAGCAAACCCAGACCCCCTCCCGACCACAAACGGCAAATCCCCGTGGCTCCCAGCGCACCGAGCACAGCCCCCGGTTCTTTCAGCCGGTTCCAGCTGCGCTGCAGGCTGCCCGTCAGGCTGCCCCAGGCCTGGCGCACGCCGTCATCCACCACGGCCGTGGGCACGCGACCAGCACCAGCAGCTCCCAGCGCTGTCTGCAGGTGCTGCTGCCTACCCAGGGCAAACGGCTCAGCCTGGCAGCTGCACGTTGGGTGCTGGCTTTTGGGTGCCCTCGTACGTATCCCAGTGCTCATGTTTCTGAGTTTTCCTCTTGCAAGGGCGTGTGAACAGGGTTGGGAGCTGCCCTAGTGGGTAAAGCTCCCATTTGGCAGGTTCTGGACCCAACCAGCTAAGGAACAAAGCTGAAATGCACCACAGACCCTCTCCGGGGCTCTGAGGGTGACGCAGAGCTTGTGCTGTTCTGGACATCACCAAGTCCTCGGGCTCCGAGGCTGCCTCAGAGTTCCTCACCCCTGAAGCTGCTTGCCTGTCAGGATTAAGTCTCCTCCATACCCAAATCTAAAGGTGTTCGAGAAGTCCATCACCGCAGCACGGCACGCCGCACACCCAGGTCCACCTCCCCAGGCACACCAGGTGAGCTGGGACTTGGGTGCCCACCCCAAAACCCCTGCGAGAGAAGGCGAGAGGCACAGCCCACCCCTTGGCAGACCCCGCACGCCACGCACCGCACCTCCCAGGCTGATTCCCATCCTGAATGAGCTGCAGAGACAGAGCAGGACTCCGCAAGAGGTCCTGCTGAGGCTACCGACCGTCACAGCGGGAAACCGGAGGGCTCTCCTCCTGCACAATACCCCAAAAAGAGCACAAAGAGGACCTGCCTTCCGCTTCCCCAGAGCCTGGGCTATGGGCACCGCAACAGTGGCACCTTATCCGTGGGCTACACCTCTCCTGAAGCCTGCTTGTTGGAAAATCCTGCTTGCGAGGGACTAAAAGCAGCCTGTACAGCAAGTACGGGCAGGACTGAAGGCTCACGGCCAGGGGAGGAAGGCAGCAGCGGTGGCTGAAGAATGTGGCTGCTGCGGAGCTGAGATGCTATCAGCGCGGAAACGTCCCTGCCTCTCACAGCCACACGAAACCTCCGCTCCCAAACGGAGGAGAGACGCCGCGTGCCAGCAGAGACAGCCAGGCAGCCGGCACGCAGCCACACGGGGCTGCAGAGGCACCTGGAGAGGTTCAGCACCACGGCCCTACGGCACTGCCAGCCCCTGGCTCATCGCGGCCACGGTGGAACCGTGCGCGAGCACGGCGCAGCTCTGTGTTGTTCAGCCAAGTGACGTGATCTGCCCCAGGGCGCTTTTGTTGGATGGATAGGAGTATTTGGGCAGAAAGGAGCCGGCTCCTGCTATCTGTGGCAAGCAGGAGAGGAAAATGAAGTCATCGCCCACTGCAGAAAGAATTATTGGAGCAGGCAACAAGCCCTGCCTGTCTGATCCGCGCCCCTCAGCCAAGCAATTCGGGCACTGGCCGTGAAGATCTAGTCTGACACTTGCAGGTCACACAGACTCAGAATTTCATTTTAGGGAACCTACAGAAGAACAGTCTCAGGAGGCAGAAGCAAAGCACAAAGGAGCTACACGAGAAATCCAGTAGCCACTCTTGAAAGAAAAACCAGGAGAACCAAGACGAAATTACACCACCAAGAGAGACTCTCACCGTCACAGCTCCACCTCTCCCCAGCACCGACAGAAGCGGTGCCAGGCTCACTTTACGGGCTGTGGCTGAGAGGCGGCGCAGGCCAGACCCGGAGAGCCAGGACAAGGCACCCAGCCGCAGCACTGAGGTCCACGGGGACCACTGCTTCGGGACGGGAGGACTCCTGTGACACAAGGCTCGTGTCCAAAAGCTGGCACTCTGCTCAACAAGGCCGGCAGCCGTGAGTCCAGATTTAAGTGCAGAACACAGAGCAAATGCTATGTGAGACCGGGACAAGTACTGGTGGGGACCTGCGTGGTGCCTCTGGGAAGTTCAAGAGCCCAAACCATTCCACATGGTACTACCCTGGGCAGACCCACTTGTTTGAGACACCATCTCTGTCACAGGTGGAAAAAGTCGGCTCTCGGGATCATCTTTCACAAAGAGAGAATAGAGCTGGAGCTCTTGTAGATCAGAAATCCCAGCGCCCAGCAGAGGTTACTATTTCACACAAGCTCAAGGGCCAAAAATCACATACAGATAGCATTCTGCAGTGCTCCGCTGCTGATCTATGGAAAGCATCAAGCTGTCGGGCTCCCTGTCAGCCTACAGGGGAAGGTTAGCCCACCCCAGCTTCTCCACGCGGCCGAGTGCTCCTTCTTCCAGCAGGATCTGTGCTGCCCAGTTTCACAGAACAAGCACAAAGGTTCAGGTTAGTCCTGAATTTCAGGATGTTTTGCTCTGTCTGATCATCTGAAAGAACCGAGTTTCTCTTTATCCTCCTGCTCCTGTGAGAGCTCTTTTGGTCTCAGCTTTGAACCTCTAAAACGTTGGATTAAACATCAAAGTCAGTATCAACATCTGCCTCAGCCCCAGCGCTTGGCGCACGTGCCAGTGTTGATGCCTGCTCCCCAGTGCCAAATCCCCGTCTCAGGCGCGGAGCCGGGCCTGCTCAGAGCTGTTGATATGATAGCACACTTGATATGATGCTGACTTGTCAAGACAACGCTGGAGCTTGCTCCTTCTCCAGGCACCTCCGAGGCCCACCGACGTGCCGAGGACACGCACTACTTCATCACTCAGGAACGCGGAGCAGAGCAGACAGGAGATCGGGCTGAAAGGAGGAGCGAGACCAGGGCAGAGCAGCCACCGCCAGCCACACACCTTCTCGGAGACCTCGCCTTCTGCCTGCTGTGGAGCCGGGGTCAGAGTCCTGGCAGGAGCGCAGCTGTCCTGGAAATCACTCTTCTTTGTGGCCAGTTACACCCCTGCTCCTGCAAGAGCCAGTGCAAGCAAGTCTCAGCCCGGCGGCGTCTAATCCGAGTGCCCAAGTACACAATCGCAGCAGCGGGCTGTGTAATTAATCACTGCCAGCATCTTAGTGCCGCTGAGCCCCGCACACAGAAAGCCCAGGTAGCTGCCTTGCCGTGCTCTGCTCCAGAGAAGAAGGTATTTAGGAGAGCGAGGAGGAATCCCACTTACCTGAGCTGCTTATTTAACAGCATCCCCGGTAAGGGCAGCACCGAACGAGCGGCCTCTCACTAAGGAAGCGAACTCAGACCCGACTGAAGGGAGGCCGGTGCACCTTCCCAAGCCCGAGCTCTTGTCTTTGCGCAGATCTCTCGTGCGTGTTTCCACAGGAGGATCTCCGGGCAAGCCCCATCGGCGGCCGCGGGGCTGCGTGTCGAGGCAGTGAGCAGGAGGATGATGAAACCTGGAGCCACCGGCCAGACCCACGAGATGGCACGGGGCTGTGCGTGTGCACAGCAGGTGCTGGGGGCTGCTGCTGGCGGAGGGGTTTGGGGAGGGGGCAGGAGTGCCACGGAGGCAGCACCGCGGGACAGAGCGGCTCATGGCCACGTTTATGCTTATGTTCACAGAACGTGACCCAGGCTCTCGCTAGCTTCAGCCAGCGCTGCGCCCGGGATGAGTTACGGGAAGGGACACGCAGGAAGGCAGCTGCTCGGAGACATTTGTCACGCACAGGAGGAGCGGCGAACAGCTGGGGCAAGGCAGCAGGCGAAGCAGGGGACGGGACATCGCCCTCGGCTCCCCACGAAGCCGCAACGTCCCTCCCAGGCAGAGCTGACCAGACACCTGCAGGAGGACGGCTGTACACCGAGAGCAGACGCCTCTCCGAAAGATAAGCTCGTCCGCACGTTTCGGGCTCAGTGCTGAAATAACAGCTGCCCTGCACGTCTGTGACCGACGCAGAACAAAACCAAAGTAGCAGGCTGTGCTCTTCCCCATCATGGCTGCTGTCAGCAACAGGAAACCCTGACACTGAAAAACGAGCTGGGGAAAACCAAACCAACAAGCAACAAGACCCAGCAGTGCTGAATGTGTCTCGGGCAGGGAGGTGAGCAACACCCCCCTGCCGATGGGAACTGCCTGCAAACTGTCACTAGCTCGCGGCCTCGAGTCACACGTGCCACCAGCAGCTTCCGAAAGCTTGCAGGGCCAGTAGTCACAGCAACTGACACCTCAAAGCAGTTTTTATTCTGCTCGAGTAAGCGCCGAGATGTTTAACTTTCCTACAGCTACGAGGAGGATTTCCTGCTACCCATCATTATCTCCTGTTTGGAAACCAGACCTCTGTGCCACCAGGAAGGAACCGCGCACACAGACCTGACTTTGCCAGAAGATCCCGTGGACACCTCGCAGCCTTTAAGCCCTGCTCGCGGGGCCCCTGACAGCCCACGCGTGCTGCCTGCCGTGTGTTTAAGCGGCGCCTCGAAGCCAGGGAGCGCCCACACCACCCGCCGCTGCACCGGACCCGCACCAGTGACCAGCAGCGGCAGATTTCAGCTGGGCGAGACTTCTTACTCTGCTGGGAGCTTGAGCAGCCCCAGTCCCTGCCTTCCTCCCACTTCGTTATTCCCAGACAGACAACTCAGATCGTATCTTCAAGTGCGTTCAGTTAAAAGGAAGCTCAGATATTATCTGCCCAAATATTTCGGAGGCCTCAGAGATCATTTTTTCCCTGTAATTAGGAACGCTGCAGTCAGAAGTGCCATTTTCCTGGCTGCTGGCAGCGCACAGACAAATTAGGATAAAAACATCCAGCAACAAGTAGAAGGAGGGAGCTCCGAATACCACCTGAGGACAGCTCCACTGCGCTGCCTCCACATTAAGCTCCCTCCCGACCTCAGAAGAAAGGCACCGGGATCACCAGAGGTACAGGATGGATCCCGCACGAGAAACAACAGCATTGCCCGGGAGGGAACCAGGGGAGAGCAAAGCAGGGCGCAGAGGTGCAGGGGGCTGGGAGCAAGGGGCCAGACCCAAACCAGGCTTGACGGCGCGCACTGTTCCCTCGCCAGCAGCTTGGGAAGCTGTGACCATGATGAATGCTAAATTCCATGTGGGTTAGGAAAAAGGGAGGGAGAGGACAGCTTTATGGAGGGGACAGCTTTATGGAGGGAAGAGTTACCAAGGCACCGCTGCTGGCTCAAGAAGCACTTCGTGACAGATGCCAGGACAGCACTCGGGGCGAGGACGACTTGCATTCCTCTCTGGGTATCTTCTCCTGCTGTAATTGGAAAGGGCACATAGGCTAAATATACAGCTGTAACAGGGCAGAGCAAAGGGCCGTGTTTCTTAAGGGCATTCAGTTTAACCCGTCTTTGACTTTACTCAAGTTTCCGCTGTGCAGCCAGCCCCTCAAAAGTGTACAAGTACCTCCTGATTTGGCCTGGAAATAGAGCTAGAGAGCATAAAAATCCTAGTATAATATGTTTAAGGGAATGTAAGTGAAAGCTAGTACCGAAACCCACAGGAAACTAAACCACAAAAGTTAAAAAAAGAAGTTTGGGGTTAAGAGCTCTTTATGTACAAAAGCTATGAAAATGCATATTTTGAAGACAAGCACGACAGGCATGTATACATACATGCATATGAATGCTTTATCAGTCTCCAAGATTTGGTAAAAAAAAAAAAAAAAAAGAACTCAAGACAGCAAGACAAAAGTATTTTCACTCCAGATTTCTCTTCTGTAAGGAAAGCTCCATAACTTCAAGCAAATTCAGCAAGGTGACTGAAACAAGGCAGCGGCGCTACAGGGGGGCATTTTAGCAGAAACCGTCCCGCAGGGGCGCGAGGCAGAACCCGGGCTGGGGAAGCAGCCAGAGGAGATGAGATGAAAGCAGTGCTCTGCGAAACCAGAGCGATTTTCATTTGGCCGGTGCCAGAGCCACCGCTCAGGGCAGCAGCCCGGTCCCCGTGGCACCGCGCCGGGATTTGAGGGGCGCTGATTGCCGGGAGGAGGTGGGGTTGGACCACGCCATAGGAGATTATTTTCATCCAAGTGTAATTCAGGGCTCTCTAGAACTGGCTTATATGGGCCTCCAACTAGCTTACACGTGAAAGCTGATTTTTCTTTTGTTTTAAAACTGATTTGGGTTTTGTAACCAAAACACAAGTCCTCAAGTGTAATAAAACGAGCCCAGGCTGCCTTTTCCTTCCTGAGACTGTCCCGCAGCCATCCCCACCCGTGAAAGGCACAAACCATTTCTGGCAAACTAAACTGAGTTTAAAGGGCTGTCTGAGGAAGTGTTTAGAGGATGCTCTGGAAGCTCCGGTCGGGAAGCACACCTGAGGTGCCTGGAGCCAGACAGAAAGCACACAACCGAAGGATGCTTCCTAAACGCAAGGACTTCAAGGCATTACATTATGGGAGTGCATTTCCCACCGGGCAGATTTTTTCCCAGCTAACACCAAAGGAAACGCACGAGAGCAGCTGGTGTGACAGTCACCAGTGTGTCCTGTCTCTTGGTGTCCTTCACCATCCACCAGTTGTTTTGGATCTAATTCACACCAGCTAACGACCTTTAATAGAGGTTACCAGCTATGAGGGGCACAGATTTTTATCTAGGGTGCTCTTTGTGAAGTCAGCTTACACCAACTCACCGTCTTTCCTTCCACCCCATGCTCCAAAAGGGACAAAACCCTTCCTGAGCGCCCAACAGCACTTGAAAATCTCAGCTGAAACCCAGAAAAATCCTTCCTTCCTAAGCTGCTCTGCAAGAGATGTTCCCTTCAGATGGAGTTATGAGCGCCAAAAGAAATGAGGCTAAAAAGATTTGCATCTCTTGCCTGATTTCTTAATTGAATTAAAGGCTGAGCAACCCCCCTTATGAGGCTTCAGAGAATCAACACGGAAGAGAAGCGATGAATATCCTAATCAGAGCTGAAGCTTCCACTGGACATTTTCTCTTATTAAGTACTAAAGAGTCTACGTGGAAAAGAGAAAGACCCCGAGGGATAAACTCTCTTGTCCAGCGAGGCAAGAAATCTCACTGCAGCTTCTCCTGGCTCGGCCCTCTGACCACGTTACACACGGGGAGAGACACAGCGAGGATGAGAGGTCAGCTTAGGTGCATCCTTCTAGCCAAGGACGCTCGCCCACCAGCCTGGCCACCTGTGCTCTTTTAGACAAGAAAGTAAAGAGTCCCTTCTGTCAAATTAGCAAGCAGAAGCTGTTAGTGGGGTGAGGGAGATGGGCAGGGCAGTCCTGCAAAATCTTCCTTGGGAAACCTCATCATACTTCCCAATCAGGTAAAAGGAAACCCTCCTGAGGCTTCAGCCCTGGTGGCACCCCGGAGCCGGGTCTGGGGGCTTGCAGCAGGCTGGCTGCCAGGACCCTTGCGCACATTTCGGCCATGCAGTGACACAGCAGAGTGAGTTTTAATTATTATTATTATCGTACATCACCAGAACAGCCCTGTGCACCAAGAAGTGCAGTCAGGCTTCCCCAGGACACGTCGGCACAGCAGCCACCAGGCAAGCATTAGCTTTGCTAACGGTGTCGAAGCAGGCACCGAAGCACACGGGAGCACCTGGGAGCAGGCAGTTTGCACGGGCAAAGGAGCACGCCTGCATATTCTAGCATGAGGAACAAAACCCCCTGGTCTGCAGGCACCGAGACCCCGTCTGAGAAGAGAAAACCTCGCTGAGGTTCCATATTCATCAAAACATCGTTTTGCTGAATGGCCTCATGGACAGGCGGCCACATTCCAAGGGTTTATCATCAACTTCTGGGTATTCCACAGAATTCCCCAGATAATGAAATATTTCAAGAGGGTCCTTGGGAGTGTTTTTTAAGCAAGGTAATCTCACACAGGCTGAGGTCACAGCACCAGGCGAGGGCTGGAAGGCAAGGCTCAAGTCCCCTCCACACCAGGAGCCTGACCGCCAGGCACAAAACCTGCTGCTGCTACCGGAGGGACGTAAAGCAGGAGCAGCTGATATTAGCTGGACACATGGAGCACGGCAAGCCACGCCAGCAGAAAGACAGTTTTCAGCACTTCAATTACATCTGCAGCATCATTTATATCCTCTGTGGCAGTGTAACTAAGGGCTAGCACATTTTGTTTAGAAACATCGCACTGTTCCATCAGTTTCAGCACCCCACCCTACAACCTCAAGCCAAGGCATTGAGATGTAACTTTATGGAGTTGCTTGGCCCTGATTTATTACTCAGCTAGTAAGACTGCCACAGCTCTTCATTTAAATATATTTACCAGCGAGTGATTTATGCAGAGCAGCCAGGGCATCAGCCACGGACTTGCAACTTTCGATGTTTCTCACGAAAACTGTTCTAAACGCTTCTCAGCAGAACGCGGTACGAGCCAACTTCACCATCAAGCATAAAATGGAAAAGCTGCAGAACGAAGCAGCGCTGCTCCCAGGCCACAGAGGCAGAGACAGCTGCTGCAGGAGGAATTAACCCCCGAAGGTCTGCGGCTTCCAGCTGGGCAGCACACATCCCTGCACCCGCAGAAATTCACGGGTTGCCAAAAGACATCCAACTGAATCTCTTCGTGCAGGTGCACGTTTTATATAGGTACCTTCTCCCCTTGCTAGAGAGCAGAGGGTGAAGGGTTTGAGCGCTTCGGTAGAACTCCCTGCTCTTCACAGAAACCTCCAGTCCATGCCAGCAGGTCCGAAAGCCGCAGACTGGCGAAGGCACGGGCTCACAGGACCCGGCTTAGCAGGTCCAGCCGTTTCTCAGCTGCACCGGTGCAAGAAGAGTGATTTAAATGGAAAAAAGCAGAGATTAGCACCTTAAAGAAAAGGAGACACTAAGTCTGCATCACGTTCATGCAGCATTAATTCCACTTTCTGCTCTATTTTCTTATTTGTTTACCTGCACTACACAATTAAAAAATACCCCTTGGCTGCTTTCGCTGTGGCTCCCATGGCTTCAGCTGCCCAGGACTGGGGGAGGCCCGCCAGCAGAGAGAGCTCCGGCTGCCCTCCACACCCTGCTCTGGTATTGGGAAGTCAAGAACCAAGTTAAATTATTTCAAGGCCGGACCGTTCACCCAACCCACCTGTAAGAAGTACTGGTGGCATTTAGGTGTCTTTTTAAACAACCTGCCCCATCCACACATCCTGCTGCTGCCAGCGCCCAGACCTCACGGGCCAGAAAGGCCAAAGGGCTGAAAAAACCTGCTTGCCAGAGGAAAGCGTGGTTTTAAATCTATTTCTGACAAATTTCAGCTTAAATCAAGTCCAAGCTTTCATTTGGCAGCACACATGCTTAGCGTGCTGTTCTGGAGAGCCCCGAGTTCTCCTGCTGGCAGCGAGAGCCCGACGGATACCTGACAAAGCAGGAGCACGCCGACGTGCTCAGCCCCAGACAAGTCGTTTAAACCAGGGACCCAAGGTGAAGGCAGAGCGCTTGCAGGAAAAAGCGGAGGCAGAGACAGCAGCAGCAAGAACAAGAAAAGGAAAGCGAATGTTTTTTCTCCCATACGGAGCCAGAGTCCTCACGGAGCAGGAGATCCGCAGCAGTTAACCCGTTAGCTCTGCACCTGACACCAGGCTGCCAGGTTTTGCCACTGCAGAAAATCCCGTTGTCTCTCCCTGCAGCCCAGATCTATCTGGTATGGGTGGGAAATGAGACTTGCACGTTTTTGAGAAGAAACGAACTGTGCTGTATTTCAAATTGCATTTGTCTTATCTTGAGTTGCAACTGCAGCTTCTGTTCGGACCCCCAAGGACGGCAGCTCCCCGTGTGACATGCCAGCTGGCTGCACGGGACCCCAGCACGGGCTCAGGTCGGCACGAGGATGGGAAGAGGGCAACGGCTGTGTCCTCGTCCTGACTCGAGCAGATTAAAACATGGATTTAAGATGTGGAGAGAAAAAAAATGGAATGAGACAACCGGACAGATCGTGTGCTGCCTTCTTTCCCAGCGTAAAGCATCCAAGTGAACCACAGGGTAACTCACCTGCTCAGGCTGCAGGAATCCCAGGAATGGGGGCAAAGTCATTAAAGCACCAATGTTTGCCCTGGGAAAACAGAGTTGGATGCCATTCTGAGGAAACGAGAATTAAACCTGCACTCACCTGTGTTTTCACCAGCTCGTGCCTCTGCAAGCCAAGCACTGTCTTTTCTGGCTCACCATATGAGCTTTAGATACCCCAAAACCCCTGTGCCCTCCATGCCTGCGCTCCTCAGCCACGTCAGGCACACTGAGACTCTCAATCCTTTGCAAAGGCAGTGCCTCTGTGCCCTGCCTCCAGCCCTCTGAGCAGAGCCCTTCCCCAGGCTGAGGGACCCCACAGCGCCCCTGAGAGCACCTAACAGCAAATGCGTTTCTCCTTAACCTCCCTGTGCCTTTTCTTCTGAACGCACACGCATCCCCCGCCCCGAGTCTATCTCAGTTTAATTCTGCCCAGCGCTCACCTGATCTTCATTACGAAAATGATGCCCAAATCCCAGTAATTAGCTTAAGAGGGCATCCTGTCCGCAGCACACCGCACACCGTGCACCCTCCTCCTCACTGCTCACACATCGCCGTTCCTACGGCTTACAACTACGCAAAGCTGAAAAACTTTCTAGAAAAACTCGATGTCTCATTGCTATCACACGGCATAGGTAAACATAAACAGTTTAGAGAACATAAGGGCGGCATGAAGAGAGATGCTCAAGCACCACAGGAAAAAACGCAGCCTTGGAGTTGCTGAGAGGCTGTTAAGCTCTGAAGGTGCGTGCAGCTTGCCTGCATTTTATAATGCTGCAGCAGATGCGGGGAAACAATTAAACTGCTTATCACAGTGTGGCCCATTCAGCTTCCAGAGCAGAGAGCAATTCCAATCCCCAGGTGGCAAACACAGCAATTAGGTACTCAATTACCTGCACCAAAGCTTCTCTTTGCTTATGTTATCTCACTTCAATGGTTATATAGCATTTCCTTGCTTGCTGTCGCAAAAAGACTGAGGGTTTAGGGAAGACCTGTAAGGTCCCAGGAGATCTGGTCAGTCCTGCAGGACCACGCCGTGCCACGTGGAAGTTCCGACTTCCCAGTCATTCAGCGTGACTGGTTGCAAAGCCTGGCCACAATTTCTATTTCTTCACCTGGAAGGAGTAGACTCAGCAAAATAACCAAAATTAAGTTTCTTATTATTTTTTTTTTTTTTTAATAGGGCAGCCAGAATGAGCCTCCAGCTTCCCAAAAGCCCACCTCCAAAGAGGAAATCAGGACTGGTACTTGAGCTTTTTCTGGGTTTAATACAGAAAAATGTGTTTTTAGCAGCTTAGTCCACATTTTAAAAGCAGAGAAAGTGACCCAGTTTACGAGCTGTGGTCCCCATGCACTCCTGCCCCTGACCAGGTCAGGGGACCACTGTGCTCTGCCTGCACCGCAGCCGCCACCGGCCTGGACAGGACCCCCTGACCGACAGCGTGAGGGTTTTGGGTAAGGCAGGAGGTGGTTTCCAACACGGCAGCTCATTCCCCAGCCTCCCCAAGCACGTTCTCCCAGCTCCGCAGCCCCTTTCTGCCGGACAGGCCGGACCCCCCGCTCACCTACCTGGTGCTCCCCAAAGAGAGGCACACAACAGAGCAGGAAAATGCTACAGCAGTTAGTAAGCAGCTGCAGAGAGAGGTGTGCTATAAAGACTAAGAAAGATGCAGTTTTGGGACTTCTCGTATATAACTCAAGCTCACTTGCCCTCCAAAGGCCTCCACCACCCTATTGCAGCAAAGTGCAGAGCAAGCAAAACCACATTACCGAAGAGCCCTGCGCGCACACACAAAAGAGGAAAAGGTTTGTGACAGATAGCAGCAGAGCCTCCCACAGCGGGGCAGCAGCGGAAGACAGACTGCCCCTCACTGCCTCAAAACCTCATGACAACCAAGAAGTTTGCTCATTACTGTAGGCTGAGCCTGAACCACCCTCTCCCCAATCCTTGCAGCGATGCATGATGTTGCTGCAGGTAACGCAAACAGTCCTTAACACATCGAGGGTGCAAATAATGAATTGGAAATCAGAATACCTGAGTTAAGGCTGCCTTGGGGCTGGTCACAGCAAGCACCACAGTGCTCTGCCGTTTCCAGCTTCCTCTCCTCTCTCTGTTGGAGGCAGAAGTTCCTCACCATAAGCACGCCGACACTGCAGGAGACAGGACCCTGCTCCTGGTCCCCACCTCGGCCATCGCCCAGTGGATAGTATCTTAAAGTCCAGAGAGTGCTGGGAGGCATTCAGATGCCTGCATCTTGATAAGATAGGGGCGGTTTTTGCTGGGATAGCCTCATCCCTTGCAACAGAAGGGCAGCCCCACTGCAGAGCCGGGGGCACAAGCACGCTCAATGCCAGCAGTTAAGGTTGCCTTGTTTTCTCAAACACTCACGGCTTAAGGCACTTCTCCCTTTAATTCCTGGAAATGGCTGAGCTGTTGGTGTTGAAAACCTGAAAACAAGCCTGGGGCAGACACACAGCATGGGAAATTCCAGTGCTAGCAATTAAGTTCAAGAGTTAAATGCAACTCAAGCGCCAGGCTACCTCTGCAGCAGGTGGTTTGACCAGCACCACTTGCTGCTTTCCTGTTGAGGAAAAGCTACTGCAGCTGCTAAAGCAAGCTGCCCCTTGCAAAAGCATAGCCCAGAGCCTTTGCAGCAACGCCCAGAGTTTTAGATCGATTCCAGATCAAACAAATATAATTTGGGGAATTCCTGAGATAAGGAGCTCAGGCCAAGTCACAGCAGATTCCCAGTTGCAAAGGGACTTTCGAGCAGCCTGGGTGCATACTCCCCAGTCACTGCCTCCGCGCCGTGCCCCTTCCCAAAGCCTTCCCCTGGCAGTCCCTCCTGGGAGCAGCTCCCGGGGAACCTTTCTCACCGTCTGACCCGCATCCAGCTGTGAGCCTGCCCAGCAGTCCCGCTGAGGTAGCGGTGCAAACGGCAGCGCTGCCCAAATTGCTGCCTTTGCTCCAGGAGCTGAAGTGCTTTAAAAACTGAATAGGACCTCCCAAACACACACCCTGCTTAGGCAAGGTGCTGCTATCTGAACAGAGTTTGAAGATGACATTTTGCTCTTAAAAAGTTACGTTTCCAAGGTCTTTATTCTGTGCCACAGTACTGACCTCCCCCTTATTCTCCCTGCTTTTATGTGGGAAAGCTATTTCTTCCTTACACTGCTCTTTCACAAAAAAAAGAAACAATCTGAAGAAGAACTGATAAGGCCACTCAGGGCAGATGTGCCTTCATTTTTTAAACATATCAGCGATCTAAATCAGCAGCATTCCTATGAATCCCACAGAACCATCAGCTTTCAAGGATACCAAATCACTGAGACTGGAGATGGATGCAACAGCATTATCCATGCAGGCTGAAGTAGCCCAGCAAAACACACAGGGAGTCACATAAGGAGAGGTCTAATCCCATCGCCTCCCAGTCTGTGGCTTATTCTGGGTTTTCCAAGAATCAAGGCACAGAAGCGGAGGGGATCCGAAGCGCTCAGATAACACGCATTCTGACACAAGCACGTCAGCCAGAATGAAAGCTTAGAGGATGGGAAAAACATCCATAATGTCATTTGTGACAGCAGGTTTGTTCTGCTTGTAACACACACTGCCAGCACGCAGGGCAAAGCAGCTTAGAGATCAACAGATAAAGGCTTTTCACCATTCAGCCTGTTATTTCATGTAAATCAGGCTGTCCTGCTGCTGAAAGACATCTCCATATCAAGCGCGGGGTGCTCAGAAAGCAGGAGCAGCAACTGCAGGGAAACAAGTTCAGAAAGTACTCACGCTGTGCCCGAATCCCTTCGGAGCACCCCGGGAGGTGCTGCCCTCTCTACCAGTGCAGTCTTGCAGCCTGGAGCTGCAGCGATCTTCTCACTTGCCAACACAGGTAACCCCCTGGAAGCATCACCGCCTCAAAATAGGTTGTTCTTTTTTTTGTCCACAGAAACAACTCCAGGCTCCTCAGAGGGATGAAGCCGCGTTTTGAAGAGCAACAGTGCAGCAAATTCAATTAACTCCTCGAGCCAGCCTTCTACTTCGGTGACGTGGCAGCACGATCCCACGCGGCCCGTCCCCAGGACGGGGCACGTTATCTACGAGGCGTGCTGCTGCCACCTCGCCGCGTGCTCCCGGGGGTCCCAGCCCCGGCAGGGAGTCCCGCTGGGCTGGGACAGCGCAGAGCACACCGTGCCCCAGCAAAAACCCCACAGCTGCCCCCAGCAAAGGCTGGAGGGGTTGGTATGGCCCCGGCTGGAGGCAAACAGTAGCTCTTTAGAGGAATGAGCCGCTCTGTCAGTCCGTTGTGATTGATAAGTACATCTGCCAGTCCCCACCTGCTGTTCGCATTCCTGGCATTTCTTTCTGCAGCATTTTCTCTCTGAGGAGGGACCTGCTGCTTATCAACTGCTGCAGAGGAGATTTAAAGGAAGAGAAACAGGCCCCGGCTTCAACAAAACCAAGAGATTGCGGGCCCTGAGCGTGCCAAAGAGTTTTTCTTGTATCAGATGGGAAAACCTGCTGAAGGGTTGGCTCAGAGAGCCCCCGCAGGTCCCCGCGGCCAGCTGGCGGTGCAGGCAGGGGAGCCGGGCGCTCCCCTCAGGTCACTCCTGCTGCTGCCAAGTGCCGCCAGACGAAGCAGGGGGGGCCAGGGAAGTCTCTCCCCCCTCCAGCCACTCACCCCAAAGTCATTTTCCGTCCTGGCCAAGCACTGCCCGGCACAAAGGGGTGCTGAGCGTGAGGCCGTGCCAGCCCGGTGGAAAGGGCGAAGGCTTCGCGGCGCGGCCCGAGGCAGAGCACTGACGGGCAGGGACAGCCGGCGGGTGGGGGCGGCTGCGGGGCCGCGGCCAGGCCAAGGAATCACCTCACAGGCATCCCGGGGATGGAAGGGGCAGGAGTCCCGTTCTGGTTTTCAGCCCCGGACACAGGCTGGAAGTTTCTCCTTCCCTGCACCAGCCCGGTGGCTGAGGGTACCTCGGCTGCCAAGCCGCGACACAGAGGGGGACGGGAGCCTGCTTGTTCCCAGGGGAGGAAAAGCAGCTCCAAACGGCACAGCAAACCAACCGAGCATCTCACAGCTCTCCTAGGTGTCCGAAATCCGACCTCCCCATCAAACTTGATCAGAATTAGCTGTTAGGATCACGAAGACTGCAGCGCATGCCCCTGCTGAAGGCGGACCAGCCCGGCACCGCCTTGTTTTTGTGGCGGGGCCTTCAGACACCAGAGGGAAGGCGACATGAGCTCTGAGGCGTCCCAGGCTCAAACAGACGGCCCCCAGCCAGCCCCCCCTCTCCCAAGCAGTCCCCAGGCGCTCTCTGGCCACGGTTCCTCACATTTACCAGGTTTGCTCCCACAGAAGAGCCACAGTCAGCCTCTGTGGAGGGGTGGAAGCTAGGCCAGGTGAGCAGCATACGACGAGCTGCCTAACGGGGGCAGCTGTCCTCCAGGTTTATGGCCCTTGGAGGAAATTTAAACAGGAACTTTCTGTAAATTAACTGTCCATAAAATGAGCTTGTTTTCTCAATGCACCAGAAGGTCGGGAAAGGGCTGCTCAGCCTCACAGCCCCGGGACGCAGAAGGCAGCCTCTGAAGGCGCCGTTTTTCCTTCCAAAGCACCAGAATACGGATTCAGCCGGCGCTGTAGCAAGCTGGGGAAGGCATACTCAAAGCAGTCAAAGTCATTCTCCATTCACAGCAAACTAATAATTTGTTTTTCCCCTAAAATCCCCCGTGCAATCCAGATGTCTAAGTAGCCTTTGTCCCGGAAAGTAAAATACACGATGGCCTCAGAAAGTCATCCCCAGCTCTATTCACCCACGTCTTCGCGAGGCTGTTTATTCTGCCGGAGTAACACACACACCGATTTCAGCTCCCTCCAGGTCTGGAAACTGCAAGCGGTAAGGCGGTTATGGAAACTTTCCCCCAGCCTTTCGGGCTTCCTTTTCCTGTTGATAAAAATGCACTTGACAGGTTCCCAGTTTGGGAGGAAACCAGGAAAGGAGCATGGGGAAAGCGGGCTGAGGTCAACGCAGCAAACCTGGGAAATACTGCAGGGAAAAAGCTTTCTGAAAAACCTATGGAAAAATTTTGGAAGAGTCAAAAATAGAGTTTGGGAAATTCACCCTGTCCAGCAGCACAGCTCTTCCAGGGATATTTTAAGCATTACTACAGTTGCATTTCAGTCCCTGGGTATATTTTCTATAAATAAGTATTTTAAGTCACTTTGTTTCAAAATTTATTATATTAGGCAACTGCATTGCAATGCTTCACGTTTTAGACCTGTGGACTGCCCCTGCCAAATTTGCTCCTGATTTTTAAAGCTGTGCTGTGTTACTTAGGCTATTACATAGGCTCACCTCTTTTTTTTTTCCCCCAGGTGCTTGTCTAAAAACAT
This sequence comes from Anser anser, assembly GCF_964211835.1. Taxonomy (NCBI): domain Eukaryota; kingdom Metazoa; phylum Chordata; class Aves; order Anseriformes; family Anatidae; genus Anser; species Anser anser. The sequence goes on from NC_139733.1 coordinate 7,913,940, forward strand.
CTATTATGTGTTGTAACATTAGGACTCCACTGATACATCAAGCCTGAGTTCTGTGGATTAACACATCCTCCTTCACAAAGCAACAACACGTTTTTATTTTCAACTCATCTTTTTCCTTTTACAGGCTGGTAAGCAAAAGCAAATACCCCAGTACCTGCATGCAGAGTAACCCTCTTCAGAACTAGGTATTCCTCCCGTTGATGAAGCCGGAGAACACACAACCAGCAGCACAAGTACCGCACCGCAGACATGACAAACTTCCTCTGACGTCTCTTCTCCTCCAAAGACATGGCGAAGCTGTGTACAGCAGGAAAAATGCACTGCCCTGCATCCTGACCTGGGTGCCCTGCCTGCAGATAGGGAGCTGGGAGGGGAAACTTGCTTCCCTGCCCCTCCAGCAAGCCACTGCCACGGGCTTGCATAAAGGCAGGCGTAGAGCTGCACACCTGGTGCACCGTGTCCATGTGAACCCCAAGCCCCCTGTCCCACGGGAGAACCCAGGGTGCTGCGAGCACTGGGGAGCAGCTCAAAAGGCCACCCCTTTGCGTCCAGACTCTGTCCTGTGAGCTCTCATCCCCTTCAGGACACCAACAAAACACAGCTTAACCTTCAGAGCGTGGACGCCCACAGATGCTTTACAGCACACAAATATTAATATTTGCAAATAAGTCCAGGCTCGCTTAATCCAAAACACACGCAGCAGACACGTCTCTGGCCAAGCATGTGCTTTCTTCGGAGGCCGGACCAGACACTCCGAGCCCAGTCCTTTACCTGCTTTTGAAAGCCACATTCAAGCCAACTGAACAGAAACGAACCAAGCTGAAAGAGCAGTCCTCACCACAAGAACTCCTGCTCTCCCCTGCTTGCTCCCGAAAAGGGAGAAAACACCCCCAAGGTACTGAATTCACCTCCAGGAGTCTGCCGAGGGGATGCAGAGGGCATGCCCACGGTCAAATACGTTCAATATGCCCCGCCAACTGTCATCTACACCAGGAGCCACGCTCAGAGACCAAGGCACATCAGCTTGTTTCGGCAGCACCGCAAGCACGAGGAGGCAAAGCCAATGTGGGGTGAGCTGTCTTCGCTGCAGGGCACCCAGCGGCCAGGGCAGGGGACCAGCGAGGGCACCTGTAGGGAGCGACCGGAGCTGCAACGTGGCACTGCAACGGGACTGCCCCAGGGGCACAGCAACGCCAGCTTTGGGTACGGAGGCAGCAGAGCCGAAAACGAAGAGCAAGCAGCGGTAAGGTGCTGTTATCTGGGAGCCCGGGGAGAGCAAGGAAGGGTCAGGGCAGTGGAAAGGTTGCTCCCCGCGGGAGCTGCCACCCGCTGCGTGTCGGGGCAGCGTGCCGTGGGACGGCAGGCCGGGACAGACGAGCACCCCGGCACGGCGAAGGGACCACCATCCACAACTGCCAGCTGTACGTGCCACCACGGCGTGAGCACACCGTGCTTTTAATAGCTTCCAGCACCGAGCCGGGCTCAGGAGCTTAAAGCTTGAAGAGCAGCGCGTGAGGCACGCCTGCAGTTGGAGGGACTGTCCTCACCAGCGCCAGGGAGCAGGGACCGGGACCAAGAGCGGGACCAACCTAAATCCTCCCTGTCAGCCTCGGGGGCCGAGAGCACCAGGTCATCCCATTTTCCTGGGATTTCCAGAGTTTAAGTTTGTTTTCTGATCAGAGAGTAACAGTAGGAGACTATAAAAAAGCAATGCACTGGCCTGAGTGGCTCCAGAGGCTAAAATAAACACGCTGAGCCCTGTTTGTGATAGAGTAAAAATAGCTCGTTTCTCATCCCTTCCCAGGACCTCTGCCTTGCATGCAAAAGCTCCGCAGGTTAACCAGAAAAATACCTTAACTGTAAATGTCAGCGGATGAGGAGGGAATGTTTCAATTTGAGCTCTGTGCCATTTTTGCAGGAATTCAGAAAGGTGGCGAGCGGACAGCACCTGCGAAGCTCCTCTTGTGCACAGGGCTGGAAGCCACACGGCGCCGATTCCCTTTAATAGAAACTCCCATCCTTCTAAAAAAAACTCATTGGAATTACATCTTGTGCTCTTTCTTGGCTGAATACTTTTTAAATGACACGTACTCCAAAGAGCATTAGCTACCAAATCTAGCGCTGAGCTGTGCTGCAGTCGTGACGGGCTCTGGAAAGCAGCGCGAGCGCAACGAACTGTGCTCCAAAAGGGACCACGGCAGCTCTGGCTCTCCCAAAGCAGCATTGCTTCCTACCAACCTCTGCTAAATTCACTTTTTTTCCAGGGCCTAAACGCACCCTTTGGCACCCGCACTGCCCAGCCCTTGGGAGAGGAGTGACCCAGGGCCACGCCGCGGGGAAGCCACCACGAAGGTGGCTTTGGTTGTCACCTCCTTTTCCCAATGAGGGAACAGCCAGACCCACGAGCTTAACTGACGTGGGGCTGAAAAAGGACCGCAGGAGAATCCACGACAGGGTGCTGAACGTGTCCCCCGTGGGAAATCCCCCGGGGGTGGCTCTGAGCACCGCAGCAGGGTCAGCGGCCCCGCTGCTGCCCGTGCATCCGGCTCCCAGCACCACCGAATTCCCAGCTCCGCTCCTGAAACGCAGGCTCAAACGGCGGCAACATAAATGCAGCAGCAATTTAGGGCTTTGGGTGAGACACGGCGGCATCTCCAAAGATTTCTTAGAACAGCCGTGCTCATTTTAAGTGACAGGGACAAGAAAAACAGATTTGCTAGCTAAACAGACATTCAGTGTAGCTGGTCATATGAAAAGCTCAACGCTTACTTCAGTTTACATTCTTAAACGCGGCCACATCACATTCAAATCCAGCACTTAGCAAGGTCAGTTACAGCGGTCCTCAGCGTTTCACCTGCTCGATTAAGGCAAATCTTGCAGAAAGCACGCTGTCTGCAGCCAAAGACTTCAAGGGATGGCACGGCCACAGCCTCTCCCCACCTACCTCTTCCAACTGTGAAGCACCTTAGCAAATAATCGAGACAAAAAAAGCGCACTTTTCCCAGGTTTTAATTTGCCTGGCTTCCTCCTCCTCTGGCTTTCACAGACCTTCATACTTCATGGCCGGAAACAGCTCAGAGAACAAGGAGAGCTGCCTGCCGCTCACCAGCTCTCCCGTCCCACCTGCCTGCACACACTCACTGCAGTCACCTCAGCCAGACGCTTCACGGTATAAACCACAGCTTCTTACTCATGTTAATATTTTGTGCTACCTGCTACATAAGGAGGAGGAAGTTCTTCGCTCAGAGGGTGGTGAGGCCCTGTCCCAGGCTGCCCAGAGGAGCTGTGGCTGCCCCATCCGCGGCAGTGCCCAAGGCCAGGCTGGATGGGGCTGGGGGCAGCCTGGGCTGGTGGGGGGGTCCCTGCCCATGGCAGGGGGTTGGAGTTAGATGGGCTTTAAGGTCCCTTCCAACCCAAACCACTCTGCAATTCTATGATAAACGCTGCTACTCTTAAAGTGGACTCCTCTTCTGTCCCCTGCTCCTCACCTGCCATCACTTCTTGTTCTTTTTCACTTAACAGGGCGCAGATCCCAGAAAAAAAAAATGTCTCCTGATCCAGCGGCAAGTGGCTTAGCAGCCCGCCCCCCGAGAAAAGCACCAGGTACTGCGATGGGTGAACCGCCTCCCCCCACCCACGCAACCCAGGCCGGCAGCTACCACCTCCACGGGAAGCCCACCACCCCACGCACACGGCGCAGCGGTGCTCTCGCCTCTGGCGCAACGGGGCACGATGCATCCCGCTTCCTTCCTGCTCCAGCCCACTTTTCCTCCTATTCAATGGCCCGCAAAGATTTTGGCAGCTCGTGCAACCAGGGCCCAGCACGACGCTCCAGCAGCTCTGTGGGTCTCCTCTGGTGGCAGGGCTCCTCACAGACGCCTGGAAACTGAAGGCTTGGTAGGAAAGAGTTCGCTGTTCCTTCCCCCCAACTCTTCCAGGCAGGGCGGACATGCTTGAAGACCCAGCACCAGCACTACAGGCAGCTTTATGGCCGCTTGAAGCTGGTGTCACCTCCAGAAGAAGGATTTCCACCCCACTCCAACCCTCTCCCCTACTTTGTGCTAGCACGCAAGCTAAAGCTGCCCAGAGAATGGGACCAGGGCAATGGTACCTATCGGAGGAGCACACCAAGAGCCCGGTTTCCACCTGGCCCCAGCTCTGCAAGCCCTGGGGTGTTCCCTCGCAGCAGCACGAGCAGAGGGCAGGACCCCTTACACCTGCGGTGCCGAGTTCGGGCCCTGTAAAAATCGTGCCGTGCAAGGTTACCGCACACTGCTGCCAAGGAAAACCCACCCAACTCCAACAGACAAAGGGAAAAAGAAATAAAAGCTGGTTTCAGCTGGACACCTCCCATTTATTTCCTGCAGTCGTCTCCCATGGGCAGCCGTGTCCCAGCAGCACGGAGCCATCCACAGCGGGCATGAGTCCCCGGCAGGATCCATCCCACCCCAACCGGCTGCCCGAGCTCCCCTGGGCACGCAGGCAAACGACCTGCCACAGGTCTCTGCTCAGCCACCAAGCTACTTTGAAAGACATCTAAAAAAATACACGAGATGCTTTTTGCACGTGACTTTTCTACGCAAGGGACTGCTCTAGAGCCTGCCGCCAGCACACGGAAGGAGCAGCACGCCAGGGGACCAGCCCCAGCTAGGAGCTGAAGTGACGTGCGTGCAGCCTGCTGACCATGCCACCGACCTGCCTCTGCGCCACCTCCAGCCGGCCAGATGCACCCAGGGGAGTTCAGATGCCTTCTCCTCCCCACAAAGCCCACGGGAAGACACGGGGACCTTTGGCTCTGCTGACACAGGGCATTCCTTCCCATGGAGGCGAGACAAGGTAAAGGCAAGCAGCTGTCCTGCTCACAAGGACTGCAGACAGCTCAGCTGGCTGCCATCACAGGGCCCAGGCAGGACAGGGGCCACCAGTTATTCTAGCTGATCCTCGTGACCATCTCTTTAGGGAGATGAACACCTTCAAGCTTCCCGAAGCAATGACTTCTGCAGCAGCCACCAAACCTCCTCCTCCCCTCCCAGCGGGGAACTGGGCAGCTCCTGCACTCTGTCAACGTGAAGCTGGGACCAGCGTGCTCATAAACCTCCGCTCACACGTGGCTTTGCTTTGAAGGGGAGCACGCACCGAAATGCTGGGACACCAGCAGGAGTCCACTGGTGGATCGGTCGGGCTGCAGAGCTGAGCCTTCCGCTGATACCAAGGGTGGCTTCCACTCGCTGGGACCCGGCCACCTTGCCACGCGCCCAAGCGGCTCCAAGCTCCGCGCATCCTCTTCCATTCAGCATTAACCTAGAGCTTCGGTCCCAAACCGACAGCGCGAGGTGTCAGTCCCACGTGGCAGAGTCACCATCATCTTAAGCAGCTACTTAAGTACAATTCCACCCCAGAACACTGACGTAGGGGCTTCGACTAAGCCAACCTGAATCCCTATACACAACCAGAAGACAGGACTGGAGCACACAAAGCGCTCTTCCCAGGCTCTCGGCTGGAGCAAGCACGCCACGCGCTGTACGGGTCCGAAAGGCACTCACAAGGAGGAACCCTGCACTTACCCTTGCCCCCCCGTGAGCTCCGTCACGCCGGTGGCAGGCTGCTTCTCCGGCAGGAGCTAAGCTCACCAATTCACCACAAAGCACACCGGTACCAACAGCCGAGACATAAAGGGGAGAGGGCAGAGCTGTCCCTGCTTGCAGCATCTTGAGCTTACCTCAGCCTCAGGAAAATCAAGCCCAAAATCTCACTGCCTGCTCCGTCCTGCTTTTCTTTACCAAGCAGGGGAGAAGCCGCACCAAGTGGTCCCCTGAAGCACCCTATCGTCCGTGGTTTTCAACAGACTACAAGGAATCCGCAAAAGGTGCAAAAAGGCTTACCTACGCTCGGGACTCGGCTCGCTGCACATCCACGCACCGCCAGGGGAGGCTTTAGGAGTCAGGACGCAGGGAAGAGAGCAGGGCTGGAGGATGTCGAGCTCGGTCACGCCAGGGCGAAGCGCACAGCGCCAGCACGCCGGTCTGCAGGAAACAGCTTCTTCCTGTGACGGCAGGACAGCACCGCAGCCGCTCTCCCTGGGGAAGCCTCCAGCCCACAGACGGACAGCCGCCGAGCAAGGCCTGTCCCAGCCGTGTGGGCAGGCCACGTCCTGGCTCCGACGCCGCCGGGTCCCACCGCGTGCGCCCGACCCCGCGACCAGCACCCTGCGGGCACGTTCAGCTCGCACGCCGTGCTCTGCAGAGCACAGCAGGGAGAAGGAAGAGGAGGGTTAGGATTCCAGTTTCCAGCACTTAGGGGTGTGCTGTACTACGGTACCGGCAGCGGGACACTGGTTGGAGAGGCAGGTGGTTACTGAACCATACCACGGGCCTGTGATGCTGCTTCTCGACACCAGGAACCCGACCACCCCTGATCCAGGCTTTTAAGCAAACCTTCTCACGCCTCGACTAGCCGTGACAATCACGAGTACTTCACTCGGCCACGTTAAGCAGACAGAATCACACAGAACTTTTATCCCAGCTTATCACCAGTACAACGCGCAGCACCGCCGCTGCCTTCTCCAACGCTTTAAGACCACAATACACAAGCTTACGTCTTTGCCAGTAACAGCTGAATCCCTTCTTCGTGTTAGCTTTGATTACCAAGTTTTCGTAGGGCTCTGAAGTCCTATTCTTATGCTTTTCTTACAAGCAGTTTACTAACAAGGGTTCGTGGGGTTCCACACGCAGCACCGTTACAACACGTTGCTTTGGCTTCCTCTGGACTTTTCTGAAGGGGATTTGTTATTCAGCAATTGTTACTCCCGCAAGATCAAACTCCTTATTTCTCTCCAGTCCGAACTCTAACTGATATTCAAACAGGATTTTATTCATAGACGCGATAAAGTGTTTGCTGAAGGAGCAGCCAGCACAAGGCTGCTGGCACAGGGGCGAACACAAAGCCTGGGCTTCACGGAGACCATCAGAAGCGTTAAATTCCCCCCCACTGCGTACGAAGTTCCGAATTTTGGCCAAGCAGGTCCTCATTCTGGAGGAATGGAGTTCACAGTGTGCAAACATGCAGTGCTTTGCGTTAGATTACAAGAGATCGTTGGTCCAAGCCACTTCTGGCAACTTCTGTATCACTGCCCCCAACAAACAAATTAGTGCCAAGCCTGGAGAACCCCTGATCTGACCTCCACGCAGATCTACAGCGTCTGCTACCCTGTTCCTGATGCTTTATTCCACAGGCGAAGGACAGATCTGCGTTGTGGCCACACTCCACAGCTCCCGGGACCACTGACGTGCCCTGCTCACAGGCACTACGGGGCAGGGGCTGAAATGAACTAAATGGGAGAACTAATGAAATCAGTGACTAGCCGAGCCTGTTACATTCAGTCGTTACCAGCGTTGCTGGAATTACACCCTTCAGCATGTCATGGAGCAGGCACGGCTGCGCAGCGTGCGGGAGAAGGGAAGGATGCTGAAGTCCTGGTATTTTTCTGCCTTCTGGCTCACGATGCCTCCCTGCCCCGCACCTGGGAGCCAGCTTCCTGGAGGAATCCCAAGAGCCACAGCACAGCTAAAAAAGACACCACGTTACGTTTCTACACTGTTATTTCAATTTCTGCAATACTTCGAGAAGGTCTGAAGGAACTTTTCCTTCCTGCAGAGGAAACTCTCAGCCGGAGGATAGTTTTACAGCGTAAGTTTATGAGAGGTGCACAGAAGCCATGCTGAAAAGACTCAGCAAATACCTCCCTTTTGATTAAGGAGGTGTCTGAACAGCACCCCGGACTTCTGAATAACTGACCAGCAGGGACAGGGACTGCTTTTGCCTACCAGACCCAGCTCTCCTCCCCTGTAACTGAAAAGCCCCAAAGACGCCATTGGCGCAAGGAAATTCTCTGGAGGAGGACGGGAGCTCTGGAAAGGCGTACGTTTCCCCACGGGTCTGAAGGAGCCCATTTGGGGCTGACCTGGCATGAGGAAAACGGAAAAAACGGTGACAGGAAGCGAGCCATCCCTCCCAGCAAGGGACCCAGAGCGCAGGTGGTCCCCCTGCCACCGCCCGAAGCTGTGACTGCGGCACGAGGCTGTCACATCACCCGCCGCCATTCAGTGCTCAAGTGGAAAACCGCTGGCTCACACCATTGCCGAGCCTCACCCAACTCATCCCAAATCAACCCCTAGCCCTTGGGACTGACAGCAAGTGACCAGTGTCTGCTACTGGAAACTCTCATCAGAACTACCCAACGCTAACTCCCACCCTTAAGGGACACGCGTCACAGAAGATTAAGCTTCCTCAAGTCTCAATGTACAATCTAGCCCGTAAAAAAAAAAAAAAAAAAGGAACGTGCCCGAAAGAACCAGCGTGAATTCATCGCCTATACGTGCTCAACGCCAGCGCGACCTATAGCTGTGCGAGGGTAAGCTGAAACCTCTCCTGTAATCGCTCGGCAGCCGTGGGGAGGCAGGGGAGGAATGCCGCCCGTCAGGTCCTTGCCGAGGAGCATTTGCAAAGCTGAGCGCTGGTGAAGAGGCTTCTCAAGCAATTTGCTAGAAAGCTCTGAGGAGCCCGGATACGAAATGTTTCTGTAGCTGCCCGTATAGCCCTCCATGAACAGCACCCTTCTCAGAAAGCAGGTTAGAAAATACAGACCATAACCTTATTCAGGGTCACCAAGACAGCGAATGCCACAGCTGAGCGCTGCAGCGAGACCACAGCACGAGACAGGAGTTAGGAAGGAGAAATCCTCGCCAGAAACCTTCGTTTGAATACCTACTGACAGGGCAGGCGAGGTTAGGAGCCAATTTTCCTGAAGAAAACCCCAAAGTGAAACTAAACACCGTCCACCTCCAGGACTAGGACAAGACCTACTGCCGTTCCCAAGCCCGCCAGCACCAGGGCCATGCCTCTCCCTCCTGCTCCTCCAGGCCAGGCCTGCTGTGCTCCTTCCACGCCGCGACTCAGGCTACTAACTTCCAGAAAGGTAACTGGGAGTAGGGGGAGAAAAAAGAAAAGCTCAGCTCAGCAAGAAGACTGGCAAACAGCTCACTGCCACCACGTGTGCGGGACGAGGACCTCGCCTCTCCAGGAGCAGCGAGCGTGCCGCCAGCCCAGCCCGAGCCACCTGCGGTGAGGCCGGGCTCCGTGGCGAGCCCCCTGCAGCCACAGGTGCACGGAGGGAGCCGCAGGGCGGCACGCAGCCGTGGAGGAGCCCCTCGGTGGCAGAGACACCGGGGCATTTCCTAGCGTGCACTGAGCTAGCCTCTGGAAACCCGCGCTGCTGGGCTGCAGCGACCTTGAGCAGGACAGAGCATGGGGGAAAAACAGGGTGCACGATCTCACCTGCGCCCAGAACCTCCGGCAGGAGCCGCCGCCAGGTGAAAAGCTTGAACTCGGGCTGCGGCCCCAGCACGCGGGAAGCCCAGCGGGGCCGCTCAGCACCAGGAGAGGGAGGCCCCCGCTTCCTTGCCACGCCAAGCCCTGGCGCTGCTCCTCCTCCTGACAGCTCCCACGCCGGGCGCAAGGGGCAGAGGGGGGACACCCCCCGGGGCACCCCGCTCACGGGGCCAGCGAGCACCAGCTCCTCGGGACGGCGCTGCGCCAGCAGGCCAGCCTGCACGCTCGGGAGAGAGGCAGTGACAAAGAAGGCAGTAATGCCAAATATATACAACGCCATCCCCGCTGGCAAGCTGAACTTCAATCCAGCAAAGCTGAACTATGGACAGTTTTAAGCCAGCTGGTAAATGCAGGAAGATACGCAGACAGAAACATGCGCTAGAAGAGGAAACGCACCTATCTAAATTACTCCAGCAGGTTAATGTGTTATCTTCCCTTCCAGCAGCACCTCAGTAGTTTGGCCAAACTTACTTGATCTCGCAGAACTAGACCTAAAAGCACCGGTTCTTTGGGTTGATCTTTTGTTTTTTCACAGCTTAAACATGGTCACAGTCCTCAGCGAATCGGGTTTAAGGTACACAGCTCTCCAGACGGCACAAACATCCTAAGAACAAACATTTTCAGCATACCAAGACCTCAGATATGCTAGGTCAATCCAACTGTGTTTATCTGTATTTTGCCCAAATCGCTGCTGAAGTACTCTGAGCTCAAGGAGCAGCAGCCTCCCTCCCCACCGATCCAGCAAGAGACCAGAAGTAATCGGCAGACAGCCTACGAGCACCACAAAGAATGCCAGAGACATTTATTTACACAACCGCTGCTTGCCCAAGGAGAACTTTGAGTTTGCATTTTCCTTGTTCAAATTAACCATTACCGGAATTAATTCCTCCGTATTATTCCTCAGCTCACAGGAGGGAAGGCACAAGCCACCCAAAATCACCCCTGCAATGAAACTTGCAGTCACTGCCGAAAGGAGCCGGCCACAGCTCCTCCTGGGCTGGCACAGCACAGCGGCCCCCCTCCAGGACAACCCCACCTTATTTCTCCCCGGAGCACGGAAAAGGCAGCGAGGCAACACTCCTGCTGCTGTGCCACGTTGCTCCTGCCGGGGGACCTGGGGGTCAGCGCAAAGCACCGAAGCCCCTCTCCTCACAGCTGCGACCGTCAGCTTCCCCGTGCACGCGGAGCAGGGCGCAGCGCTCCCCCCGACATCCTCCCTCGCTGCCAGGGCCTAACTCCGAAGGCTGGAGACACGCGAGGATTCCTCTAAAGCAGCCGCCCGTGGAAGATAAGTTACGGCCAGGTTTGAGCCAACTCCAGCCGCGCATTTCACAGCGCAAGCGCTTGGGGGTCTCGCCGTACCTGCCAAGGGTCCAGCTCCGTCTCCTGTGGCAGCCGAGCCCAGCACACCGGGCAGTAAGAGACAGGAGAGGGGAGCGGATTAGCAGCGCTGCTCCGCCTGCTGCAAACAGTGCTTGACCTAGCAGCAAGCTTCAGGCACGTCTAAAAGCAGAGAAGTGCTCATGGTTAACAAATTCCGTACGGAGCCTACGGGAACACAGCAAGACACCAAACACGCTGACTGGTACCAGCCCAGCGGCTTCTTCCAATTCTCCAGGCCTAAAATTATGCAGGATTTACTTGGTGTAAAGGAAGGGGCGCTGCTAAGCTAGCACGCACCCTGCACACCAGCACCTCGTTGTTCAAGAATTTGTGCCAGGTCCCGAAGAAAGACGCAGGAATTCCTGCAGCACGAGGACAGCCAGCGCGACCTGGGAGCGGCGACGCTTTGCTGACCGCCTCTCTGAGCGACCAGCGGCGTTCCCAGCGCTTCGGCTCGCTCTCGAGCTTCTCCCGTTGGCATACTACCCTATATTTAGGACAGAAGAGCACAATGACAGGCGCTGGGAAGAGCGAATTAAGGGGCTTAGGACGCCTGGAATAGCAGCAGAGACGCAGAAACCTGCACTGAGTTAGAAACTCCTGGAGCGAGGCCTCCAGGGGCAGAACGGGGTCTGGGAGCCGAAGCCGTTACGGGACGGCATGCCGCGGGAGGCTGGACAAGGAGCCCGGGACGAGCGGCACTCCCACGGCGGCGGGAGGAAGCCCCTGCCGGGAGGGGCCGGGAGAAGAGACGTGACCGCTCTTTTTACCCACAAGGAGAATTTTTAGCCTCGGTTCAGACGGGCGGGGGACGTCGGAGCCATCTCCTCAAGCCCGAGGCCCCAGGACCGAGCCCCCCACGGCCCCCGCCTCCCGCTCCCAGCCCGGGGGGGGCCGCGGCCCCCGGCAGGTCTCGCTGTCCCGGGGCTGAGCCGGGCCCCGCCGCCTGTTGCTCGGGGGGCGGCCGGGAGCCGCGCGGGGAGGCCGCCCGGGGGTCGGGTCCCCCTCGGAGGCGGGGGCTCCGCCGCGGCCGCCCCGGTGCCGGCGCCGGCCCAAGGTCAGCCCCGCAGCCCCGCCGAGCCCCCCGCGGGGCTCCGAGCCCGGGCCAGGCCGCTCCCCGCACAGCCGGGGCCGCTGGGCGCCCGCTACCGGGAAACCCCCGGCCCGGCCCTGCCGCCCACGGTGCGGGGGGGGGGCGCGCCCAGGCCCAGACCGAGGCCTTGGCGGGGCCGTTCCGCCGCCCGCTCCCCGAGGCGCCGGGGCCCTGCCGCCGCTGCCGGGCCGGGCCCGCCCGGTAGGCCAAGGGCAGTGCGGCGCGGCAGGTGCCGCCGGGCGGCGGCGAGGCGAGGCGAGGCGAGGCGAGGCCCCGCCGCGCCGTTCTCCCCCCCCCGCCCCCCGCGTGCCCCCTCCGCCGCTCACCGTGCGCGGCCGGGCCCCGAGGCCGCTCCCGGAGGCCGCTCCCCGCCGCCAGCGGCCCCGACGCACCGAGCGGGCGGCGCGGCGCGAGCGCGACCCCGCGCGGGCACGTACCTGGGGGCGGGGCCCGGCGGCGCCTGGCAACCGGCGGCACGAGCGCGCCGCGGCCAATCGGCGCCCGCCGCCCGCGCCCGCCGCGCCCCCTCCCGGCCCCGCCCCACCTGGCCGCGCGCGCGGCACCGCCCCCCCCTCCCCGCGCCCTGCGCCCGGCCCGCCCCCGCCCGCCAGGCCGCGCCCCCGCCCGCCGGGCCGTGCCCACCCACCAGGCCACGCCCCCACCATCGGACCACGCCCCCACCACCAGGCCACGCCCCCACCATCAGGCCACGCCCCCATCATTAGGCCACGCCCCCATCATCAGGCCACGCCCCCACCACCAGGCCACGCCCCCACCACCAGGCCACGCCCCCACCATCAGGCCACGCCCCCACCCAGCAGCCCCGCCCCCCGCTAGGCCCCGCCCCCCGCTAGGCCCCGCCCCCGCCCGCCAGCGCCATGCCGGCGGTGCCGCGGGTGCTGCTGGCCCTGGCCGTGGCCGCGGCGCTGGGCGCAGGTAGGGCCCGGGCCGGGGGCCGCGGGGCCGCCGGGGGCTGGGCGGCGCTGGGCAGCCCGGGCGGGGCCCCCCGGGCCGGCCCCGCGCCCCCCGGCGCCCAGCTCCCGCCGCGCTCCCCAGGCCCCCGCTCGCCCCTCAACGACTTCCAGCGCCTGCGAGCCACCGAGCTGCTGCCCGTGCCCCCCGAGGCGCCGCCGCCGCCGCCCGAGCCGGGCCCGGCCGAGCAGTGCGCCCAGCGCTGCGCCACCAGCCCGGCCTGCCGGTGAGCCGCGGCGCGGGGCGAGCGCGGCTGCGGCCGCCGAGCGGCCCGGTGCCCCGTGCCCTGTGCCACCCCGCTGTCGCGCCTCGCAGGGCTTTCCACCACGAGCGGCAGAGCCAGCTGTGCCAGCTGCTGCCCTGGACGCAGCACTCGCCCCGCGTCCGCCTGCAGAAGAACATCCACTACGACCTGTACCAGAAGAAAGGTGGGCTGGCGCCGAGGCTGCACGCCGGGCACCCGCCGCGGGGCTCCCCGGTGCCCGCACGGCTCTGACGCGGTGCCCGGCTCTGCCCAGACTACCTGCGGGAGTGCATCGTGAACCACGGCACCAGCTACCGCGGCACACGGGCCACGACGGAGAAAGGTCTGCGCTGCCAGCACTGGCAGGCCACCACGCCGCACGACCACAGGTGCCACCGTGCCCCCCGCCGCCCCCCCAGCGGCTGCGGGCACCAGCCCTGGGCAGCACGGGGCGATGGGACACGGGACGGGACAGCGTGGGGCCATGGGCTACGGGGTGGGGGCAGCACGGGGGCAGTGGGGACGGCGCTGGGGCAGTGGCGCTGACGGGGGGGTGGCACAGGTTCCTGCCGTCCCCACGCAACGGGCTGGAGGAGAACTACTGCCGCAACCCCGACCGGGACAAGCGGGGCCCGTGGTGTTACACTGTCGACCCCAGCGTGCGGCACCAGAGCTGCGGCATCAAGAAGTGCGAGGATGGTGAGCGCCGTGCCCCGGGGACACCCCGTGCCGCTTGTCCCCGCCACCGCTGAGGCCACCCCCCCGCTGTTGGCAGCCATCTGCATGACCTGCAACGGGGAGGATTACCGGGGCTTCGTGGACCACACCGAGTCAGGGACCGAGTGCCAGCGCTGGGACCTGCAGCACCCGCACAAGCATCCCTTCCACCCCGACAAGTACCGGCCCGGGGGCGCGCAGCCACGGTGGTGACGATGAACGCTTGTCACCCTCAACCACTGCTCCCCATCTCTTGCCCAGGTACCCCGAGAAGGGTCTGGATGACAACTACTGCCGCAACCCTGACGGCTCCGAGCAGCCCTGGTGCTACACCGTTGACCCCGCGCGGGAGCGCGAGTATTGCCGCATCCGCGTCTGCAGTAAGTCCCCAGTGGCGTCACCTGCAGGGCTGGGGCCGGCTGTCCTCGGTGCCACCCTCACCCCGCTGTTCTCTGGCCACACAAGCAGAGAAGCGTCCGCGGCCCCTCAACATCACCACCAGCTGCTTCAGGGGGAAGGGCGAAGGCTACCGGGGCCGGGTGAACGTCACCGTGTCGGGCATCCCGTGCCAGCGCTGGGACGCCCAGGCACCCCACCGGCACCACTTTGTGCCCGAGAAGTACCCATGCAAGTAGGTCTGGTGGGGCAGGATGGGGTGGCCGTGGACAGCACCCGCGGGCACGGGCACGCACGTGGCTGCTCTGCCAGGGACCTGCAGGAGAACTTCTGCCGCAACCCCGATGGCTCGGAGGCGCCGTGGTGCTTCACCACCCGCCCCAGCGTCCGCGTTGCCTTCTGCTTCCACATCCGCCGCTGCGACGACGAGCTGGGTGCTCAGGGTGAGCCCCGCTCCCCTGGGCCTGTGGGTGCCCCCATCAGAGCGCCCGCCTGTGACAGAGTGCTCCCTGCCTGCCCCCAGAGTGCTACCACGGCCACGGCGAGACGTACCACGGCCACGTCAGCAAGACGCGCAAGGGCATCACGTGCCAGCGCTGGGACGCCCAGACACCCCACGTGCCGCAGTGAGTGTGTGCAGGAGCCTCCCGGGGGCTGGTGCACAGGGACGGGGATGGGGACAGCGATGGCGACTCCCTCCCGGCAGGATCTCTCCCGCCACCCACCCCGAGGCCCACCTGGAGGAGAACTACTGCCGCAACCCTGACAACGACAGCCACGGCCCCTGGTGCTACACCATGGACCCCCGCATGCCCTTTGACTACTGCGCCATCAAGCCCTGCTGTGAGCCCTGGCCCCGCTGAGCCCCGGCTGCCCCGTGGCGTGCTTGTGGCCACCCCGCTGCAGCCACCCCCTTGCTTTTCTCTCTGCAGCTGGCAATGCGGTGCCATCCATCCTGGAGAGCATGGGTAGGGACAGGGGGATGCTGGGTGCCACGCGGCGGGCGCGGACGCCGCCGGCTGATGCCTTCTGTGCGCACAGAGGCGGTGACGTTCGAGCAGTGCGGCCGGCGGGACGAGAGGCTGCAGCTCAAGGGGCGCATCGTGGGCGGGCAGCCCGGCAACTCGCCGTGGACCGTCAGCATCCGCAACCGGTGAGCGGGCGCCCCGCGTGCCAGCACCGCTGCGCCACCAGCCGGGCGCCCACCCTAGCTGCCCTCCCTCGGTGCCTGCAGGGCCGGCGTGCACTTCTGCGGCGGGTCCCTGGTGAAGGAGCAGTGGGTGATCAGCATCCGCCAGTGCTTCTCCTCCTGGTGAGCTTGGGGACAGCATGCAAGGCACCGGGCACCACTGTGCCCTGATGTCCCCATCCTGCAGCGACGCGGACCTGTCGGGCTACGAGGTGCACCTGGGGCTGCTGTTCAAGGACCCCGGCCCTGCAGACCCCGACCTGCAGGCCATCCCCATCGTGCACATCTTCTGCGGTCCCTCTGAGTCCCACCTGGTGCTGCTGAAGCTGGCGAGGTGAGCAGCCGAGCCCGGTGTCCTGCGCCCTGGCGCTGTCGGGGCTGGCGCCACGTCCCCCCCCGTCCGTCCCTCTGCAGGCCGGCCGTGCTGAACAAGCGCGTGGCCCTGATCTGCCTGCCGCCCGAGCGCTACGTCGTGCCTGCGGGCACCACCTGCGAGATCGCCGGCTGGGGGGAAACCAGAGGTACCCGATGTGGGCAGCCCCAGCCACGGCATCCCCCTGCAGCGGTGCCCCCTGCCCGCGGCATCCCCTGCCCGTGCCGTTCCCACGCAGTGGCACCTTCATGCCCACAGCATCCCCGTGGTTGTCGTGTCCCCCTGCTTGCAACATCCCTTGCCCATAGCATCCTCTGCTGCCCACGGCATCCTCTGCCCACAGCAACCCCCCTCCTGCAGCATCCCCCTGCCCATCCCATGGCAGCCCCTTCTCATGCCCTCCCCCTTCCGTGCCATCCCCCGCCGCCGCCCCGGGGGCTGGCTCCCTGCAGGCACGGCGGACAGCCGCGTGCTGAACGTGGCCCAGCTGCCGGTGCTGGCCCACGGCGAGTGCCAGGCGGCGCTGCGTGGGCGCCTGACGGAGAGCGAGCTGTGCACCGCCCCGCTGCGCACCGGCGTGGGCGCCTGCGAGGTGAGTTTGGCCAGGGGCTGTGGGGCCAGGTGGGCTCGGGGCCGCCACCCCCCCCCCGGTATGGGGGTCACAGCGCTCTTTTGGCCCCGCAGGGAGATTACGGAGGGCCCCTGGCCTGCCTGACCGCCGACTGCTGGGTGCTGGAGGGGGTGATCACCCCGTCCCGTGTCTGCGCCCGCACCGACCAGCCCGCCCTCTTCATCCGTGTCTCGCTCTACGTCAACTGGATCCACAAGGTCATGAAGATGGTCTGAGCCGGGCTGCGGGCGGCTGGAGGGGTGGCACCCCCCTGCCTGCCCCCCCGATCCCAATAAAGGGAGTGGAGCCAGCCTCTGTCTGTGTTGCAGCGTGGCCAAGATGCACAAGACAGCACTGCACGAGGTGGCACACGTTTATTTAGCGGCAAGCCCACATCCCCATTTCCATCCTGTGCCATCACTTGCTCCATTCTCCTCTGGTCCCGGTGCCATCCCCAGGACCCCCAGTCACGCCAAGGCCAGCATGGCCACGGGGCCACTGCAGGTGCTAGGGGCTGTGCTGGGGCTGTCTCAGGTGTTGGAGGAACCAGCGGGCACAGTTCCCAAAAACATCGGCCTCCGTCTCTGTGCCTGCCAGCGCGTGGCCACCCTCCGGGTACCACAGCAGCCTGGGGGGGGGGCAGGGGATGCTCAGCCGGCGCCCCAGGGCTCCCTGCCTGCTCCCCCCGACCCCTGCGCCCCGCTCACCGTGCCGGCACCCCACTGGCCCGCAGCACCCGGTACAGCTCCAGCGCCTGCGTGGGGCTGACCCGCCGGTCCCGGGCACCCACGCACAGCAGCACCGGCGCCCGTACCTGCGGCACAAGCAGTGGTGGGTGCTCAGTCCCCATCCCTGGACCCCCCGCGTCCATCCCCCTGTGCTGTACCCGGTGCACCTGGGCGATGGGCGAGCGCTGCAGCATGGTGGCTACGTCCTCGGCACAGGGCACCCGCTGGAAGGAGTAGGGCAGCCCCAGGGACACGTAGCGCCTGCAGGAGGGAGGCGGGGGGGGGTGACGTGGTGCCCACGGCACGGAGCGACGCAGCGCGGCGTGGGGCGGGTGACTCTCACCAGTCGGGGATGTCGGAGGTGCCCAGCAGGGCGGGCAGGTTGGAGACGGGGTTGCGCAGGGCGCACGCCTGGTAGCGCTTGGGCTCATGGGCGAGGAGGTGGAGGGCGATGAAGGCTCCGTGGGAGCCGGCGAGCAGGGCCAGGCGGCGTGAGTCGAGGGGCTCGCTGCGCAGTGCCTGCTCCACTGCCAGCTGCAGGCATGGGGCACCCCACTGTCAGCACCCCACACCGCCAACACCCCGCACCCTCAGCACCCTGTCCCAGTGCCCCCCCCACCTGTGTGTCCGCCACATCCTGCTCACCCACGCGGGACAGCAGTGAGTCGATGCTGGCCTGCCCGAAGCCCAGGGAGCCGCGGTAGTTCACTGGGGAGATAGGGTTTGCGGGGTGCCACATCCCCAGCGTGGCACGGGGGACACCCAGAGCCGGGGTCCCCAGCACTTACCCAGGAGCACAGCGAACCCCAGCCGGCACAGTGCGGCCATGCTCGGGCGCCAGCGGGCATCGAAGACGGCATGAGGGCCACCTGGGGACAACGGGGACATCACTTGGGGTGCCACCAGCAGCTCAGGGATGTCCCCGTTGCCCCCTCACTCACCGTGGGGGCACACAACGAGGGGATGCGGTGCCATGCTGCCCGCTGGGCTCAGCAGCAGTGCCTCGAAGGGCTGGGTGCCTGCACCGAGGAAGGGGCCCTGCTCAGCCCCCACTGCCCGGGTTACCTAGTGCCCCCAGACCCTTCCCGCCCCCCTCCACCCAAGGGCCCCCAGCACCCAGTAGCAGCCGGGTGCCTGGGGGCCCCTGGGCGCTCACCATGCGGAGCAGGGCTCTGCCCACCGCAGGGCGGCCGGACCATCAGGGTTTTCCAGGTGATGCCGGGCACTGTTGGGGCATCCTCCACTGTCACCCAGCGCAGGGACAGCTCCTGACCCAACGGTGGCAGCTCTGCCACGACCTGGGGACGGGCGCTGAGTGGCACCGGGGCACCCCTTTCCCTCGGCAAGGTGTCATCGGCCCCTGGCATGGCCCCAGTGCGGCGCGGTGCTGTGCCACGGTGCTGCTCACCAGGCGGGGTGGGCGATGTGGGGCTGAGCAGGTGGCCACGAGCAGGTCCCACTGGATGGTGAGCAGCTCCCAGCAGCCTTCGGGTGACCCTGGAGACAACAGCACCCCGATGGGCGCCAGGGCTCATCCCGACTTGCCAACGCACCACGAGCAGCCAGGCGCAGCGTACCGGCAGTGAGGTTGGTGACAGCGGCCGCCTCCGTGTCCACAAGCAGCAGGTCCTGCGAGGGGACAGAGCGCGGGATCCCACGTCTCCATGGGGGCTGTGTCGCAGCCCTGCTCCGTCCCTGTCCCCCAGCTCACCGTGCGGCTCCGCTGTGGGGTGCCCAGCAGGGCTCGCCGGCTGTCGGCTGCCCAGCACCGCGGCGGCAGCTCTGCGGCATAGATCCCGGTGAAGGCTGCAAGCAGGGCAGGGCACTGCTGGGCTGGGGTGGTGGCCCCCGGCACGGGGGGGGGGCATCCAACCCCCCAGCAGCACCCAGCCCCGCTGGCTGCGTGGCTCTCACCGCCCGTGGGCTCCTGCACCACGTCAAGCACCGTCACCGTCTGCCGTGTCTGCCAGGTGAGCTGGGGAGAGCCAAGCCCCGATGGGGAAACTGAGGCACGGGGGATTTGGGGACCGAGAAGGATTTTGGGGACCGCTCCTGTCCAACGGGGAGGGGTGGCCCAGCACGCGCAGTCCCCCTCACCATCCGCAGCTGCAGGCACTGCCGGTGGGGCCCTCCCACGGCCCCCTCCAGGTAAAGCAGGCGCCGGCCGTCGGGGCTCAGCCGGGGCGAGCAGGCGGCACGGGGCTGTGCTGACAGCAGCTCTGCGGGCAGCGGGGTCAGCGCCACGGGGACACTGGGGACCGAGGGCACCCCGGTGTCCCCAGCGCTCACCACAGCGCCTGCTGGCCACTTCCAAATGGAAAATGCCCGACCTGGGAAGGAGTGACCCAGTCAGCGCCCCGTGGCTATGTCCAGCCCTCTCCGTGCTGGCACGGGGTGGGCATCGCGGCCGCACCGGGGGGGCTCACCTCCTGTTGGAGCAGGCGCTCAGCCCCAGGCGGAAGGGCTCGTGCCACCAGCCCACAAACACCACGCCGGTGTCGTCCGGGGACCACAGAGCCTGCGTGAGAGCTGGGCTTGTGCCGGAGCCACGGGCCATTCCCACTGACCCCCCAGGGCTCTGCCCCCCATCCTGACCTGCCCGGGGGAGACGTGCTCGGGGACGCCCTCCAGCACCGAGACGCTGCTGCCCTCGATGTCCAGCACGCAGAGCACGGGGACGCTGCAGGTGCTCAGCGCCTCCCCCCAGTCCTCACGGTACACAAACTGCTCACCCTGCTCACGGCGTGCGTGGCACGGTCACTGGCACGCTCACCATGCGTGTGGCACGCTCACGGGAAGCTCGCCACCCACCTCCTCCTCCTCCTCCTCCTCCTCCTCTGCCGGCCTGGCTGCCCCCGGCACAAGCCACGGGCTGGGTTTTGGTGGCCTGGGCTGGCTCCTCTCGGCCACATAGAGCAGCCGCGTCTCCGAGCGGGACCAGGCCAGGCAGGCAAAGGGACCTGGTGCGGGAACAGGGTGCCAAAGCCCAGCGTGGCACGGGCACAGCCAGGGGGGCCACCAGCTGTGCCGCCCTCGCCCGCACCCTGGGAGTATTTTGGGAGGGGGCCCTACCCTCTGTGTAGACCCTGCCGTGCTTCCCCAGCGCTGTCAGGTCCACGCCGTGGCTGCGCCCGCAGCCATCCCACACCTGGGCAAGGGGGGGCTCAGCACAGGCACGCCCTGCCCGCAGCACCCACCTCCCCAGCGAGCCCCGGGCACCTGCGTTACCTCCAGCAACTCGTGGCCCTGCAGCGGGCAGCGGGTGAGCACGGCGCGGCGCTGCCCCGACGGCGAGTCCTGGCTGAGAAGCCTGCGGGCGGCAGGGAGGTTGCAGCCACGGGCACGGCCGCGCTGCCCCGTCCTGAAGCCCAGCCGCGAGCCCTACTGGTTGCGGATCTCGGCGCTGAGCGCTGCCCGGCTGGCAGCAAGGCCGCCGCCAGCGTGCTGCAGGCTGTAGTGCCGGCTGAAGCGCAGGAGCCTCCGGCGGCGCAGGTCTGGCTGGCTGCACTCTGCGGGACGGGGACGTCAGCGCCCGCCCGTGCCGAGAGCGCCGGGGGCGCGCGAGCCCCAACTCACCGGTGTAGAGGCGGAAGGCCTGGCCCCCCGCCGCCGCACCCAGCGCGGCGCGGGTGATGGCAGGGAAGTGGCTGAGCTCCCGGTAGCAGGAGCCGGGGTGGCTCTGCCGCCCCTCTGCCGGCTCCCCCAGGCTTTCCGTGCCCCACCGTCTCCCCGAGGCCATGGGGCCGCTCCGCCGCCGCGCTGGGCTGCTGGCGTCTGCAGCTCCACAGCGGGGCAGGGTGCCAAGGCATGTGCAGGCCGCCCGGCTGGGACCAGTGCCAGACTCGCTGCCTTGTGCGCACCCAGGAAGGGCAGCGGGGTGCTGGGAGCTGGCACCGGGACATCTCCACCCTCTGCTGCGTGACCCCGCCGTGGTCACGAGGCACCGGTGGCTGCAGCACCATCACAGACAACCCCAGTGCTGAGCTACACCGTTTATTGGGGAGTACACGCCGGGGCCCTCTCAGCACCGCAGGTGCTCGAGCAGCCACTGCACGATGTTCATGAAGCCGTCGGCTTCGGCCTCGACGCCAGCCAGCGAGTGGTTGTTCCCCGGGTACCAGAGCAGCCTGCAGGGCGGGGGGGGTTAGCGCCGTGCCCGCAGCCCGCTCCCCAGCACCCAGACCCTACTCACCGCGTGGGGACACCCCGAGCCTTCAGGGCACGGTAATACTCCAGCCCCTGCTTGGGGGGCACGCGGCGGTCGTCCTCCCCCAGCATCAGCAGCACGGGCGTGCGGACCTGCGGGGGGCACGGCTCAGCGCTGGTGCCGCAGGCGGGTGCAGGGGACGGGATGGGGACGGGGCTGTACCCGGTCAACGTAGCGTATGGGTGACTTCTGCAGCATCTCCGTCCACTGGGCTGGGTCCGGCAGGGCAGCCGGCACGTAGGGCAGCCCCGTCTCCGTCAGGCACCTGCGGGCGAGAGGCAGGGGGGCACATGCAGGGCCGGGGTCGGGGGGAGCCGGGGGGCGCAGCACTCACCAGTCGGGGATGTCGGTGGTGGTGACCATGGAGGCAATGTTCACCACGGGGTTGCGGACCACGCAGGCGTGGTAGGTGTCAGGGAACTGCCCGATGAGGTGGCACGCCAGGAAGCCCCCATGTGAGCCGCCCACCAGGGCCACCCGGCTGGAGTCCAGCAGCTCCTCCTGCAGCACCCGCTCCACGCAGAGCTGCGACCGCAGGGGACACGCGCCGAGGTGGGGACATGCCCGCACCCGGGTCTCCCTCCCTGGGGGCACCCACAGGGCGAGGGGGCTCGCACGTCTGCCGGGACCCTACCTGCACATCCCGCACGTCCTGCGTGCCCACGTTGCCCGGCAGGGAGTTCACGCTGTCCTGGCCAAAGCCCAGCGAGCCGCGGTAATTCACTGGGCAAGACAGCGTCAGAAACCTTCCGCCCCCCGCCCCGGACCCTGTGGGCACTGTAGGGGTGCCGTGCCCCGCCGCCCCCCCTGCTCACCCAGCAGCACGGCGAAGCCCACGCGGCAGAGCACGGCTGGGTACAGCATCCACCCGGCAGAGAAGACGGTGTGGGGTCCCCCTGCGAGGGGCAGGCAGTGGGGTGACACCACGCGGCCACAGCCAGCGCTGGGAGGGGGGGTGGCGGCGGGGGGCAAGCTCTCACCGTGGGGCATCACAACCAGGGGGGGCTTCTGGGCAGTGGGACCCTCGCTTGGGCGCAGCAGGATGGCATCGAAGTCCAGGCCCCCTGCGGGGATGGCGGAGGCTGGGTCAGGGCTCAGCAGGGACGGGCGAGAGCCCTGCCGCCTCCGGTGCTCACCGTACTGGGGGTGCTCCTGCTCCGGGGGGGGCTGCAGGGTGCGGATGCTCCAGCTGATGCTGGGCACGGGGGGTGCATCCTGCAGGCACACCCACTGCACCTGCGCCTCCTGGCCCGCGCTGGGCAGGACAGCTACTTTCTGCGTGGGGAGAAGCAACAGTGCCAGCATCCGGGGGGGCTGGGGGTCACTGTGGGGACAGGGACGTCACTGTACCAGCGTGGGGGGGCAGCTCGGCGTGGAGAACTTGGCCACCAGGAGGTCCCGGTCAATGGTGAGGACAGACCAGCTCCCCTGGGGCACCCCTGGGGAGGACAGGAGGGTCAGACCTGCAGGCAGGACCAGCCCCAGCCCCGGCACGGCACAGCACGGCACGGCATGGCACAGCACTCACCGGCTGTCAGAGAGGTCGTGGCACCCGTCTGTGTGTCCACCACAAACACGTCCTAGGGGCAGGAGGGCAGAGTCCAGCCCGGCACCGTCACGGCCCCGCCACGTGTCCCCGGGCCGCACAGCCCCTTACCTGCTGGCTGCGCTGGGCCGTGTCCAGCACAAGCCTCCGGCTGTCGGCCGCCCAGCACAGCGCCGGCAGAGCGCTGCAGTAGATGCCGGGGAACGTGCCTGCGAGGGGAGCGTCGTCGCTCAGCGCCCCCAGCGCCCCATCTCCCCAGACCCCCCCGCGGGGCCGTACTCACCCCACGCCTGCCGCGGCACGGCCTCCAGCACGGTGCGGGTGTGCTCGGTGTACCAGTCGTACTGCGGGACACATGGGCCGGGGGGGCTTTGCGGGCCTCATCCTGCCCATCCGGGTGGGGGCGGCACCCCCCTGCCCGCCAGCCCCCTCTGAACCCCCCGGGCACGTTTTGGGGCCGAGCTGCTCACCATGAGGAGGCGGCTGCACTGCTGGTGGGGGCCCAGGGCGCTGTTCTCCAGGTAGGCGATGCGGCACCGGTCGGGGCTGAGCCGCGGGGACCACACGGCCCTGGTGTCCTCCGAGAGCAGCTCTGCAAGGGGACGAGGGGACGCTGAGAGGCTGCAGGGGGCCTGGGCACCAGTGGGGCCTGGGGGCGAGCCACTCACCACAATTCCCACCCGTCAGGTCCACGTAGAAGAGTGCCGAGCTGCCGGGGAGAGGGGGACTGTCACTGCGGGGCGGGCTGGGGGTCCCCCAGGGCTTGGGGGTGGCCGGGGAGGACAGGCACTCACCGGCGGTTGGTGCAGTGCCGCAGCCCCAGGCGGAAGGGCTCGTGCCACCAGCCCACGAACACCACGCCGGTGTCATCTGGGGACCAGAAGGCCTGCCCGGAAGGAGACAGCGCAGCTCAGTGACCGCGTCTCCCATTCCCCACCACCTCCCGCGTCCCCTCTGTTCCCCGTCCTGACCTGCCCGGGGGAGACGTGCTCGGGGACGCCCTCCAGCACCGAGACGCTGCTGCCCTCGATGTCCAGCACGCAGAGCACGGGGACGCTGCGGGTGCTCAGCGTCTCCCCCCAGTCCTCGTGGTACACGAACTGCTCGCCCTGCGGCACGGCCCCATCAGCGCCAGCTGCGGGGCAGGGAGCCCTCACCCTGGGGGTGGCGGGGGCCCACCTTGACGGGCGCGTCCGGCTTCTTGGGGCGCTCCAGGTCCTCATCGGTGGTGCAGTCCAGCTCCGGCGCTTTGCTCTGGAAGAAGGACTCGGCCTTGGGGCGCTTCTTCTCCGCCACGTAGAGCAGGTGGGTCTCCGAGTGCGACCAGGCCAGGCAGCCGAACTGGTCTGCAGGGAGGGTCAGGCACCAGCTGCCCTGTCCCCAGGGTCCCCCAGGGCCACCCCGTCCCTCGTCCCTCACCGTCATCATAGACGCTGCCGTGCTTGTCCAGCGCTGTCAGATCGATGCTCTTCACCTTGCGGTTCTGATCCCACACCTGGGGACGCAGGCACGGGGGGCAGCCCGAGCCCCCGGCCCCTTCCCTGCCGCGGCCCCCCCCGGCCCCCAGCTCACCTCCAGGAACTGCTTCTCCTTCTCCTTCTCCTTCTCCTTGCCGGCGGCCTTGCGCAGGACGGCCTTCAGCGCCCCGCTGGGGGACTCGCGGCTCAGCAGCCTGCGGGAAGGCGCCCGTCAGCCCCACGCCTCCAGCGGCGCGGGGACCCGGGGCACGCGGGGACCCACTCGTCCTTGATCTCGCAGCAGGTGCCGGCGGGCCCCGCGTAGACGATGGAGGTCCCGTCGTGGAAGACGAGGTACTGCCGGCAGGACTTGATGCTCTCGGCCCGCGCCAGGTCCCGCTGCGACCACTCTGCGCAGGGACGGGGGGACGGGGTGAGCACCCCTGACGCCCCCCTCCCCACGTCCCCCTCGCCCCGTCCCCATCCCCATACCGGTGTAGAGGCTGCAGTACTTGCCCCCGTACTGGGTGGTGACGTCGGGGCCCAGGCAGGCGGTGCTGAGCCCCGGGTGCTGGCTCAGCTCCCGGTACAGCCCCGCGACCTCCTCCAGGCTGGGCAGCACCTGCGGGACCCGCGGGCTGGCTGGGGGGCACGGGGCCGGGGCAGGGACCAGGGACATGGGGCAAGGCTGGGGGACCAGGGTATGTGGGGAGGGGGCTCTGGGGGTGCCAGGGCATGTGGGGGGCTGCTATTGGGGTACCAGGGGACATGGGGGGCAGTTATTGGGGTACCAGGGCACATGGGGGGCTGCTATTGGGGTACCATGGCATATGGGGGGGTGCTATTGGGGTACCAGGGGACATGGGGGGCAGTTATTGGGGTACCAGGGAATATGGGGGGCTGCTGTTGGGGTACCAGGGCACATGGGGGGGTGCTATTGGGGTACCAGGGCACATGGGGGGCTGCTATTGGGGTACCAGGTCATAGGGGGGGGCTATCAGGGTACCAGGGCACTGGGGGGCAGTTATTGGGGTCCCAGGGCACGTGGGGGGCAGTTATTGGGGTACCAGGGCATATGGGGGGGGCTATTGGGGTACCAGGGCATATGGGGGGCAGTTATCGGGGTCCCAGGGCACACGGGGGGGCTGCCCTGGGGGTACCGGGGCAGGGGCCGTGCCGCTCTGGGGGCGCAGAGCACCGCGGGGCCGGGCTGGGGCTCCCAGGGCACACGGGGGGAGCCTGCGGGGCCCGTGCAGGCACCGGGGGGGTTCCGCGGACGGCGGCGGGGGGGAGCGGGAAGCAGCGACGGGGCCGCGCACGGGCCGGGCCGGGCCGGGCCGAGCCCCCGGTGACGTCCCCCCCCCCCCCCCCAGCCCCTCACCACCGGCTCCATGTCGCGGCGTCGGGGGGGGGGGGGCGGCACCGGCGCTTCCGGGAGGCGGCGCGGGGCGGGGCGGGGCGGGGCGGCGCGGGCCGGGCCCCCCCCCCTTGGCCGCGTTGCGGCGCCCCCTGGCGGGCGGCGGGGGCGGTGCGGTGCGGGGGGGACCGGCCCCAACCCCCCCCCCCCCCCCCATGGCCGGGTGTCCCCGGGGCAGGCACGAGGCGGAGCCGGGCGCGGGTTCAGACCAGGTCCTTGTTGTTTTATTCCGTTCCCACAGAAACACCTGGGGGGGGGTGTGGGGGGGGGGCGACTCGTGGTACGCGGTCACGACACGGCGGCGGCACGGGGGGGGTCACGACGGGGTCTCACAGGGCACGGCACACACGCACACCGTCACAGCGGCCGGGGGGGGCACGCGCCTCGCGGGCACGGCAGCCCCCGGAGCCCCCCCGGGCCCCCCAGCCGCGGGCGGCCAGCCGGCGGTGTGCTGGGCGGGGGGCCGGGGGGTCCGGGGGGGTGCGGGGGGGTGCGGGGGTCCCGCGTGCCGGTTACACACTGTACACGTATTTACAGCGCCGGAGCGGGGGGAGCTGCGGGGCGGCGGGGGGCACCCGCTGGGTACCCGCGTGGGGCTGGGGGAACCGCGGGTCCCCGTCCCACGGCGCCCCGGGCGTCTCCCCCCGGCCCCTACGGCGGCCAGGTCCTCTGCATCCGATACGGCGATGAACCGATGGAGAAGGAGTAAGAATAATAGCTTTAAATAATAATTAAAAAAAAAAAAAAAACACAACAAAAAAGAGTCCAGGCAAAGAACAGCAAGCACTGGGACGCGGGTGGGACCGTGCAGAGAAGCAGCAAGCCATGCTCTACAACAGGACGGACGGTCACGGGCGCTACGGCGACCCTTTGGCAGCGTGGCCCTCGGCGGGTCGAACATGCCACGAACTGGAGCTTGATACGCACAGGTGGTCGAGAGAGGAGGTACCCGGTTTGCAATGACACCCTTGCACGCGACGTTGGAGCTATCAGCTATCGACAGGTCTCGTTCCGGAGTCGTGTTATTTCGTTGCATAGAACATGGGACGGGGCGCGCAGGGCGCTGCCGCCCGCGCCGGGCACCGGGGCGCTGCCAGCGTGCGGGGGGCAGCGGGACGTGGGGGCGAGGACCGGAGCGGCCGGGCACGCCACGGACATCTCCTGCTGGCGGGGTGAGCGCGGCCCCCCGGCCCCTCCGCCGGTCCGAGCGGGCCCCCGCGTAATGGCTTAAGAAGGACTTGAATTGCACAGTAAGAGGAAGGATATTGGCGGAGGCGAAGCTCTCCTGATCTTGTTCCGTGGATTGTGCTCTTTTGTGGCCTCCTGCACTCTATTGCTTCTACAAACAACAGCCCATGTGCTAACTCATCGCACAAAGCAAAGAGGGAAGAGGATTTGCTACAAAGTCAAATAAAAAATCAATGAAATGAACCCAAAGAAACAAAAAAATGGAACAAAAAAAAAGCCCGTCCCCTCCCCCCCCCCCCGACGACGCCCCCTGCCCCCCCCCGGTGCAGATGAGGTATACACAGAAATCAAAGTGGGATGATTAAGGCTGTTCTTCAAAGAAAAGGGGTGCCCGGCAGCGGGGCGCGCCGGCTGCGTGGCGAGGGCAAGCGTGGCCCTTTGAATGCTTTGAATGGCTTCAGGGCAGCGCCCGGTGTCGGCAAAGGCCAGCCCGCGTCTGCGCTGCCTGTCAGAGTCCTATGGCCTCGTATTTCGGTAGTGAAACAGTGTTAGGTCCTAACGGGGCGCGCCGACTCCCCGGGGGGGGGAGCAGGCTGCAGTGCAGGGGGGCCAAGGGGCCGGCAGGACAGAGGGGACGGAAAGGTGGCCCTCGGCTCGCGCGGAGGGGAAAAACCTATGAAGATGCCAGAGCTGGGGTTCGGAGGGAGCAACTCTGCGTATAATCTTGAGAAAGGGCCGTGGGTCCCGGCACAGCCCCTCGGCATGGGGGGGGTCCCCCCTACGCGTGCCGCGCCGGAGCTGCTCGCCGCCGTCTGCTGCGTGACGTCCAGCACCCAGGGTGTCACCCTGCTTTCAAAAGCTGGTGAGAGACAGAGGGAAAGGGGTCAGCCCGCGCGCAGCCACGTCCCCACGGGGAGGGGATGCTGCCATCCGGCTGGGCGGCTGCGCGACAGAAGGTGACGGGGGCACCACGCCACGAAGGGCTGCTGGGGGAGCAGCTGGAGCCGCTCCTGGTGCGGAGCTGGGAACGGCACCGAGGGGGGACTCACCGTTATACCCAGAGTCTGGCGCCGCGTGCTGAGTCCGCTGGCTTCTTCATAGGTTTTTCCGCTGCAACGACTCGATCTCCACTCGCTTCCCCAGCTCCTGCGGCGGGAGGGCGTCAGGGCACGGCAGGGCAGGGACACACCGGGGCGCGGCATCGGCGCCGCTGAACTCACCTTGTGCCGTTCTCACCAGAACGAAGTGAATTTCTTGCCAAAAGCTGACACCGCTGCGGGGAAGCCGGAGAAGCGTGAGGACGGAAGCATCCTGATGCATCCCATGCCCGCAGACCCCAAACCAAAGTCATCGGCCTGTGATGCTTGCGCATCCCCAGCCGTCGGGAGCAGCGCATCCCGATGGAGGCTCCCGGCCACCCCTGCGGTGCCTGACCCCGTCTCAGTGCGTCACCGTCTGCGGGGTGCACCCTTACCTTCAGTCAGTTTGCCTGCTTGTTCTGCTGCCCCTCCCGGCAGGATTTTGGAGAAAACGCTCTCTCCTTCCACCCCAGGCTGCCCTGTGCCTGTGCTGGCGGGGCCACGGGTCCCGGCTGCCCTCGGCCCAACCTTGCTGTCTGCTGGGGGACAAAGGAGGCTGCCGTTAGCAGGGAAAGGCCCCGTGTGGCTGACCCCGTGGGGGGGCCAGGCAGCCAGCACGGGGCCAGCCCTGTGCCGCCGGGCGCACTGACCTGCTGCTCCTGGGGGCTGAGCCGTGGGCGCTCTCCCCAGCTGCTGCGGCACCTTCACCGCGGGTTTGGACGCGTCTGTCTGCTCCACTTTCTGCTGTGAGGCAGAAAATGCCTTTCAGCTCTCACCCTCCCAGCCGGGACAGCAGAGCAGAGCATCCTGTAGGGTAGCCCGGGTGGGACGTGATCCAGGGCTTGCTGTGGCAATGCCCGTGTACTGCTCCCCGGGGAAAAAACGCAAAATGCTGCGGGAAAAGTGGCCCCACAGCCCCAGAAGAGGCAGGGGCGCAGGGATGTGCACCCTCCCAAAGTGTGCCGTCTGGGGTGGCACGTACATGGATTATGGCTCCCCATATGGGTCCCCAGCCCTTCCCCTGCTAGCTCCCTGGCTGCAGCAGGGGCTTGCAGCAGACCCAGCCGTGCCCATACTCACCTGTGGCCCTGGGTGCCCACCCGGCTGCGCGTGCAGCGTGGCCGGTGCCTTCCCCGCAGCCTGGCCTGTCCCTGGCTGCTGCTCTGGTGGCCGGGACGAGGCGGGTCCCTGTGTCCTGGGCTGTGCCGAGCCCGCCGGCTGGGCAGCCTGCCTCGCTGCCGGCTGCTGCCGCGCTGCCTGCTGCCCAGCCTGCGGCTGCCTGCCTGCCGGCTGCTGTGCGGGTGCTGGTGCCTCTGGCTTCTGCGCCGGGGTGGGCGTCCCGTGCGGCTGCGGCGTCTTCGGCGTCTTCTGGGGCTCGGCACCGTGGTGGTGCGCGGCGGGGCGTGACGGCGGGGCGTACTCGGAGGCGTTGGGGCCATACGGTGCTGGGGCGCGGGGCTCGGGCTGCTGCGCCTTCTTGGTGGTGGTTGGCGGCGCGTGGCTGCGGGGCTCGTGGCGGCCGGGCTCCCGCGGGTGCTGCTTGGCCGAGCGGCGCGGCTGCTCATCGTGGCGGGAGGAGGCAGCGTGGCGCCCGTACTCGCCGTGGTGCCGGTGCTCACGGTGCTGGGGGTAGTCGTCGTGCTGCCACGGGTCCTCGTCGGGCAGCTCATCATAGTCGTGGTAGGTGTGCTTAGCCGGGGGTCTCTTCTGCGAGGAAGAGTGGCCGCCGTAGTGCCTTACCCGCTCTGACCGCACCTCCCTGGGCTTATCAAACCAGTCTGTCTCCTCCTGACCCAAATGATAGGCTTCAGAAACCAAAAACAAACCACAGTCAATCTCTCGCTCCGCAGGTGGGAACGCAGCCCGGGCTGAAGCCATGCAATGAGGCAGGAGAAGGCAAGCAGCTCGTGACACACACAGGGGACAGCCCGCGCCGGCAGGGACGGGATGGGGCACCGCGCACGCACCGGGCAGCACCGGCGAACATCAAACACCCGGACAAGGACTGGAAAGGGGGGAGGAAGGCACGTGTCAAGCAAACTGAGGCCATGAGAGTGTCTCTGCAGACGAGCATGCCCCGGGGAAGCGCCATGCTCTGGGTGCTCACCACCATGGGTAGCTGTTACCTTCGCTGTCCGAGACAACGCAATGGGAATCGTCCATGCCGTAGCCCTCCTCGTGCTTGTACGAGTGGTTCCTTGGCACATCTTTGATGTGCTCTTGCACATCAGGCAACGAGTGGCTGGAGCAGAACTGGGAGCAGGGGTCCCCCGATGACTGTGGGCCAGGGCCCCCCGCCGAACGTGACCCCCCCACTGACTTCCCCAGGGGGCTGATGGGGCTCTCCTCTTCCGAGGGCTGAGTGCGGACCGGAGCCCGTCCCCGGCTCTGGCTCATGCTGAGGGACGAGGGTTTGGAGCTGCCCTTCTGGGACCTCTCTGCGCCCTCCCGCTCGTAGGACTTGCTCCGGCTGACTGTGTCACGGCCGGAGGACTTCTCCAGCCCATAGCCAGAGGAGCGAGTTCTGCTGCCAGCAGAGTAGACCCGCTCCTCCTCGTCCACCAGGTCCCGGCTGGACACGCCATAGTACTTCTGCTGCTCGTAGACATTCTTCTTGAGGCCATAGGTAATCTCGTCCTGCAGCTTCTTGGCCCTGGAGGCCACATTGCTGCTGCTGACCGACGTTGTCACAGCGTAGGAGGCCAGGTCTGACTCCACGTCTTTGGCTTCTTCTATGGGAGAGAACTTGGAGATCTTCTGCTCCATGCCCTGCTTCCTGTGCTTGCTGCGCTTAGAGGAGACGACGGCGGGTGCCAGATTCTTGGACGAATGCTTTGGCAGTGCCACGCCGGAGCCATGCTTGTCCGCTCGCGAGGAGTGCCGGTACTCACCATCCCCGTAGTAGTAGGAGCCCGCAGAGCTCCCCGACACCCTGCCGTTGCTCTCCACGCCCCGGTGGTAGCTGTTCTTCCCGCGATGCTCGGGGCCGTGGTGGTCATAAACATCCTCCTCGGACTCCTCCTCCGCTTTGGCATAGCAGCAGGGCCGGCCGGAGCCCTCGGCATCCCCCAGCTCGCTCTTCTCTTTGCCGTGGCGGCCGTTGGCGCCCGTGCCCACCGGCTCCGCTTTCTGCCCATCCACCGGTGGGCTCTCCTTGGTGAGTTCGCTGATGTCCTCGATCATCACGTAGTTACGGGGGATGTTCTGCTCCAGGCTGGTGTAGAGGGATTCAGAGGAGAAGCTGGCTGACGGGCCCTGCGTGACTCCAGCTCTCTCAGCTGGACGGGCCTCGGGTGCCTTGTACTGCTCGTAGCCGCTGCTCACTGCTGCGGCGCTGAAGGTGGCGTCGGGGACGGCAGAGGAGCTGGTGGCAGCGCCGATGACCTCGTAGTTGGTGGGGATCTTCTGCTCCAGCTCAGCCAGCGAGGTCTGCCGTGGCTTCTGGTGCGTGTCTGACGGGCTCTGGAAGAGCGCGGGCTGCGCTGCAGGCACACCGGCTGTGCCAGCGAAGGCGCCCTGGGCTTGGTAGGGGTTTTGGGGCCGGAAGCCCGGCTGGGCCGGCGTGCCCAGCTCCGTGTATGCGGCCCCGGGGGCCGGGAAGGCGCCGGGTGAGGCGAAGGCAGGCAACGGGGCAGCCTGCAAGCTGTCCTGTGCGGTGCTGGCAGCCGGGAACTGGGGGGGCTGCGGGTGCGTGGGCTGGAAGGCGGGGGGCCCCGGCGGGGCCGGGTAGGGGTAGGCGCTGTAGGAGGCGGCAGCAAAGTCGGGGTACTGGCCGGCGGGCGCGGGGCGCAGGCTGGCGCTGTCATAGGCGGCGAGGCGCAGGCTGTGCAGCTCGCTGTCTGACAGGTAGTCCCGGCGGTCGGCCAGGCCACGCAGGTAGGGGTGGTCCCGCGTCCCCCGGTCCTTCAGCAGCGACTCCTTGCGCTGCGTGATGCCCAGCTCCAGGTACTTCAGCTTGGCGTCGATCTCCTTCTCCTCCTCGTCCAGCTCCGCCTGCTTCTTCCGCAGCTTCGTGGACTCGTGCTCCACCAGCTTCAGGTCACGGTCCAGCTCCTTCAGCAGGCTGGCCTTGGTGACCGGTGCCCCGGGGGGCGCCTTGGGGGCCAGGCTGCCCAGGTAGAGCTGGGGGGTGGCCGGGCTGCCCAGGGGCACGTGGGGCTCCTCGGGCGGCGGGCTGGGCAGCGTGCGCTTCACCTTGCGCGCCAGCGGGCTCGACTGCAGCCCACCCACCTGCAAAGGCAAGGGAAACCCATCAGCAGCGTGGGTGGCGGTCGCCCAGCCCCCTGGGGCAAGGCAGCGCTGCCAGCGTGGCTGTGCAGACCGGACGAAGGCCCCGCACGCGTTCCCTCACGCCCCAAGAAAGCGGCGTTTACGTAAAACTGTAATAAATAGGATGGAAGTAACAGGCAGGGCACTTTCTATGAATAATTACCAGGAGTGGCAGTGAGCCAAGTGCGAGGCTGGCC
Organism: Anser anser; assembly: GCF_964211835.1. Classification (NCBI taxonomy): domain Eukaryota; kingdom Metazoa; phylum Chordata; class Aves; order Anseriformes; family Anatidae; genus Anser; species Anser anser. Next base: position 7,946,392 of record NC_139733.1, read on the forward strand.
GTGGGCGCTCCAGCAGAGGAGCACCGCCGAGCGCTGCGAAGATCCCTGCGCCTCGCAGCAGGGCTCGGAAATGTGGCAGGAGAGTGGCTGCACGGGGCCCGCTGAGCCAGGGGCTCTCCGAGGGCTGCGTTTCCCTGCTGCACCCCAGGCGGGGCAGCTCGTGTCTGGGGACACCGGGCAGCCCATCCCTTGCCTGCTCTTCCCCTACACTGCTGCAGTAAGGAAGGGCTTTGCCAGGTTGTGCCCTGGTTTCCCCACTTGTGAAATGGGGCTGGTTGCAGATGGGAGCGAGAGCTGCTGCAACCCAAAACTGAGCTGCGTGTTGTGCCTGCTTTTCGGGAGAGGAAGGGGACGCAGCTGGGGCAACTGAAAACCCAGGCTTGCCTGTGGGGTGGCAGCTCCCATCCGTCTCTCCATGGACAAGCTGTGCCACCCACGGAGCTCCACGGCCCCCCTGAGTACCCACAGACCTGGAGGAACCTCCTGCGGCTCGGCTTGGAGCCACGTGTCCATGCACACGGGCTGCCATCAGCTGCTGCAGGGAGCCAACCTTTTAAAATATTAATTGCTGCAGCACTAATGAAACTGAAATGGCCTGAGGTGCCTCCTGGAGCTGGTCTCCTAGGGAAAGTCTATTTATTGCAGACCGAGAGCGTGTCAGGCGGCTGCGTGCCCAGCGCTGCCCCTCTTCTCCTGACAGTGCTGAAATGTCATCAAAAAAGGTTCAGCTCGGGTCAGCGTGGTCGGGCACACCCAGGAGGAGGATGCGGAGCGGGGACACACCTGTCCCCAGTGAGGAGAGACATCCACCAAGAGGGGACGCGGGTGCGTGCGACGCACAGGGACACCGTGCTCTGTCAGCAGAGGAACCCCCGGGGCAGGTGCCTGAGCAAGACCCCATGTGCGTGTACCTGGGTGCCTGGGAGCAGCGGGTGCTGGTAGAGGGAGAACCTGTCCTTGCCGGCCTCCTCCGAGGTGGGGCTGATGGGCTTGGGGTCGGACAGCGAGCGCTGCATGGTCTTGATGGGGCGCGGCAGCGTCTGCTGGCGCTGGGCCGAGTCAGCGAAGTGCTTCTGCGGCGGGACGTGAGCCTTGTTAAGCCGCTCGCTGGTGGCGAAGGAGGACTCCAGGAGGCGGTGCGGGGACAGGGGGGACACGGGGGAGTAGAGGACCTGGGGAGAGCGGGGCGGCTGGCGGGTCACCAGCTGGGAGAGGGAATCGGCTGGCAGATGGGACTGGTACCCGATTTCCAGGGGGTCTGGCTTCTTCTTCTCAAACTTGCCCAGGGTCTGCTGCCGGACAGCATGGGGGTCCAGGGGGCCCGTGCTCACCATCTGCATGTTGGTGGAGTAAGGGGTGATGGTGGTGGGCACCGTGAGCTGGGGCACCACGATGCCGGGCTGGGGGGGCGGCTCGGGCTCCGTCTGGCAGGCGAGGCTCTCGCCCCGCTGCGTCTTCTCCGGGGCCGAGATGTACTTGACGATCTCCACGCGGGGGTCGTGGGTGGTGATGTGGATGGAGGGAGAAACACGGAGGAGCTGGTCGGGCTCCGTCTGCACAGAGCAGTCGCTGATGGTCTGGATGCCGATGCTGGCCGTGCAGCGTGCGGCGCCGTCCGCCTTGCCCTCGGCGCTGGCCTCAGCGTGCCGCGATGGCCGGGAGCGCCGGCGCCGCACGGGCTGCTCCCACTCCCCGCTGTCCTCCTCGTCCGTCTGCACGCTGCAGTCAGTGCTGCGCCGCGACCGCCGCCGCCGTGACAGCAGGTACCGCTCCTCGCCGTCCTCCTCGTCCGTCTGCACGCTGCTGTCTGCCGTCTTCCTCGCCGCCTCCTTCTCGTAGGCGTCCCGCAGCCGTGGCATCGAGTTCCTTTTCTTGATGCCCCGGCCAGGCTCCCAGGGCTCCTCGGCTTGTAGCGACATGTCCGAGGCTGAGCTGCTGAGAGGCCTCTGTGGCGCAGGGTAGCGGGAGCCGGCAGCACCCTCCGGCCCCCCAGGCAGCGCCTGGCCGGGTGGGGGCCACCCCTGCCCGTTGTGCGCTGGGCCCCGCGGTGCCTCAGCGGGTCCCTCGGGTGGGCGGGCGGCAGGCTCGGCAGTGCTGGGGAAGGTGCTCTTCTGCCTCTTCTGCTCCTCCAGCTGCTGCTGCAGCTGGTGCTGCAGCTGGTGGATGTGCTCGAGCTGGAGGCGCTGCTGGGCCAGCTGCTCCCGCTGCAGCGCCAGCTGCGCGTGCCGCTCCTCCTGCTGCTGCTGCAGCACCTGCTGCTTGATGCACTGCAGCTCCTGCAGCTCCCGCTGCACCAGCAGCTGTTCCTTCTCCCGGTGCCGCTGCAGCTCGGCGCGCTCCCGCTCCAGCTCCTCCTGCAGCCGCAGCTGCCGCAGCTTCTCCAGCTCCACGCGCTCCCGCTCCAGCTGCAGCACATGCTCCTGCTGCTTGCGCTGCCGCTCCTCCTCCCGCTCCCGCTCCTCCCGCTGCATCCCCTCCAAGGGTGGCTTGGACGAGGGGGCTGCCTGCCCGCCCTCCTTGGCGCCCACTGCCGGCCCCTCGGCGCGGGGGGCAGCCCCCGAGGCCTCTGCTCTCTGCAAGCCAGCAGCGGGGCCGGCGGGGGCTTTGGCGGTGGGGCCAGTGCCTGCCGTGGCACTGACCGGCTTGCCCAGGTAGACGGGCGTCTCCATCAGCGAGGCGGCCGGGAGGCGGCTGGGGGCCGGGTAGCGGTAGAGGCTCTGCGGTGCCAGTGGGACGCGGGGGGTGATGACGGGCACCCTGGCCAGGCTGGCCAGCGGGACGGTGGCCACGCCGGCCGGGCCGTAGGGTCGGTACAGCCCGCGCAGCATGGGTCGCAGCACAGAGGCTGGCTGGGTGGTGATGGGCAGCGTGGAGGCGATGGGAGTGTTGATGGTGGAGTAGATCATGCCGTCGGCTGCCCGCACGGTGGCGGAGGACGGGAACATCTGCCTGATGGCGCCCAGGCGCATGCCGGGCACGTTGTACTGTGCCAGGCTGCCAAAGCCCTGCCGTGCCTCGGGGACATTAGGGTTGAACATCCCGCCGGGTTTTGGGGCCACGGCACCCCCCGGCTGAGCTGCCAGTCCCCCGCTGCCGCTGCTGGGGCCATAGGGCAGCACGTCGGGGCCATTGGCATGCCGGCCCCCGTACTGGTCCATGGAGTTGAGCGCGGCGCACATGCGGCTGATCTCGCGCGCAGTCGTGGCGCTGTAGTGGGCCAGGCTGGACTCCTGGAAGCTGGCCAGGTCCCCTCGGGGCGAGTAGCGGTAATCGGAGTAGATGTTGGAGGCCGAGCTGTACCTCCTCATGGGGAGTGGGTGGCCCAGCAGCTCTGTGGGCTGGCGCAGGTCGGAGAAGGAGCCGTACTGCAGCCCCTGGCCCAGGTACCCCCCCTCAGCAAAGCCGACGCTGTAGGAATGCTTCATGGTGCTCAAGTCCACGGCAGCCTCACTGGCAGGGAAGGGCTGGTCCCCCTTTGGGGGGTAGTAGTTCATCCCGATTTCGGACAGGTTGGTGTCTGACATGGAGGAGTAGAGCCTCCCAAAGGTGCCGGTGGGGTAAAACTTCTGCTCCTCGTAGAGAGCAGGCGCCGGCTGCTCCCGGTACGGGAAGGTCTCCGGCAGCTCCGGCTCCCTGCTGCCATAGAGGGGCCCACCAGCCTTCCTGCTGGGGACCGCATCCCCAGCCTTCTTCTCCGGCATCTTGGAAGTGGGGTTGAAAGCACCAGTGCAGCTGCTGCCGAAGGGGAACTTGTAGACCACGTCACAGCAGGCCACCTGGCTCTCTGCCTTCACACCCGTGAGGTCCAGCACATTGGCTGGGGGCTCTTCCTTCAGCACTTTGGTTACCGGGCCGCCTGCCATGTCCTCCACCTGTACCATCATCACTTGGGACTTCTTCCCTCCCAGGGCAAGGAGAGGGCTCTGGGTCTTCAGCTCCACTGGCACTGCCCGGTACAGCTCCGAGCCCTGCTCCTGCGGGAACGGCTGAGGGAGGCCGCTGACGCTCTGCGCGATACTGGTCTGCGTGATGAGCACATCCTTCTTCACCATTTGGCTGGGCAAACTGTACCTCGAGAACTTTGCCTGGGGAGGAGCAGCCGGCTCGGGCTTGCCAGCATGCGCGGGGCCAGCTGCCCCGCTGACTCTAACAGCGCCCGTCTGCACGCCCTGCTCTACCTGCTTCACCTGCGCCAAGCACACCGGGCTGCCGGTCCCCTGCCCAAAGTCCATCCGGCTCTGGAAAGGGTCTCCGTAGACCACGGGCTGCTTGGGCTGGGAGATGAGCATCGGGGAGGCGATGGCGAGGCCGGCAGTGCTGGAGGCTGCAATGATGGCATGGGGCTGCTCCTGGGCGTTGAGGTTGATGATCAGGGGCTGGATGGCCGTGGACTGCCGGCTTGGGATCTGGTCCAAGGTCAGGCAGTACTTCCTGGCCTCGGTGGCCAAGGAGGTGAGATCCATGCCTTGGTCTGTTATGATGATGGGGGCGGACTTCAGAGCTGTTCGCAAGTCCACGGCACTACCACTCGGCACCTTGGGCCCCGGCTCGACCCGGGAGGTGCCGGGGATGGAGGAGATGCGGCACAGCGAGATGTTCTCTGCCGGGAGCGCTCCCCAGCCGTACAGCCCTGCGATGCTGTCGGCGCCTGAAGTCACAGGCACCTTCTGGGCTTGCTCCTTCCCGTGCTGCGTCCGGACGTATGCACCCGGCGGTTGCTCCGGCTCCTGGCCGTACCCGTGTGGAATCAGTTGCCGGCTCGTCCTGGTGGGAGACGAGGTGGGGGACGCAGAGGAGCTTGGCGGCTTGGTTTGGCTGGCTGCGTCGGCCGCCAGCGTGATCAGCATGAAGGGCGCGTCCTGCGAGGACTGCTGCCGGGCCAGGCGAGGCGAGCCTGCCCGGTGTGGCGTCTGCGTCCCTTGGGCCACCATGGGGGAAGAGGCAGAGGTGCCAGTGGTGGCGGGGATGTCATAGGCAAGGAGGGGGCTTTGCGTCTGCGTGGAGAACTCGGCAGTGGACTTGGTGGTGGGGCCAGGAGGCACGGCTGCCCTGGGGACAGCACGGGTGGGACTCTGAGTAGGAGACGTTGGTGAGAGCGGGGGGCTGGAGCTTTTGAAGAATGGGTACGTCTTGGCCGGTGGGGGCTTGCTGTCGCTCACCGCTTGGAGCTTCTCCCTGGCCATTTGCACACTGGTCTCAACCGCTGCCTTGCTTCGGGAGACATCCTCCGTCTGTGAGCCATAGCTGATGGAGCTCTTCACCGGGCCGTAGCTCCTGGCGGGTGAAGCTGTGGCCTCTGGAGAGCTGTAGATCTGTGCTGTGCTGGCGGGGCCGGCTGCCGCTGTTGTGACTGCGCTGGTACCTTTGCTGTAGGCGTAAGGCGCTGTCAGGGGCTTGGGACCTGGGCTGGGCGCTGCTGGGGCGCTCTGGAGCTTGGCCCGGTCCTGTCCTTCTTTTGCAAAATGCTGCGTGACCTGGACATCGGGAACGGCCTTGCTGCCCTCGGAGGCAGAAAAGGAGACAGGAGCAGAAAGCTGCGTGGGGCTGGTCCCAGGGGTGAGGGGACCCCCGTTCTGCTTCATCAGCTCAGCATACGCGCTCTCAGCGTTCAGAAATTGCTTTTCCTGGTACGCTTCTTCCTGCCCTTTCTTTTTGTCTCCCTGCTCCAGAGCCAGGTCAAACGAGGAGGACTGGTGCATTCTGGCGATGCTCTGCGAGGTCTGCAGGATCTCCTCGTACACCGCACCCGGCTTCGACAGGGTGCCCGGATAGTCGGGCTGCGAGGGGTGCGCGGGGCTGCCCTCATACCCGTACTCATCCGCGTACTGGTACTCGAAGCCGTTCTGCCCCTCGGTGCCGCGGTACCCCACCTGCTGGTAGGTGCTGCCATAGGAAATGCCCTGCTGGGCCTGCTGGATCTGCTGCTTCTGCATCATCTCTGCCTTCCTCATCATCTCCTCGTAGGCTTCCTCAGCGCTCTTGAGGGGCTTGCTGGCGGGCTGGCTGGGGCCGCTCTCCGCCTTCTCGGTGGGGGAGTACAGCGACATGAAGGTGGGCAGGTTGTACTCGCTGCCCGACTTGTACAGCTTGGAGGCCACGGCGTCAAAGCTCTCAGCCTCCGAGTCGATGGAGGGCGAGTACTCGGAGCAGGAGGAGCGGTGCAGCTCCTCCATCTCCGCTGCCTGCCGCAGCTCCTCAGTGGGGGAGGCATCCTCGATGGGGGACAGGTTGCTGGGGGGAGTTTTGGAGCGCTCCCTCCTCCGCTGCGCCCTCAGCTCCTCCTTGTCACGCTTGGTCTTGCGTGCCGTGCTCCGGATGCGCTGCTGCTCCACCTCCCGCATCTTCTCCTGCTCCCGCAGCAGCTCCTCTTCCTCACGCAGCTCCTCCTCCTCCGATGAGTCCTCGATGGTGGGCAGCAAAGGGCCGTGCGAGCGGTGCCGAGCCTTCCTCTGCTGCTTCACCTCCTCCAGCCGCTGCCGCCGGCTAGGGCTGCTGTCACTGTCCTCCTCCAGGGAGGAGATGGAAGTGGGCGAGGTGCCCGAGGTGTAGCTGGGCGTGGTGGCCGGCAGGGTGGAAGAGTACTCGCCGCGGGAGCGCTCCTCGGGTGAGCCCGTCAGGCTCTCCATCTCCAGCTCTGGCTCCCGCTCCAGGCTGGTGTCCGCATCCTGGCTCATCTCCATCTCCCTGCCGTAGCCGGTCGTGCTGTTCAGCTCGATGGTCTTGAAGCGCCGCAGGCCCCCTTGGGACGTGCTCATGTCGTCGCCCTCTGCTGCCTCCAGCTCCTTCCTCTCCTCCTTGTACAGGCTGCTGGGGCCGTGCGGCAGGTGCCTCTTGGCCAAGGGGGGCTCTTTGCTCTTCTCTGCGTCGGCTTTAGAGGCGCTGTACTTGGTGCGCCCATAGCCCCCCTCTTCCTCCTCCTCCTCGAGGTTGTCCTCCTCTGCACTCATCTCCAGGATCTGCCTCCGCATGAACTCCTCGTCGCTCACCTCCTCCCGGCCCTTGGGGTGGGTGGGCACCGGGGAGAAGCCCCCCTCGCTGCTGTCCTCCACGTAGTCGTGCCGCAGCTTGCTGCCGAACTCATCCGAAGACTCCATGCTCTCCCGCTGCTCCCTCTGGTTCTCCCACTCCAGCGAGTCCTCGTCTTCCTCCAGGATATCCTCCAGCTCCTCGTCCGAGTCAAAGGCTTCGGGGGTGATGGAGAGGTACCGGGGCCGCTGCCGCTGTCGCTGCTCCTCCCGCTGCTCCGAGCCCTTGCTGGGCTCTGCTGGGGCCCCCCGAGCCTCCAGCAATGGCCTCATGCTGCTCTCCAGCTTGGTGAGCTCGGAGGGGCTCGGGGGGCTCTGCCCCGCCAGCCCCGTGCCGCTCAGCTTCTCCTCCTCCTGCTGCACCAGCCCTGTGATCTCGCTCTGCGAGCTGGAGATGCCGTCCGAGGAGTAGCCGGTGTCGCTCAGGCTCTGGGGGCTGCGGGACAGGTCCGGGGGGTAAGGCTTGCCCCCATCCTACAGGTGAGAAGGAGAGCAGCATTAGACCCCACGAGTGCCCCAAGTGGGAGGGGGCCCTGGGAACCCTCCCGTCCCCCACCCCACCCGATAGGAAACACCAGAAGGCTGGCTACGGTGATATTCTTTGGTTTGTGTTAAAGACCCAGTGGTGGCTGAGCTCAGATGGGATATTTATGGCCACGGGCCCATCCCCGGGGAAGGGGAGGGCTTTGCCTCTGGCAGCAGTGGGAGCACCGTAACTGCTCCGGGGCTCAGGGCAGGAGCCAGAGGCTGCTCCGGGGCGCGCTGCCCGGCCCGGCTGGCACGACCCTGCGGGACAGCGGCCTCGCTGGCAGCAGTGCTGGGGCCGGCAGGCTTCGAATGAAATTTAATTTCCCTGATTGACAGCCCTGCAAAGCAGCCTAGAGAAACAAGGCAGTCCCGGGGATCCTCGTTAGATGCCAGCAGAAATAAATGTGACGTTTTAATTGACGGCACAGTTAAGCAGCGCTGGGGCGAGACTCAGCGCTGTGCCAGGGAGCGGGGAAAGCACCCGAGACTCCACGAGCAGGAGGCCCCACGGATCCCGGGGGATTTACAAAGCATCAGTGGGGCGAGGAGCCTCTTCCCCAAGGGCTATGATGGCAGGGGGCAGCCAGCCCCCTGCCCGTGGGGGACATTGTGAAGGCAGTTTCAGTGATGGCTCCTTAGGGAAAAGCATCCCAGTGCAGCCAAGCTTTTCCCCAAAGAGTATTCAATTAAAGAGGAAAAAAAAAAAAAAAAAAGGATTGAGGAGCTTGAGAATGTCGTTTTCTGCAACACAAGCTGGAAATGTTTTGAAAGGAGCTTTTCATTTAACGACACATTCAACTGCCCTTCAAAATCAATGGGCTGAGGAGTGCCTGAATTGTCGCGTTACGCACCAATTAATGTAATCATCCTAAAACGAAGGCACCTATCGCACACTGCTGTACAGCGTGCGAAATTCCACAGCAGCTTGGAAATTTGGAAACCGTTTTGTTCTGGCCTCACCGTTTTTCTGAAGCACCTAAGCGGGAGACAAGAGGGTCTGACAGCAGGCTCTGTGTTCTGACCTGGCACAAAGCGGCTGCGGGGAGGACAGAGCACAGGGGCAGGGCGCTTACCTCCTGCTCCTTCGCCCTCTGTGCCTCGGGAGGCGCCCGTCCCACCTTGCTCTCCCCCTCCGGTTTTGTGCTGATGCTCTTCCCTTTGGGTGCTGGGGAAGGCTCTGGGGCAGCTTTGGGCAGCGGCTTCTCCTCTGCTGGCGCCGGGGGCTTCTTCTCCGGGGCAGGGCTGGGGGCCGGGCTCTGTTCGGGTGCCCGCAGGCTCCTGGCGGGCGAGGGCTGGCGGTCGGGGGGCGCTGCCGGCTCGGGGGGTGCCGGTGCACGCGGGACGGCTGCCGGCGGCTGGTGGCGGGGGGAGCCACTCGCAGGTTGCTTCGGTGCAGGCATCGGCATCGGGGCAGGGTCCGCCAGGCTCCCTTCCAGCAGCCGCTGCGTTTGGCAGTTCAGACACAGCCATTCGTTTTTCTGCAAGGCACGGAAAGGAAGAGCTCCGTTAACGACCGGGGAGCCTCGCGCCAACAGGGTGTCCCTTTCTCCGGGGCTCAGCAGAGATGGATGCCCTGCTGAATGCCAGCTATGACAGGATTTCCAACCCCTCTGCTGCCCCGACCTCAGCACGACCAAGGACTTTCAGCACAGTCAACACGCCAGGGGGTTGAGCCTTGCTAAGCACTGGAAACCAGGGAGAAATCCTTTTTCTCCCATCTAGACTGAGAGTGAAAAGTCATTGCACTTCTTGGCAACATGCAAATCATTCTCCCTTTATTTGCAATCTCTTTGTTGTCCTCAGCGTTAATGGTAAGGACTAGATTTCGCACTGACTACACCAAAGCACCTTCAGCATCTCTCCAAGGGGGAACAAACCCAGTCTGACCCTGCCTTTGGCTCCAGGTTTGCTGCCCACAGGCTGGGGATGCCCAGCCCTGCCGGCTCCTCGCGTAAAAGCGGCCGAAAAGTCCCGCGGCAATGAGGAGACTGCTGCTTTCTGGGCTGCTAAGTGGCTGACACACATCGGAGGAATGCATCGCGCATCCAAAGCAGCGCGCTGGGCACTGAAAGCAATGCATCGTGCATCCAAAGCAGCGCACTCAGCGTGGGGAAGGACCACCCGGCACAATTCAGGAGGAAAAGTCTGGGTCCCCCAGCCAGGCAAACCCTCACTGCCACAGCCTGCTGGGGACGAGCCCAGAGGAGCAGGTGCTGCCCCCACCCCGTTTTTCTCTGCAGCCCTCTGCTTCGCCTCCAGCGGTGCCAGCGCTGGTGGCTTCGCCCTGCCTCGCCGCCGGCACTGCTCCCTCCTGCCGCGGGGCTGTGCCCAGGCTCCCTCTGCTCCCTGCTCTCGGCCAGGAGGGCAGTGCGTCGCGCTGCTGGCTCCTGCAGCCCCCTCCACGCGTGCCCGTCACGGCGGCATCGTGGCGGCCAACATCCCAGCTGATGCTGCCACCACCCGAGTGACCGTGCCGCTGGTGGGTCCCATGCAGCTTCTCTCTTGCTCTGATTTGTTTTCCTTGCTACGATAGAGGAACGGAGGTTTAATAGCATAATCATAATGCTGAAGGATCGTTTTTCTAGGTTATCAGAAAATACTGGGTACATGAGCACATAAAAAACTTCCCAAAGATATTACCCAAAGTACACGCTGTGCGGAAAAGAACAAGACAATCTCGTCTAGTGAAGCTCTCAGCAAGAGCCGTCATTTTATGACCTGGAAAAAGCAGCTTGCAGCTGGGGCTGTAAGTGGCAGAAAGCCTGCAGGGAGGAGGCAGGAGCCCTGCACTAATAGATCAGAAGCACTCTCCCCCTCTGAGTTGGGAAAGGACTATTTTTACCCACACAGGAATGTCCAGGAATAGGGCCCTGACATTTGCTTTACTTCTGATGTTTCATCATTTAAAATCTTTTTTTCTTTTTTCGTTCTGCGAACAGCCAAGTGCTCAAAGTCATTCCTTCCCGCCCCGCCTTTGCGTCGAGCCGTTGCTTCACGGCGGCCGAGCTGCAGGAGGAGCGGCCGGAGAGGAGCTGCCAGGCTGCCGGAGAGGTGCTCGTCGGCCGGAGCAGCCTGGGAACGACGCTGCGCGGGGGGCTGCAAGCTGGCTGTGTCCCACAGAGGGAACGTGACGGCTGCTCTGCAGCTTGCAGCGCCCGGGGACTCGGAGTGGGCTTCCCACGGACGCTTCTGGGCTTGCTGTCACCTCCGCAGCGCTCGCCTGGCCCAGCTGCAGCCTTCCAGCCCACGCTCGGGCGCGGGAGGTCTTCTTCTGCGAGGAAGGGTCTGGTGGGCTGAGTCCTGCCACCCCTCCTGGCCCCGCGGCAGCCCCTGCTCTGCTGCCTGCTCTTCATAGGAGCATCTTCAAGATACCCTGGGGCTTTGGAGGGTCATAAAAAAAAAGGAGGGCCTTAAAAAAAAAGCTTACAGCATGGTAATATTTAATTACTGCTTAATCAAAGAGAAAGTCTAATTAAGGGGCAAGTGCAGCCTATTGTATCTTACTGATTGCATTTGTCTCCTTTTGTTTCAGAACTGGCTCTCATCACTTTGCCTCCGAATCAGATCTCCTTGCCACACTCTGCCGTGTAATTATTTCAGGCGGTGGAAGAAAATGTAATTGTCTGCCACAAATCGAACCCCTTCCGCACGGAAACGCCCGGCCTTCCATTTGTCTTTCAGGAATACCGTCTCCCCCTGGCAGAGCTCCCCGCGAGGGGAGGCACGGCGCAGAGGGGAGGACGTGGCTGTGCCGGGGACAGCCGGGCCTGGCTCCTGCCCGCGGTGCCGTGCCCGCTGCCAGCTGGCTCCCGAGGATGCTGGAGGCGATCGGCCCACCTGGGACAGCGCCCACGCGCGCGATGCCCATCCTGCCCAGCCTGTGCTGGCCACGCAGCTCTGCATGAGGGGCTGGGCACGGCCGCTTCAGCCCTTTTGGGGTGAACCGGAGGACCAGGTGAGCGTGGGGTGATCCTGGCTGCGGGGAGCGCAGGAGGGCTGGCTGGAAGCGCGCTCCCTGCAGCAGCCGTCCCGGCCGAGGCAGCTCCCCCCTCGCCATCCCGCTCCAGCAGACGTGACGGGGCTCTTTGTGGAGCCACAGTGGGAACCGGAGAAGGGAACGATCTCTGTTAAAAATAGCCCTGCCAAAAAGATGGTGGAAGTCGCGCCTTGAAACGCCACTCGCCTTCGATGGCGAGCAGGAAGGCTCGTGCACAGGGAGGAGGCAGAACTGGGGGAGGTCGCACGCCGGCCCCCAGCCTTCACTCGCTGTGAGGCTGGGCCCCAGGGACGCCGGTGCCAGGCACAGTTCGCTTTGCGCCATCTCCTTCTGGCCCTTCCTTGGTTCTGGGATCCCAGAGACCTCTGCAGTCCCTGGCACAGGGCCTCGGTCACCTCCTAGCCACCACGGCCAACGCGGCTCAGCCAGATGCACAAGACACCACCGTGCGACGAGCAGCTGATGTGCTCATAAATCCACAGAAGGTTACCCAGACCCCGTGACGGTAACAACCATCGGGCTGGGCTTAGTGCTTGACACTTCCCAACCCCAGAGTTGCGGGGAGGTGCACGGGGACGGCACGGGGCAGAGGCACTTGGGCATCCGTCTTGGTGCTTGGGGACGCTGCAGGTCCCAGGCTGGAGCCACAGCGGGGCACAGCTGCCCCAACCAGCAGGGCCTCGGGGGAAGCTGAAACTGGGCATTGTCACAACAGCCCCACGTACTGCAGCTCATCAGCCTCAAGAGGCGAGGGGCTAATTTTCACAGCACTCATAATCGCTTCGGAGGGCGCGGGGCCAGCAGCAGGGCGCTGCAGTACTGCGGCGCGGTGCCCGAGGCCCCTGCCCAGGGGACACGCGCGCGGTCCCCTCCCCGGGCTGGCACCCGCTGGCAGGTGGCCAAAGCCGCGTTCGCCAAGCCCTAACGGGCCGGCACCCAGCAATTGTTTTAATCCACTAATGGGCAATGACAAAACTGTAATTAACGACAATAGAAGCCTTCCTGCATCATTTTGGTCAACATCACCGCCTGGCAAGTTAATTAAATGCTGAATCCCCCGGCGCCGGCAGGGTTTGTTTTAATGATGGAGCCGGCGAGCTCCAGCGCCGCCACGCCAGCAGATGCCAGCCGCCCCGCAGCACCCAGACCTGCGCCCCAAGCGCCCCGGCAGAGGCACAGCAGTGGCTTCAGCCCCACACAGACCCCTCCTGCTTCCTCAGCTCCAGGGCTCTGCCCTGTTATTTGTGCTCCCCGGTATTATTTTACACAGTCGAAGCGATGGATATTAAAATACCGGCACGACGCCTGTACAAAATCAGATAAGCAGCGCGAGGTGTAACTATCCTACAAGCCGGGTCTCGTCTCCCAGCATTAAACGCAGCGAATCTCCCAAGAATATTTCATTTATTTGCTGACAAGCACTGTGCAGGGCTCATCACTGTGACAGATGGGTGCCTGGGTAATATGGAAAACACTTCTGCTATCTGAATCAAGATCCAAATTAACAGCAAGCATCCTTCCAGCCTTCCCGTTTAGGAGGTCTGCTGGCACCCGCGCCCCTTCCACGCACCCTCCTGCAGTGGGGACGGGGACATCGCCCGTCAGGAACCCAGCTCCCAAGGCTCAGCACCCTTGCGCTAAGGAAACCCAGAGATTTGTCTGTAACGTGAACGCTTTTAGCAGGTTTAAACGAAAGGGGCTGACTCATGCTTCGCCATTAAACGCCAGACCTGTTTCAGACCACCCCCGGCTCCCCCCCGCCACCCATCCTAATTCCACGGCGTTGCACCCAAGCGCTTGGCTGCTTTTCTTCCAGCCCTTATCCACCGATCTAATGAAAGATGTTATCTCTGCCAGCCGCCTCCCCCCGCTCCTCTCAGATGAACACCGGTGCTAATTCATTTTGCTCCCTGGATGCTGCCACCCGAGGGCCGCCTAATGCTTTCCTCCCCTCGGCTTTAGCCCATTATCGCGGCTGAATTCTCCAGGGCCATTCAAAACAATTCCTCTGCGGGCTGCAGGCACCAGGCTGCAAAACCCAGCCCGCCGAGCCCCCTCCCTTTGGCAGGCAGCGGCCCTGGCCGGACCGACCTGCGCCAAAAGGCGCTTCCACGGGTCGGGTGCCAACAGAGAGAAGGGGTCCGACGAGCAGTGGCAGTCCCAACCCGAGCACATCCCCACCGGGGCGTTTTTAACCTTGTGTGCGCTGCAGCTCTATTGCTCTATTTTGGCTGCCCCCCTGAAGGGTTGGTTCACCCAGTGAGCTGCCTGAACGGGAAAGGCTTTGGTTTTGGGGATAGCAGAAGGCTTTGTGATCTCTAATATCAACCACTTGAGATTTTCTTAAGCCTTTCCTGAACAGCAGCCCTGCAAGGCAGCTTTCAGCCCAGATGCCGATTTTTGCAGGATGCTGTGGAAGAGGGGAGGCAGGATCTGTGCGCCCCATGAATGGTGAGCTTGCAAACGCAGCAGCATGAAGCTGCAGGCGCTTTCGTCTACAGGGCAAGGCAGCGCCGGGACCTCATCCCTCAGCAGAGTTTATTCAACGCTAATTGACTTTATTAGCATGACCCGGGCAAGCATTAGTGTTGTTGCGGCTCACAGATCAGCCTCACCAAAAACCACCGAGGTTATTCCAACCCGTCACTAAATATAGCATTTGACAAGCAACGGAGCAAGGCTTCCCGGCGTCGCTCTGTTCTCCTCTATCCCTGCAGCCCCCCCGGGCTGATGGGGCTGATAGTGTCTGCCCGGCCCTATTGCAGATGCGGGCGACACATCAGCGGCTTTCACACCGCAGTGCTGTGACTCAAAGCAGTGCACGGTGAGCTCGCTGCAGTCACACATCGCCAGAATGAGCCCTGCCATAGCTTCTCCTTCCCTTTGCAGACGCCCCTGCATGGAAAAACCCCCACATGGGAACTTTTCCTCCCAATTTCTGCCCTTACACCCCACCAAGCTGCTCACTTGGGCATCGAGAGGGGACCCAGTGCTGGCCACGGGCAGCGGTGCTGGCCTGCAGCCAGGCAGCATCCACCACGGTCACCACCGCCACATCAGCCAGCGAGGGATTAATCCAGCTGAAAGTCTTTGACTGATGAGTAATAGCAACGCTCCTGTTCGTTTTCCTTCGAGGAACGAGCGTGTGCTTGCCAAGTCCGGCTTACTGCGTGACAGCGCTGGTGGGACAAGCCCAGTAAATGCGGGCACGATGGGGAGAAAGCAGCGCGAGAGAAACCACGGAGCTTTCTCCGGGAGGAAAGGGAAGGGGCTCCTGACTCAGCGTTTCAGACCCCAAAATGCTCCTGCCAGCACGGGCAGCTGCTTTGCACCACGAAGAATTTGCGGGCTCGTGGCTCACGGGGCCACCGATGTCGCCTCCGTGCCGTGGTGCCACGCAGGGCACCCACAAAACCCGCGGCACAACCCCTGCTGCCGAAACCCTGCCAGGGAGGCGTCTCCCCCTGCCAGCAGCTGAAACCCCGGGGACTGCAAACGAATCCTTCTGGGATGCTTTATGCAGGCTCTTGAATTGCTCGGTTTTTAGAGTTCGCCTCTTAAACGCAGACTGTCTGAGGCAGTTTTCTCCTCCCAGAAACCCAGGGGCTTGGCTGCAGACAGGCTGCACGCTTGTGCAACGCGGGCTGGGCAGGGGTACAGCACCAAGGTGCCACAAGGCGCCATGGGCAGCGATGCTTTGTTCTGACCAGCGTCCTTGTGCACCCGCAGCCCGTGCTTTGAGCTGTGATGACCCAAAATCCCCCAAATGTGCCTCTATTCTCTGCCCCCTAGTCATTTTCCACCCACTTCCAAAATTAGCAGAGCCGCATGCGGCAGGAAGCACCTTCTGTATTTACTGAGCTAAAAATCTTCTCGAGTCGCAAGAATGTTTCTAAGTTAAAGGATTTAAACTATTTTGCAATCAAGGAAGCATATTTCCAAACGAGCCCAATTCCAAGTGCTGGGTGCTGTGTGGGCTGTGTGAAGGGGCTGCTAAAAAAGGGTACACAGCTGTCCAAAATTTTGAAACCGGTCCTTTTGGAGAATATATATAGCCATTCCTCCCCACTCAACATATTTCCTTCCAGTTCATTAGATAAAAAAAAAAAAAGAGTAGGATATAGAAGAGATAATTTTGATGCTCTTGGCTCGTCTAAAAGCCCCGGGACAGATTCCCAGGGCTGCGGGTGAGCATTGGTCTCTCTGGGAAGGGGCTGTTTGACGGCAGCATCACCGCACGGCATGTACATCCAGCAACAGAAGCGGCTGCTGCAGAAATAACATCTGTGCAGCACGGGTGCCACAGGGCTGCTGGGAGAAAACGGCACGCCGCAGCCCTCCCGCTGCCCGCAGTTGGGGTCCGGGAGTGCTGCTTCTCACCGGGCCCCTGCTGGTGCTCTGGGACGAGCCAGGCTCCCAGGAGAGGTGGGAAGCAGAGGCGCCGTCAGCCGGCGCAGCAGCAGCTGGGGAGGTAAACGCAAGTGGGAAAGGCAGCCACTGCCGAGCAGCGCTTTGCTCCGCGTTCATCCCCGCTGTTGTTTCCACGCTGGATGTGCTCCTCTTTTTTTCCTGGTGATGGGCCACCGCCATACGTTTGGTGCTACGCCAGCGCCCCAGCAGCTCCCAGAGCTCCCCGGCTGCAGCAAGCAGCCGTGGACGAGGCTGCCCGGACAGACTCAGCCTCTTGAACATCTTTACGGATAGGGAGAAACAAACCTTCCAGACTGGGCACCGGAGCGTGATACTGAGGGACAAACAGCGCCAGTGCAGCTCTGCGTATTCAAGAAAAAAAAAGTGCCAGAAAAGAGTAGGAAGAATAGGAGGAACAGGAGAGGGAGTCTCAGCGGCTGCAAGCGCTTTTGTTTTCTCTTTTCACCGAGCCCTACTGTTTCTTCCTCTTTTTTTTCTTTTTATATTGGAGAAAGAGCTAAATTAACTACCAGCTCAGTTCCAAGAGACTGAATCCAAATGGATGAAGAATTAAGAAGATTTTCTATTCGCAATAAAATATAGCCAACAGTATTAAACCAGAAGAGGGTTGGGTCTGTTTTTCAAAGATTAGCTACGGCTATCCCCAGGAAGGTCCATATTTTCTTATTTTCCTGTAATGTGACATTTATAAAACTATCTGAATCATTTACAGGCCACGGATGGACTCGGTGAGGACCCTGCCGGGAAGAAGGGGAACAGAAAGCCCCCAAAGCACTGGGGGCTGCCGGGGGGAGGCACGGCACTCCTTCTTGGGCAGGGTTTCCTGGGGCTGGTGGCGGCACTGCAGGAACATGGGGAAGGGGGACGTGGAGCTGAACACACCCAGCAGGAGCAAGGGAGCTCCTGGCAGTGCTGGAGGATGAGAAGTGGCAACCACTGACTGCAAAAGGTAAAGGCTGAAGAGACAAAAAATGACAAAATACAATCCCTGCTACGCCAGTAGAAAATATCCCACAAAGTCCTTCAGGATCACCAAGCCCAACCAGCAGCCTGGCCAACCAAGTCCCATCACTGAACCACGTCCCTTGGTGCCACTTCCACGTCTCTCAAATATCTCCAGGGCTGGGGTCTCCCCACTGCCCTGGGCAGCCCATTCCAGTGCCCAGCTGCCCTCTGCGTGAAGAAATCCTTCCTGATGGCCACTCTGAGCCTCTCCCACCGCGAACCAGGCTGCGAGGACCATCAGTGAGCCACGCAGAAGACAGGACGTGGTCCTGTCCTGCAGCGAGCCCAGCAGCACAGAGCGGGGACGTTATCCCCCCAACCATAAAGCAGTAACACATCGTTCGTTTTTGTTCCAATCGATCCACGTGCATTGTAATTTACTCGGGGAAGAAGTCCTCCTTAAACAGATTTATCAGCCTGCCAGGCAGCCTTATCGTTCACAGCCCACATTATCAGGATGTAGCTCTCAGCCAAGGTTAACAGTAGCGGGAGGATCTCCAAACGCCGTCTGCATAACAATAATTCTGCAAGAACGCCCAGGGGACGTACAGCGGGCCGCCAGGAGCCCCGGCCCCGATCGCTGTCTCTTAGCTCCTCTTGCTGCATGGGCACAACGTTGGAGCAAGATGCTGCGTGCTATTATTTCATGCCTTTGTCACCGTGCCTGCACTGATGGAGTAACTGCTCCTCTCTGGAAGCCGTTGGAACCTGTCCGTGGAAGATTTCAAGTCTGCAGCAAAATAATGCTTGCAAATAGAAACCTAGCAAAACTGCAGAAAAGAACTATAGTATTCTGTTCATTTTTCCGCTAGAAAGGGGGAAAAAAAGCCCATGATAAGCTAAATTTATCTGAAAAATCTTATTTAATCAAAACCTTGCTTTTTCATAGGCACCAGTGTTGACTAAAATACCCAGCCATCCAACGAGCAATTTTCTGCCTCTGATAAAAGCAGATTCAAGCTGTCTGATTGCTCTCTTCTGAGCTGCAGAGAGCCCCACGTCTGCCAGGCAGCAGCCGCTTGCTTGCAAAGCAGGAGAAAATCAGCATCCTCACCGGCTACCCCCCGGGGATCGCTGTGTCCCCCCGCAAGCCAGAACAGCAGCAGTGAGGGCAGACCCTGACCACCTCCCTCCTTTGGGGTTTGAACCTATTTCATGCCCGTGATGGATCATTTTTAAAGCACGTTGAAGAGCCATCAGTACAAGCTGATGGCCCACGGTGTCTGCGAAATTACATAACATTTTCAGAGTTGTAGAGCTAATGGCAGCCTTTTCCCAGCAGAGATCACCTTCCCCACCGAGGTGGCTGGATGCGCCGCGACCGAGACTCACTGCCTGCACCTCACACCCAGCAGGCGGCTGTCCTACACCCCTGTGGGCGGTGTGTGTGTCACCTCTGGGCTCTTCTGGCTGCCCAGCTCGTGGAAAATGTCACCAAGGGCCTCACCTTCATGCTGGGGGCAGCCCGTGCTACGCAGACACACGTGCATCTTCACAGTCATCCTGGGAGTAACCCACGGCTCCCAGGGATTTCAGCCTTTCCTTTCTTTCCTCCTCTGTTATGTTCTATTTCTACATCCTCACTTGGCCCCTGCCAGCATTTTCACCCTGAAATCCATGTATTCCGAGATAACTGGGAACTTTAGTTTCTGTTTGACTCCTTTAAATGACTGCTCTTTCAAAAAAAACAAAAAAACAAAAAAAAAACCATAGGCCTTGCTCCAAGCCTCAAGATCACGAGTTCCGAATCCAGCAGCAGAAGTATTTTAATTAAACGACCTACCTTTATGGAATACATCAAGTGGTAAGTTTGAAAAATTAACTCCCCTGATCTTTCACGCTTCCGTGCAGGTCAATAATCTATTACAGTAAAAGGCTGCAAAAAGGAACGCAGATGGCTACAGCGGAGACGGATGAGCCCTTTTACTCCCCCAATTACACACACCATCACCCTCCCGTGCCGGGGCCTTGCGTGCCCTCGTCCATCCCCTTCCCTGCAGCACAGCTTGGGCAGCGCGGCTGGCAGCTCCCCCCTGCTGGGGTCCAGCCGGGCCGATCCCGCTCCGGTCCCAGCTCCACCAAAACATCTCGGTGGGTCCGACCTCAGCATCGGCGTCTTGAGAACGATAGGCGGCTGCCAGACCCCAGCGTCTGCCTCTTTTCAAGCAGAATCAGCGTTGATGTGCTTCAGCACAACGCTTACGGGCATGGAGGAACAGGGAGCGGGGAAGTCCTGCGCAGCCCGCCATGGGGCTGAGCCGCTCTGACGGTGCAGCCCGATGTCTGCAGCTGCCTGCCGGGGCTGGGGCCGTTATTGCGGCTGAGATCTTTAATCTCAAGATAAAATGAAAATACGGAGCAAGAACGAAGCCAAGAAGCTGAAATGAAATGGTGACATCCACGTAAAATGGTTGCTTTTTTTTTTTTTTTTTTTTAGTTAACAACAGGGCTATTTGCTCGGTTTGATGTGCATCTGTGACGGCTTCTCCTTCTCCAGCTGCCCTCTCTGCAGCGACAGACGCGCGTGGGGCCTCGTCCCCCGCAGCCCCAGGCGGACCCGCGCCGCACGGACCCTCACCACATCGCAACAGACCCCGTGGTAGGAGGGCTTTGGGGGCACCCCAGAAACCTGCTGCTGCTGCTCTGAAGACTGGGCACGCTGTCCCGACTCCCAGCCCAAAGAAAAGCCCACGTTTCTTACAAACACTGCTGCCCAGCCCCACTTTGCTCTCCTTTTCCTGATGCTCCATTTGCTCTCGGCAAACAGATGACTCTTGGTCATGCTTAACAGTTGCAGGCGAGTCAGGAAATTACATAAAGATGGGAATTTCACAGTTACCTCGCAGACGCCGAGCCCTGTTGGAGCAGCGTGCGTGCTGATGCCCACTCACCCACGGCTGCAATTGCAAGGCAGCAGCGGGTGTTGCTCAGCCGTGCCGTGCCCAGCGCCACAGGATGGAACCCGGGGCAGCCCAGAGCCCTCGGGCACCGCCACAGCACTGGCCCTGTCCCACGCTCACGCTGCCAGGGGCTGTTCCCAACCCCATTGCTTCTCTCTTTCCCAAACTAGGTCTTCTGTGAGAATATTTGTTCTCCGCGTCAACTAAAGCCCGCTGAAATCCGTACTCTTCTGCTTGAGCAGGCTTGGGAATCGGGTGCTCTTTGGGCTCCGCATGTACAATTAAAAATATCCCACCAAAAAAAAACTACACCAAACCCAAGCCATCACAAAAGACACAGAACAAAGCAGCTGAGACATACAGCATACTTTAAAGTCCTCCCCTCTGAGGAAAAGGAGGATTTGAGCTCTCTAATGATGGAACGAAGGGAAGCCACCGCTGCTACCTCCTTGGAAGCAGGCCCCGGGGAGGTGGGCAGAGCCCCACCGAATCCTGATGGCAACATTTTGATATGCCGTGCTCTGAGCAACTCAGGGCAACAAGGCCTCTGGGCCAAAACGTGTGAAAAATGTCGGTACCCGCCTGTAACTTCGCCTTTCTGCTTGCATTTGCATCGTGAGAAATGTAGGAGTCAGCACGGGTCCTCGCTCTGCCGTGCCGCTCCTGCTGCTGAGCGCCAGCCGAGAACCATCCTGCCTCCAGCGCTCACCTCGGGGTACGGCACGGCCCTGGGAAGGCTTCCAGAAGTTTCATCGTGCCCACGGAGACAGTGGCAAAGGTGCTGCTGGGTCCATTCCCCTGCAGCCACTCCTGCTCCCCAAGGAGAGCAGAAGAAAAGGAATCACAGGATGAAGGAGGCACGAAGGACTGGGGCTTTTCTCCACGTGCTTAAGGTCCCTCGAGGCAAGGTTCGTTTGTAACTGCCTCAAACACATCAGCAAGTCACCATCCGCCCCGGGAGGGAGAGCATGGCCAGGGTGGGGAGCCCAAAGCTGTGCCCAGGAGGTGCCTGTGGTCACGGAGAGATGCCTCCGCAGCCACCTCTGCCCGGGCACCCGCAGATGGAGGAGCCAAACCCTGCCCTCGGTGGCAGCTCCTTGCCCCTGGGCTGCCACCACGCGAGGGGACCAGCACAGGGCCCCACGCGCCCCGCTCACCGCGCCAAGCCAGCGCTCGTGCAGCCCGGCAGGGCCACGTGGGGCTCCCCGAGCACAGCACACCTCGTCCCCAACGTGCTGCCTTATTTTAGCACGCGCGGCAGATGGCAGTGGGAAGATAACGGCGAGGAGCAGAAGCAGAGGAGAAGGCTTCTGCAGCGAGCTCCCTGCTCTGCTGCAGGGTTTCGGGGCGTTTTCGTGGCACTTGCCGGGAGGAGCTTTGAGGCAGCCCAGGGCTCGGGTGGGAACTCCAGGCAAGGAGAGCAAAGATGTGGGAGAAGCTTGCCCTGGTTTTCAAATACCACTTCGCAGGAACAGCTGCCGTTGGCTCAGCACAGCCTCGCAGCAAGGCACAAACAGAAGAACTGAAATAATCCGTGCCAAACGGAGGCAGAGCCCCTGCAAAGGCCCTCGGGGAGCAGCCCTGGCTCCGCCAGCTCCTGCCCGCGAGGCTGGGGGGAGCTGGGAGCACTCCCCTCTGCGGGGCTTCTGCGCATCCCAGCCTGAGCGCCTCTAGGGCTGCAAGGATCCTCCCTGCCCAGAGCTTCCAGCTCCCCCAGCCCGTGCGGAGCTGGCGACAGGGCAGCCTGCAGCTCCAGGCCCCACCAGGACAGGCGGAGAGGAGAGAGCACGATAATTCCTGCAGCCGCGCAGCGCGGACGGGTACACGGCAGCAGCTGCTCCTTTAAAGCTGCTGCTCTTCCGAGCAGGCTGGAAAACTGTTGGAATTGCAAAGTATTATCGGGGGCTTTGGGAACAGGCTTAATTAGCTGGAACTATTTGCTGCGTTGGTGAATTGCTTCCAGAAGCACCTCGAGAGCTTTTTGGAACCAGGAGAACCTTCGGAAGCGGAAACATTTCTGTGGTGCAGTTAGGGGAGCGCCTGGTGACACCTCTGCCCCCCACCGTTTCTCTCTGCCCCACAAGCGAGGCAGGCAGATTTAAAAAGAAGTTTTGCATCTCCTCCTGCCCGCTCAGGAGGCTCCCCTGGAAATTTCTGGAGCGCTGGTGCTGTTGGCATCCTTCCCCTTGCAGCGGGAGCACGGAGCAGCCTTGCCAGCTGCCCTCAGCTCCGGGTGCGCCGCCGCCACGCTGAGTGCACCCACCAGGCTCCCAGGCCGCCTCACCTCGCTTCCACACCCAGGTGAGGGGTTGCTCGCAGCATTCGCCCTCTTGGGGAATTTCAGGCAAGAGCTGGCAATGAGATTTCGGGGATTTTCAGTGCAGCTCGGTACTTGTGCAGGGCGAGCACCTGCGTTTTGCTGGGATTGCAGCAGAAAGAGGAAGCAACTGTGCTCGTTTTGCACGCTGCCCAGCTCTCACGCCAGGTGCCCTTTCAGGCACCACCGCTAGAACCTCCTCCCAAGGCAGGACGCGATAAACACTTCTGGGCCAGCTTTTCCAAGACTGCAGGCAAGCCTGCTCCAGCCGACGCCAGGCGATGCAGTCTGCCCGCGGCCATGCTCCCTCTGCGAGCTCCGTCTCGTGGCACGTTCCTCGTCCAGTTGCTCGGGGCTGACCAGGGCTGTCTGCATCAGCGTTACCAACACTAATATACATCTTATTTGTTATGTGGCCTACGCTAGCTATTAATGTGCTGTAGCACATGCATTTCTGCGTTGGGGACGCTGGTCTGACAGGTCCCCGGGCACCCGGAGAAGAACCCTTTCAGGCTGCTCATGGGCATAGAAACTGGAGGAAAAAAATCGACATTGAAAAAGTGCAATTGCTGCAGGATCAGGCATAGGCAACTACGTTAATACCTCAGCTTTTAATTGCAATCATTTATGTTGACAAATATGCCTCCCTGCTAATCCCCTATAAACTTCTGATTATTTACAAGGAGCTGGCTTACAGCCTTACGTACAAAACAAGACTATTAAAGCATCAGGCTTTACAACTCCAAAACACACACACGGGAAAAGCCGAAATCCACAAGCGCCAGGAGGTTGGGCGCCAGGCGTGCGAGGGCTTTTAAGCAGGTAAAGGGGCAGGTGGGTGCCTGGGGGGCTCAAAGCATCTGCAAAGGGTTGGCACCCAACTCCTCTACAAGCCGAGAGCCAAGTCCCAGGGATCCATCCCAGGAAGTTGCTTTGGGAAGAGCAGAAAATCAGCACAAATAAATACTAAAGCAGCTTCCACTGTTCGGGATTTTGCCAGGCAGCACCTGCACCCAGCTTTTATGAGGATTTCACACCTCCAGAAATCAAACACGAACCGTTTCCCTTTCAAGTAAGTGGCACATGGCAACCAAAAAGGTATTTATTTCAATGTTTCCAGCCAGTTCCTGACCCACATATCTGACAAATTATTCACAAGGCAGCCTTTATCCCTCTTTATCCCTCTTGTTAAGAGTGATTTCTGCAATGGGAGGCAAGGATGGATGAAGTGCAGGAGGGAACAAGGCCACAGGCAAGGGGCACAGCCCTCGAGCAGCCCCGTACAAGCAGACAGTGTGGCAAGAGAGTTCCAGAGTGGAGCAATCCTGGGGGAAATGCCTCTGTGAAGGTAAAATCCCCCAGTGCAGCTGCTGCAAGCACCCCCTGGCCCTGCATCAGCCACGCAAACAGGGCTAGAGGAGGAGGAAGCAACCAGACACTCAGCGCACCCCCAGTCCCTTCAACACTGATTTTCAACATAGCAGGAAGGTTGATTTTTTTTTTCTTCATTTTAATACAAAAGCTCGACCCCCAGAGCTGGGGGTGTAGGACCACCAACCGCCTTTCGGGTCCTGCTGCTCCGCCCTGCAGGAGCTGGTAAAGGACACAGCGTGCGCAGGGCTGACGAAGGTTTCAGCAGCGTGGCTTGCTCCAGCAGCATGGCATCAGCGTGCCCACGGAGCCTTGCTGTGCCTCTGCGCTTTGCCAGCACCGGTTTTGATGTGGGAAGGATGGAATAGCCTGAGCTGCAGTCCCCAACACGTGCACATCCCAAGCAGTAATCCCACCTTCATCTGCAGTAGCTTCTTCCCCAGCAGTCCTGCTCATTTCACCATCAGCAGCCCCTCTCCTCACTATCAATTTATTCCATGGATGGTTGCAGATGCTTAAGACTGCGGGCTCTAACTGCAAAATGCTGCTGGGTTCATAACAAGAAACGATGCTGGCTTGGAAGGTGGATTGACACCAACACAGAAAGTCTGGGATGCTCCTGTCACAGCTGAAAAACCAAGCACCTCTTCCGCAGTCCCCAACCCACTCAGAAATCCAGTGCTACAAAGCCAATTAAATGCTCGATTAAATGTCCTAATGTGTTCCCACATGAAGTACTAACATAGCACGTTAAAGAAAAAAAGAAAGAAAGAAGTGCCAGGTTGTGTAATGGTCTGAGAGCACATCAGGATAATCTGAGCCTGCTCCCCAGGGATGGAAACAGGAACAGCCAAATCCCCTCGCCATCTCAAGCAAAAATAGCCGCTCCTCTCTGCCCACCACATCTCCAGACCGTGGCTCTGACCCACGTAGTCCTGCAGACACCACAACTGGGCTCCGTGCTCTCCAGCACGTGTACAGGGTCCCCTCTGACATCCACAAAGCACTATGGCAGCTTTAGCTTATTCTGCTTCCTCTCCAGACTTGGACTTTGCCTGTTTTTGCTGCCTCCAACCTTTCACACACACAACAGTAACTCCTTGCTAAGCGCACAGAAGCACAGTGATTGATCTGCTCACAGTCTTTCCCCAGGCAGCTCTGGATGGCAAAGCTCCAGCTATAGGAAGTCACTCAGGCCTTCCCCGTGCTGGGGGGTGCTGCTGTCCATCACCCCTGACCCATGGGAGCACCAAGCCCCCCCGAGCATGGCCCTGCGCACCCACCTGCCAAGTCCCCGTCCCCTCCGTCCGAGCGGGGACAGCTTGGGCAGCTTTCTGAAAGATGAGTCCGTTCTGCAGAGGTTGCACAGAATGCCATCGGCATTCGGAAAAGTTGTAGCAGCTACTGAAATGAGCTGGCAAAAGCATTCAAAGCTTTGCGAGGGCCAGGGCATGACACAGAGAGCTAGCCCTGTTATAAGGACAAAAAGAGCATCCCTAAACTATCCCCTCACGCTTTTTAGGAAGCGGCCGGATCGATACTGTAAGGATAAAGCTTCACCATCAGCTAAAGCAAACCCAAGTCCAGGCTGCTGCAGCACCGTGACGTGGAGGCAGGTGACACCACTTGGCAGCAGGGGTCAAGTTGCCCCTTGGGACGCAGCGGCAGCATCGCCGTGCGGTACCACTGCCAGCACGAGCGAGGGAAGCAAGCTGGCTTCTCGCTCAAGCTCAAACTCCAGCAAATCTCTTAGGAGACTCCGGAGGTGGCACTAAGCCTACCTTCTGCTCAGATGTCCTGCACGTGCTGGGAGCGCACCCGTTGTCTCCCCAGCCTGGGCTGAAGCAGGAAACGGTGGAGCTGCTTCTTAGGGCTTCAGTGGCTGGGATGGCTCCACAGAAGACCCCTGTGAGCCCAGGCTCCGCAGGCACCGCCTGCAAACGCAAGTCCCCTGCCCCACTGTCACCCCAGGAATACATAGTTTGCTTTTATACATAGTTTGCTTTTTTTCCAGTGGTTTTTTTTTTTTTTCACTGAAAACAACCTGCACGCGTAGGCAGCGGCTTCCTCCAAAGCACTCATCAGAAGGGTTAGCACACAGATGACATCTGTCTATTAATAATATAATTGCTCCTAAGGGAGGAAATGAATCCGTGACTCTGTTGTTTTTCCTGAGTAAAGGCACAGCAGTTCTTGAGATGATTTTCCAAGTGGCCACAAGCTGACAGCAGGTTCAGCAACAAGAAGCTCAGCATCTGCAACTGGTTCTGGAAGCTCAGAAAGACACGGCCAGCAGAAGACCAGTGTCTGCAGCAGACACGTCTCCAGGGATTCTGCAGAGAAAGCAGTAGCGAGGTCCATTTTGGGACTCTGCTCTTAATTCAACCCAATTTGCTTGGTCATACACCATAACCAAAACTCAGCCCGACTTCAGCCCTGTGCTTTCCCCGTTGGGTCCAGGCAGCAGGACCCGGGCAGGCTGGGTTAATTACAGCATGTTAAGCAGTAGGGAAAACTCCTGAGTCACAGCAAGCTGTTAATTACCCATTCGTAAAGGGATTTGCAGGCTCACGCAGGCAAAGCCGACTTCCACATCGTGCTGTCATAGACGGCTCTCTCGTTTTGCCTTCAGTTCAGGTGGCTGACCTGATTACTTGCAGCCTGGCACTGGCTCTCAGTCCTACGGCAAGCTCCCAGCCCTGCAGTAACTTGCAGTTTCTTGGGGTGGGGTACAAAATTGTGGCAAGGTGACGCCGCTCGCCCATGCTTTGAGCCCGTTGTCAGAACTCAGCCGGGAGATAACAGCTAAAAAACGCAGCAAGAGCACGGTGTCTCCCCAAAAGCGGCCGCAGCCACGTACGCTGCTGAATGGCATGGACCTACTTAGCAAAAGGGCTGTCCTAATGAGGAATGAAATAAAAATTAAGAAAATTTTAAAATCTGCAGTCATGGGACCCTGCGCAGCTGCTGCCCTGCCAAGCTGTCACCACCAGGATGCATGATTTAAGGAGAAAAACAGCCCCAGAGGGGCACCCGTCACGGGGACGGACGACAGCTGCTCCCTGCTACATCGGGAGCCACAGGAGGAAGAGAAGACCCCGGGTTCTGTCAGAAACGGACGTGCACGAACCTTGAGCCGCCGTCCCCGCTCAGGGGGCGGCTGGGGGCCGTCGGGCCCACACGGGGGCACATCGGGCCTGAACCCTCCCCACCCGCGGCGCTGCCGGCACCACCCGGGGCCTGCTCCCACCGGCTCTTCCTGGGCAACCCCAGGGCCAGGGGACAGCACGGAGCTGGCAGCGTTCCCTCAGCCCCGCTAATCCTCTTCGGCCAGGAGCTAGGGGCTGACTGCCTCCCCCTGACAGCATGGGTGCCCTGGAAGGGGCCGGGAGGCCCCAGGCACGGAGCTGTGGCTGGCGGCTCCCACCTGCAGCACGGCAGCAGCCCGGCACTCCCCGCCACCACTCTTCTCCCCCTTTCCACCCGAATGCTCCTTGTAACGCCAACACCTGCCCGCAAAGACCAGCCACAAGGGAATGTGTCCCACGGAGACAAGCACGTCGCCCCTAGTTTTTCTTTAGCTGTAGCAAGGACAGAGAAACAAGAAATTTGCTGACACCGGGCTGGGAGATGGACGGCACACCCTGAGCATTATGAAAAGCATCCTTTTATAACACATTAAAGCACAAAAATAAATGCCAATTCCTGTCAGGATGCAGATGCTGTGTGGCAGGGACACGACTCCGTGAGAGGGCCCCGCGGAGGCACGGCACTGTCAGAGGTCCCAGCCTTGTGCTGGGGAGCAGCAGCAGCAGCCTCGGACGAGACGTGTCCCAGCTCCTGTTTCAGGCTGGTTAATTAGGCAAAGGGGCATCCTGCCACGCTCATTTAGTGGCACAACATGCGCACTTCATTTGTTCCTTAACACAAAACCACCGGAGTCAATTGGGGTCAGCTGGGGTTACTGGGAACGCATCACGCAGCGCGGGGCAATCACGCTCCAGGCCAGCTCTTGCCACATCACTTGCATCCATAGCAGGCGCTGATTTAAGGCAGGATGCCTTAAATCCTAGCAAAACGGCCCTGCGTCTGCCTGCCTGCAATGGAAACCTCTTTCCTACCTGCACACCACCAGGCTGGGGCAAGGGGGAGTGCCCGAAAGTGCCAGCTCCGACTTGGTGGGCAGACCACCACGAGCTGGAGCCAGCAGCCAGGCTCCTGGAGGAAGCACGACGAGGTGGGAGGAAGCTCCAGGCACCCGTACTTCTGGTAAGTCACGTAAATGACTTATTTAAAGCTGTGTAACGTATAGCAGGGCAAGCAAGACAACTGGACAGTGCACATTTGGGCTCCCTCACCACTATAGCTCCTTCTGTCCACTGGTCAGCCACAGCCTCTGGTGCCCACAGGCCGCCACAGCCCACACCTTCTCCTGGGATGTGCTGCCACAATGCCATGCTTGTGCCTGAACTTCAGGCCTACCTCCTCAAGAGCCCTAGGCTCTCAGTCCTCACCATCACCTTCCGACCGTGCCCCGAAGCTCGCTAAGGCTCAAGGTCCTGCGAGAGGACGGGCCACGCAGCGCATCCCGCAGCAGCTCTGGCCAGGTGCTCGCAGCCAGACCGAGCTACGCCAGCACAAAACCAAGGAGGAAAGCTCAAGTCGCCTTCGAGATCTGCATAAGAAACCTGCCTCTGGATACAGGCAAGGAGGAGAGCTGTATACAAATGCAAGGCTTTTATGGAAGACACGCAGCCCTGACCTTTGCAGCCTTCTAACACCATCAAAAATCTTTTGTTGGCGGATGAAAGAGCGGCACTAATTCAATGGCCGGGTCCCAACACATCCAAAAGCTGTGGTGGCTTCTCACCCAGGTTTAATGAGAGCAACCACAGCTTAGCAACAATGACTGAAATACCTACTGGCCCATGACAAACGTGAGCAGAAGAGCTTCCAGCATAGACAGTGACAACAGAGGCAGCCCCAGCCCCGTACATAATGATGTGATCTGGGGAAAAGAACCTTGCCCGCTCGCTCCTTTTCTCACCTCATACCACCTGGAAATGAAGGGAACCAGTTCCTTCAGTGGCTAAGCACCTATGCAACTCAGCTGATGACTCCACAGAGAACAGCATTTTTACTTTTTTTTTTAATCTTTCGTTAGGTTTGAATGCACTCAGCTGAATGAATCACTGGGGAGATGCAGCTTTGCTGTGCCACAGCAGAGGGTGGGAGGGGACGACAGGGACCCAGAGCCTCCGGCTCCATCTGTAGATCAGGCGTGGGATGGATCTGAAAATATCACAGGTAAGCAGTGATGGTTCCAAGAGAAACCAGAAGTTTGAGGGGGCTGCAGATAGGGGCAGAAGCCTCTCCTGCTCCTCCACTCACTGGCCACTCTGTCCCTGGGGGACTGCCCCTGGCAGAGGCAAGGGGCTCCTGGTGATGCCGTTTGTCCCGAGCATCGTGTGTGATGCCACCATGGAACTGGGGTCTTTGCCAGGAAGCAGTGCTGCTGGCACGTCCCTCAGCTCCCAGCTGAGGTCTCAGGGTCCCCATGCACGCAGACGTGTCACCCAGCCCTGCCACTAGCACGGGGCTCAGCCTGGGCGATGCTCTCCACTAAGCCGTGACAGTTTGAGCTAATACTTGCGGAGAAGTCTCCTTTAGTGGAATTTAGTCCGTGCCCCCCTGGCAGTACAGATGACCTAGTTAGTGAAAACACGTGTCCTGTTTGAGGAAGGACACATTATTTAGGGTTCTTCCCCAGCCCCCAAGCAATTATGTGGTTTTGCAATGAAACTGCCAATGCACGCAGCCCACCTCTGTGAGGAAGCCCAGCTCCGTGACACTGTGACCCAGCCTCAGCAGCCTGCAGTGACGATGCAACTATTTGCAGAAAACATATTCTTCTAGCACTGTTTGGCTGCAAAACTCCATCCTTCCTCCAAAAACCAGGCCACAACAGCCTGTGCCTTCTTCTCATCCCCCTTGGTGTGACTCACACTGTCTGAAGCCAGGGAGGAAGGCTCTGCCCAGGCTGCAGGGTACCGCCCGTGGCTGCCCAGCCTTCAACGCAGGCTCCTCTGAATATCAGCGGACCCAGGCTCAAACGTCCTCATTAGCTTTCACAGAACTTCCAACAGCAGTTTGCAGTCAAGGTCCTAATTCGTAAAGCAATTAATGGATCAAGCCTTGCTACTTCAAAGAATGAGCTCTGCTATTTGTGTACGAATCTTGAAGCTTGGGACAAGCTCAGGTGAGCTGCAGGCAAAACACTTCCACTCAGAGGATAAGACCACAGAGCAATTTTCTAAGAAGATCAAGCAAACCTAAAGCCTGACAGTATTAAAAGATCTTACAATGTTCCCCCCCCTTTATTTTTCCAGAAAGTTTAACAACATTCACAGCTCAAGTGTTACATTTATTCCTCAACTCTTAAAAAATAATTTTGCATCAGCCAACCCATCTACTCTAAGCCAGATTCTCGTTCCAGATATCCAAGACCACTGCCAGGGAGAGGCTACCTGCCTCTCAGCCACCTTTCCATGGTACCTGTGGAGAGCACCACATCAGCAGCTACAACCCAAGCCCAAAGTAATGCTCTGTGCCACAACGGGGTGTCCAGGGGAGCATGCTACGGCCATTTTATCCACGTGTACGTTTTCTGAAACTCATCCTGGAAACTCATCCTTACCCAAGAGCACACCGAGACTGGGCTTCAGCCCTTCGCAAGGGACTACACAAAGCCTGGACACATTTTCTCACCAAAATCCTCAGGACAGGGAAGAAGCAGTGCTTTACTGGTACCCAGTCTAGTTCTGCTCACATTATGCCTAATAAAAACATACCATGCTCCATACCAAGCAGTCTTCAACTCATTTTCATAGAGCACTATTGCTGCAGGTCTCATCCCAGCATCCAAAGTAACACCAATTTCCACACAGCTCCGTTTCAAAGCAGTCATTTTGTGCTGGGAAGATTGCTGCTGCTCCCATTCTCACCACACAAACCTCTTTGAGATTCGACCTTTTAGAACAAAACTGGTAGGAAGGAGCAGAGCATTTCTGCCGAAAAGGGAGTCGCGTGAAAGGGGTGCTGCTCCACGCCTCTGCGTCCAGAGCTTCGGGAAGGGGAGAACATTGCTGCCTGTAATTGAAACTGCAGGGAAGACTTAGGGACATAAAATGTAATTATCCACAGTGGAATGGAGCCAAGATTAGCAATCCTACTTCTGGCCATTTGAAATTCCCATTAACTTTTCCACATGCTGATGGTGTTGGTTGTGTGTCTTGCTGGCTGCTAGATGCAGCACTTCCAGGAGCAAGCCATGGGCACCCTCTCATAAGGGTCTTGAATCACCTGTAGAGGAGGAGGTGAGGGTCTAGACTTCAGACAAGGCCTTCTCCAAGGGTCTGTAAGATCTCCCTCCCTACTGCCAAAGGGGGAGGTATGGGAACACCTGCGCCAGTTGCACCATGCTCCTATAGAGCTGAGGCAGCTAGGAGATGGTTAAGGTTCCTTTCGGGGGCTTTGGAAGATGCTCTGGGCGGGCACCACAATTCAGAGACTTCCTGGACCACAGCTGGTGGGACTGGATGGCCCTCAGCCCACCTCGGCCTCCTCCTCCTCCTCTCCCCGCACTCCACCCCAGCGGGCTGCACAGCACCCAGCTGCTCGCGTCCAAACAGTGCCGTGCACAGCCTGTTCCCTCACACCATATGCAGACACCACAGAGCAGGGGATCTGGAGAGGGCAGCAAACTCCAACGGGCCAGCTTGTGTCCTCAGCTGGCTTGAAACCCTCTTGTTGGGTCCCAGACCGCTTCCCTCGTGCCCCCACCATCTGGGGCAGGACATCCACTGCCAAGCTCCGCCTGGCCGAGACATCCACCTGCAGCACCAGGAGGAGGACACTCCCTGGTGAGCGGCTTTTGTTTCCTTACCCTGGCCCCTGACTCCTTGAACACCTACAGGGAGCGGAAAGCATTGCTGGGGGTGCCCCGAGCAGCGACCACCCCCTGCTCTGCTCCTCACGTGAGATCAGTATAAAATCTATACATTTTTGTGAAATCCTCGGTGCAGACCGGTGAAGATTTACCAGGGGATCCAGAGCCTGTTTGCAGCAAGTCCCTTCCACCCTCACAAACCAAACCGGCCCAGTCCTGGCACCGACACGGTGCCGGCTGCAGCCTCCCACATTCCCTGGGCTTTTCTCCCAGCAGCCGTCCCCTCACGATTTTCAGGGCTCTTTTCCCGTGGAGCCTTCTCCCTTGCCTCCACGTGACCATCCGCACCCAACTTTTGGGATTGCCATCCCCACCGCCCTCCAGCGCCTCCTGCCTCACGGTGCCTTGTCTCCTCACCGCTTCGGGTCACGGGAAGCACACAAAGAACACGGGACATTGCTATACACCCGGCACTGCTTTCACTGTGAGGAGATCTGAGCTTTGCATGCACCTCTGGCATTTGCTTCTGCCCCCAGGAGGCTGCTCGCAGGCCGGGGCTTCATACAGCAGGGACCAGCCTCTGATGGGAAACGCATTGTACTTTCCCCATTTTAAGTGACAAGAGAGCGATGAAAGCGCTGCGAGCCCCCTTACCTCCACCAGATGAGGCGTCGGGTTGAAGCCACACATGTTGCACACCTGCTGCCGGCAGGTCGTGCAGGTGTTGTAGTTGGGGGGCTCGCCGGAGCCCACGTTGATCTCCGCCTTGCAGAGGGGGCACAAGACCCTGGCTTTCGGCACTTCCTTTGGCTTAACGCCCGGCTCCGGTTTGCCTGCTTTGGCAGCCGGCGCAGCCCCAGCCCGGCTCTGCGCCCCCAGGGCTTTGGGACCAGCTTCCTTGCTGGCGTCACTGAAGACGATTTTTGGAGGCACTTTGCCAGAAGACTGCTGACTTGGAGCGGGGGCCTCTGGCTGAACAGACATGAGCGTGCTCGCCTGGGTCAGGAGGGAAGCTCCGAAGCCGAAGAGCTTCCCCGTGAGCCCCTCCTGGGCTTGTTCAGGAGCCCCAGCACCAGGGGCGGGGGGTTTGGGGTCTCCCACCGCCTTTCTCTGCTCAGAGGAGGAAGGTTTTGCTTGATGGTGCTGCGGGGAGGACCTTGCCGCTTCCCGAGGAGCGGCGGCTTTTGGCTGGCCATGCTGCTCCCTCTGCGGTGCAGCCGTCTGTGGTTTCTGGGTCTCAGGCAGTGGGACAGCGGTGGTGGCACCAGGACGGGCGCTTGTCTGGGTGGGTGCCGGGGTCTTCTCCTGGCCCGCCGGGAGCTTGGCTGGGGAGTGGGACGGAGACGGCGAGGGGGAGTGCAGCTGCTGCTGGCTTTTGGAGCGTGGGGCAGTGGTCATGTCCATCCCCAACGCCCTCTGCATCTGGCAGTTCAGGCACAACCATTCCTTCACCTGTGGGGCAAGAAGAGGACACGGGGCGGTGAGCGACCGTCAGCAAGCAAGGCGCAGCCAGCACGTGCACCACCAGGTCATGGCTAACGAGCTCTGTAAGCAAAATCCTATGTAGCTAAGTTATCACCCTCCCCCCCAAAAAACAAACAAACAAGCAAACATTTCAGCACTGTGTTCTTCGCACAAGTGTCTTGCAGTCACGGGGAACAGACCCCATCTGTCACAGGTACCTACAGCATAACAGGCATGTGCTGAAGCAGGCTTTAATTAGCTTTGTTTTGCTTCCAAGGCTTCTGCTGCAAAGCTCTTGCTAGCTATAAGGCTTTCGTCCCCCCAGCTCTCTCCTGGTGGAAGAGGGCTCTTGATGCGGGTGCAGAAGCTGGAGGGAGAAGGTCCTGGAAGCCCACTTCTTCTCTTGGTTGGGGCCTCCCTAACCCCATGAAACCTCCTCCCAAGCCTGCGCCCTTCAAGGCAAGCAAATGGCGTCTACAAGCAGTCCAGAAAACAGCCAGGGCCACCTCCGGGGTGAGCACAGGACCTGCAGAAGGTCCAGGGATACCGGGGGCAGAAGGAGCAGCTTCTCCACAATGCATCAGCTCCTCTGGGTGGGCACAACACCGGCGTGGGAGTGAGAGGTTAATTCCCACTCTTGCAAGGACAAGTCAGAGGATGCAAATGAAAAACGTAGTGCTCCCTGGCTAAGTGGAGATAAATGAAAGACTTCCCCCCTTGAGAGACGTTCCCTGTGACACACTAATGTCTGAATTAAGTTAATTAAAGAGGCCGTATGAAAGCTGCGAGCCTTCTAATATGAGGAATCCCCGGGATGCTCTGCAGCTATGCAAATATTAACGTATAGCACAGGATAACCAGGTCTGCTTGCAGAAGATTTCCCCAAGAAAAGCAAAGCACGGGGCCAAAAAGAACCAGAGCGTTCTCCAACTCTGCTCCATCTTCCATCCCTGGGTCTCCAAAGCTCCTTCCCACACCCTACAGAACCGGTCACACATCAGCTCCAAGCTCTTCTCACTCTGCCATGCCCACTGCTTGCTGAGCTCCCGTGCCCCAAACCCTGTCACTTCTGCTCACCCTGTCCGCCCTCCAGGCCCTCAGCAGTGTGACCACGTGCAAGGGGTGCTGCCTGCTGCCCAAACCACCACCCGACGTGAGCCACCCCAACCGCATCCTCCCCATTTAGCTACATCGCAAGGGGCTGTTACAGCCACTGATATTTATTAGACTTTATAACTTCTTGTGGTTTTGCGATCACTGTTCTGAGCCACAAACTGAAGATGTGCAGAACTCCTCACATTATTTTTGCGTTCTTGTCCCTCGGCGTTTTTCCCCGCTGCGCTATTTCAGGAGAGTGGCTCCTGAACTCCCATCAGCTTTGCGTGCTATCCCCATCAGCTCTGATTAAGGGAGAACCAATCCTTTCTATTCAGGTTCTCTCTCCCCCACAAAGTTCCCAGTATCTAAGAAATGCAAATCTTCCCTCTCTGCGTAATCTTCTTATCCACACTTTAAGACCCTAGGGCTAGGTAGTGGGGAAAGAGCAGATCTCCACCGTGCAGAAGTGCTCCCTGACACCAGGAGGTCCCCCAGTCTCCTGATGGCCACAAAAGCAGAGTATGGGTCAGGGACAAGCCACCAGGACAGTCCTGAGCCCAGAGGCTTGGGAACAATGGGATAATTGAAGCTTTTTCCACTTAAACCTGGTTCATGTGCATGCCTACAAGCTCACTTGCATGTGTACATGCATACAATCAATGGTGCTTTGCAACCAAGACAGGAAAAAAAAAGTGTTCCAATCAGACAGAAGTGACCAGACAGTTACCAGTGTTTCAGCGAGCACATGCTGTGGAATACCGAGGAGAAAACTCGAGGGGATACAGCGGTGTGGTGGGCTCCCCGTGTGAATGTCTGAGACGTGACTTCACGTGGGGCTACCGCACTGCCTGGCCAGCCTCTCTGCGACGTGTGGCCTATGCAGATCAAAGACAATTGAAAGGATCCTGGAAGAGTGAAGGTTGGTAACCCAACCCCTGAAAGTCTTGATTTGGCGGAGTACTGGGTGATTAAGACTCAAACATATGAAATGATGGGCGACTCAGGTGGCTTGCATCACCTTCCTCTGCGTGCTAACCTTCTTGCCCGCCGACCAACCACGGAGGAGTGGAAGATGCACAGGAAACACGACAGAAACAGAGGCAGGAATATGGAAAGAAGTTTTCCTACTACTTCTACATTAGTGCCAACAGTCAGGGTAAGCAGCAAAACGAAACACCCATCAAGGAGAAGAGGAAAACCTAAAAAGATCGAAAACTCAAGGTCCAGCTCCCATCGCTGGAATGCTGAAGTCACCATTACGCTCTGAAATACCAAGAAGCAAAGTTATGCTTCCGTGAACAGCCTTGGACTGGCTGTGCAGAGCATGCTAGTCTCCTTCAGCTGACGAAATTTGACTGCAGAAATACTGAAAAATTCGAAGAAAATTGGAGTGCAAAATGATGATTCTGAAACAGAACCAATCCCTCAATAGGGAGTGAACGAGGCTGGCTAGAAGGGAAGGCGACTGCTGTGCAAAAAAAAAAAAAAAAAAGGCACAATTGGAAATATAAAATCAAAAATTATCAGAGCTCAGCACACCAGTATCAACTGATGGAAACAAGAAGCTGTGAAGTACGTAAACCGTATGAAAACACAGGAACTTCATGAAAAAGTCTGTTGGGGAGCAGCAGAAAAGATTTATCACGTGCATCATGGACAGAGGCTACCCGAGGAAGGACACAGGTCCATTACTGGATGCAGAAGGTAACGCTGCTAATGAGAAAGATATGGTGGAAGTGCAACAATTACTGCTGGTAAACATTTGGAAAGAAGCAGGATAATACTCATCTCAAGGATGAAGCATTTCCAACTTATTAGCAATTGAGACGAACATTCAACAACATCTACCAGCGCTAAGGATATTTAAATTTGGCAGATCTGAATAATTTTGCATCCAAAAGATCTGAGAGAGCTAAGAAAACTGCTGCATGCTGATGTTAAAGTGCACTGAGGGAATTTTATAAGACTGCATGTCTTCTGCTTAAACACCAAGCCAGCAAGGGTATGACCTGAACAGGCCAGCCAGCCATCTAAGACAGAAAGATGACACTGGAGTCATGCAGCAGAGAACTGAAGGGCAAGCATATATGCCAGTCAACGTGGTTTTAGGGAAAATAGGTCATGGAAAGCAAACCTGATTTTATTCTCTGCTAAGAATGCAGATTTGGTATTAGTAATGAATGGAAGCAATATACATGATGTCCAAAAGGTGTTTTAACCTCATAATAAGTGACATGCTGACAAAAAAAAAAAAAAAGCCCTACAAAATACTGAATATGCTAAATGGATTTCAGAGTAGTTACCTGGCAGACCTAGAGGACAACAAGGGCTTACTACTGCTTAGGTACCTCTCTAGTAGGGTCCTGATCTCACTGTGGCAATATCACCACATCACAGAGTTCGGTATAGCAATAAATATGGATGCAGCCGAGTCTCTGCTTCCTGCAAACCCGAGCTGGCTCCATGCGGTGGCACGAAGCTGGAGGTGGGAATATGGAGGTGGCTCAGCCTCTGCTTCCAGCACCAAGGGAGCCGTTCCAGAACCGTGAACGGTTCAACACCGACATTTAAAAAACATTAGTACAACTCTGCAAAAGATATAGACCGGATCTGTAAAAGCAATTTTAGGAGAAAATGTCTGAAATGAGAGAATTAAAGAGGTTGATCTTTTTAGTTTATCAAAGAGAAGATTAAGAAGTGACTTGATTACGACAGAGCTCCACATTCAGAGGAAACAATATCAGGTACTAAAAGGTTCTTAATTAGGCATAAAAAGGCATAAAAAGAACTAATGACTGGAAATGGAAGCCAAATATATTAAGCATCATTTTTAACAGCAGATGTTTCTAGCCATTAAAGCAAATTATACACATGCTGTTGGGCTCGGTACAAGGCTCATGGAGGTAAAACTTATAAGGCCTTTCATCTCTAGGGGATTTAGTGCCCAAACTCATCTCGCCAGCTCTGAAAGTTTGAACCATCCAGTGCGACGGGATGCACGGGGGGGCCAAATCCTGACCCTCTGCAGGTGGGCTCGGTACAGGAGAGCGGTGCTTTGCAGAGGTACACAGGGAGGGCCAACATGCGGCCCTGTGTACTGCAGTTCACCAGTCCCTCTAGAACAACACCCAGGAAGCCGCCCAACTAAAAGCGACTTGATACGAAACGATGATGGAGATGGCTTGTTGAGCTCGTGGGATTTTCGCCGTTATTCTACCACCACCTCTTTTAGGCAGTTATGCGGAGACGGCCTGCCCCCTGGATCTGTTAGCAGGAGAGGCTGGTGATGCGCAGGTTGTTTGGATCTCCTGAGGCAAGACAACACGGCCGTGAAGGCCTCCTAAGCACAGTGCTCGGCCTTCGCAGTAGGCAAGAGCTTTAAAGTGAGCTGCAAACAGAAAGGCTTCAAGCAAACGCCCATGATCTCTTTGAGCCAAAATTTAGGACCATAATGAAGAATAATTCCATCTTTACCACAGATTGGCTATTCGGGACCGCTTGGAGGTGATGCAGAAGGCTGTCCTACTGGACAAGCGGACGAGGACAGGAGAGCATTAGATGACTATTTGAGATTTGGGAGACTTGGTGGCTCCTGACAAGCTCTGCCCATTCACACCTCCCCGCAGCCACAGCTCTCCATACAGGAGGCCATTGGGCACGTCAGGAGCACAGTTACTTGTCTGAAAGGGTTATTTTAGGCTGGCACCAGCAGCTTCCATGTGATCTCAAGTAAGAGGTCCCATGCCGGTTGGCCACTTTGAACAGGACAGGGAGAGACACAGCCTGCCCTCCTTTCCTGGCATGAGAAAACTGGGTGCACAGCCAGCTGAAAAACGGGACAAGTTCATTGTCAAGCAAAGGAAAGGAACGTGGGTTTGCTCCAAGTTGTCCAAAATGTGTATTTAACATTCTACAGATTTGGAAATCCTGGAAAAACGCATTTGGGAACCACAAGACAGCAAGCCTCTGGAAGGAGTTTTCCAACTCCAGGCCTCCAGGAGCCCCAGCTCACAAAGCCGACCCCCAGCAGATGTGCCCGAAGACCATGGTCCCATCTCCCTCGCCACCTTTCCTGGGCACCAGAACCTCCAGAGCCAGGGTGGTATAAAAATAGCCAAAGCTGTAATTTGGTAACGAAGGTACTGCGTTAATCGCCCTGAGGGGAGGCTCAGTGCCAGGGATCACTGACTGGGTGAAGAAGGGGTTCATCAATGGGTGCTACTGGCTGTCCCGGAGGAACGCTGCAGCATCCCAGCATCTTCCTGGAGCTGAAGAGCTGCCAGGGACATGCCTTGAGTGTCCTCACACGCCTTCAGCTCATCAGCTTAGCCTGCAGCTGAAGAACCACCATCTAAAGAAATAAGCGAGTCAGCGAAACGTCCCTTCCTTGCAATGCCTCCCGGATCAGCTCTGGAGGAGCTCTCCGGGGGCACGTCTTACATTTTGTAGCATCGCACCAAAATCTGCCAGAGCTATGCGCCGTGCAATTAAAGGAACAGCCTGATCCAAGAGAACAGGCAACACTATGCGACAGCCTCCAGCTAGGGGGGGGGAGCAGCAAGCTACGGCGGGGGGCTGGGGGTGCTGCAGGGCAGGCAGAAGGTGGGAATTGCAGGGGGAGAGCAGGGAAAGCTCAGCAAAGCCTGGAAGAGCTCCTGACAAGCGAGAAAAGCTAATGGTACCACACAGAGAAGGCTTCCCGCACCATCTCAGGCTGGCTGGTGGAGAGCAAAACAAATACAAATATATATATTGTTCTGAAGATTTTGCCCATTTCTCCTGTAGCAGCACAGGGACAGCTTACCCCAGAGCTCACCTATTCACAGCAGGGCAAGCAGCTCTCACTGTTTGGATCGGTGCACAACCTGCACACAAGTGAGACAAGAGCCCTGCAAAACACCCCCTGGGAGGCTGCAACGTGGAGCACCAGCCAGGGTCCCACCTAGGGGAGCAGGCACGAAGGAGAAGAGAGCAGCAGGGGACAAGGTCTCTGCAGGCTCCCCTGCAGCATGGCTGGAGCCGATGGCTGTCCCAGCGTGGCCTCAAGATGGGCCAAAACGCATGCCAGCTCCACGCCAGTACACACAGGGACGTGGGCTGAAGTTTCCTGGTCAAGATGTAAAGCATGCTTGCACAAGGACGCAGCGCTCCGGAAGGACCGTGCAATTAGGGGTGTTCAGGCACTTAACTGGCAAGGGGATCAGTCAGCGAGGCACTTCTGAAAACAGCCACCTTATGCTCAGCTTTCTCTTCAAAGATATCAAAACAAATAAAATCCACTCCTCGGCACTTCTGTCCAGAAGGGGAAGCCACAGAAGCCCTCGGTAATCATTGTGCTAGCGCTTGCCAGGAAATAATCAACCCGTGCTGGCGAGCAGGAACAAACCCCCAAAACTCATCTCCTTCACTGCAAACAACAGATGGGAAATTGCATTTGTCCAGAGAACCAAGCTGCAGAGTAAGACAGCGCCATTTCACCCTATTAGTCATTTATTAACCAATTTTCCCCTAAGAAAGCCTCTTTCTCTAGTTAGCACCCCCCAAACTAACTGAGAGCGAGTCTTCTCCCGCTGCTTTCAAAACGACCAGGAACCACAAACGGGTGCCATCTCTTCTGCGCACAGCAGAGGAAAAGGCAGCAGAGTGCACGCAATGTGCTCCTGCGGGGAGATTGCTGCTGGGATACAGGCAGGGCAGGAAAAAGGCTGCTGGAGACGCCTTGCATGTGTGCATCACAGCGCACACCTCTGTCCCCGGGGCGGCCGCCCCTGCCACCCCCTGCCCATGCACAACAGGATCTGCACGCCCTCCTTCCACACACCACACAAAGATTAAGCAAACATAAATTAAAAAAAAATAAAAATAAAAAACATCACCGAACAGCTTTGCAACTAACCTTGGCCTGCCGTCACAGGCAGGGTGGTGCTCCCCCTGCCAGGTCCCCATCGCCAGTGCGCTGAGGGAGCCGCTGCCTCCTGGGTGAAGGCAAGAAACCCATGCCCCGGTCGGGGTTAACGGGTGGCAGAGCCCTTTCTGTAGCCAGACCCTACACTCTGATCCTGCCGGGGTGCCCCCAGCCTCTCCTCCCTGGTCACGGGGCCCCCGTCACAGCACGATGCTGCCCAGCCCTGCAGCCTGCAGTGCCATGGCCCTGGGCAAAGGGACAAGTCCTTCCACTTCATTAGCGAATGTTTCTTGTGCGATTTGCTGCCTCACTAGCTCCTGTTTAGACAGCCTTTGTTCTCCTTCCGTGGGAGCACATGAAAGGTTCGGACGCACAGATGTGCTCGGAGGACGCTTTCCTCCACACGTGGTCACGGGGAGCTGCGCAGAGCTTTCCCCCCAGGGTTTCACCTCGTGAGCTTGCAGCATGGACGTGCTTTAAGTGCAGCTCCAAGCCCCGCAGCTGCAGGGCCTCGACACGAGCCCTCGCGCTCCTGGGAAGCCTAATGGATTGCTTTGCCTCATTTTGCTGCTGCTCCGGTACCCTGCGGCGACGCATCCCAACATCGGGAGCCTCTGGGGCCCTGAGACTTCTTTGACTTCTACAGAACTAAAATAGCAACCTAGGAAGAGCGAGGGGCCTGGTGTCAGTGCCCAGAGCACGGGTTTCCCTGGGCATGAAGGGGAAAGCTGGCAGCCGAGCCCAGCAGCAGCATGATTCCCCCCCGTTGCAACGCACAGGGGTTGCTCTCGATACGCAGCCTGAAAGCAGATTAACTTAAAAGCAGCCCGCTTTCCTGTCGGTAGTGCGGAACAAACCCTCATTCATTTGCTGCACG
Source organism: Anser anser (assembly GCF_964211835.1). Lineage (NCBI taxonomy): Eukaryota > Metazoa > Chordata > Aves > Anseriformes > Anatidae > Anser > Anser anser. The sequence continues at coordinate 7,987,258 of NC_139733.1, forward strand.
GCTCCGCGTGGCTGCTCCGAGCAGGCCCTGTTGCAGCCTTGCCACGAGTTTTTGGTTCCTCTGGGGATGCTCCTCAACAAGCACAGCACCTGGAGGCCGCACCTGCAGTGCAGGGAACGAACCCAATGAATGACCCTGAGTACCTCAAGGTCCTTTTAGGCGTCAAGTTTTGCCCCGTCTACAGATGTCACACAATTGATTTTGCTGTTTTGCTCATTACAAACCGGGTGGGACATAATTTTTTAAAATGATACAGATAATCCTGGGTGCTGACATAAATAGTACAAAATATTTTCAGAGAGAGCCACAGAACAGCCATTTCTGCCTCCCATCCTCTCCAGACTGAAGCAGCCAAGTTATGCCTCGTTTGTCCCGGTCCAATGCACTTTTTTTTTTTTTGGAGAAAACCGACTGGAATGAACAGCTTGGGCAAGGGAACAAACTGGAGTGGACCAATGCAGCAAAGCAGAATGCATTCTGTCTTTTTATTGCTATGGATTAAATATGTAACGGATGCTCTTGCAGAATGTAAGGCCTGAAGACAGACAAGCCATTGCACAACCTTTTTACATACCTAAACAGAGTTAATTACTCAATTATTTCACATAAACCTAAGTTCCCTGCCATGAATAATTCTCAATCTAGCCAGCCACAGGACTGGTGAGGCACAGATCTATGGCCGTAGCAAAGAAGATGCGAGCTGATGCAATGGCCCTGAGACACCCCAAAGCTGCCATGACCTGACCTTCGTTAAGAAGTCCTGACCCAACCGTCACCCTGCAAGAGTTCCTCAGGGTAGGGGATGACTTGGGGTGAAAAGGTTCATCCCACAACTCAAATTTAAAAAAAAAAAAAAGAAAAAAGAAAAAAAAAGGCAACTCCTGCTATTAAGCACTGGCCAAAGGAGCAACAGCATGAGCTGCCCCCAGCTGAAATCACTCACACTGAAAATCACCGAAATTGCCTGAAATCACTCCCACAGCCTGTGCCATTGTTTGGATTTTCGCGCTGCTCAGCAGATGCAGGTATCGAACAAAGTAGACAGCCACAGAGCGAGGCAGGACCGGGTCACGTCCCCTCCTGCCCCCGCTGCATGTCCCTGGGTGCCAAATTCGGTCCTTACACTTCCCAGCAGTCGTGGGTTTACTGGGTGGGCACTAGAAGGTGGAATATCGGGGCTTTAGCTTAACCATCCTGACTGTTAGCGAGCAGTCCCAACACGTTAACCTAAAACTTCTTGCAGTTTCAGTCTGCTACTTGCTGTCCCCTTCCCCAGAGGACAGAACTGCAGCCTGGGACTGGCGGTTCCCCACTGGGTGCATTTGTCTGGAGGAGCCATCCATGCACCAAGGCCACGAGGCAGTGACAGGCACCTCCTCGCTGCAGAACGGGGTCCTGGTGTCTCCAGGGCATCCCCTTAGGCACAGCTCATGGCCACGTGTGCCTCCAGGTCCTGCTTGCAGTGGGAACAGCCTTTCTACAGCAGCGTTGCTATTCCTGTCCCAACGTACCCAGACACGGTGTGCTAGTGATCACCTGCTAAGTAAAAACCACACCATTTCTAACACAAAAATCTGCAAAGAATTAGAAGTGAACAGATACCTGTAAAGCCACGCCGCTGTTAATTGTATTTTCCTAGCTGTTAAATACTCCTCTAAAAAGGGGGTGCTTAACTGCAAGCCTGTCTACAACAGCAATCACCCTTTCTTCAAGGAAAAAAAAAAATACTAACACATGAAAATGCAAAGCAAGATTAAAACGGGTCTTTCAAATCAAGATTTTTTTTTTTTTTGCGTGCCATGGAGGTCTAAATCAAAAGACCCCAAAGAGTTGCACAAACTCTTCATCAGAAAGCACCCTGCTATGTCCTACTAGCTTTGTTCTGCTCAGAGGACAGGCCAAGTCCTTGGTTACAGAACCAGAAACTTCTACAGAAGAGAAAAATGTAAAATAAAAATTGCTCAGTTAAAAAAATTATACCCCGGAAGCAAAACTTTCCTCTTTCTGGTCACTCTTCTCCCACTGCTTCAGGGTGGGTGCCCAGCAGAGCCAGCCTGGACCACGGCCCTCAGCACCGGCACGTTGCGTCCTCTCGTTTGGGAGGAGAGCAGAGAGCTGCTCCAGCTGGGGGTCCTGCAGAAGGCATGCAGGAGCTGAGAGGAACCAGCATCCAACAGAAGCTCAAATTAACTTGTTAGGCCAAGAGGAAAAAAAAAAAGCTTCCCTTACTTGCTGATTTCTGATGAAAACATCGCACCTGTGACAGCCACCTCCAGACAGCTGTCCCTTCTTCTGCCAGTGCAGTGCTGTAAAGGTGCGCAGGACCAATGACCTATATGTTTCCTACTCCAGCCCAAGAGCTCAGTGCAGCACCTTTGGGTGCTAAACACGCTCAGCGCCTCCATCAGCACTGCCACCATGGCCAGAACAGGCACAGGACTGGTGGATACCTTGTGCAAGCTGAGCACTGTGTCCGTTCCGACTAAACGGAGATAAAGACGAGCAAACTGCATCGACCCAGCTGACTTCATCCCCCCTTTGATTTGCTCCAAGCTCCAAACGCCAACGAGGAACCACTTCTGGAGAGAAACACCAAGTGCTGTCCCAGTACCACAGCTTCGAGCAGAGTTAGCTTGGGTTTAAGCGCCAGCTGTCGGGGCTCTGATCCGCAGCGTGCTTTTCAGACGTGACGGCAACAGCAAGCACCGCTCTCTGCATCCTGCAGCGCTGCCCCACCGCCGTGCGCCCCAGCCTCCAGCCTGGCGGCACGGGAGCTGCGGGGACAGCGAGCGGCCGGACCCAGGCTGCAAACGAGGGACGGAGCGGTGAGGGGGAAGCAGCAGCATGGAGAGCATTTTGCACCCAAACCAACGCCGCCTTCCATGTGCCCGCCTGTTCGGGCACCGTCGCCTCCCGGTGCTTTGTGCAGCGAGGAAGTGGCGGCAGAGCAGGGGGACACGGATGGTGGCTGGAGGAGGCGGGGGCTCCGAGTGATGGTGCTGGAGACCTTCCGAGGGCACCTCCTTCAAAACCGTCAGATCCCGGGACTTGTCACCGGGGACATGCTCCCAGCACCTGCACAGAGGGTCACTTCAACGCGACCCCAGCCTCAACTAGAATTTAACACCCAGGGTTACCTATGGAAAACAATACTTCAGAAGTGCCTGCAGATCTTTCTTCCTAACTCAATAGGACAATAAGCATTGTCTGCTGAGAGCAAGTAACGGCATCCCAGAAGCCACTCAGAAGACAGATGGCAGCAGCGGCGTGCCGGTTTGGTGGTATTTTTCAAAGAGCTCTCAAATACGAAAGCCACAATCATATCATCTGGAAAATTAATATGGCAGGTCAGAACATAAGATAGAGTTTGTAAAACCGAATTTCAGCGCATTAGCTGCTCCTGTGTTTGCATGCCAAGCTCCACCAAGCACCAGGGATAGCTGCTTTTCCCCAGGCCTGACAGGCTTTGCAGCAGGGAGAGCACGCGCTGCTCATCGTGGGCAGAACGGACGCAGGCGTGCTCAAGGACAAGCCTCTCCCCACAATAAGCGTGTTTATGATTGCTGAGGAATCCAGAGACTCAGGTAATTCAACTCTTTGCCAGGTCCCCAGGGTACCTTGTCACAGAGCACTAGTTTTTAGCAAGACCTTCCCACTGGACCCGTGCTGTATCTGCTGGGCGCCACGCTCTGCTCAAGACCTTTACAGCACAGTGCAGCACCTTCCTGGAGGGCAGGAGCAACGTGAGGTGTCCCCAAGGACAGAAAGACCTGGTGGCATGCCGGAGAGTGCAGGAGGGACCGAGCAGAACAGATGCGTGGACCACAGCCGTGCTTATGCTGGTTTGGGAGGAGCTATGGCCCCGAGGAGCTGCAGCCACATCTCCTCCCAGCCCTGCTTGCGGCAGTTCAGCACCTGCAGCTCCCCCTTCCCACGTCTTCATGCACTGGTGTACTGCACCAGGCAAAAACCTATTAAACCAACACCCCCCTGGGTGCTCCCGTTTGTTAGCACCAAGCCCAGCCACGGCCCCACGCTGCAGAGCGGCGCAGCCAACCTCTTGCAGTGATATACGTGCACACCTGTAGGTTTGCATCCTTTCCAGGGGACATTTGCTGAGCCCATACATCTTGCAAAGCTGGGTTCCGTGCAACGACAAGCTCTTTTGCTCTTTGGGGACAGGGCTTCAAATAGCTGCTTGCTTGCGGCAATTAAACGGGAAGAGCGCTGCCGCCGACTCCGAGAGCAGGCTGTGCTGTGACTGATGCAAACGCCGTCTGTAGCGCTCTGATAAGGACAGCGGATGATTCACAATAATCCAGACTTTGCTAAACGCATGAGCCCAAGCCTTTGTGCTTCTCCTTCCTCGTACCAGGAATGCGGTGTGTCACGCTCAGCAGAGGGGCGCGGGGCACCAAAACTCCCTTCCCGCAGGACCGATGCGTGCGCCTGTCCCCTTCCAGCCTCCCCTGGCAGCAAGGAGCCGGCCGGCCCAGCCCCAGGGCTGCAGGCAGGAGGACGAGCAGGCAGCTGGAGGGAGCAGAAGGTCAGCACTGGGCCTGCTTCCCATCCTGGGGGAGTTCCAACAGATATTTCGTGCCCAAATTAAGCCCACCAGTGCTGGGTGCTGCCTCGCCTTTGCACTCCGGCACCCAGCCACGCACCTGGAACTGGCCCTGGGTGCCTGGGAAGATGCCCGGGGGTGTCACAGGCAGAAACGAGCTCCCGGAGCCAGCAGAGCGCTGCCTTCCCCCAGCACCCACCCCCGGCTGTCGTAGCGCCGTGCTGCATCCCTGCCTTAACTCGTTTCGACACACATTTAATCCCACAGACCTGCTGCGTAGTCTATTCCGATCCCATTAAGACCACATTTCCCTCTCTACATTTTCCTACTGAGCCATTGCAACAACTTCGCTTTGATTTCCCTCAGAGAAAAAAAAGCCAAGCCAACGCACAGCATATTTACAAGGCGAACCAAATCCAGAGCTGAAAAAAATCCCACCCTTCGGCTGTCCTCGATCAAAAGGTTTGCAGTCTAGATAAGACCGCGTTTCAATCAGAGCTCAATTAACCAGTTTTCATAGTCCAATTAGCACCACACCCCTCCGGTAAGCGCTGCCCAGGGGCAAAGCCTCACGTTATGTCTCCGAGACTGGAGGCAAGAGCCACGAGCAAGGCTCCGTGAGCTTAAATTCCAGCTGCGAGGAACACCTCGGCAGGCGCGACCTGCTGTTGTGATGCCTGCAGACACCTTGCTGCTAGCACAGGGCTATTTTCGGAAATTCCTGATGCTTTCACGCTACCTAAATCCACTTTTAGCCTGTAAGCACTAAAATGCAGCCGTGCCCCAGCAAGAGGTGGGGGGGTGGTTAGGAAGAAGCAAGCTCGGAAAACCAAGCCGGGTTTCTGGTGTGAGGAGCCCACACGGCTCTATAAATAACGACGGCCATCGGCTAAAATTCAGGTCAAAAGAGATGCTGCTGGGCAGCACCCGACACCCTCAGTGCTGGCGGAAGCCCCGGCAGCAGGAGTTAGGTGGGCTGCAGCTCCTCCTGCGACTGGTCTCATCCCGCACAGGGACATCCCGGGAGAACAGGAAGAAAAATAAAAACAAAAAAAACCACACAGCAAAGCTTGAAAACCCGGGGGAGCTGCTGGCGCTGCCCCTAGCAGCACCCTCTCTGCTGTGCAGAATGCAGCTGCCCATCGTCCCGCTGGGTTTCTCCTTACAAAGCCCAGTGAAGGAGGAAAGCACGTCCCCAGGCAGCTTTCCTTTCCTTTTAACACCAAAGGGGTACGCTGGGACCTGCTGTCCGCTCGTCGGAAGCGGCACCATGAGCAACGCCAGCCCCATTAGTCACCGGCCACCGGTTGGCCAAGCTGCTCGTGGCATTTTCTTTGAGTGGATTTCTCATTATTGGAACCGTCTATGCAGAGAGGAGCGAGAGGCAGAACACGGGAAGGAACAGCCACGATTACTCATGAGCTTTTTTTTGTTGGCTCCGGCTTGGACGGCAATCCATCGAGCAGGCACCGCGCGCGCCGCTGCAGACAGCCCGCAGAAGCCCCTGCTCAGCCTGCAGCAGTGGCTGCAGAGGCAAACAAGTCATTTATATTTAGAAAGCCTCAGCAAGTGCAAGTCTGCCGCTCTCCAGCTTCAGACCAGCTGCTCTATTCAGTGCTAGCTGCCCCAATAAAAAAAGGGAGAGCAAAAATAAATAAATAAAAAGTGCAGCTAGGAGGTGATGGCAGCACCTCACTGCGACGCTGCAGACACGGGATGAAGTGGGGACTGGCATGCTCGGCGCACAGATAAGGGGATTAAGAGGTGAAGGTCATCAGCAAGGAAGGGAATACGTGCACACAACCTGTTGGTCCAGGGAGAGAGATTCAGGAGTCCTATCAATATTTTCACACCAAAAAAAAAAAAGAATTATTCCCTGCAATCACATTCAGAGCTGGCTGAAGCGGTGCGAAAGCAAACAGCCTACTCAGGATCAAGCTAGCGTGTCTCTCTTTCTACCCAACCTGACCCAGTGGAAAATTTCTCCTGGATCTGCAAAGCAACAGCAACGACAGATTGATTTTTCTGGCTTTTCCTTCTTCGTGATGTAGCTACTTCAGAAGCCATCCCAAAACGCGGGACTTGACCCAGCGCCGTGTGCCTTGCCAGCTGCAGGGCGCGATGCCACCACGCCCGCACGCTGGAGGCAGCACCGTTTGGGCACGACGGCACCTTCACCTGCCAAAAAAACGCCGGGTGCAGCAATCGGCTTTAGGAAGAGCAGCACACGAGCACCTTGACGATTCCTGTGGCTTTCAGCCTTCATTTTCTTTCTTTGTGAAGCGATTAGCTGAACCAACACAGCTGCTGCCTCCTCCCAGCACAGGCAGCTCGGGAGCCACCGAGAGCTTCTCCTCCGCTGCTGGAAGCCAGCCGCCGCGCTCCTCGTCCTCCTGACCAGAGCTGGGGTTTGACAAAGGAAGAAATCTGGTGAAGGCCACGCACGTATAAACATGCTCCTTTCGCTCAGGGGGAAAAAAAAATAATCAAAATCTACTGAGTGCATTTGAATACTTCTGAAACTGCGTCTGATGAACACGATTTTAAACTGAAAAAAAGCACAACAGAAACATAAGGAAGAATGCAAAGATTCCCTACGATCCTAAAACAGTCCCAAGCAAACCTATTAGATGTGAGCATCATTTCAACACAAATTAAAGCACGTATTGTAATGCTGTGCCACTGCTCTTGATTAAAATCAAAACCTGTTTTTTAAAAAAAAAACAAACAACTATCATTTAGGATGGGGAGGAAATGAATTAAAAGCAACCTAAAAAATAAAATTAAGACAATACTGAAGAAATTCATTTCCCAAATTAGCAATGTGTTATGACACTTCAAACCCCCCAAGGAGCAGATAGGATGCCTGCCTCCTCATTATACCAAACAGAGCAAATCCAATCAGATGAACATGCTGCAGGATCAGGCAGAAGTCAAAAGGAACAGCATTACAAAGCATAAGATGGAGAAAAAAGATTTTCTAAACCTATTGTACTAGCTTGAAACCCAGCTATTTGCTCGCAGAGGACATGGCAGCAGTACCAGGGCGGTCCTGCAGAACAGCCTGACAAAAAAAAATAAATCCTCAAAGCCAGAGGAAAATTAGGAAAAGTTTCAACGAGAAATTAAAAAATCCTAGCAGAGCATTAGGACTGCAAGGCTGCACTATTTCATACATGGGAGTACGAGTAAACTGATAAATTTTACCACATTATTTCGTTACTTCTTCACATTTCACTTCCAGTCTTTAACGATGCTCTAGTAGCTCCCTGCTTCAAATTTCCCCAGGCTTAAAATAACCACCTAGGGAAGAGCACTGACCTTCAGAAAAATTAGTGAATGAATGGGAAAACTCGCACACCAGCACGCGACAGAATTGAGAACTACGACAGCAGTTATTTTGAGCAAGAATCTGATTATCTGCATGTAAAACTCCAAGCGACACAGAGAGGGGACAGGAACGTCTGTTTCCCCAGCCCCGCGAGACAAGATGAGCTGATGCTCAAAGAAACTCAAAGACAACAAACAAGAAACCAAACAGGGATATCTTTGCTCAGCAAGCAGGCAGCTCGAGACACGCCGCTGCAAGACGCCAAGAGGCCAGCTGCTCAGTAACGATATAAACGCATGACTTGCCTTTAAAATAAAAAGATCATCAAGCCATATGAAAAAAATAATGAAATAAAAGTGTTTTCAAAAAAACGTGCATCCTTTGGAGCATAAAGTATCACCTAATTGCAGGGTTCAGGTGTTTTGCTAGGGGTACAGTGAGCCCTTGTCTGAGACATCTGCTTTAGAAGTGACAGGATGGAGCCTGACAGACTGCAGCTCCCACACACTAACCCTGCTGTTATTTCTTTACGTGTGGGCATACATGTATTTGATATATATTAAGAGACATGCCAAGCTTATACAAACACCTTATTTCAAGACCTTGTGGCTCCCACAAGGGTTTCAGAAACCGCTACCCGTGGCTGCATCACGCCAAGCGAGCGGCGGAGCTCTCATCTCACCATACTTGTGGTTTCTGGCAGGCCACAGATTGTGCAGAAGAGGATGTACTGCGTAAAACAGTTTTTGTTGTCTTGGTTTCGGTTTTCTTACAAAATTTGACATTTCTGATGATTTAGTCCTGCTTATGAGCCTTGAAAGCAGAAAGAGAAGTTAGAAGGATGTATCTACCCCAGCCAGAGTAGAGATGTGAACTATTCCTGCGAAAATGTATTTACTTGTAAGCAAACACAACTGGAAAATATAACCACAGGAAATCACATCATTGGAAATGATCACATCACCGTGCACCAACCTTGCTGCACCTGCAGGGCTTAAGGGATCAGACTGGATATAGGAAGAAGTTTTGTACCGAGGACAGGCAAGCCGTGCAGCAGGCTCAGTCGCCATCCTTGGAAGTGTTTGAGACCCAACCGGATAAAACCCTGAGCTATCTCACTTGATCTCTGCTTTGAGCAGAAGTTGGATGAGATGACCTCTGGAGATGAGGGATGCTCAGGAGCTGCTGCAATGACCCACCTTGGGGAGGGCTCCCGGCTCCCCAGTACCACCGAGCTCCTGGTGCCCACCTCGAGCTGCGTGGTAGAGGGTACACGTGGCACTGACCCCAAAAACTCAGACAACAGCAGTGGTTTTAGCAGAGGTATGGATTTCAGAGCTGCTCCAGGCAAACGGCTACACCTGTCCATGTCCCATCCCTGTGCTGAAATACCCTGGCTTGCCTCTGGCTCGCTCTGTTCTCTGTGGCTTTTCCCCAAATCCCTGCATTATGGAAGGGATCTTCAGAAGTTGCCTGGACGTGGTCCTGGGCAACCTGCTCTGGGTATCCCTGCTTGACAGGGGACAGGGGGTAGGATCAGATGGACCCAGAGGTCCCCACCGGCCTCAGCCATTCTGCAACTGCGATAACTTGACTCCTATCACCAAGGGATACAGCAGCCGTGTAAACCTGCAAGCTGCCTCCCTTTCGCCCTTTTCAATGCCACCAGATTGCTGCAGGCACCTTTCTGTGTCATTGTGTGATAGCAGCAGAAGTAATAATGGAAGTAAGGAAAGCAAGTGACCCCAGGCCGCAGCTGCTGTCCCCCCAGCAGCCAGTCCCTTGAAGAGGACGACAAAGCAAACACCTCCACTGGACAACCCTTGGGTTGTGCTAATTGTGGTGAAGCTCTTGGGGCACCCGCAATGGGAATCCTGCAACCTCTATGGAGCCTTCTGCTGGGATCTGAGACCTTATCACGATCTCCATGAGATAAATACATCTTTACAACAGTAAAAAACAACACTCAGCTGATAAACACTGGCCACTGAGGACGAGGAAGCCAGAACCAGTCCACTCACCCCAAAACCACCATCCCCCGTGGTGACTGTGACATTCAGCGCCCCAGGACTGCCAACTGCTGCTCTCGTCACCTCCTACTGTTGAGCCCCACGAGGTCAGGGCAACTTCAAGCGTACGGCCTCCTCTCAGCCACACGCCTCAGGTCCCACCAAGAAGCCCCAGCCAGAGACTGAACCTCAGCACTAGGCTGGCCCTTCCCTTTAACTGCCTTAACTCCCCCACGCCTCGTTACAGCTCACCTTACTGCAACTACCCACTGACCGGCCAGCAGAGAATTGCCCAACAGCAATGCCTCTAACGCTTTGCTGCTGCCAAAAGCAAAGGTGCAATTTCTTGGAGGAAGGAAACCACGACTGCCACGTTCCCTCACAGCCCACAAAGCTTCAACCACGCGCTTAAAAAACCTGGACAGCAGGGTTGGGGTGAGAGAGGCGTTACCTCGGTGAGATGCGGGTTGGGGTTGAAGCCGCACTGGTTGCAGACCTTGCTGTGACACTGGGTGCAGGCGTTGTAGTTGGGCTGGCTGGGGGCAGAGGTGAGCTCCGTCGTCTTGCAGATGGGGCAGAGGGTGCTGCTGGGCAGGGGCGCGATCTGGGGCAGCGAGTAGGGCGAGGTGGGGGTGCTGCCCCGCTCGGGCGACGCGGAGGGCGACCGCCCCGCTCTCTGGCCCCGTGCATCCACCTGGAGCATCCTCCGCTGTCCCTCCGCCTGCCCGCGGCCACGCATCTCCCGGGGGCTTTCCGAGCCCGGTGCCAGCGAGGGGATCGCAGACCGCTGTCCCGCCGCCTGGTCCAGCTGCTCCGGTCTCCTCGGCGTGCTGAAATGCCAGCAAAACACACATCTGTGAGGCAAGGTTCAGTGACTTCTGTGATCCCAGCCAACACACTCATCACCTTCCCCCAAGCACCCTCTCCTTCCCCAAAGTCCCGGCTCAGCTGATGGAGGCAGAGCAAAACCTTTTTGCAAACAAGGTAAATTGCTCAGGCCGGCAGAAGGATGCGCTTTATCTTACAAAACAGAGCACGATTTGAACTTTCCCTTACGCAACCGAGCGGCGACGCAATTGAATTACTCTGCGTACTCGGAGCTGAACGCTGGGCAGAAAGTTGCACAGAAGATGCCCGTGGGCAGCCTGGCGGCTCGGTGCCCGGCCAGCCGCGGGCTCCCTGCAAGCACCCCCAGCAGGAACTGGTAACCCCCAGGTCTGCAGACCCCAGGGTGGCCGAAGCACGCTAAGCCACCCCCTCACAACCCACGCTTTGGAGCCTTTTAAGACCGAAAAGAGACTTATCTACGGAAGAACGCCACCCGCGGAAGGCCGAGCCCTGAGAAAAGCAGCAGCGGGACGCTCAGGGAGCTGTGTCTGTAGCAACCCCTCCCTTACACCTCCCTTCCCCAGAAGACATGGGAGTTTTAACTGCTAGGAGCAGCGCTCGTGGTACTCCCAAGGACAGCACTTAAAGAGCTTAATGGCTCTGCGCTGGCGCCCAGCCTCCCCCCGTCGGGCAGCCCAGGTGCCGGATTTAACCCGTGCCAGGGCACGGCCCTGTGCCCTGCACACCCCAACCCCTGCCTTCCTGCGCTGCTCGGAGCCCAGACTGCTTTGCTTTCAAGAATGCCTCTGCGACGGGAGTTTATGTAATTATTCTGCTGCCTAAAAGCCCTGGAATCTGGTGCACGTGCTTACCGATAACGCCCACAAATATTTCTCAAGAAGGCAGAAGCCTTGGTGCCCTTCCTACCCGTCATCTGCAGCTGTTAAGGAAAAATATTACCCAGAATCTGAAATGTAATAAACTTACGATTTATCCATGTGGGGTCTGACCTTATGAGGGTTTAAAAAGGGAACTTAAATGCATAAAACTAATGAAATTCAAAGTCCATGTTGCCACAGTAATAGGAACCCAGATGAAAATAAATATTAAAACAGCACTTTGGGAATTTGCAGGCTGAAATCCCATTCTTGCAAGGAGGAACCACGCAATAAAGCAAGGCAATAAGGGAGGAACTGAGCTGCTCCAGACTGAAGAGTAAAGAGTGGCACTTGCACGCCGTGCTGGGTTTCGGCTGGGTCAGTTCCTGATCCAGGAAGGCGAGTGGAAACGGTGCAGTTATGCGGTTATCACCCCATTTTGCAGCTGGCGCTAGCAGCACTCACAGCCTGCCTAATTTAGCTCGAGTGCCTTTCTCATCAAAACAGAAAGTGCCGGCCTGGCTCCCCTCCTCCGTCCAGGTGCAAGGAGGTGCGGGCAGCGGCACCAGCACCATGACCCCCCCAGAATGTACAATCACCCCAGGCAGGTGGGGCCCCCTGTGCTGCAGGCTGGGCTCTCACCTGTGCCAGCCAACGTGCCCATGATGTTTTAGGACCAAAAGGGAGTCGCCTGGTCCGTCAGATACGGCTCCTAAATGCGGGGTCAAAATAACTGTAAGCCTGGGAATATTAACCTGGAACCAGCACAGCTGGTGTTTATAGGGTCTGAACCAAAGGGGAGGCCTTCAAGACCACCAAGTCCCACCACCCGCCTGACCCACCGAGTCCCGTCACCAAAGCACGGCCCTTATTCACTCGCAGAACGGCATGCACCTGAGAAGCTACCTGGCCATATCCATGCTGCCTTGCTCAAACCCTTCTACCCCGCCACCACCTCCAGGGGTCCAGCCCGAGGCAGGGCACCTCTCCTGGGCAGATGCCTGCTCCCACCGAGTGCCCCGGGAAGACAGGCAGCGTGTTTGTGCCGAGCCAGACGCACTCGTCGCGGCTCTCGCTAGGGTGCTGCGGTGGCTGCACGCCCTGTACCCACCTGGACCCAGCCCTGTTGTCACATCAAGCCACGGCTCGGTCGCTTTGCTCCACGCAGCCTTCCTTATCGCTGATAAAAGCATCAACTAGCATCAGGCTGCTAACCGGTTCCAAAGGAAGCCCCCTCCAGTGCTGCTCACAAGAAATTGCATTGAGGTGCCTCAGTAAGGCAGGATTTCACCCCTTTGATGGGGGCTGTTTGGATTTTGCACAACCCTAATTGTTTAATCAGAGCACCGGGCAAAGCCGAACGTCTCTGCAGACTCCAAACATTCATCATCACTTTTACTTTTATCGAGAGTTATAATTTTGTCTAGGAAAAAAATATCAAGTGCCTTTGGCTGGGCTCATTAAGAATGATACCACCGAGGTTTCCATTTATTACACTGCCCACTAATGAGTTATCAATAGGAGGTCAGATGAGCGGTTCTGTTAATTCACCTTGCCAGAGCCCCCCTGCCTGTCGGGGAGGAAAGTGGGCAGGGGGAGCACCATCGGGATCACGAAGAGCACAACGAAAAGCTGGGGGCAGAACGGCTCTCCACAAACCCCGTTCAGTGATGTAAGATGTCACAGCGCCTCTGATTTATTTTTTTTAATCTGTCTGTTTTTTCCCCTCAGTAAAAATGTCAGCTTTTCATTGAAATAACAGGAATTGGGAAGACTTTAAAAATAAAGCACTATTTACAGCCAAAACAAATGTTAGACTTTCAGTGTGCTGGTTAAAGTTCAATTTCATAAAAAAATGATTTGCCGTAAGCCCAACTTCTGACAGCACGGCAGTTTCTGTGAAGAGATGTCATCAGCTTTAGGAAAAGATGAAAACAACACGATAAAATAGCACTGGATTGCCATCCCTTCCCATTAAATCAGTACAGCCTTCTTGTCTGGGAATTCCTAGCTTTAAGCCGAAGGGAATTGGTCTAATTTAACTCAAGTAGGTTCATTGCAGCCACTAAATTTTTGCAGACGAGACCCAGGCCTGAAACCAGTATCCCAAGGGGTCCTTTGTCACACAACTTTGCCACCGCTGCCAGCAGCTTTGCTGTACGACTGTGCACTAATGACATTACAGAAAATGGACACCCGTGGCTGTTAACTCAGTCTGGCTGCGGCGTCTTACGTGGGAAGCTCGAGAGAGAAGAGCAGCAGCTCTCCCCTAACCTCAGCCCCTACCTGCCACTGCACCCAGGTGCCTCCTGCCCTGCTCACCCCGCACAGACTGGGCACCAGCTCCCACCTCCACAGCAGCGCTCCTGTCCGCTGGGGGCACGGCTCCAAAGCACCGGGTATGTCTGTGGAAGAGATCTCCCAGCTTCAGATCTGCCCCGACGATGAGCGAGCGGGGACGAGCAAGTCTCCTGTGCTAGCAGAAAAAAAAGAGGGAACCCGAATGACTGTTTCCCTGCAATAAAACCAAGGTGATGAGAAGAAAAACCCAGAGAAGGCATGAGAGGGGAAAGGTGCAGATGCTTCCAGCCAAAAGATGGAGGCTTGGTTAACAATCAGGAACTGGAGCTGCTCTGCTACGAGCACAGATTTGACCTACTTGGTTTGACTGAAACCTGATGTGAGCACTCACGTGACTGATTTTAAGAATGGGTGAATAGAACCTATTTAGGAAAGAAGAGGTAGCTGAACAAGGGGGGAATTGCACTCTAGGTGAAATGGCGCCGGTTTTGAGTTGCCTGTGACTTAGAGAAAAATAATTTCTAGTGCCTATGGTTCAGCACAGGAATCGTGTAGGATAATACCAAATTTTAGTTGGTATATACTACCTATTACCAGGTCAGACCAGTACATAGGGCATGCAACCTTCAACAGGTAAACAGAAGAAGAACTGCCTGACACGGAGGGCCTACAGCTTGGGCTTTATGCACCAAAAATCTCACACTAGCACTGCTGAAACATCTGCAGAGCTCAGGAACATTGCTGTCGACAGCTTCACGGCTCTGAAGGCTCTAGGTCTGACACGGGGAGCTCTGGACTAGACTCTGCTTGGACAAAAAAAAAAAGGCAGTTATAGAATTAAAAATCAGCACCATCTTAAATACAGCTGCCCCTGGCTCAATTACACTTATGTCCACACCCGATGAAGTCCATGCTGGAACTGTGTATGATGGAGGGTTTAACACCAGTGAATGCCACAAAACAATTCTGCTCCAGAGAGGTCGGGGAAAAAGACTGCAGAAGAGAAGACATGAAACGGTGACTGGGAACTGTCAGAAGGGATTTTATTAGATGCTAACACAAGCACTCTTGTGAAAGGTCACGGTGTTTAATGAATTACTTTTGTGAGCAGTGGAAAAACCCAGTTCTCCTGCAGCTTCGTGCTCCAGGGCTGCTCAGTCCCTGTCAAGTAAGATGCAACTTCTGCCAGGCACCCTTCCTGAGACTGAGCACCACTGACGTGCCTCTCCCCGTGCTTAAGAACATGCTCTAGCTCCTGCGCAAGGATTCCCTTCACTGGGGCAATCATTTGGGCGCCCCCAAACGCCTACCTTCATAGCCCATACAGGGACACCCCATCCCTGTGTGACCCCAGCCTAATGCACCAGCCCAGAGACCTTCCCCGGGGGAGCTGCGTTTGCTCAGCATCAAGGAGATCCTGCCCGCTCCGTGGCAGCACAAAACCACGTGAGCATCGTCCAGAGAGCAGAAGCTACTCTGGGACACGCTGCTTAATTCGCTCTGCAGCACAACAGAGGCAGCAGAGCTAGCGCTGAGCACCAGGAGGACGTGCAGCCGGAGCCCTGGAGGCATTCAAGAGATGCACGGATGTGGCACCAAGGGATGTGGTTTAGTGGTGAGACTCGGTGGGCCAAGCTGGTGGTTGGACTTGGTGATTTTGAAGGCCTTTCCCAACCCGGACAGTTCTGGGATTCTTCCAGTGCAGCCAGCAGGTCAGCTTTCTGCTCGTCCTGCTCCGGGGATGCTGCAGGCCTGGCGGTAAAGCAAGCTGCTGCCCGTGGAACTTCTCTGTTCATTGCAGGATTTGGAAGGTCTACAAGAAACGACGATGAGCCCTGCTGCAAAGCAAGGTGCGGTCCTGTTACCCACACAAGGGAGAATACAGAGAAGGGGTGGCAGAAAGGGGTACGCTGTCCCCAGAAGTCACAGCGAGGTGCCAGCTAACACCCACCCCATCCGTCCGATTCCTACCTGCCCACTCAGTGTTTCGCCTCCATACCCCTCCTGGGTCCAACTGATTCCTGCAACCAAGTCATTCGTGCATTATAAAAACCATATAATTTATAAAGGGTGGGGGCAGCCTTGAAAAAACCGTGGCTGCCAGAAGTGGCGAGCATGGTGGGCAGAGCACACATCCAAGTAGCACCTCGCCCCTCCGCCCCCACGTGCTTGCTCAGCTTACATTTCCCAGCTCAGGTCCCACAAGAAAACCCAAGACCTTTGTCCCAGCACAGCAACCAGCACGCATTAACGTACCCTGTCAATGAAGTGCCAGCAAAGCCAGCAGCTGAACCGTGGCACGTAACTAAGGAATTTTTATGGCACATGGTTTACGATAGCTTATCTTGTAAATCTGCAATTACACGATTCCCCCTCTCGAGTCTCTCTGATTTTAACAGCAGCCACGTGAGCTACTGTGGGGGTGTCGGCTGGTCCCGACGGCAGGGCAGCATCCAACTTCAGCACCAAAACTGCCACCAGGGACTTGCAGTGACAGTGAGCAGGTCAGACACAGCTTCAGTCTATTCCCAGGAGGGAAAAAACAAATACACAACTACTACAGGATTTAGATTTAGAGACGGTGAGAAAGCTTGCTAAAAAGAAGTTAGAGGCAGCAGCTGAAAGGGCTAGAAAGGAAAGTTTCCGTGGCTAAGAAGGCTACAGGAGCAAAAAAAACAAACCTTCAAAAAACAAAAGCTTTATCTTCATGAGGAAAAATCCAAAAAAGAACAAATTCTGGCAAACTGCATTTAAAACGCTGATAAAACATAGAGAGAAGCCCTTGAGAAACAACTTGCGAACTGGGCCAAAAAAACGGAGAATGTCTAAAACTTCAGAAACTGGAAATGTGCCAGAGAACCTATAAAGCCAAAAGATGATTGAGTTGCAATAGAAATATTCAGGGAACACAAGAATGAAAGAGAAAATAAATCCAATCTTTGCAATGCTGTTTGCTAAGGAGAAATTTAAGGGGGTTCCTGCACCAGAACTGTTTTATATACAGGGTTAGTCTGAAAAACTGCCTCAAGAAAAGTGTCAGTAGGAGAAATGTTAGGACAAAAATCAATAAAATGAATAATAACAAATCACTGGGGCTCGGCAGAACGCACCTACGAGTTCTTCAGGAAATCAAATACAGAACTGCTGAACTACCAGCGTGCTGCACAACCTCTCGCTTAAATCGGTGCCAGCATCAGAGAAGTGGGAAGTGCTGAACACGCCATCCATCTTCCAAAAGGGCTCGGCGAGACCTGCGGCAGCGCAATCCAGCAGGACGGCTGCTTGCACCAGCCAGGCAGATCAAACCGCAATACGGGACCGGATCGGGAGGCAAGTGGAGGAACAGGCTCAATGGCAATCAACAAGCTCTCATAAATTCTCATCTCACAGATCTAGAGGATATTGGTGGAGGAGTCAAAGCACAAATGAGGTGGACAGCTTGAGAAAGGCCCTTCTGCTTGCAGACAGCTTTTGGCAAAGTCAAAGGATCTTACAAAGATAGAAGGAAAAAAAGGAAGTAAAACATGGTCAAACAAGAGGAAAGAGTCTTGTGGATTAACAGCTGAACAAGACCTAGGAAGCTGAGCACGGAGGTAAATGGTCAGGTTTTGGCAGCTGGTGATATTGAGTGGGATAAATGGGGTATGCTCAGAAACGCTCTGGGAAGGAGGCAAACAACGAAGGGACACGTTTGCTGATCTACACAAATTTATTCAGAGTATTCAAAGATGAAACTGAATGCCAAAAGCTTCAGAAGGCTCTTCCTGAACTAGATGTCTCGTAACAGCGTGACAGGTGACATCCAAGGTCAGGAAATGCAGAGCAACGCACACAAGATGAGCCAGCCATAACCATGCACAGCAACGGGCTCCGAACGAGGTACTGCCGCTCTGGAAAGAGTTCTTAGAGCTGTTTTGGACAGTTCTCAGAAAATGTCAATTTAATGCTCATCAACAAATATAGAATGTTCTCAAAAAAAAAATAATACACAATTAAGTTATTTTGGGAAAATCACATTCTGGAAACCAATTCAAACAGAAGAGCAGAGGCAGCCTGCCTGTTCCCTTGACTTGCTGCTGCCTTTTCCCCCCCCCGGAGAGCGGCACAGAAGTCTGTTTTTGCAAGGCTCCCTTTTGAGCTTCAGGCTCAGTGCAGTCAAGGACCTGGAGGGGTTTCTGCAGCTCTCGGCCTGCCGTGGGGAAGTGCCCCAACGGAGATAGAGGCTCGCTGCTGCCGGGCACTGAGGGACCTGGCCAGGGGTCTGGCTCCACCAGGACTGTGTTCACGGTCCCTTCCACAGCACCCACAGCTCCCCCTGCTCCTGCGGCCCCCCTGGCAGCAGCGGGTTCGTATCCTGTCACTCAGAAGCCAGGAAGGCTGCAGGGACCTTTTTTGGATGAGTTCCACCCGTGCTCCAAAATTAAAAGCTGATGCAAAAAATGTATCATTATCCATCTCCATGACAGCTCGAGTCAACTGAGCTGAGCTCGGCATGAGAAACAACATTCATTTCAGGCACAAAAAATAGGAAGATCCATCAGGAAGAGAAGCACTCCTAAAAAAAGAGGCAGTAATGACTTACCAGAAAGAAACCAATGTAGATTTTGAGAGAAAGGAAAGAAAACCTTATTAAAACAGCCCCGGTGCCTCCGATACAAGAGGAAATGAGGATGGCGTGCTGCGGGGAGGCGGACAGCTCCAGGTAGCTGCAGCAAGCCCCAGCCTGAGAGCCCGACTGCTGCCCTCCTCCTCCGTGCCCAGGCAAACAAAGTGCTATACCCAACATTTCTGTGTGTGCCTCTGTGAAACCCGCCCCCCCCGCACCATCCCGCAGCTGTGTCTTTGCACCTTGCAGCATCTCCGTCACGGAACCGCCCCCCTGACTTTTCCCCATGCTGTCCAGGTCCTCAGCCAGCCTTGGTTGCCTCAGGGTACCAGGAGAGCTGACGCCTCTCGTGTGGAGGAGCCATCCGGACAAGGGAGCGTTTGGGCACCAGCCTGAGCAGGCAGGGATCGCGCCGTGCCCCCCACGACGTGCTACAGGGTGCTTGGCAAAGCTGCCGGCAAGCTGCGGGCGCAGGGCTCTTTGCTCACCTCAGGGCAGCGCTGCCTGGAGGCCTCAACTGGAAGCCCAGCCACCAGCAGCAAACCCAGCTCAGAATGAATAAACGTTTGTGTGTGCAAATGCGGTACTTATAGTAGGAAAGAAAGCAAAACTAAAGGATAGCACGCTAGCTATGCCGCTAAGAGACACCATCAACTTCAGTATTTCAAGCCGTTCAGTTTAAAGGCACTTCTGAAACCAGAGTCTGAAGCTCCCCTGCCAAAACCTTTACAGGATCGAAGAAAAACATCACGTACCCAGGTTTCGCAGGCTCTTTGAGATGCTTTGTCCCCGCACGCACCTCAGACCAGGCCATCTGTCCCCAAAGGGACAGCCTCACCTGCCCATTGCATGCAACCATCCTCACGGCCCTCCTGGACAGCCACCAGCCCTGCAGGAAGGGAAGCAGGTAAAACTCCAGGCTAAGGAGTTTGCTCGCTGAGCGAACTGGATTCAGATGCAGCCGTTTTATTACTACACAAAGCAGCTATTTGACTTTGTTTCCATGTTTCGAAGAAAAAACCCCACATGATAATTTGTTAATTCAGAGTGTTTTGGATTGCGTTTTTAGTTAATAATAAATAAAATTAAGCTGGCAATTATTGACACTGGTTTGATGAAACCGAGTTGTACAGCAAAGAGGAATCAGATCCTAATCTAATAACCGGTGCAGCTAGGAGGTGCTTCAAGACAAGAAAGGCAGATAAAACAAAGTACAAGAGGAATACCGAAGGAGTTGCTTCTTTTGAGTTTTCTCCCAGAGTGATGTTTCTGGATACCTTTTTAATTCCAGGCTAAGGTAAACAATGGCTTACAACTTAGGAATATGGACCATCTTCTTCCTGGTTCAACAAGAACTGATGTTCTATCATAATTTGGCGTAACCAGTCAAAACCAAGTCTAATAAAGGTAACGAGGGGTAAACAGGCTTTGGCTGCTCTGATAAAGGACCACATGGGAAGTCCAAAGCACAAGGATGCCCAGGTGCCACCTGAGCCCCAGGCACGGACCTAGCACTGAGAGGAGAGCAGAACATGAGGTGCACTTGGGGCACCCCGAACATGATGCACATGGAAACAACCTGCCCGTCCCCGCCTGCTCTCCACCTGTGGGATTTCCAAGCAGACACAACTTGCAGAAAGAGGGGAAATGGAGAAGGCTTGGAAAATTGCACTCTTTGCAACTAAACAGCCGCCCTACCTAAACAAAACGGGTCAGCCAGGGTAGGCGCTGAGCAGCACAGAATGCTTTACAGCGATGTAAGTAGGATCCAGCACTGCCTCCTCACGCAGACGGGCATCGGGAGTATTTACGGCAGGGCTGCGGAGCCGCCCGGCCCCGACACGACGTGCTCCAGCGCTATCTGCTGCAGACATCTGCCACCTTCGTATCAGCGCGGACGCAGCCCGCAGGTCTGCTCCGAGAGCAGGCGGACATCCATCTCCCCACGCGCTTCAGTGACGCTGCTGGAAGGCAATGAGAAGAGCAGAACAGGTCGGCAAGGGCAGCAGTCCAAGGAATCATTTCCGAGACCTGCCAGCTCCTCGCCCCGATGACGGTGCAGTTTCCGTGCTGGGAGCGGGTGAAAGGAACCCAAATTCCAGTGGCTTATCATCGGTGGGCAGGAGACAAAGCTGATAGGGAGATAAGTGAAAAATCTACACATTTCAAAAAGCACATGTCCTAGAGGTGGTCCTACCAGGACAAACACGACCGTGATCACACGCACCTGGCAGCCCTCGCACCGATCACGTGTATTTTCCTGATACTAGATAGATTGGACTGAAAACCAAGAAAATACAACTTCTTACAAAAATCCATCCAAATTCTGATCTGCCAGAGGAGGGAAGAGAGGATTAATGTGATTCTGCTTCTTTCTTTTGTTCTGGAAAAGAGTCCAGGAAAAGCTCGCTGGAGCTCAAGCAGCAGCACTGCTTTGGCCGTGCAGGGGCCTGAAGGAGGGCCAGCGCCGCACAGCACCGCCTTTCACCCGCATGTTTGGCAGCCACGAAGCTGAAGATTCACAGGGCAGGCACACGAGCAGAGGGGAACACACACACGGAAAAAAAGTGCTTGCGAAAACCCTGCCTCCCCTGCTCTGGCCTAGCAAGCCTGAGGCCACGCTTTTTGCCACGGACAGAGCCCAGCCCAGAGCTCCTGTTCTGATGACACTTCTCTTGTAGCCTTGCACACCACTAGCACAGGTCACGGCAGCGAGCTCATCGTGCCGTGGAAAGCATCACTGTGCTATGGGTTCTTGAAGCAGTAACTCAAACGATGCCAACGGTGCAACACATGCTGCAGAATTAAAGCTGAAAAAAGGTCCCGCTCCCCGCCAGAGACTCGGGGATTACTGCCAAGCACGAGGGGTACATTAGGACAGGAGTGCCAGCTCCACACCGCTATTACCTCTTTCCACGGGGACTTCTTGGGCAGGCCACTCGGGGACGAGGCTGTGGGCAGGTGGCAGGGAGGTGGCACGGGGCAGGATGTGTGCGCCAACCTGCTGCCACCCGCGGTGACGCTACGGCAAACCCACAGCAAGCAGGTACCTGGTGGCAGAGCTGCTCGGGATGGGTTTCAGCCTACAGAACTGGATAAAATCCAGCCTGCCACGTCAGCACGTGCTCTCATCACATTGCCTGGTAGCACTGCAGACGTACCTGAAAAGGCTTCAAAGCATCGGCACTTATTTTGCCAGTTGACCTTGGAGCGTAGTTTATAAAGAAAATAAAAAAAGAAAAAAAAAAGAAAGCCCCCCCCAACCAAATGACAATTTGTCTCCCTAAGAAGATTAATAGGTGCATTTAAAGAAATCAGTCTGTAGGCTTAATGAGAAAGAGGCAGCAAAATCCTAAATGTGAGACCTCCTACGGTTTTTCAGTCCAGCTGTACAATCAAATAATAGTTTATGTAACTGGGATTGGAACAAAATAAATTAAAAGTAATTTCATGTTTCATCGAAGGAAAAAGTACAGTTCAGAGTCAACGTGGAAAAAGATCTAGCTCAGAACTGCATTTTCCCCAACCCTTTCATAAGCTTTGCATTACCAGCTGATTTGTTTCTTTCAGAAAAGCGAAGCAAATTACCAAGTACCTTAACTTAATATACATTTTCAAATTTCAACTAGTCCTACTTTGTAACTCATAGCTTCACATATCAGTAACTGAAATGTTTTCTTTAGGAGATGAAAGAAAAAAATATGCTATGCTTTTCCTGTTTTTCCCATGCTGCAATTTGTGTTGCTTTTTTTTTTTTCTGGTAAAAAAAAATGTTAACAGCTCCAACATGTCAATCTTTGAAAGTAATTCCCGTAATTCCCGTATATAATTTCATCCCTTCACAGACATTAAATACAGCAAAATCTCTTCGTACTCCTCATGTCTCAGCTGACGACGGAAAGAAGCAAGCTACAGGCTCTTCCCATGTGGGGGAGTCCACTATGGACCCAGGTGTGCTGACAAGAGGGACAGGAACCCTTTGAATCCATTAAACAGCGTAAGAAGACAATTAACGTTGACCTGATGCCCACGTACGGCTTCCAAGGAGTAGAGCACCCTGAGGAGGAGAACCCCAGGAGCACGTCAGGGGAGGTCACGTACACCGAACACCCCCTAACAAAGCTCAAACTCCATTATAAAGCCAAACTCCCAATTAAATTCCCTCATTCCCCAGGCTACAAGTCTGAGAAGTGCCGTGGTTGTGCCAGCGGACACCACGAGCCAGAAGCCCCCTTCCTGCAGCTCACGTCAGCCCCGGCTCCCCTTGAGCTCCTCGGCATTCGCCCCACGGCCAGGGCCCGCAATCCCGTGAGCCCCCGCTGCCGCGGGCAGGCAGTGCTCCTGCTCCCAGCGGGGTGAAAAGCAAAATGCTGCTCGCAGGGAAGTCAAAACCATGTCCAAAGGCAGCTCTCAGTCGTTGACGTCTGGCCTCTTGAAGTCCCTCCGCCCCAGCAGGCCGGCATACGTTTCTGTGACTGCACCGTCCTGGGCCTGAGCAAAAGGGCACACCAACTTCAGGCCGACCGCCTGCAACACCACGTTTCGTCACGTCTGTGCCCACATCACTTTGGCCCAAGGCTTTCAGAGGAACTGACAAACCCTCCTCTGGAAGCTTTTCGGAGCGGCCAACTGCTTTGCCACGTCAGAGCCTGGGGTGCTGGCAGGCCCTGAAGCCAGGCGAGGAACCTCACGGTCCCCACCTGCCCCAAAACACTCGGCCTTCGGCGACAGAGACGCGCCTTCGCTTTGAGTCAGACACCGTTTGCTGCCTCCCGGCCACGTGAGAGCTGTGGAGAAAGGAGGAAGCTTGCAGGACGACAGGACATGGCTCTTCTCAGCTCGTGTGCCCAGGCCACAAAAGCCGCGAAGACTGCGGGCACGGTGGGCAGCAGGTTGCACCTCTCCGGTCTTCAGGGAGGAGAGAAAGAGCTCCTCATGGAGCAGGGAAACCACTGCGTGACCACGATGCTTGGTGGGAAGGCTCAGTGTCCACGAGACATCCCTTCCTCACCTCCTGCCCCACCTCCAGCAGCTCCGGCCCTGACCCAACGCGGTGCTGGCGGCAGGAGAAGGACCAGGAGCGGTCACCGGCTGCCCCCGTCCCCCCATGGCCCCAGTCCTTACTGGGCAGGGAGGGCTTCTCCTCGTGCCTCGTTCTGGAAGGTGCCTTGTGCACTTCACTGCGTTAACACACGCACATTTTTCTTCTACAGACAATGACCTAGAAATACAACTAAATCATTTTTGACAAAAGAGAACGCCGAGCTCCTTAATCACATCCTCGTGGAGAATAAGGCCAACGCGAACCCCTCGTCTGCTGTGCAGCGCACAACTGTAGATCGGAGCTGAGGGAAGCTGCGTATTTTAGGAGGTGAAGCTTTTATTTAAGCCTTGTGCAGTCATATATCCCATCACACCCCTGGGTAAGCTTCCTACACTTAGTTACGTTCATCGTTTACATACGTTTGTTGTCATTTAGCTAGCTTCAACAACTTAACTCTGGGTTTTGCTTTGCCTGCCTTCCTAAAGCCCCTCAGCACCCTGGGCCAGCAGCCAGGCTCTGTGTCACACTGCTGCTTTCCTTCTCAGGCCAAGCTGTGATGCCTTTAAAAAAAAAAAAAGAAAGGATGAAAGAAAACACACGGACACGCACAAAAAAGTTTGCATTTAGCAGCAGCTTCCCGTGACACAGTGGGCAACGTTCCTCTGCCTTCTGGGGAGCCCACCACAAGCAGGGAGCCGCTGCCTCCTGCCCCAGCCCAGAGAAGATGCCGAATCTACCTTCGATAGCAAGCACATGCTTGCAAGCTGTAAGAGGCCAAGAACCAGCAAGATACCACACCACCAGGGCAGTTAATTCCCTGTCCCCATTAAATCTCAGCCGGTGGAGCGAGGACCCTCCCAGGAACACGTTGCAGGGACCCCACTGCTCCTGCAGACCCCGTTTAGCGAAAAAACAGATTCCCATTGCCATGGAGCCCACTGCAGCACACCAGAAAAGGAAGCAACATTTGCACCCCATCGCGTTTGCTTCTGAAAGTGCATCCGACAGGCTCGGGGACGAAGCTGCTGTTCCTGCAGGGTGAGGAGGAAAAGAAGCTGAAAAGAAGCGCGCGGAGGGAGCTGCCCCCAGCTGCAGGACACACCTGTTTGCACCCAACTGGGGACGACCGACGGCATTCCTGAGATGGGCCAGCCTCGCACCACCGGCACGGGGAGGAAGGAAGGAAATCGGGCCCTGCAAACCCTCCTGCGTTTTCCTTTGTGAGCAGGAGCAGCTGCACACACGAGTCCCTCAGGCAGCAAAAGCAAAGAGCACGCAGCCGCTGTCTGCGGAGCAACGCCGAGGTTCATGGCAGCAGCGGGAAACTCGAACCTGCGAAGGGGACTGCGGATCTGTGCACTCCTTTTGGAAATAAAGGCGCTGATAGTTGATGCCTTGCATTTTGACTACGGACGAGCACGCTCACAGGAGAGGTTTCGGAGGCACTCCAGCACCCCGAGCTGTGCCACCTGCACCCAGTGGCCGCAGGACTGCTGTCAGAGCCACGAGAGGCGTAAAACCAGGGCTGCTGGAGGGAAGCACAGAACGGGCTGGCTTGGAAGGGACCTTAAAAACCATCCAATTCCCACCCGCTGCTGCGGGCAGCTGCAGCTGACACAGCCTGCCCATCACGGCGAAAAGCAGCCCAGTGGGATCCCTAACAGGGCAAACATTTTGACTTGGTCAGCCAAGTAAGCCATTCGTTGCGCTCCCTTTTTGTTCCGCTCAGGCGGGTTTTATAGGCTTGAAATATTACATAGCTGGTTTTCTCCTCCTCATCCGACCCCAGCCCCAGCTCCCCTTGGCCCTCCAAACATCCCATAACAAATGAAGTTGCGCTCTCTAATTGCGGGAGCGTTGCAAGCTTCTCCAGAGCGCCAGCCTTAAGGTCAGCAAACGGCCAGAAAAACGCTACTTTAATATAGAGGAAAAGGCAGGCCCAGCTTTAGTACATGCCAGGGATGCCTCCATCACAGACTCGCTTCGTGGATTTATTTCTAGCACCGTCTTGTTAGAACAGACAGTGGCTGCTTATCTGTGCCAGCCTGTGAAAAGCGTCTGTTTACAAAGAAACGGGGAAACTTGATCTCTCTTATTTTTGTTAAATTGCTGCTATATACGTCCTTACCGCCCAGCATTGCTGTGGTACTCGCTGAAGGCAATACCCAGCACGCTCACGGGAGCTGCCATACAGGCAGCACAGAGCACCAGAGCTGCACGACTGTTTTTTTTCCCCAAACTTGAGCTGTTTTCTCCAGTTCAGAGCACTTCTCGCAGCCCTATTTCTGATGCTTTTTCCTTTTCCTGGTCCTTGCACCGGGCTCCACTGGCTGCCAAAGCCCAATGCCACTCACGTGCCGGTGAGCGCAGGACCCGTGCCTGGCTCGTGGCAGCCCCTCAGCATCGTGTGGGGCCGTGCTAGCCACCAGCCTCCCCTCTTCTGTTAATATCGCTCCTCTGTTTCCAAAACGTTTGCAGCTTTGCTGCTTTCATATCGGTTTTGGGGTCGGGGGAAAAGAATTCAGCGCTGTTCTCCAGCCCCCACAGCCGTTCCTTGGGACCCCCAGCAATCCAGCACCCTGCCCCAAGCTATTTCTGAGCTCGGGACCATCTCTGCCCAGCCCCACAAACCTCTCCACACGCCAACCAGGCTGCGCCTTCACGCCAGCTCATCCCTTGTGCTTTGGGGTCTCTGCGGAGGAGCAGAGCAGGACTCGGCTGTTGGGGTACGGGGCAGTTTCCTGTCTGAAGGCACCCACACCCGATTTGTGTTCCTTCGGGTAACGGCGCTCCACCTCCTCTAGCAATAGCAGCGAGCGCTGGAGCCGGGTGGGAGGATGCCGCGTTACCTCCGCTCTCCGAAACCTCCGCGCGGTGCACGCGCTGCGCAGCCTGCTGAACGCGGCCATGGAGAATCAAAACACAAAACATAGCGGGGTTAAGGCGTCCAGGTTGCCTCCTTGCATAACGCAAAGCTGGGAGGGATCACGCAGAGGGGTAACAACGCCTTTGGCTTTCCTCGGCTTGCACACGGGCTGGGGTGCTTAGGGTCTGGCGCTGCTTTTGGGGACGGGGCTGAGCCAGGCTTTGCTGGCCCCCACGCTCCCTCCTGGGGGACGCGCTGCTCCCTGCAGCCTCTCCACACGCACAGCCCCCAGCCCTGCAGCAGCCCTTGCCGCCAGCCCCCGTCCCTAATTGCATTAATTAATTGCAAGAGAGGGCAGCTCCCTGCCAGCAGCTCGTGGCCAGCAAAACCACCCTGGCGTTTCGGGCGGAAGCCGACCTCAGCTGGCGCTGCTCGCGTCTCATTGAGAAACCAGAACTGAGCCCTACGCGAGGTTCTGCCCAACTCCTGCTTCCAGGAGGCAGTCGCGGCGCCCTGATTCTCACTGGTGGCGGGAGCCCAGGGCCCTGCACCAGCCCCTGGGACATGCTAGGGACAGGGGGGCACCCCCAGGAAACCTCCCGAGGGAGGGAGGGGGGAATCACCCCCCTAAGTCCCCCTGCCGTCCGTGGCAGCGTTTATCCGAAAGCGCCGCAGGCAGCCTACGGACGGGTCGCGGCTGGCAGGCAGCGGGGGGCAGAGGGGCGGGCGGTCCTCTGGGGACAGGAGGAGGCACAGGCACAGGCACAGCAGCCGGGCCGGTTCCGCCCGGCGGTGGCTTCCCGCACTGGGGCTGAGAGCTGCGGGCTGCCTGCCTGGGAGCGCCCCGCCGGCGGCTCGCGGCGAAGCGCACCTGGGTGCTGCCGTGCGAGCGGCGGCCCCGGCACCGAGCCCGGCACCGAGCCCGGCCGTGATGGCAGCCGTGATCCCGGCCCCGACCCCGGCCCCGGCCCACCTCCCGCCCCCGTTCCCCCCCGCGGGCGGCGCTTCGGGGCCGGTCCCGCTCTGCACGGCGCACCCCGCGACCCCCCCGCTGCGTAACGGGGCCGCCCCCTCGGCCCCCGGCGGCGCCCCCGAGCCGCCGCCCCCCGTTCTCCCGTCCCCCCCCCCCCCCCGGCGCTGACCTGGCGGCGGGCGCGGTGCCGGCGGCGCCTCCCGGGCGCTGTCCGCCGCCGCCCGGTGCTGAAGGCGGCTGGGCGCTGCCGGGGGCGGCGGCGGCGGGCGGCGGCGGGGCCCCGGCGGCGGCGGGGGGCAGGGGCCCGTCGGCGCCGCCGCCCTCCAGGCTGGCCTCGTTGCCCATGGCGGCCGGGCGGGGACCGCTGCTCAGCGCCGCGCCGCCGCCGCCGCCGCCATCAGCCCCGCGCCGCCATCGCCGCCGGCCCCGCCGCCGCCGCGCATGCGCCGCGCGCGCGCGCCCCCGCGGACGCGCGCGCCCCGCCCGGAGGCAGGCGGGAGAGGGGAGGGGCGGAGCTCCGCCCCCCCGCCGGGCCCGGCGGCCAATCGGCGTCCGCCGGAGCCCGCCCGTGAGGTCACGCGCCGGCGGCCAACGAGCGCGCGCTCCGCCGTGAGGTTACGCGCCGGCGACCAATCAGCGCCCGCTGCGCCCCGTGAGGTCACGGGGACGTCACAGGCCGCGGCCCAATCGGCAGCCGCCTCCGCTACCGAGCCGGGCGCTGCCCCAGGGCGTCGCGGCGCGGCAGCCAATGGGCTCTGCCGTCCCGTTTGAGGTCACGGGTTGCCAGCCAATCGGCGCCCCGCTCCCCATGAGGTCACGGGCTGCCCCAGCGCTCCCGCCTGGCGGCCAATGGCGGCCCTGCTCCCCCGCTCTGCCGACCAATGAGCATCCTCCTCCCCATGACATCACGGGCAGCCCTAGGACATCACTCCCTGCTGACCAATGAGCACCCTGCTGCCCCCTGAGGTCATTTCCTGGCGGGCCCTGAGCACGCAGCTTCCTGTGAGGTCAGAGGCTGCCCGTGGGGTCACAGCCAGCCTGGCCCCTGGGCACACGTGTGACGTCACAGCCCCTGTGGTGACAGCAGGAGGCGGGCAGCTCCCCGGGGACGAGCTGCCGCCCTCCGACCTCAAAACCCAACACGAGGTAAAGGCAGCCACCGGCAGGGGCACCACCGGAGCAGCAGCCCCTCAGCACACCGCCTGCCTGTGCCCACGGGGGGCAGGGGCTCCCCCCAGCACCCGCCTCCCCACCGCAGCGGTTCAGGGGCCGCGTCCTGCCTCCCTGTGCTCAGCCCCGACGGGATTGGTGCCTAGCATGCCACAGGTGGCCCAAGACGGAAGGAGATCACAGAGACACAGAGCGCCTGGAGCCGGGGGGACACCAAGGGGTGCCTTGGACCCCCGCCCTGCATCCTCAGCTTGCAGCGGCACCCCCAGCGCAGCTCTGCCTGAAGTCCATGAACTCAACAGCGGTGGTGGCAACGGCAGAGCTCTGAGCAGGCCAGAAGATGGGAAAAACCCGTTTATTCTGCATGAAAATGGGAGAAAGGAAGGGTAAAAAAATGGGGGCTGAGTCAGTCTGAGCATGAGGCAGGGCGCTGGCCTCCTGCTGGCAGCTCCTCTCGCCCACCACGCAGCAGGGACCGCGCTCAGCTTCGTGCCGGGCCCCGGGTGAGTGCCCTCTGCCCTGCGGCTGCCCACCGAGCCGCCCCGCGGTGCTCACTGCAGGAAGCCGTCCAGTCGGGCCTGGCTGCTGCTGGAGGAGGATGCGGAGGAAGCTGCAGACACAGGCCTGGAGACGTTCTTCTTCTTGCTCTTCACTGCACAGGGACGGAGTTCTGCAGGGTTTGTCTGAGGGTAAAACTGTCAAGGAAAGTACAGACCAAGGCCCCGGGGACAGAAGGAAGCTGGTACCTGCTCCAGGCTAGCTTGAGCCACAGACCTGGGAGCCAGCCCTGGATGTGCATCCCAAAAGCACTTGGAAAACACCCTCATTAATGTGCTTTACCTTTTGGTTACCCCTGAAGAGGTCAGGCAGTCGGAGATGAAGTCCAACTGAGCTGTTCTATTCTAAGAGAAGCCCCCTGCTGGGCAGGCTGGATTCTGCCGCCCCCTGTCCGCAGGAGCAAAGTTCAGGCACACTTCTGTCCCACGAAGCAAGGCACTTCCCACGCCCACGCTACGCCCTAGCACACAAGCAGTACTTAAACGTGACCAGCCCACATATCACGGCTGAGACACCGGGCAGGGAAAGTGACAGCACCTGCAGCCTCCCAGGGCACGGAGCAGCTCCAAGGGCAGAGCCCTTAGAGTAACAAGGCCTCTAACCCCCATCACACACATTTTCGGAGACAAAAAGCAGCAAAACCCAGACATGGTTGAGCTGTAAGAGGTCCTGACCAGCCGCTACTTGCGGCACAGGAAGATGCATGCTCCGTGCTAACAGAGCTGCAGGGTTACACAAACCAGCGCCCCCGGAGCACTTCGGTTTAGAACAACGAGCTCTCCTCCGCCAGCAGCCCAAGGCCTCCAGGCACCCACAGCAGTGTCCCGCAGGAACGAGGGCTTTAGCTGCACGGGCACACAGGCAGGGAGAGGCTGCACTAAGCAGCAGCTCAGAGATCACAAGGGCACAGGCAGCCCCTGCAAACCATTCTGATTTCTGGCTGCTGTGTCCTTCCAAACAAACATTTCCCCCGTAACATTCATGGCGAGTTCAAGGCCTGGATGCCTTTGCTGAGTTCAGGCACGTTCGGTCAGGTGCAGAGAAATTTGATGGTTCCTTGAGGGTCCCAGCCTCTAACCGGGGAGTCCTGCACCAGTCGACCGGGCTGGCTGAGACAGGAGGAACAAAAGAGGTCCCCCACAGCGTCACTACTGCCACACGGAAGGATACAGGCTGTATGAATTTTGTTCTGCCTCCCAAGCCGTCGTAGCCCATCCTCACCTAGGAGGGAGAAATAAACGTGACTGGAACAGCAGCACGGAGCCGTGGCTACTTCTTGTCTTGAATAACAGAAGGGGGAGCCTCGCAGGCCGCATGTTCTGGGGAGGTTACAAGCACCTGCAAACGCTCAGGACGCTCCGTACTTGTGCTAAGCCCTTACCTTTGGGAAAAGGCAGCCCCTTAGAGAAGTTTGGGTACCTTCCTGAAGGAAACTGAGCCTTCCAGGTTGCTGCAAGGCTTAGGATTTTGTCACCGGGACTGAGTCATTCAAAGAAAATACCCACAGCTCCAAGGAGATGGGAGAATGGGATGTGGAAGGCCATTTAATCCGCTGCCATGTAGGGAGTGACCATCTGTCATCCCTGGAGCTCTGCAGGACTGGGAGGCTGCCAGGTCATGCTCCAAGATTTATTTTCCCCACACTGAATGCAGCAAGGTAGAAGCCACATTTGCTTCTTCGTGTAGGGTAGCCTCAGGACAGAGGTGTGCAGTGCCAGCCCCTGACAAGCTCGCCTGCTGGACGGTCATACTCACCGTGCCTGTGTTCTTGTGGGGACCCAGCAAGCTACCCGGCGTCTGCTTCTTGGAGAGAACAGAGTTCCTGATGAATGCTGGCAGGAGCCCTTTAAGAGTCTCATCCTCCAGATCATCTGCCCAGTTCTGTCCCACAAAATAATGAGAGAAGCCCTTTAACCAGCACGATCTGCTGAATTTAGTCCACACACAGGCAGCACTGACAATGCAGGCAGCTACTTCGGGTAACAGGCACACCCATACCACGTCAGGCCAAAGAACAGAAGCTCCACACCTCCCACGGGGGCTCGTTTGGAGCAGTGCCTGGGAGGCAGGACGTTGTGCCCCACGAGCTTGGGCAAAGAGCCCCCCAGCTGACCCCGTGGCTGTTGTGATCAGAGCCACGTTGCGCATTTGCTAAGCGCATCTGAGGCAGGACAACCAGCAAGAAGTGCGTGTGTCCCCACCCTCCCCCTCCTGCCCGATTCCAGGTCTTTGCGACAGCAATACGGTGTTTCTAGGAGACAGCCGAGCAAAGCACTTTGAAGTGCGTGCTGTGGCTCTGCAGATGGGCTAGTCTCTGGTGAGCGCATCTCCTGCGTAGGAAAACGGGGCCTTTATCTCAAGCCCATTAACAGCAGAATCGAAGAGGTGATACAGAAAACAAGATCAGTCCATTTACCTCCACTGTTTCCTTCAGAACTTTCTTTGCCAGATTTACCACAGGAGGCCTGTAAGAAGCACGAGGAACAAATCAGCAGAGATTCATTGTTCAAGCGGAGCTGGCAAGGACAGACAAGGCCAAGCAAACGATGACAAAACTTGCAGTGCGACATCAGGCAGCTGGAGAGCTATCTGATCTCACACAGCACCTTCCAAAGCAGCGAGACTTTGATCTCCTTTAGAAGCAGGAAGAGGAGGGAAAACTCACGGCTTTTTATCCAACTTCTGCCTTTTTGCAGGGCTGAAGAGAGATTTGCAGGGCTGATTTTCAGGGGTGTCCACATCAAAAGTGGCATCTAGATTGATCTCATCGCTGTGGGCCGGGCGGTGGAGCTTCGGGTGCCGCAGTTCCACGGGAGCAGGGCTGCAAGGCCATGCAGAGCAGCAGCCATCAGGAGGCTGCCGCGCAGCAGACAAGAGGGAGACACAGCTACGAGCTACCCTGTGTAGTTGCACGACAGCAGCAGGACCAGGATCCAAACCCCGTTCTACTTACAAGTCCCAAAAAGGAGAGCCCGAACCCCAGACTTTATAGTCAACGTCCCAAAGTGCTGTTTGACTTCTGATGGCCTGTGCTCACAGCAGCAGCACCCTGAGCCCAGGGAAGCACGCTGGCCCGCTGATGCTCAGCGTACACTGCCTAGTTTGCCGTACTGGGGTAAGAGCACTCACTGCCAGAAAGAAAGGGCGTGATAAAATGTAAAGGATGCAATTTTCAGGCCGAGCCTCAATCGGTCTGGACTCCTCTGTGTGACAAAGATCTCAGGTCCCTGTACAGCAGGGCGTGCTTGCTGGAAGGCCAACTCTGAGACAGCAGCTTTGGGGATATCTCCCTGGCAGGGGAAATGCCATCCTTGGCCCGTATCTGAGGATGAACTTCACTGACCTTTCAAAGACCAGTCGGCTGAGCGTCTCTCTGGTTACAGATGGCACTTTCAGAGTATCCTGCAGGATGTCTATCTTCTTCTTCAAACTCTGGAGGGAGGAGGGAAAGCAGACAGTGAGATAAGGGAAGATTTAGGAGCAGATACTAGCAGCCCCTCATCCATAAATCAGCACTGGGAGGAGATCAGAGGTGGAGCAGATAAGGGGTAAGACGGGCTGGGTAACCTAGCCCCTGAGCAAAAGCCAGCGCAACTCCTGGCTTTGCAGCTGCAGGCCATGGCCAGCTGCCAGTTACTGCAGCCTAAAGAACAATGTTCTCACCAAAATCTCCTTGTCTGCATTCTTCAAGTCCTTCTGGGTGCTTTTTAACTCCTCCTTTGTCTTCTCCAAGTCTGAAGTGGTTCTCTGCAGCTGCAGAACACAACAAAACAACACCGGTCACAACACGCAGGTGAGGGAGACGGCAGGTCCCCGGCAGCGCAGGACGCTCTGCGGCAGGTGCTCCTGTTCCTCGCTTTAAGGCTTGGTTTTCCAGTGCCAACCTCTGACCAGGCTCTCCTACATCAGAACAATCCAGCGCCTGCTCATTTCCTAAGGCTGCCTGCAGAGGGATCTCCAGGGCTGCGTGCCCAGCATAAGCCTTCCCATAGCACTCTGCTGGTGGTGACAGCTTTTCCACGTTTTAACACTTGGTGGCTCCAGTCTGAATTCCTGCAGGGCTTTGCACGCACCGGATCCCAGAATTACCAGCCACAGGCCGGACGATGGCTGTGCATCAGCAGTACTGGCACACGGACAAGCCTGATTCAACAGGAGGGCACGCCAGGAGCCGGGGGTTGAGAGGTGGGCTGGCACCACAACAAAGGACTGGAAGTGGGGTCAGGATCTGGGCCAGCCCACGAAGCGCCAGCACAGTCAGCTCGCTGGCAGCCAAGCCCCGAAGCACACTGACTCGCATCTTCTTGACCCAAGAAAGCAACTGCACTTTGGCACAGACTCAGCCAGAAACAGACCGACGACAGCAGCAGCGCCTCACGTTAAGGGGTTAACTCGCTTGGGGAGCAGCTCAGCAATCCAAGAACCTTCTTCTCAGTTTGATGGGACCACAACAGCTATGTCTGGGGAACAAAAATAGGCCAAATCCACCCACAGTCTCTCACTTTGTGAGCTTGGACTTGGGTGCACCCCAGGGAACACCTGCGCCTTGGAGAGCAGGGCTACACACGAGCTTTTCAAGGGGACGTGCTACCAAAACCGACGCAGGGATTCCTGGCCTGGGCTAACAGAGCCCAGCCAGGCCTGGAACAGGGGCAGCACAGCAATAAGGGGCATATCTGCAGCGCCGAGCTCTGTGCCAGCTCAGCTCAGAGCAGCACCAGCCCAGGGAGGCTCTGTGCAAGCCACGTGTGTGTCCTTAAATTTTGGGAACCTCTCCTGCCTGGACCCAGCACCACGCAGGAGCCCCGGCCAGCCTGCTTCAGCCCAGTCCAGCGGGGGGTTCACGGGGGTTGTGCCGAGCCAGGGCTACGCTCTGCGTGGCCGGTGCTGGCTCAGACCTCCTCCCCACCCTTCCTAGGGCCCTGATGCTGCAGCACAAGGAGCTGGTGGCTGAACAAACTGGTGCTCGGTGCTGCAGGACAGAGGCAGCACTGCTGCTGGAGCCCGGGGGAAGCGGCAAACCCCCGCGTGCTGCTGCCTTCCAGGCCAGGCCCCCTGCCAAGCTCCGGCTGGCTCTGCACACGCTGCCCTGCTGATGTCCCCATAGACGATGGTGCTGATAACAGCCTGTGTTTGCACACCACGGCATCACGCCCTGACCCAGAAACCCCAGCCTGACACTTCCATGCCAACTGTACCTCTAACCCAGCGCAGGAAGGGGTCACTGCACGGGGCTTGGACCACCGTTACTGGGAGGGAGCTACAGACCAGGTGTCACCCTCATGACTCTCACACTCTCCCCCTTTACCTTGCTGTTGGCCGAAAACAGCTCCTTCTTCAGCTTCTCTGTCATCTCGCTGGATACCTTCCGAGCCTCCTTCAAGTTCTCATATTCCCTGAAAAGAGACCAGAAGAGTCGTGCTGTGTTTGCATGAAGACTGAGACAGAACTTCTCAGAGACCATTATTCTGAAGTTCTGCAACTGCAGAACCACTGGAGAAAGCCCAGGACACAAAGTCCTTTAGGGAACAGAGCTGAGCATATCGACACTGACCAGCAGCGTGTCAAATACACGGCCTCAAAACGGGGAGGGAGGAGGCTGCGGGGGATGCCATGCCTGAGGAGAGGGCACGCACAGGATTCATGAACAAATGGAAACCAGATCCAGCAACATTTCAGCTGTTGGAAGAGACAGACAGCCAACAGAGCAGCCTCCATGCTGGCAGCAAATAGAGGACTTTCCTTTAAGTGACTTTTCAGAGGCATTACACTATTGGCCACGCGCATTCATTTCCAATTACACCACGGGGACACTCGCCTCATTACAGCTTTGTGTCAAAGCTGCAATTATTCAGCTGCCATCAGAATGGACCCAAAGAAGCCGTGGTTTTGCCCAGCAGGACCAGATGGATTTCCAGGTAGGGAATGGCAGCACCGCGGGTCCCACTTGCCAGAGCACGGCATGCACGGAGCACTTGAGGCCACAGCTGCATGGCGCAGCGCAGCAGAGAGTGCAACCTGGAGCCCCTCAGCCACTCATTTCCCCCCCAGGCACGAGAGAGAACTGAGGGAATGATAATCACCACAGAGGTGCACTGACAGCTCCGGAGACAGTTCCCATGGTGACACACGTGTCACTACAGTGACAACACCAACGGTTCGGTGTGACAGGCTGCGATCTAGGTCCCCAGGATCTGTCAGTCAAAACCCAGCGGAAGCCCGAACAGGCAGCAAGAGCCCTGCAGAGCCTGTGTGTCTGCTGGCGCTCAGCAGAGGGTTCTCCCCCTGCACACCCAGGACAGCACAAGCAGCCTGTAATACTCACTTCTTCAGCGAGACGCAGTAGACCGCAAGCTGCTCCACTGCTGCCTGCCCAACTCCCATCTCTCGGATCATCTCCTCCACTTCGGGGCGCTGGCTCTGAAGCAACAGTTCAATCCTGCATAAAAAATTTAAGAAAACGTACCCTCATCTCATGAGTCACGAACAGAGCTGGGAAGGAGATCGCAGCCCTGCTTCCCCCACGGAGCTCCCACAGCCTGAGCTCCTGAACGTAGAGGTGGCAAAGAGATGCAAGTGCCCCGCTGCAGGCAGGGCGTTTTGCTAGCACTACGTGGACTGGCTAGAGAAGGGGCAGCTGTACACACGTGCTGCACACGGGGCTGACGGAGCAGCTTTTGGGCCCCAAATCCGTGCAGCTAACTGTATTCCAGGGCTGGGATTTGGGCTCTGCCCCAACAGCCTCTCCAATAACGGCAGCAGCACACAGCCATGCTCAGAGGACTAGAGATGAGGCCATTCTGAACACAGCATCATGCCCTGCTGCTATTTAGGGAGAGCAGCTGCCTGGAAAGGAAGCAGGGGCAAGAGCACAGACAGGCAGAACCTGCTAATGCAGCACTTTCCAGCCTTACGGGGTAAGGAGAAGCAGCAATCTCAGCGTGGGGGTCTGGCTGTCGCAGCAAGCACAGGAGGACCTCTCCCTCCCTCCTGGAGAAGGGGGGAGGCGTGCGGCCCAGCCTGGGAGGCCCAGGATCTCACCGCTCCATGGTTTTCAGCTTGTTTCGCAGACGGCGGGCCTCCTCCTTTGAACTTCTGTTATCCTCCTGCTGCTGCTCCAGGAATTTCATCTGTTTCTGCAGAGAAGCGAGCGCACGCAGACCGTCAGGAGGGCTCCAGGGATTGTTAGAGAAACATCCTGGCTTATGCGCACTGCGGGCAGCTGGGAGCGTATATTGGCTCTTAATGCTATCACCACCTCAGCAGCCCAGGATTACGGAGAGTTTATCTCCCCCCCTGCTGCACCCCTACCTCTGCTTCTCGCAAACCCAGCAGGGTCCGAGTGCTAATCGTGAGAGGAGTCTGACGCTGAAGCTGCTTTGGATCCTTCTTTCTTGCTATGAGGATTTGTGGGGTGGGCAGCACCCTGTCCACAGCGACAATTTGTTTTTCAAAAGCAAAGGAGTCCAAAGCAAGCAAATCTTGCTACTGCATTCTGCTCCCTACCCAG
Source organism: Anser anser (assembly GCF_964211835.1). Classification (NCBI taxonomy): domain Eukaryota; kingdom Metazoa; phylum Chordata; class Aves; order Anseriformes; family Anatidae; genus Anser; species Anser anser. The sequence continues at coordinate 8,023,896 of NC_139733.1, forward strand.
CTAAGCCTTTCGCTTTAGCCTCCGAGTTTTCCTTGCTATTAGCTGCTTAAAGCATAACTAGGAACGCTGCGTGGTCTCTCCTGGCAGATCTCAGCCAAACCAGCCACCCACCTGGGTGCTTCTCTCACCCGCCTGGGGAGGCTGCAACATCTCTTGCAGCCAGCACCTCTCTCTGCTCTCCAGCAGCAGGCAGCAGCAGCAGCGAACTTCAGCTGAGCTAAGAAAACAGAGATCTGCAGTTTGGCAGAGGACGTGGGAAAGCTGGCCTGAATTCACACCACTTCAATGCATCTGTGTTGTCTAAGTTTGCATGTTCCTTGGCACCTCGTGCAGCAGCTTCAAAAAAAAAAAAAAAGGCTCTGAGCCTGGCTTCAGCCCGCTGCTGACTCCAGAGAGAGGCCTGGCCGAAGACCATCACCTCTCGAGTTCTAATGCTGAGCTGCGTGGCAAGGAGGAGTTCAAAGCTTTTATCCGCGTTCTGCCACAGCAGCCAAGCAGCCGTGACAGTACCGGGGCGCTGCGGAGGTGCAGGCTCACACCTTGCTTTAAGCAGAGCCCACCTCTGGCTGGTCCTGACCACAGCACCCCACACTCCAGGCCCCCAGAGCAGAGCTTCGGGCCGGGTTGGAGCAGGGTCCCCAGCCTCACACAGGCTGAGACAGCAGCAAACTGTCACGCCAAGGTCCAGCAGCAGCTGGCAGTGCCAGCAGAAGACAGGACTGGCTCACAGTCTGGGGGCTCGACCTGCCTCACAGCTAGTTAAGCCTGTGTCTTCACTGCGGAAGTTTACTGCTTTAATCTTGAAGTGATGCAGTACAAAACTTTGCTTGGCGTTCAGATGGGAAACCCCGTACACCACGGAAGAGGTTACCCTCAGGTCCCTCATCCTTGTGCCCTGCCCAGCTTTCACTAAAAGAATGTGAGCATACTCAGAGGGTTTTGCAACAGGTAAGGTAACCCCAGAGCCTCCTCCTGAGGCACCCGGCAGGAAAGCCAAGCAAACTCTTGAGTTGAGCACCAAGCACCAGCTTCCACTGTCACAAGAGTGTTTTTTTTGTTTGTTTGTTTTACAGGATTAGGAAGCTTCAGTACTATCCTGCCACTGGTATACCCAGGATCCCAAGAGCATCTTGGGCATGACCCAGACCCGGGTTGCTGTTACACCCAAGCAGATTGGATCTAATCCCATGGTCAGTCAAAAAAACAACACCAAAACCTTGTGCTGGCCAACAGCAAGGCCTGCGTGGCGTTAATTCCTTTCTGTAGATCTCCTGCCCTGCGACAACATCTTGCTGCTAATGCTGTGCAGACCTCAGGTGGCTCCTCCAGGAAGAGCCCAGCTGCTCTGCGGGAGGCATGGAGGAACACAACCACACGCCCCATCTGCAAGCTCGCCCCGGCTGCGTGGCCTGGCAGGTCAAGGAACGTGATGCAATTTAGGGTTAGACCCAAGGGGCAGAGAGCAGAGAGGTGCAGTTCACCTCTACTCCCCCTTTCAGCCCACTGCTCCCAACCCCCCCTCACCTCCAGCACACAGCAGGCGGCCCAGCCCGCCCCGCTGCCAAGGCAAAGTCCCCCTGCTCACCCCCAGGCATCCCAGCGAAGTGCTTCTTGCTCTTACTCCCCTTCCACTCGCTGTTTATGCACACTGCGTGACTACACACTGAGTCACTGCACGCTGAAGCACAACAGGAATGTTTGATCCCTGGACTTCACACATTACTAACCTAACCGAAGGAAAGCCCTGGCAACAGAGCAGAGACAGGAGAGTTAGCTGGATCAAATCCCACTCAGCTGAAGCTCGCAACTCCCCCTCCATATATTTTGGTTTGATTTCTCCTCCAATCAAACTAAGAAACTAATTTTCCTTGAATCCCGCCTGACCGAAACCCATTTACAAAGAACATTCTACCGCAGGGAGCCGGCGCTTCTGCAGCGGGGCGCTGGGGCCGGTTCCCACACTGTTCCTGCTGATACCTGTACGATCGGCACTGCTGCTTCAGCTGCTGGGCTCAGCCAACACTCCCCAGGCTGGGCTGGTGGCCCCTCAGCCCCGGCCACCCCTCCAGCCCCAAACTCCCAGCGGCACAGAGCCACGTGTCTGCATTGTCACAGCCCGGGGAGAACCTGAACGAAATTAGCAGTGCTTGTGCAAGGGCTAGAGCCAACGTACTGCCAGGATGGGATGGGAAAGGTACCTTGAGAGAGGAACACAGCATCTCTGTCTCTCCCAGCACCTTCTGGAGTGACTCTATGGTGGCATTGCGCACATCGAGAGTGTCCCGCAGCCCATCCACGATGGCCTGGCATTCTCGCTTTTCTTTCTCTAGAAAAAGGGAAAACACAAAGGTCACGGGCCAGAAACCCAGACGTGAGCAGCCCCACAAACAACAGCGGCAGCACAACAGACGCTGCTGCAGGCTGCTAGGAGCTGGCCATTCCTGTAGAGAGCCATTTCCCTAAAAGCTGTCTGCACCGGGGTTTGTACTGAGCAATTGCTTCTCCCAGTGCCAGCAGGCTTCGAGATTTTCTTCAGTAAAGATAACAAGTTCCCTTTAATAGCTTTCCAGTGCCAGCCCTGCTAGCATTAAGCTGATGCATCTTAACTCTTGCATGCTCTCCCAGGCAGGTGAGCACAGGAGAACTGTTCTCTGGAGTCACACCAAGCTGCAGAGCCAAGCCCGTTCCCTTCACATGGAGCCTGGCACAGGCGAGCCCTGTGGGATGTGCAGACGGCCGTCCTGAACGCACGGGGACCCTGCGGCATCACCGTGACATCCCCTGCCCTCCCCACAGCACCACCAGCAAAGGTGCACCCCTCCCCGTGCAGGCAGCGCAGAACGAGGCACACGCCTCCAAACACCGTGGAGAAGATGGTGAAAACCATGCTGGATTTCCATTTGTTTTGGCGAGACAAGGGAAGAACAGCTCCCAGGGCAACAAGCACCACCGGGAGCTGGCAGAGCTAAGCACAGAACAGCCAGCACCGCTGGAAAGCTCGAAGCACTTGGGCAACGATGGCAAGCAGCAGCCCCTCCGTCCAGCCCTGGTGAGAACGGGGCAAAGCCCACAGTTCAGCACCTTCCCCCTCTGCCAAAACCATTGTGGCCCCGGGCTGGCAGTGGTGGGGAGGCTCTCGGTGCCTCTCCAAAAGGCCGCTCCTCCTTTCAGCAATCCAGTTTCAAATGGTGCCACCGCGCCCCATGGAAGCACGACCAGCAGCGCTGCTTCACTGGTGGGCCAGGCAGTAAAGGAGCCACCAGGGAAGAACAGGAGGAACGTATCCCAGCAGAAACACAGATGCTAGGAGAAGCATCTAGGGAAAGAAGTTTCTCTTAGTAAAGCATTTTGTCTCTGTTGAGCTGAATAACCCATCCTCACCAGAGGCAGCACAACCTGGAGATGCTCCGCTGCATTTGCGGGAACTCCACATCCCCAAAAAGAGTCAGGGCTTCCCCCTCCTCCTTTCCCAGCTGCCCAGAGGCAGATGGTAGGATTTGAACCTCCCTATGCTGCAGGAATGAGTTCAAATGAGTCACTCGAAGTGCCTCCCACTTCACCTGCTGGGGCTGCACAGAGCTCCACGCCTCTAGAGCCATTTGCAAGCTGATGAGAAGCTGGCAATTACACAGCTACGCTACAACAGGGAGCGCAGAGCACATCTTTAAGGGAAGAATTTATACACAAGAGCCACCAGAGAGCAGAGTGCCCATAGCAAAGTAAGCAGGAGGTGGGAACGAGCTGCTGCTTTCCAACATGAAAAGAGAACGGGATAGGGGAATGTCAGATCGAACCTCTACTCACCAGAAGCCGAGAAGATGAGCAGGCCTTCAAGCAGTTTTTCTTGGATAACATCCTAGCAAGAATCCCAGCCACCTTCCCCAGAAGATCTGGCTCTCTACCAAGTCACTAAACTGCACTGAGCTAGCACGAGAACAGGCCTCAGAATAGCGACGCGCGGACCACCCAATCCTGCTCTCAGGCTGAGGACCGAATCCTCAACCTACTGGCTATTCGCGTCTGTCTCGTGCACGCAGGAAAGGCAGAGGAAAGACTACTCGGGGCGTGGGTGAGCCCCCAGCATTCTTTAAAGATTTCTCCTTTCTGTTAGCATGTCTTTGGATTTCTGTCACTCAGACTGACATTTTCCTTTCGCTGCTCATGACTCATGTTCTGATGACAGGCTGCCTACAGACGATGCTTAAAACCCATCGACAAGTCTCCAGGGCTTTTGCTTTTCCTGCCTCCCTCAAACATCCTCTAAAATTAAAGATGGGAAAAATGGAAGCGCACACACCAAATTCCGTCTGCTCTTCAAGTGACACATGTGGCACTGCAACAGCCAAACAAACCCAACACCTTCCCACTGCTGCTCGGGCACCACTTTTACCCCCCCCCCTTTTCTGTTAGCAGGAACGAGCCTTTAGCAAAAGCAGTTGCGAGCTTCCCAGCGATGAGACCACAGGCTCTGCTTTCAGCAAGCTTACTCCAGACGTAGCCGTGCTGGGCTTTTGTAGCTCTTCATAAGAGGAGCAAAAATAACTACACGTATGTATCTAAATTTGCAGGGGGCAGCCCAGTCAGAGTTGAGCTGGGCCAGCCTGCGGGCTCGGGCTCTGGCACGCAGGTTTTGCAAAGCTTCAGGCAGTCTCTCCTTGGAAAAAGCTCCGAAGAAGCTGCTCCAGAGAGAACTCACAGCCTGCACCGTGCCCCTGGCCTCGGAAAGGGGCAAGCTCCACAGACACGTTCCTCGGGCCTGAACAAAGCAGCTCAGGCGGGCAGAGCCCGGGACCTGCCGGCAGCTGGAACTCACCTTTTGCGGAGAGCTGAGCCTTCGCCTTGTCCAGTTCATTCTGAAACACAGCACAGAAAGCCCGATTAGGAAACAGCCTGCGGAGAAGCTTTCACCATACCTCTAAAGGACCTGAGAGGTTTCTCAGCAGGACATTTGCACCAGCTATGTGCTAAGAATAGTGCGCATTAACAGCAAGCCCCAAGTTACAAACAAGTATTATTGCAGGGAACGAAAAGAGCACCTCCAACTGGCTTCCTTCGGGGAGAGAAGAGAAGATCCCAGTTTTATCTTAGCCTTGTCAACCTTGTGTTTCTCACACTGTCAGTCATCTTGTTTTAGCTGAATAATTTTGGAAGGCTCTCAGGGAAACACGGGAAATCAGACAGGAAGGATTTTTATAACGTTTTACCTAAACAAGGCAATAAGGCAGGGATTCTGCCAGACTAGCTGGATCGAGAGCCACTTTGAACTGGAGTGAACTTGAGCCGCGTGCAGGTGGGGGACCTGAAGGCACACCCGAACGTCTGAGAAGGTGACGAAGCACGCAACCAAGAGGCACCAGCCAGCGTTCGGACGGACGCTGAAGTCGCTGCAGTTTGGGATGCTGATGAGCTAACAGTTAAGCCAAATGGCCACAAAAAGATCATCGACAAGCCCGTCCGTACCAAACGGTGCCACGGAACGTCTTCCGGACACCCCAAAGGTCTGGGGAAGGTCAGGCGTCTCTAACACCTTCATTAAAGAGCGGAGAGAGGGAGCACATACTTGTAGGTTAAATTATAGATGAAGCGATGCGACCTGCGAGCGCTGGCAAATAGCCAAAGGGAGCATACAGAGTTTATAAAGACGAGCAAAATCTATGTATTTTACATCCATATTTATGTAACTCTCACACATTAGAGAGGGAGAGGAAAAAAAAAATACAGGCAAGAGTCAACAGAAGATGACTTAAAAAGCTGTGTTAGAACTGCAGAGGAAAGCACATAACAAGCCAGGCAGGAACTGCAGTGGAATAAAGCCTCGATAAAATGCCAACACAGTACAGAAGCCGAGCGCACAAATCTGTGCAACCCAGAGTGCTACATGCAAATCTGAGCTGAGAATAGCAGGAGCAGCGGCCGCGGATCTGACTGGTCCAGAGCGAAGCTCTGCTAGCGACAGCAAAGCCAGGAAGGAGAAGATGGGATCTAAAGCTGGGTATGCAGAAGGGACTCGAGGAAAGCCTAGCAGAGCTGGCTTGGATTTGCCCCCAGAGGGACAGCAGCCGGAGGGCTGAGGTGGAATTAACTCTGCTGCAGGAACTGTTCTGAAGCAGCTTCCTCCGAGTTCTATTCAGGAACGATTAGTGAGCTCACAAGATGTGCTAATTAGCATGAGAGCAAAAGAAATCCTGGGCTACCGCAGGCAGCTATGTAACATTACCTCATTCATCAACTTAATCTGAAATCCCTCATCCTCCACCGCTGCTCCTAAAGGCTGCTCCCAATTTTCACTCCCCTGATAGATGCAAGCCCTCCTCTCTCTTCAAACCTGAATTACAAGGCAAGGCTGCCGCAGGATCAAATGAGTATAACCTGACCACAAACAGGCAGCCGTCCTCCCAGGTTTCTTCCTTCCCCAGCAGGTGTACAGGCGGGAATCCTCCTCCTGCCTCCTTTTTGCCAGGCTGAACAAAGTCCCCCGGTCCCTTTCATAAAACAGGCTCTTGGTTCCCCAGGTCACAAGTGACTGGTAGTGCCGGGTTCCAGACGAGCCCTGGGGAGGTGTCACACCCCAAAACTAACACTTCTGCTCTTGGAACAGCCACATGGAGACTGTTCTGATCACCGAGGACCATCTTTAAGAGCAGTGCAGGAGGGAAAAAAAAAACAAAACACAACAGACTCAGCTCTGAGAAAATATGCCGCAGCACTCAACCTGTGGCCTGCGGCTCCTCCAGGGAAACAAGTCACCTTCGGCGCCTCGGCTGAAACCGATGCCTGGCAGTGGGAAGCAAAGCAGAAACCCAGGAAAGGGTTTCAGCCGACAATGCAGTTCCTTCCAACGACTCCTAGCCAGGTGCATGACACCGGTTCTCAGAAGAGCATCCCTGCCTTGTCTCTCCAAGGCGACACAGCTTCGCATGCGGCTTGTGAGCTCCCCGAAGCACGCTCCCTTGCCCCAGCCCAACTCTTTCATGGCAAGAGGCCAAAGACTCATTTGAGGACATCTGCAGGCTGCACAGATACAGCTCTGGTTGATTACAGAGCTAACGGATTACAGAGCAACCCAGAGCCGTGCACGGGGCAGCAAGTACCCCTACAAACTGACCGCGCTCATCTGCACAGCAAATATTTAGTCCTTTCCTGTTAGAGAGAGATCTCGGCTCCCTCATTAGGGAAGCTGGGAGCTTGGGCCTACATATTGCTCCGGTGACAACAAAACAAACTTTGTAGGAGGCTTGATGGTAGCACATCGTGATGTTGTGCGAGAAGAGTCCACGGTCTTGCCCTGGAGCAAGGGAGCAGGTCTTCAGCACGGTCTGCAAAGTGGGGATGGCTGGGGGAGCCAGTCTTAGGCCCTGGGGAGGAGGGGTAAGAGAGAAGAGAAAGCTTTTCTAGGGCATTTTTCTCCAGTCGTACCATTTCTGAGTCACTCATCTACTTACACTTAGGAGAGCTGATCTGAATGCGTCCTAAAGGCAATGTTTACCTGCTCCAAGCCACTGCTTTGCATCTAGGGCGCACGGCTTCGAGTGCCCAGAGATGCTTTTTCATTTCCTCTGCACGCACACTTTGGGCTTCAGTTTCTTTATTTGCGGTCTTTGCGAATGACAGTGCTACTGACATCATAGTCTGGCTTGCTTTATTTTAAAAACATACGATATACATATAGCAGTTGCCATGACAATGCTAATTATGGTAATTACTGCACATGCTGATTCTAAACACAAGAGGGTACAAGCGTCCCATTATACCAAGGTCAACTGGTTACTTTTTTTTGGAACAGATAACTCTGCCACATACGGAGCCACGCTTCGTCCATATTAAACGATGGAGAGCATGGAACAGCCCCTCTGCATCAATCCCTCCTCGTGCAGAGCCTTCCACCCACGGGTGGCACTCGGAGAACATCGCCCAGCTCCTCAGCCCTGGCCAGGATCCCCCACGGGGAGCCAGCAGCAGCACTGCCCACGCCCCTGCAGGCGCAGCTTCAGGCAGTCCGTTTCCTAATTTCTCTCAGGAAACCAAGCCAGCGTTGGCACCCTGCCCTGCTTCCTTGCAAGCCCCTGCAAACAAACCCCCCTGCACAGAAACGAGCAGGCAGGGCTCCGTCTAACAGCCCCTTCCTTCCAGGGGGGGAACAGGAGTCACGCCTGCCTGAGCCCCAGCACCTGCAGCAGCTCGCTGAGCCCAGCGCCTTCCTTCTGCCTCTCGGGAAGCTCTGCAGCCATGTTCCCACACAGCCACTGGTGGCGGCTTGGAGATCCGAGGGAGAAGCAGCAGTTGGATGCTTATTTGGTGCTGCTTCAGGGTTCCAGGCAAGGAGAGAAGCGTAAGAAGCCTTTTCTGCTTCCCTGCTCTTCCTTGTGCTGCCAGCTGGGGCTCGGTCAGGGGCAAGTAAACCACCACGGGGCGGCTGCCTTGTGACAGGGCTGGGACTGGGCAAGGACCAGCATGGACAGTGGGAACAAGGAGACACTGAAGCGCTTGAGGTCTGAACAACGAGCACAGCGCAGCGGGCAGCAGCTCAGGGAGCAGCTGTTGGCAAAGCCCCAGCCGTGCCTCCAAGTCCCCGAAGCGCCACCCGAGAGAAAAACCCCGTGGAAATACCTGTAGGGTCTCTGCGTCCGGTGCTGCCTGCTCCTCCAAGGCAACGTTAAAGAACAGCTTATTGATGATGTGCCTTTTGCTGACCTAAACACAGGAGAGAGCCGAGAGGTTGACCCGCACAGACACGGCAACACAACAGCTGTGGGAGACAAAACGAAGGGGCAGAACGGCGCCGTCGAGGCGCACGTCAGACTGCGTGCTCAGCACCACTGCTGGCGGCGCTCTGCCTCGGCTCGGCAGCACGGCGGCACACCCCCTGCTCGGCGCGGGGAGCACGGCCCCAGCCGAGCCCCCGAGCTGCAGCAGAAGGATCCGGGCCCTCGTGGCTTGTGCCTGCTCTCCGGCAGCTCGGGCCCCGGCAGCTGACGCCGAGCTAACGCGCTGCCAGCTCCTGAGGCATGAGTACGTGCCGCTTCCCGCGGGCAGAAGGCGCCGGTGACTGCGTGGCAACCCGGCGGGGCGAGAGGCAGCAGGGAACGGGGTGGGGGGGATCAACAAGTCGGGGGGGAACGGGCCGGGGCCTCGGCGGGAGGAGAGCGGCGGGAACCCGGCTGCGGCCGGGGGGGCGGCACCGGGGGGGCCCTGCCGGTGCCGGGGGGGGAGGCCGCGGTTACCTGCGTGCGGCACTGCGGGCACGTCCGGCTGGGCGCCGCCTCGAACCAGCGCGCGAGGCTGCGGGAGGAAGCGGGAGGGGCCCCCCGTTAGCGCGGGGCCTGCCCCCGGGCCGGGCCGGGCCGGGCCTGCCCCGCCGCCGCCCCCCGGCGGTGCCCGGCGCCCCGGTAGCGGCGCTCACCAGGCGCTGTGGAAGGTGTGCCCGCACGGCAGCGCCGCCACGTCCCGCTCGTTGTCGAAGAAGTCGGAGCAGATGGCGCAGTGCGCCCGGATCGGCATGGCGGGGGGCGGGGGGGGCGGCACCCAACCGGGCCCCGGCCCCGCTGCCGGCCCCGCCGCGCGGAGCGCCGCGATTCAAACCCCGCCGCGCGCCCGCCGCTTCCTGCCGGCCCCGGAAGGGACCCGGGGGGCCCCGCCCCGCCCCGCCCCGCCCCGCGCACTCTGACCCCAACCGGCGGCCCCCGCCCCCCCCCCAGCCCCTTCACGCCCCCCGCCCCACAAAGAGCCCGGGAGCGGCGCCGGTGCTGTCCCAGTGTGCCCGCGGCGGGGCCTTTATTTGCCAGAGATACAGGGGCCGCGGGGCCGCGGCATGCAGCGGGCGGGGGGCGGGGGCCCGGGGGGGGCCGCCCCCCGCGGCCGTGGGGCGAGGGGGGGCCGCCGGAGGGTCCCCGTCCCACCGGGGCCCGGCGTCTGCGGCCGCGTCCCCGGGGGCGCCCCGGGGGTATCTCTGGGCAGCCCCGGGGGGGGGGGGGGGGGGGGGACGGCGGCGGGGGACAGACTGAGAGAGCGGCGGGGGGCGGGGGGGGGTCGGGCTCCATGCAGGGCGCTGCCCCGCTCTCCGTGGGGCACGTAGAAAAGTGGGGCGCAGGCGGGGGGGGCGCGGGGGCCATGCCGGGGCTATGTACAGGGGGGGGCCGCTCAGCCGCTCGGCTCCTGCGGGGCCTCGGCGGCGGCGTCGCTGTCCCCGTTACACGTGGCGGGGGCCGGGCTGGTGGCGGCGGGCGGCGTGGGGGGGGCCGGGGGGGCCGCGGCGTCCGTGGCGGCGGCGGCGGTGGAAGCGGCGGCGGTGGAAGCGGCGGCGGCGGCGGGCTCCGTCTGCTCCGGCGCCCGCAGGCGCTTCATGAGCGTGGTCACCCTCACGGCTTTCTGCGGGGGGAGAGGGCGTCAGGACCCCCCCCCCCCCCCAAACACCAAGGGGAGAACGAGGCTCGGGGCGCCCCCCACCCACCTTCCACTTGGCCCTGGCAAAGTTCTTCTCGATCTGGGCGCAGACGCCGTCCTTGATGTTCTTATCAGAGGCAGCGTTGCCGGAGATCCTGCGGGGAGGCGCGGGGGGGTGAGAGGCCCCCACCGCCCCCATGTGTCCCCCCCCCCCCATTCCCCTGCGGCCCCTCACCACTCGTGGGAGATGGCCTCCTCTGCCGTGATCCGCTGGTCCTGCTCTACCTCCATCAGCCGCGTCACCAGCTCCTTGGCTGGGGACAGGGGGGTGTCAGTGCCAGGGGACCCCGTGCTCCCCCCGCGCCCCCCCCCGGCCCCGGGGCTCACCCGCCTGCGAGATGTCGTCCCAGTAGGGCGGGTCGAACTCGTAGTCCCCGGCCAGGATTTTGCGGAAGAGGTTCTTGTCGTGGTTCTCGTAGTCATCCTCGTCCGCCTCCTCGTAGAACGGGGGGTTCCCCGAGAGGCTGCGCGGGGAGGTGTGGGAGCGCTCAGCACCCCCCCGCCCCGCGCCCCCCGGCCCCGGCCCCATCCCCGCACTCACAGGATGTACATGATGACGCCGATAGCCCAGCAGTCCACCGGCCGCCCGTACCGCTGCCGCCCCACCACCTCCGGAGCTGCGGGGCACAGGAGGGTGGCGGGGGGACAGGTCCTGTCCCGGGGTGCCCAGCAACTGCGTACCCCCGGGGGGGGGAACCACCAGCCCCGGGCACCCATCTGTCTCCCTGTGCTCGGCAGCCCGGGGCCGGATCCGCTCCTCTGGCTGCTTGCAGAGCCCCGGGAGCAGTGGGAGGGTGCTGCTGGGGGCACCCAGGATGGGTCCTCGGGGTGATGGGGAGCAGGAGGGACCCGCCAGAAGCACCCGGGATGGGTCCTCAGGGTGATGGGGAGCAGGAGGGACACACTGGGGGCACCCAGGATGGGTCCTTGGGGCGATGGGCAGCGGGAATAACCCACCAGGAGCACCCAGGGCAGCTGGGAGTGGCAGGGAGCCATGGGGAGCACCCATCAGCAGCAGGAGGGACCTGCCGGGAGCACCCAGGATGGGTCTCCAGAGCAATGGGGACCCACCAGGTGCCCCCGGGATGGTCGGGAAGGACCCACCGGGAGGGCAGAGACCTCTGGGGACACCCACGCATCCCCCTGCGCCCTCACCCAGGTACTCGGGGGTGCCGCAGGGCTCCTTGATGAGGCCGTTCTCCAGCTTGGCCAGGTGGAAGTCGCTGATGACGATCTTGGAGTTCTTCAGGCGGTTGTAGTACACCAGGTTCTCCAGCTGCCGGCGCGAGGGACGTCAGCACCCACGGGTGCGCCTGCGCCCACCGGGGACCCCCCTGCCACGCGGCCGGCACCCACCTTGAGGTTCCTGTGCACGATCTTGAGCGAGTGCAGGTAGGCGACGGCCTCCAGCACCTGCCGGATGACGTTGCTGGTGTCCTTCTCCGAGTAGTAGCCCTGGTCCAGGATCCAGTCGAAGACCTCCCGGCCCGTGGCCCTGCCGGCGCCGACAGCAGGCTGCCGGCAGCCCCATGGCACGGCCGCAGCCCTCCCCCCCGCCGCCCCTCTGCCCCGCTCACAGCTCCAGGAAGATGAAGTACTCCTTGCGGGTGATGTAGACGTCCACCAGCTGCAGGATGTTGGGGTGCTTCACCCTGCGGCGCCCAAGGGACGGTGGCGTGGGTGGGTGCCCCCCGCCGGCCGTGGGGTCCGACCCGGCAGCTGCCCAGCCCCAGCACTCACATTTTGAGGATGATGATCTCGTTCTTGGCCGCCTTCCGCACCTTGCGCCCGTCCCGCTTCAGAAACTTCTTGCAGGTGTACAGCTTGCCCGACGTCTTCTCCTTCGCCCGGAAGATTTCGCAGAACTCCTCCCTGCAAGGCAGCATGGGGGGGGGGATCCATCTCAAATCACCAAATCAATAGGAAAGGGGGGGGGGAAATAGGTAAGAAGAAAGCCCATTCCCCACCACAGGGCCACGGGGGCTCCTTGAGCACCGTGTGGGACTAATCCTGTCCCTGCACAGCACTCGCGGGCAGACGGATGCTGCAAACCCCTCAGTACCGAGGCTGAACAGCAGCAGCCTGCCTCAGAATTAATTCAAGTGCCACATTTGGGAAGGAAGAAGGTGAGAAGCGCCAGCTGCCTGAGGCCAGTGAAACGGTCCTAGTCTGCTATTAATGGTGTTTGAGCCCTTTGGCACAGGCAGGGGCCGCGGGGACTCTCAGCCCTCGGCTTTCCAACCCCCCCAGCCCTGCCTGGCTGTGCCAAAACCCTCGAGGGGTGTAGGGGAGCCAGGACCCAAACGGAGGGGCTGCTTTTAGAACGGAGCCAGGCTCGGGCAGCCAAAAGGGTCCCCGCGGCCACCCAGCACCGCCCCTCCAGGCGTCCCCAGCTCTCAGATGCCCAGCCCCGTGGCCAAGCATCCTCAGCACCTCGGAGCCCAGTGAAAAAATCCCTGCTGGGTGCTTTGGGGTCCCATCGGTCTCTGTCGGCAGCTGGATCCCACGGCTTCTCCTTCTGCACCACAAGAAAACTCGCGCCGCAAGTGACATCCGCGTCCCCTCTCCTGCACCGCCGGCGGAGCAGCAACGCCCTGCTCTCGGGAGGTGCCGCGGGGAGCCCCGGCTTTGCAGAACTGCTGCAATCCCAGCAGATATTTGGCAGGGGGGGAGGGAAGGGTTATCAGAGGTGCTGGGCTGCAGCGAGCAGCCGCGGAGGTGAACCTCGCCGCCGTCAGCAGCTCCGTCCTCAGAGCGGGCAGCGAGGAACTCGGGGCGCCCGCTGGGAACAGGGACTTGTCACAGGGAAAGCGCCCTGACTGCCTCCAGCCCCAAGCCACTGCACTCCCTGTCCCTCGGCGTGGGATTCGGGTCCCCAGGGGCACCCCCGGGGCCCGGGAGGGACAGACTCACGTTTTGATGACCTGGCCCAGGTCATATCTGTCGGTCACCTCGGACGGCTGGTTATAATCTTTCTTGTCCCCCAGCGTCACGCAGCCAAACGGCATTGCAGGGCCCAGTGCTGGAAGGGCACAAAAGCCAGTGAGCGCCCCGGGCCCGGCCCCGGCCCCGCTGCCTGCCCCAGCCCCACCCGAGCTGCGCTAATTAATGCGAAACCCGGCAAGGCGCGGCGCCGTGCACCCATCCCTGCAGCACCCAGCCGCCCTGCCTGGGCTGTGCTGCCAGCCCACCCCCCCCGGCACCCATCTGCGGGCTTGTTAATGAATTTATTCCATAGCCAGAGCCGGGAGCAGCCTGCTGGGGAAGCGAGCGGAGGCGACCAGAGCGGCTCCTGTTTCTCAGCCTGGTTCTGCCCCACGGTGATGCTTCTTCAGCCTGGGCATCGCCGGCTGCGTGCTGCCAAACGTGCAGCCCTTTAGCAGCCATGTGCCCTTGGTTTTCCTGCTGGGACCCCTCCAAACCCAGACCCTGCTCGGGACGAAGGGATTTTTCCCCTTTCCCACCCCGTTACGGGGAGGAAGTTCCAACCGCTGTGATTTTCTGACGGCTCACAAGACCCCAAGGGCTCCCTGCGTCCTGCTCAGCCCCAGCGGGACACGGCACGGTGCCGGAAGCACCCATCGCCCGAACCTCCCCGAACGCCGTGCCGTGCCGGCCTTGCTGTGCCGTGCCGGCAGCGCCCGCCGCCCCGGTGGGCCAGGATGGCTGAGCGGGATGCGGGCGCCGGCACGGCGGGTACCCAAGCGCTGCGCCTGTTGCTATGGCAATGGGAGCTGGAGATGCAGAAAGCGGCACATCCTGCGGAGGGGGCAGGGACGGGCAGCACCCGGCGGCACCCGACCCACCCGCGGGTGCTCGGCCCTGTCCCCGGGTCCGGCCTGCGGCACCCGGGGCGCTCACCGGGGCGCTCTGTGGGGTGAGCGACCCCAAAAGCGGGCAGGATGCAGGCGCAGCGAGGCAGGGGCGCGGGCATGCTCCTCCCTGCGCTCGCTGCCTCCATCCCACCGCGCGTGGATGAGCAGCGCCCGCAGGGTGGGTGCTCACCGCAGGGTGGGTGCTCACCGCTCGCACAGCGCCTGGGCGCCATCCCACCGGGAAAGCCCTCGCTGGGCGAGAGCAGCTGTCCCCGTCCCGCTCAGGGCGTTCCTGGAGGAGCAGAGCGCCCAGAGGTGCGAGAGCACTTGTGGTGCCCGTGCTATAACCCCCGGCTGAAGCGTCCCAGCCCTCGCTCGGCTCATCCCAGCAGGAATTGTGCTCCGTGTCCCCGTGCCAAACGACGCTGCCCCTGCCGTGCCCGGGTGAGGGGGACGAGGGCTGTCCCCGCAGCCGGCGGCGTGGCTGCAGGTTGGCAGCAGCAGGGCTGGCTGGCTGGGAGGGCTGCCAGGCTGCGTGGTGCCAGGACTGGCCGCGAAGGGGACCCAGGTGGGATGGTGTATCAGGGTCGTGTCGCTGCCTCCGCGAGTGCTCGGCTCATCTGCACTCATAAAGCGAGTTCCCGCTGCTTTGGCGAGGACCCATCCTGCCAAGGCTCAGCACCGCCACCGTCCCCTGCCCCGGGGCTGGCTCGGGGAGGCTCAGCACGCCCGAGTGCACCGTGCCCCGCAGGGGAGCGCACGGCGAGGGGCACCCAGGCAAGGCCTGGGTGCAGGAGGGGAGGCTGGGTGCTGCGCTGGCACCTGCACGCAGCTGCCCCCCCCCCACTGCGAAGCATCTAATTTCGGAGCAGAAGCAACAGCGGGTGTAAGACAATAGCGGGGAAGTGGGTGGCCGGGTGCGGATGGCACGGAGGGATGACGCAGCCGCGCAGCCCTCACCAGCGTCTCCCCCAGCCCCCCAAAGCCCGGCTCTGCTCCACGGCGGGGGGACCACGGGCTGCCGCTTGGCCCGCTCCATCTCCGGCCCCGCTTCCACCTGCGGCTGCCCCGGTGGCGTTATGGGGGGGTCCCCGCTGCGCCCCACGTCCCACGGGAGGGATGTGCCGGAGCAGAGCGCAGAACGGGGCCGGGCTGGGGGGGAGACCTCCGTGTTCCCGGTGCAGCAAAGCAGAGGGCAGCGGGAGCCCAGGGTGCAGCGCGCGGGGGCAGCGCGTCGGGCCGGGACGCGGCCGGTGCCGGGGGGGGGTCCCGAGCCCACCGCCCCGGGCCGGCCCCCGGTGCCCCCCAGCGCCGGGAGCGCCTCCCCGGGGGCGAGCGGGGAGCGCTGCCGCAGTGGGGAGCGGGGCTGCGGGGAGGGCAGGGAAGGAGGAGGGAGGGAACCGCGGGGGGGCCGGGGCGCTCGGCGCACGGAGGAGCGGGCGGGGGTCCCGCGGGGGCGGCCGGGCCGGGGGGCGAGCGGCGGGGCGCGGCGCCCGGCGGGGCTCGGGGGCAGCCGTCGGGGCGCACCCGCAGCCGGGCACGGCGCGGCCGGGTGGGGGGGGGGGCGCGGAGGGGACGAAGCCGGGCCGAGGGGGGGGGCGGCAGCCCCCGGCCAACAAGTGGCCGACCCCAGCGGCCCCCCCCCCGGCGCGCGGCTGGGCACGGCTCGGCTGGGCACGGCTCGGCACGGCCCCCGCCCCCCCGGGGGCTGTCCCGCCGCGGCCGCCGCGCTCACCTTGTCGCCTCTCCGACCGCAAAGGGGGGGCCGCGGCCCGGGGCCGCCGCCGCTCGGGGGGGGGGCGCCGTGCGGAGCCGGGCCGGTGCCGTGCCGAGCCGAGCCGAGCCGAGCCGAGCCGTCGGTCCGTCGCGGCGCGGCCCCGCGCGCCCGGCGCGGCAAGTTGGGGGGGGCGGGACCGCGGGGGGGCCCTCCCCTCCCCCCCCCTCCGGCTGCCGCCCCGCCCCCTCCCGTGACGTCACCCCAAACTTTGCGCCCCGCCCCTCTCGGGCGCGGGAGCCGGCACCCACGGGGGACGGGGCGCACGTGGACCCCGCGCGGGGCCCCCCCGGGGCGTGGGGACCCCCGCGAGGGGCAGGTCAGCGGGGGGGGGCGGCGGGATGGGGGGGTTGTGGGGTGAGGGGGGGGAGTGGGATGGGATGGGGTGGGATAGGACGGGATGAATGGATGGGATGGGATGGGTTGGGGATGGGGATGGGATGGTGTGGGTTGGGGTGTGATGGATGGGATGGGATGGGATGGGATGGGATGGGATGGGATGAAGGGGATGGGATGGGATGAAGGGGATGGGATGGGATGGGTTGGGATGGGATGGGATGGGATGAAGGGGATGGGATGAAGGGGATGGGATGGGATGAAGGGGATGGGATGGGATGGGATGGGATGGGATGGGATGGGATGGGATGGGATGGGATGAAGGGGATGGGATGGGATGAAGGGGATGGGATGGGATGGAATGGGATGGGATAGGTTGGGATGGGATGGGATGAAGGGGATGGGATGGGATAGGATGGGATGAAGGGGATGGGATGGGTTGGGATGGGATGGGATGGGATGGGATGGGATAAAGGGATGGGATGGGATGGGATGGGATGAAGGGATGGCATGAAGGGATGGGATGGGATGAAGGGATGGGATGGGACAGAAGTACAATCTTGTGGGAGCTGGGCAATTTCCCTCGAGCTCCATCCCTCCAGCTGTGGGGCCAGAGCTGTGGGGCTCACTGCCCCACTTTCTTCCTCAAAGTGGCAAGAAAAGGGTGACAGCCTCCTAACACCGTGGGGCCCCCCAACCCCCTTACTTGCTGCCCACAGCCTGGGCAGGGGGTGCAGGGACGGCCCCCAGCTGCTCCTGACACTCATCCACTTGTGTCCCCTGCCGAAACTCAGCGCCCCTGGGTCCCCCACTCCCATCCTGTGCGGCACCGAGCCCCAGGCCCTGGCCCCAACGCCACGCACACCAGGTAATTAACGGCGCGTGAGCCCTAGGGAATTAGCAGGGCACCGTAGTTTGAGCTTCTAATCAAGAGTTTAATCACAGAGCCTGGAAGCAGCGCGTCGCTCCGTTATTAATCTCTACCCCCCCGGGAACCTTGAGTGTAACTCACAATTAATCAGCGGGTGCCCGCCGCCGCTTCGGGTCTGCCCTGCGGCTGCTGGCTGGACGAGGGGCGACCCGGTGGGACGGCGTGCTGCCGCCGCATCGCCCGCCCGCCCGCCACGTGGCTCCCTCCTGGCACGAGTGTGGTGCCTGCCGCAAAGCAGCCCCGGGCCCCGTGGGGCCCCGCAGCCCTGGCTCTTGCCTGGGGTCCGAGCCCACCCAGCACCCTGCTTTGGGGCGATCGGCTCTGTCTGTGCCTGCCGTGTCTCGAGCCACCCCCCCCCACGCACCCACTGCACCGTGCACCCACTGCCCTGCGCACCCAGCACCCCCCACGCCCAGCACCCCCCACACCCACCGCCCCCCACACCCCCCATCTTTCCCAGCACCCCTCGGTGAGCCCCCAGCCGGCCGTGGGGTGACGCCCACCCTATGGGGACATCCCCAGCCACGCAGCCGCCCCCCTCTGCCCCACACGTATGTCTGGGGGGCTGCAGTGCCAGCCCGGGGGGCGCGGTGGGGGGGCGCAACGTGCCCGTGACTCAAGCGCCACATGGCACCGCATCCCTGCGTGCTCACCATCGCCATGGCAACCGCCAGGCAATCAGCGGTAATTGCGCCGCGCGTCGGCCTGGCAACGGGGCCAAATAAACCCCGTCCCCTCCAAATAAACCCCATCCCCTCCTTTCGGGAGGTCCGGAGAAAAAGCACGGGGGGGTTGCCCCCCACACCCCCCCGGACCCTTTTTGGGGTCAGCAGCAGGACCGGCACACGGCAGCAGGGCTGCAGGTGTCCCGCGGTGGCCACGGTTCCCGCGAGGCATCGAGGGCGCTTCGGTGGTCCCGGGGCTCTCGCAGCCCCTGGGCCCAGGGGGCAGGCACTAAGTGCAAGGAGCTGGGGGGGGGGGGCAGAAATCCAACGAAACAGGGCTCTTCGGTGGGAAAAACTCTCCGTAGGTGTGCACCGGGGAGAACAGGGGCTGCTGGGCGCATTTTGCGAAGCTCCAGACCGGGCATGGAGACCGGGCAAAGGATCCCCCTAAGGACAGATGCTGTCTGCGGTGCGGGAAGAGGAGAAAAAGATGTGTAACAAAATGCTCCCCGGGGGCCAGCAGAGCTCCCCAGGAGCCCCGAGGGCCAGCCGAGCTCCCTGGGCGCAGCGGGTGCCATGCGAGTGCCGCCGTGCGGGGCCGTGGGTGCCGGGGTGCCGGGCACGGGCGGCGCGCCCCAGCAGCGCTGCTGCTCGCAGGCTTCGTTAGCAAAAACTCGCTCACTGCTAAAAATGGCCCCGCGCCGCCGCTCCAGACGGGAGGCCGCTCGATCACGCCTGCTCCCGAGCGTTCGAGCAGGAGCTAAAAACAGCTCGCCGCCACCGGTGGCTCCTGCCTGGTGGCTCCTGCCGTTCTTTGCGGGGCTCTTTGATGCCGGAGAACCGGCTCCCAGCTTTTCATGCTGATTTGGCACAATTTTGCCCATCCCGACTGGGGTCCGTCCCCCCCACCTCGATCCCCTGTGGGGTTCGCAGCTGGGGGCGGCTGCGTGCCACGCTCTGCCCGTCCCTGAGCCACTGCTCCCTCTTTGCCACCCAGTGCTGGGAATGCCACCAGCACGAGGTGCCCACGGGGCCGCAGCCACCTAGTGCCACCCCAGCGTGTCCCCGGGCGCTGCCGCCTTCCCCGGGGAGCAGCAGGGCTGTGCCCCTCTCGCCTGCGTGCCCGCAGCCCCGCGCCCGGCCACTCATCTATTATAGATGGCTCCGATTTTAATAATTAATCCCTGCTAACGACAGCACTTTCCCCAAATAAAACATTTAAACTGCTGCGTGCGCAGGGCGTGCTGCCGGAGCGGGCCGCCCGGGTGCTGTGCTGCAGCCTGACGGGGCAGCACCTCGGGGTGCTATTTGCTGGGTGCTGTTTGCCCGGTGCCCACCCTTGGGTGCTCCCCTGAGATGCCCCCAGGCCCCTCAGCTGGGTGCTGGGCGCTGCGTGAGCTGGGGGATGCCACCCAGCCGGGTCCCTTCGCTGTGTCCCCTGTGCCACGCCGATGCTTGCAGCGGCACGGCTGTGGCACTCACTGGGGGGTGTTTGCTCCTCGTCTCCAGCTGTGTAATTAGGGCAGGATAAATGTGCGTTAGCCTGAAATCTGTCATCTCCACCAGCAAATTTGGGGGGGGGAGCAGCCAGCTGCATCCACCCCTCCCTGCAGCCTTCCCTCCGTGCCTCCATCCCTCCATCCATCCGTCCACCCACGCCTCCGTCCCCGCATCCCCGCTGCGGCCGTGCCCCCCGATCCCCCTCCCTCCGTCCCTGCCGCCCCGCATCCCCGCATCCCCGCTCGCCTCCCGGTTCGGGTTCAGCCCTTCCCGTTGCCACAGCAACTCGGCGGCTCACCCAAAACCGCGGCGCTGGGGCCACGGGGACCCCCGCACCCAGGCGGCACAGCCCCGCCGCGGGGAAACTGAGGCAGCGCTGCCGGGAGCTGCGGCTAAAAATACCCTGCCGCGAGCGGCCGGTGCAGGTGCGAGGTGCTGCCGGGGACGGACAGCTCTGCTGATGGGAGCTGACGTGGCCCCGGGCTGCGGCGCTGCTTAACGAGCAGCCGAGCAGGGGTTATTTCAAGCCAGCACAGGCTGTGGGCGCGTTTTGGTGGCTCCTGCTTTGCCAAGCGTCACCGATGTCCCCTCCTGGGCCCTGTCCCCTCGGGTCCCGCAGAGGATCCGGATCGCCCCGCCGCAGTGCCCGCTGGTTGTCCCCCCAGCTCCGGTCCCACGCAGGGTGGGCGGCAGTGCCCGGCGGCTGGTGGCGCTGGGGGGTGACACGGTGCCCGCTGCCACGGTGCCACCAGCAGCGCGTCTCCGTGCCCAAAGGCAGGCCCTGGGGGCACCCCTGCCGCACCCCCTGGCGCAGGAGCTGCTGGCAGAGCTGCCAGGGCTGCGCTTTGCCACAGAAGGCAGGGGGAAGGTTTGTGTCCGGCGTCACCCGGTGTCACCTCCCTCCTGGGTGGCCCCTGGGGACACGGGGTGGCCCTGGCACCGGCCCGCAGGTGCCCTCCCGTGGCTCGCACGGGAACGGTGGGCGCCCCCGGCCACCGCCCCAGCCAGAGCACACGGCACTCACCAGGGAAAAATAAAATTCATTTTTTTTATCAGTCATTCAACCAGAAAACGCTGAATTTGTCCGGGGGGGACCAAAACCCCTTGGGACACCTCGTTGGCTCAGGCTGCCCCATAGCACTCGCTGGTGCCGAGCACAGGACCCGCAGCACCGAGATGGCACCGGACTGGGGCTGAGGGATACCACAGGGGTCCCGTCGAGGCACAGGAGAGCAGCACCCAGTGCCTCAGCACCCACCCCGTGGGCAGGGTGCCGCACAGCACCCGGCTGCGCCCCACAACCCTCCCTGGGGGCGTGCTCCTACGGGGTGCGGGGACCCAGGAGACCCCACCGAGCGCAGCGCCCATCAGCACACGGCCACGTCCTTGTCCTCATCTTCAGCACCCTCCTCATCCTCGCTGTCAGGCAGCTGGCCCCAGGGGGTGGGGGGGTAAGCGGGGCCGCTCTCCAGGTTGACGTAGGTGACGGCCAGGTTGACGTAGTGCTCGCCCTTCAGCGAGGCCAGCACGCGTTCCAGCTCGCCCACCAGCCCCGAGAAGGACGGCCTCTCCTCGGGTGCGGGCGCCCAGCAGCTCAGCATCACCCCGTACCTGCCCCGACGTTCCCATTAGCACCAGCAGCACCCCCCGGGGGGGGGTCCTGCCGCCGTGCCCCCCTCCCCTGCCCCACTCACAGTGCGTCGGGGCAGGGCTGGGGCTGCGGCAGGCGCCTCCCCTGCAGCAGGTAGCGGGCCATGTCGTAGGGGTCCACCTCGGCGTACGGCGACACGCCCCGCGTCAGCAGCTCCCACATGAGCACCCCGAAGGACCACTGCGGAGCAGAGTGCCGGGGCAGGGGGATGGGGACGGGGACGGGCACAGGGGACGGGGAGGGGGGATGCGCCTACCACGTCCGACTTGGTGGTGAATTTTTGGGTCTGCAGGCTCTCCAGCGCCATCCACTTGACGGGCAACTTGGCGTGCCGGTGCTGCTGGATGCTGTAGTACTCCTTGCCGAACACGTCCCGCGCCAGCCCGAAGTCAGCCACCTTCACCGTCAGCGTCTCGTCCAGCCTGCGGGAAAGGGTCGGGGGCAGCACCCCAGGGTGCCCGCTGCAGCCTGGGACGCCTTGGGGTGCTGGGGGTGGGGGCACCCTCAGGCCAGCCGCACTCACATGCAGTTCCTGGCCGCCAGGTCCCGGTGCACAAACTTTTTCTGGGCCAGGTACTCCATGCCCAGGGCCACCTGGAGCCCGAAGCTGATGAGATCCTTCACCGTGGGGCTCTGTGGGGTAGGAGCAGTGAGTGAGGTGAGCTCAGCCTCCCCCCTCCCCCCCGGGCACCCCCGTACCCGCTCCTGGGTGCGGATGAAGTGCCGCAGGTCCCCGTGGCGCATGTAGGGCAGGACGACGAGGGGCAGCCCGTGGCGGGGCAGGCAGATCCCCAGCAGCGAGAGCACCTGCGGGTGGTGGAAGCTCTTCATCAGGATGCCCTCGCGCAGGAACTCCTCCACCTCCTCCACGTCCGTGATACCTGCGGGGAGCCGAGCCGTGGGGCGCCGTGCCTCGGGGCTGGGGCGCGGGAGCGGGCGCTGACTCACGGTGCAGGGACTTGATGGCGCAGTGCAGGGCACCCAGCAGCGGGTCCGTGTAGGTGCCGTGGTACACGCTCCCGAAGTGCCCTGCGGGGACAGGCGGCGGTGAAGCTGGAGGCCCGTAGGTGATGCCACGGCCAAACTGCCCCGGGGCGAGTTGTCACCTTTGCCGATGACCTGGTGGCGGTGGGTGACGAGCCGCTCCTCGGGGATGAGGATGTCCTTCACCTCCTCCAGCAGCTCCGGCCGCAGGTCCTCCAGGCAGCAGGACGTGGACCTGAGCAGGGGCACCGGGGAGCCGCCGCCCGCAGCAGTGGCAACGTGCGCACGGGGCCTGGCCAGGACGGGGCTGCCTGCAGCGGGCAGTGCTGCCACCGCAGGCGAAGGCACCGTCAGGCACCAGGCACGGCCCCAGCGCCCCGACACGCTCACCCCAGCACCACTTACCCTGCACGTCCCGGTAGTCAACACCAAAGTACTGGGTGGTGGCAGGGGCATCCCTCCGGCCGGGGCGCACCAGCAGCTCCAGGTTCTCCGTCCCTGCGAGCAGGGCACAGGGTGGCACCGCGGGCAGGGGGTGGCACCGCGGGCACGTGGTGGCTCTGGGACAGCCGGCTAGCAGCGGCACTCACCCCTCCTCTTCCTCCAGTGCCAGCGGAGCAGCACAGCAGCCAGGATGCAGCAGACCAGGAAGGTGACACCGGTGCCCAGGGCCAGGCTGGCGGCCAGGTCCAGCGAGGAGGTGGCCAGCACCAAGCCCAGCTCCTGGCAGTCGCCGTTCACGCAGATCTGGGGGAGCGGGGGCTCAGTGGGGCCAGAGGGAGCAGGGCACGGGGAAGGGGGGTACTGGGGGGTGCCTACCTGCACGGGGGCCCCGTCCGGGGGCAGGCGTAGGTTGTGGGGCACGTGGCACATCACCTTGTTCTTCAGCACGTTGGGGTGGCAGTCCTGGCCCCCCACTGTCATGGTGATGTTCATGCAGCCGGCGACGGCGTCCAGCCCCCATTGCTGCCCAGACACACGGCGCTGAGCCCGGCCGGCCCCGGCATCACCCCCCCGCACGCCCCGCTCCCCCACATACATGCACCTCGACCTCGTTGTCACCGGGTTTGAGGCGGTACTGCCGGTGCCTGCCCTGCAGCTCGAAGGGGAAGACCTGGGGCAGGGGGAAGTAGCGCAGGCGGAAGAGCCGGCGGCCAGCAGCGCCGTCCAGCAGCACGCTCAGGTTCCCAAGCACCGTCTCTGGCTGGGTCTCGAAGGGCAAAGGCGGGACGCGGCACAGCAGCCGCTCGGGCAGCTGCGGGCCCTCGCACTCCTGCGGGCAGGTGCTGGGCTGCTGGCACGGCCGGGGACACCCCCGGGGTGACAGCCTCCTGACTCGGCACTTACTGTGGTTTTGGTCCTCACGCCACCAGCCTCAAAGAGGATCTTGGTGCGATACATCGAGTCCAGGTGGGAGCCGATGAGGGTGAGCATTGAGCCCCTGTGGTGGGCAGGGGTCAGAGCGCTGGGGTGCACGTGGTCCCCAGGGTGCACGCAGTCCCCACCACCTCAGCCAACCCAGCCTGGGGGGATAAGGCCAGGGGTGTCCCCACACACTCACCCGTAGCTGCAGTTGGGGACGATGCCCCAGACGGAGGGGTTGGGGCGGTACTGGAAGGGCAGCGGGGCTGGGAACTCCTCCCCGTCAATCCACAGGGCTACAGAGGCTGTGCCCAGGTGGGCAGCAGCGGGAGCCGTGCATCGAATCTCCTCGTCGCCCTGGCTGGGGACATAGTGCCGGGGGCTGGAGGGGACAGCGGGACCGCGTGGGCGGCCTCCTGCCCATCCTCGTGCCAGGGACCCCACGATGGCCAGGGGTGATGGCCGGGGCGTACCTGGGCTGCCCAGCCAGAGGACACTTGGAGCCGTTGACCGTCACCTCCCAGCTGCTCCCCGCCAAGAGGTGGGTGCCACAGAGGGACAGGAGGGTGCCACCGCCCTGGGGACCGAAGCTGGGGTGCAGGGTGCTGACCTGGGGCTCCTGGGCAGAGACGGGGGCAGCGGGGCGGGCAGTGAACCAGTGCCCCCACCCAAACCAGCGCCCAGCCCGCGCCATCCCGGGGCTGGCATCACTGCCGGCATGGGGACGTTACCACGAAGACGAAGCCGCCGAGGGTGGCAGAGCCCTGGACGCTGAAGCCTGAGGCCCTGGGGGGCTCCATCACGCTGAGCACCACGTCGGCCGGCCCCACCACCGCCGGTCCCCCGGGCTCCAGGGCACACACCAGCATGTCCACGAAGTCCTTGAGGCGGGAGGCAGACAGTGGCCTGCGGGGCGGCAGGGGTCAGCAGCGGGACGGGGAGGGGGGAGCAAACATCCCACCCACATTCTCCTCCCTGGCACGGCACCTGTAGACCCAGCTCTCGTTCAGCAGCACGGCGCAGCTTCGCCCTCCCACTGCCACCCGGTAGGAGCTGAGGGGGCGGCGGTGGGCAGCGGGGTCCGGCGGGGAGCGGAAGGTCGTGCCGCAGAGCGTCACCCTCGTCCGGCCCCGCAGCGGTGCGCTCCTGGGGTGGAACTGCATGACGGGCAGCGAGAGCACATGATGGCCACGGGGAGCTCCCTCCCCGGTGGGCACGATGCCCGACCTGAGGAGGGGTCCCACCGCACGTCGCCTCATGTTCCACCTCCCTCCCCACCCCCCTGCCCGATTCCAGGAGGTCCCCACGGGGCCACGGGCACCGCCGCGGACCTACATCGGTGAGGATGGGCGGGCAGCTGTCCTGGACCCAGGTGCCGTTGCACTCGTGGCTCCGTGCGCACCCGTCCCCACACCAGCCACAGCCCATGAAGCGCTCGGCACGCAGGCAGCGGTCGCACGTCAAGAAGTGGCGGCAGCCCGGGCCGGTGACATTCACGCGCCACACCTGGGGACACCGAATAGAGGTGAGCAGAGGGCACGGGGGGCCTGGCCCCACGTCCTGCCCCGGCCCCCCCCCGCTCACCTTGGTGGCAGAGGCGAAAAGCAGCGAGTCCTCCCGCAGCCTCACCGCGTGCCGCAGCGGCGCAGGCTCCTCCAGCGAGAAGTTGGCCAAGGCAACGACGTAGGAGCTGGAGCGCTGCAGCACCATCTGCAGCGGGGCGGGGAGCGGGGCTCAGTGCGCCCCCGGCACCCCGCACCCCGCCCCGGCCTACAGCCAGCACCCACCTGCAGGATGCGTCCCTGCGCCGTGCCCAGGTGGGCCACGGTGACATTCTCGAGGACGGAGACAAAGATGGAGGTGAGGAGGATGCCGGCCAGGCGCCCGTTGAACAAGTCCACCTTGTGGGAGGTGGCGGGGACAAGGGTGGGCTGGTCCCAGCAGCTGGTGTCAGTCACCGGTGCCGAGAGGTTCACCTGCAGCCGAGCACAGTGGGGGTACCTCAAAGCCAGCCCCAGCACCCTGATCCCTGCTCCCCCCTGCCCCAGCACCCATGGGTGTGGGGGCGAGCCTAGAGCACACACGTCGACGATATTTGGAGGCCAAGGACCTGGGCGGGCAAACACCCGATTACCCAATCCCCGCTCCAGGCTGCAAAAAGCAAGCAGGGATTTTGGAGGATGCCCCCCCCCACCCCCCAACACCCCTGAGCAGCGTCAGATCCTGCCCTGCCCCCCCTCCACATCTGGACGTGATTATCAGCGCCAGCACCGCGCGGCGGGGGCGCCGACGCAGCGCCAGCCCCCCAAATCCACCGGGGCTCGGGGCGAAGGGGGACGCCAAACCCCGGTGTGCCCCACAGGGCACCCCTAGGACCACTTATGGGTGCTGGGCACCGGAGTCCCCTTCCTGGCAGTGTGACACAGAGCGGCGGCAAGCCGCGCGCTGCCGGGAAAAGGAGGAGATGCGGCCGTGCCGCGCCTCGCCCCGGCTGAGAACAGGCAGGCTCGTGCCACGCGCGCTAGCACCCGCCCTGCCCCGTCCCTGCAGCGCAGCCGTGCCGAGGCTTGTTCCTGAGACGCCGTGTTCCTGCCCCACGGGGCCGGCGGGGTGACTCACGGCGCTTCCGCCCGCGGTTTGTTTGCTCGGGCAGCGCAGCAGCCCCGCGGCTGGCTGGGCATGGCGCAGCGGCTCGCCGGGGAGGACGGGGGCCCCCCGCTGCCTTCTCTCTGCTCGTTCATAAACAAGCTGGAGAGCGTGGCCGTAAACACCGCGGCGCTGGGGATGGTGATGAGGGGGCCGGGGCAGCCCTGGGGACGTCACCATGTAGAGGGAGGGGAGGGGACGTTGTGTCCCCGCCACGGGCAGCAGCACGCGGCTCAGTGAGCGGAGGGTCCCCACGCAGCGAGTGCATCCGCATCCTGCCACTGCCAGCACGGCCAAGAAACGTGAAGAAGTGGGCACGGCACCGTGTCCCCGCAGCAAGCCCGCGGCAGGGGGGCTGGCGGCACAGACTCGGGCACCCCAACCCAGGCCCTCCCGTGAGCGCTCCCTGGCAGGTCCCGAGCCCCCTCGCCAGGACTCACATTGTGCGGACAGTACTCCTGCGGCTGGAAGAAGCCGAGCCCCCGCCTCAGCGTCTGCGCACCGGTGCCGCAGCACTTGTCCATCCCCTCCTCGATGGCCTGGTTGAGCAGGCGCAGGGGGAAGGCGCAGACGGCCGAGTTGTCCTGCGGCGCCGGGCTCTCTGGCTGGCTCTCAGCGAAGGCGCCGAACAAAACCATCTCGGAGCTGTCGATGCCGAGGTCACGGGCCAGGCGCTCGCCGGGGCGGGTGGCGTGGGCGGCCTGCAGCACGTTGTAGGCCACGTCGCGCTCGGTGTCCTCCTCGGCACTGCGCCGGCGCCGCTTGGACTCAAAGCGGCAGTCGAGGACCAGCTCGCGGTAGCGGCGCAGGTCGTGCTCGCTGGTGCTGAGCCGCGCCAGGCGCGTGTGGTACGACGCCGAGCCGGGACACTCGGGCTGCACCGTCAGGAAGTAGACGTGCTCGCCGTCAGTGAAGGAGTGCACGTAGTGGATGGGGTAGGCGTCTCGGTAGGGCGGCAGCACTGTCAGCCACTGGAAGGTGTCCGCGAAGCCGTCCAGCGTGCCCTTCAGCCTGCGGACCGACACCGACTGCGGGCTGTAGCGCGCCGCCACGCTGCTGTTGACGGAGGAGCCGAGGTAGAAGAAGGAAGAGTAGTGGTCGGCCACCACGGTGCCGCTGGTCCCCAAGGGGCTGGCCACGCAGTCGGGGCAGGACGCAGGGCTGTTTCCTGTGGCGGAGTACAGGCAGTGGGTGGCCACGATGGTGACCTCGCTGCCACGCACCTCCAGCTGGTGCTGGTAGCAGAGCCCGTGCTGTGCCGTGCCGCAGCTGTACAGCCACGGCTCCTGCGGGTCCAGCAGCAGCAGGATGTTGTCCACGTCCTCGGAGCGAGGGCCGCCCGCGGCGGCTGGGCACAGGCGGCAGATCTCGCACTCAGCGCTGCCCGTGGGGCCGGTGATGAGGACGGAGCGGAGGCGCAGCTCGGGGCCGGCCACCAAGATGCGGTTGCGGACGGCCACGAAAACGGTGGCCGGGTCAGCGAAGACGGCGACGTTCTGCACGGGGCCGCCAGCATCGAAGCTGGGCAGCGTGTAGGGGACGGAGAAGTTCCTGGTGGAGCTGTAGGGGATGCGGGGGCACTGCCAGGCGTCGGCAAGCAGCGGGGCCAGGGCGAGGACGAGCAAGAGGCGCGTGCGGCACAACGGCCCCATGCTGCCACCAGCACCGGGTTATCGATGGCGCTCAGCGCCACGCGGGGCCGGGACACGTGGAGGCTGGCTCAGCATTGCACCTGCGGGAACACCAGGAGAAGGGCTGGAAGCGCTGTGGCAGGCGAGGACGGGGGGCGGTGTGCCACCGGTGCCGGGGTGCCCACGGCCACGCGCTGGGTGCTGCCGGGGGGATCGGCCACAGCGAGCCCCTTCCCGAGCACCACAAGCCTCCGGCACGGGGACAAATCCTGCCGGCTGCCCCCCTCCCCGGACACCCCCCGGACACGTCCCTGCCTGGGGACGGGGACCCAAAAGGGGACCCCCTCCAGCTCACCAGGGCGGCGCTGGGGACCCCTGCCAGCCCCGCAGGGACAGCGCGGGGACCCGGGGCAAGCCCCCCGCCAACCCCCGCCTGGCCCCGCCAGTCCCCAGCCCGGATCCGGCTGCCCCCGCCCGCCTTCCCCGCGGCTGTCCCGTGCCAGAACCGGGCTCCGCCGCCCCGTCCGCGCCGAGCCGGCCGGTACCGAGCCGAGCCGAGCTGTGCCAGGCCGGGCCGGACGCTCACCTGGTCGCTGAGCGGCGGGCCGTGCCGTGCCGTGCCGTGCCGTGCCGAGCCGTGCCGGGCCGTGCCGGGGCGGAGCAGAGCGGGGCCGGCCCGGGGCGGGCCCTGCCCCCGCCCCGCGCGGGGCTCCCCGGGCGCCGGTCGGGACCGGGGCGAGGAGAGCCCCGACGGCCGCGGCGGGGGAAGGAACGCCCCGACGGCCGCGGAGCCCCGGTCCCCCCGCCCCCGTCCCGCTGCTCTGAGCCCCCCTGCCCGGTGAGCGCGGGCCCCCCCCGCCCCGGTCATGGGCTGCTCGCAGGAGGTGCTGCGCCGGTGCCGGGCCCCGCGGAGGAAAGGCGTTTTTCACCCCCCCGGTGCAAAGCACGGATTCATCCCCAAATGCCAGCCTCGGCCGTGGGACCGGGGCTTCTCCTCCCGCAGCCGGGCAGGCCGGGGCCCGGCTGCCGGATCCGCGGGGACTTTGCTCCCAGGGAGGGGTTGGACGCGCTGATAGCGGCCTCGCCTTCCCGACACCCGGCTGCTGCCCCGCGTTGCGCAAAAGCCCTGCAGTTACGCTGCCTTCGAGCCTTGCCCAACAGCTCCTTCCTCCGGGCTCCCTCCTGGTTTCGACACGAGCTGGCCCCAGCCCGCTCATCCCAGCCGCTCCCCACCCCAAAATCGGCAGGAGCGGGGAGCTGTCACCCAGCCCCCCAGGTGGCCTTCGGCAGGCGGACACGAACGCGCTGAGACTCGCCCCCGGGTCCAGATAATGTTTATGAGCAGAGATGAGCGATTACAGCCTGGCAGGAGCACAGCTACAGGAGCGGGGTCCCCCCGTGAGCCCTGCCGGGTTCCTCCCGGCTCCCTCGGGGTGTCCGTGGGGGCTCCCCCCTCCTCGAACACCCGCCCCAGCAGCCCCCAAACGCAGCGTCGGGCTGCGCTTCGCAGGGGGCACCCGGCTGCCGCGGCGCCTGGGGGTGCTCAGCCCCACGCCGGTGCCCAGTGGCAGCAGGAAGGAGGGGCCTCGCACAGCAAGCCCAGCTTTAGGGGCTGTTTTTTTGGGGGGTTCAGGGGACCCCATGACAAGGTGAAGTCCCACCGAGGCCCCGTGCCAGAAAGGGCTCTGAGGGAGCCGCGTCGGGGCTGCCCCTTTGGAGCCAGCGCCACGAGCACAGCAACTGACACCCCGGCACCCTGCGTCCCTCGGGGGCTGCTCCACGTCCCCAGGGGCAGGAGCGCAGTGCCCCAGCCGGGGCAGGCTGACCTACCATCCTGCCTCCCCGCCTTCCCCAGGACATGACATCCTTCGCGTGGCCGTGCTGGGAAGGGTGCGGGCACACGCAGACGCCGAGGGGACAAACCCGCTGGCTCCCAGCCAGGGCAGGAGCCCGGGACCATGGGGGGCTGCCTGGCCTTGGGGGACCCAGCTCCCCCAAAGGAGGGAGAGGAGCAGCGCTGGCAGTGCCCCCCAGCCAGCCCTGTCCCCAGCTGGGTGGCGTCACCCGCCCTCTGTGGGCACAGCAGCAAAAAAGGGATGGAGCCGGGGGTCGCAGAGGAAGGGCAGCCCCCCCCCAGATGAGGGGGGCACTGCCTGCAGGTGCAAGAAAGCCCTGCTCACCCCAGTCCCCGGGCAGCTCCGCACCCCATCTCCCACACCCACGGCCGACAGTCCCACGGGCGGGTTTCCCCGTGCTCTCGGGGTCCCGCCGTGCCCTCTCCCCTGGCTCGCAGCCCGTGCCTCCCCCGGGGCCGGGCCGCCCAGCGCCGCGGGGTGCCCCAGCTGGCACCGTGCCCTGGGAGATGCCCGTCAGTACGTCTGGGGCGTGAGGATGAAGAGTCGGTCTTCCTCCTTGCGGATCCATTTCATGAGCTTGTTGACAGCGCTGATGGCGCCCGCCTTGGTCCCCAGGGGACTGTAGCATATGTAGAGCTCGAAGGCGCTGGTGACCTGGGTGAAGAAATGGGGATGGGCACGCATCTGCACATCCCCACGGGGGGCTGGTACCGCACGTCCCCCCGTGGGCCGCCAGGGACGGCGCAGGGGCTCCCGAGCAGAGACGCGGGGTGGCAGCAGGGCACCCTAACTGGCTGGCCTGCCGCTCCCTGGCACAGGAACCCCCGAAAGGACCACGCGTGCGCTGGGGGCCGCCCTGGCGACCACAGAGCCGGTGCTGCGTTGTGCCACCAGCCCTGCTCTGCCACGCAGGACTGCAAGGTTGGGGTCACCCAAACTCCGAAGACAGCCCTTACCCAAGCCAGGAGGTTTTCACGTGGGCCCGTGAAGTAGATGTTCTTCAGGGGGCGCGACGAGTTGTGAGCCCGGCTGTGGAGGTACTGGTAGAGCCCCAGGAGCCTTTCCTTCTCCTCCTCCCGCACGTAGGGTGCCTCGATCTCAGGGCTGCAGGAACACAGCGCCTTGTTAGCCCCCCGTTCCTCGGAGAAGGGGTTTCACGGAGAAGCTTTGCCCCGTGCCCACACGGTGGCCCAACGGTTCCCCAGTCGGTACTCTCCCGGCCTCCTCACCTGGTGAAGAGCCCCGAGCTCTTGGACTTGTAGATGAAGTGCCGGAGGTCGGGGATGCCCACCTGGGCCACGCTGTAGAAGGGGGTGCGAAGGGCCTCCTGCAGAGCGTGGTGCACCCCCCGCCGCCGCAGGCGCTCCTGGAAGCGCCTCTTGCAGTCGGAGACGGTGAAGAAGTCCTCGCGGTCAGTGGAGACCAGCAGGAGGCACAGGTCCATCTCCTGCTCCAGGTAGGAGATGTGGGCGTGGAAGAAGCCACTGGAGTTGAACTTGGGGAGGCAAATGGGAGTCCAGGCTTCGCCCTCCCGGAAGGAGGAAGAGGAACTGATGAGGTTGAAGAGCAGATGGAGGTCAATGGGGTGGAGGAACTGATCCTTCTTCCTCACGAGAGACACCAGCTGGTTCCCTGACAGGAGGATGGAGAAGACCAAGCTCTTGGCCTTGGCCTGCTGGAGGCTGGTGCTCACGGCGTCCCGGACGCTGGCGGCCAAGGGCAGGCAGCGCACAGCACCCATGAGGAAGCTGGGGTCGTGGGCCATAAGGTCCAGCAGGTTGTCGGTGATGCGCTCGGAGCCGGCAAGGAGCCTGCGCAGGTCGTAGTTCTGCTTCTGCTGGAAGATGTGGTTGAGCTGGGTCCAGGTGAGCAGGCTCAGGATCTGGTAGTAGATGTACAGCAGCTCGTGGGCGATCTCCTGCTCCGACTGCCGGGTCCGCGCCACTGCCACCAGCACCAGCGGGCTCCTCCGCACAAAGACCACCTTGTAGCCATCTGCTCGGGAGGGAGTCCCCATGGGTGGGGACAGACCGGTCAGTCTGAGTGCCCAGCCTGCAGTGCAGATGGGCTCTGCTCCCGCCTCCCCCCAGCCACCAACCTGCCCCTGGGGACAGCTAGGATGGCCCATGGTGGCAGGAGCACGGGCTGGGCACTGCCGTGTGAACCCCCGGATGATGTGGGCAGGGACACCATGGCGGGCTGCAACACCACCCCGCACCACTCCCCCCCGGCTCAGTACCTGCGTGGATGGAGCGGATGGCGTTTTTGTCGGCCTCCAGGAAGGACACCAGGGCCATCATGACACCCATGGTGCTGGAGAGGGCCTCCTCAGACCCGTAGCGGGAGTAAACAGGCTTGCCAGCCTCGCTCAGCACAAAGACGTGCTTCCGATGCATGCGCCAGGCGTCCATGGTCACGTCCTCCTCCTCCTTGCCCGACAGCACCGAGTCGTGGCGGATGGCCTGCGGGGACGGCTCCAGCTTCCCCTCCTTGCCCTGCCTCATCTCCTCCTCCAGGTCGAGGGCCATGCCCGTGAGCTGCGTGCTCAGCTCGCTGAAGTCCTTGCTGATCTGCTCCATGCTGGTCGGCTCGGCCGGCTCCCCCCGCCTCTCCTCCGGGCTCCGCGCCACAGCCCCCCCGTCCTCGGGACTCGTCAGGTCCTCGTAGGAGCGGGTGTGCACGAACATGGCTCCCTCCTGGCCTGCCCCTGGGAACAAGGGAGCAGTGTCCACACGCCCATCCCCTTCGCAGCAGACGGAGGGGACAGAAGGGACGGAGGGTGTCAGGGAGGGAGCTGCTTTCCTTCCCCGTGTCGGCCCCCACCCCGTCCCGCCGTCCCACGGCGCCCAGAGGCTGGCAGCAGGGCTGAGGAGGGCCCGGCCTGTGGGACGAGGACCCGCTCGTTCCTCTCAGCCCTGCTGCGAGCTCTGCCCCTTCCTTACCTGGCTCCGTCCCCTGCGCCAGCCCCGGCGTGGGGCTCTCGGACCTCTCTGCGTGCTGCCCATCTCCCGGTGCCAGGGACCCGTTGGGCACTTCCCCGCCTTTCCTCTTGCGGACGTCCGCAGCCATTCCTCGGGGCGGGACCTGCGGGGGGCCCCACGCCGTCAGCCCTCCGCTCCCCCAGCCCGAAAGGCCCCGCTCCCTGCGGGGGCCCTGCCGGCGTCCCGCCGGCTCAGCAGGGAGCCCGGCGCCCCGGTGAGGCGCCAGCAAAGCTGCGCTACCCCCGCGGGGTTCCCTCCCCCCGCGGCCCCGGCTCCTTCCAGGCCCCCTGCACCCTTCAGCCGGGCCCGGCCCCGATCTCCCCGCTGGGCTCAGGGAGCCGGGGCAGGGGCAGGCCCTGCACAACCCCCGGCA
Organism: Anser anser; assembly: GCF_964211835.1. Taxonomy (NCBI): domain Eukaryota; kingdom Metazoa; phylum Chordata; class Aves; order Anseriformes; family Anatidae; genus Anser; species Anser anser. The sequence continues at coordinate 8,056,841 of NC_139733.1, forward strand.
CCCCCTGTTCGCAGAGGGGGGTTCGGGCCCTCGCAGCCAGCGGGGGGGCTCCGCTCGTCCGGGGGCTGCGGCGGCTCCTGGGGGCACAGGGCCTGGGGGCTGGGGGGTCCCGGGGCACGGGGAGGGGACGGGGACGGGGGAGGGGGCGGCTCCCGTCGCCCAGCCCCGCTCGGGGCCCCTCCTGCCCCCCCGGGGGTCCCCCGAGCCCCGCTCCCAGCCCCGTCCCGGGGCCCCGGGGGCACAGCGGGGCCCGGCGGACACGCACCGACCTTCGCGGCTCCTCCCGTCAGCACCGGCGGCCCGGGCGGGCGGCGCGGGGGCACGGGCCTAGGCGGAGCGGGCGGCGCGGGGAGGGCTGGCGGCCGCCACCCGGCCGCTCCCGGCCCCGCTCCCTGACCCTGACCCCTGCCCGGCCCCGGCCCCCCCCCGCCCCGCCGCCGCTGCCATCGCGGCGCCCGCCCCGCCCCGTCCCGTCCCGTCCCGCCCCGCCCCGAGCCCCCCGGCCGCTGCCCCGCCCCGCCGGCCGCACGGCTCTCTGGGGGTTGTAGTCCTCGCGCACGTCCTACCCCGCTCGCCGCCCACGCAGCGCGACTGCATCTCCCAGCAGCCCCTCGCCGCCGCGCGGAGCACGCTGGGAAACGGAGTCCAAGCGGCGCCGCCGCGTGGGCATGCCGGGAGCCGTAGTGCGGCGGCCGGACTCCGCTTCCCAGGGTGCCGCGGGGCGGGGCAGAGGAAGCTCGCGGAAGTTCCGGTTCCCCTCAGCGGAGCGCTGGGCCTGGCGCGGCGGCGGCGGCGGCGGAGGTGAGCGGCGGCGGCGGCGCCTCGCGGGGCGGGGCTGTGCCGGGGGAGGGGGGGCACCGGCGGCCGGGAGCGGCCCGGGGCGGCGGGGATGGCCGTGGGGGTGGCGGCTGGCGCGGGGCCTCCCGGGACGGCGGGGCGGGGGCGCCCCCCGGTACCGGGCCGCGGGGCGGGGCCGGGAGCTGCCCCCCGCCCCCCCCCCCTGCGGCGCCGGGCGGTTTCCGCAGGCCCCGGTCACAATCGCCGCGCGTTCTCGCGGCCGCCGCGTTCCGCCCTCCCGGCCCCGCGGTTCCGGGGGTCGGGGCCCGCCGCCGCTCCCCTCGGACGGGCTGCGCAGGGGGCGTCCCGCGGCTGTCCCCGCCCGGCGGCCTCCGGTCGGGAAGGGGCTGGGGAGGCCCCGGCGGCCCGGCGAGGTGAGGGGCTCGGCGGGGGGGGGGCTGGAACGGGGCCCGGTCGTTTGTGATGCAGGGTTCTCGGTCGGCACGCAGGCAGAAGGCGTTTGCAGCCAGGTGGGTTTTTAGGGGAAGCCCTCCGGGCTGCCAGAGCCGCGGGGACTGCCTCTGCTCTCGCTTCCCAGCTTCAGGGACGCGGGTTTGTTACTTCTGCGCTTGTAGACGGGGCGCTTTCCGCTTCAGAAAGGGAAGGAAGGAGCTCTCGTGGCTAACTTCGGTTGCTACAGCTCGGGGGAAGGTTTTCGGCTGTAGCTCCTGCTGCGCTTGTCTCTTGCAGGCTTTTCCCTTTCTTTAGCCTTACGGGAACTTTGCTGGGTGCAAAGCGTTGTTCGTCAGCACATCGCTTCCTCTGTCCTGTGGGCAGAGCCCTGCCTGTATCTGTATTTGGCTTCCCCACGGTCTATAAATAACCAAGTTTGGCAGCCTTGGTGAAATCTATTCGGGGAGAAGTTGTGAATATCAGAGCGTTTCCTCTCAAAACATTGTCTCTTTGAGACTTCAGCGTGCCCGATCCATCCCCGACTGCTCCTCCCTCTCCCTGTTTTGGAGAGCAGTGTGCAGAGTGTCGGGGGTGAGTCTCTCGGTGGAGGCGGACGAGGAGGTGCTTGAGGACCTTGCTGGCACTTCTTGCTCTGCCCCTTGGCAGAAATCGTTATTTATCCCCTCAGAAGAGCAGCTGCTTGGTCTGACTCAGCTACACAAGCCCTTTATTCTGTCCGATTACGATGGAAGTTTAAGCAAGATAGCCAAAAGGACAGAGTCTGCTGTCGGGCTCGGCCTGGGCAGCTTGGGAAGCAGGGTCGGAAACGTCCCTGAAGGGGCAGCAGTGGTCACGGGGCCGTACGGGGTGCGCTGAGGGGATGGGGGCTGTGTCCCGGGGAGCGCCCCGAGCCCCCTCGGGCTGGCACCTCCGCGCACCTCGGTGTCTCCTGCCCGCTGGGAGGGCTGTGGGAGGAGGCAAGCGCAGCGTGCGCTCGCATCAGCCCTCCTGAATATTCAGTGTAACTGTAGCAGCTGATTACTGCCTTAAAAGAGCTGTCGATGTGGGCTCTGTGAGCCGCCAGACCGCGCGGTGTTTGCTGCGGCCGTGCTGTTGTGTCATTTGGAAACCTCCTGTGTTGCCGTCTCTTCCAGGTGCGTGGTTGTGACTAAAGTGCGCCAAAACTAATTGGCGCGTAGTTCCTAGTGCTCGAGGGCGGATTTTTGCTCCGCTTTCCTTCTGGCCCGGTCCCGTCCCCAGGCTCTGTTGGTCTGTCCGTGGCAAAGCAGCCTTCCTCCCCCTGCCCTGTCCGCTCGCGCCGTGGGGCGAGGGGGTGGGATCCTGCTCTCGCCTCCTGTTTGTCGCGCTACGGAGAGACGTCAGCAGGTCGCGGTTCCTCTTCCTGGATTTCCTTCTGCCTGCTCAGCTCCAGGGCCCGGCCACGTCCCCTTTGTGGATCGGGTCAGACCCCGAGAGGCGGCGAGCGGAACGGGGGGCTGAGGTGGCAGTGAATTACCTGGTGCTCGGGAGGGCAGGTCCCAGTGGTGCCGCCTCACGCAGCACCTCTCCTGGAGCGCTTGGATCCGGCTGGGCCTCGGCGGCAGTGGGAGCCCCTCTCAGGAGGTGCTGGCCGCGTGCTGTCGCCTTGTTTGGTGAGGCTGCGTAGTAAACCACACCGCTGAAGTAGCCTGGGTTAAATTCAACTCTTTTTGGAGGGTCATCCCCAGTGCCGATGCTGAAAAACCCGAGCTGGCAGAGCTGACACGCCGCGCTTTGCCAGGGGCACGGCAGGGGTGGATTTAGCAGTCTTGCTGCCTGTGGTACTGAGCTGTCACCGTGTACCGGTGCTGCTTGCTTGATGCCAGCCACCTCTGCTACCAGGCTGATGGCGTTTTTTCCCCCTCTGATAATTTGAATGTTGCGTCCAAACAGTTCCCAGTAGGCAAGGGATTTTTTTAAGCATTGGTAAGCTCGGAGACTCGATGAAAACTGGAGTGGGGGAGGAAAGCGGGAAGGGAAGGTCAAGAAACAGCAGCTCTGCAGATGGCTGCAGGCTGCTACGGGTCGGAGGTAAAAGGACTGGTTGCTGACAACCAGCCAGAACGGTGACTGCCACAACCACCTCCGTTTGCCTGTCCTCGCGGCCAGCAAGAGCCACGTAACCGCGAGGGGACCGAAGGGACCGGTGCTCTCGGGCAGGTCGAGGGATCTTGAGCGGTGGTCGGGGGGGTGGCCGGTGCCAAGGCCGCCCTGTGAGGTGGGTGGGGTGGGGATCCCGTGTGTGGCTGCTGCCTGCGGCTGTCCCAGCCCGCTCCTTCCCTCCCCTGCCTGTTGGGCAGCGCTGACCTTTGGAAGCGGGAGGAAGCAGGGCGTTGTGCGGTTTTCTTTGAGATTTACTGCTCTCACGAGGCCCGGCGGTGGCTGTCCGCACCGTCCTCTGTTCCGCGGAAGCACCGCAGGTAGCTCGCTTCGGACCTGCTCTGGAGAAGCATGAGTCCGCTGCGCAGCCTGGTAGGACCTGCGTGGCAGACTGGCTGCTGTGCGACAAGAACTCCGAAACCGCTGCAGGGAGCGGGTCGGAGACCGCTGAGGTGCGAGCAGCGGCATTCTGCTCGGGGCTCTGCTGCAGCCCTTTTGGGGGAAAGGCCCAAATTCTTCCCGTTTGAAGTCCTGGCTTTGGCAGTCTCCAGGAAATCCTCCCCTTCACGGCTAGTGGGAGGAAGCGGGTGACTTTTTCCACCTCCGTTGCACTCAGCTTTTAGGGCAGTACTGGGCAGCAGAGCCTGTAAAGATTTATTGGCAAAGCGCACCCTGTTATCCGCCTACTTCTGGAGGGCAAAGTAAGCACAGTAGGCCAGCAGCGGTGATAGTTTCCTTGAACAGCAGAGAGCTTTTGGCAGAAATAGTTTGGATTAAACATTAATTGCAAACTGTTGTTCAGCACTGGGCCTTGCTGTTTATAGACTGTGGGATTCTCACACTTCCAGTTGCTCTGAGTAGTGTTAGACAGCACAGTATGTTGGAAAGCTTTATGTTAATCAAGAGCAAATATCAAATTGTTTGCCCACACATATTGGCAGTTTCGTTTCAGAAGTCATTTGAAGCTTGTGAGTTTGAACAGGGAGAAACACAGCATTAAGGTAATTCGTGCCTGAGGGTGGCCATGCGTATCGGTGGGTCTCGGCTGTTCCCACACGCCTTCCGCTGACCGGCAGTGTTTTTCTTCCGCGACGTGTTTTCATCGCCCTGTGGCTTACTGTCACGTTATTTCCTCAGCAGGTTGTGCTGTCGTGGTGTTCTTAGAGTGAATTACCCATTGCTGGAAACCTACCAGACAGGGGGAACATGTGGGGAGACCATCGACAAGGCAACAGAACGGGGCCCTTTCGGTAAGCATTGGAACGTACCGTTTGTTTATTGCATCGAAGAACGTTACTGAAACAACGAGAACTTTCTGTTTGCCAATATTCCTGCACATCCTCCTCCAGGTTATTCTGCTAAAGGTTTCTGAGCTCCTTTTGGAGCTAGGTGTCATTCCTGAAAAGCAGGCGAGTTAAGCCACGGTGTAGCTTTCTGCATTTTGGTGAAGTTTTGTGGTGTTTTTTTTTTTTTTAATGACAGCTGCTTTTAGTATTTCTATTCCTTTTCCACACCACCTTTTTCTGTGATACTGTGTTTAGCTGTTAAAAGCTAAGGTGGTGTTACACCACACGGTTTTCGGTGTTACGTAATGTTAAAACCTGGAAGAGAAACACCCAATAGTTTGATGTTGATTCTCTTCAACCACGGTGCTTCCCTCAGCCTCAGAAATACTGCCACTTTCATTCTACATGGGATTTCATGAAAACTTCAAGGGTTGAGTCCACTCGGTGCGGTTAAGCAGACCGATACATCGCCACGTTATTTGTTGTGCTCCTTCACGAGACGTTCTTGAACGTCACTGGAACTGTTGCAAAGACGCATATGCAGCTGGCCTGCACTGCCTGATGTTTTTCTTAGTTTATATTCCTCTGCTTGTTACTGGGCCCTGTGTTTGCAACAGGGCTTTGTGAATAAAAACTGAAGTAAAGCAGAGGCGCCAAGAGAGAGGGTTTTCCTCCATTGTGCATAATTCTTTCATCCTTTACTCACGCCTTCATCTCATTTTGAAAAATCTTCATCTCTTATTTGAAAATCAGAATGATAAATGTACTTCCTCCTGGCATACCTTAGGCTCCTGAAATAAGAGTATTTCAAACAATTGTCTGACTGCAATGTGCTGAGAAAGCTGGTGTCGTGAATTTAAAACAGTGTCCTGCAGAACCTGCCTTAACAGGATTGATGGGAGAGAGCGATCATGATTTGTGGTGATACCAGCAGTGCTGCTCTGCTGATTTTTTTTAAATTGGATTTTATTGGCATCATTCTTTACTGTGGTGGATGGGCGATTCTATCCTCAAACCAAGTTTTAACTCCTGTTCTATGTGGTGGTGAACCAGGGGCTTGCAGCTTAGTAAATCCAACGCAGTTTGATTAGCTGTGCAGAGGTGTTTTGTTGGTGAGGGATCCTGTAGTGAAACTCAGAGAACTTGCTGGAGTTGCTAAGGAAATGTCCGCTGATTAGGTAGGATTTGGTGTTTCTTTAAAATGTGTTGCTTTAATATTTTATTTTTCTATTTTTTTAATATATTGAAGTACTACTTAGCTGAAAAGTCAGGTAGCTTCATCTCAGAAACAGACAAAATGGATTTTGAAAAAGTAGTAAGAGGAAATCTCTTCCTGAGTGGTGTTGTGCAGAGATCAGAAGAACTTGTGGTTGTGGTGTTGTAAAGAGGGTGCAAGGCAGCTGGTCTTGAGGCAGGAGCGCAGGATCATCTCGAACACTGATTGTTGGCATATTCTTGTGAGGCATCTGCAGAGTCTGAACTGATAGCTTTTAGCATTTGACTGGTTTAGATTCCAGCACAAGGAGGCATAAACTCTTTTGTGGAGCATGTTACTAGAGCATGTTTGGTAACCTTTGCTTTTGTGTGCCTCCTGACGATGTGAACAGTTAGCCGTTTGTAATGCTGCCCAGAGAATTTAGGCTCAGGTTGTTCCTCCCAGGCACGTGCTGGTGATGCTAATAAACAGGCGCGCCAGCTGCTGGAACCTCGAACAGCTGCAGAGCTGTGTGCAGTGCAGGACTGTGTGATTGCTACCATCATTAACCCATTAATATTGCAGGTTTTCCCTGTTGAGTGCTTCTGGAAATTGTGCTGAAATGGGAGCACCCAAGTTTACTTTCTCACATCTGTCGTATGCTGCCTCATCTTAAACTGCCAAACATCAATATCTTCTGCGGATCTTAGACTGTTACACCACTCTATAAAAGTTTAGAGAAGAATGTGCTGCTGTATAGATTTCAGACTCTAAGCACGTTATGAATAATACTGTCTTTATTTCTACAGTGGGAGCCAAGAAGAAAGGTTTGCTCCCGGGTGGAACAGGGAATATCCTCCTTCCCTTGATAGTCATGCTCAAGAAAGACACTCTGGCAACTTCTCTGGCAGAGAATCACTTCCTTTTGATATCCAGGCACTCGCAGGCCTCCTCAATCCTCAGTTTGCCAACAGAGAGGAACCTTCTTTCAGCTTTGGAGCCAGAGATGGACCACGTAGTGACCTCAGAGGTAGGGAAGGGCACCACGATTTCAGGGGCAGAGATTTCCCACCGTCTGACTTTCAGAGCAGAGATGAGTCTCAGCTGGATTTCAGAGGCAGGGAACCACCCCCTTCTGAGTACAGGGGCAGGGATATGTACTCCGGAGACTTCCGGGAGAGAGAAGGGCCACCTATGGACTTCAGGGGTGGGGACGTTCCTTCAGTGGACTACAGAAACAGGGAGACGTTCCGTATGAACTACAGGGACAGGGAAGCACATAACATGGATTACAGGGGCAGAGATGAGCCTCCGTCAGACTTCAGGGGGAGGGGGTCTTTTGATCTGGACTTCAGAGGTCGAGATGGATCTCATTCGGACTTTAGGGCTAGAGATGTCCCTGAGTTAGACTACAGGGGCAGAGACCATTCCTATTCTGACTTCAGAAATAGGGATGTACCTGATTTGGACTTCAGGGGTATGGGCACATCTGATCTGGACTTCCGAAACAGAAACGCACCATCGTCAGATTTCAGAAATAGGCACAGGTCTCGGTCTGATCAGGATTTTAGGAGCAGAGAGATGGCTCCTCCTATGGACTTTTCAGAGAGGGAAATGCCTCCTGTGGATCAAAGCCTTGTAGATTTTAGGCGCAACCAGTCTACTGTACCTTTAGCAGAAAGAGAGGGCTCCGGTTTAAGCACCAGCAAGAGAGAGGAGTCTGCACTTGGTTTAGATAGAGCTCCTTTTGGTAGCCAAAAAGGCGAATTTCAACATCCAGAAGCACCAGCCAGAGAAGAGGAATCCCTTGGACTGAGTCTCAAAGATGACGCCTCACACAATTTCCAAAACAGCCGTGGACCTCTTCCTACTACCCTTCAGGACCAAGAGGAGCAACCTCAGACCTTTGCTAACAAGCAACAACAGCAGCAGCAGCAGCAGCAGCTTTCTGGGGGGGAACAGCAAAGATCTGATTCTGATCTTGGGTTGAAAGGTGAAGGTGATCTGGATTTCCTGGGACGGCAAGATACGGACTACAGAAACATTGAGTACCGTGATGTGGATCACCGGCTGCCAGGGCATCAGATGTTTGATTACGAACACGGCAAGTCCTTTTCAGAAGGAAAACCCAGCAAAGATTCTAGGCCCTATAAGAGCCTTCAGGTAGGTGGCTTTGTCAATTGATGTTTCTCTTAAGCACATGTTGGCCAAAGAATGGAAGGAGCTGGGAAGGAGTCTTCTATTCATGTTCCGTCACTTTGGTTCAGTCCTAATTCGCTGTCCTTTTCTGAGGTCACCCTCGTGCCCCAGGCCATTTGAATGGGCACGCTTTCTATCTTAGAAATACTTTATTCTCAAGAGAGATGCAATTTAGCAATTGAGAATTGCTAAATACATAGAACCAGATTTGGTTCAGAAAGTCCCCAAGCTGAAAATGACCAGACAAGTGGAGGGTGTTGTGTGGGGTGGGGAAGTACTGCACAGAACAGCTTATTTTCTCCTGGGCATCTGCTTATGAGCGCTACCAGAGAGAAGCTACTGGGACAGGTGGACCTGCGTGGAACAGCACAGATGTTCTCATGCGTGCTTTGTTTATCCTCGTAGTCAACTTTGAAATCACAAGTTAATGATAACCACTGAGTTAATAACTGCTGTTGAATTTGAATATCCCACTTGTGGGAAGCAGAGAGGTTTTTTGCTTCTCTTTTTATAAAACCGTGGAGAAATGTGGGATTCAGGGCAAGGTCTGCCTCTTGGCATTTATGGCTTATTCTGAGTTGTGTATCTTGTAGACAGATACTTGCTGGACCTGGATCTCACTGCACAGCTCCATGAGCATATGAAGCTGGTTGTGCTAATATTGCAGAGCTCTCTGAATCTTAAGCAATGCTGTGGTAAAGATCTGAGCCGTTCTGCTTATGGGCCTTTGCCTTTGAATTATACCCTGCTATATTTTGTTCTGGTTTGTGTATCTTGTGAGCTAGCGTTTCTCATTTGTAAAAACAACATCTTGATTGTGTGAACTCAAGGACCAAGATTACCGGACCTGCCCCAAATACGTGAAGCCAAGCAAGCTCATTCGGCTAGGAGGAGTGCCTGAAACTGCCACAAAGGATGATGTAAGTGGGATGTTTTTCATCCAAAATTCACTGTAAGGCTTTCAAAACTTATATCAAGTGTTTCTAAACGTAGCGTTTTCAAGCCTGGTGATTGGAATTCAGGTGGTCTGTCATTTTCCCCAAAGAAAATCCTGATTTAGGAGTGACTGCAGTGTTATTTTTATCTGATTATTCTGCTTTTTAGAGGGTCTGGAAATTATGACTCTCTTTTGCAGTCATGTGCGGGGTGTTGGTAGGTAAAAGCCTTGACCGACAGACACTTGTTAACATACCTTCCTTCCAGGATTACTTTGTACAGAGACAGTATTGTTATTACTTTGGTAGTGTATTTTGAGCCTGGAAGACATTAGTGTCTGAATGAACTTGTTCCTTCTTCATTACTTGAAATTCCTAAAATGAGATTTTACAAAGAAGGAAAAGATGTCTCCTGTTACTGCTGATCTTAGTTTCAAAAAAAAAAAATAAAAAATCATCTAGGCTACAAGGTGAGAGAAGTTACCTTTCCACAAGCTTCCACTTCTAATTAGAATTTTCTGATGGCAGCTCCAGACATGAGAACACCCCCACACATCAGTTTTTGCAAGGGTTAGCTGTGGTGATCAGCCCTTCTGAGGCTTAATACTGAAATCTGGTTGCTAGAGGGCTCATGGTAGAAACTTTGTCCGTTAAAGGCGGTAAGATATATCTGACCTTAAATAAGGATCAGAGGGGAACTGTCTGGATGAAAACAGCATGACGAACCTTTGAACGGTTCTGCTGTAAATGGCTGTTGCTTATTTAAACAAAAATAAAAAACACATGAGCAAAAATTCCCCAAAACTCAGTAAGCAGTTCTCAGAAACTGCAGGAACTGTACCAGGAAAATGCATGTTTGTAACAAGCTTAAACTAGAAAGAAAAGAAGTCTTAGGGAAGGAGAAATGTACTTCAGCAGGTGCTTTACTCTGAGGTTTTATTTTGGAGACTGAAGTGGATCCTGGTTTTCCTGTAGATTCTCAATGCTTTCCGAGGGCCGGATGGGACACCTGTGAAGGACTTGCGACTGAAAGATTACAGTTCAGGTGAGAATGCTTTTTCAGTGCTTCTGGATTCAGGTTTACAAAAGGGTATTCTTAGCACCAATACTTAAACAGTTTGGTTGTCCTTGATGCCATAATTACAAGTATTTTTTAAATGAAAATGCCAAGTTCTGTAGTTTGCTCTATTGTCTTCAAAACTGATGGCTGTGCTCACTGTTGCTTCAGAGCTAAATTGTGTTCTGGTGCTTCTAGCTGTAGGAGCAGCAGGAAAAAACAGCAGTGTTGTTCTAATAGCCATCAGTAATAATAAAGCTAATACTGACGTGGGACAGCAGGTTAATTCCCAATAGATTTTTTTTTTTAAGTTATTCAATCCTATTCAATCCTTTTGGATTGTTCTCCATCTTGTTTCTGAGATGGCCTTGCTGTGGAGTGTGTCCTGCACAAATAGCATCCCCATGAAACCTGACATACCATAACATTTCTCCTTCAGTAACGTGAAACTGTCACCCTTCTTGGATATGAAGACAGGCTTAAAAAAAAAAAAAAAAGGCAAAAGCAAGTTTTATAAACAAATATTGAAATACTGGGTCAGGATGCTCTTCCTTATTTCAAAGAATGAAATATTGCTGTACTTCTAATCGGTACGTATTGGATTCTGAAGAAAGAAATAATTTACAAGGCTGCTTTGTGTGAGTTACACTGGAACAAAGACGTGCAATTGTAGGAAGTGAGGGGCGAGCCCCTAGGACTGGTTTGGGTTGTACTAATAGGGAATGCCTGGAAATGGGAGGAGACCATCTGAAGTCACTGCTCCTGCTCTGATGATTCTGAACAGTTCCTGCTCCAAAGTGAATTTCTGTCATTTTCCAAAGCAAAGGAAAATGGCACGGCTGTTTTCTCTGTCTCTTTTAAAACCGAGGAACGCAGAGGCTTTTACCATCGTTGGTGCTTTTTCTTATTACCAGTGTGGGTTGCACGTGGAGCAGCTGGAATTCCTGCTGTCAATACGTTACATAAAAGCTTCTTGAGTGTTAAGTAGCTGGGAGAGAAACTGGGGCAGTTGGGTATTTCTCAAGTATATTTTTGTTTCTGGAAGCTGTCAAAGGAGATTTCACAACCTTCTCATGAACCTTTGAACTAAAGAACACCCCTGTGTTAGTTACATAGTCTGCTCTGGCCCAACAAGCAGGGCTTAAAGGGTGCAATCTTTCTTGCTTCCTTTCCTCTTTTCTAAGCATAGTACAGCAGGGCTGTCGTCACCCTTACAGCACTGAGTGTTACCAAACGATTGCAACACATTTTTTGCCCTTCCTGATGTGATTTGTCAGTTGCTGTTTTTCTGAAACACATCACATTTCAGTAATAAGTCAACTTGAACTGGGAATCTTTTCGTAAGTCTCTTCTTGTGTACGTTACTAGGACGTAGAACCCCCGTTAGAGAACTGTCGGCTCTTTCCCATTCCCTGTTACAGAGGCTTCTCAGGCTGAGATGCAGAGTCTGGGGTTAAGTGCGGAAGCTCTAGTAACTGCTGATGGTCACACGTAAAATACGGGTTGTGGTTTTTGTTGTCTCTCTAACAGCTGCATTCTATTTGTCTGTCTCCTTAGCAGCAGTGTTTTGTTTTTTTTTTATAAGAAAGTTCTCCTGGCTTACAAAAGCCAGGGGATGAAGAATGGAGTTAAAAGTAGCTCATATTTTATGAGCTATGTAAAGCTGTTGTTTAACCCTGTCCATTCAGCATCAGCAATGTAAGCTGTGTAGCACTATTCTAGGTTACATCGATGCTTCAACGACTTTGTTTTGCATCATGTCCTAGGGCTGCAAATGCAGCTACTAATTTAAACAGCTTTCTGATCCTTGTTACGCAAGATGGATACATCTAGGACAAAACAAGCTTCCTGAATTGTGGAAAGGTCTTCTTGAAATCGGGTAACTAGAAGCTGTAGTAAACTAAATCCAGGTTTTCACATGAGGTAATCCTACAGAGAGACATGCGAAATCGAATTCACATTAACTTCTGAAAAGCTAAGCCTGTTTGAAACTAGAGGCCAGTCGTGTGCATAAAATACTGCTTTTCCAATGGAGTGCGATGTAAATATTCATAAGAACTAAAAGCAAACTTCCTGGATAACTGATGTCTCTGATACACCTGGGCCCGCCGGCTGCGTTCATGTATCCGTTCAGTGGTACAACAACAGCCTGATTCAGAAGAGCCCCTGCTAAGCCTGAGTGGGTTGTGTGTTTTTGAACACTGTCCAGAAACGTTAAAAATAACATTAATCACGAGCGTGTGTGTACTTCATGTCGAGTGTGTTCAAGAAAGAAGAATGCCTGCAGCTGCCGGAGAACAAAACCAACCATAACAAATAGCACACAATTAACTTGAGGTGTGAGGTTCAGATCAGTTTCCCAAAAAGATAATGCTTATCATCAGGATTATCTCAGCAGCTTCGATGTGATCATTCCACTCTGTGATCTTTTTCAGGACTTTGTTCTGGGGCAAAAATATGTGGTTGGTTTTTCTTTGGGAAAAAAAAAAACACCACACAATTCAACTTCTTTACAAATGCTTTTCTTTTACATCCTGTATATGTGCTAAGGGAAGCGTATTTTCACTGAAGGTTGTGCTGAGCCTGGAACACAGTTCTTAACATAGCTGGTGTGATTTTGATATACATACAAGCTGTTTATTCTTGAGACTCTTTTGTCTCTGGAGAACACAGACTGAAACAGTTCATAGATTTTAAAAAGGTAGTGGAAGAAGAGACTTTGAGGACTGACATAGTATTTCCGTTTGAATCAAAAAGGCAGATATTTGCAGGCAATCACGAAATACCCAAATGAAATTTCATTGTATTACCCCATGCAACATTATCCTGTATTGTCTTGCGTCTCTGAGCTATCAGTTCGATTTTGGAATTGATGGCTGCTCGCTTAGGCTGAAAGTGTCATACCGGTTTGTGGGGGGAAGAGGGTTTCTCCCAGCATAACAAGTTAAACGTTGGCAGAACTAACAATTAGACTGTTGGCTTATCTTCCAGCTTGCCTTCTGAAGTGTGTTTGGCCATGTCTGTTCAATTAATCATTACAAAGAGTAAACCTGGAGGTGATAGTGGAATCTCCTTAAAGTCCATCAACTACTTCAGTCTGTAATACCTCCTTGTGCCCCCTGCGGTTTCAGAGCTGCAGATGCACTGCTGCTGTGGTAGATACTAGCGCTGATGACGTGTCAGACGCTCTCTGCAAAGTGATTGTCAGTAAGTGCTTGTGAGCTGCCCCTGGCCCATCTGGAGGTGCTTCTCTCTGCTCACGGGGGTCAAGGCTTTCGTGTGGCTTTCCAGTGGGTGCCTTCTGCTGTGGAGCTGTTAGCGCTGCGTGCGATAGCACCAAGCGGCTTGTGGCACGGCTTCTGGTATTCTTGTATCGCTGTCTGCGAACTTGTGTTGGTACTGACTGCCAGAAACTTGAAACTGATACCTTCTGACCTTCAAGGAATCTAACATGAAGGTACCTTGTCCTGGTTTTGATTTTGATCGTATTTTAGGCTTATGTCCTGCCTGCTTCTCAATGAGCTCTATTTCTATTTTCCTGACTAATGCCAAACATAAGCCAAGTCTAGGAAGTGATCCTGAGCGTTTGATGTGCATGGAGCACTTCAGGTGAATGCATATGAATGACCTGGAGAAGGGAACATGCGCATCTAAGTTCGTCTTAAAGGGCTGCTTATGATGAGTTGCTCGCCATTAAGAGCTGCTGCAGGAGTGTCCGAGTGCTAAATGAAAGCATGAAGCGTACTCTGAGCTTTCCATTCAAATTGTTCTCCCGGACACAGTCTGGTGGCCAAGCTTGGAACATGCTTTCCAGCCAGGATTCACATTAGGGTTGGTACCAACTGTTGGAAAAAGCTGGTTAGGGAAGGTGAGCCTGAGAAATCGCTGGTAGCCCGTGAGGTTTTCCTAGCTTACTCCACAAGCACATCTGTGCATCTGAGAGGCGTCTGTGCTGAGCTGGGAAAGCCTGAAGGAGAATAGACACGCTAAGATGGAGAGCAGCAAGGCCAGAGAGGATCTCTGTGAAGTGAACTTAGAGGGCCCAGGTGAGCTGAGGCCAGGCACCTTCCCGTGATGGAGGCATGTGCAGGAAATGCAGTGTAACCTCAAATGCGATCAGCTTAGCCTAGTGGCAGCTGCCTGCTTAGTTTTGAAAAGCTTTTGCTTTAGCAAGTACCATTGGCACCAGATATACTTTATTGCTTGCTCAGCCACCTCTGTGCACTAACATTTACTTGTTTCATTTCTGTGGCCCTCCAGACCTGGCCCTTAGATTGTAGATGCTTGGAACTGCCTCCTTATCCTTCCCTTTGTGAAACTTAATGCGTTTTTTTTCTTAGTTGAGGGAGTTCATCTTGGTCTTACTAAGCTCTGCCACTCTGGTGCCCTGTTAAATATTAATAACCCTCTTAGGTAAACCTATAAAAGGCACCTTTCCCCTGCCCCCTCAGTGCAATGTATCCTGTATCTCAGAACAGTGAATCGTTGCTTTCAGGAATATTTCAGGGAGATTCTGAAATCTAAAGTTATTTTCTTTACAGTATTGAATATTACTAAAACTCATAATTTAAGGTCCAGAAACGTATAGTTCATGATGGAAAAATGGATACGGATTTTGAGCAGTGCTCCCCTCCATACCAGGGGTAATCTCTCCGTTGTCCTGGGCTGGGCTGCCTCCCAAGGCAGTGAGATCCTCCCCGTTCAAAGCAGAGCTCCTGTTGTGTGGGGGGTGTGGCTGCGCTTTTGGCTGGCCCACGTATAGCTGAGCCTTAGCTCCCTCACAGTCACTGTGCGTGCAGGTGGGGCTCGAGCTAGCGGCCCTCCTGGAGGTCAGAAGTGCTGGAGGAACACTTCCCGTGGCCCCGTGCAGGCTGCAGCTTCCAGCTGTAGGCAGGGCAGCGAGCCGCCCCGCCGTGCTGCACAGGAGGGATGTTTCTGGAGGCGTGCAGCCAGAACCGTGCTAAACCGAAACCTTTTCCTTCCTTTCAGGAGTCATGCAGTACCCATGGGCAAACCTCTCCGGAGGGTGGTTTTGTGGCCAGCTAGTGGTGTCCTCATGAAGGGGGCTTGGTGCTGACCCTGCGCAGTGTGGTTAGATCTCACAAGGCCTTACGTCCTTTGGTTTGGTACAAAGAGCTCGCTGTGGGATGGCGTGAGGTGTCTGCTAATGTGGCACAGAGGTGCCTTTTGTGCTAACTGTGCAGGATACACCTTGTCTCACCATCAAGGCTGGTGCTAATGCACCAGGGGAAGGACAATCTCCTGTTGCTGTGTTCAGTGTTTTGCGTGGTGAGGATCGTGTGGCCCGCTCGGCTGCATCAGCCGCAATTGAGGGCACACAGCTCTCAGGGGCTCGTGGAGATCTGAGGTGATCATCCAGGAGTTCACAGGGAGCTGCAGCTCCGAGTTTCCTGCTGAAGCACGACCAGATCACCTGCTCATCATCAGAGGTCCTCATTCCGGAGGGCTCATCTGTCAGAAGGCAGTATCTTCAGTGCTGATTCCTGTTTGTAGCCAAAATAGCCTGGCCAGGACTGAAAAGCACCTTAGCTGGCATTAGTCCATGGTCATTGATGCCAGTCCTTGTCAGTTTTCCCAGCCGTGTGGGCAGTAGGTTTTTGGCTAGTTCTGCTTGATTTTAGGGTGGGAGAGTGTTGCATCATGCAAGCCAAAGGCATTCTTGCCAATCTGTCCTCATCTGTGATGTGGTGGCTTAGCAAGTGGGAAGTAGAAATCTGTTTAAGTCTGTTTGCAGTAGTGATCAACCTTGATTCATGGTTTACAGCCTGTTCAACACAGAAGGCAACAGCCAGCCGGAAAATGTGCTCACAGCCCTCCTGACATGCACGTTCCTTCTGTTTATGATGGCTTTTAAAAATGTGCTCACCCTTTTTGCATCTCCAGTGCAAAGCTTCAAAGCTTTTCACAGCGTGCTGACACTGCTGGATTAATTGCTTTTCTGAGTCATTTGTGCTAAATGACAGATCCTGGAGGCCCAGGTACACACTAGCAGTATTTTAAAATCAGTTTCTTGTCTGTAGCACCTTCCCACATTTGCAGCTTCCAGTTCTTTCATGGCGTTTTGTGATGGCCCCAGCCTTTCTTGGATTCTGCATTTCTGTACAAATATAATGTAATAATTTGTCTCTAATAAAGCTACAGTGTGTAAGGTCTTAGTGTCTTGGATTTTTCCCTCCTCCCCACTGTGCTAGTGTACAAACCACTGCCCTTCTGGCCAAGAATACAGCTGTGGAAGAAAACAGTGTGGACTGTTTGCCTTTTAGGGCATCTCAAGCAGGTCCTTTCTGCATCTTGTCCTCCTGGGTGGAGGAAGAAGGATAGGCTGTAGCATGATACCTTTTAGCACAGCTGCATTTCATGTCTTCTGGTTTCAGTGCCGTTCTCTTGTGCAGCACTGTCATGAATATCTTTTTTTTAATAAAGAGGGACAGTATGAAGTGGCAGCCCTTTTTTCAGCAGCCAGGTGTGGCTTGTAAATGCTCAGCCTTTGAAAGGAATTGGGGACACGGCTTGGTGCAGATCGTCCTGCTTGTTATTCAACAACAAGCTTTTCTGATACAGCTCTTCAGCTTTAGGAGCTGGGGAGGCCAATTCATCTGTGCAGCAAAGAGGCCTGACAGATTTATGGAAGCTCTGAATCCACCAGCTGGTGTGGAGGGCGCTCTTGCTTTTGGCTTCTGAGCGTGTGTTAGCACAGATCGATTGCTGCCATTCGCTGCGGGGGCGCCCTCCGAGAGATCAGGCTGTGGACAGCTTTATTTTCTCTGCTCGCTGCAGAAGGCACTATGCTGTTACCCATCCCTGCTGCATGCTGCTGTGTGCCCATCCTTGGCCATGCACTGCTGTGCATGTTCAGGAGGTCCTGGCTTCTTGGCAGCATCAAGTATGTTGTACCTGCTAATAACAGTACGCTCTAACAGTGTGGAGATATGGAGAAAGCCCTGTATTTTCTGGTATTTTCTTGAGTTGAGGTATTCACTCTTTAGTAAGGATGACTTCACAGGCTTCCTGGGCCTCCTCATACAGGTAACCTGTCTGCATCTTTCCTTGGAGGAAACAGGACAGATTTCCACGTGGGGTCACGGACACGTTGCCAAAACCTCCCACAGACGAGGCAGTGATTCCTGGCAACCAAGCAAAAGCAGATTCAGTGAGAAATGTGCAAAATCTTGTCTCCACAGCTGTGTGAAGACCGGTGTGTGATACCGCAGGGACTTCCACAGCCCTTGAAGGGATCTCATTTTCTCTCCGTACTTGATGCTGTAGTTGCCTTTGAAGCAATAGAGCTTTCTTCTCCAACGTGGATGAAACTCTGCAGGGGATTTCCCTGGCTGCGCTCTGTTCTGCCATGCTGCCTCTGCAGAGAGCAAGCCCCAGCAGCATCCTTGCTTCAGCAGGCTGGCTTTGCCATCTCTCAAAGTTCTAGAAGTACACAAAACTGCAAACGTTTTTCTTCTGTAGCACTTTTACCTCATCTTACAGGAATAAAATCCCAACAACACATAAGTGGAGAGTTGGGATGTTTGAGAAGCTCTCTGCTTATGGAGACTCCATCTTACAGTCTGGTGTCCTCAGGCTGCTTGGCCCCACCTGGTAGCTGCAGGCACGAACGGTGACAGAGTGGGGACCTCCCGCGTGTTGTCAGCTGGCCCAGAGGTTCAGTTCAGTGAACGATTCGGTTCAGTGAACGGCTTTTGGCAACCTGTTCTACCAAGTTACTTTAATAGGAGGCTGTCTTCCTCCTTCCAGCTCTAGGAGAGACTTTTTATATCGCAACACAACAGGGGTTGTGTAGCAGTTTTTTGGGAGGGCAGGTGATGCTTCACTTCAGACGGAAGGTTTCGTAATGCCTTCAGCTGGTAGGGAAGGGTGGTAACGTGACTTGGTGCGTGCTTATTCCTAGAATCAAGGAGCTGGATCAGATCTCTTCAGCTGGATGCCTTTGTCACATTGCCATCATGCCTTCTCTCCAGAAGTATCTTCAGTTTGGCATAGATCAGGGTCGTTGTTGTTACATGATTTATTCATTTGGCCTCCTAAAACTCCAGAGAAATGTTTTTGATGTCTTCGTGCTACTTGCAGCACATACCAGAAGAACATTGTCTTTGTTTTAGATCTTGACATAGCAAACTACCATGAAGTAATGCATTACTATGTGTCAGTTGTTCAGTAGAAACTGTATGTATAGAAACAAGTCTTATTTTAAATCTCAAGTGCATCTCATTTTTATCTAAATCCAAATAAAGGTAGTTTTAAACCAGGCTTTCAGGACTTTTAGCCAAACTGTGGCATGCTAACAAAGACCTGATATGTGTTGTCAAAAATCACTAAAACGCATGTTTAAGAAGCAAAATATTCCTTATTCAGATGTTTGCACAGCAGCTTCCTGGAGCTTTAAAAATGTATCCTTAGTAGTATCAAGTGCTCATATTCAGTGTCAGTGCAGAAAACAACAGAGCATGCCTTGGAAACATCCATAAAGGTAGTGTATACATAGAAGCACTTAAGGAAAACAAACTCATTCAGTAACTCTGTGAGTTCAAGTGCTGGAGGACTGGTGCGTACCCTTGTTGGAAAGTTCGTTGGAGCAGCTAATGCTTCAGCATGTTCAGAGTTTGGGGAGGATGTTGATACCAAATACTTCTGCCAAAACACAAAGCATTCCTTACTCAGTGCTTACTCAGTTCCTTATTTGTATTTTTTATTTTTTTCCTGTGGAGCCTGAAGCAGCGGTACCGCACTAAGCAGCAGGTGATACAAGTGATTAAGACGATACTTGGCTTTATGTCGTCATGTGAAACCTTGCGTGCGAGTTTAGGCCACCTTGAGTCACAAAGCCACGCTGTAGTCATCGGCAGTGATTCTGCGTTGCTGGTTTGATCACTTTGGTTTTACTGTTAAGACCTGAAGAGTACTGGTAGGTGTCCCAGAGCTCTGGTTGCAGGGGAGGACAGCTTACCTTGGGATGCCTGTTGTACCGGTCCCTGCCGCTGGCTGCCTGTCCCCGTGCAGCTGGCTGTCAAATCCTGTGCCCTGCTTCTGGTAGCAGCAGACGAATTGCTGGGTTCTGACAGGCAAACTGTATTCAGAAAGAAAAATGTGCAAGCTCAGCAGCTGCTGCACAAAGAGCTGAACCAGCCCTACGAAGGAGGCAGAGAAGAGGCACAACAGTTGGCGGCAGCGGCCTCTATAGCCAGCCTCAAGGCACTCAGTTTTGTTTGAAGTGTTGTCCTCTGGGTAGCGGGATTATTGCCAACGGTGGCAAAAAAAAAATCAGCAAACATTGCATTTCGAAGGCGTGGTGTAGTCGCGCCGTTGTTCCTGCATTTCGGTGGGTTTTCCAGTATGGTCTAAAATGGAAGGATGCTGTCCTGGAGCTGGGGGCAGAGGGGCCGTACCGTCGAAAGCTGCTGCTGCTGCGTGGTTTTCACACATCGTGTGCGCTGGTCAGATCTGCGAAAAGAGGATTGACCTGGGGGTGGGGGACAGAAACGTTCTGAGCCCCCACAGATCTTCATCGGCAGTTTGGAGCGAAGCAGTGGCTCCAGGCTGCTCTCGTCTCACTGCTTCGGTACTGTGCAAGGACAGCTGGTAGTGAATTGCAGAATGCGATGTTCCTGTGCAGCCTGACCGCAAGAAATGAACATGTGGCCTGAAGCTGCTTTTTGGCAGGATGCGGAGCCGGAATTTCTGGTTTTGGTTCTCGCCGTGTGTGTTAACTGCAGCTATGCTTATTGGGAGGGTTGAGTTTGGTGGGGAAGAGGGAGGGAAGGAAGTGTACAAGGAAAAACATGCTGATCATCCTCTTAACTGGAGTGGGTCTGCAGCGTATAGACCTCTGAGGATCTCAGGTTTTACATCCAACATCAACAACATCAGTGTTGTGCTCAACTCTGTTGTGCTGGATTAAATCCACATGTAAAACACTCGTTCACTTTATCAGATGTTGGGTGTAAACTGCCTCTCACATGGAGGAAATAGAGTGAAAACTCGTGCAATCTTCTTCCAGTCTGTCTGGAGACCGCTTACTTCACATGCTTACAGAACAAAGACAGCGCTCTGATCCCGGCCTGCTGATTACAGCAGCTTCTGAAAATCCTTTCTGGGAGTCGGGAGTCCTACAGGCTGATAAATAACATTCAAGCGAACCTTTTCTAAACATGAGGGGGAGAGAGAAGTGACTTTAGAGACCTGGATTTGAAGAAGACTTTAAAACGTACTGTGTAAGCCTGTGTGCTGCACCGCAAAGTAGCAGGGACGTCCGCCCGGAATGCAAAGCAGTCTCCCAGCAAGGGGCAGCACTGCTCCTAGAGAGCAGCTCTCTTCTGCAGAGCAGAGGACTGCTTTTATTTTTTAAAGGCTATTTAGTGTGGCTGGAACTGCAGAGCCAATGATTTTTTTTTTTTCTGCTTCTGCCATCTGAAACTCTAGCTCAAGTTCTAGCTGCACTCTTGATGCGACAATATCAAGTGGCTTTAGTGGCATCACGGGTGGTGTGATGCTGGTCTGCCTCTTTCACTGAGCTGAAAAGCACCTAGATTGATAAATTTCCTTTTGATGTACTAATATTGACAAAAACAGTATGTGGGAGGGAAGTAAATTCCAATGTGAGATAGAGGAGGAGCTAGGTTCAAACTGAAGTGTTGTTCTAACAGCAAATGTGCAAAGTCAGGGGTGTGTTGTTAGAGAGATGATGATAGAGAGATCCCAATTAAAAAACAGTAGGGTTTGGTGATGGAATAGATTTGTTTGGACTTGTCTCTGAAGCGTGTAAGTGTGAAGATGGTAAAAATAAATAAATAAAAAGAATCAATAAACAAACAAAATCCCACCACAAACAACAACAAAACCAGAAAAGTTAAAACTGGTGAGTGCAGCAAACATAATCTGGAGTAGTTTCGGAGGGAGGTGGGGGTAGTTCCAGCAGACTGGGATGCTTGGCCCGAGGGAAGCGTGGCACGGGGAGGGTGAGGTTCTGACTTCAGGTTGTTCCTCAGCTCTTGGGTTCTTGGAGCTGCCTCCAACATCAAGCATGGCTCTTAGGATGCTCTTAGCTTCTGTAATGTTCACCTCGCTCTTTACCGTGGGACATGAAATTTCAGTGCAGGTAACTGGAGCACAGATCAGCCACTGACTGAGATGGCAGCCTTCCAAGAAGAGAGAAAACTGAAGGCTGTCTAGTTTCTTGCTACTAAACTTAAGCTCCCGCACCCTCTTATTAAATGTACAGTACCGTCTATTGGAAATAAAATACCAGAATGAGAAAGTTGTAGTAATCATTCCTGCTCCATTGTTCTTTTTCATGATACAAGGGATTTGGACTTGAAAAATAAGCGTATGTTGAATGGAAAATAGCAAAGGTAATGGAATTGTGATGGTTCTTTTTGAAACATTGCCCAAATTAAAATGCTGGTCATTGGTGTAAAATACATTCACAGCAAGGTACTTTGGAATGACTTTTACCAACACTTGCTTTGGAGAACACTGCTTCCAAGGCAGTACAAAATGTGAAACTAGTATGGAAAATCACAATGCCTTAAAAGAAAAAAAAGTGATTATTTCTTGCCCTAAGGAAGGGTGTGCCTGTCAGTGGGTTGTGTAAGGGGAAGTGGGAACACTGCACTATTAAAATTCATGATAAACTGCACAATTAGTCATCATCCAGCTAGTCCCTGATTTCTCTCCTTTTCATTCTGGAGTATAGAGGGGGTGGTTAGAGGGTTTGTCACTGGAGAAAAAGGGAAATTGAATATTTAATGTGGCTTTCTTTATGACAAGGCACTAACATGACTCCCGTCTGTATTTAAATGCTGTCCCCAGGTTACGACTATGGCTATGTCTGCGTGGAGTTTTCACTCTTGGAAGAGGCCATCGGATGCATGGAAGCCAACCAGGTTGCTTTACACTTCGGTCAATGCTGCTAGAAGATTTAAAAAAATAATAATTTTTGGTGGGGTGGTGGAAAGCCAATGAGGATTTTATCTGAACTATTCAAAGGCAGATCTGTTCTTGTATAATACACAACGCTGCGGTTTAAACATGTTTCCGGAACCTTGCAAAAGGCTTAGAAATGCCAGTGTGAAAGAGCTGCCAGACACCGAATGGTCTGCCCTCCTCCCTAGTGTGTGGCAGCACACTGGCTAGGTTCAGAGGCTGGTGGCTGACAGAATTCTAATACAGGTTTTGGCTCTGATGCTTTTGTACTCACGCTGAAATCCAGTCGGAAAGAGCTCTGCGAGCATTAAATGTCTCCCCCGGTTGTGCGTGCACACACACATACACATGTGACTGGAGGTGAGGCCTCTGGTATGCAGCTCTGAGTCAGCTGTGACTTGCACGCTCTGCTTTTCCATCTGCCTTGTGTGTGGGAGAGGTTCTTAATGGTGCATCTCCCCCATATCTGTCTTGTCCTTTGGCAAGCTGGAGTTGCAAACACGAGGACTACCCTACGTTCAGTTGCACCTGGTAAATCTGAATGTTTCCAGCCCTTAAAAGTGCGAGATGGCTTCAATCCCTAGTGAATAAGGACCCAAGGGGAGCCTTTACTCTGACCTGATATTCAAGGCTACAGTTGTTGGCTACTGTGCTACAGCAAGATGCTTAAAACGTGTCAGATAAAACATAGATGGCCATCTTACACCGCCCTGTCTGTACCTCAGAACTGCCGGTGATGGATCACTCAGGAAAAACCACTAAGTGATCCCTATTCCTTTGATACATCCCTTAGGCCTCCTCTCTGTTGCCTTCTTCCCCCAGATTTGCCTGAGTAAGAATCCATATGAATTATCAAAAGCCTTTTTTTGCCTGAATCCCATGTCTCGTTGTCACGAGAGGAGAGTCATGAGTCAGATTCAGAGCTGTGCATGTGCAAAAATGTACTTAAGAGTTAACGAGTCTTCACAGCTGGGGTTTCAAAGGTCCCACTAAGCACTTGCATTTGCCTCTATTTTCAGTTACAGAAGTATTGCAACTTAGAAAAATGTTTTACAGAAATAATTCTTTTGCTGGGAAGAAGCCTGGCACATTCCCACTGGATGGGGGAGGGAGGGAGCAGAAATGAGAGAAGGCTCCAGAATTATTCATTACTTTTACCATCAGTGACAACTTTTGTTTTCCCTTCAGTGTTGCTACAACTCCCAATCTATTATGTAGTCACTGGGAAATACATAATTATGTGTGGCACTCTGTTTAACCAAGTGCCTCCACATGTTTTCTCCCCAGTTCTACTCACATGAAATAACGTCTCCCTGTGCAAATGCCGTTCCCAAATACCTTGGGATTTGGGAATTCCTCCTCTTCCTATTTTTAAGGCCTCCTCTCCACCTTCTCATATTTGGAGCATTCCTATGTATTTGGACAGGTGTTTGACTTGGTCAGATTAGGTCCGTTGCTGCAGCAAGGAGCCTGTAAGCACCAGGCCCTGAACTGAACCAAGTGCCTAAAGGTCCCCAGTAAATCACCGCACCTGCATGCACGCGAGGAGGTTCTGGCTGGCCTTCATCTGCGGCTTACGTTGATCCCCCCCAGCAGCTATAGCAGGCCCTCGGGCTGGGTAATTATATGCCCTTTCCCCTTCTAATTAAACAGCAAAAAAAAGTAGTAAGTTTTGTATCTGACTTGCTGCAAGAAAGCAAGCTAACTTTTAAGTTCTCAGTAAAATCCAAGTGGAGGTATTCAGAAAGGGAATGATGCAACTCACTTGTCTTTGGACAATAGGCACCCCTTTGTAATATCTTCCAAGGTAGGGCTGTAAGATCATTTCCTCAGGATGAGAATTAATCTGGATTTTTACGAACTGCAAAACCAAAAAGCTTTGTTAGCCAGGACAAGGATTCCTTGATAGTCGAGTTATTTTCAGCAGGTTATCAGCTCTCCCTGTCAAATGTAATCACTTGTGAGAGCATAAATAGCAAAGCGGTGTCAGCCCACAGTGATGCTCTAGCACCTCACTAGCCAGCCTGCCTCTTTCTCAGTTTTCTACTGGCTGGGAATGAATCCCTTTTACAGAGACATCCCTTTTTTGATGCTGTTTAATGCCTATTTAACCACCCCTGCCTAAAGAGCAGTTGTTTACCTGCCTACGTCCCTGTAGTCTGTAATTACTCTGTTGTGAGGTCCTTTTATTTCACTCGGCACAGAGCAGTGCTCGCGTAAGGTCATTCCCAGATTTGCTACCTACAGATTTACCAGGTCCAACTCTCTCCGTGCAGTCAGCCTAGCATGTGTATGTGACTCCTGAGATCTGGGGGGGTTCAACTAAACGCACTGTGGTAAGGAAACATCCATCTGCTGTGCTGCCCTAATTTTGGAAGAAAGTTTTATTCCACCTGTATTAATTGCCACAGCTGAAATAACTGCAGTAATGCCCGGATAAATTGCCTTGCCTTGTTGATTGTGATGGTGGCAATTTATTGCAGCTCAAGGGGCCCATCTAGTGTACGTGAACTGTGATGGATCGCCAGTTTTGTTCGCACAGAGGTGTTGCACGACAGATTTTGCTGGGAGAAGAGCCAGCTGCCAGCTCTCCTGCCTTTGGGCAGGCTCTGTGCCCCAGCAGGGCACGTTGGCTGTTGGCTTGCAGGATGTGGGGGCAGCACCCGTTTCAGGCTGATGGGCACAGTGCTTCTGTTGGTCTTTTGTTATGAGCTGGCTGTCGAATTTGTTAGGAGTTTGACTTCAATGAGAGATCTTTCTTCTGTTAGCGATGAGCTGCTTTTCCTTTGAGGAGATGCAGTTATTTTAAATGGAAAATGGGGTTTCTGTTTGCTCAGTCTCACAGTTTCTCCTAAATCTTCCCTCCTTTATTCTCATTCTGAAGGTTGTAGAGTGGCGTGCCATTTATCTTGCATTTCCTTTACATTCAGGCTTAGGGTCGCCTCCAGTGTACAAGTGTTCTTGCCTGGCAGCAGCGTTTTGGCTTCTTAGGAGACTCCTCTGACAGTTTGTTCCCTGGCTCTTGTTCCCTGTATGCGCTGGGTTCCCTCCGAGTACCTGAATTCTCTCTTGCGCTCCTCCTTCAGCTGTAGAAGAATCGCA
Source organism: Anser anser (assembly GCF_964211835.1). Lineage (NCBI taxonomy): Eukaryota > Metazoa > Chordata > Aves > Anseriformes > Anatidae > Anser > Anser anser. Next base: position 8,081,939 of record NC_139733.1, read on the forward strand.
CGTACTGAACTTGTTCTTGGTGCAAGAAAGCTGGGTGGGAAATGAAGTACCCTCATGTACTGGTGCGTATCATAAAGGCAGCTGAAGGAGGAGAAGCAGAGAGATCTTGTCTCTACTGCCTGGATATTTTGCTGTTTTCACCGAGGTGGAGCTGGTTGTTATACAAATGGAATCAGAAGATTTATTTGAAGCTTAGGAGCAAATGATTTGTCTTGACTGGCTATATAGTAGTGTCTCCCAAGTCCCCTCAGACCTCAAACTTAGCAACACTTGGCAGTGTGAGTATTTCCTAGCTTTTGTTGCTAGTAAGTAACATCTTCCTAAATCCTTTCCTTCTCCTTCGTAAGCAAGAGGGTGAAAATGGGAGAGCTATAGCATGAACTTGTAAAAATACATACTTCATAAATTATTGTAGAGATATCCAGACATGTGCAAGAGTGGTTGTTCCCAGACTCGCTCTTGTACTTTCCTGCACTGAGACCGGTGCGTATCGGAGAGCAGCTTTCCCTGCGGCTCCGTGAGGTTCTGGTTCTGCTTGCTGACCACAGCGATGCCTCCGTTCCCTGCCTGTTTCTCCCAGGAGAGGGATGTTTTGTGGGTGCTTGCTTTACTTGAACACATCCGACCACTGTGAGGTTGGAAACAACAGTTGTGTGTTTCTTCTGCTCTACATCCCCTTTTATATCCCTTCTCTGCAGTGCTTTGCATTTGGTGTGAACAGAACAGACTTCACTGTAGCTGTTGGTGTTAAAATCCACAAGATGCTTTGACAAACTGGCAGAGCCTGGGACTTTCTGTCCTGAAAACATTTGCAGTAACCAGTCACAACTCTGTGTCTTTCCAGTTAAATACAGAAGGATCCTGTCACTCTCCTGAGAATGCTTCAGCTCTGCTGACCTGTCGCTGAGTATGTTTTGAGACCTGCTTATGTGCTCGGTGCGAGGAACGTGTTGCAATTTCTAAGAGAGAAAAAATAATTTTCCTTTTGGTAGGGTATACTGAGTTGTGAAGTCTGAGATTTTCCAGCAGAATCTGCGGAGTGCCCCATGCAGTGGAAGATAACTCTCACCTCGAGTGCATTTTCCTGAGTATCCATCAGTTACTCCCTTGGCAATGTCACTGCATGCCATGGTGGCTTTACCCTGCAGTTGAGTGTGGTGGTGACAGTTGACTGTGTCCACAAATACACTAAAATCCATCTGTGTGTTAGGTTAAGAAGGCTGGGGATGGCCTTGCCTTTACCATTTCCTCCTTGGATTACCAGCTGCCATACGGCCGTTTGCGTTTCTTGTTGTATATTTGGTGTGGGGATTTTTCTCAGGTCATATCATTAGCATGCATCTTCTTTTTCCCTATTAAACCTGTCCTGCTGTTGACTGTGTGGATTTCTAGAATTATGTTTTAGAGTCTTCCACTCTTGAGTGTGTGTGGAGGGAGGAAAAAGACTTGTGTACTTAGGCTGTGTTTCTTCTGTCAACTAGTGACTTAGGAAACATGCGTGTTGTTTGATTTTCATGATCGGCTGGCCTATGGAAAGTTCTCTCCATAGGCTACCTTGTAATCAGATGATCGGATTTCCAGGCAGCACAGCCGATTTATTTTTTTTACGTGTGTCTGATTCAGTGTTTGACCTTGTCATGAGTTCACCAGGGCCTTACGTCACTGAGGCTTGACATGTTGACTCAGTCGTTTGTTCATTCCCACTTGTGTCCTACTAATAACTGCACTGTACTGCCATTTAATTGGAATTATCAGCCTCTGAGGTCAGTGAGGAAGTCTGCAGCGTGAGGCTCCTAGTGCTGGGCAGAGGCTTGCCTGTGAGTAAGCAGTCAGCTCTGCCTGCGATGACCTGTGGCAGCGCTGTGTGTGTGGGTGAGCCCATGTATATCCTGCAGCGGCGTTGTGATGAATGTGCTGTCTGCTTCTCTGCTGGGAAAGACCGACTTAATCTCTGCGTTACAGAGATCTCTGTGCAGAGAAGGGTTTCTTAGGTTGTGAAATGTAACTGCCAAAAACTCTGGTGTTGAAAATGCATCTCTGGACCTTCTTCTCTTCTGTCATCTCAACGTCTTCTGTCATCTCGACTTTACAAGCTTGTGTGAATCCTGTGAATCTTTACTTCCTTTGGCACAGGAGGTCATAAGGGATCTTCTGCCAAAGACTTCACACGCTGTTCCTTCAGCTAGTAGCAGCTGCCCATCACTGTGGCTTTTCTAGCCCTATCCAGATAAAATGACAACCTTCTTTTTCACAGCTCTGTCCTGCCCTGTCTCAGGAAGCAAACCATGCAAACCAGTGTACTTTAAAATCTGTGCACATTTGACTGAAGGACTTGTGAAGCTTGCATCTTCTTCCTCTACTTGTCCGATCCCAGCTTGCCATGTCCCTCTGCCTCCCCGCTCTTACCCCAAAATCCTGTCCTCCTTTTTTTGTCCTTCAGCCTCCCCGTGCCAGCGTGGCAAGGACTGTGTGCTTTGTTGTTGCTGCTGTTGAACTGCTGCTCTGTAACGGGGTTGTCCCAGAGGCCGCCACCTGGGTGAGCTGCTTGGAGCACGTGCTGGATGCATAAGCAGGAATTCTTCAGCATGTCTGGTTGCCAGCAGCAGTGTGTGGCCCAGCAGGGTTATCTTGGGACTCAAATGTTGCTCTGTATTGCAGAATTATCTATTCTGTGCACTGATGCTCATTAGGGCTGCGTATAAATAGGCTGTTCCAGGTAAAACATCCTTCCCTACCCTTCTCCAAAATGAAACTGTTTTCCCTCTGGCCCCTGGGCAGTTATGTTCTGGTGTTGCCTTTTTTTAATTTTTTTGCCAGTTGACATTAGCAAAGCTGTGTGATGATTTATCTCTGAAATATCCCTTCTTCCTGCATAGATCTCAAACGCCTTGCTAATCAAGCATTTCTCTGTTGGGATAGATGTTCTAGCTAAAATGCCAGAAGCTTAAGCTGGCAAACGTTAAGGAATAATGTGATTTCCTGAAGTTTGCTTAAATGACTTGATCCAGAAGTGATTGCCCAGATAGATGTCCAGATCTCTCCGTTGGATTGCATGGTGTGACACACCAGTACTTGCAGTGCCTCGCTTGCTCCTGTTGGGCACCGCAAACTGCTGCGCAGCATCTAAAGGTGCGGGGGGGTGGATGGTCCCTGCGCTGGTGGCTCAAAAAGAGGAACCAGCTTTTGGACAGCTGGACCTTTGGTCAAGCCCAACATGTAAAACGCGGATATATGAAAGTTTTTGTTCATAATTGCAAATGCAGCACATACCGCAGATTAGTCTGCTCTCTGCCTTTTCTGTAAGGCTAAGTTTTAATTCTGACAGAGCAGCACCTAGGAAATAGCCTTATTTCCATTATTGTCAACATGCAAAGCGTTTTCCTGCATGACATAGCATCTTGCATGCTCCTCTTCTGAATTACTTTGTAGAGAAGATTTTACCTTGAGTTAGAAAGACTTGAGGTAGTCCTTGGACACATATGCAGGGCACAGATGCTGCCCTATCGATGTAGCTATCGGGTTCTGTCCTCCTAATGCGTTAGTGGATAATCTCGTCACAACGAGGAAATCTTGGTCACAGACGCTAGGGACAGGTACAGACTCACCATGAAACAAAGAGCAGTGTTCGGGGCTGCTCTGCCTCTCCGATTATATGTCTGTTACTGTGCTTATATTCATGACTGGTTGATTTTCTATGAAGATATGTTGAAACTAAATATGTTCTTGTGTAACCACTTGGAAGGTGTTTATCAGTGTAGTATCAGAGTGCTTTAAGGGATTGTGGTAAATCAGCTCTGTCGTACAAATAGTGCATCGCCTCAATTGCTGGCTTCTTTACTTGTTCAGACCGTGGTTTTTGTGTGAGGATGTAAAATCCTTTGATCAAGCTCCTGTTTTAAAGGTAGTGGGACCCATTGCACTAATTTGCTTTGGTGCTTTTGAAGTCATCCTTGAAGTAAGATGGTGACTAACAGAACTGCAGGTGCGCTATCTGAAATTCCCTCTGTACTCTTGAAAGTGGATGGTATGGCTGAAATTACTTAAAGGAAACACAGAAGCTGTGAGAGGGAAATGTCAGAATGGGTTCAGTTTACGTGAATAAAGGCATCTAAGTGAACACACGATCACTTTCATTTCCAGAGCAGGCTCAATTTCTCTCACAGTTTTGCTGTAGTGGTTCGCACAAGACCTGTCACTGTGAAAGAGATGGCAGTCCTTTTCAGCCCACTCCCAGCAATGTCAAAGGGGATGTTTTACAAGCTTTTGAGCCAGATTACAGTGCTAAGACTCCATCTGGACTATTTTGAGAAGTGGGAGCGCACCAAAATGTTGTTGCAATTTTTACTTGATGAGTCGTATTTGTTAACTTGGGCATCAGAACTGTTTGTTCATGCTTTTGTGCTGTCTTGGTGCTGGTTGCTTTTCCATTCCTTGGTGCACAAGTTGTTGTTGTTGGATTACTGAACAGGAAGGTAAAAGGTTGAGTTTGGAGGCTAAAAAAAAAAAGGCAAACCACACACTTACTGTTATTGACTAGAAATGAAGTGTGATTACAGTGGAAAATGGGGGCTGGTGTGCTCAAGTGTACTATTGTGTCTGTTACCCATGAATCACAGGCAACAAGGAAACAGGTATTTAACACAGAAGGAAACATGCTATTACCCACCCATTCTCATATAAACCACGGTGCACCTTCAAGACCCTTATTAAAGTCTTAATATCTACAAAAATCACACACACAAAAAAAAACACAGGAAGAAATCAGAGATCAGGAGCCTTGCTGTCATTCTGGGTCTGTGCAGGACAAGACATCATGTTACGTGCAAGTGCACCGAGAGTCTGGTAGCCAGCAGTCCACTGTACTTCAGAAGAAAGGCACAAATTTCCTGTGCTCCTCTCTCTGTTGAGAGAGGGAGAATTCCTTCGTGCATCACATAAGGTGATCCGTTTAACCCAGCATGTATGAACAGGACAGCAACTGGGAGGTCCTCAAATTGTCCCCAGAGGAAGGTAATGGGGGAAAATCCCGAAGCCACTTTGCACAGGGGAGCTGGAAGGTTCTTCCTGGCCTCTGCAGCGACAGAAGCTGTGAAGTGTGGGGTTGAGTTCCTGCAGTGAAATGTCTGATGTGAAGTGGCATTCTGCCTAAAGGGTTGTTTTGCTGTGCTGTTGCACTGTGTGTATGCACTGACAACTACTGGACGTTACACCCACGTGTCCTCCTGCATCGCCACAACTTCATGCCACCCACACACTGCTGGTCGTGTCTTCCCTGGGATGAGCAAACAGCTTCCGGATGTTGATTCCCTAGAGGAAAGTGGTCTAAAATCAAGTGTGTCATGTAATGAGGTACACTTTTAGTGAGGGTCAAAGCTACAAAGCTGTAATCATGAGATTAGAGTATTTAAATCTCTGAAACTATCTTCTTTAGAACAAGAAGAGGAAAGCAGTTCTTGTTTTCATAGCCAGCAGGGGAAATCTTAGGTTTTGTGATGTACAGTCCGTATCTCAGCAGAAAATTAGCAATGTTCAGATGGGTTTCATGTACCGGATTTGAGCTGGGATGAAAGTAAGAGCCTGAGCAAATATTTGCTGTACTTTTCCATTGAGGATCTCAGGAGAAGAGTTAACAGGGAAAGTAATTTTAAGTCCTCAGAATCCTTAGGTGTATTTTCTTACACGTAAGATTAGGCTGACAGGTCTCACTAAGAAGATGTCTTGTGGTGCGAAGCACCAATAATAATTATTAATTATATGAGTAAGGTTTTTAATGTTTATAGCCCCAGGGTTTTGAAGGCCCGTTTGATTCCTCCCAACTTGTGATCTCACTGGAGAGGAGAGCTGGGGTGTTTGGTTGTTTTTTCCCTGCCAATGCGCTCTTCTGTGCCTGGTCCACGTGGGACTGTTGCTCGTCCCATACCACTGCCTGCTTCTCTGGCTGTTGGAGTTGCTGAAGGGGTTCGAGTGGCCATACCGAGCTGTTTGTGACAGTTGAAGATGATGTCTGTGCATGCTGTTTCCCAGTCCTTTATGGATTCAACCAGGCCGGCTCACTTCTGACGCAAGAGGGAAGTGTGTTCCTTTCCTTCCTCAGCATCAAGGTTTTCGTAGGATCTGCTGTCCTGTGCACCTACCTCTCTGGCTGGAGTCCTCTACGGACCTGCTGAGGTCAGGTAACACATCCTCGGAGCCTGAATAGCCACACAGGAGGTCATCTTCTGCTTCTTGCTCCCTGACAAGGCACTAAGCACCTTTCTTCAGCAGTTGACTGCAGCAGGATGTAACTCTGGATGTTGCCTGGATGACCCTCTTCAACCCCAGCGCGTCTGTAAAGGAGCGGCTGCGGGGTCCCAGCGGAGAGCCGTGACACCCACTGGTGTACGTTGCGCCCATGCCACGCTGGCAGGAGAAACTCCTCTCCTTCCAAATAGCTCACATAGCTCTGTTCTCGTGCTGGGCCGGGCTTGCGCGGATGCTGACCAAGGAGGTTAAAGCAGCACCTTCCCAAACCAGCTCCTAAGAGCATTACTGAAAGACTACACTTGTTCAGGTGCAGAAATCCATACAAGTGCTTGCCTGAAGATGTACCAGCTGCCTGTGACTTTAGTTAAGGGCCTGGATTTAGCTTGTGGGCAGGCCACCTTCGAGTCACAGTGACGTGGTGGGAAGCACATTTGGGAAGTGCAGGTAAGTGTTGCACTGCTGGTGCCTTTCCCTAGGCAGCTGACTTGGTTCTTTTTCTGACCCTTTTAGAGTCAGCATCAGGCACTTGCTTTTACCTGGGAAATTGGGGATGTTGAGAAATGGTGTCTCCAAGACCAGACCCCTCTTTTCATCCACAGAACTGCTCCCTCTTCCCTAGATTTTGGGTCTTTTCCTTACAGCAGAGAGGATGTCCTGCAGGGAGCTTGCCTGAGCACTGGCTGCAGAGAAAGCATTGCCAGTGATGGCTCTCAGTGCTTAATTTAGAGGGAGCAGAAGAAAATTTTGAGGCATGGGGGAACCTTTCAGCTGCTCTTAATGCTTTTGCGGTCAACGTGTTCTTAGCAAACATTTGCTGCTGTGCAGAACATCCTGCACTCTGTTCTCCACACGGGTCAGGCTGTGTTGGATTCAGTGTGTAGCCTCGTGGCTGTGTGCTCCAGTAAAAGGACATGTTTTTGTTTGGGTGTGGGATCTTATTGAAATACACGGGATTGTCTAGCAATAAATCTATCCTTTTCTGGCAGAGCTCCCCAGCCTGACTTTTTTCCCAGCATGACCTTGCATTGGGATCGATCATCAGTGTTTTGGTCCTGCGCCTCAAATATGTAATTAAGGAGCTGGGCATTTCCTCATTGTTCTCCTGGTTTCCTAATGACCATTGCTAATTGTAAGGTGCCCCTGGGGGAAATGCACCGGAAGGTCCTGGGGTGGGTTAGTGCACGCAGCTGCATTGTGCTAACATGTTTAATCTTTATATTGTTTCACAGCATTATGGCATGGGATGACCTTTGAGGAAGAAGTTGGTCATATAACAAAATATTGAGAAATATGTCCAGGCAGCAGAGCAGCATTTTGGAGAGAGAGAGAGAAAATGTCTATGCCAGGAGAAAGGGAGTCTTTGCGGCAGCTGTTGTCCAAACACAGTCCAGGCAGTAGACCACGATGAATCAGAAAGGGAGTAGAGATGAGGCAGAGCCATGTGGGACCTTCCCTAGAGCCATCTATGAATAATTATACTCAATATATTATATATTTAAATAATCTGAGTTTTGACAGTTTAGGTATGCTTTTCAAATAGAGGATGCAACCTGATTCGTGCTCTTCTGGGAACTGGAATAAATGTTTGATATGCATGACCTTCTTAGCTTACCCCACAACAAGTCCTTAACCGTCCGTGCTTCTCTTAGTTGTGGGTCGGGAGCCCAGCCAGTAACACCAAAGCTTACAACTTGTCCCCTTTGAGCTATCGTCTCAGGTTTCCCCCTGGCCCTCAATGTCCTCGTCTGACCCCTTTGGACTATATAGAAGAGGCTTTCGTTTTAGAATTTTCCTTTTGTCCAGGAATCCTATAATGCTGTTCTGCAAAGGTGCCCTCTTAGAGGAAAAGTTGGGGGTAAGAGAAGCTGGAGGTTAGAATTAGCTATAAAAGGAGAAGTTAGAGCTTTCAGTGACAGGTGAAAGATGCAGTCTGCTTCACTGGATCAAAGAAAACCTTCAGATGTGTTGAAATTTCGGTAAGGGGTGACGTGCAGAAGCCATTCATATCCCCTCCCATCCAGAGCTGGTCCTGGAGCATGTGGAGTCCTGGGCACATTGCTTGTTTTCTCAAGCTGCAACACGAAGCTGTTATCCTTCCGGAGCCTGCCTGTGCCGACTGTTTTGGTGACATTCTCAGAGCAGGACTGAGTGTACTGACAAGTGGAGCAAATGCTGTAATTAAAAGAGAAGCACTTCAAGAGTCCTAACGTGGAAGTGAGTTGCAGTTCAAAAATCCGAGCAAGAAAATGTAGAGAGCTAGCATGGTCTGAGAGGCAGCTTCTGTGTATCTGCAGAAAGGGTGCCAGCGGGGGATAGGAGTTTCACAAAGATCCTGAGACAGATGAGCGTGGTAGTGTGGTTGCTATCCAGGGAATTAGAAATCACAGGAAGAAAACCAGAGATGTCTCAGCAGCGTAGATGGGATGTCTGTGGAAATAACGATGCAGACAGGCAACCTCTGCTAAAGGACAAATTGCCCAGATAACGAGGCAGAAAGGGAGGCTGAGGAAGGCTGCGTGGGAGCAAGTGGATCTGGAAACACGTGTCCTAACGGATGGTCCCAGTGCAAGTGGGTAATGGGTTTTGTGTGAAGGGAGCTTGAAAAAGAGGCACAGGGTGCTGTCAGGGATGAGGTGATCCTTACAGAGCATCTTAATCGGTTCTGTTTAGCGTCTTCAGGACTCGTAGGGTTATCCTCCTAATGCCTCAGTTCTGGGTTAGTGCTGGTTCCATTTCACATGCCCATCGCTGGGGTCTGAAGCCATGTCCTGTTAACTCGGGGTACTGGTGACATCTCTGGGCTGTCTGTCTCAGGCCTCCTCTGACCCTGAAGTCAGCGAGCTTGTAGCACGCCTTGCTGGTTGGCGTCGGGTCATCAGCGGAACTAATGCCTCACTGCGCAATGCTCCGAAGTCTTGCCGCATGCCCTTCAGCTCCGCAGTGCCACTGCTGCCCAGGATCCGCCCATCCTTCTTTGCAGGTGACCGCTAACACGATGTTTATGCAAGATTAACGTCGCTGTCGGTCTTGCTGGAGACCTGTAGTACTACATAGCGAGGTTGTTGGGATCCTCTCGGCGATGTAACTGTTCCCCAAGGACCCACCACTTGCTAGCCCGTCCTTATCCCCTGCTTGTCTCAAACCATCTGCCCTTGGCTGTCAGCTGCTGTGCAGCTGAGTGTTGGGCACCGATAGATTGGGCCGATGAAAAGAAATCTCTGAGAAATGGTTAGGCAGCATGAGGAGGGGCTGAGAGCCTTTGGGGGGAGCCTTGCTGCACTAGGACTTTCCTTGTAGTTACTGTAGGAAATGCCAGATCACTGCGGTACCCTGCAGCAGACCAGATTGCTCTAGCTTCTCCCTCTCTCTGTGTCACGCTCTGTTTTCTAGATCCTTAATTGCAGATGGATTGCGGTTTGTGGGTTCGCAGCTTTTCTCCTCTGCTCTTTGCCAGAGGTAGGTAGATGCACTGCCTGTTGCTCTGCAGACTCAAGGCTCTTGTACAGCAGCTGCCAAGAAGCTTGGAGATAAAAACTTCAGCATATGGGAAAACCGGGATGAGAAGCCAGTTTCTGTGGCAGAGATGATCTTGTTTTGAAATACATCCAGCTGGTCTCTTACCCTCCCAGGTGTCTTGCTGCTGCCCCACTGCTCCAGCCCCAGAAGCTGCCGCCTCGTGAACTCCAGGAGCAGCTGGGGATGTGTAGGCTAGAAGGACCTTTGGTGTTTGACCCTCTCTGGTTTATGTGAAGATGAATACCTGAAGGGAGAGAGCGTTGTGCTCTTCCTGCCAGCTTCCCCCGTCCTCTGCCCCAGACGAGAACCGTGCCAGTGATACAGGGCGAGATTGTGTCATCTGGATAGCGGCACAGTTGGGGTTGTTAAATCTGCATTTATAACCCGTCCTCAAATTAGAGGGAAACCCAAAAGCAGTCTGATTTGCAGTTGCAGGTAGATAACCCAACTTCTGCTGTCAGCCACTTGTCTCCCTGAGCTGTGCTGCCCAGTGTGCGTGGAGGCCAGGGCTGGAAAATATCCTGCGGGTGGTGAGAGCTGCTCCAGAAACGCTGCTGGGACTGGGGGCTCCCTCTGCGTCCCGAGGCTGCTTCCTTTTCCCTTGCTTCCTCGGCTACGGCCTGAGGCTCCACCAAGCAGTAAAGCCTAGTCATTAATCAGTTGAAATAACTTTTAAATGATTGTTGTGTAATGGGTTTTAGATAACCATCCTAATTGCAGTAAATATGCGTAAGAGAGCTGAATGAACATCCCATAAGTGAGGTTAATGCTGGCATTTTAATATGACTGCTTTGCAGTGCTGCCCATAAGCATTCTTTTATCATAATCTTCGTATGCAACCTTACATCTGTTTGCAAATGATATTTGCAGTTCACTTTCAGCATGTTGAACTATGCCAGTCTTTTGACTCAGCAAGCTGGGTACCAGAACGTTTTAGTTCATGGCATGGATATTTTCTATTTAATCAAGCAGTATAAAGGAGTAACCAGTTGAAGCGGTGTTTGGTTTTGTGCGAGCCAGCAGCTTGAGGAGATCTGAGTCTGGTTTGTTTGGGGTGCAGTCATCTCCTTACTGATGTGGGGACGACGCATCCTGCGCTGTCTTGGTTATTGCTCTTTGGCCATATCCAAGGAGAAAATTTGGGCTTGTTAATCCTTGTGGATCTGGGGGCTCCGAAGGTGAGCCTCGGTTCTGTTCCCTGAAACTAGCCTGTGGGGTGCAGTACGTGCAGAGCTGTCAACTTGTTGTTAAGAGGCTCTCAAGTGAGATTTTACTTAGCTTTTTAATGTTTGGCCAAATTCAGCCGAAGCGAAAGATTGGCTTGACTTGGGGAGCTGTGCTGTGCTCCAAGGGCTTGCCACATTTTGGAATTTTTAGGTCACTCTTAGAGCTTCTATGTTTTTTTTCAGAGAAACAGTTAGCTCCTTAACATCGATAACTTGTATTCTTCTGTAATCTCTGTCTTGGAGAGCGTAGAGATGCTTTTTTTGGCAAGTTCTCCCCCTCCTCAGCTCCCAGCCATCCTCGTTAGAAGCCTGCCAGCAAGCACGCCGAATGTACCTGCTGGCTGAGAGAGCAGCGGCCCAAGTGGGTAAGCTGTGCCATGCCTGACCTGCACCACGCCTGTCTCTTGGCCGTGTCGAAGTGATCCCTGCTCCCATCCATGCGCTGCCCAGCAGCGTGCACGGTTTCTCCTGCCCGCTGGGGTCAGCCAAGCGCTGTGTGGGGCAGGGAGGGAGCTGCTTCCATCGCTAAAGCCAGGTGATGGCAGTGAGGGTAAGTGAACCAGAGGTGGTTTAAAACCAGCCTCAGGAGTGGGCTTTGCATGTGCTAGAGCGCGGTCTGGTTTTTGTCTGACGGTTAGGATTGTCTTTACCATTTAGATCATACTGGTATTTTTAAAATTCTTCTGGTTTAACTGCCTTTGGTGACAAAGAGCTTGGAAACTGCCCTAGGAATTTTGGAGTTTGGTTGCTGAAGCCTCATGCCCAGCTGGCACACGGTCTCCACGGTGCTTCTGGAAAGGTTTTCTCCCTGTGAATACCGTGGCTAAGGGATTTTCCCTTTTTCCCCCCTCTCTTAAAGTATCCTGTTCTTGCGGTTGGGGGAATTTCACATGCTAACGATGAGGCCTGCTCATCGAAGGGCTTTGGGACACTGCTCCTTGCTGCGTGCGCTTGTTGCAGATAGGTTTTATGGTTTCATGGCATCGCTCTCCAGAACCACCGGGTGGTGGGATTGTGTAGTTGATTGGAGTCTGCTTCCAGGGATGTTTGCATGCTAGGCCATTGGCTCTTATCCCAGATGGTACATTTTTTTTGGATAACTTTAGCTGCAATGGTTTATTTTCTGTTGTACCACTTAAGCTATAATCCAGTATTGCATCTACACCAGACCTCTATGCGAAAAAAACAGATATAATTGTGTTTGAAAGACATCTAACAGTAGCATCAAACATTGATGCCAGAAATAAAGTCCTGATGCTCTGTTTTGCGTTTGGGAATTCGGAAACAAAAGTAAAAGCTGCTTGTGCCCTCGAAAGCCTGGGCATTTCCATTGCCGAGAGCTCTGTGTTGTAGTACCACAGGGCTGTGCTGCCTCCTAAACCTCTTGCTGGTGAGTCAACCGCACGCTCAGTGAGAGTTTTGAGGGGGAGGTTCCTCACTGGGAGGACGGGAGAGACATTTCTGTAGCATAACAATTTGGAAAGAAAAGGCCAAGCTACTCAGAAGTACAGGGTGTTGAAAATACACAAGGAGAATTAACAGGCATAGCGCAGGTGAGCCTGTGACAGAGGTCCATGATAAAATGTGTGGGTGTGGAAGAGACTGTTGCTGTCCGGGTGCTGCCGTGATGTGGCATAGCCTTCCTTAGGTTTGCCCTTCTTGCAGTCTTCCCTGAAATATTCTGAAAGTCTTCCTGAATTCACAAAGATCTGCTCAGCTGAAGCCGGTGAACTGAAAATTAGAGTTTTTATCCAAAATATCTTGCAGGGAAAAGAAGATGGAGCTGAAACAGAATAAGGAGTGACAGGGATTAGAAGAAATAAAGATTCTGGAAATATTTGGGATGGAATCTATTAAGAAAATGGGGGAAAGAAGAATTTAAAGTCACTGAGCTACTGAATCCTGACAGTGTGTGTCCTAACTGAAGGGCTCATTTTGGTATGCTAAATGATCGTTGCAGCCTTGAAAATGATTATATCAAGAAGTCAGTAAGAGCAAGCTTGAAACAGTGAGCAGGCAATCAGCAGGGTGTTAAGGAAATGAGTGAGTAATTAGCAAGTGGCACTTCTGGCAGTCTCCAAGAAATGAGTTTGCAGTAGAGACCAGCACCACGTGCGCTGAAAAATGATCGTCCATAAAAACAAAAAATAATCTTAAGGCTTTCTGGCAAGTTTTGTTTTCAAGTAACTGCTGGAAGGATGAAGCCGTGGGGCAGTGCCCTGTTGGAGGAAGCGTCCCCAAACCGAGCTGTCCCTGCTTCCCGGGCCCTTTGCAGGGCTGCAGCCACGTGCCGAGCGGGGCCGGCTGCCTGCTGCTCCCCAGGGCTTCTGCGGGCTCACAGCTCAGGCTGTGGCCATGCCTGCGAGGATGTGCACCCTGCCTTCTCCCCTGCCTGTGCTCGCCGGGTCCCCGGGCAGACACGGGTGGTTCTCTGCTGCCCTCGGATGTGTGCTGCGCTGGTGCCCTGCTCAGGCCGGGAGCATCTCCGCCCCAACTGCACTGACGGTCCCGCTAGGAGAGCCTCGGCCTTCGCTTCCCTGCCTTCCTCACTTGTGTTTGCTCACGTGCCTTTTATGAAGGCACGCACCTTCTCCTAGTCACGCAGGGTGGGCACTGCTCTGCTCTGGGAACAGACGCCCCCCTGCCTGAGGTTGCAGCACCGTGCTGTGGGTGCACTCGCCGGCCCTCAGCGAGGGCTGAGGATGGCTCGGTGTTCTGTAAGGCAGAGGCAAATCCAGGCTGGGAATCGAGATCCGAACAGCTGGGTGGCAGAAAGGAATCCCCTGAAGTGTTCAGTGCGGGTAGGCCTGGTAGGAAGGAACAGCCGGGATGTGGAAAAGCAGGCTGCGGGAAGGGGAGGTGCTGGTACCTGACCTCGGTGGTGCCTTTGCTCCTCCAGCTTTCTCTGCTGCGTTTTTTGGAGGGGTTAAAGGATTGTTGGTGTACCATCACCGAGTGATTCCCTCCCAGGAACTCCTCCCACCTGCTTTACTTATTCCCTAGCATCTGCAGCACATTTTGCACAGCAATTTTTGCGTGGCTGTATTGTGACTTCTGAATAATACCCCTGGGAACTTGTTTTTTCACATTCCTGATTTGCTCTGTGCACTCTTGTGTGACCAGGCTGCTGGGTCGGAGCACCTGGGAAGCTTCTGACTGCCTAGGGATCCGCAAAATAGCTCGGGACCATTTGCCTCTCCCTGACACCTGCCTGCACTGGCCCGAAGAGTGGCTGCTTTCCTAAGGCTTGGGAGCCCTGGGTCTGAGTCTCATTATTGTCACCACGTCCTGTGTGGTGTTGGAAAGACAGGCGGTCAGGCAGTGCCTGCGGTGGTGCGAGATGTCCCATGGCTCTGTGTCTGCGGCTCGGCCTGCATCCCTTGTGCCTGGGCACGGGCTGTGTCCACGTCAGGTGAGAGCAGGGTCCCTGCTCCTACAGGTGGCTTCGTGCAGGAGCTGGGGAGCTCTCACCTACCACGTTTCGCCCTTGCGATCCCTGTAATCAGCTGCATTTCAGCCAAGCTGGGGGGTTTGTTGGGCGCCTGCCATCTCTCCCACTGTGATGTGCGGGGCAGAAAGCAGGGTGTCTTCCCTCTGCTTCTCTCCCTGCTGCACAAGTGCTCGAGTGCAGCCCCCCCACGGACCGGCCGTGCAGCTGGGGCTGCCCTCACTTCCCTGAAGGAAAGCCAGGGTCTCTTGAGTGACATGAAGACCAACCCAAGCATCAGATTTCTCTCACCTCAATGGCGTTTTTCCTTGTATTCCTCCTCAAGGAGCTGCCTTGAGACCAGCCTGGTGGTGGCTGGTGTGAAGGAGGATGTCCAGCTGCCTTTCCAGCTTGTGGACAAAAGCAAGTTAAAGCCGTTCCCTCTTGTGCTCTGGTTACCAGCTCTGCTCTTCCTGGGAGGTGCACAGCCTCCTCTGCCTGGTTCCCCCGGAGTCAGTGCGCAGCTTTGTAGCCCTGTGCTAGAGCAGGGCACGGGCGCTTTCCCTTCCACGTCCACGGCAAAGCTCCAGCTAACTGAACCAGACGTTATCCCCCTCATCCCCCGTCTCACTTGCAAAACCTCTGGAAAGCAGAGCTTTAACCCCTTTCTTTGCCTCTGAGTGATCTCCCTGTGCTGGGCGCATTCGTCATTCACCCCCTTGTCTCAACAGGGAACTCTTTCGATCGGTGGCAAAGAAGTGACCCTTGAGTACACTCCGTGCCCAGAGTTCTGGCGCTGCAAACGTGTAAGTATGCGACTGTGAGCTGCACTGTGCTTTTCCTGCTGGCTTCTCTGGCAAGGGCAGCAGAGAGGCGCATGAAATCTTTGCTCAGGGACTGAAGATCCTTAAGAGTAGTACCTGTCCTGAAGCTCTTGCCTCTTCTGAACTTCTGTGTTTTGCCTGCCTTGTTTCTGATGCCACCTGTGACTGTGTCTCTTTGGTACAGGTAGCGAGTGTTTTGTGCACAGGGTGCTTTTGTCCCTCTGCAGTGGTTCCCTTTTAGCATGCAGAGAAAAGAATGCACGGATCCTTTCTGCGTGGCCAAAAAGAGGCAGTGAATCTGCCGCCTGGCACAGAGCACGTTTGCGCTGTGGTTCACGGGTGTAACAGTGAGTGTCTTCACTCCCTGTGACGAGAGCGTTCACCAGCGTAGCAGTGCAAACCTCCTCTGTCTCCACGCAGGAACCTGTGACCTAGATGTGAGTGTAGCAAGTGCAGCAGAGAAGCGTGGAAAGAAGTCAAAGCCCAGGCAGGGTTCGTTCGGCCAGGAATCGGCCTGGTTCTGGGGTGGCACAGCTGCTCGAGGGCCAGCTTTGTTCCCATGCCCTTCCCGTGGTTCTCCCAGTGCAGTGCTTTCAGCTGCAGAGGGCTGAGGAAGAGTGCTGAGCAAGGAGGAGGGTTGCTCTTCCCATTGCCCCTGAGTGCAAAGCAGGAGGTTGCAGTAGGGTGGGAAGGGCTCAGTTGTGCTCAGACTGCCCCCTTGAGCTCTGGATCCCACTGGGGTGTGAAGACCCTTATCCAGGTTAATTGGATGCCTTCCAGTTGCAAACAAAGCCATCGTTTGGGGCTAATGCTGCTCTTGTCTGGGCTTTTAATGCTCCAGAAATCAAGTAGAAACAGGAGTTACAGGCAGTGGTTTCACAGCAGCTCTTAGTGTGATGGGAAGTTGGCTTGTGCCATGCATGGGCATGGCCAGAAAGAGCCCTCTGGTGCCACAGAGCGTTTGCAGGGCTTCAGTCAGAGAAAGAAATGGTATGAAAGGGAAGCAGTGCGTTTACAAAGAGCTTGAAGAGAATGTTAGGAACGCTGTGTTCAGGGAGAGCTGTGAAGACTGGGCACTTGCCTTTTCCGCAGCGGCTCCGGGTGGGATAACCATCTAAGCCCCAGCAGCTTTGCCTTGCAGCTGGCAGATGCCTTTTAGTTGGCTGTCCCGGTGCAGCAAACGGCATCAGTATCTGCACGTGCCTTTTAACTTCGGGGAGGACTTGGTCACTGCTTGAGGAGTGAGCTGAGGGGAGGAAGAACAAAGGTCACTTTGGGTCCTTTGAAACAATAGGGTGGCTGGCAGGATGGCAGCCAGCAGGGAGCTTTTCAGTCCAGCATCACTCGAGAGGGGGAAGGATCCTGTCGCAAGGATTAGCGAACTACCTCTGTGGTGTGAGCAGATCTGTACTCAGAAGTTGTGTGAAAATCCCGGTCCCCAGGCAATCCCAGGTGTGAGCCGTGTGAACGTTCCCTTCCCATTTCATTCGAGGCTCTTGCGGCCAGTACCCATCCTGTCTCTCAAGCTCTCACTGTAACTCTTCCGTGGCCACAACTTACTTTCTGAAAGTACTTCAGAGCCTAGCCTTCTGGAGTAAGTTGTACCTACCCCTTCAAAACACGACTTTTTCATGCTGTCCATCTTCCATTGCAGTGTAAGGTGTGTACTGTGGGCTACAGATCTTCCTGCTCCTATTGCAAGCTCCCAAGAGATGGTGAGTACATCTGTTCGGTCGCTTAAAAGTTTCACCCATCCTGACAAGTAAGTTTGTATTCTGTCTTCCCTGCGGCGTCCTTCTTGGTGGAACTGGCTGAGCACCAAGCCGAGCACTGCGTAGGAGGATTATTAATTTGGCTTCGTTTAGCACCCTTTCCCCGTCAACACTAAATATGGTGCATGCCATGTGTTGTTAGCAGGCTCTCTGTTCTTGTGAGGCTCGGAGTCTTACAGCACAAGGCCTTTCCTTCCTTTTGCTTTGGCATTGTCCTCCCTCCGGAGTGACAGGTTGTGTCCTCCAGGTCTGTGAGCTAGCACTGCTGCTGTAGGTGGCATGGCTTCCCCTCAGCCCCCCTGCCTTGGGAGGTGCAGCTGCGTGGTTTTAGTGTTACTCTTTTGAGGCTCTCAGATTTGAGGATCCGGGGTGAATTGCTGAATTGACCTTGCTGACTGTAAGAGTGCGTGGCAAGGAAGGAGTTCAGCTCCTCTGGGAGCTTCTCACCCACCAGCACCTCTGCTTTTTTGGATGGGATGGCACAACAGCCAAAGCACAGTCCCTAGAAGGACTGATTTCTTTGGGATGAGCAGGTATTCCAGGCCCTCTGTAAGCTTTGACTCTGCATCTTTGAGCAGACTTCTGACGTTTTGCATTTCTTATGTGCATACCTTAGGTAGGAGGGCATTAAAATAACTGCTGATGCAGAGCTCTTTATTTACTGAAGCACTGTCCCTGTGGTTGTTTTGCTTTCCTTGCACTGTAGCTCCTCCATTAGTATTAGGAAGGCAGAATTTGCGTACCTGGCCCCCTTGGTCACCACAGCTGTGTAGTGTAATAAAAGCTACCGAGGAACAAATTAACCAGGGGCTTTAAGATGCTGTGAAAACTAATTGTGGTGCCTGCTTCTACCTGACCTGGTTTTGTTGATTGTGAGAACATAATAAGGTAATCTCTCTGTGACTGTTTGTTAATTGCCGGGTGAGACAAAGCAAGTCTCTGAGCATATGCATTCATTACTGCAACTTTGCGTAGGCTCTTGCATGTTTTGAGACTGATGGTCTTGAAGTGGATTTTAATATGCCTCTCTTACAGGGAGCAGAGCAGGCCCAGAGTCCAAAGGTGGTTCTGAGGGAGAGGACGCATCAGCTGAGCAAGAATTCAGTAAGAGAAGTGCTCTCTGCATGTCTGGGGTTGTGCTTATGTCTGCATAATTTGGTTTCCTATGCAAATTCTGCATGAGGTCCTTGCTCATGAAGTGTAGCCCTAACTGCACCCTGCAAACTGGAGACAAATTTATATGGGGCTGTCCAACGTGAGCTTTGCTGACAGCCAAGGAAATCAGGGTGCAGCTTTCTCAATGTTTACGTGCAAAATAATTGTGTGTTCTGCTATGCTTCCCCCTGGCCAAACAGAATGAGAGTAGGGGGATGTTAAAGAGTGAAGCTTTACTGCGCTAGGTCTTGCACTCTCGTTTCTTTCTTTGTGGGAACGGATCTGAGCAGCAGGTAGGGGGCTGGTGACATTTGACTTTACAGCCCCACAGCTTAGGCTTCCCTTTCTAACAGCTTCAGAAGCATAGGCAAGGATCTCTTTTGAAGTGAAGCCAGATGTTTCAGAGGCCTTCAAGCACAGAAGCTTGATGGGATTTATCTTCTTTGTGTTGTATAGCTAGTCTGAGGCAGGGCGTTTCCACATAATGGGTGCTTCATTTTGTGGCAAGTAGAGACCTAATAAAAATCAGGGATTTCGTGTATGGTGCATTTCACTCAGTGATCACAGGTGTCTGCACCCAGTTTTCTTCTAGCATAGAGACAGGATGACAGTCGGTAGTTGATACTGCTCAGCTTTGAGGGTTCAAGAGTAGATCAGTCATAGTAAGGATATCAGTGCCATGTAGATTGTCCCGGACATGGGTAGACCATATCCAAACCCATTCCTAAGTCATGTGTGCCCAGGCAAGAGCCGGTCCTATAAAAAGGCCAGAATGCCTCATCTCTGACAGGACAGGTCAAGTAAAGGAGGAGCCTGATGTGAACCAGGGCAATGGAAGGATGAGCTACCTATCTGTCTCGCCCTTTGTGCGCCTTGTCTCTGCAGATTAAGACATGGGGTGTGCAAAGGATGGAATAGGCTAGCCTTTTCTAAGGCAAGCAGTTGCAGTGGCCAGAAAATAGCAGAAGAAAAATATGTGCTGAAGTGTTGTATGTGGAACCAGTCTATTTCTCTTCTCTAATAGCAGAGGCAAAGCTTGAAAAACCTGAGCAAGAGTTATCAGTACAACCAGGATCTCCAAAGCAGCCTCTCCAGCCTTCAGTTCCTGCTCCGCAGCAGGAGTGCCAGCCTCAAGAACAGGAGCCAAGGAAAAGAGATGAAGGGAGAGAGCGGCGGCCCTCGCAGGAGAAGAGAAGGGACATGGACAGGCACCAGGAGCTGCCTTCTCAGAGAGAAGCAGAGGAAGCCACACCACAGGAAGGTGGAGGAAGCAGAAGTGAGTGGCAGAAAGCCCAGTTTGGGATTCCTCTTGATTGTTCTCCATGAGGCTATCTGCAGAAAGGGCATCATTTCACCAAAACCTCTGGAGGCTGTTTCTGTGTTGTGCAAATCCATGGCATCAAGTAATGGTGGGCTGTCCAGCTTCAAAGGTGCTGGCATGCTGCCCTTAGGAAAATTAATTCAGAGTAAGCTGGCTCAGGGTGGTACACTTAACTTAGAACAGGAGCAGAAGTCTCCTTTGACCAGAATTTACCCTGGGCTGATCTCCTCTGAGGAGGGAGGGGACTAGGGACTACTTTCTGCTCTGTTTTCTGGGACGGAAAGGTGAGCAACTGGAGGGAGTAGTCTGAGCAAACTAGAGAAAAAAAAAGTATCAGCTTCCAGACCCAACTGCAAGAAGCTGTGCTGTTGCTTAGGGTGGGTTTAGTTTTGCCTTTTGCTGTCACAGTAAGCCTGGATCTGAATTATCTTTTTTATTCCACGTTTTTTTTCCTGGCCACCTCTCTCATTGTCCTTCTCAGCAATTATGCTGAAGCGTATTACACGATTCACCCCCCCAGAAGTGATTGTGGGGCTCCTGGCTCCATACGTGCAGCTCTCCACGTCCAGAGTGCGCATCATGAAGAACAAAGCTGGCCGGATGGGACAGACCTATGGCTTCATTGAACTGGACTCACATGCTGTAAGTAGTTTCCTGCTTTCACATGCTCCCCCTGTTGGCATCTATAGCTTGTAGAAGTAGGGAAGGCACAGGAACAAAAGAATCAAACAAAATCAAAAGAAACAAAAGAAAAGAAAAGAAAAGAATCAAAAGAAACAAAAGAAATAGTTGTACTTGTTGGGCAGCTGCTCTGTAGAGAGTTACTGACCACTCCTGCTTGTCTGGCTAGACACAGGGAACATCCAATACATCTGTTGATCACAGGCTAAAGACATTAGGAGCTAAAGAATGTTGTCACAAACTGTGATGTTGAGCGAGTTTCTTGCCTCAATATGTCTCTTTGTAGACCCTCCTAAGCTGGACCGTCTCTTGCACAGCTATTTTGTTTGCAGGGAACTTGAATTCTATCGTTTCTGTCTGCAAAAGGCAAGAATCTTAATAAACAGACAGTTCAGCGCTGGAGGGTTCACATTTTCTCCTTAGCCAGAGTGATTTCCAGACTCTGTAGCTGTGCTTTTGCATTGGTCCAGAGAGTGTTCACCAAAACTCTTTGGGGCAACAGCCACCATGGTGCTGCATTGTCCAGCAGCTCTAGGAGAACACAGTCCCTAGCTGGCTGCTGAAAACAGCTGTGGGACAAGCAGAGAACCTAGCAGTGTATTTATCCTTTTTGTCACCTCCTAAATATCTTTCACTAATATTTAGGCAAGAGTATTGTGTTTCTTGTCCTGCTATGGTCATCCTGTAGGCACAAAACCTTCTCTTCGGGCAGAAACAGACTTCACTTCTCAGAGATATGAAATTCTTCTTTCATTTTACAGGAGGCGCTGAGGTTGCTAAAGATACTGCAGAATCTGGATCCCCCCATGTGCATTGATGGACGTACGGTGGAAGTGAATCTTGCTACAGGGAGGAGAAGGTATGGATGGATGAGTCGGTAGGGTTACCCTTTGTGTGATGTGCTGCGAGGCTAGAGATGTACTCGTACTTAAAGGTTGGTAAATGAATTAGTACAGATGTTCCTGCAGCCTAACAAAGTGTACAGTGAAGTATCAGAGCTAGAAGAAGCCTCAGGATTTGAGCAGTATGGGACTAGCCATTGTAGTAGGTGGCTTCCTGTTGTCCAGCCATCAAATCTCATTGTGAAGGAATTAATAGTTTTGCTTTTTTTTTCAAAAGCAGTTAGAGATATTCAGCTGCTTTTTGCTGATTAAGCAGAGAGGGGGGGCATAACTCTAGTGGAGACAGCGATCTGCAAAGCCTCTCTGTCTCCTGGGATGAACACAATCCAACATGTGGCCAGTGAAGATGGTCTTTCTGTATTTATTGGTTCTGCTTATCATTTGGAGAACACTGAGGTTAATTTGAAGCCAGATTGACATTAACTTGCAATGTTTATCTCAGCAGGAATGACTACGGGGAGCACAGTGACAATTCCTACTATGGACAGGTAGGCCTGCACAGCTGCAACTGGGAGGGAAGGGCGGGAGCATCGAGGGTAGTGGGCACGACTTTGTTAGGCTTTTTCCCTTGGACTGCCAAAACTTCAACATGCTTGAAGGTGGGGTAATAATGCTCAAGTATGCTCTTCACTGCTACTGTGCCACAATGATTATAATGCACACAGAAATGTGGGTCAGCACAGATGCTGCTTGAGGGAATTTGGGTCTGGATTACCGTATAACAGGCTTTTACAGGTTGACTTACTGATGGCTGATCTCAGTTCCTGAAGAGAGTGTCTCTTCTTTAGTGGTTGTGTTACAGGGCTGCAGGGCTTTTCCCATACTGAATGGGTTTGGGGCTTTCAAATGGATTGCCACGAGTACCTGATTTAAAGATTCAGGGGGGCTGTGGAGGTCTCGTGCCTTGCAATACTGTCCCTCATTCTGTAGATGAAAAGTTATGTCTGATTGTGTTCTATTTAGAGTAGCTAAATAACTGTTTTCCTGAACTTTGGGCCCGTGGGAGGGAGGAGAAGCAATATGATGTCTGTCAGAGAGTCTCTGATCTGTTTGTGTTGTTCACTTAATCCAGGGCAGAAGAGGCATGAGAGACAGGAGGGGCAACGAATCACAGAGACGCACCAGAGCACAGTGTAAGTTAAGCTCTGCCTCACTCCTACTGTGGAGACTTTACTTCCTTAAAAGGGCACTGACATGTAGAAATCAGCCCAAAAATATTTTAAAGACTAGGAGTAGGTTTATTTGCTACACCCACTTCTGAGTTCCTTTGCCAACTTTGTTTAGTCACATTTTCCTATCTGATAATGGGTTTCTCCATACTTTTACTGTGCAAAAGCTACATGCAGATAAAGAAAACTTGCTGCTTGCTTTTCCTTGTTGTGGCATACTGATGGGATAAAATCAGCCTGGTAATTTCCAGATGAGACAGAGGAAAATACACTGCAGCAGTGCCAGTAGCTGGAACCCCCCGCCATAATTGTTTAACTAACATATATGTAGCATTGCTGAGCTCAGTCTAAATAATATTTTGGAAATGTGAGATGTTCCTCATATTATGGCCCTATCCTTAAGGCCTTTGGCTTTTCCAGTAGAAGCAGTTTGCTCTGTTTCTTGTCGGGAGCTTTCATGCACCCAGAGACAGAAGGGATGTGGGGAGCGTCATCGTTTTAAACAGGAGATTGTTTATAAGAGCACAGATCTTCCTTGTTCACAGGGGTGGGTGGAAACAGAGCCTGGTACACATCAACCCATTCTTTGGGAAATTACTGAATTTCATATCTTTGTCCGGTCAGGTGTTGTGATCTGGTGATCTCAGCACAGCCCCTGTAAGTGTGTTTTGATGTGGAATTTTTGCCAGTCCTAAAACAGAAGAACTGTGAAAACCTATCTACCTTATTACTCCTTAGAGAAAAAAGATGTAGGTAGAGCGATGTGAGGACTGCTCTCGCCTGTCTTACCAGGGGAGAAAATTTCTTCTTTCCTACTCTTGATCCTTTTGACAGTGCAAGGTTTACTCTTGCTTTTCTCTTTGTAAAGAGCAAGTTCTGCATTTGTAAGACTCTGATATTAACTCGTCTCTCCATTCAGCTCCATCAGATGTGTCCACATACATTTATGATCCTGAAACTGGGAATTACTACGATCCCATAGCTGGGACATACTATGACCCCAGGACTCAGGTGAGTACATGTGAAGGAAGCTTTACACATAACGTGTTCTTACAAACTGCCTTTCTTTGAGTAGATTTTGCAGCCTGAAGAGGGCTAGCATAGAACAGCATAGGACACAGAGTCAGCTTTGTTTCTCTCGCTCAGTTCTCTGACCTGTATAAAAGGGGTCTGTGTTCCAAAATGTTAACATAATGAGAGGCTAGGAGTCCATTAGCTGTGTGTTGAACCATTTGCTGTGGTTGCCTCCTTGGCCTCTGAAGGAAGGGTGTTGGTCTCCTCTGTGTTTATCAGACTTAAGAGCATCCTCGCTCAGCTTTACTTGAAAACATGTGACCTTCTACTAAAAGATGGAAAACAGAGCTCTGTCTTCATCAATTTGCTCCCTAATATATAGTTAGCAATAGTTACAAGGCCAAGCAATATAGTTACAATAGCCAGCAATAGTTACAAGGATCCCAAAAAAGAGCCATCTGCTGAGGTTCTATGGGACTGTCATCTTGTTTTCATGAAACTGGAAATGTCCATGCTCTTTGTGAGCAGGGTCGTGCTCTGATAGCTTAGCTGTAGTAGACAGTCTTCTGCCCCAGCAAAGTCCCAAAGCCTTTTCCTTCATCTATCTGAGGCTCTTCAGTCCTTTCTTACTGTGCTGGTCTCCTCAGCCAAATAAGGACAAAAAGTCTTGTTATGAAGATTGTAGGGTTTCAGCTAAGTTTTTTTTAATTTTTCTATGCCTCTTTCAGAGAGAAGTCACGATAGACCGAGAATCCTGCTCATCACCCATAGAGAACAAAAGGCGGCGACATGGAAGCCAAGAACGGACAAATGAAAGGAAGGAACCACACAACAGAGACAACAGGGACAAAAAGGAGAAAGGGAAAAATACTTCTTCTAAGGTAAATACCTCCAGGCGTCAGAATGGTCAGAGATCCGAGGCTAGGAGGTTGAGGTAATGGATGTTAGAAAAAAAGAGAGTAATTTTTAGAGGATTCAAAAAGGGGAGAGTCTGTGAGAGAAAGTGATGAAATACATGGGGTCACCAGCAGGCCAGGAACATGGCCAGGCGGGGACAAGTTCTTGAAATTTTTGTCTCCTGACATTAAGTCAGGACTTCTTATCCCTTCCTTATGGTAAAGGATTCAGAAACATCCATGTAATTGAGACTCGCATTTCACTCCCAGTTGCTGAAAGCACCCAACTGTTGTAACAGAGCCAGCAAAAAAATAGAAGGCAGGTCTGAACATAGCAGGTCAGATAATAACAGAGATTCAGCTCTTCCCTAACCACAGTTCCTGCCGCCTCCAAACATCACAGACAGACAGGAAGATGAGGCAAGCGGTGCAGATGGACTGCAAAGGTGAACCAAGATCGAATGCAGATAGGAGTTCATGACGGACATCCTGTACGGTTCCTCCCAGAGTCCAGCCCTTTAGTGCTACTCTCAGTGAGCAAATGTTATTTCCCCCACGTGGGGAGCTGCTGAGTGGGAGTAGCTATCCAAAACAATGTTTGAGCGTGGGTGTTTTGAGCAGGATCTTCCACAACTGTGCCGGGATACTGACTTGGCCTGAGGAATGCCGAGTAGAATGAATTCTACCACAAGAGTTGGTAGAAGTGTTTTAGTTACAAATGCAGATTTTTTTTGTTCCTTACCTGTTGGTCTGGATGTGCACTGTGGCATGCTTGGTCCTGGGGGGTTGGGACCTGAGGGGAGTAATTGTCCCTGATGATGGTACCAAGCTTGCCAAGGAATCTCATCTGGTGTGGAGAATGCCTGCTTACAAAGGGCACTGACCTAGGATAAACGTTGGTCTTGGCTGAATGGAGTGTGAAAGCATCTGCAGCAGAAATCCCCCCATCGCTTTTCCTTGCTTTCTGGTTTCCATGGATGCTCAGAACTGGCTTCATGGCTGCTGTGTGCACCCTGGCCCCTGTGCTGCTAATGGTCTAATGCCCAATCTTGGGTTTTTTAGAATGAGCCTGGAGAGGAAAGGTTCTTCACAGAAGATGTCTTCAAAAAGCCATTACCACCCTCAGTGAAAAAGGACGAAAGTGCAAGCTTGGTAAGATATTGCATAGCTCCTGTCTTTCCCCAGTGAAACATGAGTAGCTAATGAACCACTGAACTAGAGCATGTCCGGGGCATCAGAGCAGTTCTCTGTAAAGAATGTAGATGTGAAGCTTCACCCAAGCCCAAGTTTGTGCTGCTGAGCATGCAAGCGAGCATCACAGCCTCGTCCTGTTACAATGCTAGGTAACTACAGTCTTTGGTGTTCTTTGTCCAGGAGAAAATCCTGAAAATCGAAGAGCTGTGTTGAGCCTTGTCATGTATCGTACCACAGACACGGCAGAGAAAACTGGCATTGTCATCCTTTCCTCTCCCCATATGTAGTACTTTCGCTTGGTCTGTTCTCTCCCAGTGAAGCAGGACTGTAACTCGTCATGCACTGGTGGGCTTCCCTGGTCCTGTGCTGACTGGCTCTGGGGGTTGCTTTGTGCATGATCTCCACATCCTTTGTGTACACAGAGGTGTTGAAATGTTGAACTGGCCCTGCACCAGCTCCCTCACTGGTTTAAGTTTCAGCTGGGGCCATGGCCAGCATCACAGTCCAGCAGAGAGTGAGAGTGGATCAGGCTGAGACAGCATGGCAACTGCTTCAGCTGTCCCTGAAACCAAGGGCCTACTTCCAGGAGAAATAGTTCGGGCGATGCCCAGAATTGGAATGTCTGCCACCAAAAACACCACCTCATTTCTTCTGACTGCCTGGTTTCCTTGGAGGCCTGTTAAACGTGTGATTAGTTGCTGCTTGCACTGAATCTGTGCTACAGCAGTCTTAACACCTGGTCTTGATTGTTTCAGAATGAGTCTGGAGAGGAGAAGTTCTCTGCAGAAGATGTCTTTAAGAAACCATTACCTCCCTCTGTGAAAAAGGATGAGAGTGCAGCCCCGGTAAGACGCTCCATTGGATTGATTTTTGGCTTGTTTGAGGCAGGGTAGGTGACTAGGGAGGCTCACCACAGCCTGGCTCTGACCTTGGGTGGCAGAAGTGCCAGCTTCTCCTGCTGTTGGAGAGAGCATTGGAGATGGAATGGCCAGGACAGTTTGCTTCACAATGCTGGGTTGTTTGCAGGGTTTTGGCAGGGTGAAATTTGATACTGGCATCTAGGCAGGATCTCTTCACTCAAGAGGAACTCCTCCTCCAAACTGAGGAAGGGCAAACCTCAATGATCTTCATTGCTGGAGGAAGCGATTGTTAGCCACTCCAGGCCAAATAGCTGCTGCTGTGCCCAGCTTCTTTTGCTTAGGTGTGTAGCAGATCGGGAAAGCCTGGCACTGAAGCACAGCCGTCTTGAGAACAGAAAAACTTCTACCCTGTGGTGCTTAAATGCTGGCTGGCCAGCTTCTTTCACTTTTCCATGCTGCTGCTCTCTAGCTCTTGGACTAGAACAGAGAGAGAAGGCACAGGGAGATTGGTTGGGGAAGCAGAGCCCAGCTTGGCAGAGAAGGCTTGATGCTACAAACTATCATGTTTTTCTGCCTCTTCCCTCAGCCCAAGGTGGTGAACCCTCTGATAGGTCTTCTGGGAGAGTATGGAGGAGACAGTGACAACGAAGAGGAAGAGGAAGAGGAGGAACAGGCGCAGTGGCTGCCACCTCCCCACCCACCAGCACAGCGCGAGGAGCAGCCGAGGAAGGCCAAGGCGAGCGACGACAAGCTGACTGACTGGAACAAGCTGGCTTGCTTGCTGTGCAGGAGGCAGTTTCCCAACAAGGAAGTGC
Organism: Anser anser; assembly: GCF_964211835.1. Taxonomy (NCBI): domain Eukaryota; kingdom Metazoa; phylum Chordata; class Aves; order Anseriformes; family Anatidae; genus Anser; species Anser anser. The sequence continues at coordinate 8,108,954 of NC_139733.1, forward strand.
TCATCAAGCACCAGCAGCTCTCCAACCTGCACAAGGTGTGGGGGAGCTGGTGGCGGGGGGGCTGTATGTGTGATGTGAGCTGCCTTTGGCTCAAGAGCTTTGTGATACAGGGAGAAGATGCAATGACTGTGTGGGAAGAGCTGTTCTGAGTTTGACACAGTAGCAGGCAAAGTTCCCATCAAAGCTCTGCTCAAAGCATTGTGTGAGCTGCTTGCTCCTGCCATGAGAGTGCCATAATAGCAGGTTGTGACTTTTTAAGCTATAGTGATGCAGCTCAAGTTTGGGGAGAGTGGGCTGCTGGCACATTCAAGTGCAATAGCAGTAAGAACTTCAGGCATGCCTTCCTATATTCTGCACTGTCTTTGAGCTCTTGGTTCTGGGAGGACCAAACTGCACGCAGGTTAAAATAGGACCGCTTGCCTTTCCTACTGTGGGACAGGAAAGGCTGTCCCACAGCCTTTCCTTGTGGGTGAGCAGGTAGTCTGGGCTGCATGGGGAGCTGTTGCATCTGGATTAGTGCAGGTACAAGGGCATGCTGCTTTATTTATACTTGTTATGGCTGCAGCAAATGACCCTGACAGCTTGTGTCCTCTGCTGACTCTGGCTTCTGTTTTCCTTCTTCCAGCAAAACCTGGAGATACATATGAAGATCAAACGATCTGAGCAGGAACTGGCATATTTGGAGAAGAGAGAGCGTGAGGTGGGTCTGTGGTGGTGGGCAGACTTATGTTTGTCATCCTGTGCTAGGGGGAATGTTGGTCCAGGCAGACCTTCCATTTTTACACTTCTGTCTGTAGCCTGGGCAAAGAGTCTTAAACTGAACTGTGGACATGCTCTGCATTTGGACCTGTAGATTATGGTGTGACTTCTAAGAGCAGGTTGCCTTCCTCCCAGAAGGCTCTGAGTGGTGGTTCTGTTGCCCTGCAAGCCAGTGTTGGGCTATGAGCTACATGGGACACAGATTACTATTTGAAATCAATGCAGTGTATGGGCAGCTGCTGCTGCCTGTCCAGGAATGGGAGAGCTGTGGCTGTTGTTCAGAAGCTAGCAGAGCTGCTCATGGTGCCGTAGCAGGAAGGCTGCGACCTTCGGTCTGGCAGCAACAGATGCCATCAGGACAGAATAAGTGGATTGTGGGTCCTAGAAACATCCTGTGTTTGTGGGTCTCCAGGACAGATTTCCTCCTCAGTTAAGGATTAGTGGCTGAGGTGAGACCTACCTGCAGAGCAGTCTCCTGTGGAGTGTCAAATCCTTCGTAGCTCCTGTACTTAATTTGTTCTTTCTGTTGTGAAGGGGAGATACAAAGACAAAGGAAATGACCGAAGAGAGAAGTTCCAGCAAATGGATTCACCAGAGAGGAAACGACTCAGATATGATCGGGACTCGGAGAGGTAATGTCTGCTCTTGGTTGGATGTCTTTGGGGCTGCTGATGCCATGATGGCACATGTGCTGCTGGCACACCAAGGCCAGGAATTGTCTGGTGGGGTAATGTGCAAGAGTAATGATCAGGCTGTGATTCTTGTGGGCAGAGTTCCCCAAAGCAGAAGTCTGTCAAAAGCTGCAGGACTTCTCAGAGGGGGCAAGGGTTATGTAGTGCAGGGTTGGAGACAAGGGCTTACGGGAAAGCAGAGACGTACAGATGGGTACTGTATGGGTAGGATGGGGGTTTTGAGAGTGCCTGGGCGGACATAAGGAGCAGAGCGCAGTTCATCCCCAGTCACCACATCCTCAAGGCACTTGCTGTCCTCCTGTCCTGGCATTTAGCCATCAGAAGAAGGAGCAAAGCTGTGTTTCTTCTGTTCTACTGACTCAGAGGAACACTAGCTGTTTCCATCTCAGTCAGAGTAGGTGTAGGAAGAAAGTGCGTGCTGTGTGGAGCTCTCAAAAGGTCTGCCTGCTGCAAGCTCATGTGTTCCAGTGGGCTGAGGAACTGCTAGGCATGTGTTGAAGACAAAACTGGTTACGTGCCTGTTCCCTTCTGGTGCAGCACCTCAGAAGGGGACCTTTCCTTCACATTTTGCAGTTTAAAAATCTGTTTCTTCTCTTCCCTCTGTTTTCCTGGAAAAGGTGCGGATAAACTAAAGCAGTTTGTGTGCAGTGTCAGCAGCAGCCAGAAAGTAGAACTTGTCTGAATGCAGGAAGCTATTTTTGTGCAGAACAGTTTTCAAAACTATGGGTTTTGGTTAACGGTTTTGGATGAGTAATGACAAGGTGGGAGAAGGGGTGTGCAAATGAGCATTGCATCTGTTGAGCTTGGTGACCACAATGCTCGCAGCACTGGGAGAAAAAGATCTACTAGAGCAGCAGGGATTAGACTTCACTTTCTTGCTATTGCTAAAACTCAGATTAAGAAATACAAGAACAGAATGCTTCTGGCCTTCTTGTACCATAAATATTTTGGAGCCCGAGCTCATTTCCTGTGTCCCGGTGTATTACCCCTGAGGTGGGACAGGGAGTTAGCTACACTGTCAGAGGTGTCTGAACCCTGCACACAGAGTGCACCGTGTTGGTTTCTTCGGGCGGTGTGTTCCTTGCAAACAACTGGAAATTCCCCTCAGGAGAGGTTTGAATGTCATTGAAGGTGTTATTAGCAGAGCTAAACATCTCTGGCACGTGTTCAAAACATTGCAAAGCTGTACAATTGATCCTGTTTCTTTTCCAGTGACTATGATCCAAGGATTGACAGTAACAACAAAGGAAACCGAATGTTGCAGTCCACAGGGTGGACAAAAGGCCTTGGCTACAACCAGCAGGGTACAACATCACCAATGGAGGTGAGCCTTGCCTTCCCTTCAAAATGAATCACTGTTGTTCAAGCTCGTAATGTCGCCCAAGAGAGCTGGAGGGAGTTCCCAGCTCCAACAGGAGTCAGGCTGTGTGACTCAGCACCTGCTCGAAGGAGTAATATGTGCGCTGATTAGCTTTGCAGGCGGGGAGGGACTGCGAGTATGCTGGTGGGAGAAAAGGTTTAGAATCCTTATGGATCTGGAGGGGTTCAAAACAAACTGGCGGTGAGTAAGGAGGGTGTGAGCATCTGATTAATACCTGCCCAAAAGCAGGCTGGGATTTGAGCAGGTCACCAGCTCGGTGCTCTGCAGCCACGTCAACGGGGAGAAAAGGTGGACCTTCTCCGGGAAGGCGTGAGCACAGCCAAAGCCCCTGGGCGTGTGCTGCTGTGTGTCTGCACCTGCTGAGGCTCTTGCTGCAATTCTAAATGCTGGGCTTTGAAAAGGGTTACCAGTGTACATCATCTGAAAAGAACTTTAGGAGTAAGCAGGGTTGGGTAGGTCCTGCCGCCTGGGACAGTCTGGTCTGGAGAGGGTTTACCTGCGACAAGGTATTAATGTGTTAATTGCACTTGATGCTTGGTTTTTGAGTCATCTGCAACCTGCAGTTTGAAATAACTTCACGTGTTTTGTCCTTGTTGGTGATTCCACTGAGTGGTTCATACCCACTGCTGCTAGTTCCTGCTCCCAGACACAGCTCAGACATGCCCTCGGGACAGCATCTGGGGGCTTACCTGAGTTGAAAGGAAGACTGTTCTCCTGTGGGTTGTTTCCTTTGTCCCCACACAGCTGTATGGGCAGGGCTGAGGCCACGGTTTGACACTGGACAGAGCGCTGCAGAGCTAGGTTAAACGTCATCTCTAGAGTGGCAGGGAAAGCAATCTTAGCTGCGTGATACTATGGTCGGTCAAGCGAATAAGACAGAGCCTTTTCCAGTGGATTAATTCACATGCAGATAGTCACACTGACACCATGGAGGGGTACAAAAGACTGCTGAGGCCACTCTTCTGCAGAAATGTGTTCAGTGGGCGACCTGGGATGCCCGGACACAGCAGGAACAAACAGCCTGGGGCTTTGCTTGCCCAGGGGCCGGTGGGCAGCACTGAACCCTTGCAGCTGGAGCTGCTTGCCACAGCGGGTTTGTCTCCGGGCTGCCTTGCTGCACGGTGCCAGCGCCTCACCAAAGGTCACCACAACTTGCAGTGCAGCTTGCGTTGCGACATCCAGCTCGCAGTCGAGTATATTGTTAAAGGCAAATATTTGAGGCTTTGTGACGCGCTTGCTTGAGCCCACACACACAAGGCAAGTTTCCCTCATCAGTTCAGATAGCAGGAACTTGCTCCAGCTGTTGTTTGGTCCTCGTGGAGAACTTCCTGCGGCCATAAAACGGGCTTTGTCAAAGAGCCAGCTCTAGCGATGCGCTCTGGGAGGTCTGACCTCCAATCGGGGCTCCCGGGCCTGGAGGGGGAAGCTGATTGCAAGGCACAGCCCTCGTACAATCCCTATAGGAGCCTCTCAAAAGAGCCCTAGAGGTGTGCCTTCTTCCCACTTCCAAGTCCTGCTGGGCAAAGCCATGTGCCCGCTTCAGCCCCACAGGATTCTGATCTCCCGGCCGCATTGATCACATCTCTGGTATCCAGAGAAGTTAGACTTGAAAGCAAGGGAAACTTTCAGCGCTCAGCTCTCCTGGGTTAACGCTAGGCAGGTATTAATGAAAAATTCAGACACTGGCTGCAAAAGCCAGTCGTTAAAAACTGGTTGAAATGCAAAGTGCGCTACCAGGTCCCATGGGAACACTATTAGAGGAGAGAAGAGCTGAGCTCGTGCAAGTGCAGTCTAACTGCAAACAGCTCCCTGGGAGCCCAGCTCTCTTGCTGGCACTTTCCTTTGCTCTGCTTCGATCCATGCTTGCACACGGATGCCTCTTGTCTGCTGGCATTGCACATTTTGGCTGTCTGCTCCTACCACACCATATGCTAGTGCTGATCTCCGCAGACTATCCTATGGTTTTATTCGCACCGGGCATTTGTTGCCTGTGCTTTTGTTGCCCGCAAAGGCCTGGAGTTTCTCCCAAACAGCTTTTGGAGGGACACGTATTTTCTTCTTATCCCTATCCACATGGGAGCAGTTGGCTGTCTTGAACCAGCGCAGGGGAAGCTTTTTCTTTGCAGGCAGAAGAAGCAGGCAAAGAGCAGAAATCACTGATCCTGGTTGTGTCTGTTTCCAGGTGGAAAATCGGAAGAAGGGACCTGGCTTGGGGGCCCAAGGGAAGCCCAGCAAGAGGCAGTCCAACGAGACTTACCGTGATGCTGTCAGGAGAGTCATGTTTGCCCGCTACAAGGAACTTGAGTGAATGGTGGAGAAAACCCCAAGCCTGTCTCTCTCCATCTCCGTCTCTTTCTCTGTGTCATGTTCTTTTTTTTTTTTTTTTGAATTGTTACAGGTTTTGCTGCTAGATTTTTTTTAATAAAACTGAAAATTTGTCAGTGCTTGTCTCTTGCCTGAAATGGCATGTTTGAAAGGATGCGTTGCTTTGGAAGATCCCCATCATGTTTTGCTGTCTGCTGACGAGGTCCCTGGGGCTTGTGTCCATGTCAGGGTCAGGTGCTCCTGGTGCCACGTACTCTTGGGTCAGGAAGTGAACAGAGAGCAGAAGACAGCCCCGAGGCCTGGGAGGAAGTTGGGAGTAGGAGCAACTTGTGTGGGATTCATCCTGGTTTTTAGCAAGGACAGTTGGGTTCGATTGGTAGCAATTTAGCTCCATAGCTGAAGCTCGGATTAATCCTGGGCATCATCTGGGCTTCCCAACCAGGGCAGAGCCCTTCCCTTCTTCCCTGGGGAAGGGCTGGATCTGTTGGCAGCACCTCTGGGGAGCTTTGTGGGGATGTAGATAGCCCTGCTGCTCCGTCATGGCAGGGGCTGCGTAGTGTCCGGCGGGGAACTCTTTGATAGCAGCGTGTTTGGTAGGGGAAAGGCTGTTTTGGGCAAGTGCTCACACAGCCCAGGGAGGCGCAGAAGCAGCTCCTTGGGCAGGGCTGTGTAACAGGGCCGGTTTGGCTGAAGCATGGTGGAAGCATGTGTGTGTGTGAGCTCAGAGGGGACCGCAGGTGGGGAGGCTGAGTGTGGTCTGTACGGGTAAGGACAATGCTGGTGGCGAGCAGGAGCAGACCGTGTGCCAGAGCAGCAGGAGGGTGGTGACGGAGCTGCCCCAGCCTGCACGTGCATACTGCTTCCCTGCGTGCCTGGCAGAGAGCCAGCCCTGACGTTGCTTTCAAATTCTCAAAGCAGGGAAAACCAGAGATGTGTGGAAGCTGAAGACAGCAAGATTTGGAGATAAAGGGCCGCCTCCAACACCTGACAATGTCTGAAGAGAGCAGAAGACCTGTCCAAGCTTCATTTCTTTGTTTCCAACACAGGCAACCCCAGGGAAGTGTGGAGTTCTCACTTGGTGGCACCCCAGTTCTCAGTGCTGCACCCAGCGATGGAGGATTTGGGGACCCCCGTCATGGTTCTGGTGAGTGAGGGTGGGAGTGTGTGTGCCCAGGGCAAGTCACATCGTTCAGAAAGGACTTGTAGACAGTCCTCTCCTGCCAGAAAGCCCTTCTGTGCCCTGTCTAGGCACTTCGGTGCAAACCCAGGGAGAGGAGCTGCTCAGGGAACTTGCTTGAGGGAGAAAACTGTGTGGAAGTTCAGATGGAGGAAGAGTCACCTTAATACTTGTGCCTTAAAATGAAGACACTTGACCAGCAGCTGGGAACAGCCTGTCTGGCTCTACAGATCAGGAGGCTCTGGGTAATGGCGATGATAATGCTTCGGGTGGAGAGATGGGCAATGATCCTGACTCACAGGATGCCGATAGCTCTGTTAGAGTGGAAATAGTGAGGAAGAGTCCCAAACTAGAGCCTGAATGAGTAATGCAAAACCTCAAAAGTGTAGCAACCCTTCTAGCGTTCTCCAGATGATGGAGAAGAATTTGGGAAAACATGCTGGACGTGACCTGGCTGAGTGGCTCCCTCGAGCGTCTGCAGTAAGGGTTGCAGAGATCTGAGATGTGGGGCAGCCATAAAGGTGTGTGGCACTGCCCCGCCCTGGGGAGTGGCGGTAAGAACATGGCCTTGGTGGTGGTGTCTGGGGCAATTCATAGCAACAGAAAGCTTTTTATGAGCTATTGGTAGCAACTTTAGATAATGGGTATGTGAGTCACCAGGTGCTCCCAGCTCAGGAAGCCCAGGTGAGTCTGCTGAGTTATATGCAGGTGTTCAGATAAAACATAAACGTAACAGCAGTTTCCTTTGGACAGATGAACCTCACTAAATAATGTGTATTCTTTGGCTTGGCTTTGTGTTAGCTGGCTTGTTCGCTTGTATTTGTTGTGATATGCATGTGTGAAAGGAGAGCCAATACAACACTTTCCACGGAGGCCAATTGCTAGGGCTCGGGTTAGAAACAAGACAGGAGTAGGAACAGACTGCAGGGAAAAGGGGGAAATAGATCTAATTGCACGGTGTGCCTGTCTCCAGTCAAGAAACTCCTTTTCTCTCATTGGAGGTAGATCTGCATCCTGTTTTTTATGTTCCTCATAGAAATAGTACAGATACGCCAGCTTCCATTACTTCGAGGATCGTAGTTAAATGATTATGGGAAATTATGAATATTGCTTGTGCCTAAAGATGTTGGAACAATACCATGTTACTAAGAGAATTTTGTGATTTCCAGGGCATGTGCCATGCGTGGCTTGAAAACCACACTCGCCTGGACTGAGGAAAACATCCCTGTACAATCTCATGGAAAATCAAGCTACATTTGATATTGTCTTATTTCCTCTGGATTCCTCTTTCCCACGATAACTCAGCGGGTGTCTCTGTGTAATAATTCCCTTGAAGGGGTGTGTTTGTGTGTATTAAGGTATGTACATAAGCATGAAAGATGCCTTCTCCATCCGTAACGCATCAGCTGTGGAATACCCAGCTTTATGGAACGTAGGGGAGCCCTCCGCTGGCGTTAGGATGAGATGACTGGGACAAGGTTATTAATGAATTGGAACAAATAGGCAAAGAAGCCAAAAGCATTAAAAAGAAGCACAAAGCCAAAAAAAAAAAGAAGAAAAAAAAAGTAACATGTTAGGAGAACAACAGCCTAGGTGATGTAGAAACCTCAGCTATCCCTGGCAGGATGTCTTTGATGTCTTTGATATTTTTGATACCATTTATATACATATATTTTAATGAATGCACCTAAAGCCACAGCTGGAATGCAACTACTTTGATATCTGTTAGTTATTTTGCTTGTATTTCAGATTATTCACAGTTGTGCTAGTGCTATTGCCATGTACTGCATGTTGCTTTGCATGCTGCCCTTCAGTAGCGGATATGACTGAAGATTACAGAATGTTGTTTTTTAACATCAGTTGAAAAGACATTTTTAGTCTCTGAAGCAAGAGATGCTTTTTTCTCTCTTTCCCAAAGAAAAGGTAGTAGATTCTTTGATTTCTAATATTTATTCATATTAAAACAGGATTAGTATTGATACAACAGTGAGCTGGGACCTTCTAAGCAGAACATACTGATGTAGAGCTAGAGTTGTACTTCCAGTAGCTTTCTGAGAAGAAGAAAACAGCAAGTGGGATGTGGACAGAATCGTGTAAAGGGGAAGGAGAGAGAATGAGTGAGCAAAGAAACCAGTGACCATGCTTCCCTCTGCAACGACAGAAGAGATGCAACTATGGACTGCCCCCTCTCAGCTCCAGCACGTCCAGAAAAACCTCTCCCTGTGGAGGAGTGAGGTGACAGAGAGGGAAGTTGTCCTGCAAGGCAGGACTGGGATTCTTGTGCTGTGGATTCAATAAAACAAGTGCTGCTTTATCTCAGTTGTGGCTCTCTCCAGATTTCGTTCCAAAGAGCAGAAATGCCACAGTGCATTGCTAATGCAGGGTTCCCGCTCTGCTCGTCTGGGGGTACCTCCACGTCACGGGGCATGATGCAGGGAGCAGAGCGAGTAGGCTGAGACAAATTAGCTGCAGCAAACGGACCCTGTGGGGCTCCTTCCTTCTGCAGGGTGTCACCAGGGGCAGAGTCACAAATACAGGACCTTGCGACTGCAGGGTTATCTGGAAAGCAAATGCTCTTTTTGCAGTTCTGGCTGGAGTGTAAGATCCCCAAAAAGCCAGAGGGATGGGTACAGGATGGTAGACCAGTTCTCATGCACCAAGGAAAGCAAAAAGACTGTTCTGTGGATCGTGCAAAGACTGAAACCAGACACATGCAGAGCCTGGCTGCATCTTCCTGACCTGGTAGGTCCACTTGGGGAACCCCTCTGAAGTGCTCTGCACAGCTTTGTATAGAAAAATACCATGGTAGTACCACCCGGGCACACCCGTTCCATCAGCAGTGGGCAGCAAACCCCTGCTTTTCTCAAAAAAACAGCTGCTCCACAAACTGGATTTGCACCACTTGCTGCAAGTGAGCTAAAAAAGGCAGCTCCTAGGGATTTCCTGCTGAATGCACCAAATGCAGCTGTTGGGTCACGTTTTGGTGCCCGTCTCTGCCATGTGCAGGGACCTGGCCCACGAAGGCACAGCCAGGAGGTGGCTCCGTGCTGCACCCCCAGGGCCGTAACCCACCCAGGCCCTGCCAAATTTACACCCATGGGTGCTGACAGCTTTTTCACATCTGCCTTACCCCGGGAGGTGCAGTGCAGGGGATCATCCTTCACAGGCACGGTGCGTGTCCAGGCTGTGCCGCTGGGGAGAGGCTCGACCCCTCTGCAAACGAAGGGCTCAGCTAATTTAAAAGCTAAATATAGTGGCAGGATGGTGCTTGGCAGTGTGCTTTCAAAAAAAAAAAAAAAAAAAAAGCTCTTATTTACCAAGAGATTACAACCTTTCAGATGAGACCTTGATACCAGATAATTCCTCTTCAAGTATCTGTGTTCTCCGTGGTTATGACTGGGGTTGTGCCCGCTGGAAGACCCCAGAGGTCAGCCAGAACAAGGCTGAGAGCCTCCACACGGCCATGCAGAAGCCCAGACCCCCGAGCACCCCCCCAGCCAGAGGTACAAGACCCCTCCTATGCTCTGCCATGCTCGGTAATTTAATGCCTCAAGCGAGGCACGTACCTGAACCCAGCCACAGGGCTTGGCACGGGGCAAGGAGGAGGTTTCCCAGAAGCAACCCATGCCACGCAGCGGGGCTGTAATCGAGAGCATCAGCTGCCTGCAGCGGGGAGAGCAGTGCCACCGGCTCGGAGCCAGCTGGGGCTCCTCGGCCCCGGGCAGGCCGGCGGGGCAGGGCTGGTTCCCCTTGCTGGCAGCATTCAGCCTGATGCAGCACCCCCCAATCCAGGGAGGCAAATCGAGGGGCTTCACGTTTTTTTTCACAAAGAAAACCTTTTTGGAGCTGCATTTGGCTTTGGGAGGGCGGTAACACACCGGGACTCAGCCCGCCAGCCCTGCACAGTGTTTCTCTGAGCACAGTGCACACATGAAGGTGGAGTGACCCACGGGGAGGTGTCACCCCAGCCTCCGCACGAGCTGGGAGGGAGGAAGGCTCCCCGCCCCCAAACCCCCCAATTCTCTGCCCTTTTTCTCTTTCCTTGGCCACGGTGCAGCGTGCTCAGCTCCTGGAGGGGGCCCAGCCTCCCCCAGGTGTCACCTGGCCCCGAATGGCTTGGGGTGAGGCTGGCCCTGCTCGGGGAGGGGGCACAGGACCCCATCCAACTTCATGCCCTGCATCTTTGGGGCTCCTCTTTTTCTCCTGAGCATGGGGGTTCCTCCACGGTGCGCTCTTGCTTTTCCCAGCATCTCCTACCCGGGAAGCATGGAGCCTCCGCCCTGGCATAGGGTGGGTGTCAGCAGGGAGGACCCCAGGTCAGCAGCCTCACAGGGCTGGCCAGGATTCACCCATTTCCTATGTAGGAGAGGCCTGGTGATGGCTTCCAGCTGCTAAAGTGCACCTCGCCTTCCTGCCGAGCGCCTGGGTGTGCTTCAAGGAAGCTGGGAAATGAGCGTCCCGCACACCCAGGAGACCGAGGCCTGCAGGCAGCACAATGGGAGGATGGGCTTGTCCAGAAACGGCCCCGAGCTGGGGGAAAGCTCAGGGCTCACCTCTGGAGCTGCCTCGTGCCACCGCCTCGCCACCGCCTCTGCTGCGGCAAGTGGTGAGTGTCCCGTCACTGCCCTGGCCGCCATGGGGGGCAAGCAGGTCAGGGGCAGTGGGACGGAGCCCCTACAAATGAGCTGCTGACAAAGCTGCCTCTGACCCTGGGACTTGCTCTCATCCCCGGGGCCTTTCTGAGGGCCAGGACTTAGGAAATGGCCTGGTCAGTGCACTGGCGGTGGGGCGTTGGACAGTGAAGCCCCTGCTCCCAAAAGCCCTGCTAGGCTGCATGCGTTCCAGCACGTTAATTTGGAGCAGGGTTCAGTTTTGAAACTGATCTCCCAGCTTCCCCCACTTGCTGCACTTTGGATCTCATCCTGGAGTGGCTTTGGAGAGCTCGGACTCAGGAGAGCCTGGATTCCTTTCAGATGAAACCAAACCAAACGTGCTCCAGGAATGCACCTAACGCTCTCCAAGCGCTCGTGGGCGTCCAGCCTACGGGACCGGAGTAGGCCCAAGAAACTGGGAAAGCCCTTGTAGATGCATAGCACATACGTTGCGGCCCTGGGCTGTGCCGGCCCTCGCAGCCAGCACGGTGCTGGTGCAGGCACGCAGGAGCCTGGATCCGTCCAGATGAACACAACCTCCTTCTCTCCCTGACACTCAGCCTCTGGAGCCCCTTGGGGAGAAGGGGTTTCCTTTGTGAATGCAGCACAGGAACAGCACCCGCACAGCGCCCTTCCCCGTCCCCAGCCCCCTGTGCAGCAGACACGTTTGGCAGAGGCACCCGATGAGCTGTTTCGCTGTTCCACCCCTCTGAGGTACGCCTTGAGCCGAGGGAATGAAAAATTAAGGGGAAAAGCAGCGTCGCTTCTGGTGACTTAAGGCGAGCCTGGCAGCCCTGCCTGCGCTGCAGCAGGGGCTGGAGCGGCGCGGGCGCCGCTAGATGGCAATTGCCGCTCGCAGATCCGCGGGCCCGGCAGGCAGGATGGGGGCCGAGCAGGACACTCGGCACCGGGACAGATGGTCCCGGGGCTGCTTTTATGAATGGAGGCCGCCTCCGGCCCACCCGGCCCCCGGCCCCACCCTGCGCGCCCAGCTCCGCGCGCTGCAGCCGGTGCGGGGGGCGCCCGCAGCTTCTTGCCCGTGGGGTCCGCCGGGCTGCTCGGTGAGTAACGAAGGAACTTTTTAATTGCTCGTGCGCTTGGCAGGGCCGGCTGGAATATTCGGCATTGTTTCTCCCTCCCGGTGGAACGAAACCGTGCTGCCATTTCCAGCTCAGAGCGGCTCCGGTGCAGAGCGGACAGCCGGAGCAGGCTTGACCCTGTGTAAATGAGCGCTTCTCTGGGCTTAAATTGGGCTTGGTGCACTTTATGTCTTTATGCAGAGCGGCTTTTGAGTGATTAATCTTCTGCCAACTCCAAAACCGAGAGCAGAGATTGTTCTGCCACTCGGCTTGCCATAGCGTGCATTGAAAAAGTTTCTGGTGATGATCTTTGTGGGCTCTTATCTGTTAACGCCTTAACTTGATCCCAGGAGTTGTCTGGACCGTAAAGCTTTTATTTGTACTGTTAAACTCTCGATCTCCAAAGTGATTTTTTGGGGGCTGTTTCACCTGGACACTGCTGGCAGGTTTATCCAAGCGGCTGCTCCCGTCTGGGGACCTCTCTGCCGGCCGGAGGCGGCTTTGTTGGATCCCCCCACCCCCAAATGAAAATCGATCGCTTGCCTCCAGGCAGCTGTGACAGCCTCGCAGAGGAGAAATGCCTCATTTCGGGCCATCTGATGGAGCAGGCAGGGAGGGAACGGAGCAGGAGGGACAGCGAGGGGGTGGCAGGGAGGTTTAGCCCCTGCCCTGTCGCCTCCGAGGGTCTCAGGACAGGGCTGGGGCTGGCCAAGGAGCTGGGTGCTGCGGTGCGGCGGTCTGGTGACACTCGGTTTGAGGATGGCGAGGAGAAGGCTAAACACTTATGCACAGACACAAATAGCAAAGCACTCGATTGACTTAAATGAAAGCAGGGACGTTTATCTCTTCCTGTCCTTTGAACAAGACCTCCACCGGTGCAAAGTGTGACAGCGCGCAATGCCCTGTCCGGGGGAAATGATGCTTGTAATAAGCAGGCTTTGTTAGCCCAGCTGCCCCAGGTTACTGCCGTGGCTGATGAGCTGGTTGATGCCCAGAAGGACTCGCTGGGGGTGCGAGGCTGGAGGGCAGCACGAGATCCAGGAACCCAGTGCCTTTTGGATGCAGCTTCGTGCCCAAGGGAGGAGGGGAAAGTGCCGTGGGAGAAGTGCCTGTAGAAAACCAAATCCATCCAGAAAAACAACGCAGTGAGAGAGGTGCGGGGACCGTTAGGAAGGGACTGATGGCACAACGTGACAGAAGTGTGCCACCTGCTCCATCCGCTCCCAGAGGAGGCACTGCCGTCCCCGCAGCACCCTGCTGGCAGTGCCTGGACAGCAGGAGGACAGCACTGTCGTAATGCCCCGACCGCTGCGGTGCCCGGCGTGCCGAAATCCACAGCTTGCAGTACGGTAATTGCTGGAGTGCATAAATGTCTCCTGCGGAGCTAAGGGCACTGAATGTCCCCGAAAAACGAACAAACGCCCCTATGGTTTATCAGCCAGAGATTTGTATTGAAAACACAGGTATTGAAAATTCACAGATATTGAAAACACAGATAGATACAATTTGACAACACAGATACCACTGCTGTAAGAAAATACGGGAAGCATTCATCCCTAATCTAATCTTGCCGAATTCCACAAGGACGCAAGGCAGGGCTCATTCATTCGCTCTGGTTCGTTGGTCAGGATTTAGACAGGAAAACCCCCAGGGCGTGTAGGGGGCAGTGCCCACCCGGGGTGGCCGCAGCCGCAGCAGAAGGTGCTGCTAAAGATGTTCTCGGCAGACCCCAGCCGCCCGGCCACGGGGGCTGGCAGCCCTTATCACAGGCGCGTGTTGCTGGCTTCCCCGCCGCCTGCTGTGCTCCTCTGACACCCGCTCGGGGACTGTTTACAGCGCGGACAAGGATTTATTATAAACTGTGGCTGCCGGGCGCTCGGGGCTGCCTCTTCCTCAGTGTTTGCTCTACTCCCACTGTGGCTGGTATTACAGCAAGGGGTGTCCCTGAGGGCACAGGGTAGCTAGGTCTCACAGGCTCTTGCAGCTACAGATGGCTGCTGAAAGCCAGCACGGCAAAGGTGTTGGGATGCACCGGCTGAAAAAAACAGCCGGGATGGGGCAGGCTGGGGATGGGGACTGAGCACCCCCCCCCCCCTCACTTTTTGAGGAGCCTTGCCATGGTCTGCACAGGAGGGCCAGGGACTGAGGTGCTCTGCACCCCTAGAGACATCATGCGTATGGGATATGCCCCAGACATTTGGGAATACCCCAAATGGCAGCTGTGACAATCGGGCATCAGCTTGCAGCCGGCCACCGAGCCGCGGGGGGTATGCGAGGGCCTGCCCTGAGCCTTGGCTGCCACCAACCTCGACCTCCACGAGCACCGTGGAGATAAGCCTTCACTGCTCCCCGCTGCGGGCATCACAGGATGGGCACACACGTGAATGTGCCATCGCCACGCTCGGTGACCCCGTGCAATCCTGGTACAGCCCCGGCGGAGCCGCGCCTGCAGTACCGGCACCGCCATACCCGGACTGGCACGGACCGGCACGGCACGGCACGGCACGGCTGCTGCGGCACTCGTGGCAAGCCGGGCTGGGAGCCTGCCCAGGATGTGGTTTCCCTCAAACAATGCGGTTCGCAGGCACATGTCCGCGTGGGGTTATTGTTCTCATCCAGCACGCTGGCAGGCTGCCGCTTATTGTGTGCGGAAGCAACTTTGCTGCTCCCACCAGCGGGCTAAGGTTTGTTTCCCTGTTTTCCAGGAGGAGATCACTGATGTCAGCTCATTTGGCCAGCGTGAGGAGAACTAAAAAAAAAAAAAAGAAGAAATAGACTTTCAGTTTCAATCTGTCCATTGTTGGTGGGGAGAAGTACTGTTCTTCCCACGCTGCCCCCGCTCAGAGCTGCGAGTGCCCTGGGACGTACCCTTGGCCACATGCAAAAGCGTGGCCCTTCACTTTGCATCCCTCCTCCTCCTCATCCTCGCTGGGACGCAGGCAGCAGTGTGCTGGAGCCAAGGGCAGACACTGGGGGCTGCGAAGGGGCCCGAGGCTGGCAGGGCAGAGCCTTGCAGCTGTAACTACCCAGCAGCTGCAAGCGAGAGGCTCTGAGATGAAGCAGGCGGCCATGCAGGCTGCCTCCATCCTCATTAAAATACTTTCTCTGGCCAAGCCCCCCACGCCTGCTCAACCTCTTCCAGTTAGCACAGGAGGGCAGGGAGCAGGCCTGCATTTGATGAAAAGAAAACAATTTTTGAGCTGCCCGGTGCTGGGAGGCAGGGTGACAGCCCCGTCTCTCTGGGGCGGGTGGCAGGGAATGGGAGTGACAGAGGAGCAGGTGCTCTGTGGCCAGCTCCTGCCTGAGCCCCGGCTTTGGAGCTGGGGGAAAGCAGAGCAGCTCCTGGCGAGGCGCTGAGCATCCCTGCCCGAAGGGCTGAGGCAGTCAGGAAAAAAACACAAGTGTGCTTTAGGGAGCAGGCAGGGGTTCTGCCAGATGCCACGGCAGCCTAAGGCTGCGGTGGGGTCTGCTTTGGGGGTGCTGGAGAAGACCTCAGCCCAGCCCGGAGCATGGGGGCTCCCTGCCTGCGGAGCTGGCCAGCTGCCTCTCGGTCTCCGGCCCGCGGAGCCCCGCTCACATCTGAGCCCGTGCCTGGCTCGGAAAGCTGGGAAAACGGCCCCGTGGCGGGGTGAGCCTCCATATCGGGTGTCGGGCCATGTGGTGGGCAAGTGACAAGTGTTGGGCTCGGCCCCGTGCTGCGCCAGGGTGTGGGCAGCACCCGGGAATGCGGCTGTGCCCCAGGGGTCCTGAGGCTTGGGGGACCCAGCCCTGGGGGGTTCTCAGCCCCCTTCCCCAGCTTTTAGGGCTGCTGGCCGTGTGTGACCCAGCTTACCAGGGGATTTATCTCACCCTGCCATTTGCAGGCAGCGCCTCAGTGCCCCACTGCCACCCCAGCTCTGCTTTTGGGGTCCCACTCCGTCAGCACCCATCCCCACCCCGTGGAGGGCTCTGCTCCCAACCCCAGCTCCGGGGGAAGGCTGGGGGGGGGGGGGGGCACGCCTATGGCTTTGCCCCCCACGGGACAAGGCCGACAGCTGCCGCTGCGTGACGGCGCGGCGAGCGGGGCGCAGCAGCTGCCGGGGCATCCATCACACCCCGGGGAGGGACGGAGGGCTGCGCCGAGCCCTGCCGCTGGTGGACGTGGCCTCAGTGACAAGCACCGGGGCACCACCGAGCGCGCAGCGCGCATCGCCGGCCAGGTGGAGCCGCGAGCGCCCACGAGAGCCGTGGGGAGGTGAAGGATGGGGGCGCGGCGTGGCGGCAGCCATCCCATCCGCCTGCCCTTGCTGGCCGCTGGGTTTCACCCCGTTTCCCAGCCCAGGCACCCAGGTCTATCTCCCCCCGGCTCCCCCAGCTGCTGGGGCCCCTCTGCAGCCCGCGGCTGGCCCCAGGCTGTAACTCAAGAAGGCGACGTCCTGAGCGCGGGGCTCTGGATTAACCGCCAGACAATCGGGGTCTGTGGGGCTGGCACTTGGCAGGGGATTGGTGCCGAGCTCTCCTTCGGCACGCTCCGTCCCTGGGGATGGAGCTGCTGCCGGGGCCCTTCCGCCCTGGAAATTTGCCTCTCTGAGGCATCGCTTTCACAAGCGAGCTTGTATTTTCTGTACGTTTCAGAGCATGCTGTAAACTGGAGGGATTTTCCTCTTCCTGGTGTTGCTCCATCTCCTGCAAGACCTTCTGCAGGACCCGGTCTCTGAAGGAAAAGCCCCCGCAGTCCCGCAGCACCCAGAGAGTGGGAGCCCCAGGAAGGAATTACCCTGCTGAAATTCCCCTGGCCCGGCAGCCTGCCCTCATCAGCAGCTCCCTCTCCAAGCCCCGATAAAAACAGTCCCAGCTCAGGACAGTTGATTATTTAAAGCTGTCGGGAGTGTTTAATTTAGCCCTGGATTCATCACCCGCAGCTTGTTTCCATCCGTGAGACACCCGCTCTCCCTCTCACAGTGTAAACTCTGCAGGGACCAGCTCCTCTCCTCCAGGAGAAATTTGGGGTTATGGCCTGGGGCTGCGCCCTCCCTGCCCTTTTCCAACCCCTCCGCAGCCAGGATGCTCCCGTTGGCACGAAGCTGCCGCTGGGTCTCGCAGTGCAGCAGACGAGGGATGTGCCACCCCTGTGTCCCCGCTGCCTGGGGCTGTCCCCCGTGTCCCCAGGGAGGTGGCTGTGCCCTGGCTGCCACCCTCAGGGTCCTGGAGCCACCTTGGCAAACGTTCTGGGTCACGCAAGCGTCCTGCGTTTGTAGAAAGCTGCAGTTAGAGGCTGGACTTTTCCCTGCTTCTCCAGCAACCCTGTGCATGTTGGTAAAATAAACCTCCTGCCAAATCCTGGGCACAACCTCTGGATGAGCCCTGGGGTGGCGGGGGGGGATCTGGGAGGCCCTGAGAGCCCCAAACCTTGTCTGAAGGCACAGCTGAGTGCTCCTTCTTGTGGGAGAGAGGGAACAGGGCAGCTGGAGGTGCTCGGCTCCCAGGCTGTGTGGTTGCTCCTGCGCAGACCTGCAGAAAGCCCCCAGCCCTTGCACCTAAAGCCTCCATGCTCATTTAAAACCCTTCAACTGTGGGACCCAAAAGAGCTGAAAGCACAGCAAGAGTGTGGTTATCAGAGCTGCTGCAATGCAGGACATCCATGAGCAGGACAAGAAATGTCTCACTGTCCTGACCTGGGAGCAGCCGGCCCTGCCACCTGCCCCTCCAGGGCACACAGGGGGCAGCGACCGAGGCCGTGAGGTCCTGGGTGCACCCGGGATGGGCAGGGGAAGGGGCCGGGGGGGCTTCCAGAAGCGTGCCTGGGTGCGGGGCAGCTCCCGTGTCCCTCCCCATGGCCGCCCCCTGCATTTCCCCAACCTTTCTCCCCTCGCAGCTGAAGGCGGCAGCACCGCGGCGGCGCGATGGCGAGGACGGGGGCTCCCTGTGGCCGCAGGCTGCCGCTGGCTGCCCTCCTGCTCTGCGCCCTGCTGCCGCAGCCGGACACCGCCGGGGCATGGAAGCAGCACGCCCCTCGCCTCCGTGTCGCCTACAAAGGTAAGGGGAACGCGTCTCCGGAGGCGCTGGGCTGTGTTTTCCCAGCCTGGGCACGGGCAGGGTGACGGGGCAGGAGGGTGACGTGGCCACGGCGTCGCCATCGCGCCGATGTCCCCCAGCAGCCGCCCTCTGCCCCATGTCCCTCTCACGAAGCCCATCCCTCCTGTGCCACCCGCCTGAGTCCAGGTGAAGCAGCCATCTCCCTGTGCTTCCCACTGCACCTCTGCTGCCTGTAATTATTTTGTGAGGGCTTCAGGGCAGGCTCTGTTTGTGCTGAGGGCTTGGAGCAGGGCCCCGGACAGCCTGGGGATGGGGTGGGCTTGCCACGGAGGTGGGTGCACCTCTGGGTGCCACGGGGCATCCCCAGCAGCAATGGTCCTGCTGGTGGCCCAGCTCAGGAGCAGGTGTCAGGGCCAGGTTTTGGTCCTTCCTTGGAGAACAGCTGGGAACACGGAGGGACTCTGCCTTCAAAGCCCCATGGCCAGACGTGCCAGCAGCTCTCTGGTCTTGGGCAGAGGCAGGAGAGGAAGCTCCCAGCATCAGGAGGGCTTGAGGACAATGGGAACTGCGGCAGGGGATGTGACTCAGGGACAGCAACGGGCAGGTTCAAGGACACAATGGCGCAAGGAGCTCAGGTTTAAAAAAACTTCAGAAAAAAAAAATCGAAATCAAATGAAAGGACCTCTGAGAGCCCGCCTGCCTCACGTCAGGCCCCAGCATGGGGGAGGCAGGGGGGCAGGGGGGGAAGACGCAAGCAGCCTGCAAGGAGGAAATGACAGCAGCGGAGGCTGTGGGAGTGGAGGAAGGATGGGGCACGGGGCGCGGGGCCAGGAGCGGCGCTGGCGGCTTCCACCCTGCTGGGGAGGGGGCTTGGCCGGGCGAGAGGTGACCGTGGGGGTCACGACGGGACAGCCCCGCTGCTGGCCAGGGCTGAGCCTCTCTGCTGCCCTGCCCCAGCCCCAGGATGCCTGCTGCTGCACCGACCGGGGCTGGCACAGCTGGGGGCTGGCAAACGGGGCTTCTGCTGGGCTCTGGTCCCCTGCCGCTGCTGGTGGCAGGGCCAGAAGCTGCTGCATTTGGTGGCACGGGGGCTCGGTGGGTTACCGGCACCGAAGACGTCTCCGGTGCAGCTCTTATCAGCCCACGGCAGTGAGGGGATGGAAACCCCTCAGAGACTCAGAGCCTGGCTTCCCCTGGGCTGTGGGGATGTCCTGTGGGGCCGGCTCTTCCTTGCGCCCCGTGCAGCCGGGCGGTGACCCCAGGAAGCCCCGGGTCACCCTGCTCTGAGGGTGCAGCCGCAAAGGTAGCGGACGGGACAGGGCTTTCGCAGTGGTCTTGACAGCAAGGAAAAGCACGCTGGCCTTGGGAGATAATGAGCACAAAGGAGAGGATGTTTCTCACCCACCGTCTCAGCCACTGTGCCGGCGGGACGTGGGGGTGCCAGCCCCGTCCTCTCTGAGGACCCCAGCAACAACGGCAAGGGCAGGGAGGGGAATGCAGCTGCTGATGCCGTTCAGCTTGGAAATCCCTGCCCCAGGCCCAGGCAGGTACTGGTGCCTGCAGCAGGAGGCCGGCATCTCCTTCCTTGCCATTTCCATCTCCCAGCTGCTTCGGATGGAGCCGTGCCCACACGGCTCCAGCAGGGCCTTCCCTCGCTTAGCCCCCAGCAAACTGCCCCAGCCCGCGTGGCCCAGGGCCGTGCAGGGAGGGACAGCTCCCTGACGGGCTGCCCTTCCTCCCACCTCATGCTCCTCAGACCTGCTGAAATCCAACAGCTCCCGCCTCTTGCTGACCTCAGGGGACGGGCTGGGTTTCCAAGCCCTCCTGCTGGATGAAGACAGGGCCTGGCTGATGGTGGGAGCCAAAAACCACATCTTCCTGCTACATCTCGACCATCCTGGCAGAGAGCCCGAGAAGGTCAGTGCTGGGCAGGGGGTGCAGACGTGGTCCTGGGCCAGGCTGCCCGCTTTCTCCAGGGGCAGCTCTGGCACCCAGGGCCACGTCCCCTGAAGTTGTCCCAAACATGTGCTGCTGCCCGCGCCTGGGGCGCTTCTGTCGCAGATCTTCTGGCCAGCCTCCAGGGAGCAGGTTGAACATTGCCGGCTGGCGGGGAAGGATGTAGAGGTAAGCAGGGCCGGGAGTCCCCAGCTCGGGGCTTTTTGTGCCTCGGCGCAGGCACTCAGCACCCAGACACCCCAAACTGTGGGGCGTCCGTGGCATGTGGGGGGCTGCCTGCAAGCGCGCCGGCTTGGGTCCTCCCTGCCAACAACCATCTCCCTCCCCTTGGGCAGACCGAGTGCGCCAACTTCATCCGCCTCCTGCAGCCCTACAACAGCAGCCACGTGTTTGCCTGCGGGACGGGCTCCTACCAGCCCGTCTGTGCCTTCGTCCAGCTGGGAGCCCGGGGCAAGGTGAGCGGCACCCGGTGAGCTGCGGCCCCGCTGCAGAGGGACCCAGTGCCCTTGATGCTCCCTTGTCCATCGGCTGGCGGAGCTGACATCTCCCCCTGGGCTCTGGCAGGGTGCCGGGGCCTCCCTGATGCGGCTGGTGACCCACTCCCTGCAGTCGGGGCGAGGACGGTGCCCGTACAGCCCCCGCCAGCCCTTCACCGCGCTCCTTGTCGGTAAGGGCTGCGGGAGCAGGGAGCTGGGGCTCCCTGGGGATGCAGCATGCGGGGGTCCTACGGCTGCGCCCCCAGCTCCTCCATGCACCCCCCCCGCTGACCCCACAGATGGGGAGATGTATTCGGGCACCTCCAGTGACTTCATGGGCAGCAGCGCCGCCTTTTTCCGGACCTGGGTGCGGGGGGCCGAGCAGAGCTACATCCGCACGGAGCAGAACCAGGACCACTGGCTGCACGGTACGAGGGGGCTGTGCTCGGCACGGTGCCCTGGTCCCATCTCCTCCCCTGTGGCAGGGGGCCCACCTGCACAGGGAGCCGCAGGCACGGGGCGATAGCACGCCATCGCTTCCAGAGCCTGCGTTTGTGGGTGCCTTCGCCATCCCCGACACCTACAACCCGCACGATGACAAGGTCTACGTCTTCTTCCGCGAGACGGCCCTGGAGGCTGGGCAGTGGGACAGGCGGCACATCCATGCTAGGGTGGCCCGGGTCTGCAAGGTCAGTGGGCTAAGGCTGGTGTGCCACAGCTGGGATCACACAAGGCAAGCTTTGCCACCGTGCCGGGAGCGCTGCCTTGTGAAAAGCCATTGTCCCTTTGTTAGGGTTGGGCCAGGGGACCTCCAGAGGTCCCTTCCAACCTTAACCATTGTGTGCTGGTTTGGTGAGCAGGAGCCTGGGTCCCACCTCTGCCTATGCTTTGCTGCATAGCAGTGAGAAAGCCCCAAGTCCCCTGCCCCACTCGGCGGCTCCCCCGGCACCTTCCCACCCCTGGGCACCCCATAGAGGGGCAAGGAGCAAGGCTGGGGCTGTCACTGCGGGGGCTCAGGTGTCCCGCTGCGGGGACAGCCGTAGGGGTGGCTTGGTGGGGCTGGCGTGGGTGCAGCTCTCGTTGCCCGGCAGAACGACGTCGGAGGGAAGCGCAGCCTCATCAACCGCTGGAGCACGTTCCTCAAGGCCCGCTTGGTGTGCTCCATCCCGGGGCCGCAGGGCACCCAGACGCACTTTGACCAGCTGGGTGAGTGGCAGCCTGCCCCAGCTGCCCGGCCGGGAAAGCCCCCCTGCACCTCTGGCTCCAGCTCCACCTCTCTCTTTGCAGAGGATGTTTTCCTCCTCCGCACCCGGGACCCTCAGAATCCCCTCATCTTCGGCCTCTTCACGGTCTCCAGGTGAGCCCGTGCCCAGGCACGGGGCAGCCCAGCACCCCCCCCAGCCCCTCGCCGCGGCTGCCTGCGGCGGAGCAGGGACGCTGACGGCCGCCCCGCAGCGGTGTCTTCAGCGGCTCCGCGGTGTGCGTCTACTCCATGGCTGCCATCAGAGCGGCCTTCAGCGGCCCCTTCGCGCACAAGGAGGGATTCGACTACCGCTGGGTGGAATACAAGGGACGTGTCCCCTACCCCCGGCCCGGCATGGTAAGGAGCCGGGAGGGCAGCGGGTGGCGGCAGGAGGGGCCGGCCTGGCAGTGACCCGGCCCCTCGTGTCGCCTCAGTGCCCCAGCGAGACGTACGACCCCCTCCTGCGCTCCACCAAGGACTTCCCCGACGAGGTGATCAGCTTCGTGCGCTCCCACCAGCTGATGTGGGAGCCCGTGCAGCCGGAGGGCCGCCAGCCCGTCCTGGTGAGGGTCAACGTTCCCTACCGGCTGCGGCGGCTGCTGGTGCACCGGCTGGAGACAGAGAGCCGGCACTACGACGTGCTCTTCCTCGGCACGGGTAGGGCCTCAGCCCAGCTCTGGGGCCGGGTTCGTCACACGGTGGCTGGGTGGCAGGAGTGTCCCCCCAGCCCCGGGGAGCCCGGCCCCGCCAGCTCCTTCTCCCGCTGTGTTTGGCAGATGAGGGTAAGGTTCTGAAGGTGGGGCTGGCCAGTGCGGGGAGCCACGGCACCGAGGTGATTAACCTGGAGGAGATCAGCGTCTCTAAGGTACAGCAGAGAGTGGGAGCGGGAGGAGGTGGGACCAGGGACCCCAGCCCTCAGCCTCACTGGAACCTCTTCCTCTCTTCCAGGCACCTTCTCCCATCCTGGACATGAAGCTGTCACCGAAGCGGGTGAGTCCTCCCTCACACTGGTACCTAAAGGGACGGGGTACTCGCTCCAGCCTCAGCATCCCTTGGCCCCAGGGCTTGCATGTGGCGGGGTCCTGCTCCCACCAAGCAGGCTGCTGGTGGCTGGCTCTGTCCCGCTGTCCCCATACCTCCCGGCAGCCTCAGCCCGGCACGGTGCTGAGCACTGCCATTCTGCTTGCCTGAGCAGCAGGAGCTGTTGGTGAGCAGCACCCACGGGCTGCTCCAGCTCGCCCTGTACCGCTGCGAGCTCTACGGCAAAACCTGCACGGACTGCTGCCTGGCCAGGGACCCCTACTGCACCTGGGACGGCAAGACCTGCGCCCCGCACCTGCTCACAGAGAAGAGGTGAGCACCCGCTGGGGCCAGCCCTGCGCAGGGGCAGCCTACAGACGGTGGTGGGTGCCACCACTTGGGTGCCACCATGGTCCTGTCCACCCTCCCACAGGCGTGCCCGGTGCCAGGACGTGCTGAAGCCCGATGTGCTCAGCCAGTGCCAGGATACGGCAGAAGGTGAGCACCAGCCCCAGGGCGATGCTGGGATGAGTGGGCAGCAGGGCACCAGGAAAGCCCCCAGCGCCCTCTGTCATCGTCCCTGCACTGGGTGCCGCGCGCTGACCCTGTCCCACCCCCGTGCAGGGACAGCGGTGGCCACGGAGAAGCTGGTTTTCGGCGTGGAGAAGAACTCCACCTTCCTCGAGTGCCTGGCGCGCTCCCCGCAGACGACGATCCGGTGGCTGGCACGGCGCGGCGAGGGGTTGGGGCTGAGCGAGGTGCGGGGACAGCAGGGAGGGGACGCGGGGCGGCTCGGGGACGGTGACCTGACTCTTTCCATGCACCAGATCAGGACTGGCGGCCACTTCGTGGTGCTGGAGCAGGGGCTGCTGATCCGCCAGCTGGGCAGGGAGGATGCCGGCACCTATGAGTGCCAGGCCGTGGAGCGCTCCTTCTCCCGGCCCCTCACCCGCTACAGCCTCCGCGTCATCCAGCACGAAGCGATGGAGGTGCCGCCGTACCGACGCAGCAAGGGGGTCGAGGGCCCCCGGACGGACCCGCGAGCCTTGGGGGCACCAGGCACCAGCCTCGACACCTACTGCAACGCCCTGTGGCACCAGGAAAGGCAGCGGCAGAAAGCCTGGCACCAGAAGTGGCAACACCGGTCCCCGGAGAGCAAGAGCAGCCGCGTGCGCAGGCAGCCCCAGCCGCTGTAAGGGCGAGCCGGGGCCGCCTGCTCTCTCTCTTGGCCCTTCTCGCAGGCAGGTGCCAGCTTCGGGACCGCTCCACGCGTCCAACTGCAGGAACCGCCGCGCTGCGACTACCTCAAGCCACGCCGGGCCCCTCCGCCTCTGCGCGCACCCCAGGGTGCACGACAGGGTGAGGGCGCGCGGCCTGGACCAGCTCTCCCAGACACAAAGCCTTGTGCGCCCTGCAGAGTATTTATTCTCCTCAGTTTTCTCCAGCCCTTAGGGATGATGGTTATTAGCAGCAATGATGAAGATGGGGGGGGGGGGGCGGGAATGGAAACAAACCATGCTCACGCGTGGTCTCCAGCACCTGGCCATGGTCACACGTCCCCGGACCCGGTGTCGTCCCCAACGCCTGCGCCCAGCCCCACCCACCCCAGCCCAGGCTGCTTTTACAGATTCCAAAGACAGAAACAGGCAGTTATACCAACTTACAATTTATTATTTTTTAAAAAAATGACATGAAACACAAGTAAAAATAAATACATCATATAAACAACAAATTGTTCAAAGTCTCTGCTCTGGGAGATCAGGCAAGCACGTCCCGTTCGACAGAGAGAAGAGGGAAGCACATGATCATGCGTGGGGCACCGACCCACCCACCCTGCTAGAGATACTCCTCTTTCCAACCACAAAAAGACCGTCCACAAACTAAGGCGGTAGTAAAAAAAAAAAAAAAAAAAAAAATCAATAATAATAACAACCCCAAAACAACAGAAAAAAACAAAATGAGACTCATCGATGGATTCATTCAGGCTCCCCCCGCATGCGCAGATCTGCTGGAGGCTCCAGATCCAAGCCGGACGCCACTGACGTGGAAGCCGCGGCTGTCGCCCCTTGGAAGGGACCGTGTTCTCCACTCGAGTCGCAAGGAGCCGTCATCCCCACTGAAATCTAGCTGGACTACGTTCCCCTTGAGACCTCTCCCCCACCCCAACCCTCCCTCCCAGTCCTCCCAAGCCCGGATTAACAAAATTCATCTGAGCGCGGCACGGAACGCCAGTCGCGAAGGCGTTTGCTGTACTTGTCCCTTTCGGCCTGGAGGCCAGCCACAAACCGAGAGCGATTTTCTTGGGTTCAGCCGTACGCTGACATCATTAAGCCGAACTATAACATCATTTCTAGTGAAGCCCCCTTTCCTTGCTGCAATATTTTCCTTTCTGTGCCTACCTATATCCACCCCATCGGCATCCCAGCAGATCCTGTCCTGCGTGGGCTGCTCTGGGCTGCATTGCCCCCACCCCACCCCGTCCATGGGCCAACCCCTCTCTGCTGGGACTGGGGCACCCCAGGTCTTCCTCAGCTTCCAAAAAACTTTGGCAGAGTGTCCCGCACTGCTGTCCTCAGCACCACCCGCAGCCCTGCTGCGCGCCGGCAGCCGCTTCCAGCCGGTCATTTGGAGACAGAAATTCAGCAGCAAAAAAACAAAAAAAGGAAGATCTAACCCATGAGGGGAAAGCCCCTGTTCCAGAACAGGACCCTCTGCAGCAGAACCACACGTCAGGGATGGGAGAAGGGTGGGGAGGGGAGAGGAGACCCATGGGAGAAGAGATGTAAGAGCTCGGAGAGATCCCCTGATGCAGGAACGCCCTGGATGATCCCCACGCCTGCCCATGGAGAGCTAGGAGCAGCCCCAGGGCCCCACGGCCAGGGGCGGCAGCCACCTCCCGGCCAAGGCTCTGAGGGGTGCAGGGGACCTGTCCCCTCTCCACAAGGGTGCCGTGGGCTGGCAGGGAGCAGGAGGGGGCACGGGGCCCTGCTGTACTCGGATGGGCAGCGGGGGCTCACAGCAGGCACTTGGCAAGCGGGGCGCCCGGTGCTTGTCACAGGGAGGCCACCAGCAGAGCGGCCACCCGGTGGCACCCAGCCTGCTCCCTGAGGGCTACGGCCACCTCCAGCACCCACGGGTGTGCCAGGGACATCTCCATGCTTTGTCACAGCACAGGGCTGCAGAAAAGCCCCGTTGGGAGGCTTCCCCCAGAGGAACTTGGCTATACCGAGCAGCGCCACGGAGCTGGGCTGCAGCAGGGTGCTGGTGCCAGTCTGCTCCCACCCCGGCCTCCTCCGGGTCCTGCTCACAAGCCCGCAGGTCTCACCCCTTGCTACTCTCGCCAAGGAAAGCCCTCGCCTCTGACCCGTTCCCCCAAATCCACCGGCAATCTGACAGCCTCACAGGGATGCAACGGACATCTGGGCAAACTCGTAATACAATCAGTGTCACAGGGTTGTGCATGAGGTGGACACACAGAGCACAGGAGGGCATGACTCACAGATGCAGCACTGTCAAGTCTTTGGAGAAACTTGCATGAACACCATCAGTTAATTTGCTTTGTTACTTTTGTGGGGGGGTTTGATTTTTATTTCCATGGTGCATCCAAAGACAAGTTGTCCAGCAGTTTGCTCAGAACCCCTCGGTTTTCAACTCCTAGGATATGTTAAAGAAGAAAGCACTATTTTAATGTTTGTCTTTTTTTAAAAAAATAATTAAAATAATTTGCATAGCTAAACTGTTGATCTAAGGCTTCTATGAATGGTGTGGTTATGTTCGACAGACAATGTCCATTAAACAGAAAAAGACACTAGGAAAGCCCCATAACGTTTTTTTATTATGTCGTTGTAACACACGTGCACACACACACACCCTTGCTCTCTCTTTCTCTCTCAAGAGGGGAGGGCTCCAGCTCACCCTGTGGCGGAGGATGACAGGACATCCTGCCCTTCCCTAGCTGGTCCCAGCAAACACCAGCGACTGCTGCTTTCGCAGCACGCCCTTAGAAGCTGCCCCTGCTCCGAGATCCCAGCCCTGCTCCGGGGCAGTCCCCCACGGCGAGCACAGACCTGGCCTGGTGACAGCCAGATGGGACACAGAGGGTCCCGGACTCCAGCTCCCCACCCCGGTGCATTCATACCCACACACACATCCAGATGTGCTCACGGGACCTGCGCAGAGCCACCTCTCCTCCGGAGCCCTGGCACAGAGGTGAGCAGCCTGCGTGCTCGCTGTCAGTGCCAGGGCCAGCCCTTCCTCACGCCCTCCTCCTCCTCACCGGGAACAAGCACAAGAAGCTCCCACATGTGCTCCTCCACCTGCCCCGACACGGCGAGGGGACTCCGTCCTCCCTCCAGCTGCTCCCCGGCAGCAGAGGGGACGCTCCTGGGGGTCGCTGCAGCGTGCTACAGGGAGCCGCCGCGGCTGCTCCTGCCCCTGGGCTCTGCTCGGGGCAGCTGGCTGCTTCTCCCCACACAGACAACCCGACGAGCAACCACTGCAGGATGGAGGCCAGCATTTTATTATTATTTTTTTTAATATGGAAATTAATTTAAAAATCGAAGGAAAGAGCCCCCCAAACAATAAATATTATGCCTTCACGTAATAAATTAAGGTAGAGGTTCTGTGCAGGGGGAAGTTGCTCCAATCAGGGTCACCAGCAAGGGGCACTGGGGCCAGAACCACGTCCCTTCCCAACCTTCTCCACTGCCTGGTGCTGTTCAGAAGCAGCAGCAAGCCCAGCGACCCCTGGATCCACCGGGCCACAGCGGGGCGAGACACGGCCTTCGCACAGCGTGGCGGGGCCGCGGAGCTGGGGGAGTCGCCAGGATTCCCCTCCAGCAGCCACCACCGGGTCTGGCATGGCTCCGCTGCTCCGGCAGCAGCCCCACGGGATTGACCTACCTTGGATGGGACCCACGACAAGGGCCCGGGGAGCCCTCACACTAGTTTCATGTGAATTTGACAGAGGTTGACAGATTGTTTGTGGGGTGATTTTTTTTTCTTTTTTTCTTTTCTTTTTTTTTTTTTTTAAAAAAAACATCAATCCCTCCGCCCCCCCAACACACACAATGTAGAAGTCCCCCCGCTCCCTCCCGAGTAAAAATGCTTTGTCCCCAACCTCTGCTGGAGTCACTGCCCCCTGGCCCACACCTCCCCAAGTGAGAGAAGTTCACAGATAAGGCAGTTTGTGTGAGAAGGAGCTCAGCCCTGCCAGCGGTCAAGCCCGTGCTTCCAGGCCTGAGAAGGGCAGTGACTCACGGCACCAAGCCTCCCCCTTTCAGACAAGACAGAACAGAGACAGACAGACAGACAGAGCGTGGGAGGGAGGCACTCCTATGGTTTGCATTACTGCTTCCCTCCTCCCCTGGCTCTTGCTCCCCCCGGCCCTTGCAGGTCCGCTCTATGCCCCCCACCCAGCTCCCAGCACAATTCAGATCCTTGACAGCTAAAAAAAAAACAACAAAACAAAACGAAAAGAAAACAAACACCACGCCACACCCTTCGCATCCTTCTCCACCCACTGCTGTGGCCCAGAGGGGAAATCCTGACTCCCAGGAAGGTCCTGCAACTTTTTGCCTCCTGGTGGAGCTGAGACCGAGCAGGAGCCAGGCCCATTATTTCCCTGTGATCTCTATAACATCGTCGTCTTTGTCCTCGTCATTAGA
Organism: Anser anser; assembly: GCF_964211835.1. Taxonomy (NCBI): domain Eukaryota; kingdom Metazoa; phylum Chordata; class Aves; order Anseriformes; family Anatidae; genus Anser; species Anser anser. The sequence goes on from NC_139733.1 coordinate 8,137,395, forward strand.
GCTGCATCCCACCTCTGGGACCTCCTGGGGTTCAAACTGAGGCACCTGGGACCGAAGGAGGCCCCCGGCCGGGTAGCCCGAGTGAGGGGACATGTAGCCAGGGTAGGCAGATGCCATGCTCCTGGGAAGGCTGCTAGGCAAGATGGGGGCTGGGAAAGGAGCAAACATCCTGGGCTCGGGCAGGAGTGACTGCGTGAAGGGAAGCGAGTAACTGGGCAGCACCCCCGTCAGAGAAGGGTTTAGCATGAACGAGGGGACGCTGGCGGTGACTGAGGTAGCAGCAGAAGAGCTGGCGGTGCCGGCTGTCAGCAGAGGGTCAGTAGTCACAGGGAACACCAGATGAGGGTCTGGGAGTAAATTGGGCAGCTGGTAGTAAGAGGACCCAGTGCCCATGTACAAGGAGTTTCCTGGTTGGGAGGCAAATGGATGGGTTAGGTTGTGGTTTAAAGAGACAGGAGGCATGGCGAACCCACCAGAGACAGGGTACCCGTGTTCATACGGCTGCACGGATGATGGCAACTGGCGCTTTTTCTGCTGCCTGAGGGCTTGCTCCTCCGGAGCCGACGGCGAGCTTGACTTGCGCTTGTTGCCCCGTAAGTCCAACACCGAGTGGGCATCAACGTGCTGGCTGGTGGCCGGCAAGGCTGAAGACACGGAGGGAGCCATGCAGTGAATCCCAGCACGCTGCTCGGCTCCTCGAGCTGCCAAGCCAGGCGCGTTGTCCGTGCGGGCAGGGTGGCCTTGCGCAGCATTGGTGCTGGGAGAGCTGTGCCGGGACTCCCGGGCTGCCGCTGCCTCTGCGTACTGCTGCAGCTCGCTGATGATCTCGGGGCTGTCGGGGGATATGGGCCGAGTGAGCTCCTCCGCGCTGGGGAGCTGCGGGGATGAGGCACTGTGACTGCCGTTGCTCGCGGACTCCAGCGACGAGCTCTGGGAGCCTGGAAACAAGGAGATGGAGGAGGTGAAAGACAGCCTTGGAGAAAAAGCTGGGGGCTGAGAGGCAGTGATGGAGAGAAAGGTGTGGATATCACAGGAAGATTGTGGGTCAGCTCTGAACATGGGACCAATGGAAGGCAGCCAGGGAACAGCACATCCCGGACACTTGGGCAGGAAAGCATGTGAGCAAGCCCCTACCTGAGGCAGCCGTCCGACGATCTTCGTTGCCCTTTGGCTTCCCAGTGGTCCGGATAGCAAAAATCCGCCCATCGCTGGTCCGGATGTACGTCCCTGGAACAGAGGCAGAACAACTTCATTCAGGGTTTCTGGTCTCAGCTTAGGGCCCCGGATCGGTGAGCCAGCGAGGCTGCCTGGGCAAGAACAGGACAGCAGCGTTGCGTAAGGCCAGGCCCACAGAACACGTAGGAAGATCACTGGGAGGCTTCTGCGCCCTTCCCCACTCCCCATTTCCTCCTTTTCAGCTTTCCTGGGTTGAAGCTCACCCACTCCCAACATGCTGCCAGTGGTAAACGTGGAGCTTCATGCTTGGAGCTACGTTCGTTGTGGGAGCACTGGGAAAAGCATTTAGCTGCCCCAGAATATGCAACGGGTGTTGTGAGAACAAGAAGCCCAGTAACAAAGTCCAACAGCTCCTCTCAGAGGCAGAAGCAGCCACAACTGCAATCGTCCTGAAGCATCAGCTACAGGAGCACACCATGGGCTGCAAGAGAGCCACTGTGGAGTCCAGATCTCTTCCTCCTCTTGTATTTTTCCCTCTCGAGGGACTAACTGATGATATTACATCCTTTTCTTTGTGAATTAGCATTGGCCAAGCCCCTATTCACAAATGTTACCGAGACAGAGGAACTTACCTTTCGTCCCTCGGATAATGTGGATGCTCTCACCAGCACTGATTCTTGCCTGTACATCAGTGGATGTGTTTGTACCCGGAATCACAATATCTGGCAGTGGAAGAAGAAATAGAACAGTGCCTGTGAAACCACATGCCAGCCACAGCCAGGAGAGGGGAAATGTACCACCAAACCCCCTTGTTTGCAGTGCATTACTCTCCTCTCTGTGCTGTGCTAGAAGCAAGCCCCACATTTAATTCTGAGCAGCACAGGAGGCAACAGAGGCTCTGAGGAAGCAAAAGCCGTGATGCTCTGGTACAGTATCTCCCTTGTCCCAACACAAACAGTTGGTGACTCCACTCCTGTCTGGAAGCAGTATTGCTGGCCCTCTCACGGAGTTCACTCCCAACAACCCACCAGGCACATGTCCCTTAGACACCTGCAGGCAAACTCCTCCCCATACAGGGGAACTGCTCAAATGCAGAGCAGTGGTACCAGTTGCTCTGATGCCTGTCTGCCCACAGTCCTCGTGGGCATCAGCAACTTACCTTTCTCCTCAGCTCAGTGTGGGCATCATAACCCCCTGTGAGCATCAGCAGTTTACTCCTGCTTCAGCAACTCACCTGTGGTGGTGACAATCTTCTGCACCAGGACACCAGCTCGCTGTAGATAGTTGATGGGGAAGTTGACAGCAGGGTTGGAACTTGAGGTTGATCCTGCACTGCCCATGGGGACATGTCGGGGCATCATCGGAATGGGGGTAGATTGAACTGGGCGGACGCTTGCCACTGGCTTGTCCTCACCCTTGAGGGCTGGTCGCCTAGTGAGAGAGGAGGGAGGAAAGTGCAGTGCTCCCACCAGCAGGGCTGAGCATCCTCCGCCCCATCATTTCACATCTACAGTGCAGGAAGAAGAGGAAGATGCAGGTACTCACCAGTTCCTCTGGCTAAAGGCAGGGATGCTCGTCAGACTCTGGTCACTGGCTGGGTAATACTGTGCGTAGGACGGCCGGGTGTAGGGGACGGATGCTCGCTTTTCCTCCTCGTAGCTCTTCTTGGCTGCTTTCTTCTCTGCCTTGGTCAGCTTGTGCTCCTTCCGGTCAATCAGCAGTGACTCATGCTGAAAAGGCTCCTGCAACCCCACAGCACAGAGGTTTTGATACCAGCTCACCACAAGAGGGAACCAACACACCCCACAGCCACCCTGTTCCCTGTGTCAGCACTGTCCCCATTCCAGGACTGGAGCACTGAAGAGGGGATTTGGAGGCAGAGCTGGTCACAGCACAGCCTATCTGGGGCAATGCTGCAGAAGTGACCAAGGCACAGCTTGAGAAACGACTGAGAGTCAGCTAAGCCATCCTGTCTGCCAAGTCTGGGCCATCGCCCACCACGAGTGTGTGGGTACATAGCACAACCCACAAGCTGAAGGCCAGGCTAGGAGCACAAAGCACAGAGCCTACTGTGATGTCCCACAGCCACCAGAGTCCCATGGCACCGGGCCACAGGCCCACTCTGCAGCACCACCCTACCAGCAGGGTTCTCCTTAACGGAGCCAAGTGCTGGCTTGTTCCAGCATTGTTTTAAAGCCACCCCAGGGAGAGAGCTGGCAGCAAGTCACGATTTGCCACTGACACCTTCCTAGTACAGCACCATGTTGAAAAAAGAGGTGCCATACAACCTGCCCCCAAACCTGTCCAGGGCAGAGGTGGCTCTAAATGCGTAGAAGATACTGCAGGGACGGGCAGGGCTCTTAGGCAAAAATTCCTCTAGAGAGAGCCCTATTCCCACCAGCATACCAATGTGTCCTTCTTGCCACCAAGTCCCCATCACACAGCCAGATTCCTGCAGTCCTCCTGCCTCCTACAGTCTACACAGTGCTGTACAGGAAGGAAGCAAGTTGTTCTTACCTTGGTGATGAGGTGAGGATACTTGAGACAGGCTAATTGTAGAACCGACTCCTTCATCTTGCTTGGATTGAGGGAGAGCTGAGCAGGGTCGGATTCCTCTTCCACAAAATGCAGCAGGTTCTCTACCTCCCGTCGGGTAAAGTTCAGCACTGGGTTCAGATCATCCACCACCCGATCTGGAAAAGGAAGGGAACAGGGTGAACTGAGAAGAGAAGAGGTGGATACCGCTGCACAGGGCACATGGAGAAAACATCTATATCCAAGACTCTCCTGGGAGCCAAGCCAGCTGCTAGGAGACTCCACCTCAAGTGCAAGACAGCACACTGAGTCAATCATGCTGGGCTGCTGCCTCTGGAGCTGGGTCTTGAGACAAAGCAGGACACAGGCAGCAGAACTCTGTTTGGGTCACTACAACCCTCAGCTGCATACAAGATACAAGAGCAGCTTGACAGCTAGCACAAGCCAGCACAAAAGGTACTTTTGGTACAATGGCAGGTCAGAACTGGAGGGAATTAATTATTTCTGGCTCTTAAGTAAGTACAGTCAAAGATATCAATGTGTATTTTTATTTGGCTTTTTTCCCCTCTGTTGATGCTGGAGAAATGGAGGTAAGGAGCTATTTAGTAAGTAATGCCCAGTTTAAGACATGCTATGTGTTCAGGCATGGGGGAAACAGGATGACCACAGCCCAAGTTCCCAGTCTCTTGTAACCAAGAGAATAGCAAGGAAGGTAAAATGGCAATGCAGAGCACAACTGTGCTAGAAGATGCTGGCTCTACAACCCGTACTGCTCCACCCTGCGTTTCTTACAGGGTCTTGTGTCACTGTTGACTCAAACATCAAATGCAGCCCTAGGATAATGTACCTCTGTCAACTTCTTTGGCTGTTTGGTTTTCAACCTTCAAAAAAAAGAAGTTATGAAAACCACAGAAATGGGACTTGAAGCCAAAAGGAGGGAAAGGCAAGATCAGAGTGCCATGCCCACACACCTACCTGACATGCCCTGCTTGGAGATCTGACGGTCATAGATCTTCTTCTCAAGGGTATAATCAGACACCAGTCTGTAAATGTGGCATGGCTTCTTCTGCCCGTAGCGGTACACTCGGCACACAGCCTGGGCGTCGTGGCATGGGTTCCAAGAAGCATCAAACACCACCACTCTGTTTGCTCCAATGAGGTTGACACCCAAACACCCAGCACTGTAAATTAAAGGAAAATTTCAAATTGCGGCCTTGGCCAATATTCAAAGCTTCTAGGTAGGGACAACCATCGCAGCCATGCTGACACCACGGAAATTTCCCTCCAGTCATACAGGCAACTTCAGACCCATGTCTGGTTTCCAAGACTGTTGTTAACAGTTTGCAAAGGACTAAAGCTAACATCTTACACCCCTAGGGAATTCAGGGGCAGATGGCACTATCATGCCAGAGAGTCTTGAAAGCAAGGTATAAAGGAAGCTAAGAACAGAAAACCCATGCACATACAGAGGAGCAGTGTGAGCTCTCCATCGCACCCTTCTGCTCCAGCCAACTTACCGCGTGGACAAAAGGAAGAGCCACACAGAAGTGTTACTGGGGTCATTGAACTGGTTAATCAGTCGCTCCCTTTCCGAGGCAGAGGTGCTGCCATCCAGTCCTGAGAAGGAAATTAAGGACACTTTTAAAAGCTCTGCATGTTTTGGGGAATCCCATCAGAACAAACCCGCTTCCCAACCATTCAGCTTTGGCACTGTCTCCCAACCAGTTCTGGGTCTTCCTCAAATCATGCACTCCAGGACCTCAACTGAACCACTCTGTACCTCTTATTTGCCCAGTCAGGCAGGTGCAATGCAGCCAGCCAGTTTGGGCTTTATTCAACTGAAAGAACAAGCAAAACATTACTCAAGCTTGGCAAGGCCAAGACTGGGAGTGCTACAGTGCACCTAGCACATCAAGGCTCTGTATTAGGCAAGGCAGACATTAGGCAAGAGCAGCAGGCACAACAGCTTCATATATGCTGGAAGCTCAAGGAACCAAGAGAAAGGAGATTGTGAAAGGCTTTGGCAAAACCCTGTCAATTGGATCAGAGCACAGAGAACAACAGTCTAAAGGTGTGCAGAGGAGAGTGTCAAGTCTCTGTTCTTGAGCAGCAGCTTGCTTCTGGCAGCTCCGCAAAAACCAGGAACACCACATTCACCATTCCTCTCAGTCCTGGTCAGTAGCCAACACAAAGTAACAACCCCTGCCAGAAAAAGATTTAAAGCTGGGGAAGAGGGAAGGAGGAATTCAAAGCCTCAAGGTAGTGAAACCATTCCACAGTAATTCTGGTTTGGGAAGCAAGATCTAGAAAACAGATGAACAGGAAGCTCAAAAGTATCTTTTACAGTTTTAAAAAGCACCAGTGTGTGAGTAGATGTTAAAGGTGTCTAACATCTTCTGAGTAAGATGCCAAAAATGACAGAAATTATCAGGGAGTTGTAACTGAACTGACATCTTCCCGAGTAAATTCCCAAGAACAGTCTGAAAAAAACTTCATCAGAAGAATGCTTCAGACGAGCATTTACACACCCAGGACAACTACAGGATGATGGTGGGATGCTTTCAGATATGAGTCCATCACAGAAGATCAGTGTCACACCAAAAGAGAGGGGGATTGGCTGCACTCACTGTAATAGTTGATGTTTCGGACCCAGTTGTGAACTCCTCCATCTGAGCCTGGAGGACTTGGCATTGGTCTCTTCGCCAAAAACTCTTCAATGACAGATAAAGTGGACAAGCTCTGGCTGTAAAACCAAGGACTCTGTTCAGGAGAAAGGCCCCAGCAGCAAAAGTGGAATATCAGAACTCTTCCCCAACCACACTAGCACTGATGGGGTCAAACCCTGCCTGTTGTAGCACACCTCTTGCTAGTGAACTTTATAGTGGCAGAAGCGTGAAATATGTGAAGAGAAAAAAGGGCCTGATACAATAAAGGAGAAAAGGGAAACTGCTACACCATTCACCCTGTGTAACAACCTGCTAGTACCAGAAGGGATTCAACTACTTGAGCATTTAGTAGGATCAGCCACTGGTATTTCGCTTACCTGAAGACCAAAATCTTGTCTCCAAGCTTCACACTTTCCTCAATGAGGTGGAACAGTAACACCATCTTGGGTGAGTTCTCCAAGACACCCGTCTGGTAATCACACAAGATGTCTTTGGCCTACCGAGAAACAGGAGACTATTACAGGTGGAGTTGCTCATTCCCTGTTTAGTTCAACAATCCTGTCTCAAGGTGAGAGAAATAAGTCATTGCAGAGAGGTTGTATTCATCCATCCAGTCAGGTTCAGGTGACAATGTTATTTCCAACCACTGCTACTTCCCATTCTAGAAGCTCCAAATGACAAACTGCTTGAAGAATGGATGAGCAAGCATCCTCCTAACCTCTCATCACTCTGCTCTATCTCGAGATCTCTCCGTAAGAGTGTCACCTGCACTCCAGTCACACAGGTGTCACAAAATCCCCACCCAGCTCCATGCAGACATGCTGACCAAGATGCTCTGTGGCAGAGAAACTGGATGAGAAATATCCAGCTTTCAAATAGAAGAGTCTTTACTTCAGAAAGCTGCCCTAACAAAAAGAGGTACAGTCTTTCAGAGTAATATCTAGTCTATGTGTACTGTAACTTGCCAAACAAAGAGTTCTCCAGCAGTGGTACTCACCCACTCATAAGTAACGACCTGATTTGCTCTCTCCTGAAAGGGGTTGAAGCCAACACTCTGGAGGAACTTGCTGTTGGTAGCTTCTCCAACTGGTGATGCCAAAGCATTACTCTCTGTTTTGACTTTAATTCCCTGAGGCTGGCAGCGGGAATTAGTACTTGCTGTGCCAAGGTCATCCACATCCAAATCCTGCTCATTTGCTAGATTCTCCTTTTGCAGAGCTTCATATAACACATCAGGATGGTTCCAGATCTGAAGAGGCAAGAAAAGATAGTGCTTAGACCTGTGCTGGCCTGCTACCTGACAATGTTTGAGAACTGAAAGCTCCTACAGCAGTTCAGCTGGAAAAAATAATACTTCAATCATCTCATCACCATCCCTGCGTGGAATTGTAAGGTGCGATCAGACTGACTTTCTCTTCGTATTAAGGTAGCGAAACATGATTCTGCCATGACACCAGGTATGGCCTGTCTTAACTAAGGCTCTCCTGACTTTAAAACCACCAAATTCTTTCCCTAGAACAAAACAGAAGGCCACAGTGCACCCCTACACAGCACAAATGCAGAGGAAGCTGCTTGGTTCATGCTGTACCAGATAAATGGACAAGGTACCAGTCCAGTACTGCTTCAGCTGATGGCTGCAGATTTCTTGCACAAATTTGAACAAAATGTTTAACATCCCTGCACGCCAGCTCTGTAAATGGAGATAACAATTCTGTTGGAACACTGCAGGAAGCTCTAGGGAAAGAAGATGTATCTAGCCAACCACAGTTATCTCCTATTTTGACTCATATTCCTGCCTTTTCTTTTGACTCATACTCCTGTCTTTCCCTTACATATAAGAATACGTCTTTGCAACTCCTGCCAAAACCTACCTTACAACAGACACAGAAAGCTTTGAGTGGGTTCAGTCCCAGCCAACCACTGTTGCCTGCATCACGGAACCGGCTCATGAACTCCGTATAAAGGGCCCGCTGGATCTTTGATAGACGTACCAAAATGACATGTTCTTCCTTAGAGGGGAGTTGAACCTTCAGCACATTGTGACCTCGCCTGTGGAGGCGATAAAGAAAAATAAACAGAGGGAAGAGTTTCCCAATCTGATATCTCTGTGGCTGCCTGCAGGGTAAGATTTTGACTTCTTGCCCACCTGTCTGCAGGAAGAAAGAGCTCTAGTTGCATGCCTCTCTAACGCATGACACTCATGAGATACTCTCCCTGCAGCCATATACCAACAGTAAGCACAGTTACAGAGATCTCAAATGTTACAATCTTCCAGCACAGGTCACAGTGTTAGGAGAGTGATGAAAGTCTTGTTTTCCATGGCAGTTGAAAAACAGAAATAAGATCTAAGGTTTCTTTCTACCTCTGCCAATGACTAAGGCACTCCATCCAGATCACTGATCCAGCACCTCAGAACCCTTGACCAAGAAACAAAGCTGACTTGTCTCCAGAATGGCAGAAGCACTGTTACTTTTCATAACCGACAGTTCATGAAATACTTTCAGATCCTTGTATAAGGGATATCAAAGAGTGCACATCTGAATTAACTATTAAGACACTCAAATAAACCTGAGGCCATTCTAGTACAGTTAGAGGTGCTGTTCTCCATTACATGAGTGTTCAGCACTGTAACAAACTAACTTTACTTCTACCCCGAAGGCAAAACACAGCCACAAAGACCACTCTGCAGCTGACACAAATTCTGAGAGAAATATGGAGCTGCTAACCTGAGAAGCTCTCTGCTTTTCTCTTTATGCTTAAGACCCTCCCACAAAGACAGCTAACGTAACCGTTTAAAACTCAAGCCCAAGAAGGCAGCACAATTAGCTGTACTGCATAAACTCAGCAAACAAGCAGGTTAATTTGGGGTGAAGGAGCTGTTTGCATGGACTAAACTGCTAACAACTCCCTGTGGACTCACCGTTGCACAAAGCCCTCCAGTAGGCTATGCAGGACGTGACTGCGATACCTCATGAGACGGACATCTTGAGGGGTGCTGTCAATACACTGCCCGTTCAGGATGGGGCGCTCAAACATGTTGCTGAATTCCTGCCTCGAGCCTAGAAAGTCAGGCCGGACAAAGTCTACCATACACCAGTACTCAATGAGGTTGTTCTGGAGTGGGTAGCCAGTCAGCACCACCCGCCGGCGGGAGCGGATGTTCTTCAAGGCCTGTGAAGTACTAGCATGACAGTTCTTTATTCGGTGTCCCTCATCACAAATCACGACATCTGGGCCAGGGCGAGACAAAGCTTTCTCAATCCCTGAGGACAAGAAACATTAAAGCGTTAGTCTGAGATGAACAAGAGAAAGTTCTGGCTTTACACAGTCACCAACTTCACAAAAGGAAAAAGAGGGGCAGTTATCAAAGACAAAAAGCAGTATTCATGGGTGGCATAGAGCAAGGCTGATTCAGGAGGCAACACCATCTCCCATTTAGCATAATGTGGTCTTGATCAGACTTGACTGGCCCTTGATTTCTGCTCAGTGGTCTACATTGCATCAAGTTGTGTGTCTTGTGTCAGATCTGACTGGCAGACCTCACACAAACAAATCTCCAACTTCGCGATACTGACTTCCACTCTTACTTGCAGCCATTGCAAAAATGAAAGACTCAGCTAGAGCTGAACAACCTTCTGTCTCCAAAGATGCAATTCTACCCAGCAAAGCTTGGTCATGTCAACAATACTAAAAGTGAACAACCCATTCTTAGACTTGTTCTGGCTTCTAGCCAAAAGTAGCTAAGAGACCTGAAAGCACTTGTATTACAGGCAGGAAGCAGGTGAGCACAAATATATCTACTGCAGTAAGTCTCCTGACTCCAGTGACTACAAAGAACAAAGTAACTATTGCCAGCGCTAAGACTGACTATTATTCACTCTACTACTTCCCAGAAACAAGCAATGATAGGTTGTTTGCATGTGCTGCCATGGCTGGTAGCCTGCTAGACAACAGGAACTCCCCCCCACCCCAGCTCCCCACCTTTCAGAAGCTCTTGCTGCCGGTCTTCCTCATCCAAGTCAATAATGACAGGGCCAGTTTGCTTCTTTGTTTTCTTCTTCCTGCCAGTGGCAAAGGACTTCTTCAGTGAGAGAAGACGGTACATCTCATATCCCATCAGCAGCACACCACCCTCTATCACCCAGTCATTCACCACCTTTGCACGGGCAGCCGTTGTTCTGTAACAAAAAAAAAAAAACCACAAAAAGAAATGAAATAAGCTGTAAGCTTTCTCTCCAGTTTCAGTTTGTACCACTGGACTGGAGTCTGCTAAAGAAAAGGTCATATACAGTTAAAGTATTTTCTAGCATGAAATCAGACAGAAGAATACAATGAAATTGTTGTGGGTGGGTTGTTTTTTTTTTGGAGACAATCAGGTTCATAGGAAAAGATAAAAGCCTTTTAGTTTGTCACAGGTAGCATGCTGAGAATGACAAGTCCTTACAGGAATTGAGCTGCAGAGGTCTGTTGTACAGAAGCACATCAAACTTGCGAGCATCCTTTTAAAAGAGCTGTTGAGCTTCTGCAAAACCCATTTTCAGAATGAGCTGCTAATGATGTATGTGGTGGTTAGTGGTACCCCTCTACTTGTTTACTCCGTTCTTTTCTAATGCAAGCATCCCTGAATTATTCCTCCCCTGCTAGCCTGCTCAGAATTGGTCCAGATAAAGGCACTGTCCTCACCCAACCTGCCCAACACACCAAGCCCTATCCAACAGTAAATACATAGCTGGAGCAGCATCCGCAGCTTCAAAGTACGTTCTACTCAGGAGACCTCAACAGGTGAGTGTATGAACACAGCCGATGAACTGAGAGTTCCCCGTGATTGCTACACTATCCTGATCTATGCAAACCAAATGACCCAGAAAGTAGCGGAGATCCACAGGCCAAGAATGCACCGCACACCACTCTGGTAACTGCAATTACTGACTGCTCCTTTCTGGAGAAGGATGCTTTGCGTATATTGCCAGAATCCCTCAAGGACAACACAGCTTACAGAGAGTCACAGTGCTGGGTAGAAGAATCCTTAAAGCGTATGAAAAAATCTCAGGGAAAAAAACATTTAAAATACAAGAGATATATGGTATAAGGAGCACACGTGTCAGGAGTCCCAGGACTCTGATAATATTAGCAATGTACCACCAGAAAAACAACACAGCACTTCTGCTCATCTCTGCAGAAGCAGCTCTGGGTCTGGCAATTGGGTTTCTGATTTCAGCATATATGGAAGAATAGAAAGGTGAGTAAGCAGAGTGAAAAGGAAGTACAAGATACAAATGTTGCATGAAAGATACAGTCAATCTCTCCCAGGTACCAAAATCCTCCCCTCTAAACAGCATACACAAATGTAGAATGGGAAGGATCTGGGAGTTGATGGCACAGAATTAGCCCAAACTTAGCAGTCTGCAGCAGCAATTCTGGTAACAGCTCTTCAAGATGCGGTCTAAATGTTCAAAAGGGCTTTTTACTGGCACCTACTTGTGTTCATCATTCAGGATGTGGACTTTGAAGGTGCGGGGCTGGACCTCTTTGGAGTTGTAATCAGCAGGAAGGTTTTCAGGTGCTGGGAGCCACATGTTGAATTCTGCTAGCCAGTTTTGGAGCGTGTTCACCTGAAAAAGTTAGCGACGGAAGGACTGAAAACCCAGCTGAGTGGCTCAGGATTTTAACAGCAGAAATAAGAGCATGGAATGCCCCCCAGCTGTGCCCAGACAAGAGCAGCAGACTACAACATGCATACTCAGGGAGACAGGGAATGAAATGGGGAAAAGAGCAGCAAGGGTATGACAGAGTGTGATGAGAGATAGGATACCAATCAATCTTCTCTACACAAAGAAGGAAGTAGACCAAGGAAGGTGATCAGTCAGCCTTCCACATGGGCTACTTACAGGTACAATGGCAAGAACAGTCTTTGCCTCTGTGTGCCGAAAAAGTACATCCAAGAAAGAGATGACCTGTATGGTCTTGCCCAGGCCCATGCTATGTGCCAAAATACACCCAAACCCACTGCTGGTTTTAAATCTCTCCAAGGACTCGACCAAGTTGTCATACAGGAATCGGATCCCACCAATCTAGAGAGAAAAGTAGAAAAGGAATCAAAAAGGTGGGAAAAAATGAAATAGGTTTATATTTAGAGAGTGGCTAACATATTAGGATTGCATAACCACAAAAATATAAATGGGATGTTTTAAGTTCACTGCAGCATTTTAAGCTAGGGAAGGCTCAAAAAGATGCTATTCTTAGATTCTCATAAAACTTTCTGAGGATATGATACCAATAAATCTAACATTAATTTGGAGACAGAGAATCTGAACTGGGGTTGGTTAGTTTGTTTATAAATACAATTTGATTAAAAAAACGTTTGCCTAAACATGCAAAGAAAACACTCCTGTCTGTTCCAGATTTCACCACACCATCCATCATAAGGGTACCCAGATAAGAAACTTCTTTGCCATCACAACGAACTCTAATAATTACAAAATATTTCACCTTTGAGAGCTGAAGGAATTCTGTTACAAGTGCAGCCAGAAACAAGTAAAATATTTTAAATTCTTTATCTTTTTTATTGATTATGACTATGGGCCCTTGAAATAAAAGCTAAGGGCTGTAATCAAATTACAACAATAGCCAAAGTTATACGTAACCCAGGCCTTCCTTTAATTTCTCCTTATCATTTGACTGCCCACATCTGCAACTGCCACAACCAGACTGGTCACTGAACTCACCAAAAGTTCTGCTGAGATTACAAAGCAGGCTTGGCTGAACTCCTTTCATTTCCAAGCCTAATAAAGCCTACCTGATGAGGTTTTACTGCATGTGCAAGCTGGGGAGCCAGGAAAATATCCTCCTCGTTTGGTGGATGGTTGATGTTGACAATGACCTGCCCCAAAGCATCGGACTGATTTAAGGCATCATTCACATGAGAGCCACTGCTCTCTTCGCTGCCGTCTTCCTCCCCTTCATTGCCAGAGTCACTGCTGTCCACGATTTGGAGGGCATCGTCCTCTCCTGAACTCAGCTCAATCACTTCTGTAACCAAAACAGGAGAGAAAAAGGGGCAAAGCTTAACTGACAGCAGGGTTTATCGCATGTGGAAAAAAAAGCTATAGCAGGAAAATAAGGCTGCCGTGTTTTGTAATTCTACCCTGGCCTAATGACCTGTTCTGAACAAGCAGGCAGAATACAGGCCCACGAGACGTCCCTCGGGCCAGCATATAAAAACTGGAGTTTCCCATTGTTTCAGAGAACACTAAACACGAGGTAGTTTCTGTGCGTGTGAATGTGTTTTACATTCTCTTCCACATGCCCTGTTAATTCTCAAATCCAGACATGCCTTTTATCTGTCGATACACTGTCTTTAACAACTGCCAAAGAAATCAGAGTAGTGTAAAGCAGTCAGGTTAGATCTGTTTGGGACAAAGGACACAAAAAGTGCTTTAATTTGCAGATTTGAGTACTCAGATGCTCCTTGCCTATACACAGCAGACGATGCGACATCTCGCGTAAGCATTCTTCACCAGAGCACTAAGTAAAATGGAGTTTATTTATAAAACAGACATAAAGACAAGTTTGCTAAAGTGCCTGACAGGCCAGGCTAGAAATGCCAGTTTAGGACTCAAAGGCAAAAATTGGCCATATATTTGGAAACCAACAGCCCTACAAAAATCCAAAGCAATTCACGACTGGAACATTTGACTAGTTGAACATAGGAGGTTTGTGACTGAACAAATAGCATGTTGTGAGAAGCCTGGGTAAGACGGCCGGTCACTTACCATCTTTAATGTTATTTTTTCCTTTAGCATCATCTTCACTGCCACTGCTGGTACTATCGAGACAGATCACTTCCTCAGCAAGGACCTGAGGGGGGAGCTGGGTAGCTTCTGCTGTTCTGAAAACGATGTCTTCTACAAACATGACAATAAGTAATTCATAATAAGGGGGAAAGGAGACAAAACTGTTCAGAAACCAGACAGTATTTCCTTCCACTTTTGCTCTAATAACTTAGCCCTGGAATTTTCCATAACAGACTCTCACTGTCTAAAACACTGCTATGACTCAGCTTCCTGGGTCACAATCGCTTTCTTTCTCAATATGCCTAAACAATAGCCCATTGCTGACGGCACCCTCTCCATTGAATGCCCTGGCTGGGGCACATTGACCAAACACATACTGAAGTCGTTCTGCCCCCCCTCTTTTTTTTTTTTTCTGTCTCAGAAGGAAAAGCATTTCCTTTTTCTTCATTCCACTTCTGTTTTCCATCCAGCAGAGAAAGTACCAACTGCTGAAGGGATGATAACTGTCCTTTGTTAGTAGAGACATTGTAAAAATTATATCCCACATATCATAAACAACTTTTGCTGATCAAGACCATTTGCCTGCATATTTAAGTACTGCCAAGCAGGGGGAGAGGTGAGCTCAACAGGGCCAAATAAGAACCATGGCAGTGACTCAGCAAGCAACCACGTTCTTCTGGGGCTACAACCTACTCCCCAAGAGTAAAAGTATTTTAAATAGCTCCTGGTTTTTATTTTTTTAATGCAAAATATTTTGAACTCTTACACTTAAAGAAGGTTACACATTTCCCATGTGGTAAAGCCAACTCAGGAACTCCTAGACCACTGACATAACTTGCAATTGCGCTCCTCTGTCCTCACACACCCATCTGAGAGGCAGAGGCATAAAATCATTGAAACTACCCAGATTAGAAGGCAGCACAAGATGACATATTGTGGAACTGCGTCCTGACATATGGTTACTGAGGTCACTCCCATTGCTGGAAGAGAAGGGTGATGCTTAACTATTTATGTTGCCTGCTATCTCACTGCTTGTCAAAACATGAACGAAAGAATATGGCTACGTATGAACGTAAGTACACCCAGTCTATTGTTTCACTGTCCCCAGTACCAGATCCATTTATTACCAGACTATCCTCAGAGCAAACATGATCTGTATCAAGGATACGGCATTTCTGTCAAATTAGTTTAAGCTTCCATAGCAGTTGGAAAGATAAGAGAGACCTGTTCCAGCAAATACAAGGTCCTGCATCTGGGCTGGGGCAATGCCAAGCACAAACACAGGCTGGGTGGAGAATGGATTGAGAGCAGCCCTGAGGAGAAGGACCTGGGGGAGCTGGTTGATGAGAAGCTTGACATGAGCCAGCAATGTGCGCTTGCAGCCCAGAAAGCCAACTCTGTCCTAGGCTGAGCCAAAAGCAGCGTAGCCAGCAGGGCAAGGGAGGGGATTGTCCCCCTCTGCTCTGCTCTCGTGAGACCCCCACCTGGAGCCTGCGCTCAGCTCTGGGGCCCCCAGCACAAGAAGGACATGAAAGTATTAAAACAAGTCCAGAGGAGGCCACAGAGATGATCAAGGGGCTGGAGTACCTCTCCTATGAAGACAGGCTGAGAGAGCTGGGGTTGTTCAGCCTGGAGAAGGCCCTGGGGAGGCCTTGCAGTGGTCTTCCAGTGCCTAAAGGGGGCTACAGGAAAGCTGGGGAGGCACTCTTTGTCAGGGGGTGTAGTCATAGGATAAGGAGTAATGGCTTTAAACTAAAAGAGGAGAGATTTAGATTAGATATAAGGAAGAAATTCTTTACTCAGAGGGTGGTGAGGCACTGGAACAGCCTGCCCAGAGCAGCTGTGGATGCCCCATCCCTGGAATTGTTCAAGGCCAGGCTGGATGGAGTTTTGGGCAGCCTGAGCCGACGTGAGGCATCCCTGCCCATTGCAGGGGGGTTGGAATTAGATGGTCTTTGTGGTCCCTTCCAACCCAAACCATTTGTGATTCTACGATTCCAGCATCCTGCTCACACAAAATTAACTGGTCAAAATGCCTTCAACAAAAGTTTCCTGGCACCTTCCACCATACAGCCACAGCATTTTGATTCAGAACAAGCTCAGAAGTGGAACTGGCTGCACTACTGAGCCACAAGTTGTTTCAAATTATCATCTCAAGAATTTACACTTGCAAGTGCAAGCGCAGCATTGGCAGACTACCTCCTTCTTCAATCAGCTCCTACCCTTAAAAATCTTGCTTCAGGTGGCATTTCCCACTGCTTACCAGGAAGAAACTCGAGGGGTACAGTTGGGATAGTGGCTGGGTAATCCTTCCGCTGCTGCTCTAGCCGTTTCCTTCTCTCCAACTCTTCCTGCTGGGCTGCTTTTGTCACGGCTTCTAGTTGGTCCTCACGCAACAGCTTCCTGAATGTACAAGCAAACAGAGAAGTATGTCTTGGTTACACTTACAGTCCTTCAAAACAACAACACCCACCAAAACAACAAAAAACCTGAAGGGCTGTACAGCTGGCTTAAAAGACAACTGACAAGCTCCAGGTAATCTGTCAGCTACACAGACTACGAACATCATATAGCCAAAAGCTACAGACAAATTTCACAGCTTTTTCGAGACTGTGCTTCCCAGCTACAGGCATCACTACTACCACTCAAGGAAAAGACAGAAGTTTGACAAGGAAAATAACGAAAGGGGGAAAAGAGTGCATTGGCAAGTATATACTTGAGTTAGGTTACCAGAGGACTAGTTCTATCCGACAGGATGTTATTTATTGCCATAGAGTTTATAAATAGAAAAGGCACAAAGTCATGCAAAGAAGACATGTGAGGAGAAAAGAGCTACGCCCAGAGAAGCTGTGGATGCCCCTTCCCTGGAGGCGTTCAAGGCCAGGTTGGATGAGGCCCTGAACAACCTGATCTAGTGGGTGGCGTCCCTGCCCATGCTAGGGGGGCTGGAACTCGATGGTCTTTAAGATCCCTTCCAACCCAAGCCATTCTACGATTCTGTGAAAAAGCATCAGTTCCCCCACAGAGTCCTCACCCTGATTTTCATCTGCCTCAGTGTATTCAGGAACTAAGACCTCTCATAGGTTTTACGCAATTGTTTCAAAGGCTGTTCTCAAACCAACTTACTTTTACAGGTAATTTCCATACTTCTGAAAGTTGCTTTTCCTTCTTTTCAGTTTCACTGTTTCAGATTTGCAGCCCTGGAAATGAAGGCTCTTTTGCCAGAAGAGAGGCACAATACAAGCAGTGGTGAAATCCAGCTCCCTCAAGCCAGCCTTTCAATCCAGCCAAGCCTCCACTGAAGAGACAATCTCCTCCATCCTAACAAAGTCTCAGACTCCAAGGCTTACTCAACGCTCACTCCTTCAACTTCAAGAAAGTCCATCAAGTGACCAAACTGAAATATGAGCCAAAGACTACCAGTGCCTTACATACCATGAAAATGAGCCACTTGCTGCCTCAAAGAGTCCCTGCTCTAAACTTTTTAGATCCCCTTGAACAAACTTTCATGGTGAATTACTACCTTAGAAGCTGCCCCAGAATGTACGTGGTGACTTGCACAATCAATTTCTACTTTTCAAAATTCAGGAGAAATTGATTTCCAGCAATTCAGTTGCCAGTCACAGCACGAGCATTCCTGGGAACAAGCACCCAGGACAGAGGAAAGGGCTATATTTTAGGCTGTCTGCAATATGATCCTCATCAGCAGAAATCACGTACACACATCTGAAACTCGCTATTTACTTAAGACATCTAACTGAAAAATTGCACCATCATTATTAAACAGCAGCAAATACACATTTTTTTGAAATATATTCCATACCCAAATAATTTACTCTTCTGAAAATACCAAACAAGTCTGTACCCACATGCAGCACTCCAGACTGAGAACAGATTACTCCCACTGGTGAGATCCAAAGGTTTTGGAAAAGAAAAGCCATCTGCTTTGCCAAGAGCAGCAAAATGTAGCTTAGAAGAAAAGCCTACAGACTCCCTTTCTACCCAAAAGGCTACATAGCACCCTACCGCTTTCTGTCCTGATACTTACCTTATGTTCCTCCGCATGTGAGAGGGCTTCTGAGCCCTCTTCTTTTTGGTGTCCTCAGAGGCCAGGCTCTTGTGCTGGTTCTGCAAGAGTTGCTCTGCCCGCTCACTCTGAGATGAGGTAGTTGAAGTAGAGCGCTGCCATTCTCCATCCTCCGTGGGTTCAACATGGTCACTGCTGAACACGGCTTCTTGGGGTTGGTCTGCAAAGACAAGGAGGTCACAACGTGAGAACTGTCAGCTGCCTTTTACATGAGCATTCATCAGGATTTAAGCTGCATGGGAACCCACTTGGGTCAAAACTGGGGTCCCTTCTGGCGGTGTCAGAGCGTTGATAAGTTCTGTGCCAAAGGGTCTGTTTCCAGCAAAAGCCAAGACTACGCTAACAGCCCAAAAGTGTCCTTACAAGAAAACTGGGCAAGATTATTTCAGTCCACGCAGAGCACTTGCTGACCTAAGTGCCCATTTTCTTTCAGGGATCAGATGAGCTCCCACTGAAAAACAGAAGAGAAAGCAACTCGGATCTCTTTCTTTGTTTCCCAACATTTAGGTGGGACAGAAATTTCCATTCATACGGCACCTCTGTAACCATCTTCCAAGTTAACAGAACACAGCGTTCAAGGGGTTATCTGGTTCCAACACTGGGTCACGGCCCAGCAGGCAGTTCAAAGCTTTTACCAGACTCCACTCTCAGGATTTCAATGCTACCTTCTGGCGAGCTTTTTAAAAAGGAAAAAGTGACAATTCTGTTTTATAAAGCACACTTCTTTTCCCCTGACTTCTCCTATTTTCAGGCTTGCATTAACAGTTGACTTCAGTTTTAAAGCACCATGTGAAATGACACCTTGTTCTGTGTGCCACTTCAACAGGCTGCCAGTGACCAAGCTAATGCTTGCAGAGCACAGAAATGTTTCTGTTTGAAAGCTTCCCTTGAAGTAAACTGTTTCTGACAAGCCTCGTAATAGCTCCTTTGAAGCATCTTGTCCCCTTATGTCTGACAGAGAACCTCATCTCACAATCAGCCTTCTTGCTCGCAGTACGTCTATGAGCTAATGACTGAAACGAAATGACACTTAGACAGAACTTTGAAGAAAAAAGGGAAAGAAGACATCAGCGCAGAAAAATGCAGCAGAGGAAGAAGTAATGCTGAACCAACAAGCACCGTATTGTGATGCCGTGGGATCTGGAGACAAAAAGTATCCCTTCTGCAAGAGTCGAGAGCTTAAGTGAAGGACGCTTCTGCAAAGCACTCTGCAGGCACCTCTGCGGCCCCACAGAAACACGCCTGTTTGAATTAACCTTACCACTAACATCACCTCTCGAATTTGGGGTGACAAGAACTAGATCCACCGTGGTCAAAAAGCACCAACTTGGCAGCTCCCTCTCCAGACGTCCCACCAGCCCTGCCCCAGCGCTGGCTCGGAGCGCAGGTCGGAGCCCAGCTAGGACGTCTGGGCTCACCTCTCCCTGGGCCAAAGCCAGCAGGAGCAGCTCAAACGTTTTTGTGAGCATCGGTACCAGCTAGTCCTACGTGTGCTAGGAAAGCAGGGAGCCACAGCCTACGTGAGGACACGGAGCTCACGATGAAAGGAGACAAGTTGTGTTGGGCGTGAAGACAGGAGGCAAAAGCATTCGCTGCCCCAGCCAGGGCAGCTCTCCTACCGCCGCCGTCTTGGATCCCCTCCTCGAGGCAGCGGCTCAGGCACCGAGCATCACGCTCCCTCTCGGGCTGTGCTGGGAACAAACCCAGTTTCCGAGGCTTCCCAGACAAGAGCTCTGCTATTTGAGCTGCAGACACCCTGTGGTCACATTACCTGCAATTCCTCAGCGCCGTTTCCTTCCCCCCCCCCCATCCCTTCTGCCTCGTGGTTATGCAACTAGATCAAAAGATCGGATGAAATAGGGCAAAGGGAAGCAGGGAGGCTGTGCACATGATCGCATTCTCCGGGATGAGTCATTAAACCAGCGACAGTCCCAGAGACAAACACTGCCCCGGTTACACTGCTGCCATCTCACCGCGGGCCCAGGGGACCTTGCCGAGGCAGGGGGAGCACAAAGTCAGGTTTGGCTGGGAGATGGAGGCTCCCCACGCCCTGGCAGTTGTCCCCATCACCTCCTCTGACAGCGACTGCCGCCCGCGCCGTGCACAAAGGGTGCCTTCGGGACAGGAGCGATGCCAGCAAACCCCAGGGGCTCGGCAGCCCAGAGGCAATGCCTCTGCGTGCCTCCTCCGTATGTTTTCACGTCTGTCATCCGAACTCTACACACGCCCATCCCACCTCTGCATTTCGCCTTTTCTTTCCTCTTACTCACTTGCAACACAGACTCTGGTCAATGCACACATCGCTGGATCTGTCGTTTTGTTTTGTTTTTACAAGGTAATTCTCAGCTGAAGCCTAAAATCTGGTGCCAAATTTGTGTTGTCCTGGGTGCAGACCTCACTCACCACAGTCCTGCAAAGGCAAGTAAGTCCTGGGGCGGGGGGCACACAGCCACATTCAGCCACATTCCCAGCACGTGGGCATTTGGACACCAAGATCTCTTCTTCACCAGCAACACCCCCCCGAACGTCCTGCCGATCCAGCAGTGGGCTTCAGCCAGCTTCCCGAGGCCGGTCCCCGCCTTGCCACCACAACTACAACGCTGTTTGTCGCAACACAGCGGTAAAATCACCACGAGCTGCTTCTCTCTGACCATGCCACAGCTCCCACCTGACGTGAGCTGGCAGCCCCGAGCAGGAATTGTTCTGTTGCTGTTTTGTGTTAAACTCCTGACTGTGTGCACAGCACAACGCTGCCCGTGGCTGAGCAGCGAGGCTCCTGCTGCAGGCACGCGGCTGTGCTCCAACGTGGGGAGCTCCGAGCTGCACAGCTGGGACCCGCAATGGAACAGAAACATGTTAAGGAACGATAGCTGCACACAAACTGCTGCACGAGGAACAGGTTAGCTCCTTGGGATGGACGGAGCATGGGAACGGCCTCCCTGAACAGGTCTCATCAGGTGATCGATTGAAGTAATTCCTGCCCCAGTTCTGCCGAGCCTCCCTCTACAGCAGAGATGCAGTTATGGTTTTGTAACAGGAGCTCGACACGCTACTCCGACGTGGCTACACAGGTAGCTTTTGGCACAATGCTACAACTCACCGGTCATGCTCGCACACTGACACCTTCCTGCTGAGGCCGGAGCTGTAAGCACACTCCGGGCAGACACGGGCAGCCGTCCCATCGCCTCGCTGGGACCCTCCCTGCCGCCAGCCTGCAGGGAACGCCCCTGGCAGAGCCCGGCACAGGGCCACCAGCCCCACTCACCGGGCACAGGCCTTGCCGACAAGGATGCAAACCCTTTGTACGTCTGAAGACCCTGGGTGCTGAGCGCTGGGAGGAAGACCAGCTGGTGGGTGCCACGACAATCCTTCCTCCGGCACGCTGGAGGCTTAGCGTATGCCTGCGCTACCAAAACCCAGCGGCCCTGATCACGGCACGGTACCGGTCCGTGCTGCAGCCCAGGGGTTGCTGAATTTCTGTCTCGCTAAGCAGCAGCAGCAGCCACCACCACCCCCAGCTGCACGCAGAAGCAGGGGGAAGTGTTTGGCTTCTCGACTGCCTCTCGCGTGTTGCAGTTGAGGAGTTTCTGTAAGGAAAAGAGTCGTGACAGCTCCGTGTAACGCTGCTTCGGATGCTCCCTGGGCGGTATGACTCTCAGCTGCCCCCAAACACCGCACACAGGTGTGACTCACGGCGCACAACACAGCGAGAGATCTGTCCCACCCCAGGGCATTTCCTATTGCACCCGAGCTTAAAAGCCTCAGGTTGCCACCTCCTCCTTGCATAGTATTTTCAAGCTTCACATAAAAGAGCATGGCACACGGCCTGCAGGACAGTCTCCAGCATCTTTGGTTCAGCGCTGACTTGCTCCCACCACACACTGCTTGCTCTGCAAGGGGGCTCGGGTCACTGCCGAGCGTTCTGGAGCATCAGGCACCTTTTTTTGAGGAACAAGAGTTTTGTAAGTAACCTGAGTCCCCTCCTGACACCGAGGTGTGTGAGAAGCAGGGACGTATGTGCATCCAGTACCCACACTCCGTGGCAAGCCTCAAAAAGGCCAGGTATCAATGCGCACACGAGTAAATATCCACAGGGCTAGGGACAGTCAAACCTCACTAGGAGTACAGAAGCTGCCATGCAGGATAAGACCCAAAGGTTCCCAACCTGAGGCTGCTGCACCATCCACTTGGCACACAACACCACCGAGTAAGACAATTACTTCTTCACCACCCCACCTATGGCCGGCTAATGCAGCTCACCAGAGGTTCGCCCTCCTCCTGGGAAGCCAGTGTCCTGCCAGCCCAACCCCGGTAACTGCAGGGAAGGCATACCACTGCAAACCGGCCCCTTGTTTGACTTTAAAATCATTTCATTACCGGAATTCACGGTACTAAATAGCGCTACATTGCTGAGCCTGAGCATTAGTTCCTACCCTGAGGACAGGGCTGTGCATGCATGGCGAGGCTGGCGGCTGCGTGCAGAGCAGAGGGAAGTCAATTCTTGCTTTGGGAGCTGTCTCCTGTCCACGTAAAGAGCACGGAGCAGTTGTATGCTAGTGCAGGCGCTCTAGGAACTTACTGAGCACTACCGCAGCCGGCACTGAGCATGAATGGGAGGAGTGCTGAGTGACGGGACAGGGAAGCCTCGTTGCGCAGCTCCAGCTGCAGCGCTTGCAGCCGCTGACACACTGAACTACAGCTGTGCCAAGGGCTACCGAGGTGGCTCCACGGAGCCAGCCTGACCGCAAAGGCACTGCCGTGCTGGGAGACCCTCTCCAGGGTTAGCTGGTGTTTTCCCTGTGCGCTGGGCACTGGAGGGGAGTGGAGGTGATGCCGGTGCTCGGCTGCAGCACAGCGGTCATCTCGGAGGCCAGCAGCGGAGTGTCCTGGTCATCCTGTTCTCAGCTGAAGCGGAAAATAAATGAAGAGTTTTCAGACTATTCTCTGTGTGCAACCGGTGCGGCTGCTGTGTGGGTGCCATGCAAGAAGGGAGGAAAGGTGTCTGCACAGAGCACCTCTCCCAGAGGCGGCACGATGGAAACGCTTCCAGGATGCTGGCTGGAAGCAGGAAACTCCTTGTGAAACCGCTCAAGGACAGCGCAGGGGAAAGCAGGGGGGAAGCCCAGGCTCCCTTCCTTCAGGCCCTACCTGCTGTAACACCCACCAGAGCCACAAAACGCCCTCCTGGGACACAGC
Source organism: Anser anser (assembly GCF_964211835.1). Lineage (NCBI taxonomy): Eukaryota > Metazoa > Chordata > Aves > Anseriformes > Anatidae > Anser > Anser anser. Next base: position 8,160,848 of record NC_139733.1, read on the forward strand.
ACACACCAACACCCACTTCCTTCCTCCCGAAGCCCCAGGAAAGCCGCCCCTCAGCAGGACACAGCTCTTCAGGAGGCTCAGGGCTGTGCCACCCCCTGCAGCCGCTATCAGGGGCAGCTAATTAGCAGCAAGACTTTGTTCTCCTCGGAAAATAATTGCGCTCAGTCTTCGGCAGCGGCAGGACGCCCCTCCCAGCCACAACTGCTTAACAAAGCACTAATTATGTAAGCATTATATAAGCTGGCACACCTACCCCCCCGTGCCAGCAGCACCCGCTCGGCCCCTCCAGCTGAACACCCCTCGGCCCTCTCCCACCAAGCAGCACACGAGCCAGCTCCCAGCCTCTGGTCTGCACCAGTTTTGTGTGTGCCGTGCTTGTCCGGGTGCCAGCCGGGGCTGTCCTCTTCTTACCAGGGCTGGGGACGTGGGGAGATGCTGGTCCCCGTGGGGCAGGCAGCCCACAGCTCTGCTCTGGCCCCTTCTGACTGCGATGAAGCACTGCTGGGGAGGAGTGGGCTCCTTCCCACCATCACCCTCCGCGGCTGGCTGTGATGTCGATGTCCTGCTGAGTCACTGCTGCACGGCTCCACGGACACAAGTGAACCTTTGTGCCTGGCCCCAGTGCCGCTCCGTTCCCAGCAGAAGCGTCCCGTGCCACCGCACGCCAGCTCCAGCGCCTTCACCCCCTGCTGCTGCTTCAGCTGGGGCTCAGCCGCCTGAGGTCTGTCGCTTGTTCTTGTCGCAACCGAGACGCAGACTGTCACGTTGGTATGACAAGCAGCACTGTTTCAAGTTCAGATAGCACATTTTGCACTGCTCTCAGTGTCTGTAAAGCGGTCGGTGCTGGGGGCTCAGGAACTCCATCCGCAGGCTGCAGGTCAGAGGCTGCCTCCAACCCTGGCCCAGGACGGGGGGATAGAGGGGGAAGGTGCAAAATGAGCTCTGAAGCAAACACCGGCACAGAAAACACAGAGGGAGCCCGACCAAAAAGCACACAGACCCCAAACACATCCTTAGGCTCCTTGGACAGGGAGTAAGCCCCAGTCAATGGAAAACTTTAAAAGATAAGGCAGCGCTGCCCCTCTTTTTTTTTTTTTCCCCCTTTGGTGGCCTTTCAGTGTATCCGTTTACAGCAAGCTTGTGCTGCAGAGTGAAACTCCTTTCCCAGCCCGAGGGAATCCTCAGCCAGCAAAAGTGAAGAGCAGGGGAAAGAAAGAAGCAACCCGAAAACCAAAGGGAGAGAAACCAGCTGAGAAGCGCTGAGAGGCAGAATGGAACCTCACGCAGCCAGCTCTGGTGACAGACAATATATCTTCTAACTCCAGGGTTATGCAAGCAGAACCAGGCCCCAGACACCCAGCAGCTCTCGTTCCGGCCGCATACGCCGAGACCCGGGTTACATAAACACCGAGCAGCACTTACACAACGCCGGTAGGGCCGTGGCGGGCGGCTGCCCCAGCCCAGCACCGCGTGGCAAAGGCTGCCGGCGGCCCCGGAGCACCGCGAGCCCCTGGCCAGCTCGGCTGAGCTCCCAGGAGGGATGCGGGGTTTCAGAGGGATGTGGGATTTCAGAGGGACGCTTTCCTACTGCCGTGAGGGGGCAAGGGCTGGAGAAACACAGGACATCTCCCGCCTCGCATCCCTCTCCCCCAGTATGTAATCTGAATTGCTTTTCCCCAGTAAAAGTCCTCGAACCTAAAACGCCACCTCCTCGCGAGCCCTCCCTCTCTCAGGCATTAGCCAAGGCAGGGGAACAAAGCCAGCAAATGCTCCCATTAAGGCAGCAAGTGAACCAGGGATGGGTTACATTTGTCCTTTACACGGCGGGGGGGTGTACGGGAGAGCAACTGAGTTACATAAATCTAACGCACAGGAGCCAGGAAGTGTCTCAGGCTCCAGTGCTGGAAAGCGTTCAACAAGCTGCATGAAGGAGGGAGCTGAAACCTCCCCGTTCTGGTTATCCCGGTTAACCAGTAACCCAGGACATAGTTCTGCCAGCCAGGTTAAAAAAACCCACAACCAACAACCACAGACACCTAGGCAACAAGTAACTGGATTTAACCCTCAGACCTTACTTGTTTTCAGAACAGTTCAAAACTTCTTCAAAAAAAAAGAATAACTTTTTTTTCCTATTAAGGTGGATAAACACTGATTTAGGTAACAAAGCTAATTTCTCCCCCACACTCACATTCAGAAAATAGATGCAAACCGGGGGCTTGACAAGCTCCCAGCACAGTGGATCGGGCCAGCTGTTACCAGTACTCTTCTTAGGCACAAATTTCAGGGACTAAGGAAAGAGGACGAGCAAGGGAGCAAGCGTTTCGCATTATGCAATGCTTACATAAGCATTAGTTTACTCTAGGTAGCTGGGAGTTGTGGTATTAGCTTTATACCAGGATACCCTCAAAGCAAGGAGAAATAATAGAGGGGATTACTGCTGCCGCACGCTTCCAAGGCCACCAAAACGGCAAACAAACACCGAGCACAAGCCGTCGAACTTTAATCTTTGCCCCAAGGCCTCGCCACAGCTTCATTCAGGAGCTGGGAAAAGGGAGGGGAGAGAAGACATCCGATACTCGCTCATGACTTAAAAGAGCTGCGTGAGACATCACCCCAGCAAAGCATCCCTTCGTGTCTGCGCACTGCTTTGTTCTTGCTCACGGCAATGGTGTACGGGAGGGGAGGCTCCCAAAAACCAAGACCTGGTGCTGGCACCCTGCGTCGGGGGCAGAGGAGGTCACGACCAGGGCGCGCTCCGCACACTAACCTCTCAACCACCACCAGGGCCGTTCTGCAGAGAAGGAAACTACGGCAAAGAACTGGGGTAGACAGCAGTGCTGAGCAGCTCCTGAGCTGTCGGCTCCCTCGTCTGTGCTCTGTCCTCTCCTGAAATACAATTTCCCACTCGGAAAACAAAACCAACGTGTATGTTTCTTGTAGAACTGTAGTAGCACAGAACTTCAGCTGCGTTGTCCTTTGCTGCTTCAGTTCCTAAAAATTCCCCTGAAATTGCTTTGAGGACTTTGTTTAATGAGGGAGGCATCACTTGGGAGAAAAATGCAATTTGTTGAGTTTGAGCCTGTGTGCCACCGCATTCCACTGGCACCTCTCCCACCAAGCGCAGCCAAAAAAAGTGACCGAGAGCACTGGAGAAAGCTAATAAGCCCAGGGTGAAACACCATCACTCACGGAACGATCTGTTTCTGTCTAGCTTTTCTTTTCAAAATACCGGCGCTGCTTTGTGTGCTGCTAAAGCAGTTTGACGAAGAGCTAAGAAGTTGCTCAGGGCAAGCAGACCTCTACAAATCGAAGGCACAATGGCACAAGGACACCCCCATCCAGAACAGGTAACACCCCAGAAAGCTAAGCTCATTACACCCTGGAAAAAAAAAAAAGGTAACAAGCACCAGTTCCTCGGTAAGGTTGCTCAAATTACAGCCATCTTTCTGGTCAGAAGAGAAGAATATAAGTATATGGGAGGAGATGAGACTCTTTTTAAATAAGAGCCATTTCTCTTGTAGGGCAACAGCCTCTGCTCAAGCAGGGTTAGGTAGCGTACTGCAGCTAACCTCCACTCGATTTACCTGCCAGCGGGTACTAACAAAAACAGCGGAGCTGCTGCCTTGCAGAAAGCCAGCGCAGCACCGCGCGTGCAGGTGCCCGTACTCCGAAGACCCCAGCAGTGTCCCGGCTCCCAGCGTGAGAAAACCTGACCCGTGCAATGCTGCGTGAGGGTGAGCTCACTTGCATCTTGGGCTCTTGTGTCTGTACAAATGACCCCAAATATCTTTCCGTACCAAAAAAATAAATGTTGAAGGCCTCTAGCCTTGCGTTCTCCCTCCACCTACGTGACCTACAGTCCCATTTCCAGCAGCACCTTCCCCTCCTGTCCTCTTTTTATGCCTGTTACCTGCTGAGTCGCACACGCCATTTGTATCACCCAGACTCCTCGTTTATCCAAACTCATTTGGCGGTGTAATTCCTCTTTTCTCAGTTCACACTCTCCCAGAATTAGTTTCTTTGTCCTGCCACCACAGCCAGAGATAAGGAAGTGAGAAAAGTGGATTTTTGCTAGAATTCACCTCTCCACTAATGGACAACAAATACTGCACGGCTCATTCCTCCAAAAGCTCCTCTGTAATAAACTGGAACTGCTGGGGACCGCTTTTGAGCAGCCTACGACCTCGTAGCCTGAACTTTGGAGGTACCAGCCCCACGAGCAAGGCTGAAGAGCTTGGCTTCTGCAAGTACCTGACCTCCGAGTAACAAGTTAAATGACAAGTATAGAAAGTTCTTCAAATCCAAAGGAAGTTTCTTCTCCAACACACAACGTCCTCCCGTCAGCAACCAACCTAAGAGGCAGCCATCCCCACACCGTGGCTAGGGTTTGACCGGCATCTTCTGTTTAATGGGAGGGCAGGAAAAAAGAGCCAAGTGGCTCCTGGTCTATTTGGCACCACCTAGGTGCTCTGGAACGAGCACCCAGAGCTCTGCCTAGCGCCTGGTCAGCGACTCAGTGAGCACTTCACTGGCACCAGAGGACCTTAAAGCTCTTCTCAAGGGGGCTGCTGGGGAAAACACACACAAAGTTGAAGGGGATGGGGGAGAGGACACTGGATATAAAATGTTACTGATATTAACAACTACCTCCAGTCTTGCTAAAAACTTCTGTGTTACAATATGACAGCAGCAAAACCAGGAACAGACAGACCCAGGAGGTCACAACACTTAAGTCTTCACAATTAAAAGCACAAAGAAAGTAAGTTTCTCTCTCATATCCCCTCCATCAAATCAGCGAGCACTGCAAGACCCTGAAAATTCACCCATTTCCATCGCAGCCTGGTAGTTAGGAAACGAAAACCTGAGCCTCAGCTCCTGGCGCACTGTGCCAGCCATCGAGTGGGGTGCCCCAGCGCAGGGGGGTGGCACAATGAGCACCGCGGGGAAGCGGGAGGGATGAGAAAGCCGAAGGACAACAAAACACCCGCGTCCTACCTGGGAACTGCTGAGACTCATCCAGGAGTAACATGCTGCTCCGTGCACCGCCTTCTGCCCGCACCTCTGCCCCGGCACTTGTTCAGCGTGGCCGCGTGCTCCCGGCCCTCCCGGTATATTCTGGGCTCAGGGTCTTCGGGAAAAGTTTCCAGTCACTCCCAACAAGTCGGTATCTCTGCCCTCAGCCTGGCGAGCGCTCAATCCGCCCTTGCTGGCTGCTCAGCTCGCAGGCAGGAAATGCCTCCTGATAAAACAGTCCCGGGTCCAGGCGGGGAAACCTGCACTTAAGGTTTCTGAAAATAACTTTGGTGAGGAGCTCCCGGTGCGCGAATCCACTCAGGCGGCGTGCTGGGAATCGGCGCGCATATATCTGCCCCGAACTCAGCTGAGACGGACCAGGGTCACCGTTACATAACTGGTTAAATACGCCTCGGGTTCAGTCTAAATAAAAACTGTCGCTCTCCCCTCCCTGGCTGAGGCAAACGCCACAGCCCTGCCCCAGGTGGCCGCTGTTCCTCCGGGGACCGCGCTGCCCGGCGCCCCGCTGCCTGGCCGGCTGGGCTCCGGGAGGCGACGCCGATCAGCTGCGGCACCCTCAGCGCGCCCAGGGAACGGGGCTTAGAGGGGACGAGGGCGGCGGAGAGGGTGCGCGCGGGGGACGCCTCGCTCCTCTCCCCCGGCTCGAGCGGCAGAGCTGCGTGCCGTTGGGATCGGATCCCATTCATGCAGCCCGCGAGCCAGTTCAACTAGTGGCAGGGAGCGAGGCTGAGAATAAAATAAAAATCCTTACATAACCACCCCGGCTCCGGCGGGGCCCCGCGCAAGGGGAATCCCAACAGACAACAGGAGGGCCAGGGATCCGGTCAGGGATCGCCACCGTGCCTCCGGGCTTCACGGCGCCGTCGAATTAGAAGGAGGAACGGGTTGCAAAAAGAGCACGGCCTTTTGGCTTTGAGAACAACCTCAGGATCTGCGATTTTGCGAGCTGTCTGCACGAAGCCTGCTAGCTTGCAAGAAACCGGGACAGCTGAGCCCGAAACCTGAGCGGTTTGAACTCGTTTGCGCAATAATAGGCAAAAGAGCATCCGTCCGTCCGCTTCTACAACGGCGACTGCTGCGTGCCTGCGGAAGGCTCTCAGTGCAGCACAAGGGCTCCAGGTGACATTTCTAAGTTTTTAAGGAAATAAATGTGTGGAATTCGTGGAGCAGAAGCTTATTCTGAGCACGCCTTCCTGCCCACCACCTGTCTGCACCAGAAGGACAGGTACAGGAGGAAAGGAGCACTTAAAGCTGCGGTTGAGCCCCTAAGAGCTGGAGGTCCTGCCCAGCCTCCTTCGGCACCGCGGGGACTTGGTCCTTGCCCGCCGCCGTTCGCAGGCACACCCTGTGCAGTAACAGACAGCAAACCTGGGCTGACGGGCACGCAGTGAATCAGCTAGCTTTTTGTGAGCATCTGTCTGCAGATGAAGGCAGCTCTTTGCTTGGAAGAGGCAACAGGCTGGAGGGGGAGAAAACAAGCACGGGCGCAACCAGCCCGAAGCAGGCTGTGTCCAAGCAGCCCTGGCACAGACCCGCAGGGCTGCGGGACGGAGCAGCACGACGTGCGGCGCTCCCACCGGCCACCGACTCAGTCAGCACGGCTCTTACAAAGACCGTGTTTACCAAGGGGCGAAAGAGGGACAAATATATTAAAAGTACACAGCCAAGGATCTCACAGCAGGCCTTATAAGGGCTTTGCAGGGTTGGAATGAGCAACCGAGCATGACCTCAGCATCTGACCTAGCAGATTTATGAAACCGGGAAGCAAGATTTAAAGACAAGTATTTATGTAAATACAGCTGGGTGCTTTCCAAGGCATGCTTGTTACAGCACCCAAGCACAGGGAAATGGAATTCATCACATCAGAGACAACGTGCACCTGCCCTTTTCCACACAGGAATAAAAAAATCAATTTCCTTCACCTTAGGGTGCAAACCAGAGAGGAACTTCGTTGGTCGCAGCAGCCTCACTGGCGAGGCCACCACCACCACAGGTACGTGTTCACACAGCCACAAACCGGGTCTGCCAGAAACGGCCCGTTTATAAAAGTCATCTCCTCCTGGAAGGTGAGCTCGTTACCGATAAGCCCATTCACCGAAGTGTTCCTGTGAGGCCAGGAAGAACGAGCTCCCTCCCGTCCAGCACCTGACACCTCCCCCAGCTTCAGTCTCGGCTATCCCCAACACAGGCGAGGTCTTGGTGAGGTACAGGGCCCGCACCAGGGGCTGGTCAGCAAACTCCTGCCGCTTGAGAGGTTCCCGAGTCAGTGACACAGCAGGCTCCCCTGCTCCAGTCACTCTAAAATTTACATTTTTCATAGAACACCAAGATAAAGGCACTTCAGAGCACGGCTCTTCTCCACCTGACAAGCCAACGCAGCACCAGCACCCCTGAGCACTAGAAAACCACGAGGTTTCAAACTCACACCCAGATCTGCCTACACACACGGGAAGCTGGACCTGAAAGTTCCTCCTGCCACTAACTCCTCCGTACGGCAGGGAACTCGGGAGATTTTTGTTTATATCCATATAAATCTTGGCTTATTCTGTTTGCTACCTAAGCCTATTCTTCACAAGGAACCTGAAATCATAAGGAGAGCAGAGTGGTTGCACATAACGTCACAACAACCTAACCCTAAACCGTACAGTGGTGAACCAGGGCATGCTGCAAATGCTTTTCGGAGAACCCCTGTGACAAAACATGCCCAGCTTCAGCCTCACCACCCAGATATTCCAGGACTGTTGAAATGTACTGAATTTAAGTGTACTGAAGAAAAACAGCTGTTAAAATAGTCACATCTTGTCGGAGCCAGGGGATTTATATCAGATATTTATCAACAGGTTATTCAAAAAGTCCACTGAGTTGCAATCCCAGCACGTGTATTTTTCAGTTATATCCTTCAAGAAGCTGTTTTGCATCTCCTCCTATAGCTTGCTACGTTGCTGCTGCCACCACGAGGTATTTGTGCATTGTAAAAGGGTGATTTTGTACAACTTTAACTCCATTCCAGTTTCATTTAAGTGCAAAGCTGACAAACAGAAGCTAGAAGTACACAAGTGTCATTTAAAGAGTGCTTTTAATAGTTCAAGTACTTAAATTACAGAATTTGTTTGGACAGAATTAAACTAGAAATTGCTGTTCACCTAGCCCCAAAAGATTTTTATTTTGCAGCCTTCTCCTGTCTCATTCCTTTCTTCACATTAACAAGTGAAAACGTCTTTGTATTCTTACTTAAATTTGTTTTCAGACTTACTCAGTAAGCTGCATGCTGAAGAAAACACAAATAAGACTTTTCAACATCTGTAGCACAAACTGCTGTTGTTAGAAATAGGTAGTGCATCAAAATAAAATTTGAAGTGTTAATTCGGGTATAAAAATAACTATTGTATCAAAAACTTCGATCTAGATGATGAACTCTGGTTCATCGCTCACAAAAGTTCATTTCTGCAGTTTTCTATAAAGCCTAGCGCAACAATTTAAAGTAACAAATTAAGCAAGTAACTGTGATGTGGTGCTGTGTTTCAGAGTCTGAACAACAGCTGTAAATTAACTGAAACAGTTCCCTCTCCTTCCAAATCTGCTGCTGCTGCTTGGCCACAAATACTCTATTTTTACAACAGCCAGTCACACGCATTTTATTTAACCAGTCATTAAACCAGCACAATGCCAGATAAATTAAGAAAGAACGAAAATGAGCCCTTGCACAGCTTAAACTCAAATTCAGAACAGAACTGTTCCATCCTGCCTGGTACATCTGAAAATAAAAGGGGCACTGCATGAAACGTAAAGCAGAGAACTGTGACTTCGGCTTCACCACGGCTTCATCAGGTGACCTTGGCAAAGCGACTTTGCCACTCCCTACCTGTTCAAGAGGGAAACCACCAGGTTACAAATTCGCTAATTCGCTTCCTTGTGATTTCGTTATGGTTTCGCAAGTTGCAGGTGGAATACTGTAGCTGTTAGCAATGACTAGGTGGGGCACAAAGCTGAAAACAGCACGGGGAAGAAGGGACAAAACCTGCCCGAGAAGTGAGCCTGACTGTCCTTTGTCAGAGATTCCCAGGCTCCTTTATGATAAAGAGAAATGCAGGTTTCTGGCCAATAAAGCTCAATTCTCCCCCCCGCCCCAAGCCCTGCAAAGCCTATCAGGACAGCAGGAAGAAATGGGATGCTTGGGCTCAGTGTGGAGGACTTGGGGTTGTTCTTGGTCCAGCTACCAGCTTCTTGCTCGCTGACACCGCTCCCCCTGCACTGCTGCTACTCACACTTGTGGCAGCTTTCAGAACAGCCAGCGTGTGGCAGCAGGTAAAAAACCCTGGGAAAAATCCACACACAGCGCAGAGCCGCAGCCGCGGGCTTTTCTTTAGCCACACAGAAGGATTTCTGGTTTGTATCCCGACATACGCGACAGGTTGAAGGGAAGGAGGAAGGAGAGGGGGGAAGAAAGCGTGGCGAGCCGTAACAGTGCATCACTTCGGGAGCTCGGCCATCGCTGTGCCAGCCAGCGGGTCTGAAAGAAGCAGAGCTCTGGCGTCATCGCCTCCTTTTAGAGCAGCTGAGCAAGTCGTTTGTGGAGTTACACAACACTTCCACGCCACCAGACTTCGTGCCGCGCTCTCAGGAAAGGAAGCTGCTGTCAGAGCCTGGGAGGGAGGCAAGCAGTCGGGGACATTTTGGCACTTCCCCTGCTTAGGATGAGTGGAGGAGACGGGGAAAGGGTCGTGGCTTTTGGGCAGCGCGAGGCTGGGCGGCTGAGCCACCGTCAGTCTGCACCGCCCTGCGGAGGGGCAGGGCAGCAGCACCGCTCAGCATCCTTCCTCCCGCAGCCGCACCTCGCCCGAGGTGGGTAAAACACAGGATTGGGATAAAACACCCCGGGCCCCACCACTCCTCCCCATTCTGACCACCAGCCCTTAACCCCCAGATCCGCAAGCACCCCTCTCCAGCACCCCACCGACACAACCCCACATTTCTTCTGACAGACCATGCTGCATAAAACCCACGGGTAAAAGATGCAGCCTGCTGTAACAAGGAGTTCCAGAGAAATCAGGGGAGCTTTTGCCCATTCGGGATTCAAACCTTCCTCCTGCAAGTTCAGCATCTTTCTGCATTACTTAACAAGTGGTAGTACCCAGTCTCTTTTCACTTTTGCTACCGATTTCAGTTTTGTATTTTATTCAGCAGGATTGTGGACACAGAGGACAGCCAGCTCCTAACTTTCTGGCTCTTAGGAAATCAACACAACTCTGAAATTTAAGATTTGCAGAGGCAGAGAATGTATGTTTAACACGCACAAAGCTACTTCAGATGCTCCTGCCCTTTCCAGGGAGTGAGAAAGCATTAAAAATAACCACAGCTTCTTAGCTACAGCAACCCACCTCCGAAATGCATTAAATACCTGCAGTTAAATGCAAGTTTGCTGCCTCGAGGTTGTCCCGCAGCCTACACCCTTACAATGAAACCTCTAAGTGTTCTGATCCGTAAGGATTATTGTTATCAGAAACTACATGAAAATTCCATAAGGTTTAGACGCAGGCCAATATGCAAGATTAATTCATAAGTAAATTCTTCTGCATGTGCCGATTACTTCTGCACCTCTACAACATCACACACCCCATCCTGCCTGCATGCAACTATTAGCTTGGAAGACAGCCTACACAGAGTCACTACCAGCATAGAAATCTTCCTGCTAATTCAAAACCAGCAGAGTGCACAGCGGTACAGGGAAGTTCAGGTTTGGTTTCCCAGGCTTGCAATAGCCCCGAGCTCTGTAGAGGCAGCAAACTTGCCGCTGAGGTGTGCTTCCCTCAGCGTACAGCCTTCTGGCTTCCTCAGAAATATCGTGGGAGGACTCTAGAGGGAGCTGCATCCAGACACAAGTAACTGAAATTAGAGTCAAGATAAAGTCCATCAGAAGAAAAAAAACACAGGAAGATGTCAGTCACCACTTCCACTTTCCCCAAACCACCTTGCATTCTGCAACTGGGAATTTGCAGATTAAATCACAGGATTGTTACTTATTGGCACTCATCACTGGCATACATACCCACAATACAGCAAGGTTTAAGTTCCTTAATAAAAAGGAATTTTCCAAATCATCTCCAGTGCTTTTTTCGAGGAAACTCCTGACTTCGTTTGCTCCCCCTACCCTCCCCACAAGCCTTTTTGCAGACTCCCCCACTTGCAGTCCCCGAGCAGAGCTGCCTTTCCATGCCAAGCTCACACCAACAGGCCCACGCCTCTCCTTACCCCTGCCACCAGCTGCTGGCTAAACAGCAAGGGTGAAGAGACCAAAGCAAGCGTATTGCCCATCTCCGACTGCAAGCAAGAAACAATCCCATCCACTGTGCTCATGTCCCGCAGCAGATGGAAGCATTTCATTAAAAAGGGTTCTTCAACGAGTGGCCACAGCCTCGGAGGCTGCCTTGACCTCAGGATGCCCATCTACCCTTGAGACCACCCGAAAATGCAGATCTGCAAAGCTGCTTTCTAAAAAGGATGCGAGAGATTAGAGAACTAAGTGTGTATTCATATTTTTAGGAGAGCATTCCACTTTCTGGAGGGGACAACCTGAAGCCAGTGCCTCCCACAACAACACGGTGTGCAGTCTGGTCAAAAGTAGAAGGAATAAGACTTCAGGTTGCTGGGACTAATCTCCTGTACCAGTATAAGGACCAATCACTTCAAGTAAAAAGTGCAGGTAAATTACTTTCTAGCTGCAGCTGCCCTTTGCCTTTTTTTTTTCCCTCCTCCTCCTGCAGTATAGGCCATTCTAAATTTGGATATGAAATGACTTAAAACAGGATATCATTTAGCAGCATGTTATTCAGGAGACTGTCTCCACACACTTCCTCTGCCTCTCAGTTTCATAAAAGTCAGTATGACATGACCTCATTTATGAGAACAACTTCAGAGAAGCCAAAGCTGAAGTAAATAAGTAGAGGATCCTGTTAAATGAACAGATTTACACCAAAGACTTTCCCTTCCGTAAGGACAGAAGCTTGCTCCATTTCCAGCCCCACACATTCAGCTGGGGAGTCCCCCCCAGCACCACAATTTCGTTGTTCCAGCACTTTCTTGGGGGAGGAGAAAAGGTGGAAGTTTGGGGATGGAAGCACCTGAATAAAGATCTCCTAAAGGGAGGCAGCTCTAGGATACATTCATGGACCATTCCAGCAGGGCCATTCACTTCCACACTGCAGGCAGAAGAAGGGGAGAATATTAATCCACATTTCCACATCACTTTAGACAAATACTTTCCAGTAATTTCTTGTAACCGTGGCGTTAACTACTTTCCCCCCCCCCCTCAGGTTAGAGAAGAAAATTTTCCAGCTACCTGCAACTCAATTTCCCAAGCAATGTAACCGTACCCCTCACTACACACACTGTGATGAGCTACAAAGAGCCACAAAGGAACAGCACATTAAACAAAGTCCATTCTCGCTATGATTTTATAGCAACTTTTCCCCCAGCCACTATGCAAAAATTATAAGCAAAGCTGATCCAGCAGCACCACTTAAACCAGAAAGTCATTCCTTTAGCAAGAGTCCAAGGAGAGCAAAGATCTTCACAAATCTGCCCCACAGTGAAGTACTCCTGCTGCAGTGCTTGGGAAACTCAGAGCCACAACTACAAGCGGCGTGCTCAAGTTCAAACAAAAAGCAGCCACAGAAAGGTGTTCTGCAACACGCTGCACAAGCAAGAGGTGATCCTACTTGAAACTAGCATGGTGCTATTCAATACCACAGGCAGCGATGAGCATGGTCTGTGAGAGGGTTGGGTAAAGAGGAGGGCCTTTCCCCTCTCTGACCTCCTGCGCCATCTGCTCCCTCTGGTCTCCTCTGAGCAGGAGCTGAGTCTTGATGCTGGTGCCTTCACCCTGCAAAGAAGCTGCAATGCAATAGAAAAACCAGCACCTGCAAGTCCTTCCACTCCCTTGGGACCTGCAGCTCCGTACCGCCAACACAACTGTGCCCCCTTCGCATCCATAAGACCCCCATGCAGACCAGCTTGGTTTTGCTTTAGCACTTCAACAGGGAGGAGGAGCAGTACAAGTTCAAGGTGGGAAGAAGGAGCACAGGCTGCCTCCATCTTCTCCTGCCCTCCACCAGTCCAACAGATGCCACGGAGCCAGCATGCCCCCACACCTGGGGAAAGGAAGAGGACATGGGACAGGAGACAAACAGGCAAAGTGGGCAACGCAGGGCAGAAGACAAGGTTACTTGCATGGATAGTGCAATATCGCAGCAGTGGTCTCTAGTATGCTGTTACTGGCTATCCCCTGGTCCAGCACATGTGCATATTAAGAAGTGCAGTGATAGGGTTGTAACAGAAAGCTGTCTACTGCTGTACTCCAGAAGTACAGATTTCAATCCCTATCTGTTGCTCCTACCCCCTCGTCATGCAAACACAAACAGGAGCCTGAGCACGGTGTCTGACTGCCTGCTTAAGGCACCTTTCAGACACCTGAAACAATCAGCTCTTAACACTTTCCTCTGAAATATACTTAAAAAAACGTGTTAACCCATGTTCTCAGAGGCAAGAGAACAAGCAACTTGCTATGACTATTAATAGCAGAATGACAGCAATATGTATGAGTAAGAGACAATGATCTCCAGACACTTCCATCAGAATGATCCAAAGATATACAGAAAAAAATGAAAAAACAGAACATTACAGTAGGACCTGTTCAAACACTCCATTTTTCCTAGAGAAAGCTTTGAGGTATGATTTCAAATGGAGGGACTGTTCATCTGCAAAATCCATATTGGAGGTTTGTTTCCTCTTTGTTCAGATTAGCTTTTATTCCTGTGGAGTGCTACACAGCCCTGAGCAACTGCCAGGATCAGAGGAGAAGTGCAGGAGTTGAAAGAATCCTTTATCTCTACAGTCATGACTACATCACACTCGTAGCAAAAAGGATTTAGGGAGTTAAAGTTCTTAGCAGTCATGCACTGCTATCACAAAATCAAACACGATTAAACGCGGGCTGCTACCCACAAGCGATGTGAACAGATGCAGTGGGCAGGGATGACAAGGCTGGAAAGGCAGGGGAAGCCTCTGGCTGGGGCTACAGCACGCTGCTAGGACGGGCGTGCAACCTGGCACCCACCGGGGAGGGGATGCAGGCATCACGGTCGGCGTGTCCTGGATGAAGTGCACTGGAGAAAGGACTAAAACTCTAAGCGCTCCTGCACATGACGCTATGGCTCATTAACTGACCAGCACTGAAGAAACGAACAAAGGATGCAAGCTATATAGCCAAAAAAAACTAGCCCACATGCTCTCCTTTCCCTTGGAGGCAGGGTTTAGTAACTGCTTTCACCAAGTAAGTTTGCACGGTAAGAGTCCAAACGAACTTCTAAATCATCTCCGTAACAGTCCATACTAACTGCAAACAAAACTTCATGTTCTGAGCAGAATTGAGAAAAAATCCATCAAAACTGAAGATGACCCTCAATGCGGAAAATACAAAGAACTCAGAAAACTCTGAAACAAGTCACTGCATTAAATCCCCACACAACATATCAAAAGGACTGGAGCAGGCTGAATGTACAAAGAGCAAGTCCCCGGTAAGCCTGAGAGTGACACCCACCATCAACAGGTGGGGATGTTACGTTCACCTTGGATTGTTCTTACTGATCTGAATCATCACCAAAACACAGAAAACCTACTTCCATAAAATAAAGTCACTATTTTGTAAGAAAACTATAAAAATGTTAGTTTTGTTGTTATCAACACAATTTAAAAATGAGTAATCGTTTTCAGTCTGGGGAAAATGTATACGCCGCCTGTTGCCCTTCCAAGGAAGGAACTGTGAAAGATTATTAATCTTTTAGATCTTTTACTGCTAGAAATTAATCTTTTAAATCTTTTACTGTTTCTCCATTACAGGGGAAGGATACCCCAGGATCCCTAATGGAACATCCTCAGAATAACCACAATACTAGGAGGGGAGATGGGCACAGCTGGGAACGGGGAGGACAAAGTTCTAGCAGAGAACCAAGCTTTTTAAAAGCTTTGTAGTAAAACCATTAGAGCTCTTCCTTCCTGCTTGTGAATGAAAGGTAAGCATTCTGAAGAGGAATTTTATGAATGAGGGTCATCTACAAAGAGACAGGACTATAAATATTACATGGACAAAACGACATGGAGTCACAGAACCGTCTAGCTTGGAAAAGACCTTGAGGCCCAACCTTCAACCTGACCCACCAAGTTCCATCACTATACCACGTCCCTTAGTGCCACATCCACAAAAAGATCCTCTTATTTCTGCAGTTAGCCATATTCATAAGCCAAATAACAGGGGACTGATTTTATATTAGATCTAAGGCAAAACAGATGCCAAGTAACATCTGAGTCACTCCACAGCCGTGAAGAAAGAGAGTGCGCAATTCCACAGCAAGCAATATCCTCACAGCTAAGCACACGGAAGGCATCCTGATATTCTGCTGAGCAGAATTAAAGCCGAAAACCTGAAACTTCAGAGGAATCCTAGCTTGGCTCACATTGTGTAAGATAAAGTTTTCTCTTGTAGCTGAAAACTACAAAACCATTGTTAACTACATGTAAATTCTCTTTTCACTCCTCATTTCCTACATTTGTTAAAATTTATTTTTAATTAGTCTCTGAAGAAATACAAAGCATAAGCATGTTCCTAGTGTTTTAAGAAAAAATTAAACCACTGTCATTACTGGTTAGCAATGTTCTGAGATACATACACTAATTCAGTTTGTTTGGAAAGAATAATCCTGAGGAACAGTGCGAGTATTCAACCACAACAATATTGACGTAGACGATGAAAAGCATAGGTCTCTGATAAAACAGCCACAGGAAGTGACCCACTTGGACACAAAACAGAGCCACTCCTCTCTGTTAATAGAAGTTTTTCTAGAACGTCATGGTTCTTAAGGCTCTGCTGAGTACAGGTTCCTGTGAACAAAGTGACAAGGTCAGTCTGAGCAATCTGCAGCCCAGTAACTCATTTCTTAACCGAACACTGACATTTCCACTACTTTCTCATGAGAAAAAGTCATGTGAATAGAATCAGAGGAATAAAATTTGTGTAGACATTTTCTAAGCATTTTAAATCAAAACAGCATCTTCAAAGTGGCTGAAAGAATAACAAACAAAACTCAAGGACAAGGTACTTTGAAACCAAAAATACCTTAAGAACTGGAAGAAGACAGAAGTACCTGTATTTAACACCTTCTACACTAAGAAAAGGAGATATATTCTCAGTAGGCTGAAGTAGGTTCATTCAAAAGTCTGTATGCTCTGAAGTTATTAAAAAACCACAGTTTTTAAGGACGCAAATACAGTGACATCTCTAGGCTTGTGCTGTGGTTTAATGACACAAGGAGTTTGGTGACAAAGGTGGCACCCAATTCTCACCTGAGCCGTGCACTACGTGCCCTCCAACATTGTCCTTCTTGTGGGCAAAACGCATTTCTAGGACCATGCTATGAACCAGAACAGTTACCTAACCTTGCTTGAACATAACCTGCAGAGCAGAGCTCCACAAACAGCTACATTGGTCCTGACTGAAGAGGCACGTGGGGCACTTATAACTAGGTGAGGACAGAAGGTGACAACTCACTTAGTCAGCACTGCCACCTTTTGTACAGGAGCCCTGCACTCTGTCAGAAAAGAACAATTCCCTTTTCCTAAAGGGGATTATTTTAAGGGAGCAATAATTGCCCATGGAATCCATTAAATTGTTTACCTATTGGCAAGCCAATGATGTAAATATACTTAATTGCACTGGATCCTTTTAGTAATACAGATAATTGTAAGTTGATTTATTTGCTTCTGTATATAATTGCTTCCCTAGAATCTGTAGCTATTTTATAAATGCTATACTCCTTACAGGTTATACTTGTAGTTTGTTTACACTGTGGACATTTGTTTTGCCCGGAAGTCCAAATTTAACCTACATTAAATCCCTTTTTAAACTAAACAGGCACATAACCTGTTTAAACAGCCACTTCTCCCTACCAATCTCTGGACAAACCCTAACCCTCCCACTGTCGCTCACCAAAATTTGTAACAACAGATTTGTATAACAAATGTATGCACAGACTCCACCCCATTCACTTACCACTCTCATCAAGTAAGTCTTCCTCGTCGTCCCCATCGTTGTCCTCCTCCATCGCTGCCTCCTCTTCATCTTCCTCCTCCTCCTCTTCCATATCCTCCTGCTCCAAGTCCGGGTCCAGGTCCGGATCACTCCCTGAGATTGACTCGTCCGACATGATTCCCAGTGGTGCTCCTTGTGCATTACCTGCTCATGGTCTACTGTGAGGCAGCCCTGCAACAGAGAGCAAAGAGGTACATAAGGAGCCCAGCAAATCCCAACCTTTGAGCACCAAGGCTCAAGATCATAGCACTATTACTACATATAAAAGCATGGATCTACTGTCAGCCTTAAATAACATTTATAGCAGACTGTGCATAAAACCCTGTGTAGAAAACGGATGCCATAAGCATGGTACTGTGATAATAAAGGTCCACCTTTCTAGAAAAAATACGAGAACCACTGAATTACCTAATTCAAAAACGCACCTCTTTGTATCCTTGACATGTACACAGCGGGAGGACTCAGTATAAATACCTTATGTGAACAGTTTCACTACCATCCAAATGTGAAGCACAAGAAAGAGGATCAGCCTAAGAGAGGTAAACTTGTGACTTGGATTGCCCTGGCCCTATCTGGTTACTCCTCTTCCATGCACGAAGAATTATCACGAGGAGGCTGTGCAGGATGGATGAAAAGAAATACACTCCTCAAAGTATAATAAAGAAGGCACCCTGATCTTGAAGAATGTAAAGCAAAGGGTATGTTAAAAAACAAGAGTTATGGCCTGCTCATCCCCTAGAACGAAGAAAACACTCCCTCCTGTCATTCTTTTTCCGTTGCCCCCTACTTACGCCAAATCTTAAGTGTAAGCTATAAAACGCCTGGGAACTAAATGGCTTTAAGAAAAGATTCCTAAGCAGATAAAGCAGCATACATAGCCACAAATTCCAAGAAGTGGAAAAATGTCATTTTTCAATTGTGTTTCAGAAGCATCTGTAAGAGTTTGGAAACTCGAAGGTTACAGACAACCGAAGTCTGCTGGAGCAGAGCTGAAAATCTAACTGACAGGAATGCTGAATTATTCCAGCTGAAGTCATCAGTTCCTGCTTTGCCTCTCTCAGCTCCTCAATAACATCGAAAAGCGTCTGTGAGAAAGCAGAAGGGAAGAAAATAAACACAAGGGAAGGACAGGCGTTGGTAGGTTCGGATTGGAATAGGAAGCTTTTCACCACTAGGTCCGGGTAGCACTTCACCACCGGGCAGAGACAGCTCAAGCCCTCACACTCTTACGTGTGGCATACAGAATCAGTTGGCTTCGCCAAGCAGATGGGAGAAATGGCCAAACTCTCCAGTAGCTCAGGTGGAGCCGTGCCAGTTCACACAAGCTGAGTGCATGCATTCAGCTCGTGCTCTGCTGGGGGCAGGCACCGAGCCCTGCCACCGCCGGCAATCTGGCTCCGGGAGCGCTGACTTCTGACATCTGGTGCCTCCAGGCCTGGGCTGCAGACACAAAGCGATCACAAGCTCTCTAAATTCTATGCATACTTCAGAATGGTAGCTTATTTTCGCTTTTAAATAGCTACAACGTCCACTTCCAGCAGATATAGAGCCCTAAGGAAAACAGCCAACATTTTACTCTTAGAAATAGCCAGGTCGTACTCCGACTTGTAATCCTGAAGCTGCACGCAACTCCCCGCAGTTCAGGAGGTGGTCAGCAGCGCGACCTTCGTAGCTTTCTGCTGGTCATCTGGGATTGCAAGGCGATTTATTTCTATGTTGACCATACAGTGCTAAGAAGGCACGTATCATCCTATCTGCCAGAAACGGTACCAACAGAACTGTATGAAAAAAGTTACAGGCTTCGCTATCCTAGGAAGTCAGCACCAACCAAAAACAGTGAAGAAATACAAACACTACTGAAAGAAATGAATTAAGGTTTCTTAAACAAATGGGAAAAGCCCAAGTGCTGTAATGGCAGTAAACATTCCAAAGTACGACACGACAGAGCTTCTCACATCAGTATTCTTCTGTTTCATTGTTTGTTGCAGAACCTTAAAAAATGTTTATGGGAAAGGATATGGGTCCTTGCATTCCCATAAATAAAATCGCACCCAGTAGAGAGCAGCTATCCAGTACAGAAGTGCTCTAATATGAGATTTATTTTTCTTCTAAGCAGTAAGTATGTGTTTTTTAAAACCTAAATTTTGAAACCTTTTCAGCAGCCCTAGCCATATGCAGAAGAGTGAAACAGAGGCATTCGAGGAGTCATAAGGGCTCCAGAAGCCTGGCAGGTGCAGAGATGCTTAATTCCCTGCCATGTAACTGTCTGCCTGTCCTCCTCCCATCCTCATCCTCGGCTCTGGCAGCTCTGCAGCCACCCTCCATCCATCCACCACGGGAGCTCCATGTCTGCAGAGGCTCGCACCCTGCTCGGCGGCAGCAGGGCACACCAGGCAGATATTACACAGCCTGAAGACTGCCCTCGTTTCTCACACAGACCTGACCCAGTTTGGGGCTTGCACAAGGGGAATTACATCACCCAGGCAGCCTGTAGCTGCCTCTCCTGTTTTAGGGCTGAGTTACTCCAGCCTGCCCCGTCCCCTGCCTTTGCAAACACAGGCATGCCGTGCTCTACATGTAATCGCTGTACGAAGGGCACTTTGCGAGAGATAAACAGATCCCCTTCACCTGATCAAAGTTGCCATTTGTCCAGACTTTCTGGCTGTCCCACGTTAGACCAACTCGGAGCCTGCTGCCCCGTCACACAACGGGCAGCACGTCCCGAGCCGCAGGAGGGTCACCGGCACCAGGCCACAACCGAGAGCCTGCAGTCCATGCAGCACGATGCCCAGGTCCTGCAGGTGGTGATGCTGAGAAAGCGGGCTCGCGTATTAGGTGAAAAGGCTCCAAAATTCCTCTTGCTTACATCGGGAGAAGAGAGCTATCGTTATTAATCCCCCTCCAGGGAGGTAAACCCTGCAATCAGCTGAGCATCAAATTAACACCCAGACAGCCCCTCTCATGTACTGAGCCCTGGCTTTCAGCAAAGATAAAAACAGGTGAGCAGTTTTCTGGGCTTTGCTTTAAGGCAGAAAACTTCAGACAGTAAGTGCCAGGCGGTGACGACTGCCGCCTCCTTGGCACGCACACAAAGGAGACCCCGTTATGGACTCAGAAACTGCAAAAACTCACAAAGGCAGACACATTTCTGCTGTCCTACTGCTTTTCTTTTGCTCTGCAGAGGTTTTTGATCACATTTCTTAATGCACGCTGAAGCTGAGAGAGGAACATGAGTGTGCTCTTCTTCCTTCCTATGCAACAGTGCTTCTCACGGCGGGGTCGCCCGTGCTGCCAGCCAGGCTGTCAAGAGGGGCAGCGAGCACAGGATCTGCCAACCTCGCCCCTTCTGTACAGCACCAGCACTCACAAAACCCGTCCTTTCATTAACCTGTCCTTTCACTACCTGCTCTGGGCACCGACAAGCAACGGAGGATGCGTGGAACAGGACACCAGGTGCTACCAGGAGCAGCGTGCCTTTGCAGAGGGAACCCACTTGCTGTGGGGAGCGCTCAGGGCACAGGACACGCTCGTCCCTCTACGCAGCCATCCCGTGCAAATCCCTTCCAAAAGGGCAGGTTTAACACTAATGCACGGTGCTGAATAGTAAAGAGGATTCTATCACCTCCCCAACTGCTGGCCAAGGCCAGTATCTGGGACTCATCAAGATTTGTCCCTTAAAGCCTGTTTTGTAACCAAGACCTTCCGTGGTCAGCGTGGTACCGGGCCGTACAAACAGGATCAAGCACGCCGGCAAGTCGCAAGAGGATTTGCGCAGGCAGTTTAATAAAACCAGGTATTTCAAAGTCAGTGTTGTGGAAAGCTCTTTGGGTTTTGCTGCAGCCATGTTTTATGGTATTAATCATTTCCTTTTTGTTTGTTTGGCAGCAAAATAGTTGCTTGTGGCCGTAAGATTCCCCTTGCGCTGTCAGATCACACACCAACATTTCAACCTGGAAGCGTGCTGAAAGTAGCCGCGGGCTCTGCGGGGCAGGAAGCCTCATCTTTCTGCTGGATCACCTGCTGGCACGGCTCTGGTACTTTATAGGCAGCCTTCAGTAAGTGGTGATAAAGGACAGAGATGGATCACTGAAGAGTCACATTTAAAACTTTCTGTAAGATAAGAATCTCGTAACAGTTTGCAAGTAATACCCCAATGAATGGTTTTCTTCTCAGTTCAAAAAACTGATTAGAAATAAATCTGAGATCAGTGGGCTTGGGCAGTTTGATTAACAAACATTAGAACTTCTCCAGTTTTCATTATGTAATGTTACAATCTCTATAGGGTAAATATTTACTCCAAAAGCAGCCAGCAGTGTCACTAACCCAGTGGATCTAGCAGACTTCCCCCCCCTCCTTTTTTTTTTTCTTTTCCAAAAATCAACAAGAATTTCTTCCCCCACTGATACCCCCAATCACATTTAGAGCCATCCTTACCTAACCGATTACTTTGTGATTTAAAGCCCTTCCCCCCGTGCAGCTTGACTGGTAAGGCTCGAGCAATCCAGTTGTTCAGCTGTGAAGGAAACAAAAATTCTCCTTCCTTTCCCCTTGTTCAAACCACACCAAAACTAAGTGACATCGATCCCCTGCGTGACGTGTTTACTAGAGGGATGTTAAAGTTAAGAAAGGAAGAAGCCACCTGAAACCCCAAGTCGGAGGGCACCTGCCTGTCCCGGACCGTGCCTGAGGTCGGTGGGTGCACTTCTGCCCACAGCCAGACTTTGCCCAGGCTTGGCACAGGTATTAAGGAGCCCACTGTGATTTGTGCGGCTTCGGAACTGAGGGACAGAATAACCCGGGGTCTTAAAAAACACTCCCATGTATCAACTTTGGGAGAGACGCAGGCCCCACTTTATAGATTAACAGCCTCCTTCCTAAAAGGCACCACAATACCACAACCAGCATGAAACCGGTTGTTCCTTGACAAAAACAAACAAAAAGCCTCTGCAAGAAGGGGTGGAGTATAGTTTGTGTAACTATTTGCCCAAACAACGTTGCACTGCCTTTAAAAGTATTTTTTTTTTTAATTATGCTAGAGCAGAAATTGGCTTCTACAAACAAATTCCTTGGAAATACTCAACATGTCCCCCCGGCTGGCCACCCCATCCAGAAGAGCGGTTTGCTTTGTGCTCCACAAAGCCCCAGGCTACCCGAGGTAGGAGACCCGCCATCAGTGGTGTTCCCAGGAATTACTGCTGTCCCCCAGGACCAACACCGCAGCTGGACAGAACTTCTCACCTCACCACATCACCAGCCACGTTTCCAGCTCTGGCGAATTCCCTACAAGTGGCACTTCAATTCCTAACTACAAAGGTCAAGAATAGGAAGCCTCCCTTCCCCGCTCACCGCTCCTGCTGTCGAAGCGAGCAGCATTTCCACGTAAAAGCCACGTCCGAGCCTGCTTTTACAGGCTCTGCCCGTGGTGCCGACAGCAGCAGCAAGGCAGGCGGTACCGGAGGCAGGAGCGAAATCCTGAGCACGGATTTCAGACGAGTGGGAAGGCTCAATGGCAGCACGTCAGGACTCCCAGCTATATTTGTTTTTAGCAGATGAATCTGGGGCAAATCTGCCCAGCCGCCATTAAAGATCACCAGTCGGAAAAGCCAGATCGCAAAAGTCAGCTCGGGGGAAAGGCAGGCCAAGCCTTCTCTCGTGAGGACAAACTGTGGCAAGAGGCAGGCGAATTCTGACGAGCAACAAGGATCCAGACAGCTGGAAGATCCCTCCAGGAGCCGAAGCCCTCATTCCACAGCAGCAGCAGAGAAGTTCTGCAATAAGTGACACATAGAGAAGCAGTGGAACAGAGAGGGGGAAGAAGGCAAAGAGACAGCCCCCTCCTAAGGAAAGATCAGCCTCTGTGACCCTGCAACGCCCGTCAGCGGCTTTGGCCATCGCGACACGCTAACATTATGGCTTTCCTCCTGGAAGGGCACCGCAGGGAAACGGGCTGAGACAGCTCAAACGATGCCTTCACCCTTCAGCACGAGGCACGCTGCATGCTTCCACGATGCTGAAAGCCTGAGCTGATCTCTCCCATTTTCGCAGAATCACCCCACCCACGCACCCTTCTTTTTTTTGCCATCCAGGGAAGCACTGAGGGATTTCATTACTGGAGACTGATTCACTGCCTTTACCGCCTGATGGCATACCCTCCCATCACCGGTGGTCCAGGGAAGCCCCCATCCCCTCCAGGTGAGATCCAGCCCCCCCCACATCATCACGATGCTACCTTCAGCCACACGCCAGCGTTTCGCTGCCACGGCTCGCCGAGCTGCCGGTTGGCTCTCCATCCTTCCCCTTCCTTCCTCTTCGGCACTGGCCTTAAAAACCAGGATTTGGGTTTATGCAGTTTTTAGGAACAGAAAGCTTCAACACGGTTCTGTCCCTCTTCATTCCCTATCTCGCCTCCAACCCCGATAATTACACTAGAGACAAGAAAGCATTACTTAAGCCACCTACAGCTTACCAAAGAAACTTGAACACAAGCAAAAAAAAGAAAAAAAAGACGTAGGAGGAAACGGAAATAAGCAGTTTTGAGCTCTCATGGTATAAAGATGACAATTAGCATATGGCAGACCCAAATCGCTCCAGTCTGTGATGCGATCAGAAGCTAACTTTTATTGGCTACCACTCTAGATTAAAAATCCATTAAAGCTTTAAGAACTGCCAGCAAGATGAGCTGCTTTCAGAGTCATTCCCTCCAGCAGAACATCCTGCTGGCACAGGGCTGGAAAGATTTATAGTGCGTGCCACTTACAGAGGTCACTTTTCTGCTGGTTTTGAGAACAGTCACTAAAAAATGTTCAGTCTTTGCCTGTCCCTCTGAACAGGTCAAGATAAAAGTCACACGGATCCTTATCTACCCCGCACAAACCCTAAGCCAGCGCTCGTTTCGGTACCGCTCAGGCCCAGCACCTCAGGCAGCACGCAGGGGATGTGGTCGGACGAAGGAGCCTCCTGGGCTTTTGTCCACAGCAAAGGACACGGCCCCAAAGATGCGTCCCACTGGCTCAAAGCCTCCCAGTGGTTCAGACAACTCTGCAAGGAAGGACACCACAGCTTACTGCACGCTATGAAAAGCCTAAGATAGTCTTTAGAGGACTGTTGACATACACACAGCACGCCCCAATTAGAGAGAAGCGTTACTGCGCTAAAAACTGGACTATGAATCTCTCCCTAGATATATTTCACTTTTTAGTCTTTAAGTCCGTGAGTATATGACTTCTTATTTGAAGTAACTTTCGGTAGAGCTTTAAGAACAGCATAACGTGCATTTGGCTAAAGAGCATCACAAATATCCCTAACAAAGGTCCCCTGGGGGCTACCAAGCCACGTTGGTAGCCATACCCAACTGTTCAGCCCCAGCACAAGTTAAAGAGGACATGAATTACACTTGCGAACTGGCACAGGCATACCCAACACTAGGATGGGAAGGTGCAACCACAGAGGGATGTATCAGCAAACTATCAAAAAAGCACCGTGTGGAGTAAGCCCCGAAACAGTAATCTGCACAAGTAGCTGCTGGCTACTGGACTCAACTGTAAAAAAAAAAAGTATCGCCAGCTCAAATTCATAAAATCACCTAGCTGTCATGAACGCCAGGAGTGTTTCCTGTAGTGCA
Source organism: Anser anser (assembly GCF_964211835.1). Lineage (NCBI taxonomy): Eukaryota > Metazoa > Chordata > Aves > Anseriformes > Anatidae > Anser > Anser anser. The sequence continues at coordinate 8,185,642 of NC_139733.1, forward strand.
CGTTCTTGCTGATCAGACACCGCTGCGCGGGCACTCAGGCCCACGCAGAGCCCAAGAGCTGTTTTTCCAAGACTCAGAAGCGGAACAATACAAAGCATTCAGCTGTGATCTCGGAAAAAAAAACCCACGACCTTTTGCGTGTTCCCTCTCTCAAGGAGAGGAAGAGGTTCTGGCCAACTGCTTCCTGCAGGAGACCACTCGTGGCCCGGTTCATTCACCAGCCGTGGCCGCGGCTCGGCCGGCAGCCGTCCCGCAGTGCCAGCACGGGGCTGTGGGCAAGCCTGTCCCCGCATCCTGCTGACATGTCACCATCCCGGGCGGAGGGGACCGTACGCCGTGACATGTCAACGTCCTTAGGCTCAGCTGAGCTCTCTCCTAAAATAGACCAGGAGTGGAACTTCTTGTCTCATCCCCATTGTTCCTGCCCTCCTCCGGAGTCAGCAGGAACAGACCCGAGGGTGCCAAGTCATTCCACACAAAGTGCCCGTTTGTCTAGCTGCAGAAATCCTTGACTGCTATTCACAAGGGCTGAGCTCTGAAATTTGAGCAGGAAGTGTAAATTCTCTCGACGGGAATGCCTGGGTACAATTAATAGCATTCCTTAACCAGACAGCTGGTTACATGGCACTGCCAGGGCAGATTTACCAGCAATGCCGTCAACCTCGCTCAGTTTCACTCCCAATCCTGTCTCTGTTCGGGACAAAGGCAAATGGCAAAAAACTAAAGACTGTCCAGAGGATGCACCTTCCCATCACGATGCAAGTACACATGTTCATAGAGAAGTCCCACTCTAGCAGCAGGGGCTAACAGCTCTGTATCTCCTTCTGGGAAAATAAGCACTTCCCTAACCAGGAGTATTGATTTAGCTGAAATCTAAGCCCTCCTCTCTGCTTTGTGGTGCTGTGTGTGGTGTTTTTTTTTTTTTAAGTGCTATAATAAGTATGGGAGGAAGGGAAAGGCACCTCTAAGCCATTCTGTGTCATTTCTTTTTTAAGGGAGAGTCAGAAACAAGAATTTCTTACAGTCTGCATGACCATGCAGATCACCCGTTTCCCCAGTGTTCTCTACTTATTTACCCATTATCTGGGTCTTCTTCCTTTCAAGTAGTTAACCGCTGTCATTACAGAATAAGGAAATTCAGATCACATATAAGAGGCCGTCACTACTCACATTCATGGAGAACAGGACGTGCAGTTACAACGGGCAGAAACTTCAAAGGCTGGCTACCGCAAACCTTACTGTGCATTGTCTCAGGAATTCCAGAGCTAGGAACTTCCAGAAGTAAAAAAGTAAACAAAGGAAACCCACACAGCTTCCCTGGGAAGTTCTCTTCCAGAGAGAAGAGGATCACATCCCAGGACTGTGGGGGAAGAAAAAAAAAACAAACAAAATCAGAGCAATCCTCCTCTGGGGGAATGGCTTTTCCCAAAATACTTAATTTCAAAAGCAGTGAGCTTCTTGAACCCAAACCTTCTCCATTCTACACAACAGCCATCTTGCCATCCATCTTGCATCCAAAAGGCAATTGCTTTACCCAGTCTAGAGATCGTAATACACCTCCTATATTAAAATGCCAAAAGGCACTGGTTTTGCAGGGTTCATTCTTTTGCCGTGTTCCCTCAGTTTGTTGACAACTACGGACAAGAAACCTCCTCAAGCCAACTGACGGCTCCACTCCTACGACAAGTCGGTTTACGAATCTCCCCCACCCCAACATCCCCTGCAGAAACCACCCGACCAGTGCCTTTTGGCATATTTTCCTCTTCCGGTTCTTGTGGTGTATTTTTCCACGAGAACACTCGCAATTAAAACAGCAAAACCTGAAAAACCAGAGAACCCCATTAAAAGGGCACAGCCTTATATTTTAAGGAAATTCATACACTAAAAGATTTAAAAACTGAAGGAGACCAGTAACAAGCTTAGAAATAAAAGATCCACCGCTTTCAGAAGCATGCTAGTTCCCAATGATTAACTTTAAGAGGGGAAAAGAAAAAAAAGGAAGAGAAAGCCTCAAGTTTAAGCTTTGTGTTCTCCCAGGCCCATTCCCGCAGGGCAGGTGCAAGACTCCACCAGCCCGTCCCTGGTGCCACTGCCTACAACTGCCAGGGGCAAGGAGGAAAATGCAGACGTGGGGAAGGAGTTTCTCATTTCATACACCCCCAGAACAGAAGCAACGGAAGAGAAGCCAGATTCCTTTTTTCTTTAAGCCAAGAGTGATTGTAAGACTGATAGTAAAGAAGCTGTTCTCCTATAACAGCTTCTGGCTCTTTCTTTATAGCCTTCCTTGTCAGCAAAACTGGTCAGCTGAGATAACGGTGAGGAGAGCGAGGGACAGAGAAGGACACTTCTTCCAAGAGGCAAGGAAATTCAGAAACTTCAATATAAACAGCTTCCCTTAACTAAAGGATTTCATCTGCAAGGATCCCTGCCCAGGATCACCCACGAGTGCGAAGGAAAGAGTACGAGACCTTTCCCATCCTGATAAAATATAAGCTACAGGGTGGGGAAGGTAGCTCTTGGTGGGGAGATGCTTCGAGGAGGTCACTTCACCCAGCGGGACAGTCACCTTCAGCGATAAGGCACTTGCTACAGCACCTGCCCTTTCCCAAACCAGAACTACTTAATGTACGCACTGTCCCTGATGCTTGCAGGAAACATTTATTCCCTTGACAGAAAACATGCTTAAAAGAGACCTGTAAACAAACAGGTGTCATAATCAGATCACTTGACTAAATCCAGCTTGGGCAAGAAGAGATCGTGTCCAAACACGACTGCGTGAGATGAGCCTGGCACGTGCGAACCCTCCCGGACCTAGACCCAGCACCTCGTCCTCCACTCGGGTGTCTTCCAAGTGCCTCCTCCTCCTGACTCGATGGGATGCCTCCATCTCCTGAAGCTCGTCTCCCTTAACAGTTACAAGCACCTTCTTAATGCCTCCAGTGGTTAATCACACTCCTTGTTAACCAAGCATGCCTTTTTCCTAAGCTGAATTTAAAAACTTCCCGGCACCATCATGGCTTTTTCCACTAAATTAAGAGCCCTTGGGTACATAACTTGTTTTGCCCAAAGAAAATTGTGAAACTTTTAAATATAAGCCAATGGAGCGCTTCCTGATTTTACCCTCTATCCTTATTCAGTATTTCCTGTTTATACATCTAATTACAGATGAACATTACTACTAAAAAATTAATTAGCTTCTCTGAGTAGCCTTCAGACCCGCAGCAGGGCTCCGAGGGCTCACATACTGCCACGTACCTGTGCTGCTCCTGACATCCCTGCCACACGTACCCATGCTCGGGCTCTGCAAACACACTTGGTCATACTAGACCAGGTACCCAAACAATTCAGAGGACCCTCTACAGCTCTTTTTCCTTCTTCATGCTTCACCACTCGGCGTAACCTTTATATAACCACGCTTTTGATCAGCTCCAATTTGATGTTTTCTTCCAGGCCACTGATGAAAACACAGCAGAGCACCAGACCCAGCACAAAGCCCTGAGGAATCCCCCCATTCAGAGTTTCCACGTCTGCTTTTTTTAAGCCAGGTTTTTGACTCGCTGACCATTTGTATCTGTTGACCAAGATTCACTTTTTGGTAACACCCCTGCAGATTAGCATCAGGGGAGGAATGGAACAAATATCACACTGAGCCCGGGTGCTCGATACAAGAGCTTTAATTACCATGTTGTGATCTCCCAGAGTGCTGGCTGAGCCCTGGCACTCGGCCACCTAGCTGTTTCCTTTCTTCCACTCATTTTGACTAAATCCTCCCACCAGCCCTCAGTCGACTCCCTTTTGAGCACCGTCCTGTTCTCTAAGCAGACTCAGCACTCCGTGGGCACCTCCAGCCTCCTTTCCAGCCTTCGGAAAGGCTGGAACAGCCAGAATCAGGGGTTTGGTTTTTTTCTGTTAACATTTGGGTGCCACACAGACCTAGAGCAATTCATGTGAAAGCAATACACCTTTACAACCTGGTTATTCCAGAATGAACAACTCCAAATCTAATAATTTACACTTAATTGATGCTGATATGCCAGACCAAACTGAGTTTAAGAGGCTCAGGAAAGTGTTTAATGAGTTATGTCTCTAAACCATTATTTCCAGCATTCTGATAGGCAGGATAAGCTTTCTTCACAAGCAAAATCTTGAGGAAAAAAAAAAAGTTTCCACTGCCAAAGGAAGAAAGTACAAGTCAAGATCTCCACGGGATCTCCATGTTTCAACTCCTTCCCAGAGCGTGCTGGTCCCACAGACTCTGTGCTCGATCACCCACACTGGCTGAGCAGCAGAAGGGATCTGCAGTTTCTGTTCATCAGTTCTGCCCTTGCATAGTCCCAGCTCTTTGTTAATTAGATCAAGCTAGCTTTCCGCAGAGAATGCCAGAGTAATGTCTGCTTGTTATCTGCCAAATCACCACAGAGCCTCTTTAATTGCTTTTATAAGTTTAATGCCTCTCTTAAGGCTCCCTTGTTATGTAAAGTGTGTTGTTGTGCACATTAGGCCTTAATCAAAGTCCTCCTCATGCTCAGCACAAGTTTGGATGCATTTGTGACAGAGAAAGCATTTGGCTATATATTAAGGTATTCCAGCTTTGATTTTCTACTCCTCTGCCAGCAGCAGCCCGCCAGCACAGCGGCAGAAGCCTGTCAGCATGCTTAGCCCTTGGCTGCAGACCTCGGCTACAGCAGCTGGAGGTGCTCCGTGCCCGCACACGGCATCTGCTCAGGCTGCCACCTGGACAGCTTCGGGCAGGCCTGCAGGTGTGGAGCAGGACAGTCGGGCAAAGCTCCATCAGCCAGACGCTGCTCACCTCAGCCCCCTTTCCAGGGAGGTATTCAAGAAGTGTTCAAGTTCCTGGGCTTTCAGACCGTAGCTGATGCTATTCTGCGGTACGAACGCTGTTTGTACTGCAAACCACACTGACAGTACAGGATTTCTCCAGATTCCTTTTGAAGTAGCTGGCTAAGTCTTCCCCTCAAGATTTCTGCATCCTTCGATGGTATCTTCAGTCAGCAAGCTGTCCGGGAGGCCTCTGCTCAGGCACAGATTCAACGCATCCTCTAGACAGGTGCGTGCCAGCCTTTAGGTCTTCGCTGATGTTTGAATAAATCCCTGATACCCAAGTTGATTCATTCTTCCTTCAGATTCGCCGACACACCTCTAGAATAGTAACCCCAGGGCAAGCTGAAAGGCCACCACAAAGCGCTTCAAGTCACTGAACCACTTGCACACTGAAGTGAGCACACTGAAAACTCTGCCGTTACATTTAAGTGGAGTAATACTTTCTTCCTTTTTTTTTTTCTCGGAGAGAATTCATATTGCCTTCGATATGCCACAAGGCTTTCGGAGGTGTCAGACTGACCCCAAGTCCAGCATTCACACTGACTGAGCAAGAACAAAATTTAAATTATCACAGCTGCTCTGAGATTACAATAGCACCGCATCGGTCTCGCTTGCAGGACTAACTGACATTCTGCTGTTTCGCTTCAGACATAAAAGCAAGTTTGCCTGACCTCCAAGAATTTCTAAAGACCTATTTTTTATGCTTTGAGGAATTTTTCAAGTCAACGGTTCTCTAAGTTTTACACCTGCATGGCCGAAGAATTTTTTTTTCCATGTCTTTTTTCCAAAGCATGTTTCAACTTCAGGCATGCTTAGTCTGTTAATAAATGTGTGCACTTAGCATTTCCTGGCTACCACATATGAAATATTGATCAGTAACTTCCTTAATATTACTTAGAACAAGAAGTCTCCAGCTAGGCAGCTTAAAAGATTAAAGATGGCTAAACCAAAACCCAACTCTACCACATTCTCAGAAGCCCAGCCAGCTTCAAAGTTGCCTCTTCAACAATTTTTGCCTCTAATAGCTACTTCTAATTCCCCCTTCTCCCCTCTCACGCATGCAATGACAAAGGACTTCATCAAGTAATGCTTCCCCTTTCTCACACAAGGAATGGTGTTACTTTCTCATTCCTCTTCATCTTTAAGATTCTGTTTCTTGACAAGCATAAAACCCTAGAATGTAAACATAAGGTTTTCAAAAGTTAACAAGAAAAGAGATTTTCATTCAGAGTTTCAGAGTACCTAAACATCAGATCCTACACGTGGTGTTCTACGAGCACAAACCTAAATATTCCTGTTTAATACTTAAGAGATAACACCGATTTGGAAAAGAAAACACATCTCTACATAGCCTTTTGTTTTTATATGGTTAAAAAATGCTGCTTAAACACAGTAAATTCCTGTTTTGCAGTGAGAACTCTCTGAAACAACCCTGACAGTAATTAACTCGATGTACTTGCCAATCAGGAAAACATTAAGTAGAAATTGTTTTGCATAAACAGTAAATACAGATCTCTATTTCTGTACCAAGTACCCAAGAATATATCAAATGGTACTTGGCTGCAGGTACTGAACTCAAAGGTTTAAACTATGAAACTTTGGTGCAGAGAATCTTTCTCCTACAGGGTACTACCTCCCAGATGCTTTCAGGCACCTGAGAGAAACAAGCTCAAAGGAATGACAGAAGGACAATTACGCTGCCGCTAAGCACACAGTTAGAAACATTGCATCTCTTCTGTTCACCTCGCACCTATAAGCAACAAATTTGAAAACACACTTTGTACTTTGTTGCATGCTTATATTCTGGCTTTGCTTTGGATCAAACAAGATGCACCTCAGTCCTCACGGGAAGAGTCTCACTCCACCACCACCCCCTCCTTGCCCTGGTAACCCAGTCCCACCTCAGAGGTGTTTGAAACAAAGCAGTTCTGAGCAGGCGAAGGGCAGGCAGCGGGCAGAGGGGGCGCACAGCCAGTCGGGGCTGCGCGACACCCCGGCAAGGCCAGACAGTCGATCAGCACCCCTAGTAACAGCTGTGATCTGGGGGAAAGGATGGAAAGCTACCGTTCGACAGCACAAAAGGCGTAACTCACACCCGCGCGCACGTGTACAAACTTCCGCGCGCACATACACATCAACAAGGCCCTTTGGAGCTGCGTGGCGGGAGGACAAGAGAAGGCTGCGTGCACGCGCACACACGCCTGTGTGCACACACGGAGGGTCACAAATGGAGGACAGAACGCTAAACGTGAGTCAGCAGTGCACCCTGGCAGCGATGCAGGCTAACAGCATGCCGGGCCCCAGCAGCAGGAGCACGGCCCGACCGAGAGAAGCGACTCCTTCCTTCCACTCGGCTCTTCTGAGAGGCACCCGAAACACAACGCGCGCTTTTTTGGACACCCCCAGCACATGAAAGACACAGATAAAACTGAGCGAGTTCAGAGGGGGGCTGCCGAGACGCTGAGGGGGATGGAGCACTTGCCACACGAAGGGAGGCTGCGCAAGCCAGGAGGTCGTAAACTGCAACAGCAGAGGTTGTGACCTGACCCAAAGGAGAGGCTTTTCCCTGGGAGGACAGGTCAAGCCCCGAAGCAGGGGCCCAGGGACTGGCAAATCGTTGGCTTTGGGGGGTTTCCGACGTGAATGAACAAAGTCCCGCTCTGAACTTGGTGCCGACACGGCTTTGAGCAACAGGCTGGACTGGACATCTCCTGAGGCAGTTCCCAACCTGAATTATTCCATGGCACCAATGTTGATTGCAGAGAACACTATAACGACCTGTTACAGTTTTTTATGTCAGACTACACCTTTCAAATCTTCACTAAAATGCATCCACTATCGAGACGAGGCAGAAAATGTTGTTTGGTTCTCCTGAGAAGAACACGTGATGTGCAGAACACAGAGTAGTGCTCAGGATCTGAAAAACTCTCCAGTACCAAAATGGGAATTTCAAAGTGTCAAGAGATTTTAGGGATGCAGAAGCTACCAGTAACCCAAGTATAGTACAAGGGGAACACGGTGGCTAAAGAGTCAACCTTTTTCAGGGGAAAAAAGGTGGTATACAGTCCGAGGCAGCGTTAGCCTAGAAAAGATCACACGCTGCATCCACGACAGCTCTCCCTTAAAACAGCAACTGCATTTTTCTTGGAAGTTTCACATTCAGCACGTACCATTACTGAACAACCCCTACACTCTGATGCTGTTAAGATCACAGGATAAAAGGCTGCGTTGTTCGCTCTGCATGTTCCAGAGGTATAGCTTCACACCTGGGAAAAGAAGCCTCGCTTACAAACCAAGGCCACGTTAGAGCTTACATCAGGAGCACCAGCAGTGGTCTAAGCGGGCTGTTTTGTTTTCGTCCCTCTGCTGGATACTACTGCCCCTGGAGCAGAAGTACCAAAACAAAGGCTGTTTATTCCGAACTAATTGATTTCGCATCGAAGCGGACAGAGCGCTCATAAGGTCCATCACTCTAAGCCGGGGAGGGGACGGGAATTACAACTTTTGACCAGGCAGCAGAAACACCTTGAACCAAAGCAGAAGCTTCTGCAGGGATTGCTTATGGGCTAAGGGACTGTTCACTACGCACAATGCTTGGGTAACTCTACAAAAAAACATCCGACGTTGACGAAGTTTAAAAACACAATCAAATGTGATCATTACCATCTCATTCGCATAAAAAAGAGGGAAAAGAGCTATGATCTTTTAGGTTTTTGTTTTTTGTTTTTTTTTTTAGCAATACAGACTCCACACCTGCATATATACTAACGTGACGTGCTGACAACTTTTTACAGCCCCAATTTTGGGCAAATCGACGAAGGAGCAGGAGGGGAAACACGTGTCACAGACGCGAGCCCCCGAACACCCTGCCACCAAGGCAACCACCAGCAAAAGCAACCCCAAAGCGGCTCGAGGGAGGGGAGCGAGTTCAGCAGCGCCGAGCCCGGACCGAGCGAGGCAGCGAGGGCTCAGCACACCGAGGCTCCAAGCATCGCCCAGGCCACTCTCTGCGGCTGCTCCCCGCTCCTCCGGCCCGCTGCTCTCCCCTGGGCACGACCAGCGCCGCCCCAGGCCCCCCTCGGCCCGGCCGGGGCCGCCCCCCGGTGCCCCCCTCGGATCCCAGCCCCCGGCTTAGGCCGTGCACCGCCGACCAGCGGCGGCGGGACGCCGAGGGCGGCCGAGCCGTGCCGCCGTCCCCCGCGCAACCCGGCCTCGGCGGCCTCCGGCCCCGCTCCCCCGGCGGGAGGCGGCGGCCCGGGGCCCGGCGGCCGCGCCCCCCTCTCCCCCCGCAGCCCGGGGCCCGCTCCCCGGAGCCCCCCCGGAGGGGCGGGGCGGGGCCGCGGCCTCCGCCGGTTCCCCCCCTCCCTCACCACGCAGCCTCCGGCCGCCCTTCCCGGCCCGCTCCCCGTTGCGGCGGCTCCTCTCACCTCGGCGGGGGGGGGGGCGGGCCGGGGGATGGGAGGCTGCGGGCCCCGGCAGCTGGCGGCCGCCCCGCCCGGCCGCCCGCCCGCCTCCGTGCCGGCCTCGGCGCTCAGCCGCCGCTCGGGGGCCGCATCACCCAGCGTCCGGCCCCGCACCCCCGCCGGAGCAGCCGCCCGATCCCCCGGGCAGCAACAGGCGCCTCCGCCTCAAAGGTTCCGCAGGGCGGAGAAAGGTTCCCCCCGCCCGCCTCTCCGGCCCTGAGGGAGCTCGGCCCCCCTCCCCGCGGGGCGCTGCTAATTAGCCGCGGCGCCCCGCGGTAATTAAGGCGGGGGGACCTAGGGGGGGCTCTAGTCCGGCCTCCCCCTCGCGGCAGGGTCAGCGCTGAGCCCCGGCCTCGCCCGGCCAGGCGTTAAAACCCTCTGCCCGCAGAGCGACACCGCTGCCCGGGCCCCTGCTCCAGCACCGGGTTGAAAGGGACCCTAAAGATACCTGAATCCAGCCCCCTGCCACAGGCAGGGACACCGCCCGCTAGGTCAGGTTGGCCAAGGCCCCATCCAGCCTGGCCTTGAACACCCCCGAGCCCCTCTCCAGCTCCTTCTCATCTCCTCAGCCTTGCACACCGTATGCCCTGGCCCTTTCGCAGCCTCCGCAGGACTTGCTTCAGTTTGCCTCTTCCCCACGTTGTCCTGCATCCCTAGCGGGAGGCACTGCTGGCTGCCCCAAGAGCCCTCTGCACAGCAGCAGGAGCCCGGCATTTTCTTTTGTTAAAAGGAAGAACAAGACAAGCAGAGAAACTGCCTATCTGGCTCCCCAGGCTGGTACTCAATAAATAGCCAGAATATTAAAAAAGTGACTGGTACCTCAGTTTGGGTATGTAGTGGCAGCCCGGGTACAATCCATGTAACTCAGCCTCTTAGCAGGTCTTCCATATTTCAGGAAAGGCGTAGCTGATCCAGAATAAAAGGACTAACACCACTGACCAGAAGGCTCAGAAAGATCTCACAAACAGCACGTCCCTGGGGACCCTTCAGAGGCGTGAGATACCAGATCCTTCACCCTCCTCCCTGCCTAGACACCCAGTCCTCCATAGGACTTTCTTGTGTTGAACCTGACATGAAGACTACAGAATTTTTCACTGCTCCAACCCATCATATAGAGACTTCCAGAGAGGGATGAAGGCAGAGGCCTCAGAGAGGCAGAGAAGTACAAGCTAAAGCAAGCACAGAACCCCCCAACAGAACTGTGAGGAGTTCCTGTTGGATTTCATTCTGCACTGCAACATAACAACTACTGAGGATAAGGAAAAGGATGAGGTTCTTAGTGACTTTGCATCTGTCTTTACAACCCAGACCACTTATTCTTGGGGTACTCAGCCTCCCAACCTGGAAGTCTGAGACAAGGAGCAGAAAAAACCTTGGAACAGGCAAGGTTTCTGACCAACCTCATCTCCTTCTACAACTGGATGACCCGCCTGGGGGATGAGGGAAAGGCTGTTGATGTACTCTACCTAGACTTCAGCAAGGCCTTTGACACGGTCTCCCACAGCATTCTCCTGGAGAAGCTGGCAGCCCGTGGCTTGGACAGGTACGCTCTTTGCTGGGTTAAAAACTGGCTGCATGGCTGGGCCCAGAGAGTGGTGGTGAACAGAGTGAAATCCTGCTGGCGACCGGTCACCAGTGGTGTTCCCCAGGGGTCGGTGTTGGGGTCCATCTTCTTTAATATCTTTATTGATGACTTGGATGAGGGAATCGAGTGCACTCTCAGTAAGTTTGCAGATGACACCAGGTTGGGGGGAAGCGCTGATCTGCCAGAGGGTGGGAAGGCCCCGCAGAGGGACCTGGACAGGATGGGTCGATGGGCAGAGGGCAATGGGATGAGGTTCAACACAGCTGAGTGCTGGGTCCTGCACTTTGGCCACAACAACCCCATGCAATGCTATAGCTTGGGGCAGAGTGGCTCAAAAGCTGTGCAGAGGAAAAGGATCTGGGGGTGCTGACTGATGCTCACCTGAACACAAGCCAGCAGTGTGCCCAGGTGGCCAAGAAAGCCAATGGCATCCTGATTTGTGTCAGGAATAGTGCAGCCAGCACACCAGGGAGGTGATCATCTCCCTGTGCTCTGCTCTGATGAGGCCACACCTCGAGTGCTGTGTTCAGCTTTGGGCCCCTCACTACAAGGACATCGAGGCCCTGGAGCGTGTCCAGAGAAGGGCTACGAAGCTGGTGAAGGGCCTGGGACACAAGTCCTATGGGGAGCGGCTGAGGGCACTGGGGGTGTTTAGTCTGGAGAAGAGGAGGCTCAGGGGAGACCTCATTGCTCTCTGCAGCTACCTGAAAGGAAGGTGTGGGGAAGCTGGGGGTCAGCCTCTTCTCACAGGTAACTAGTGATAGGACTAGAGGGAATGGCCTCAAGTTGTGCCAGGGGAGGTTCAGGTTGGAAATGAGGAGACATTTCTTCTCAGAAAGAGTAGTCAGGGTTTGGAAGAGTTTGCCCAGGGAAGCGGAGTCACCGTCCCTCTGGGTGTTCAAGGAAAGGTTGGACATGGTGCTTAGGGACATGACTTAGGGGGTGACATTGGTAGTAGGGGGATGGTTGGACCAGTTATCTTGGAGGGCTTTTCCAACTTTAATGACTCTATGAGAAAAAAAAAAATCATGCTTCAGCTACGTGCTGCTCTACAGCAGCACTGACAAGCACAATCCAGCAAAGGCCACTTCTGTAGTCACTGCAGTAGCCAGTCTTCTGGGTGGGCTCAGTGGTTCCCACCCAACTGGAGCAGAGCAGCCATCCATGCAACCCTTCAAATCCCTTCACAGCCTTTCACACATATATCAACCATCACCAGAAGTGCCATACAAAAAAGTTGATGTTGTTCCCTGGGCCAGTGACTGTTCACCACAGCCAAAGTCCTGGTAGGTACAGGACAGCAGCATGCCCCCTCTCCGAGAGCTGATTAATAACCCACAACTTACACCGGGGCCAAGAAGAACAAGGCAGCAGCTACCTTAATACAGGAAAAGCCATCAGATTTGGAAGCAGCAGCTTTCACCTCTATCTCTTTAAGTGTTCATGTCACTTACAGTCTGAACGGGGTTCCTAGGCAGTATCGGTTACATGGATTAGGAGCTGTAGAGGACATTAGAACAATTTCTCTTTCTGAGGTTTTTACAGCTTAATGGACAGGAAGTGTTTCTGGTGACCATCCAGCTTCTGATGCTCCAACCAGAGTCTCCCCCAAAACTCCTCATCTTCCCTTTGTGCTTTTTTGTCCTAGAATCACTCTCAATTAACAGTACAAAAATAAAACAGATGTCATCCATCCCTCCTAAGCTGCACATACATTATTCATCAACATGCCCTAATTGATTCTCTCATAACCATGAGCACTTCTGCACTTGGCTATGTCATTCTTGTCCAACAGAGCACAATTTACGAAGCTTCAAGCTACTTGGAAAAGGCACTTTCAAAGCCCTACCTTTCACAGCTTTTCTGATGAAAGCTGTGATCTCAAAGTTAGATCTCAATACACAGAGCTGTCAGGCCTTGGTTTGGTATCCAGATGAAAGCGTCCATCGAGTAACTCTGCTGCACTGATGCTCAGTGCCATGAAAAGGAGACCAGTACTGCTGTAGTTACCCTGTGTCCCCTTCCCACCCCAGGGTCTTTTAAAGAGGTGCAAAGCACAATTTGGGAAACACCTCCAAATAAGTGCTCTGAAATCTGTAACCTGCAAAATGCATAGGGAAAATCCTTGCAAAAATCTTTCCTTGAAAGTTATGGAAAGATCTCCTAAGCCTAACCACAGTCACAGGTGAGAGCACTGAAGGCTGTCTCAGGAGAAATACATACCCCATCAACAGGGTAACAAAGCTGTCCTTTCAGTGCCCTGTCATGCATTGCAAGACGTTCTGGATTCTTCCATCCTAAACTATGCCCAAAAGTTCAGGAAACTGGAAGCGTGTGATGAGATACTTGGAAACAAAGTGAACACCATCAACCTGCAGTCCATGGACACAAAGTTGCAGCTCCGAGTTTCATTCTACAACTCAGCTGGGAGTCCTCATATGACAACGCAATTAATAAATCACCAACCTCATCATTGGCACAAGTGTGTTAGCTTTGATGGGACAATAAATCTCAGCAAGTATTTCTCAGATACTCTAGTGGCAGCATTACAACTGCTGCGGCATAACTCCTGCCACTGGTAAGCATGCCCTTGCTTTGACACGTCTTTTCCAATTGCTAGGTCTGACCTGTGTTGTTTTACCCAACGTGGAGGAGGCAGAGCCACCAGTGTGCCATGTTGTCACCACTCCTGCTTGCTGCAGACCTTCTACAGCCAATAGTGCTCCACGCCACGCCACCGTCCTCCTGCTTAGCAGAACCTGCATTGCCTCAGTTACACTACCTGCACAAAGGCCTCCTTTTCCAGGTGCCTTTACTTGTCTCTGAGTTTCCCATTTCTTTATTTGGGGCTCACTCTGGATGATGACATTCAGAGTTTCCTTTGCCTGCTGCTACATCCCCCCCCTGCCAGCACTCCAGCTGTTCCCTCACTCACGGCAAGCACATCCAGACTACGGGAAGGGAAACCCACAGGTGCTGCTAAGCCGTTCCCTTCCTGGGAAAAGGGCTCAAACAGCTACGCAGAGGGAAGCAAGTGAAAGATCACCACACTGGCAACATCACACTTAAAGTTACATGAAGCTTTGTGCTCAAGGACCTGGTCAAGAAGTTACAAGGGAGCCTCCCCTCACAGAGAAGTCAGTTGAAGTTGTGGTAGTTCAGCTCAAGGACATTTAGCAAGCATCGTAACATTCAGCTTGGATTTCCCTTGCACCTCAATGGTTAGTCTGCAGCCTTCTCCTTTCCCCACTAGAAGGAGCTAAGAACACTGGAGAACAGAAGCCAGGGAGTTTTGTTACGGACAAGTTAAACATAACCCTCATCACCTGAAACAACTTAAACTCCACATATGAGGCACTGAACTAGACCAGTCCAGGAAAGATTCAGTATCATTTCCAAGCAAGATCTCTTTGCCTGGAAAGACAGCATTTTTCTTAACCTATGCTGAGCTGCTTTGGGAAGGATTGCAGTGTCAAAGCATTGTGACATACCTCAGCACAGCACTGCTTACTTGAAACACTCTTCATCCTTCAACATCCTGTTTTCAAACAGGGCAAGACAGAACTGGGTGCAGGCACTTGGAGAAGGCAATAGGAAGGTAAAGCAAAGCACCACCTCTCCCAGAGAGAAGTAGAAGCTTACAGCTTCAGGTCAGGAAAAGCAATAACAAGGCTACAACAGTACACAGGGTAATAACAGGAGGGTGTGAGAGCAGGAGAGAGTGCTTTGCCTACAAGAAGGAAAGCAGTATATTTAAAGAAACAGAAGCAGTGAATTAAAGAACTAATGGAAGGCAACGCTCTATTAGGAAAGGTCACACAGCTACTCCTGGCAGTCCTTGCAGCAGGGTGCCTAGCTAAATCAGGGCTCGTGCTGCTTAGCCACCCACTACAAGGGCTATGAGATCATCAGTAAACATGCCTACAGAGCACACGAAGGACAGTCATCCCGTAGACACAGGCAAAGCTAACCCTTCGGTTCCAGCACAGGTAGCTACATCACTGAATTACCTGCAAAAAGCATTAGCAAATTCCCAGCTAGTCCTACAGAAACCTGAAAGGTACATAGCTTTCTTCTTTCACTGCTTTACTAGTATGATACATACACAGTACAGAAATTGAGTATTAAGCAAACAAAATACAGGCTAATAAGATGGCATTACCATATTCTTGCTTGCATACTTCCAAGCCCAGTCTGAGAAACTAAACCCCTCCATATTCCCAGCTCTCTTCTTTCGAGCCCTCCTTCCCAGCCAGCTGGTTGCAACAGGTGCAACAAGGTGAGCCAAATGATGTCCACCTCCACCACAGCCCCAAAATGCACTGACCCTTTCATTAGCTGTGGGGCAGAGAAAATGACATGATCCACGACCAGGATGAATGGGTTTCCACCACCACTCTTCTGCCAAAACCTCTTTTCCATTGCTCCAGAGAGCTTTCTCCTGGGGAATTAATTCTGACAGTGCTCCATACCAGGGATCTTCCTGCCTGTGATAACCCTGTCCTTGCACTGGGCTGTGAATGTCAGGGCCCTAATGAGCCTCAGTGGCCCTGATGAGCCTCACGTGGGGCCTCCACTCAAGTTTGGTTCTCCTGCTTGGGACACTGCCCTGTCCAGGGTTTGTTCCTCCCCCTGGGGCTGAGGTTGTTGGCCACTACCCTCAGTTTGTCCATGTTTTGCCCATGGTTTTCAATGGGACATGTGTGCAGGACAGCTACAGGCCAGCCAGGACCAATGAACCCTGTCTGAGCTCAGTGAACCCTTTCTGTTTCGCTTGCTTCACAACTTGATCAATTTGTTGTCGCAGATGGGGATGGCAAAAGGTGTTTTGGAGGGGGAGGAAGGATATGTGCCATTGAATGGCTAGTAATAAATGATTTCTCTATTTTGTGTGGTGATGAAGCAGGCAGAAGAACTATTGGCAGGTTATCAAGGCTTGGATAGACAGATTAGTTCATTGGTCACATTACTGCTGATAAGACACTTGCTTCTTCATCCTGTAGACTCAGTTAGGGTTTACTTATTAATCTGCAGCCATAAAATAAGATGGCCAACTTTTTTCTTTGTTTTTAGTATGTTCTCCACTCTCTTCTTTTTTTTCTTCGTGTGGGAGAAATTTTATTCATTAACGCACCTGCAACCACTGCAGATCCTTTGATTTAAACAGCCCACGTGTAAGGACTAGTGTTAATTTCACCCTTTATTAGCACATGGTATATCCTTTTTAGGTTCATAATCCTGGGACAATCAATGAACCCTATGAGACTTGCTGTGGTTGTACACATGACTGCTTGCTCAGGCAATGAGTTTTAATGCAACCAAGAGCTGTTCCTTTCCAGATTCCCTGCTGGCATCCAGCCACATCCCATCTGGAGCCCTGCAGCCATTGCACACCAGTCACCATGCAGAGCCCGCTGGGCTGGAGGGGTTTCCCTAAGCCCTGTACACGCTGCATTTGGAGCCCCTTACAACTAAGTGCAAGCCATAACATCTGATTTGCACATACACTTTGCTGCAGCTCTTGTGTTCTTCCCTGTTTCATTACCAGCAGATGCTAGTCATATTTCTTGTGATGCCAAAACTTCTTTCTAAAACACTGGTAGAGTCAAAGATGAAAGTAATCATATTAAGGGCGGAGATTGTGCTTAAAAATTACGATTCATTATGCTCTACCATCCCTGCATGCCCTGTCTTTGGGAAGGGATCTTCACAACACAGTTATTCCTGCTTTCTCACTCAGTGTTTAAGTAGGAAAATTATGGAATTGTACGTATGAAGAAGATAATCTCAAGGCTGCCTGTGTGCATAACTGCCCTGATGCATAAAACAGGATGCAATATTAATATGTTATTCTTTCCTCTGCATGGCTGGAGCCCAAGCAGGTGAAAGACCTTCCATGCTGGAATGCAACACAGCCTGCACACATAAGCCATGGGCAGGACGAAGGGAAGGACAATGAATTCAATAAAATGGGCAATCAACTAGGAAAGCTGCTGCTTACAGATCAGAAAAGCAGCTGAGGTGACAATATACATCTTAGAAGATGCCTGGGAACCGTACAGCGTTCCCTTTCAGATACTACCAAAGGATTATGAAACAGCAGATGGTTGTTTTGTATTTAATAGTCCAGGGACTGGGACATGTGTAGCAGGTGGGAGAGCAGGACTCGGATCCTTCCTATTCCCTGTGTTCTGGTCGAAGAAGTAGCCCCTGAGATTTCCCCTCCTTCACCCTGTGCAGTGACACAGTACCCACATTTAAGGTGCTCAAATAAACCCTCTCTGACTTGGGCTTGGTCTCCTGAGCCACTTCCTTGGTTCTCTCTGCCCACCTTCCTCCTCTACGTGACACTGGTGAGAACAAAAGCGTGGAGTAAACTGAGCTCCACGCTTCAATACAGCTTAAGTTGCTGTCTGCACCCAGGCCTAGACCATGCAAAGGATGATTTTGCAAAAGATGACTGAAGTTAAATGGCATGAGGAGGGGGGAAGGTATTAGTAAAATTTTTATTTCAGTTATTTCCAAGCATCCAAAATGACTGTGAAAAATAAATAAATAAATAAAAGGCAAATTAATCAGCAAAGCACCTGTGCTGCAGCCAAACTGCATACAGCCATGGTGGAGGATTGTTACAGATGGCTGAGCCTGGAAACACTGTGTAGCAACAAGAATTATGTAAAGCATTAGGAGAAAACTGAAGAAGAACCACAAAAAAGACAGAAGAAGCCAGTGTATGACTGGAACTGGAGCCACAGAGGTTTAGAAATCGTCAGCCAAATAATGGGAGAGGTTTACCTGGACAAGCTTGCAGGAACCTGCCAAGGCTTCCACGGACACAGCAAACCCAGTGTGGAGTCAGCCCCAGCCATGGAGTCATAAATGGACAGGATGCGGGGCTGAGGGCTGCAGCAGGAGGTGACAGCCCAGGTGACTCCATTGTACAGCTGCTTCTTCCACGGGGTTAAAAAGCAGCAGGTGGGGAAGGTTTTCCCATTTATATGACTCCTGGAAGACCACAGGACCAAGGAGGTATTTCCAAATGCAGGTGCCCTGCTCTCAGCTCTGCTGTGAGGTGAGCTAGAGGCAGGGACTCTGCCTGGCTCTTTTCCAGGATGCCCCAGTGCTATCAAGAGATCTGCGTACCTCTCAGGGCTTTGCAGGAGAATTGCAAAGCCCTTCAGCTGTTTCAGGCTGGACATGTATTCTACAGCTTGCATAAACTTGCCTTACTCAGTCATCTTTCATTTTCTTAGTTGTATGTAACTCGTCCTCTAACTAGAAACCTGACCCAGCCTGGCTGCCTTTCCGTGGGCTGATGAGCAGCTCCTCCTGCCCTGCTTTGAGGTCAAAACCTTTGTTTTTGAGGACACCAACTCTTTTCAATCTCCAATTCATATTCTGCAGACCCGAAGCCTCCTTCTTAGTGCCTCTTTGATGCCCTCTCCTTTGGATCCAAAGCCGTTTTTGGTGTTCAAAGAATCATTCTCAGAGTCTAAGGCCCCATTTGAGAGTCTAGAACCTCATTTTGAGAAATTCTCTTTAAAAACTCCATAGGATTTTTTTTTTCAGCTGTAGAGCATACTAATAGAGCCCAAAGGC
Source organism: Anser anser (assembly GCF_964211835.1). NCBI lineage: Eukaryota > Metazoa > Chordata > Aves > Anseriformes > Anatidae > Anser > Anser anser. The sequence continues at coordinate 8,204,131 of NC_139733.1, forward strand.
TCATTTTTTATAGACAAAAGACTAACTATAGGAAAAGAGGCAGAAGAAATCAAGAGTCATTATTCTTCCTCCAAGAAAAACACTGGCTGTTCCTGGAGAGAGGAAAACCTCCTTTTAGGGATCTGAGAGGAGTGCTGAGATGCCAGGCTGGGAACTGCCGTCCCCTCCTTTCACTGCTCCTCCAGGAGATGCTCTGCTGGGCCTGCCCCGCCGCAGGGCCCTGGGCACACTGCCCTGTTTCTGCTCTGGTGTGTCCCCTTCCTGGCAGCGATACCTCTGTCCGAGCCTCCAGCTGCACCAGGGCTCAGCAGGAGGGAGTCTGGACGTGTACCACGGCTCGGTGCAGGGCATGGGGACGTGCACCATGACTCGGTGCAGGGCTCAGGGCCATGTCTCCCAGCCCCACCGAGGCAGCCCTGGGGCACGGCAGCGACCGGCTACTGCCCAGCCCTATCCAGGCCTGTGGGGCTCTGACCTTGGCTGGCTGCTGGGTGCCCACCCACACGCTCCCTCGCTGCCCTCCTCAGCAGGACCGGGGCAGAAAATATGGTGAAACGCTCGTGGCTGAGAGAAGGCCGGGCAGATGGCGAGCTGCTTCCTGCCACGGGCAAAAGAGACTCGGCTCGGTGAAGAGCGATGGAATTTGTGGCCACGTGAGAACGGCACAGTCAGAACTACAAGCACAAACTGCAAGCACCTTGCCGCGTAAGCACACACCAGGGGCTTTTTTAGGGCCCAAAGCATTCTTTTTAGGCCTCAGCGTCACATATTAGGGCAGAAAGCCTCTTCCTTGGGCTCGAAAGCCTTGTTTGAAAGGATAAACCCTCCTTTTTACTGGCTTTTTCTTGCTTACAGCCACCCTCTTACAGTCCAGGCTGCCATTTTTAGGGCACAATGCCCTAGTTTTAGGGTCCACACTTTCATTGGAAGGTGCAAAGCGGCCTTCTCAGACGGTGAGGCCCTATTAGAGGGGAACACCCCTGCTTTCAAATTCCCAAATCCTCATGCTAGGAGACGAGGCCTGAATTTTAGGGTCCAAAGCCTTCTTTTTCGAGTCCAAACACCCATCTGGAAGGAATAAAACATCACTTCAGGATCCAGACCCTGAGCTGCAGAGTCCAAAGGCCCAGGTTTCAGCTCCAAAGCCTGACTTGGAGGTACAAGCTCCCCTTCACAGCCCTCACTCTTTACCCCCGACCACCCTCGGGTCTTTCACTGGTACAAGCGTCATTATTAGGACCCACTGTGTTCTTCTTAGGCTCCAATCCCCTATTTTCAGGCTCCAGAACCTCCACTTGGGATCCAAACCCTTCTTCTGATTGCCTAAATCCTCGGTTTTCAGGACCAGGGTGCTTCTTTTAAGTCACCAAGTGCTTTTGGTCAGGGCCCTCACACCCGCTTCTGGATCCAAAGCTAGCTTTTTCTTGCTTACAGCCACACTCATGTGGACCAGGCTGCCATTTTTAGGGCACAATGCCCTAGTTTTAGGGTCCACACTTTCATTGGAAGGTGCAAAGCGGCCTTTTAGATGGTGAGGCCTTATCTGAGAGGAACAGCCCTTGTTTTCAAATTCCCAAATCCTCATGTTAGGAGCCGAGGCCTGAATTTTCGGGTCCAAAGCCTTCTTTGCAGGTCCAAACCCCAATTTGGAGGCAACAAATCATCACTTTGGGATCCAGAGGAAGGTGGGCCATGCTGCCCTGTCACAGCGACAGCCTGCTGCAGCGCCTGTCTGTGACCAGGCCACACAGGACACCTCGGTTTTGACAAGGCGCCCTCCACAGTGCAGTGCAGCCAGCGGAGATGCAACCGTCTTTTTATCGCCTACACCCTCCGTTTTTGGACCCAGGCTCTCATTTTTAGGGTCCAAAGCATTCTTTTTAGGCCTCAGCGTCACATAATAGAGCAGAAAGCCTCTTCCTTGGGCTCGAAAGCCTTGTTTGAAAGGATAAACCCTCCTTTTTACTGGCTTTTTCTTGTTTACAGCCACACTCATATGGACCAGGCTGCCATTTTTAGGGCACAATGCCCCAGTTTTAGGGGCCACACTTTCATTGGAAGGTGCAAAGCGGCCTTCTCAGACGGTCAGGCCCTATTAGAGGGGAACACCCCTGCTTTCAAATTCCCAAATCCTCATGCTAGGAGACGAGGCCTGAATTTCAGGGTCCAAAGGCTCATCCTGAGAGCCCAAAGCCTCTTTTTTAGTGCCCAGAGCCTCCTCTTTGGGACCCAAACCCTCAGTTTGGGGTACAAAGGCTCATTCTGAAGGCAGCCTCCACAGCGCAGTGCAGCCAGCGGAGGCGCATTGGTACTGGCCACACGCAACCGATGGAGGAGAGCCTGGTGGTGGGGACAGACCACAGGTCCTGGAAACACTGCTGGAGCACTGACCTCTTTCAGGCCCAGGTAAGTGAGCCTCCTACAACTGGCAGTTGCCGTGAGACTTTTACCCCAAAATACATGCAAGAGATGTAGTGTAGCTCCGCACTCCTTTATTTATGGACGTCCACATACGTGGAGAGGTGTGTGTGAGAAACAAGGTGCTTGTGGCAGAGGTGGCTGCGCAGTGCTTGGCGGGCTTGGTGGATAGGGAAGTTTTCCAGACACGATGGCGCTGAGTACGTCGCCAAGGTGCTAGCCTTGTTATCCAAGCACGGCTCCAGGCAAACCAGGTTGTGAAGTATCAGGGCTTTGGGATTAAATTTTATTTTATTTTATTTTATTTTTTTTTTTTCAGGGGGGTGAGGTGCGAAGCTGCAGACACTCTATAGGAAGGAATTTCCCAGCTGGGCAGAAGCCTCCCAGCTGCCAGCCATCCAGGGCCTGGCTGCCGAGCAGGGCAGAAGAAGAATGGCAGACAGGGCTTTCCACATCACGCTGCCCAGCCATGCCAGAACCTGCCCCCAGAACACCAGCTGGGACTTGCCCGTAGCGCTGCTCAGGCCCCCGGAGCTCTGCGGGAAGTGGGAGCTGGGGCTGGAGGAGATCCTGCAGCCGCACAGCTGGAACACCAGCAAGGACACCACCTTTGAAGCAGCGCTGCGGGGCACAGCAGGGCCCTGGGCTCTTCTCCGTCCTTCTACGTGCTGGTGGCATGCCCGGACCAGCTCACGAACCCCATGAACAACAGGGCTTCAGCCGTCGCCTCTCCAGCAGCGAGCCTGGACCAAGACCCCCGCATAAGGGAGACAAAGCTCGAAAGATAGGAAAAGCTATACCCTTTTTCTGTGACTGGGGATCCAGCACCTAGTTTGGGGGCTGCTGCTCAGAAATTTCCCTGTGTGGCAGACCTCGCTGCAGGGCTGAACGTACCCATCCAACCAGCAGGGCTCAGGACTTGTTGATGCTCTAAGGAAAAGCCTGAGGAGACAGAGAGCTGTGTCACCAGCCCACGGGGCGCCGCACAACAGGCTGGCCAGGACAAGGAGACAAAGAACAGCCAGCCAAACAGTGCGAAAGAAGCAGAAAACCTCGCAGAAGAGGTTCTGCCTCTGTTCTGCCGCTGGGTAAGGAAGCGGATCTGAAAAGGGACAGCCTCGTTCGCAGCTGCTCGGAAGAGAGCCCCAGCTCCTGTCTGGAATTGTCTGGTGTCCCCAAGGCCGCCAGCACTGGGAAAAGCCTGTTTATCGCGGTGCCTCCCCTTTCCTGGTCTCGCAGAGTCCGCACCTTGGGACTTTTTCTGGACTGGGAATGGGGAAGATGTCATCGGTCTGAAGAGCAGAGCTATGGGGTCCGGCCTTGGAGCCGGTGAGGCCATGGGTCCCGCTTTGCTGCAGCTTCTCCACCTACAGCCCATCAACGAGGGCGACGCAGGAGGTGTCTTTGATGTCACCTTGACGCCCTGGCCGCCCTTGTATTCATCTTTCATGGCAAGGGTTTGGTAGCAGGAGGGCAGGAGCTGCCACCTGTGCGGGACCCCCGCTGCAGCAGTGTGCTCCTGAAGGATGGACCCCATGGCACGGACCCATGCTGCAGCAGCTCTGCAAGTCCTGCAGCCCGTGGGCAGCCCACGCAGGACCACTTTGGGAAGGCCTGCAATGGCATGGGAGGGACCGCATGCTGGAGCAGGGCAAGAGAGCGGCCGGGAAGGAGCATTCGGGACTGAGCCCGTTCCCCCGCAGAGCTCGGGGCAGGCGGCAGAAGAGGCTGGAGCGGGCGGAAAGGTGTCCGCAGGTTGCTTGTAGCTTCTCGCTGCTCTGGGCAGTTAGCGCGAGGCGAAGCACGGCCCGGACACTGGCGACTCGGGTGCAGAGCTTTATTCTGAGAAGGCATGCCGCTCGGCAAAGCTGCCGGACGGCTGCCAGTCCTCACCCCCCCGCTGCCCCGCACGCCGGGGGGGCCGCCCCCAGCCCTCGTAGGAGGGCCGGGACGGTGGTGGGGGACGGGGGGGTGGTGGGGGACGGGGGGGTGGTGTCCATGGCGGCTGCGGGGGCTGGAGGGTGCTGGGCTGGTCGCGCTGCAGCCAGCTGGCCGGGGGCGGGCGGGTGCGCTGTACTCGTCCGGGCACGGGTGGCGGCCGCTGGCGCTGGGCCCGTCTCGGTGCCCGGGCTTCCGAGGCTGCGGAGAGGCGCCTGCGGAGAGAGGAGGCTGGGCAGCACCCGGCGGCCGCGCCGCAGCACCTCACCGGCGGTGCTGCAAGGCCAGCGGCAGCCGGCCGACGGGGAGCCGGGGCAAGAGACGGCCACTCACTGCTGTCTTCTCCTGCGCAGCCGGATGACCCCGCAGCACAGAAGCATGACGAAGAGCAGGGAGCCCAAGATTGCCGCCGTGCTCACGAGGCAGTGCTTGCGCACGGCGGCACCGTCCGAGGCACTCGCGGTCCTCTTGCCAGCCGCACCTGGAGGAACAGCTCGGGGCCTTAGCGCGTGCTTGCGCTGCTGGGCAGCCTGCGGGAGCTCTGGCAGTGCCGAGATGTCTGCTCTCCCGCTGCCAGCCTCTCAGTGAAGAAGCTGCCTTGCTTTCAGCAGAAGGCACCGCCGCCATGCTCCCAGCTCCCAGCACGCGGCTCCCGCTTACGGCCTGCTCAGTACCTGGATTCTCTCGAAAAAACTGAAACACCCCGGTGTGGCGGGCTTCTCCGGGCTCCGAGAGCACTGCCAAGAATCAGAGAAAGGGAAAGCCTCAGCGCGGCTTAGGCACAGAGGATGCAGAAGGACGGAGAGGCTCCCTCTGGGCCCGTGCCCCATCTGCGAGTCCGTGCAGCCCCCTGGGCCGCAGGTCGCAGGAGGGGTCCCACTCGGTGCTGCGGTGCTGCTTTGGGCCCCTGGGGACTTTGGCAAGCTGCGGGACTCAGGTGCTGCGGGAGGTACGCTCCATTAAGGGTCACGGGCCCCGTCAGTCACCTGCTGAAGGCGCTTCAGATGCCTCTTTCCCCCAAGGGAAAAGTGCCGAAGCCCCTGGGAACTGGCTGCGGTGGGAGGCAGGCAATCCCTAACCACAGGCACGGAGGCCCGCGAGCATCTCTGTCTGGCACACTGCTGGCGCTGAGCTCCGCACGCCAGAGACCACAGCCCTCCTCCAGAGCGGTTCCAGGCTCCTTTGGCAGCACCTGCTCTGTGCTAACCGTGCCAGCGGACGGCAGTTACCTGGCGGGACGGTCGCTTGCACTGCCTCTGTCGCTCCCTCAGAGCCTGGCAGCGTGTTTCCCCTCGGAAACGCCTCCTGCTTCACAGCCTCTCCGTCCGCCCCTTTAGAAAGAAAGCGGCACAGTTGGATGGGGAGCGACCGTTCCTCAGCAGGAACGGGCTATCTTCAGGAGGCGATGCTTCTCAACATGCACACAGGTGGCTTTGCAACAAAGCCTAGGCTTTTGGGGGTGCTCCTAGTCGCTAGTCCAACCAACCGATCACCCCGGGAGATCACCGCGAGGCTCCGACTGGGGCCTTCCTGCCGTGCAGGCTACGGCGTGTCCGGGGCTGTACCCAGCCCCTCAGGCTTCCACGTGCAACACACCCACCCTGTGCTCCCTCCAGTTCCTTCAGGATTTCCTTCAGGATTTCCGAGGTCCTCTGGGAACTTTTGCCTCTTTTAGCTTGACGCATCGCTCTTCGAGGGCCTAAGCAGAAAGGAGGACGTTAAATTCCCTGTGAATAAAGCACTGAAAAGCAGGCTCCGAAGGTGCAGAGTGAGCACACCAGAGACACCGGGCTGACGTTTGGGCTTGGAGCCGGCAGCTCTCAACGCAACTAAAAGGCCCTACCCGTGTGACCTCCCTGCAGCTCGGCGCCGGGACCCAGCGGGGAAGCTGGATAGCCATCGCCTACAGCCACGCCTGCAAACAAACACAGAGCAGAGCAGCTCCCACCAAACGGGGCAGGATGCTTCTTCCCATCGCACAGCAGTGAATGCAGTTCCAACAGGGGACTGCTGCATGGCCCTCGGCTCTCCCTCCCGCCCCGGAGCCTCTTGCAAACAGTCACCAGGGGCCTGCAGTGCCACCGTGCTGGGACAAAACTAACCATGCGTGCAGCTGCCCAGAGAAGGGCCTCCCCAGAGCTCACCCCAGGCTCTAAACTCAACCCCAACGTGCCCGCTGGCTCTGCAGCACGGGGGCGGAGCGGCTGGCAAAGACAGCCTGGCAAGGCAAAGCGCCCCAGGCGTGTCACCGAGCCTGACCCCTTCCCTCTCTGCTCTCCTGCATGTCTGAGGCCAAGGAAGGCTGAAGGTCCATTTCACGCGGGCAGCAACCAAAGCGGTAAATGCTCACTCCTCCCAGTGACTTACTTGTGGGATCGCCCTGGGGCACGGGGACAGGACCATGCTCAGACGTCATGTAGCCATCACCTACGGGCACAGAGCAAAAACGTTCCCACTGCGCGCTGTGACCTCCTTCTTCCCCAGTGCCCTGCAGTGACGGAGGGGCCGGGGCACAGCGCAGGGCCCAGGAGCAGGGCAAGATTCCCGAGGCTGCAGCAGGGCCTGGGGACCTCCTAGCTGGTGCCGGCAGCTTTCAAAACGCTGCCTGCAGGCCACGTGCGGCACCCCTCCGGGGCCGGGTGGACAAATGCACAGAGGCCTGCCGGTGCTTCCTTACCAGGACATTCCTAACAGACGCACGGGAAGCCCACGCTAAAGCATGGGAGAAAAACAATCATCCCCGCTTCTTGTGGAGAAGAGCCCACTGGCCAGGGAGAGGCTGCAGCACTGCTCAGCTAGCGCAGAAAGCCACTAACAAACCCCAAGGAAATGAAGATGGACACCGACGTACCTGTGGGGTGCCACCCAGTCTCAGGAGCAGGATTCCACGGGGCAGCTGGAACAGCACGGCCTGCGGGCACAAACGGGGTCCAGGACAGGTGAGGAGGGCTTCCACTGCGTGCTGCAACCAGTTCTGCCCTCGGGAAGCCCCCCTAGTGAGCGGACAACCCCTCGGAAGGCCTTCAGGGGATCTCCAGTCGCACGTGGACCAGTGATCACAAAGCAAATGCTGCTTCTTTCGAGGCAAGGGACGGTGACAACTTACCGCTGGGATGCCCCTGAAGCTCCACTCCAGGATCCAGCTGAAGAGCTGGGTAAGCGCTGCCGCGCGCATCGTCACCTGGAAGCAACCAGAGAGAAGACACATTCCCCTTGCGTGCTGTGCCCCTGAGCACCCTGCAGTGACGGAGGGGCCGGGGCATGGTGCGGGACCCAGGCATGGGGCGAGACTCCTGAGGCTGCGGCGGGGCTCAGGGACCTCCCGGCCGGCCCCCGCCAGCTTTCGGGACGCAGGCTGAAGGCCACGCGCAGCACCCCTCGAGGGCCAGGCGGACAAACGTAGGGGAAGGCCGGACCCGGGGCAGCGCGGCGCGTGGCTCGGTTCACAGGGGCCCCGGGGGGGCTCAGCCCAGGCTTCAGCCCCCAGCCCCTCCGGCGACTCGCCCGGCTACGGCCCTGCCGCTGCCCCCGGCGCTGGCACCCACCTGCTGCCAGCGCTCGCCTTGGCATAGCCCAGGCATCCCGGGCACACAGGCCTGCCAGCACGAGGAGGAGGAGGAGGAGGCGGGTGGGGGCCGCAGCCCCCCACATCCGCCCCATGCTGCCACCGCCGCGTGAGTGCCGCCCGTTGGGGCTGGCGCAGAGAGGTGCCCGTGGCCTGGCACAGCGTCACAGCGCGGCGCTGTGACCTCATGGCCGCGCCCTGCTGGCACAGGGGCTGCATGCATGGGGCTGGGGCCGCGTGGCATCGGCGCTCGGGGCGCAGGGCAAGCAGAGCAAGCGTGTGCAGACGGGGTGCTGGGGAGAGCGCTGCTGTGCCGTCGCTGCCCCCGGCACTGCCGGCTTGGAAGGGACCCTCAGAGGGCACCTGGCCACCCCCTGCCGCAGGCAGGGACAGCTGCCCCGGCCCCAGGGGGCTTGCAACTCCGTCCAGCCCGGCCTGGGACACTGACAGGGCACCATCCCTGACACAGCCCCTTCCCGACTGACATCAGCACCCAGCTTGTGACTGAAGCACCAAACCAGGCTGAGCCTGGCCCCTACAGACCCAAATAGTGCTGGGGTGTCCCTGTCCTTGGGCGGGCTCATCGCTGCCTGCCTTCCCAGCACAGCCCCAGCTCTGTGTGCCGAGGGCATTTGGGGCTGGAGGTTGCCAGCAGGGTTTGGCGAATGCCCACCATGTGCCCAGAGGAAGGATCTGCCCCCTCTGACTCTGGCCAGCAGCGAGCGTCCTTTTGGGATGCTGCCAGGCTGCACGACGACAGCCAGGCGCTGTAGCACTGGGGACAGAGTCTCGAAGTGGGTTCCCTCCAGAGGCCAGCTCTTCTGAACCAGAGCGGCCGAGAGCAGTTTCCCCCAGCAGCTCTTCAGCCCCACGAGGCCCCATTTGAGCCAGCAAACCTGTGACCAGCTGCCAGCAGGGCCTTTGGGATGCTCCGGGCACACAGAAAAGACCCTTTCTGAGGAATCAAAGCCTCATTTTTAGGGCCAAATGTCTCATTTTCACCCTGTAACCCCTTCACTTCAGGGCTAAGAGCATCTTTTGTGGATCCAAAACCTTTTTATCACCTTTTCTTTGCACCTGAAAAGCATACAGGTATGGCACCAAGGCTCCTCTTTACAGACCACAGCCTTGTCCTTAAGCACCCAGCTTTCAGGACATTTTCAGGGCAAGAGAGCCTATACTTGGGATCCAAAGCCAACTTTTTTATCACCTACACCCTCTGTTTTTGGACCCAGGCTCTCATTTTTAGGGCCCAAAGCATTCTTTTTAGGCCTCAGCGTCACATACTAGGGCAGAAAGCCTCTTCCTTGGGCTCCAAAGCCTTGATTGAAAGGATAAACCCTCCTTTTTACTGCCTTTTTCTTGCTTACAAATCTATCTTACGGACCAGGCTGCCATTTTCAAGGAACAAATCCCTATTTGTAGGGTCCATAATTTTATTATAAGATTCAACGCGGCCTTCTTAGATGTCAAAGTCTTATTTGACAGGAACTTCTCTGCTTTCAAATTCCCAAATCCTCATGCTAGGAGACGAGGCCTGAATTTTAGGGTCCAAAGCCTCCTTTGCGGGTCCAAACACCCATTCCGAAGGAACAAAGCATCACTTCAGGATCCAGAAAGAAGAGGGCAGGCCACACTGTCTTTCATTTTTACGCCCCAGTGTAACATGCTAAGGCAAAAGCCTCTTCTTGGGCTCAAAAGCCTTGTTTGAAAGGATAAACCCTCCTTTTTACTGGCTTTTTCTTGCTTACAGCCACACTCATATGGACCAGGCTGCCATTTTTAGGGCACAATGCCCTAGTTTTAGGGTCCACACTTTCATTGGAAGGTGCAAAGCGGCCTTCTCAGACGGTGAGGCCCTATTAGAGGGGAACACCCCTGCTTTCAAATTCCCAAATCCTCATGCTAGGAGACGAGGCCTGAATTTTTGGGTCCAAAGCCTCCTTTTCGGGTCCAAACATCCATTTCGAAGGAACAAAGCATCACTTCAGGATCCAGACCCTGAGCTGCAGAGTCCAAAGGCCCAGGTTTCAGCTCCAAAGCCTGACTTGGAGGTACAAGCTCCCCTTCACTGCCCTCACCCTTTACCCCCGACCACCCTCGGGTCTTTCACCGGTACAAGCGTCATTATTAGGACCCACTGTGTTCTTCTTAGGCTCCAATCCCCTATTTTCAGGCTCCGGAACCTCCACTTGGTATCCAAACCCTTCTTCTGATTGCCTAAATCCTCGGTTTTCAGGACCAGGGTGCTTCTTTTAAGTCACCAAGTGCTTTTGGTCAGGGCCCTCACACCCGCTTCTGGATCCAAAGCTAGCTTTTTCTTGCTTACAGCCACACTCATGTGGACTAGGCTGCCATTTTTAGGGCACAATGCCCTAGTTTTAGGGTCCACACTTTCATTGGAAGGTGCAAAGCGGCCTTTTAGATGGCGAGGCCTTATCTGAGAGGAACACCCCTTCTTTTCATATTCCCAAATCCTCATGCTAGGAGACGAGGCCTGAATTTTAGGGTCCAAAGCCTCCTTTTCAGGTCCAAACACCCATCTGGAGGGAACAAAGCATCATTTTTTGATCCAGACAGAGGAGGGCGGGCCACGCTGCCCTGTCATTTTTAGGCCCCAGCGTCACATATTAGGGCAGAAAGCCTCTTCCTTGGGCTCGAAAGCCCTGTTTGAGAGGATAAACCCTCCTTTTTAGTAGCTTTTTCTTGCTTACACGTCAATCTTAAGGACCAGGCTGCCATTCTCAAGGAACAAATCCCTATTTTTAGGGCCCACAATTTTATTATAATTTTAGTATTCCCACACCAGGGCCCAGGGAGCATCTCCGGATCCGGGAGCAGGGCCTCTGGGGCGGGTCCCGTCCCAACGGACACAACGGACCTGGTTCCGTGCAGCTGCGACTGCTTGGAGTGCTTTCCGGTGCTCCAGGTGCGAAGCAAAGGCACAAACCGCGGGCATCTTGCCACAGAAACCCAGCGCAGGAGCCAGGGCTGAGGAGCAGGTGGGTCAGCGCTGCCAGGGCTGCGCAGCGGGGCCGGCCCCAAGGGGCCTGGTTCGGCAGTGGGGCTGGGGGCAGCCCCGGGCAGGGGGACCTCCCTCCAGTGCAGGGGATGGCGTCTGCAGGCCCCTGGGGACAGGACCCCCGCGGGGCTCTGGGGCCGCCCGCCCGAGGGCAAGAGGAGGGGGCCTGGGTGGGGGCCTGGGGCTGGCGGCAGCGGTGGCACTCTGTGGCATCCCTACCCCGCGACAGGAGCGGGAGCCACATTCACTCCTGGGCACTCCCTGCAGGATGTCGGGGATCCCCCCCTGCTCCCCGCGAGCGGCCTGGCTGGAGGAGGCTGGGGCCTCCCCGGCCTCCAGGCCCCGGCCGCAGCCCTATGAGGAGAGTGAGGTGCAGCCACTGCAGGCGCCCTCTGGCTCAGGCGTGGGCCCTTCTGCCTCGGCCGCGCCGCGGCAGGAGGAAGAGGACGCCCTGAGCTTCATCCGCGCTTGCTGCAGCCGCAGACCCAAGGTACCGCTCGCCCTTTGTGCTGCGGCTGCTGGCCTCCTCCGGGCAGCCCCTGCCCCGGCTGTGCCCGCAGGGAGACTGCTGGGCTCCCCTGACCCGCTCGCTTGTCTCTCCCCTCCGCGGCTCAGCGAGAGGCACAGAAGCTGAGGTTTCTGGCCTCCGTCTGCGACGCCTGCAAAGCCGCCGTCGCGGACCACACCACCTGGGACGCGGTGTATTTCTGCCAGCTGGAGGTGGCGCAGAGAATCAAGGTGAGGGGACGCCCTGCCCCGCGGGGAGCACCCTCTGGCTGGGTGCTGGGCACGGCCCTTCCCGCTGCAGGGCTGCGGGGGCCGCCGGGGAGCCCCAGGAGCCGGGAGGTGGCTCTGGTGGGGGCGCTGGGATGGGGCAGCCCTGCAGGCCAGCCCCTGTAGCCGCTCGCTGGCCGGGGGACACTGCCCTGTGCCCTCGCGCTGTGCCCTCCAGGCGCTGCTGCAGGAGGAGCCCACCGATCGCCTGGACACGGCGGTGCGGCAGAAAGCCATGCTCGCCATCGCCGCCATGAGGTACCTGGGCCAGCGCGGGCTTGGCCGCCACGGTGGCCCCGGTCCCGGCCAGGGGCCCCGAGTGGGGGACAGGGTGCCGCACAGGGGGCGTTCCACACCTCTCCCCTCCTCCCCTTGCAGCAGAGCGGGGCTGCTGCCGCAGGACAGGACGAACGGCCTCCTGCGCGCCTGCCTCTGCAGCGTCTTCCACCTCCCTGGCCACGAGGACACGAGAGACACGGACACGTCTCTCTACTTCAAGGTATGCACGGGCTGGGCGCTTGGGACACCACTGCTCCCTGTTCGGGTGCCCCAACCCCTGTCCTCCTTGCAGACCGTGGAAGCCCTGGACAGCCTGCTGCAGGTGCTGGTGGGCAGCGCCGGCGCCTCCGGCCTCCTGGAGCTGCAGAACATCTTGAAGGTCTGGCTTTGGCAAAGGCTGGGCTTCACGCACGCGGTCAGTTCTGTGCCGCAACGCCTGGTGCAGGCAGGGGTCCCCAAGGCGGGGGCTGGCCCACAGCTGACCCTTGCGAGGCTGGAGGGATGTCTGGGGAGCAACGGGAAGGGAGCGGGGGCTTCAGCAGGACAGGGGCACGGCCACCCGCCTGGCCACCGCAGCAGGGGGACAGCTGGAAGGACCAGTGCCCCGTGCTGCGGGCACACCAGCAGCTTTTCTCTCCCCAGCTCCTGCTGCCCTTCACCCAGCGGCAGCCGGAGGCCGTGGAGGAGAGGGCCATGGCGCGGATCGCCAGGCTGGCCGCCTTCATCAACACCTGCTCCTTGCCCCAGGTAGGGAGCCCCTGGTGCAGGCAGCCCCGGCGCCCCCGTCCTCGCTCCGCGGCCGCGGCTCTCCCCATCTCCAGGCTTGCGCAGAGCCGGGGCTGGGGCTGGGGCCCTGCCGCCCCGCTCAGCCGCGGTCCCGCGCTGCCTCTCTCCCCAGGTCAGCTCCTGCTTTGCAGGAGCCACAGTGGTGAGGCATCACCACCCTGAGAAGCACCGCTTCTCCATGCTGGGGAGGCTGGTGGGGAGCCTCCTCCTGTGCTGCACTTCCAAGAACGAGGGGACCAGGCACGAGGCAGCGGAGGCTGTGCGCCACCTCTACATCTTCATCGGGCAGCAAAGAAGTGAGAGGAGCCGCGTCGGGCTGGGTCCCTCCAGACACGGGCACGCCGGCACAGCCAGGCCAGCACCAGGCCGCCTGCGCCCCTCTCCTCAGCAGGAGAGACCCAACCGAGCGAGCCCGGCTGCCTTTCCGCGGGCTGACGAGCCGTTCCCCCTGCCCTGAGCGCGAGAGCCCGGGCCCTCCCTGGAAGCGCTGCCCCCAGCTCTGCTCTGGCATGCCCCCTTCCTGCCAGGGAGGCTTGTGCCCGAGCCCCCGGCTGCCACTGTCAGGTCCCCAGGCCCCCCCGCTGACACTGTGTCCGCTTTTCTCCAGGAACAAGGCTCTGGGACCAGGATGCCGAGCCGCCGCAGCTCCGGGAGCGCTGGCGAGCTCGGCTGTCCTTACGGCTCTCAGAAGACGGCAACACCAGCAGAATCTTCATGGTGAGAAGCGCCAGCCCTGAGCCCCGGAGGAGACCCCGGCCCTGCGACGTCAGGAAGAGGACCGGCGCTGTCCCCGACAAAGCCCGGTCCCCACGGGGCCCGCACGCGGCCGCACCCCAGCCGTCGCCCGGCCCAGCCCCTGCTCCCAGCTCTCCTGGGGCGCTGGGAGCAGCAGGGCTGAGCGGGGCCATCGCAGCCCTCGGGGTGACTGACGTCTTGTCCTTCCTCCCACAGACGTTTATGAAGTACCTGCAGCCCTCTGAACGGTTGGGCGTCTTCCTCGCCGCCGTCGAGAGCATGAGAGCCCCGAGCCTCTACAGCACCAAGCTGGCTGCCCACATGGTGGACGTGCTGGCGGCAGAGACCGACTTCCATTCGGGACAGGTGGGTACCCGCCAGCGGCCCGGCCACGGCTCCAGCCCTCGGGGCTCTGTTCCTGCTCTGGTGCCGGCCCCGTCTCACCCGTGTCCCACCTCCAGGTGCTGAACATCGTGTGGGCCATCTACAGAACCCTGCCGTCCGTCAGAGCCGCGCTGGCCCTTCAGAGCCTGGACAGGGCCCTGCTGGCGCTGGCCAGCAAGCACCCCAGGGAGACGGTTGCCAGCCTGCTGCAGTGCTCGCCGACCTGCACCAGGTACGGGGCCCAGCGCGTCTCATCCACCCCCCCCCACCACCACCAGCGAGGACAGCAGCCGGGCCGGGGGAGGCCCTGCTGACAGCCCGGGGGTCCCGCAGCGTCGCCGTCACCATGTGGAGGGCGATGGTGTCTGAGCCCCCAGCCACAGAGAGGGTGCTGCGGGAGCTGCTCCGCGTCCTCATGAACCAGTCTGGGTGCAAGACATCCACCTCCATCAAGGACCACCCGCGCATCCTGGCCCTGGCCGTGAGTTCCTCGCTTGCCCATCTCCGATGGACAGGGGCCCCGCTCCCCTCCCCTGACCCCTCCCAGCCTTATCCGCACCCTGGGGCACCCGGGCGCGCCCACGGGGCCAGCCTGGGGGTCTCCACCCTCCTCTGTCCCTCCCTGCCCACGCCTCTGGGTGCTTTCTGCAGGCAGCAAGGCCCCTCCACGAGATCCTCCTGCTGCCCAGCTGCCTGGAGGAGGCGAAGGCCATCTTCCCCCAGCTCTTCCTGGCCCTCCTCGTCCAAGCGTCCTTCACCACGGAGCTGACGCTGCAGGAGGTGCAGGTCTTCCACAAGAAGCACCGGCAGGACCTGCTCACTCCCATCAGGTGCCACATCCCCGTCCCCTGCTGCTCAGAGGAACCCAGGGCTGGGGCTCCCGGCGTGACCCGGGCCCTTCTCTGCCCGCAGGTCCACGGTGCAGTCCCTTCTTTGCAGGTCCAAACCCCAATTTGGAGGCAACAAATCATCACTGTGGGATCCAGAGGAAGGTGGGCCATGCTGCCCTGTCACAGCGACAGCCTGCTGCAGCGCCTGTCTGTGACCAGGCCACACAGGACACCTCGGTTTTGACAAGGCGCCCTCCACAGTGCAGTGCAGCCAGCGGAGATGCAACTGTCTTTTTATCGCCTACACCCTCCGTTTTTGGACCCAGGCTCTCATTTTTAGGGCCCAAAGCTTTCTTTTTAGGCCTCAGCGTCACATAATAGAGCAGAAAGCCTCTTCCTTGGGCTCGAAAGCCTTGTTTGAAAGGATGAACCCTCCTTTTTAATAGCTTTTTCTTCCTTACACGTCAATCTTACAGAGCAGACTGCCATTCTCAAGGAAAAAATCCTTATTTTTAGGGTCCACAATTTTATTATAGGATGCAACGCGGCATTCTTAGATGGCGAGGCCTTCTTTGAGAGGAACACCCCTGCTTTCAAATTCCCAAATCCTCATGCTAGGAGACGAGGCCTGAATTTTAGGGTCCAAAGCCTTCTTTTTCGAGTCCAAACACCCATCTGGAAGGAATAAAACATCACTTCAGGATCCAGACCCTGAGCTGCAGAGTCCAAAGGCCCAGGTTTCAGCTCCAAAGCCTGACTTGGAGGTACAAGCTCCCCTTCACAGCCCTCACTCTTTACCCCCGACCACCCTCGGGTCTTTCACTGGTACAAGCGTCATTATTAGGACGCACTGTGTTCTTCTTAGGCTCCAATCCCCTATTTTCAGGCTCCAGAACCTCCACTTGGGATCCAAACCCTTCTTCTGATTGCCTAAATCCTCGATTTTCAGGACCAGGGTGCTTCTTTTAAGTCACCAAGTGCTTTTGGTCAGGGCCCTCACACCCGCTTCTGGATCCAAAGCTAGCTTTTTCTTGCTTACAGCCACACTCATGTGGACCAGGCTGCCATTTTTAGGGCACAATGCCCTAGTTTTAGGGTCCACACTTTCATTGGAAGGTGCAAAGCGGCCTTTTAGATGGCGAGGCCTTATCTGAGAGGAACACCCCTTCTTTTCAAATTCCCAAATCCTCATGTTAGGAGCCGAGGCCTGAATTTTCGGGTCCAAAGCCTTCTTTGCAGGTGCAAACCCCAATTTGGAGGCAACAAATCATCACTTTGGGATCCAGAGGAAGGTGGGCCATGCTGCCCTGTCACAGCGACAGCCTGCTGCAGCGCCTGTCTGTGACCAGGCCACACAGGACACCTCGGTTTTGACAAGGCGCCCTCCACAGTGCAGTGCAGCCAGCGGAGATGCAACTGTCTTTTTATCGCCTACACCCTCCGTTTTTGGACCCAGGCTCTCATTTTTAGGGCCCAAAGCTTTCTTTTTAGGCCTCAGCGTCACATAATAGAGCAGAAAGCCTCTTCCTTGGGCTCGAAAGCCTTGTTTGAAAGGATGAACCCTCCTTTTTAGTAGCTTTTTCTTCCTTACACGTCAATCTTACAGAGCAGACTGCCATTCTCAAGGAAAAAATCCTTATTTTTAGGGTCCACAATTTTATTATAGGATGCAACGCGGCATTCTTAGATGGCGAGGCCTTCTTTGAGAGGAACACCCCTGCTTTCAAATTCCCAAATCCTCATGCTAGGAGACGAGGCCTGAATTTTAGGGTCCAAAGCCTTCTTTTTCGAGTCCAAACACCCATCTGGAAGGAATAAAACATCACTTCAGGATCCAGACCCTGAGCTGCAGAGTCCAAAGGCCCAGGTTTCAGCTCCAAAGCCTGACTTGGAGGTACAAGCTCCCCTTCACAGCCCTCACTCTTTACCCCCGACCACCCTCGGGTCTTTCACTGGTACAAGCGTCATTATTAGGACCCACTGTGTTCTTCTTAGGCTCCAATCCCCTATTTTCAGGCTCCAGAACCTCCACTTGGGATCCAAACCCTTCTTCTGATTGCCTAAATCCTCGGTTTTCAGGACCAGGGTGCTTCTTTTAAGTCACCAAGTGCTTTTGGTCAGGGCCCTCACACCCGCTTCTGGATCCAAAGCTAGCTTTTTCTTGCTTACAGCCACACTCATGTGGACCAGGCTGCCATTTTTAGGGCACAATGCCCTAGTTTTAGGGTCCACACTTTCATTGGAAGGTGCAAAGCGGCCTTTTAGATGGTGAGGCCCTATTAGAGAAGAACAGCCCTTGTTTTCAAATTCCCAAATCCTCATGTTAGGAGCCGAGGCCTGAATTTTCGGGTCCAAAGCCTTCTTTGCAGGTGCAAACCCCAATTTGGAGGCAACAAATCATCACTTTGGGATCCAGAGGAAGGTGGGCCATGCTGCCCTGTCACAGCGACAGCCTGCTGCAGCGCCTGTCTGTGACCAGGCCACACAGGACACCTCGGTTTTGACAAGGCGCCCTCCACAGTGCAGTGCAGCCAGCGGAGATGCAACTGTCTTTTTATCGCCTACACCCTCCGTTTTTGGACCCAGGCTCTCATTTTTAGGGCCCAAAGCTTTCTTTTTAGGCCTCAGCGTCACATAATAGAGCAGAAAGCCTCTTCCTTGGGCTCGAAAGCCTTGTTTGAAAGGATGAACCCTCCTTTTTAGTAGCTTTTTCTTCCTTACACGTCAATCTTACAGAGCAGACTGCCATTCTCAAGGAAAAAATCCTTATTTTTAGGGTCCACAATTTTATTATAGGATGCAACGCGGCATTCTTAGATGGAGAGGCCTTCTTTGAGGGGAACACCCCTGCTTTCAAATTCCCAAATCCTCATGCTAGGAGACGAGGCCTGAATTTTAGGGTCCAAAGCCTTCTTTTTCGAGTCCAAACACCCATCTGGAAGGAATAAAACATCACTTCAGGATCCAGACCCTGAGCTGCAGAGTCCAAAGGCCCAGGTTTCAGCTCCAAAGCCTGACTTGGAGGTACAAGCTCCCCTTCACAGCCCTCACTCTTTACCCCCGACCACCCTCGGGTCTTTCACTGGTACAAGCGTCATTATTAGGGCCCACTGTGTTCTTCTTAGGCTCCAATCCCCTATTTTCAGGCTCCAGAACCTCCACTTGGGATCCAAACCCTTCTTCTGATTGCCTAAATCCTCGGTTTTCAGGACCAGGGTGCTTCTTTTAAGTCACCAAGTGCTTTTGGTCAGGGCCCTCACACCCGCTTCTGGATCCAAAGCTAGCTTTTTCTTGCTTACAGCCACACTCATGTGGACCAGGCTGCCATTTTTAGGGCACAATGCCCTAGTTTTAGGGTCCACACTTTCATTGGAAGGTGCAAAGCGGCCTTTTAGATGGCGAGGCCTTATCTGAGAGGAACACCCCTTCTTTTCAAATTCCCAAATCCTCATGTTAGGAGCCGAGGCCTGAATTTTCGGGTCCAAAGCCTTCTTTGCAGGTGCAAACCCCAATTTGGAGGCAACAAATCATCACTTTGGGATCCAGAGGAAGGTGGGCCATGCTGCCCTGTCACAGCGACAGCCTGCTGCAGCGCCTGTCTGTGACCAGGCCACACAGGACACCTCGGTTTTGACAAGGCGCCCTCCACAGTGCAGTGCAGCCAGCGGAGATGCAACTGTCTTTTTATCGCCTACACCCTCCGTTTTTGGACCCAGGCTCTCATTTTTAGGGCCCAAAGCTTTCTTTTTAGGCCTCAGCGTCACATAATAGAGCAGAAAGCCTCTTCCTTGGGCTCGAAAGCCTTGTTTGAAAGGATGAACCCTCCTTTTTAGTAGCTTTTTCTTCCTTACACGTCAATCTTACAGAGCAGACTGCCATTCTCAAGGAAAAAATCCTTATTTTTAGGGTCCACAATTTTATTATAGGATGCAACGCGGCATTCTTAGATGGCGAGGCCTTCTTTGAGAGGAACACCCCTGCTTTCAAATTCCCAAATCCTCATGCTAGGAGACGAGGCCTGAATTTTAGGGTCCAAAGCCTTCTTTTTCGAGTCCAAACACCCATCTGGAAGGAATAAAACATCACTTCAGGATCCAGACCCTGAGCTGCAGAGTCCAAAGGCCCAGGTTTCAGCTCCAAAGCCTGACTTGGAGGTACAAGCTCCCCTTCACAGCCCTCACTCTTTACCCCCGACCACCCTCGGGTCTTTCACTGGTACAAGCGTCATTATTAGGACCCACTGTGTTCTTCTTAGGCTCCAATCCCCTATTTTCAGGCTCCAGAACCTCCACTTGGGATCCAAACCCTTCTTCTGATTGCCTAAATCCTCGGTTTTCAGGACCAGGGTGCTTCTTTTAAGTCACCAAGTGCTTTTGGTCAGGGCCCTCACACCCGCTTCTGGATCCAAAGCTAGCTTTTTCTTGCTTACAGCCACACTCATGTGGACCAGGCTGCCATTTTTAGGGCACAATGCCCTAGTTTTAGGGTCCACACTTTCATTGGAAGGTGCAAAGCGGCCTTTTAGATGGTGAGGCCCTATTAGAGAAGAACAGCCCTTGTTTTCAAATTCCCAAATCCTCATGTTAGGAGCCGAGGCCTGAATTTTCGGGTCCAAAGCCTTCTTTGCAGGTGCAAACCCCAATTTGGAGGCAACAAATCATCACTTTGGGATCCAGAGGAAGGTGGGCCATGCTGCCCTGTCACAGCGACAGCCTGCTGCAGCGCCTGTCTGTGACCAGGCCACACAGGACACCTCGGTTTTGACAAGGCGCCCTCCACAGTGCAGTGCAGCCAGCGGAGATGCAACTGTCTTTTTATCGCCTACACCCTCCGTTTTTGGACCCAGGCTCTCATTTTTAGGGCCCAAAGCTTTCTTTTTAGGCCTCAGCGTCACATAATAGAGCAGAAAGCCTCTTCCTTGGGCTCGAAAGCCTTGTTTGAAAGGATGAACCCTCCTTTTTAGTAGCTTTTTCTTCCTTACACGTCAATCTTACAGAGCAGACTGCCATTCTCAAGGAAAAAATCCTTATTTTTAGGGTCCACAATTTTATTATAGGATGCAACGCGGCATTCTTAGATGGAGAGGCCTTCTTTGAGGGGAACACCCCTGCTTTCAAATTCCCAAATCCTCATGCTAGGAGACGAGGCCTGAATTTTAGGGTCCAAAGCCTTCTTTTTCGAGTCCAAACACCCATCTGGAAGGAATAAAACATCACTTCAGGATCCAGACCCTGAGCTGCAGAGTCCAAAGGCCCAGGTTTCAGCTCCAAAGCCTGACTTGGAGGTACAAGCTCCCCTTCACAGCCCTCACTCTTTACCCCCGACCACCCTCGGGTCTTTCACTGGTACAAGCGTCATTATTAGGACGCACTGTGTTCTTCTTAGGCTCCAATCCCCTATTTTCAGGCTCCAGAACCTCCACTTGGGATCCAAACCCTTCTTCTGATTGCCTAAATCCTCGGTTTTCAGGACCAGGGTGCTTCTTTTAAGTCACCAAGTGCTTTTGGTCAGGGCCCTCACACCCGCTTCTGGATCCAAAGCTAGCTTTTTCTTGCTTACAGCCACACTCATGTGGACCAGGCTGCCATTTTTAGGGCACAATGCCCTAGTTTTAGGGTCCACACTTTCATTGGAAGGTGCAAAGCGGCCTTTTAGATGGTGAGGCCCTATTAGAGAGGAACAGCCCTTGTTTTCAAATTCCCAAATCCTCATGTTAGGAGCCGAGGCCTGAATTTTCGGGTCCAAAGCCTTCTTTGCAGGTGCAAACCCCACTTTGGAGGCAACAAATCATCACTTTGGGATCCAGAGGAAGGTGGGCCATGCTGCCCTGTCACAGCGACAGCCTGCTGCAGCGCCTGTCTGTGACCAGGCCACACAGGACACCTCGGTTTTGACAAGGCGCCCTCCACAGTGCAGTGCAGCCAGCGGAGATGCAACCGTCTTTTTATCGCCTACACCCTCCGTTTTTGGACCCAGGCTCTCATTTTTAGGGTCCAAAGCATTCTTTTTAGGCCTCAGCGTCACATAATAGAGCAGAAAGCCTCTTCCTTGGGCTCGAAAGCCTTGTTTGAAAGGATAAACCCTCCTTTTTACTGGCTTTTTCTTGTTTACAGCCACACTCATATGCACCAAGCTGCCATTTTTAGGGCACAATGCCCCAGTTTTAGGGGCCACACTTTCATTGGAAGGTGCAAAGCGGCCTTCTCAGACGGTCAGGCCCTATTAGAGGGGAACACCCCTGCTTTCAAATTCCCAAATCCTCATGCTAGGAGACGAGGCCTGAATTTCAGGGTCCAAAGGCTCATCCTGAGAGCCCAAAGCCTCTTTTTTAGTGCCCAGAGCCTTCTCTTTGGGACCCAAACCCTCAGTTTGGGGTACAAAGGCTCATTCTCAAGGCACCCTCCACAGCGCAGTGCAGCCAGCGGAGGCGCACTGGAACTGGCCACACGCAACGGATGGAGGAGAGCCTGGTGGTGGGGACAGACCACAGGTCCTGGAAACACTGCTGGAGCACTGACCTCTTTCAGGCCCAGGTAAGTGAGCCTCCTACAACTGGCAGTTGCCGTGAGACTTTTACCCCAAAATACATGCAAGAGATGTAGTGTAGCTCCGCACTCCTTTATTTATGGACGTCCACATACGTGGAGAGGTGTGTGTGAGAAACAAGGTGCTTGTGGCAGAGGTGGCTGCGCAGTGCTTGGCGGGCTTGGTGGATAGGGAAGTTTTCCAGACACGATGGCGCTGAGTACGTCGCCAAGGTGCTAGCCTTGTTATCCAAGCACGGCTCCAGGCAAACCAGGTTGTGAAGTATCAGGGCTTTGGGATTAAATTTTATTTTATTTTATTTTATTTTTTTTTTTTCAGGGGGGTGAGGTGCGAAGCTGCAGACACTCTATAGGAAGGAATTTCCCAGCTGGGCAGAAGCCTCCCAGCTGCCAGCCATCCAGGGCCTGGCTGCCGAGCAGGGCAGAAGAAGAATGGCAGACAGGGCTTTCCACATCACGCTGCCCAGCCATGCCAGAACCTGCCCCCAGAACACCAGCTGGGACTTGCCCGTAGCGCTGCTCAGGCCCCCGGAGCTCTGCGGGAAGTGGGAGCTGGGGCTGGAGGAGATCCTGCAGCCGCACAGCTGGAACACCAGCAAGGACACCACCTTTGAAGCAGCGCTGCGGGGCACAGCAGGGCCCTGGGCTCTTCTCCGTCCTTCTACGTGCTGGTGGCATGCCCGGACCAGCTCACGAACCCCATGAACAACAGGGCTTCAGCCGTCGCCTCTCCAGCAGCGAGCCTGGACCAAGACCCCCGCATAAGGGAGACAAAGCTCGAAAGATAGGAAAAGCTATACCCTTTTTCTGTGACTGGGGATCCAGCACCTAGTTTGGGGGCTGCTGCTCAGAAATTTCCCTGTGTGGCAGACCTCGCTGCAGGGCTGAACGTACCCATCCAACCAGCAGGGCTCAGGACTTGTTGATGCTCTAAGGAAAAGCCTGAGGAGACAGAGAGCTGTGTCACCAGCCCACGGGGCGCCGCACAACAGGCTGGCCAGGACAAGGAGACAAAGAACAGCCAGCCAAACAGTGCGAAAGAAGCAGAAAACCTCGCAGAAGAGGTTCTGCCTCTGTTCTGCCGCTGGGTAAGGAAGCGGATCTGAAAAGGGACAGCCTCGTTCGCAGCTGCTCGGAAGAGAGCCCCAGCTCCTGTCTGGAATTGTCTGGTGTCCCCAAGGCCGCCAGCACTGGGAAAAGCCTGTTTATCGCGGTGCCTCCCCTTTCCTGGTCTCGCAGAGTCCGCACCTTGGGACTTTTTCTGGACTGGGAATGGGGAAGATGTCATCGGTCTGAAGAGCAGAGCTATGGGGTCCGGCCTTGGAGCCGGTGAGGCCATGGGTCCCGCTTTGCTGCAGCTTCTCCACCTACAGCCCATCAACGAGGGCGACGCAGGAGGTGTCTTTGATGTCACCTTGACGCCCTGGCCGCCCTTGTATTCATCTTTCATGGCAAGGGTTTGGTAGCAGGAGGGCAGGAGCTGCCACCTGTGCGGGACCCCCGCTGCAGCAGTGTGCTCCTGAAGGATGGACCCCATGGCACGGACCCATGCTGCAGCAGCTCTGCAAGTCCTGCAGCCCGTGGGCAGCCCACGCAGGACCACTTTGGGAAGGCCTGCAATGGCATGGGAGGGACCGCATGCTGGAGCAGGGCAAGAGAGCGGCCGGGAAGGAGCATTCGGGACTGAGCCCGTTCCCCCGCAGAGCTCGGGGCAGGCGGCAGAAGAGGCTGGAGCGGGCGGAAAGGTGTCCGCAGGTTGCTTGTAGCTTCTCGCTGCTCTGGGCAGTTAGCGCGAGGCGAAGCACGGCCCGGACACTGGCGACTCGGGTGCAGAGCTTTATTCTGAGAAGGCATGCCGCTCGGCAAAGCTGCCGGACGGCTGCCAGTCCTCACCCCCCCGCTGCCCCGCACGCCGGGGGGGCCGCCCCCAGCCCTCGTAGGAGGGCCGGGACGGTGGTGGGGGACGGGGGGGTGGTGGGGGACGGGGGGGTGGTGGGGGACGGGGGGGTGGTGTCCATGGCGGCTGCGGGGGCTGGAGGGTGCTGGGCTGGTCGCGCTGCAGCCAGCTGGCCGGGGGCGGGCGGGTGCGCTGTACTCGTCCGGGCACGGGTGGCGGCCGCTGGCGCTGGGCCCGTCTCGGTGCCCGGGCTTCCGAGGCTGCGGAGAGGCGCCTGCGGAGAGAGGAGGCTGGGCAGCACCCGGCGGCCGCGCCGCAGCACCTCACCGGCGGTGCTGCAAGGCCAGCGGCAGCCGGCCGACGGGGAGCTGGGGCAAGAGACGGCCACTCACTGCTGTCTTCTCCTGCGCAGCCGGATGACCCCGCAGCACAGAAGCATGACGAAGAGCAGGGAGCCCAAGATTGCCGCCGTGCTCACGAGGCAGTGCTTGCGCACGGCGGCACCATCCGAGGCACTCGCGGTCCTCTCGCCAGCCGCACCTGGAGGAACAGCTCGGGGCCTTAGCGCGTGCTTGCGCTGCTGGGCAGCCTGCGGGAGCTCTGGCAGTGCCGAGATGTCTGCTCTCCCGCTGCCAGCCTCTCAGTGAAGAAGCTGCCTTGCTTTCAGCAGAAGGCACCGCCGCCATGCTCCCAGCTCCCAGCACGCGGCTCCCGCTTACGGCCTGCTCAGTACCTGGATTCTCTCGAAAAAACTGAAACACCCCGGTGTGGCGGGCTTCTCCGGGCTCCGAGAGCACTGCCAAGAATCAGAGAAAGGGAAAGCCTCAGCGCGGCTTAGGCACAGAGGATGCAGAAGGACGGAGAGGCTCCCTCTGGGCCCGTGCCCCATCTGCGAGTCCGTGCAGCCCCCTGGGCCGCAGGTCGCAGGAGGGGTCCCACTCGGTGCTGCGGTGCTGCTTTGGGCCCCTGGGGACTTTGGCAAGCTGCGGGACTCAGGTGCTGCGGGAGGTACGCTCCATTAAGGGTCACGGGCCCCGTCAGTCACCTGCTGAAGGCGCTTCAGATGCCTCTTTCCCCCAAGGGAAAAGTGCCGAAGCCCCTGGGAACTGGCTGCGGTGGGAGGCAGGCAATCCCTAACCACAGGCACGGAGGCCCGCGAGCATCTCTGTCTGGCACACTGCTGGCGCTGAGCTCCGCACGCCAGAGACCACAGCCCTCCTCCAGAGCGGTTCCAGGCTCCTTTGGCAGCACCTGCTCTGTGCTAACCGTGCCAGCGGACGGCAGTTACCTGGCGGGACGGTCGCTTGCGCTGCCTCTGTCGCTCCCTCAGAGCCTGGCAGCGTGTTTCCCCTCGGAAACGCCTCCTGCTTCACAGCCTCTCCGTCCGCCCCTTTAGAAAGAAAGCGGCACAGTTGGATGGGGAGCGACCGTTCCTCAGCAGGAACGGGCTATCTTCAGGAGGCGATGCTTCTCAACATGCACACAGGTGGCTTTGCAACAAAGCCTAGGCTTTTGGGGGTGCTCCTAGTCGCTAGTCCAACCAACCGATCACCCCGGGAGATCACCGCGAGGCTCCGACTGGGGCCTTCCTGCCGTGCAGGCTACGGCGTGTCCGGGGCTGTACCCAGCCCCTCAGGCTTCCACGTGCAACACACCCACCCTGTGCTCCCTCCAGTTCCTTCAGGATTTCCTTCAGGATTTCCGAGGTCCTCTGGGAACTTTTGCCTCTTTTAGCTTGACGCATCGCTCTTCGAGGACCTAAGCAGAAAGGAGGACGTTAAATTCCGTGTGAATAAAGCACTGAAAAGCAGGCTCCGAAGGTGCAGAGTGAGCACACCAGAGACACCGGGCTGACGTTTGGGCTTGGAGCCGGCAGCTCTCAACGCAACTAAAAGGCCCTACCCGTGTGACCTCCCTGCAGCTCGGCGCCGGGACCCAGCGGGGAAGCTGGATAGCCATCGCCTACAGCCACGCCTGCAAACAAACACAGAGCAGAGCAGCTCCCACCAAACGGGGCAGGATGCTTCTTCCCATCGCACAGCAGTGAATGCAGTTCCAACAGGGGACTGCTGCATGGCCCTCGGCTCTCCCTCCCGCCCCGGAGCCTCTTGCAAACAGTCACCAGGGGCCTGCAGTGCCACCGTGCTGGGACAAAACTAACCATGCGTGCAGCTGCCCAGAGAAGGGCCTCCCCAGAGCTCACCCCAGGCTCTAAACTCAACCCCAACGTGCCCGCTGGCTCTGCAGCACGGGGGCGGAGCGGCTGGCAAAGACAGCCTGGCAAGGCAAAGCGCCCCAGGCGTGTCACCGAGCCTGACCCCTTCCCTCTCTGCTCTCCTGCATGTCTGAGGCCAAGGAAGGCTGAAGGTCCATTTCACGCGGACAGCAACCAAAGCGGTAAATGCTCACTCCTCCCAGTGACTTACTTGTGGGATCGCCCTGGGGCACGGGGACAGGACCATGCTCAGACGTCATGTAGCCATCACCTACGGGCACAGAGCAAAAACGTTCCCACTGCGCGCTGTGACCTCCTTCTTCCCCAGTGCCCTGCAGTGACGGAGGGGCCGGGGCACGGCACAGGGCCCAGGAGCAGGGCAAGATTCCCGAGGCTGCAGCAGGGCCTGGGGACCTCCTGGCTGGTGCCGGCAGCTTTCAAAACTCTGCCTGCAGGCCACGTGCGGCACCCCTCCGGGGCCGGGCGGACAAATGCACAGAGGCCTGCCGGTGCTTCCTTACCAGGACATTCCTAACAGACGCACGGGAAGCCCACGCTAAAGCATGGGGGAAAAACAATCATCCCCGCTTCTTGTGGAGAAGAGCCCACTGGCCAGGGAGAGGCTGCAGCACTGCTCAGCTAGCGCAGAAAGCCACTAACAAACCCCAAGGAAATGAAGATCGACATCGACGTACCTGTGGGGTGCCACCCAGTCTCAGGAGCAGGATTCCACGGGGCAGCTGGAACAGCACGGCCTGCGGGCACAAAGGGGGTCCAGGACAGGTGAGGAGGGCTTCCACTGCGTGCTGCAACCAGTTCTGCCCTCGGGAAGCCCCCCCAGTGAGCGGACAACCCCTCGGAAGGCCTTCAGGGGATCTCCAGTCGCACGTGGACCAGTGATCACAAAGCAAATGCTGCTTCTTTCGAGGCAAGGGACGGTGACAACTTACCGCTGGGATGCCCCTGAAGCTCCACTCCAGGATCCAGCTGAGGAGCTGGGTAAGCGCTGCCGCGCGCATCGTCACCTGGAAGCAACCAGAGAGAAGACACATTCCCGTTGCCCGCTGTGCCCCTGAGCACCCTGCAGTGACGGAGGGGCCGGGGCATGGTGCGGGACCCAGGCACGGGGCGAGACTCCTGAGGCTGCGGCGGGGCTCAGGGACCTCCCGGCCGGCCCCCGCCAGCTTTCGGGACGCAGGCTGAAGGCCACGCGCAGCACCCCTCGAGGGCCAGGCGGACAAACGTACGGGAAGGCCGGACCCGGGGCAGCGCGGCGCGTGGCTCGGCTCACAGGGGCCCCGGGGGGGCTCAGCCCAGGCTTCAGCCCCCAGCCCCTCCGGCGACTCGCCCGGCTACGGCCCTGCCGCTGCCCCCGGCGCTGGCACCCACCTGCTGCCAGCGCTCGCCTTGGCATAGCCCAGGCATCCCGGGCACACAGGCCTGCCAGCACGAGGAGGAGGAGGAGGAGGCGGGTGGGGGCCGCAGCCCCCCACATCCGCCCCATGCTGCCACCGCCGCGTGAGTGCCGCCCGTTGGGGCCGGCGCAGAGAGGTGCCCGTGGCCTGGCACAGCGTCACAGCGCGGCGCTGTGACCTCATGGCCGCGCCCTGCTGGCACAGGGGCTGCATGCATGGGGCTGGGGCCGCGTGGCATCAGCGCTCGGGGCGCAGGGCAAGCAGAGCAAGCGTGTGCAGACGGGGTGCTGGGGAGAGCGCTGCTGTGCCGTCGCTGCCCCCGGCACTGCCAGCTTGGAAGGGACCCTCAGAGGGCACCTGGCCACCCCCTGCCGCAGGCAGGGACAGCTGCCCCGGCCCCAGGGGGCTTGCAACTCCGTCCAGCCCGGCCTGGGACACTGACAGGGCACCATCCCTGACACAGCCCCTTCCCGACTGACATCAGCACCCAGCTTGTGACTGAAGCACCAAACCAGGCTGAGCCTGGCCCCTACAGACCCAAATAGTGCTGGGGTGTCCCTGTCCTTGGGCGGGCTCATCGCTGCCTGCCTTCCCAGCACAGCCCCAGCTCTGTGTGCCGAGGGCATTTGGGGCTGGAGGTTGCCAGCAGGGTTTGGCAAATGCCCACCATGTGCCCGGAGGAAGGATCTGCCCCCTCTGACTCTGGCCAGCAGCGAGCGTCCTTTTGGGATGCTGCCAGGCTGCACGACGACAGCCAGGCGCTGTAGCACTGGGGACAGAGTCTCGAAGTGGGTTCCCTCCAGAGGCCAGCTCTTCTGAACCAGAGCGGCCGAGAGCAGTTTCCCCCAGCAGCTCTTCAGCCCCACGAGGCCCCATTTGAGCCAGCAAACCTGTGACCAGCTGCCAGCAGGGCCTTTGGGATGCTCCGGGCACACAGAAAAGACCCTTTCTGAGGAATCAAAGCCTCATTTTTAGGGCCAAATGTCTCATTTTCACCCCGTAACCCCTTCACTTCAGGGCTAAGAGCATCTTTTGTGGATCCAAAACCTTTTTATCACCTTTTCTTTGCACCTGAAAAGCATACAGGTATGGCACCAAGGCTCCTCTTTACAGACCACAGCCTTGTCCTTAAGCACCCAGCTTTCAGGACATTTTCAGGGCAAGAGAGCCTATACTTGGGATCCAAAGCCAACTTTTTATCACCTACACCCTCCAGTTTTGGACCCAGGCTCTCATTTTTAGGGCCCAAAGCATTCTTTTTAGGCCTCAGCGTCACATATTAGAGCAGAAAGCCTCTTCCTTGGGCTCCAAAGCCTTGATTGAAAGGATAAACCCTCCTTTTTACTGCCTTTTTCTTGCTTACAAATCTATCTTACGGACCAGGCTGCCATTTTCAAGGAACAAATCCCTATTTGTAGGGTCCATAATTTTATTATAAGATTCAACGCGGCCTTCTTAGATGTCAAAGTCTTATTTGACAGGAACTTCTCTGCTTTCAAATTCCCAAATCCTCATGCTAGGAGACGAGGCCTGAATTTTAGGGTCCAAAGCCTCCTTTGCGGGTCCAAACACCCATTCCGAAGGAACAAAGCATCACTTCAGGATCCAGAAAGAAGAGGGCAGGCCACACTGTCTTTCATTTTTACGCCCCAGTGTAACATGCTAAGGCAAAAGCCTCTTCTTGGGCTCAAAAGCCTTGTTTGAAAGGATAAACCCTCCTTTTTACTGGCTTTTTCTTGCTTACAGCCACACTCATATGGACCAGGCTGCCATTTTTAGGGCACAATGCCCTAGTTTTACGGTCCACACTTTCATTGGAAGGTGCAAAGCGGCTTTCTTAGACGGTCTGGCCCTATTAGAGGGGAACACCCCTGCTTTCAAATTCCCAAATCCTCATGCTAGGAGACGAGGCCTGAATTTTTGGGTCCAAAGCCTCCTTTTCGGGTCCAGACATCCATTTCGAAGGAACAAAGCATCACTTCAGGATCCAGACCCTGAGCTGCAGAGTCCAAAGGCCCAGGTTTCAGCTCCAAAGCCTGACTTGGAGGTACAAGCTCCCCTTCACTGCCCTCACCCTTTACCCCCGACCACCCTCGGGTCTTTCACCGGTACAAGCGTCATTATTAGGACCCACTGTGTTCTTCTTAGGCTCCAATCCCCTATTTTCAGGCTCCGGAACCTCCACTTGGGATCCAAACCCTTCTTCTGATTGCCTAAATCCTCGATTTTCAGGACCAGGGTGCTTCTTTTAAGTCACCAAGTGCTTTTGGTCAGGGCCCTCACACCCGCTTCTGGATCCAAAGCTAGCTTTTTCTTGCTTACAGCCACACTCATATGGACCAGGCTGCCATTTTTAGGGCACAATGCCCTAGTTTTAGGGTCCACACTTTCATTGGAAGGTGCAAAGCGGCCTTTTAGATGGCGAGGCCTTATCTGAGAGGAACACCCCTTCTTTTCATATTCCCAAATCCTCATGCTAGGAGACGAGGCCTGAATTTTAGGGTCCAAAGCCTCCTTTTCAGGTCCAAACACCCATCTGGAGGGAACAAAGCATCATTTTTTGATCCAGACAGAGGAGGGCGGGCCACGCTGCCCTGTCATTTTTAGGCCCCAGCGTCACATATTAGGGCAGAAAGCCTCTTCCTTGGGCTCGAAAGCCCTGTTTGAGAGGATAAACCCTCCTTTTTAGTAGCTTTTTCTTGCTTACAAGTCAATCTTAAGGAGCAGGCTGCCATTCTCAAGGAACAAATCCCTATTTTTAGGGCCCACAATTTTATTATAATTTTAGTATTCCCACGCCAGGGCCCAGGGAGCGTCTCCGGATCCGGGAGCAGGGCCTCTGGGGCGGGTCCCGTCCCAACGGACACAACGGACCTGGTTCCGTGCAGCTGCGACTGCTTGGAGTGCTTTCCGGTGCTCCAGGTGCGAAGCAAAGGCACAAACCGCGGGCACCTTGCCACAGAAACCCAGCGCAGGAGCCAGGGCTGAGGAGCAGGTGGGTCAGCGCTGCCAGGGCTGCGCAGCGGGGCCGGCCCCAAGGGGCCTCGTTCGGCAGTGGGGCTGGGGGCAGCCCCGGGCAGGGGGACCTCCCTCCAGTGCAGGGGATGGCGTCTGCAGGCCCCTGGGGACAGGACCCCCGCGGGGCTCTGGGGCCGCCCGCCCGAGGGCAAGAGGAGGGGGCCTGGGTGGGGGCCTGGGGCTGGCGGCAGCGGTGGCACTCTGTGGCATCCCTACCCCGCGACAGGAGCGGGAGCCACATTCACTCCTGGGCACTCCCTGCAGGATGTCGGGGATCCCCCCCTGCTCCCCGCGAGCGGCCTGGCTGGAGGAGGCTGGGGCCTCCCCGGCCTCCAGGCCCCGGCCGCAGCCCTATGAGGAGAGTGAGGTGCAGCCACTGCAGGCGCCCTCTGGCTCAGGCATGGGCCCTTCTGCCTCGGCCGCGCCGCGGCAGGAGGAAGAGGACGCCCTGAGCTTCATCCGCGCTTGCTGCAGCCGCAGACCCAAGGTACCGCTCGCCCTTTGTGCTGTGGCTGCTGGCCTCCTCCGGGCAGCCCCTGCCCCGGCTGTGCCCGCAGGGAGACTGCTGGGCTCCCCTGACCCGCTCGCTTGTCTCTCCCCTCCGCGGCTCAGCGAGAGGCACAGAAGCTGAGGTTTCTGGCCTCCGTCTGCGACGCCTGCAAAGCCGCCGTCGCGGACCACACCACCTGGGACGCGGTGTATTTCTGCCAGCTGGAGGTGGCGCAGAGAATCAAGGTGAGGGGACGCCCTGCCCCGCGGGGAGCACCCTCTGGCTGGGTGCTGGGCACGGCCCTTCCCGCTGCAGGGCTGCGGGGGCCGCCGGGGAGCCCCAGGAGCCGGGAGGTGGCTCTGGTGGGGGCGCTGGGATGGGGCAGCCCTGCAGGCCAGCCCCTGTAGCCGCTCGCTGGCCGGGGGACACTGCCCTGTGCCCTCGCGCTGTGCCCTCCAGGCGCTGCTGCAGGAGGAGCCCACCGATCGCCTGGACACGGCGGTGCGGCAGAAAGCCATGCTCGCCATCGCCGCCATGAGGTACCTGGGCCAGCGCGGGCTTGGCCGCCACGGTGGCCCCGGTCCCGGCCAGGGGCCCCGAGTGGGGCACAGGGTGCCGCACAGGGGGCGTTCCACACCTCTCCCCTCCTCCCCTTGCAGCAGAGCGGGGCTGCTGCCGCAGGACAGGACGAACGGCCTCCTGCGCGCCTGCCTCTGCAGCGTCTTCCACCTCCCTGGCCACGAGGACACGAGAGACACGGACACGTCTCTCTACTTCAAGGTATGCACGGGCTGGGCGCTTGGGACACCACTGCTCCCTGTTCGGGTGCCCCAACCCCTGTCCTCCTTGCAGACCGTGGAAGCCCTGGACAGCCTGCTGCAGGTGCTGGTGGGCAGCGCCGGCGCCTCCGGCCTCCTGGAGCTGCAGAACATCTTGAAGGTCTGGCTTTGGCAAAGGCTGGGCTTCACGCACGCGGTCAGTTCTCTGCCGCAACGCCTGGTGCAGGCAGGGGTCCCCAAGGCGGGGGCTGGCCCACAGCTGGCCCTTGCGAGGCTGGAGGGATGTCTGGGGAGCAACGGGAAGGGAGCGGGGGCTTCAGCAGGACAGGGGCATGGCCACCCGCCTGGCCACCGCAGCAGGGGGACAGCTGGAAGGACCAGTGCCCCGTGCTGCGGGCACACCAGCAGCTTTTCTCTCCCCAGCTCCTGCTGCCCTTCACCCAGCGGCAGCCAGAGGCCGTGGAGGAGAGGGCCATGGCGCGGATCGCCAGGCTGGCCGCCTTCATCAACACCTGCTCCTTGCCCCAGGTAGGGAGCCCCTGGTGCAGGCAGCCCCGGCGCCCCCGTCCTCGCTCCGCGGCCGCGGCTCTCCCCATCTCCAGGCTTGCGCAGAGCCGGGGCTGGGGCTGGGGCCCCGCCGCCCCGCTCAGCCGCGGTCCCGCGCTGCCTCTCTCCCCAGGTCAGCTCCTGCTTTGCAGGAGCCACAGTGGTGAGGCATCACCACCCCGAGAAGCACCGCTTCTCCATGCTGGGGAGGCTGGTGGGGAGCCTCCTCCTGTGCTGCACTTCCAAGAACGAGGGGACCAGGCACGAGGCAGCGGAGGCTGTGCGCCACCTCTACATCTTCATCGGGCAGCAAAGAAGTGAGAGGAGCCGCGTCGGGCTGGGTCCCTCCAGACACGGGCACGCCGGCACAGCCAGGCCAGCACCAGGCCGCCTGCGCCTCTCTCCTCAGCAGGAGAGACCCGACCGAGCGAGCCCGGCTGCCTTTCCGCGGGCTGACGAGCCGTTCCCCCTGCCCTGAGCGCGAGAGCCCGGGCCCTCCCTGGAAGCGCTGCCCCCAGCTCTGCTCTGGCATGCCCCCTTCCTGCCAGGGAGGCTTGTGCCCGAGCCCCCGGCTGCCACTGCCAGGTCCCCAGGCCCCCCCGCTGACACTGTGTCCGCTTTTCTCCAGGAACAAGGCTCTGGGACCAGGATGCCGAGCCGCCGCAGCTCCGGGAGCGCTGGCGAGCTCGGCTGTCCTTACGGCTCTCAGAAGACGGCAACACCAGCAGAATCTTCATGGTGAGAAGCGCCAGCCCTGAGCCCCGGAGGAGACCCCGGCCCTGCGACGTCAGGAAGAGGACCGGCGCTGTCCCCGACAAAGCCCGGTCCCCACGGGGCCCGCACGCGGCCGCACCCCAGCCGTCGCCCGGCCCAGCCCCTGCTCCCAGCTCTCCTGGGGCGCTGGGAGCAGCAGGGCTGAGCGGGGCCATCGCAGCCCTCGGGGTGACTGACGTCTTGTCCTTCCTCCCACAGACGTTTATGAAGTACCTGCAGCCCTCTGAACGGTTGGGCGTCTTCCTCGCCGCCGTCGAGAGCATGAGAGCCCCGAGCCTCTACAGCACCAAGCTGGCTGCCCACATGGTGGACGTGCTGGCGGCAGAGACCGACTTCCATTCGGGACAGGTGGGTACCCGCCAGCGGCCCGGCCACGGCTCCAGCCCTCGGGGCTCTGTTCCTGCTCTGGTGCCGGCCCCGTCTCACCCGTGTCCCACCTCCAGGTGCTGAACATCGTGTGGGCCATCTACAGAACCCTGCCGTCCGTCAGAGCCGCGCTGGCCCTTCAGAGCCTGGACAGGGCCCTGCTGGCGCTGGCCAGCAAGCACCCCAGGGAGACGGTTGCCAGCCTGCTGCAGTGCTCGCCGACCTGCACCAGGTACGGGGCCCAGCGCGTCTCATCCACCCCCCCCCACCACCACCAGCGAGGACAGCAGCCGGGCCGGGGGAGGCCCTGCTGACAGCCCGGGGGTCCCGCAGCGTCGCCGTCACCATGTGGAGGGCGATGGTGTCTGAGCCCCCAGCCACAGAGAGGGTGCTGCGGGAGCTGCTCCGCGTCCTCATGAACCAGTCTGGGTGCAAGACATCCACCTCCATCAAGGACCACCCGCGCATCCTGGCCCTGGCCGTGAGTTCCTCGCTTGCCCATCTCCGATGGACAGGGGCCCCGCTCCCCTCCCCTGACCCCTCCCAGCCTTATCCGCACCCTGGGGCACCCGGGCGCGCCCACGGGGCCAGCCTGGGGGTCTCCACCCTCCTCTGTCCCTCCCTGCCCACGCCTCTGGGTGCTTTCTGCAGGCAGCAAGGCCCCTCCACGAGATCCTCCTGCTGCCCAGCTGCCTGGAGGAGGCGAAGGCCATCTTCCCCCAGCTCTTCCTGGCCCTCCTCGTCCAAGCGTCCTTCACCACGGAGCTGACGCTGCAGGAGGTGCAGGTCTTCCGCAAGAAGCACCGGCAGGACCTGCTCACTCCCATCAGGTGCCACATCCCCGTCCCCTGCTGCTCAGAGGAACCCAGGGCTGGGGCTCCCGGCGTGACCCGGGCCCTTCTCTGCCCGCAGGTCCACGATGCAGTCCCTTCTTTGCAGGTCCAAACCCCAATTTGGAGGCAACAAATCATCACTGTGGGATCCAGAGGAAGGTGGGCCATGCTGCCCTGTCACAGCGACAGCCTGCTGCAGCGCCTGTCTGTGACCAGGCCACACAGGACACCTCGGTTTTGACAAGGCGCCCTCCACAGTGCAGTGCAGCCAGCGGAGATGCAACTGTCTTTTTATCGCCTACACCCTCCGTTTTTGGACCCAGGCTCTCATTTTTAGGGCCCAAAGCTTTCTTTTTAGGCCTCAGCGTCACATAATAGAGCAGAAAGCCTCTTCCTTGGGCTCGAAAGCCTTGTTTGAAAGGATGAACCCTCCTTTTTAATAGCTTTTTCTTCCTTACACGTCAATCTTACAGAGCAGACTGCCATTCTCAAGGAAAAAATCCTTATTTTTAGGGTCCACAATTTTATTATAGGATGCAACGCGGCATTCTTAGATGGCGAGGCCTTCTTTGAGAGGAACACCCCTGCTTTCAAATTCCCAAATCCTCATGCTAGGAGACGAGGCCTGAATTTTAGGGTCCAAAGCCTTCTTTTTCGAGTCCAAACACCCATCTGGAAGGAATAAAACATCACTTCAGGATCCAGACCCTGAGCTGCAGAGTCCAAAGGCCCAGGTTTCAGCTCCAAAGCCTGACTTGGAGGTACAAGCTCCCCTTCACAGCCCTCACTCTTTACCCCCGACCACCCTCGGGTCTTTCACTGGTACAAGCGTCATTATTAGGACGCACTGTGTTCTTCTTAGGCTCCAATCCCCTATTTTCAGGCTCCAGAACCTCCACTTGGGATCCAAACCCTTCTTCTGATTGCCTAAATCCTCGGTTTTCAGGACCAGGGTGCTTCTTTTAAGTCACCAAGTGCTTTTGGTCAGGGCCCTCACACCCGCTTCTGGATCCAAAGCTAGCTTTTTCTTGCTTACAGCCACACTCATGTGGACCAGGCTGCCATTTTTAGGGCACAATGCCCTAGTTTTAGGGTCCACACTTTCATTGGAAGGTGCAAAGCGGCCTTTTAGATGGCGAGGCCTTATCTGAGAGGAACACCCCTTCTTTTCAAATTCCCAAATCCTCATGTTAGGAGCCGAGGCCTGAATTTTCGGGTCCAAAGCCTTCTTTGCACGTGCAAACCCCAATTTGGAGGCAACAAATCATCACTTTGGGATCCAGAGGAAGGTGGGCCATGCTGCCCTGTCACAGCGACAGCCTGCTGCAGCGCCTGTCTGTGACCAGGCCACACAGGACACCTCGGTTTTGACAAGGCGCCCTCCACAGTGCAGTGCAGCCAGCGGAGATGCAACTGTCTTTTTATCGCCTACACCCTCCGTTTTTGGACCCAGGCTCTCATTTTTAGGGCCCAAAGCTTTCTTTTTAGGCCTCAGCGTCACATAATAGAGCAGAAAGCCTCTTCCTTGGGCTCGAAAGCCTTGTTTGAAAGGATGAACCCTCCTTTTTAGTAGCTTTTTCTTCCTTACACGTCAATCTTACAGAGCAGACTGCCATTCTCAAGGAAAAAATCCTTATTTTTAGGGTCCACAATTTTATTATAGGATGCAACGCGGCATTCTTAGATGGAGAGGCCTTCTTTGAGGGGAACACCCCTGCTTTCAAATTCCCAAATCCTCATGCTAGGAGACGAGGCCTGAATTTTAGGGTCCAAAGCCTTCTTTTTCGAGTCCAAACACCCATCTGGAAGGAATAAAACATCACTTCAGGATCCAGACCCTGAGCTGCAGAGTCCAAAGGCCCAGGTTTCAGCTCCAAAGCCTGACTTGGAGGTACAAGCTCCCCTTCACAGCCCTCACTCTTTACCCCCGACCACCCTCGGGTCTTTCACTGGTACAAGCGTCATTATTAGGACGCACTGTGTTCTTCTTAGGCTCCAATCCCCTATTTTCAGGCTCCAGAACCTCCACTTGGGATCCAAACCCTTCTTCTGATTGCCTAAATCCTCGGTTTTCAGGACCAGGGTGCTTCTTTTAAGTCACCAAGTGCTTTTGGTCAGGGCCCTCACACCCGCTTCTGGATCCAAAGCTAGCTTTTTCTTGCTTACAGCCACACTCATGTGGACCAGGCTGCCATTTTTAGGGCACAATGCCCTAGTTTTAGGGTCCACACTTTCATTGGAAGGTGCAAAGCGGCCTTTTAGATGGCGAGGCCTTATCTGAGAGGAACAGCCCTTCTTTTCAAATTCCCAAATCCTCATGTTAGGAGCCGAGGCCTGAATTTTCGGGTCCAAAGCCTTCTTTGCAGGTGCAAACCCCAATTTGGAGGCAACAAATCATCACTTTGGGATCCAGAGGAAGGTGGGCCATGCTGCCCTGTCACAGCGACAGCCTGCTGCAGCGCCTGTCTGTGACCAGGCCACACAGGACACCTCGGTTTTGACAAGGCGCCCTCCACAGTGCAGTGCAGCCAGCGGAGATGCAACTGTCTTTTTATCGCCTACACCCTCCGTTTTTGGACCCAGGCTCTCATTTTTAGGGCCCAAAGCTTTCTTTTTAGGCCTCAGCGTCACATAATAGAGCAGAAAGCCTCTTCCTTGGGCTCGAAAGCCTTGTTTGAAAGGATGAACCCTCCTTTTTAGTAGCTTTTTCTTCCTTACACGTCAATCTTACAGAGCAGACTGCCATTCTCAAGGAAAAAATCCTTATTTTTAGGGTCCACAATTTTATTATAGGATGCAACGCGGCATTCTTAGATGGCGAGGCCTTCTTTGAGAGGAACACCCCTGCTTTCAAATTCCCAAATCCTCATGCTAGGAGACGAGGCCTGAATTTTAGGGTCCAAAGCCTTCTTTTTCGAGTCCAAACACCCATCTGGAAGGAATAAAACATCACTTCAGGATCCAGACCCTGAGCTGCAGAGTCCAAAGGCCCAGGTTTCAGCTCCAAAGCCTGACTTGGAGGTACAAGCTCCCCTTCACAGCCCTCACTCTTTACCCCCGACCACCCTCGGGTCTTTCACCGGTACAAGCGTCATTATTAGGACCCACTGTGTTCTTCTTAGGCTCCAATCCCCTATTTTCAGGCTCCAGAACCTCCACTTGGGATCCAAACCCTTCTTCTGATTGCCTAAATCCTCGGTTTTCAGGACCAGGGTGCTTCTTTTAAGTCACCAAGTGCTTTTGGTCAGGGCCCTCACACCCGCTTCTGGATCCAAAGCTAGCTTTTTCTTGCTTACAGCCACACTCATGTGAACCAGGCTGCCATTTTTAGGGCACAATGCCCTAGTTTTAGGGTCCACACTTTCATTGGAAGGTGCAAAGCGGCCTTTTAGATGGTGAGGCCCTATTAGAGAGGAACAGCCCTTGTTTTCAAATTCCCAAATCCTCATGTTAGGAGCCGAGGCCTGAATTTTCGGGTCCAAAGCCTTCTTTGCAGGTGCAAACCCCAATTTGGAGGCAACAAATCATCACTTTGGGATCCAGAGGAAGGTGGGCCATGCTGCCCTGTCACAGCGACAGCCTGCTGCAGCGCCTGTCTGTGACCAGGCCACACAGGACACCTCGGTTTTGACAAGGCGCCCTCCACAGTGCAGTGCAGCCAGCGGAGATGCAACTGTCTTTTTATCGCCTACACCCTCCGTTTTTGGACCCAGGCTCTCATTTTTAGGGCCCAAAGCTTTCTTTTTAGGCCTCAGCGTCACATAATAGAGCAGAAAGCCTCTTCCTTGGGCTCGAAAGCCTTGTTTGAAAGGATGAACCCTCCTTTTTAGTAGCTTTTTCTTCCTTACACGTCAATCTTACAGAGCAGACTGCCATTCTCAAGGAAAAAATCCTTATTTTTAGGGTCCACAATTTTATTATAGGATGCAACGCGGCATTCTTAGATGGAGAGGCCTTCTTTGAGGGGAACACCCCTGCTTTCAAATTCCCAAATCCTCATGCTAGGAGACGAGGCCTGAATTTTAGGGTCCAAAGCCTTCTTTTTCGAGTCCAAACACCCATCTGGAAGGAATAAAACATCACTTCAGGATCCAGACCCTGAGCTGCAGAGTCCAAAGGCCCAGGTTTCAGCTCCAAAGCCTGACTTGGAGGTACAAGCTCCCCTTCACAGCCCTCACTCTTTACCCCCGACCACCCTCGGGTCTTTCACCGGTACAAGCGTCATTATTAGGACGCACTGTGTTCTTCTTAGGCTCCAATCCTCTATTTTCAGGCTCCAGGACCTCCACTTGGGATCCAAACCCTTCTTCTGATTGCCTAAATCCTCGGTTTTCAGGACCAGGGTGCTTCTTTTAAGTCACCAAGTGCTTTTGGTCAGGGCCCTCACACCCGCTTCTGGATCCAAAGCTAGCTTTTTCTTGCTTACAGCCACACTCATGTGGACCAGGCTGCCATTTTTAGGGCACAATGCCCTAGTTTTAGGGTCCACACTTTCATTGGAAGGTGCAAAGCGGCCTTTTAGATGGCGAGGCCTTATCTGAGAGGAACAGCCCTTGTTTTCAAATTCCCAAATCCTCATGTTAGGAGCCGAGGCCTGAATTTTCGGGTCCAAAGCCTTCTTTGCAGGTGCAAACCCCAATTTGGAGGCAACAAATCATCACTTTGGGATCCAGAGGAAGGTGGGCCATGCTGCCCTGTCACAGCGACAGCCTGCTGCAGCGCCTGTCTGTGACCAGGCCACACAGGACACCTCGGTTTTGACAAGGCGCCCTCCACAGTGCAGTGCAGCCAGCGGAGATGCAACTGTCTTTTTATCGCCTACACCCTCCGTTTTTGGACCCAGGCTCTCATTTTTAGGGCCCAAAGCTTTCTTTTTAGGCCTCAGCGTCACATAATAGAGCAGAAAGCCTCTTCCTTGGGCTCGAAAGCCTTGTTTGAAAGGATGAACCCTCCTTTTTAGTAGCTTTTTCTTCCTTACACGTCAATCTTACAGAGCAGACTGCCATTCTCAAGGAAAAAATCCTTATTTTTAGGGTCCACAATTTTATTATAGGATGCAACGCGGCATTCTTAGATGGAGAGGCCTTCTTTGAGGGGAACACCCCTGCTTTCAAATTCCCAAATCCTCATGCTAGGAGACGAGGCCTGAATTTTAGGGTCCAAAGCCTTCTTTTTCGAGTCCAAACACCCATCTGGAAGGAATAAAACATCACTTCAGGATCCAGACCCTGAGCTGCAGAGTCCAAAGGCCCAGGTTTCAGCTCCAAAGCCTGACTTGGAGGTACAAGCTCCCCTTCACAGCCCTCACTCTTTACCCCCGACCACCCTCGGGTCTTTCACTGGTACAAGCGTCATTATTAGGACCCACTGTGTTCTTCTTAGGCTCCAATCCCCTATTTTCAGGCTCCAGAACCTCCACTTGGGATCCAAACCCTTCTTCTGATTGCCTAAATCCTCGGTTTTCAGGACCAGGGTGCTTCTTTTAAGTCACCAAGTGCTTTTGGTCAGGGCCCTCACACCCGCTTCTGGATCCAAAGCTAGCTTTTTCTTGCTTACAGCCACACTCATGTGGACCAGGCTGCCATTTTTAGGGCACAATGCCCTAGTTTTAGGGTCCACACTTTCATTGGAAGGTGCAAAGCGGCCTTTTAGATGGTGAGGCCCTATTAGAGAGGAACAGCCCTTGTTTTCAAATTCCCAAATCCTCATGTTAGGAGCCGAGGCCTGAATTTTCGGGTCCAAAGCCTTCTTTGCAGGTCCAAACCCCAATTTGGAGGCAACAAATCATCACTTTGGGATCCAGAGGAAGGTGGGCCATGCTGCCCTGTCACAGCGACAGCCTGCTGCAGCGCCTGTCTGTGACCAGGCCACACAGGACACCTCGGTTTTGACAAGGCGCCCTCCACAGTGCAGTGCAGCCAGCGGAGATGCAACCGTCTTTTTATCGCCTACACCCTCCGTTTTTGGACCCAGGCTCTCATTTTTAGGGTCCAAAGCATTCTTTTTAGGCCTCAGCGTCACATAATAGAGCAGAAAGCCTCTTCCTTGGGCTCGAAAGCCTTGTTTGAAAGGATAAACCCTCCTTTTTACTGGCTTTTTCTTGTTTACAGCCACACTCATATGGACCAGGCTGCCATTTTTAGGGCACAATGCCCCAGTTTTAGGGGCCACACTTTCATTGGAAGGTGCAAAGCGGCCTTCTCAGACGGTCAGGCCCTATTAGAGGGGAACACCCCTGCTTTCAAATTCCCAAATCCTCATGCTAGGAGACGAGGCCTGAATTTCAGGGTCCAAAGGCTCATCCTGAGAGCCCAAAGCCTCTTTTTTAGTGCCCAGAGCCTTCTCTTTGGGACCCAAACCCTCAGTTTGGGGTACAAAGGCTCATTCTCAAGGCACCCTCCACAGCGCAGTGCAGCCAGCGGAGGCGCACTGGAACTGGCCACACGCAACGGATGGAGGAGAGCCTGGTGGTGGGGACAGACCACAGGTCCTGGAAACACTGCTGGAGCACTGACCTCTTTCAGGCCCAGGTAAGTGAGCCTCCTACAACTGGCAGTTGCCGTGAGACTTTTACCCCAAAATACATGCAAGAGATGTAGTGTAGCTCCGCACTCCTTTATTTATGGACGTCCACATACGTGGAGAGGTGTGTGTGAGAAACAAGGTGCTTGTGGCAGAGGTGGCTGCGCAGTGCTTGGCGGGCTTGGTGGATAGGGAAGTTTTCCAGACACGATGGCGCTGAGTACGTCGCCAAGGTGCTAGCCTTGTTATCCAAGCACGGCTCCAGGCAAACCAGGTTGTGAAGTATCAGGGCTTTGGGATTAAATTTTATTTTATTTTATTTTTTTTTTTTTTTTTCAGGGGGGTGAGGTGCGAAGCTGCAGACACTCTATAGGAAGGAATTTCCCAGCTGGGCAGAAGCCTCCCAGCTGCCAGCCATCCAGGGCCTGGCTGCCGAGCAGGGCAGAAGAAGAATGGCAGACAGGGCTTTCCACATCACGCTGCCCAGCCATGCCAGAACCTGCCCCCAGAACACCAGCTGGGACTTGCCCGTAGCGCTGCTCAGGCCCCCGGAGCTCTGCGGGAAGTGGGAGCTGGGGCTGGAGGAGATCCTGCAGCCGCACAGCTGGAACACCAGCAAGGACACCACCTTTGAAGCAGCGCTGCGGGGCACAGCAGGGCCCTGGGCTCTTCTCCGTCCTTCTACGTGCTGGTGGCATGCCCGGACCAGCTCACGAACCCCATGAACAACAGGGCTTCAGCCGTCGCCTCTCCAGCAGCGAGCCTGGACCAAGACCCCCGCATAAGGGAGACAAAGCTCGAAAGATAGGAAAAGCTATACCCTTTTTCTGTGACTGGGGATCCAGCACCTAGTTTGGGGGCTGCTGCTCAGAAATTTCCCTGTGTGGCAGACCTCGCTGCAGGGCTGAACGTACCCATCCAACCAGCAGGGCTCAGGACTTGTTGATGCTCTAAGGAAAAGCCTGAGGAGACAGAGAGCTGTGTCACCAGCCCACGGGGCGCCGCACAACAGGCTGGCCAGGACAAGGAGACAAAGAACAGCCAGCCAAACAGTGCGAAAGAAGCAGAAAACCTCGCAGAAGAGGTTCTGCCTCTGTTCTGCCGCTGGGTAAGGAAGCGGATCTGAAAAGGGACAGCCTCGTTCGCAGCTGCTCGGAAGAGAGCCCCAGCTCCTGTCTGGAATTGTCTGGTGTCCCCAAGGCCGCCAGCACTGGGAAAAGCCTGTTTATCGCGGTGCCTCCCCTTTCCTGGTCTCGCAGAGTCCGCACCTCGGGACTTTTTCTGGACTGGGAATGGGGAAGATGTCATCGGTCTGAAGAGCAGAGCTATGGGGTCCGGCCTTGGAGCCGGTGAGGCCATGGGTCCCGCTTTGCTGCAGCTTCTCCACCTACAGCCCATCAACGAGGGCGACGCAGGAGGTGTCTTTGATGTCACCTTGACGCCCTGGCCGCCCTTGTATTCATCTTTCATGGCAAGGGTTTGGTAGCAGGAGGGCAGGAGCTGCCACCTGTGCGGGACCCCCGCTGCAGCAGTGTGCTCCTGAAGGATGGACCCCATGGCACGGACCCATGCTGCAGCAGCTCTGCAAGTCCTGCAGCCCGTGGGCAGCCCACGCAGGACCACTTTGGGAAGGCCTGCAATGGCATGGGAGGGACCGCATGCTGGAGCAGGGCAAGAGAGCGGCCGGGAAGGAGCATTCGGGACTGAGCCCGTTCCCCCGCAGAGCTCGGGGCAGGCGGCAGAAGAGGCTGGAGCGGGCGGAAAGGTGTCCGCAGGTTGCTTGTAGCTTCTCGCTGCTCTGGGCAGTTAGCGCGAGGCGAAGCACGGCCCGGACACTGGCGACTCGGGTGCAGAGCTTTATTCTGAGAAGGCATGCCGCTCGGCAAAGCTGCCGGACGGCTGCCAGTCCTCACCCCCCCGCTGCCCCGCACGCCGGGGGGGCCGCCCCCAGCCCTCGTAGGAGGGCCGGGACGGTGGTGGGGGACGGGGGGGTGGTGGGGGACGGGGGGGTGGTGTCCATGGCGGCTGCGGGGGCTGGAGGGTGCTGGGCTGGTCGCGCTGCAGCCAGCTGGCCGGGGGCGGGCGGGTGCGCTGTACTCGTCCGGGCACGGGTGGCGGCCGCTGGCGCTGGGCCCGTCTCGGTGCCCGGGCTTCCGAGGCTGCGGAGAGGCGCCTGCGGAGAGAGGAGGCTGGGCAGCACCCGGCGGCCGCGCCGCAGCACCTCACCGGCGGTGCTGCAAGGCCAGCGGCAGCCGGCCGACGGGGAGCTGGGGCAAGAGACGGCCACTCACTGCTGTCTTCTCCTGCGCAGCCGGATGACCCCGCAGCACAGAAGCATGACGAAGAGCAGGGAGCCCAAGATTGCCGCCGTGCTCACGAGGCAGTGCTTGCGCACGGCGGCACCGTCCGAGGCACTCGCGGTCCTCTCGCCAGCCGCACCTGGAGGAACAGCTCGGGGCCTTAGCGCGTGCTTGCGCTGCTGGGCAGCCTGCGGGAGCTCTGGCAGTGCCGAGATGTCTGCTCTCCCGCTGCCAGCCTCTCAGTGAAGAAGCTGCCTTGCTTTCAGCAGAAGGCACCGCCGCCATGCTCCCAGCTCCCAGCACGCGGCTCCCGCTTACGGCCTGCTCAGTACCTGGATTCTCTCGAAAAAACTGAAACACCCCGGTGTGGCGGGCTTCTCCGGGCTCCGAGAGCACTGCCAAGAATCAGAGAAAGGGAAAGCCTCAGCGCGGCTTAGGCACAGAGGATGCAGAAGGACGGAGAGGCTCCCTCTGGGCCCGTGCCCCATCTGCGAGTCCGTGCAGCCCCCTGGGCCGCAGGTCGCAGGAGGGGTCCCACTCGGTGCTGCGGTGCTGCTTTGGGCCCCTGGGGACTTTGGCAAGCTGCGGGACTCAGGTGCTGCGGGAGGTACGCTCCATTAAGGGTCACGGGCCCCGTCAGTCACCTGCTGAAGGCGCTTCAGATGCCTCTTTCCCCCAAGGGAAAAGTGCCGAAGCCCCTGGGAACTGGCTGCGGTGGGAGGCAGGCAATCCCTAACCACAGGCACGGAGGCCCGCGAGCATCTCTGTCTGGCACACTGCTGGCGCTGAGCTCCGCACGCCAGAGACCACAGCCCTCCTCCAGAGCGGTTCCAGGCTCCTTTGGCAGCACCTGCTCTGTGCTAACCGTGCCAGCGGACGGCAGTTACCTGGCGGGACGGTCGCTTGCGCTGCCTCTGTCGCTCCCTCAGAGCCTGGCAGCGTGTTTCCCCTCGGAAACGCCTCCTGCTTCACAGCCTCTCCGTCCGCCCCTTTAGAAAGAAAGCGGCACAGTTGGATGGGGAGCGACCGTTCCTCAGCAGGAACGGGCTATCTTCAGGAGGCGATGCTTCTCAACATGCACACAGGTGGCTTTGCAACAAAGCCTAGGCTTTTGGGGGTGCTCCTAGTCGCTAGTCCAACCAACCGATCACCCCGGGAGATCACCGCGAGGCTCCGACTGGGGCCTTCCTGCCGTGCAGGCTACGGCGTGTCCGGGGCTGTACCCAGCCCCTCAGGCTTCCACGTGCAACACACCCACCCTGTGCTCCCTCCAGTTCCTTCAGGATTTCCTTCAGGATTTCCGAGGTC
Source organism: Anser anser (assembly GCF_964211835.1). NCBI lineage: Eukaryota > Metazoa > Chordata > Aves > Anseriformes > Anatidae > Anser > Anser anser. The sequence continues at coordinate 8,247,870 of NC_139733.1, forward strand.
CTCTGGGAACTTTTGCCTCTTTTAGCTTGACGCATCGCTCTTCGAGGACCTAAGCAGAAAGGAGGACGTTAAATTCCGTGTGAATAAAGCACTGAAAAGCAGGCTCCGAAGGTGCAGAGTGAGCACACCAGAGACACCGGGCTGACGTTTGGGCTTGGAGCCGGCAGCTCTCAACGCAACTAAAAGGCCCTACCCGTGTGACCTCCCTGCAGCTCGGCGCCGGGACCCAGCGGGGAAGCTGGATAGCCATCGCCTACAGCCACGCCTGCAAACAAACACAGAGCAGAGCAGCTCCCACCAAACGGGGCAGGATGCTTCTTCCCATCGCACAGCAGTGAATGCAGTTCCAACAGGGGACTGCTGCATGGCCCTCGGCTCTCCCTCCCGCCCCGGAGCCTCTTGCAAACAGTCACCAGGGGCCTGCAGTGCCACCGTGCTGGGACAAAACTAACCATGCGTGCAGCTGCCCAGAGAAGGGCCTCCCCAGAGCTCACCCCAGGCTCTAAACTCAACCCCAACGTGCCCGCTGGCTCTGCAGCACGGGGGCGGAGCGGCTGGCAAAGACAGCCTGGCAAGGCAAAGCGCCCCAGGCGTGTCACCGAGCCTGACCCCTTCCCTCTCTGCTCTCCTGCATGTCTGAGGCCAAGGAAGGCTGAAGGTCCATTTCACGCGGACAGCAACCAAAGCGGTAAATGCTCACTCCTCCCAGTGACTTACTTGTGGGATCGCCCTGGGGCACGGGGACAGGACCATGCTCAGACGTCACGTAGCCATCACCTACGGGCACAGAGCAAAAACGTTCCCACTGCGCGCTGTGACCTCCTTCTTCCCCAGTGCCCTGCAGTGACGGAGGGGCCGGGGCACGGCACAGGGCCCAGGAGCAGGGCAAGATTCCCGAGGCTGCAGCAGGGCCTGGGGACCTCCTGGCTGGTGCCGGCAGCTTTCAAAACTCTGCCTGCAGGCCACGTGCGGCACCCCTCCGGGGCCGGGCGGACAAATGCACAGAGGCCTGCCGGTGCTTCCTTACCAGGACATTCCTAACAGACGCACGGGAAGCCCACGCTAAAGCATGGGGGAAAAACAATCATCCCCGCTTCTTGTGGAGAAGAGCCCACTGGCCAGGGAGAGGCTGCAGCACTGCTCAGCTAGCGCAGAAAGCCACTAACAAACCCCAAGGAAATGAAGATCGACATCGACGTACCTGTGGGGTGCCACCCAGTCTCAGGAGCAGGATTCCACGGGGCAGCTGGAACAGCACGGCCTGCGGGCACAAAGGGGGTCCAGGACAGGTGAGGAGGGCTTCCACTGCGTGCTGCAACCAGTTCTGCCCTCGGGAAGCCCCCCCAGTGAGCGGACAACCCCTCGGAAGGCCTTCAGGGGATCTCCAGTCGCACGTGGACCAGTGATCACAAAGCAAATGCTGCTTCTTTCGAGGCAAGGGACGGTGACAACTTACCGCTGGGATGCCCCTGAAGCTCCACTCCAGGATCCAGCTGAGGAGCTGGGTAAGCGCTGCCACGCGCATCGTCACCTGGAAGCAACCAGAGAGAAGACACATTCCCGTTGCCCGCTGTGCCCCTGAGCACCCTGCAGTGACGGAGGGGCCGGGGCATGGTGCGGGACCCAGGCACGGGGCGAGACTCCTGAGGCTGCGGCGGGGCTCAGGGACCTCCCGGCCGGCCCCCGCCAGCTTTCGGGACGCAGGCTGAAGGCCACGCGCAGCACCCCTCGAGGGCCAGGCGGACAAACGTAGGGGAAGGCCGGACCCGGGGCAGCGCGGCGCGTGGCTCGGCTCACAGGGGCCCCGGGGGGGCTCAGCCCAGGCTTCAGCCCCCAGCCCCTCCGGCGACTCGCCCGGCTACGGCCCTGCCGCTGCCCCCGGCGCTGGCACCCACCTGCTGCCAGCGCTCGCCTTGGCATAGCCCAGGCATCCCGGGCACACAGGCCTGCCAGCACGAGGAGGAGGAGGAGGAGGCGGGTGGGGGCCGCAGCCCCCCACATCCGCCCCATGCTGCCACCGCCGCGTGAGTGCCGCCCGTTGGGGCCGGCGCAGAGAGGTGCCCGTGGCCTGGCACAGCGTCACAGCGCGGCGCTGTGACCTCATGGCCGCGCCCTGCTGGCACAGGGGCTGCATGCATGGGGCTGGGGCCGCGTGGCATCAGCGCTCGGGGCGCAGGGCAAGCAGAGCAAGCGTGTGCAGACGGGGTGCTGGGGAGAGCGCTGCTGTGCCGTCGCTGCCCCCGGCACTGCCAGCTTGGAAGGGACCCTCAGAGGGCACCTGGCCACCCCCTGCCGCAGGCAGGGACAGCTGCCCCGGCCCCAGGGGGCTTGCAACTCCGTCCAGCCCGGCCTGGGACACTGACAGGGCACCATCCCTGACACAGCCCCTTCCCGACTGACATCAGCACCCAGCTTGTGACTGAAGCACCAAACCAGGCTGAGCCTGGCCCCTACAGACCCAAATAGTGCTGGGGTGTCCCTGTCCTTGGGCGGGCTCATCGCTGCCTGCCTTCCCAGCACAGCCCCAGCTCTGTGTGCCGAGGGCATTTGGGGCTGGAGGTTGCCAGCAGGGTTTGGCAAATGCCCACCATGTGCCCGGAGGAAGGATCTGCCCCCTCTGACTCTGGCCAGCAGCGAGCGTCCTTTTGGGATGCTGCCAGGCTGCACGACGACAGCCAGGCGCTGTAGCACTGGGGACAGAGTCTCGAAGTGGGTTCCCTCCAGAGGCCAGCTCTTCTGAACCAGAGCGGCCGAGAGCAGTTTCCCCCAGCAGCTCTTCAGCCCCACGAGGCCCCATTTGAGCCAGCAAACCTGTGACCAGCTGCCAGCAGGGCCTTTGGGATGCTCCGGGCACACAGAAAAGACCCTTTCTGAGGAATCAAAGCCTCATTTTTAGGGCCAAATGTCTCATTTTCACCCCGTAACCCCTTCACTTCAGGGCTAAGAGCATCTTTTGTGGATCCAAAACCTTTTTATCACCTTTTCTTTGCACCTGAAAAGCATACAGGTATGGCACCAAGGCTCCTCTTTACAGACCACAGCCTTGTCCTTAAGCACCCAGCTTTCAGGACATTTTCAGGGCAAGAGAGCCTATACTTGGGATCCAAAGCCAACTTTTTATCACCTACACCCTCCAGTTTTGGACCCAGGCTCTCATTTTTAGGGCCCAAAGCATTCTTTTTAGGCCTCAGCGTCACATAATAGAGCAGAAAGCCTCTTCCTTGGGCTCCAAAGCCTTGATTGAAAGGATAAACCCTCCTTTTTACTGCCTTTTTCTTGCTTACAAATCTATCTTACGGACCAGGCTGCCATTTTCAAGGAACAAATCCCTATTTGTAGGGTCCATAATTTTATTATAAGATTCAACGCGGCCTTCTTAGATGTCAAAGTCTTATTTGACAGGAACTTCTCTGCTTTCAAATTCCCAAATCCTCATGCTAGGAGACGAGGCCTGAATTTTAGGGTCCAAAGCCTCCTTTGCGGGTCCAAACACCCATTCCGAAGGAACAAAGCATCACTTCAGGATCCAGAAAGAAGAGGGCAGGCCACACTGTCTTTCATTTTTACGCCCCAGTGTAACATGCTAAGGCAAAAGCCTCTTCTTGGGCTCAAAAGCCTTGTTTGAAAGGATAAACCCTCCTTTTTACTGGCTTTTTCTTGCTTACAGCCACACTCATATGGACCAGGCTGCCATTTTTAGGGCACAATGCCCTAGTTTTACGGTCCACACTTTCATTGGAAGGTGCAAAGCGGCTTTCTTAGACGGTCTGGCCCTATTAGAGGGGAACACCCCTGCTTTCAAATTCCCAAATCCTCATGCTAGGAGACGAGGCCTGAATTTTTGGGTCCAAAGCCTCCTTTTCGGGTCCAGACATCCATTTCGAAGGAACAAAACATCACTTCAGGATCCAGACCCTGAGCTGCAGAGTCCAAAGGCCCAGGTTTCAGCTCCAAAGCCTGACTTGGAGGTACAAGCTCCCCTTCACTGCCCTCACCCTTTACCCCCGACCACCCTCGGGTCTTTCACCGGTACAAGCGTCATTATTAGGACCCACTGTGTTCTTCTTAGGCTCCAATCCCCTATTTTCAGGCTCCGGAACCTCCACTTGGGATCCAAACCCTTCTTCTGATTGCCTAAATCCTCGATTTTCAGGACCAGGGTGCTTCTTTTAAGTCACCAAGTGCTTTTGGTCAGGGCCCTCACACCCGCTTCTGGATCCAAAGCTAGCTTTTTCTTGCTTACAGCCACACTCATATGGACCAGGCTGCCATTTTTAGGGCACAATGCCCTAGTTTTAGGGTCCACACTTTCATTGGAAGGTGCAAAGCGGCCTTTTAGATGGCGAGGCCTTATCTGAGAGGAACACCCCTTCTTTTCATATTCCCAAATCCTCATGCTAGGAGACGAGGCCTGAATTTTAGGGTCCAAAGCCTCCTTTTCAGGTCCAAACACCCATCTGGAGGGAACAAAGCATCATTTTTTGATCCAGACAGAGGAGGGCGGGCCACGCTGCCCTGTCATTTTTAGGCCCCAGCGTCACATATTAGGGCAGAAAGCCTCTTCCTTGGGCTCGAAAGCCCTGTTTGAGAGGATAAACCCTCCTTTTTAGTAGCTTTTTCTTGCTTACAAGTCAATCTTAAGGAGCAGGCTGCCATTCTCAAGGAACAAATCCCTATTTTTAGGGCCCACAATTTTATTATAATTTTAGTATTCCCACGCCAGGGCCCAGGGAGCGTCTCCGGATCCGGGAGCAGGGCCTCTGGGGCGGGTCCCGTCCCAACGGACACAACGGACCTGGTTCCGTGCAGCTGCGACTGCTTGGAGTGCTTTCCGGTGCTCCAGGTGCGAAGCAAAGGCACAAACCGCGGGCACCTTGCCACAGAAACCCAGCGCAGGAGCCAGGGCTGAGGAGCAGGTGGGTCAGCGCTGCCAGGGCTGCGCAGCGGGGCCGGCCCCAAGGGGCCTCGTTCGGCAGTGGGGCTGGGGGCAGCCCCGGGCAGGGGGACCTCCCTCCAGTGCAGGGGATGGCGTCTGCAGGCCCCTGGGGACAGGACCCCCGCGGGGCTCTGGGGCCGCCCGCCCGAGGGCAAGAGGAGGGGGCCTGGGTGGGGGCCTGGGGCTGGCGGCAGCGGTGGCACTCTGTGGCATCCCTACCCCGCGACAGGAGCGGGAGCCACATTCACTCCTGGGCACTCCCTGCAGGATGTCGGGGATCCCCCCCTGCTCCCCGCGAGCGGCCTGGCTGGAGGAGGCTGGGGCCTCCCCGGCCTCCAGGCCCTGGCCGCAGCCCTATGAGGAGAGTGAGGTGCAGCCACTGCAGGCGCCCTCTGGCTCAGGCGTGGGCCCTTCTGCCTCGGCCGCGCCGCGGCAGGAGGAAGAGGACGCCCTGAGCTTCATCCGCGCTTGCTGCAGCCGCAGACCCAAGGTACCGCTCGCCCTTTGTGCTGCGGCTGCTGGCCTCCTCCGGGCAGCCCCTGCCCTGGCTGTGCCCGCAGGGAGACTGCTGGGCTCCCCTGACCCGCTCGCTTGTCTCTCCCCTCCGCGGCTCAGCGAGAGGCACAGAAGCTGAGGTTTCTGGCCTCCGTCTGCGACGCCTGCAAAGCCGCCGTCGCGGACCACACCACCTGGGACGCGGTGTATTTCTGCCAGCTGGAGGTGGCGCAGAGAATCAAGGTGAGGGGACGCCCTGCCCCGCGGGGAGCACCCTCTGGCTGGGTGCTGGGCACGGCCCTTCCCGCTGCAGGGCTGCGGGGGCCGCCGGGGAGCCCCAGGAGCCGGGAGGTGGCTCTGGTGGGGGCGCTGGGATGGGGCAGCCCTGCAGGCCAGCCCCTGTAGCCGCTCGCTGGCCGGGGGACACTGCCCTGTGCCCTCGCGCTGTGCCCTCCAGGCGCTGCTGCAGGAGGAGCCCACCGATCGCCTGGACACGGCGGTGCGGCAGAAAGCCATGCTCGCCATCGCCGCCATGAGGTACCTGGGCCAGCGCGGGCTTGGCCGCCACGGTGGCCCCGGTCCCGGCCAGGGGCCCCGAGTGGGGCACAGGGTGCCGCACAAGGGGCGTTCCACACCTCTCCCCTCCTCCCCTTGCAGCAGAGCGGGGCTGCTGCCGCAGGACAGGACGAACGGCCTCCTGCGCGCCTGCCTCTGCAGCGTCTTCCACCTCCCTGGCCACGAGGACACGAGAGACACGGACACGTCTCTCTACTTCAAGGTATGCACGGGCTGGGCGCTTGGGACACCACTGCTCCCTGTTCGGGTGCCCCAACCCCTGTCCTCCTTGCAGACCATGGAAGCCCTGGACAGCCTGCTGCAGGTGCTGGTGGGCAGCGCCGGCGCCTCCGGCCTCCTGGAGCTGCAGAACATCTTGAACATCTACACCCTCCAGTTTTGGACCCAGGCTCTCATTTTTAGGGCCCAAAGCATTCTTTTTAGGCCTCAGCGTCACATAATAGAGCAGAAAGCCTCTTCCTTGGGCTCGAAAGCCTTGTTTGAAAGGATAAACCCTCCTTTTTACTGGCTTTTTCTTGTTTACAGCCACACTCATATGGACCAGGCTGCCATTTTTAGGGCACAATGCCCCAGTTTTAGGGGCCACACTTTCATTGGAAGGTGCAAAGCGGCCTTCTCAGACGGTCAGGCCCTATTAGAGGGGAACACCCCTGCTTTCAAATTCCCAAATCCTCATGCTAGGAGACGAGGCCTGAATTTCAGGGTCCAAAGGCTCATCCTGAGAGCCCAAAGCCTCTTTTTTAGTGCCCAGAGCCTTCTCTTTGGGACCCAAACCCTCAGTTTGGGGTACAAAGGCTCATTCTCAAGGCACCCTCCACAGCGCAGTGCAGCCAGCGGAGGCGCACTGGAACTGGCCACACGCAACGGATGGAGGAGAGCCTGGTGGTGGGGACAGACCACAGGTCCTGGAAACACTGCTGGAGCACTGACCTCTTTCAGGCCCAGGTAAGTGAGCCTCCTACAACTGGCAGTTGCCGTGAGACTTTTACCCCAAAATACATGCAAGAGATGTAGTGTAGCTCCGCACTCCTTTATTTATGGACGTCCACATACGTGGAGAGGTGTGTGTGAGAAACAAGGTGCTTGTGGCAGAGGTGGCTGCGCAGTGCTTGGCGGGCTTGGTGGATAGGGAAGTTTTCCAGACACGATGGCGCTGAGTACGTCGCCAAGGTGCTAGCCTTGTTATCCAAGCACGGCTCCAGGCAAACCAGGTTGTGAAGTATCAGGGCTTTGGGATTAAATTTTATTTTATTTTATTTTATTTTTTTTTTTTCAGGGGGGTGAGGTGCGAAGCTGCAGACACTCTATAGGAAGGAATTTCCCAGCTGGGCAGAAGCCTCCCAGCTGCCAGCCATCCAGGGCCTGGCTGCCGAGCAGGGCAGAAGAAGAATGGCAGACAGGGCTTTCCACATCACGCTGCCCAGCCATGCCAGAACCTGCCCCCAGAACACCAGCTGGGACTTGCCCGTAGCGCTGCTCAGGCCCCCGGAGCTCTGCGGGAAGTGGGAGCTGGGGCTGGAGGAGATCCTGCAGCCGCACAGCTGGAACACCAGCAAGGACACCACCTTTGAAGCAGCGCTGCGGGGCACAGCAGGGCCCTGGGCTCTTCTCCGTCCTTCTACGTGCTGGTGGCATGCCCGGACCAGCTCACGAACCCCATGAACAACAGGGCTTCAGCCGTCGCCTCTCCAGCAGCGAGCCTGGACCAAGACCCCCGCATAAGGGAGACAAAGCTCGAAAGATAGGAAAAGCTATACCCTTTTTCTGTGACTGGGGATCCAGCACCTAGTTTGGGGGCTGCTGCTCAGAAATTTCCCTGTGTGGCAGACCTCGCTGCAGGGCTGAACGTACCCATCCAACCAGCAGGGCTCAGGACTTGTTGATGCTCTAAGGAAAAGCCTGAGGAGACAGAGAGCTGTGTCACCAGCCCACGGGGCGCCGCACAACAGGCTGGCCAGGACAAGGAGACAAAGAACAGCCAGCCAAACAGTGCGAAAGAAGCAGAAAACCTCGCAGAAGAGGTTCTGCCTCTGTTCTGCCGCTGGGTAAGGAAGCGGATCTGAAAAGGGACAGCCTCGTTCGCAGCTGCTCGGAAGAGAGCCCCAGCTCCTGTCTGGAATTGTCTGGTGTCCCCAAGGCCGCCAGCACTGGGAAAAGCCTGTTTATCGCGGTGCCTCCCCTTTCCTGGTCTCGCAGAGTCCGCACCTCGGGACTTTTTCTGGACTGGGAATGGGGAAGATGTCATCGGTCTGAAGAGCAGAGCTATGGGGTCCAGCCTTGGAGCCGGTGAGGCCATGGGTCCCGCTTTGCTGCAGCTTCTCCACCTACAGCCCATCAACGAGGGCGACGCAGGAGGTGTCTTTGATGTCACCTTGACGCCCTGGCCGCCCTTGTATTCATCTTTCATGGCAAGGGTTTGGTAGCAGGAGGGCAGGAGCTGCCACCTGTGCGGGACCCCCGCTGCAGCAGTGTGCTCCTGAAGGATGGACCCCATGGCACGGACCCATGCTGCAGCAGCTCTGCAAGTCCTGCAGCCCGTGGGCAGCCCACGCAGGACCACTTTGGGAAGGCCTGCAATGGCATGGGAGGGACCGCATGCTGGAGCAGGGCAAGAGAGCGGCCGGGAAGGAGCATTCGGGACTGAGCCCGTTCCCCCGCAGAGCTCGGGGCAGGCGGCAGAAGAGGCTGGAGCGGGCGGAAAGGTGTCCGCAGGTTGCTTGTAGCTTCTCGCTGCTCTGGGCAGTTAGCGCGAGGCGAAGCACGGCCCGGACACTGGCGACTCGGGTGCAGAGCTTTATTCTGAGAAGGCATGCCGCTCGGCAAAGCTGCCGGACGGCTGCCAGTCCTCACCCCCCCGCTGCCCCGCACGCCGGGGGGGCCGCCCCCAGCCCTCGTAGGAGGGCCGGGACGGTGGTGGGGGACGGGGGGGTGGTGGGGGACGGGGGGGTGGTGTCCATGGCGGCTGCGGGGGCTGGAGGGTGCTGGGCTGGTCGCGCTGCAGCCAGCTGGCCGGGGGCGGGCGGGTGCGCTGTACTCGTCCGGGCACGGGTGGCGGCCGCTGGCGCTGGGCCCGTCTCGGTGCCCGGGCTTCCGAGGCTGCGGAGAGGCGCCTGCGGAGAGAGGAGGCTGGGCAGCACCCGGCGGCCGCGCCGCAGCACCTCACCGGCGGTGCTGCAAGGCCAGCGGCAGCCGGCCGACGGGGAGCTGGGGCAAGAGACGGCCACTCACTGCTGTCTTTTCCTGCGCAGCCGGATGACCCCGCAGCACAGAAGCATGACGAAGAGCAGGGAGCCCAAGATTGCCGCCGTGCTCACGAGGCAGTGCTTGCGCACGGCGGCACCGTCCGAGGCACTCGCGGTCCTCTCGCCAGCCGCACCTGGAGGAACAGCTCGGGGCCTTAGCGCGTGCTTGCGCTGCTGGGCAGCCTGCGGGAGCTCTGGCAGTGCCGAGATGTCTGCTCTCCCGCTGCCAGCCTCTCAGTGAAGAAGCTGCCTTGCTTTCAGCAGAAGGCACCGCCGCCATGCTCCCAGCTCCCAGCACGCGGCTCCCGCTTACGGCCTGCTCAGTACCTGGATTCTCTCGAAAAAACTGAAACACCCCGGTGTGGCGGGCTTCTCCGGGCTCCGAGAGCACTGCCAAGAATCAGAGAAAGGGAAAGCCTCAGCGCGGCTTAGGCACAGAGGATGCAGAAGGACGGAGAGGCTCCCTCTGGGCCCGTGCCCCATCTGCGAGTCCGTGCAGCCCCCTGGGCCGCAGGTCGCAGGAGGGGTCCCACTCGGTGCTGCGGTGCTGCTTTGGGCCCCTGGGGACTTTGGCAAGCTGCGGGACTCAGGTGCTGCGGGAGGTACGCTCCATTAAGGGTCACGGGCCCCGTCAGTCACCTGCTGAAGGCGCTTCAGATGCCTCTTTCCCCCAAGGGAAAAGTGCCGAAGCCCCTGGGAACTGGCTGCGGTGGGAGGCAGGCAATCCCTAACCACAGGCACGGAGGCCCGCGAGCATCTCTGTCTGGCACACTGCTGGCGCTGAGCTCCGCACGCCAGAGACCACAGCCCTCCTCCAGAGCGGTTCCAGGCTCCTTTGGCAGCACCTGCTCTGTGCTAACCGTGCCAGCGGACGGCAGTTACCTGGCGGGACGGTCGCTTGCGCTGCCTCTGTCGCTCCCTCAGAGCCTGGCAGCGTGTTTCCCCTCGGAAACGCCTCCTGCTTCACAGCCTCTCCGTCCGCCCCTTTAGAAAGAAAGCGGCACAGTTGGATGGGGAGCGACCGTTCCTCAGCAGGAACGGGCTATCTTCAGGAGGCGATGCTTCTCAACATGCACACAGGTGGCTTTGCAACAAAGCCTAGGCTTTTGGGGGTGCTCCTAGTCGCTAGTCCAACCAACCGATCACCCCGGGAGATCACCGCGAGGCTCCGACTGGGGCCTTCCTGCCGTGCAGGCTACGGCGTGTCCGGGGCTGTACCCAGCCCCTCAGGCTTCCACGTGCAACACACCCACCCTGTGCTCCCTCCAGTTCCTTCAGGATTTCCTTCAGGATTTCCGAGGTCCTCTGGGAACTTTTGCCTCTTTTAGCTTGACGCATCGCTCTTCGAGGACCTAAGCAGAAAGGAGGACGTTAAATTCCGTGTGAATAAAGCACTGAAAAGCAGGCTCCGAAGGTGCAGAGTGAGCACACCAGAGACACCGGGCTGACGTTTGGGCTTGGAGCCGGCAGCTCTCAACGCAACTAAAAGGCCCTACCCATGTGACCTCCCTGCAGCTCGGCGCCGGGACCCAGCGGGGAAGCTGGATAGCCATCGCCTACAGCCACGCCTGCAAACAAACACAGAGCAGAGCAGCTCCCACCAAACGGGGCAGGATGCTTCTTCCCATCGCACAGCAGTGAATGCAGTTCCAACAGGGGACTGCTGCATGGCCCTCGGCTCTCCCTCCCGCCCCGGAGCCTCTTGCAAACAGTCACCAGGGGCCTGCAGTGCCACCGTGCTGGGACAAAACTAACCATGCGTGCAGCTGCCCAGAGAAGGGCCTCCCCAGAGCTCACCCCAGGCTCTAAACTCAACCCCAACGTGCCCGCTGGCTCTGCAGCACGGGGGCGGAGCGGCTGGCAAAGACAGCCTGGCAAGGCAAAGCGCCCCAGGCGTGTCACCGAGCCTGACCCCTTCCCTCTCTGCTCTCCTGCATGTCTGAGGCCAAGGAAGGCTGAAGGTCCATTTCACGCGGACAGCAACCAAAGCGGTAAATGCTCACTCCTCCCAGTGACTTACTTGTGGGATCGCCCTGGGGCACGGGGACAGGACCATGCTCAGACGTCACGTAGCCATCACCTACGGGCACAGAGCAAAAACGTTCCCACTGCGCGCTGTGACCTCCTTCTTCCCCAGTGCCCTGCAGTGACGGAGGGGCCGGGGCACGGCACAGGGCCCAGGAGCAGGGCAAGATTCCCGAGGCTGCAGCAGGGCCTGGGGACCTCCTGGCTGGTGCCGGCAGCTTTCAAAACTCTGCCTGCAGGCCACGTGCGGCACCCCTCCGGGGCCGGGCGGACAAATGCACAGAGGCCTGCCGGTGCTTCCTTACCAGGACATTCCTAACAGACGCACGGGAAGCCCACGCTAAAGCATGGGGGAAAAACAATCATCCCCGCTTCTTGTGGAGAAGAGCCCACTGGCCAGGGAGAGGCTGCAGCACTGCTCAGCTAGCGCAGAAAGCCACTAACAAACCCCAAGGAAATGAAGATCGACATCGACGTACCTGTGGGGTGCCACCCAGTCTCAGGAGCAGGATTCCACGGGGCAGCTGGAACAGCACGGCCTGCGGGCACAAAGGGGGTCCAGGACAGGTGAGGAGGGCTTCCACTGCGTGCTGCAACCAGTTCTGCCCTCGGGAAGCCCCCCCAGTGAGCGGACAACCCCTCGGAAGGCCTTCAGGGGATCTCCAGTCGCACGTGGACCAGTGATCACAAAGCAAATGCTGCTTCTTTCGAGGCAAGGGACGGTGACAACTTACCGCTGGGATGCCCCTGAAGCTCCACTCCAGGATCCAGCTGAGGAGCTGGGTAAGCGCTGCCGCGCGCATCGTCACCTGGAAGCAACCAGAGAGAAGACACATTCCCGTTGCCCGCTGTGCCCCTGAGCACCCTGCAGTGACGGAGGGGCCGGGGCATGGTGCGGGACCCAGGCACGGGGCGAGACTCCTGAGGCTGCGGCGGGGCTCAGGGACCTCCCGGCCGGCCCCCGCCAGCTTTCGGGACGCAGGCTGAAGGCCACGCGCAGCACCCCTCGAGGGCCAGGCGGACAAACGTACGGGAAGGCCGGACCCGGGGCAGCGCGGCGCGTGGCTCGGCTCACAGGGGCCCCGGGGGGGCTCAGCCCAGGCTTCAGCCCCCAGCCCCTCCGGCGACTCGCCCGGCTACGGCCCTGCCGCTGCCCCCGGCGCTGGCACCCACCTGCTGCCAGCGCTCGCCTTGGCATAGCCCAGGCATCCCGGGCACACAGGCCTGCCAGCACGAGGAGGAGGAGGAGGAGGCGGGTGGGGGCCGCAGCCCCCCACATCCGCCCCATGCTGCCACCGCCGCGTGAGTGCCGCCCGTTGGGGCCGGCGCAGAGAGGTGCCCGTGGCCTGGCACAGCGTCACAGCGCGGCGCTGTGACCTCATGGCCGCGCCCTGCTGGCACAGGGGCTGCATGCATGGGGCTGGGGCCGCGTGGCATCAGCGCTCGGGGCGCAGGGCAAGCAGAGCAAGCGTGTGCAGACGGGGTGCTGGGGAGAGCGCTGCTGTGCCGTCGCTGCCCCCGGCACTGCCGGCTTGGAAGGGACCCTCAGAGGGCACCTGGCCACCCCCTGCCGCAGGCAGGGACAGCTGCCCCGGCCCCAGGGGGCTTGCAACTCCGTCCAGCCCGGCCTGGGACACTGACAGGGCACCATCCCTGACACAGCCCCTTCCCGACTGACATCAGCACCCAGCTTGTGACTGAAGCACCAAACCAGGCTGAGCCTGGCCCCTACAGACCCAAATAGTGCTGGGGTGTCCCTGTCCTTGGGCGGGCTCATCGCTGCCTGCCTTCCCAGCACAGCCCCAGCTCTGTGTGCCGAGGGCATTTGGGGCTGGAGGTTGCCAGCAGGGTTTGGCAAATGCCCACCATGTGCCCGGAGGAAGGATCTGCCCCCTCTGACTCTGGCCAGCAGCGAGCGTCCTTTTGGGATGCTGCCAGGCTGCACGACGACAGCCAGGCGCTGTAGCACTGGGGACAGAGTCTCGAAGTGGGTTCCCTCCAGAGGCCAGCTCTTCTGAACCAGAGCGGCCGAGAGCAGTTTCCCCCAGCAGCTCTTCAGCCCCACGAGGCCCCATTTGAGCCAGCAAACCTGTGACCAGCTGCCAGCAGGGCCTTTGGGATGCTCCGGGCACACAGAAAAGACCCTTTCTGAGGAATCAAAGCCTCATTTTTAGGGCCAAATGTCTCATTTTCACCCCGTAACCCCTTCACTTCAGGGCTAAGAGCATCTTTTGTGGATCCAAAACCTTTTTATCACCTTTTCTTTGCACCTGAAAAGCATACAGGTATGGCACCAAGGCTCCTCTTTACAGACCACAGCCTTGTCCTTAAGCACCCAGCTTTCAGGACATTTTCAGGGCAAGAGAGCCTATACTTGGGATCCAAAGCCAACTTTTTATCACCTACACCCTCCAGTTTTGGACCCAGGCTCTCATTTTTAGGGCCCAAAGCATTCTTTTTAGGCCTCAGCGTCACATAATAGAGCAGAAAGCCTCTTCCTTGGGCTCGAAAGCCTTGTTTGAAAGGATAAACCCTCCTTTTTACTGGCTTTTTCTTGTTTACAGCCACACTCATATGGACCAGGCTGCCATTTTTAGGGCACAATGCCCCAGTTTTAGGGGCCACACTTTCATTGGAAGGTGCAAAGCGGCCTTCTCAGACGGTCAGGCCCTATTAGAGGGGAACACCCCTGCTTTCAAATTCCCAAATCCTCATGCTAGGAGACGAGGCCTGAATTTCAGGGTCCAAAGGCTCATCCTGAGAGCCCAAAGCCTCTTTTTTAGTGCCCAGAGCCTTCTCTTTGGGACCCAAACCCTCAGTTTGGGGTACAAAGGCTCATTCTCAAGGCACCCTCCACAGCGCAGTGCAGCCAGCGGAGGCGCACTGGAACTGGCCACACGCAACGGATGGAGGAGAGCCTGGTGGTGGGGACAGACCACAGGTCCTGGAAACACTGCTGGAGCACTGACCTCTTTCAGGCCCAGGTAAGTGAGCCTCCTACAACTGGCAGTTGCCGTGAGACTTTTACCCCAAAATACATGCAAGAGATGTAGTGTAGCTCCGCACTCCTTTATTTATGGACGTCCACATACGTGGAGAGGTGTGTGTGAGAAACAAGGTGCTTGTGGCAGAGGTGGCTGCGCAGTGCTTGGCGGGCTTGGTGGATAGGGAAGTTTTCCAGACACGATGGCGCTGAGTACGTCGCCAAGGTGCTAGCCTTGTTATCCAAGCACGGCTCCAGGCAAACCAGGTTGTGAAGTATCAGGGCTTTGGGATTAAATTTTATTTTATTTTATTTTATTTTTTTTTTTTCAGGGGGGTGAGGTGCGAAGCTGCAGACACTCTATAGGAAGGAATTTCCCAGCTGGGCAGAAGCCTCCCAGCTGCCAGCCATCCAGGGCCTGGCTGCCGAGCAGGGCAGAAGAAGAATGGCAGACAGGGCTTTCCACATCACGCTGCCCAGCCATGCCAGAACCTGCCCCCAGAACACCAGCTGGGACTTGCCCGTAGCGCTGCTCAGGCCCCCGGAGCTCTGCGGGAAGTGGGAGCTGGGGCTGGAGGAGATCCTGCAGCCGCACAGCTGGAACACCAGCAAGGACACCACCTTTGAAGCAGCGCTGCGGGGCACAGCAGGGCCCTGGGCTCTTCTCCGTCCTTCTACGTGCTGGTGGCATGCCCGGACCAGCTCACGAACCCCATGAACAACAGGGCTTCAGCCGTCGCCTCTCCAGCAGCGAGCCTGGACCAAGACCCCCGCATAAGGGAGACAAAGCTCGAAAGATAGGAAAAGCTATACCCTTTTTCTGTGACTGGGGATCCAGCACCTAGTTTGGGGGCTGCTGCTCAGAAATTTCCCTGTGTGGCAGACCTCGCTGCAGGGCTGAACGTACCCATCCAACCAGCAGGGCTCAGGACTTGTTGATGCTCTAAGGAAAAGCCTGAGGAGACAGAGAGCTGTGTCACCAGCCCACGGGGCGCCGCACAACAGGCTGGCCAGGACAAGGAGACAAAGAACAGCCAGCCAAACAGTGCGAAAGAAGCAGAAAACCTCGCAGAAGAGGTTCTGCCTCTGTTCTGCCGCTGGGTAAGGAAGCGGATCTGAAAAGGGACAGCCTCGTTCGCAGCTGCTCGGAAGAGAGCCCCAGCTCCTGTCTGGAATTTTCTGGTGTCCCCAAGGCCGCCAGCACTGGGAAAAGCCTGTTTATCGCGGTGCCTCCCCTTTCCTGGTCTCGCAGAGTCCGCACCTCGGGACTTTTTCTGGACTGGGAATGGGGAAGATGTCATCGGTCTGAAGAGCAGAGCTATGGGGTCCAGCCTTGGAGCCGGTGAGGCCATGGGTCCCGCTTTGCTGCAGCTTCTCCACCTACAGCCCATCAACGAGGGCGACGCAGGAGGTGTCTTTGATGTCACCTTGACGCCCTGGCCGCCCTTGTATTCATCTTTCATGGCAAGGGTTTGGTAGCAGGAGGGCAGGAGCTGCCACCTGTGCGGGACCCCCGCTGCAGCAGTGTGCTCCTGAAGGATGGACCCCATGGCACGGACCCATGCTGCAGCAGCTCTGCAAGTCCTGCAGCCCGTGGGCAGCCCACGCAGGACCACTTTGGGAAGGCCTGCAATGGCATGGGAGGGACCGCATGCTGGAGCAGGGCAAGAGAGCGGCCGGGAAGGAGCATTCGGGACTGAGCCCGTTCCCCCGCAGAGCTCGGGGCAGGCGGCAGAAGAGGCTGGAGCGGGCGGAAAGGTGTCCGCAGGTTGCTTGTAGCTTCTCGCTGCTCTGGGCAGTTAGCGCGAGGCGAAGCACGGCCCGGACACTGGCGACTCGGGTGCAGAGCTTTATTCTGAGAAGGCATGCCGCTCGGCAAAGCTGCCGGACGGCTGCCAGTCCTCACCCCCCCGCTGCCCCGCACGCCGGGGGGGCCGCCCCCAGCCCTCGTAGGAGGGCCGGGACGGTGGTGGGGGACGGGGGGGTGGTGGGGGACGGGGGGGTGGTGTCCATGGCGGCTGCGGGGGCTGGAGGGTGCTGGGCTGGTCGCGCTGCAGCCAGCTGGCCGGGGGCGGGCGGGTGCGCTGTACTCGTCCGGGCACGGGTGGCGGCCGCTGGCGCTGGGCCCGTCTCGGTGCCCGGGCTTCCGAGGCTGCGGAGAGGCGCCTGCGGAGAGAGGAGGCTGGGCAGCACCCGGCGGCCGCGCCGCAGCACCTCACCGGCGGTGCTGCAAGGCCAGCGGCAGCCGGCCGACGGGGAGCTGGGGCAAGAGACGGCCACTCACTGCTGTCTTCTCCTGCGCAGCCGGATGACCCCGCAGCACAGAAGCATGACGAAGAGCAGGGAGCCCAAGATTGCCGCCGTGCTCACGAGGCAGTGCTTGCGCACGGCGGCACCGTCCGAGGCACTCGCGGTCCTCTCGCCAGCCGCACCTGGAGGAACAGCTCGGGGCCTTAGCGCGTGCTTGCGCTGCTGGGCAGCCTGCGGGAGCTCTGGCAGTGCCGAGATGTCTGCTCTCCCGCTGCCAGCCTCTCAGTGAAGAAGCTGCCTTGCTTTCAGCAGAAGGCACCGCCGCCATGCTCCCAGCTCCCAGCACGCGGCTCCCGCTTACGGCCTGCTCAGTACCTGGATTCTCTCGAAAAAACTGAAACACCCCGGTGTGGCGGGCTTCTCCGGGCTCCGAGAGCACTGCCAAGAATCAGAGAAAGGGAAAGCCTCAGCGCGGCTTAGGCACAGAGGATGCAGAAGGACGGAGAGGCTCCCTCTGGGCCCGTGCCCCATCTGCGAGTCCGTGCAGCCCCCTGGGCCGCAGGTCGCAGGAGGGGTCCCACTCGGTGCTGCGGTGCTGCTTTGGGCCCCTGGGGACTTTGGCAAGCTGCGGGACTCAGGTGCTGCGGGAGGTACGCTCCATTAAGGGTCACGGGCCCCGTCAGTCACCTGCTGAAGGCGCTTCAGATGCCTCTTTCCCCCAAGGGAAAAGTGCCGAAGCCCCTGGGAACTGGCTGCGGTGGGAGGCAGGCAATCCCTAACCACAGGCACGGAGGCCCGCGAGCATCTCTGTCTGGCACACTGCTGGCGCTGAGCTCCGCACGCCAGAGACCACAGCCCTCCTCCAGAGCGGTTCCAGGCTCCTTTGGCAGCACCTGCTCTGTGCTAACCGTGCCAGCGGACGGCAGTTACCTGGCGGGACGGTCGCTTGCGCTGCCTCTGTCGCTCCCTCAGAGCCTGGCAGCGTGTTTCCCCTCGGAAACGCCTCCTGCTTCACAGCCTCTCCGTCCGCCCCTTTAGAAAGAAAGCGGCACAGTTGGATGGGGAGCGACCGTTCCTCAGCAGGAACGGGCTATCTTCAGGAGGCGATGCTTCTCAACATGCACACAGGTGGCTTTGCAACAAAGCCTAGGCTTTTGGGGGTGCTCCTAGTCGCTAGTCCAACCAACCGATCACCCCGGGAGATCACCGCGAGGCTCCGACTGGGGCCTTCCTGCCGTGCAGGCTACGGCGTGTCCGGGGCTGTACCCAGCCCCTCAGGCTTCCACGTGCAACACACCCACCCTGTGCTCCCTCCAGTTCCTTCAGGATTTCCTTCAGGATTTCCGAGGTCCTCTGGGAACTTTTGCCTCTTTTAGCTTGACGCATCGCTCTTCGAGGGCCTAAGCAGAAAGGAGGACGTTAAATTCCGTGTGAATAAAGCACTGAAAAGCAGGCTCCGAAGGTGCAGAGTGAGCACACCAGAGACACCGGGCTGACGTTTGGGCTTGGAGCCGGCAGCTCTCAACGCAACTAAAAGGCCCTACCCGTGTGACCTCCCTGCAGCTCGGCGCCGGGACCCAGCGGGGAAGCTGGATAGCCATCGCCTACAGCCACGCCTGCAAACAAACACAGAGCAGAGCAGCTCCCACCAAACGGGGCAGGATGCTTCTTCCCATCGCACAGCAGTGAATGCAGTTCCAACAGGGGACTGCTGCATGGCCCTCGGCTCTCCCTCCCGCCCCGGAGCCTCTTGCAAACAGTCACCAGGGGCCTGCAGTGCCACCGTGCTGGGACAAAACTAACCATGCGTGCAGCTGCCCAGAGAAGGGCCTCCCCAGAGCTCACCCCAGGCTCTAAACTCAACCCCAACGTGCCCGCTGGCTCTGCAGCACGGGGGCGGAGCGGCTGGCAAAGACAGCCTGGCAAGGCAAAGCGCCCCAGGCGTGTCACCGAGCCTGACCCCTTCCCTCTCTGCTCTCCTGCATGTCTGAGGCCAAGGAAGGCTGAAGGTCCATTTCACGCGGACAGCAACCAAAGCGGTAAATGCTCACTCCTCCCAGTGACTTACTTGTGGGATCGCCCTGGGGCACGGGGACAGGACCATGCTCAGACGTCACGTAGCCATCACCTACGGGCACAGAGCAAAAACGTTCCCACTGCGCGCTGTGACCTCCTTCTTCCCCAGTGCCCTGCAGTGACGGAGGGGCCGGGGCACGGCACAGGGCCCAGGAGCAGGGCAAGATTCCCGAGGCTGCAGCAGGGCCTGGGGACCTCCTGGCTGGTGCCGGCAGCTTTCAAAACTCTGCCTGCAGGCCACGTGCGGCACCCCTCCGGGGCCGGGCGGACAAATGCACAGAGGCCTGCCGGTGCTTCCTTACCAGGACATTCCTAACAGACGCACGGGAAGCCCACGCTAAAGCATGGGGGAAAAACAATCATCCCCGCTTCTTGTGGAGAAGAGCCCACTGGCCAGGGAGAGGCTGCAGCACTGCTCAGCTAGCGCAGAAAGCCACTAACAAACCCCAAGGAAATGAAGATCGACATCGACGTACCTGTGGGGTGCCACCCAGTCTCAGGAGCAGGATTCCACGGGGCAGCTGGAACAGCACGGCCTGCGGGCACAAAGGGGGTCCAGGACAGGTGAGGAGGGCTTCCACTGCGTGCTGCAACCAGTTCTGCCCTCGGGAAGCCCCCCCAGTGAGCGGACAACCCCTCGGAAGGCCTTCAGGGGATCTCCAGTCGCACGTGGACCAGTGATCACAAAGCAAATGCTGCTTCTTTCGAGGCAAGGGACGGTGACAACTTACCGCTGGGATGCCCCTGAAGCTCCACTCCAGGATCCAGCTGAGGAGCTGGGTAAGCGCTGCCGCGCGCATCGTCACCTGGAAGCAACCAGAGAGAAGACACATTCCCGTTGCCCGCTGTGCCCCTGAGCACCCTGCAGTGACGGAGGGGCCGGGGCATGGTGCGGGACCCAGGCACGGGGCGAGACTCCTGAGGCTGCGGCGGGGCTCAGGGACCTCCCGGCCGGCCCCCGCCAGCTTTCGGGACGCAGGCTGAAGGCCACGCGCAGCACCCCTCGAGGGCCAGGCGGACAAACGTACGGGAAGGCCGGACCCGGGGCAGCGCGGCGCGTGGCTCGGCTCACAGGGGCCCCGGGGGGGCTCAGCCCAGGCTTCAGCCCCCAGCCCCTCCGGCGACTCGCCCGGCTACGGCCCTGCCGCTGCCCCCGGCGCTGGCACCCACCTGCTGCCAGCGCTCGCCTTGGCATAGCCCAGGCATCCCGGGCACACAGGCCTGCCAGCACGAGGAGGAGGAGGAGGAGGCGGGTGGGGGCCGCAGCCCCCCACATCCGCCCCATGCTGCCACCGCCGCGTGAGTGCCGCCCGTTGGGGCCGGCGCAGAGAGGTGCCCGTGGCCTGGCACAGCGTCACAGCGCGGCGCTGTGACCTCATGGCCGCGCCCTGCTGGCACAGGGGCTGCATGCATGGGGCTGGGGCCGCGTGGCATCAGCGCTCGGGGCGCAGGGCAAGCAGAGCAAGCGTGTGCAGACGGGGTGCTGGGGAGAGCGCTGCTGTGCCGTCGCTGCCCCCGGCACTGCCGGCTTGGAAGGGACCCTCAGAGGGCACCTGGCCACCCCCTGCCGCAGGCAGGGACAGCTGCCCCGGCCCCAGGGGGCTTGCAACTCCGTCCAGCCCGGCCTGGGACACTGACAGGGCACCATCCCTGACACAGCCCCTTCCCGACTGACATCAGCACCCAGCTTGTGACTGAAGCACCAAACCAGGCTGAGCCTGGCCCCTACAGACCCAAATAGTGCTGGGGTGTCCCTGTCCTTGGGCGGGCTCATCGCTGCCTGCCTTCCCAGCACAGCCCCAGCTCTGTGTGCCGAGGGCATTTGGGGCTGGAGGTTGCCAGCAGGGTTTGGCAAATGCCCACCATGTGCCCGGAGGAAGGATCTGCCCCCTCTGACTCTGGCCAGCAGCGAGCGTCCTTTTGGGATGCTGCCAGGCTGCACGACGACAGCCAGGCGCTGTAGCACTGGGGACAGAGTCTCGAAGTGGGTTCCCTCCAGAGGCCAGCTCTTCTGAACCAGAGCGGCCGAGAGCAGTTTCCCCCAGCAGCTCTTCAGCCCCACGAGGCCCCATTTGAGCCAGCAAACCTGTGACCAGCTGCCAGCAGGGCCTTTGGGATGCTCCGGGCACACAGAAAAGACCCTTTCTGAGGAATCAAAGCCTCATTTTTAGGGCCAAATGTCTCATTTTCACCCCGTAACCCCTTCACTTCAGGGCTAAGAGCATCTTTTGTGGATCCAAAACCTTTTTATCACCTTTTCTTTGCACCTGAAAAGCATACAGGTATGGCACCAAGGCTCCTCTTTACAGACCACAGCCTTGTCCTTAAGCACCCAGCTTTCAGGACATTTTCAGGGCAAGAGAGCCTATACTTGGGATCCAAAGCCAACTTTTTATCACCTACACCCTCCAGTTTTGGACCCAGGCTCTCATTTTTAGGGCCCAAAGCATTCTTTTTAGGCCTCAGCGTCACATAATAGAGCAGAAAGCCTCTTCCTTGGGCTCGAAAGCCTTGTTTGAAAGGATAAACCCTCCTTTTTACTGGCTTTTTCTTGTTTACAGCCACACTCATATGGACCAGGCTGCCATTTTTAGGGCACAATGCCCCAGTTTTAGGGGCCACACTTTCATTGGAAGGTGCAAAGCGGCCTTCTCAGACGGTCAGGCCCTATTAGAGGGGAACACCCCTGCTTTCAAATTCCCAAATCCTCATGCTAGGAGACGAGGCCTGAATTTCAGGGTCCAAAGGCTCATCCTGAGAGCCCAAAGCCTCTTTTTTAGTGCCCAGAGCCTTCTCTTTGGGACCCAAACCCTCAGTTTGGGGTACAAAGGCTCATTCTCAAGGCACCCTCCACAGCGCAGTGCAGCCAGCGGAGGCGCACTGGAACTGGCCACACGCAACGGATGGAGGAGAGCCTGGTGGTGGGGACAGACCACAGGTCCTGGAAACACTGCTGGAGCACTGACCTCTTTCAGGCCCAGGTAAGTGAGCCTCCTACAACTGGCAGTTGCCGTGAGACTTTTACCCCAAAATACATGCAAGAGATGTAGTGTAGCTCCGCACTCCTTTATTTATGGACGTCCACATACGTGGAGAGGTGTGTGTGAGAAACAAGGTGCTTGTGGCAGAGGTGGCTGCGCAGTGCTTGGCGGGCTTGGTGGATAGGGAAGTTTTCCAGACACGATGGCGCTGAGTACGTCGCCAAGGTGCTAGCCTTGTTATCCAAGCACGGCTCCAGGCAAACCAGGTTGTGAAGTATCAGGGCTTTGGGATTAAATTTTATTTTATTTTATTTTATTTTTTTTTTTTCAGGGGGGTGAGGTGCGAAGCTGCAGACACTCTATAGGAAGGAATTTCCCAGCTGGGCAGAAGCCTCCCAGCTGCCAGCCATCCAGGGCCTGGCTGCCGAGCAGGGCAGAAGAAGAATGGCAGACAGGGCTTTCCACATCACGCTGCCCAGCCATGCCAGAACCTGCCCCCAGAACACCAGCTGGGACTTGCCCGTAGCGCTGCTCAGGCCCCCGGAGCTCTGCGGGAAGTGGGAGCTGGGGCTGGAGGAGATCCTGCAGCCGCACAGCTGGAACACCAGCAAGGACACCACCTTTGAAGCAGCGCTGCGGGGCACAGCAGGGCCCTGGGCTCTTCTCCGTCCTTCTACGTGCTGGTGGCATGCCCGGACCAGCTCACGAACCCCATGAACAACAGGGCTTCAGCCGTCGCCTCTCCAGCAGCGAGCCTGGACCAAGACCCCCGCATAAGGGAGACAAAGCTCGAAAGATAGGAAAAGCTATACCCTTTTTCTGTGACTGGGGATCCAGCACCTAGTTTGGGGGCTGCTGCTCAGAAATTTCCCTGTGTGGCAGACCTCGCTGCAGGGCTGAACGTACCCATCCAACCAGCAGGGCTCAGGACTTGTTGATGCTCTAAGGAAAAGCCTGAGGAGACAGAGAGCTGTGTCACCAGCCCACGGGGCGCCGCACAACAGGCTGGCCAGGACAAGGAGACAAAGAACAGCCAGCCAAACAGTGCGAAAGAAGCAGAAAACCTCGCAGAAGAGGTTCTGCCTCTGTTCTGCCGCTGGGTAAGGAAGCGGATCTGAAAAGGGACAGCCTCGTTCGCAGCTGCTCGGAAGAGAGCCCCAGCTCCTGTCTGGAATTGTCTGGTGTCCCCAAGGCCGCCAGTACTGGGAAAAGCCTGTTTATCGCGGTGCCTCCCCTTTCCTGGTCTCGCAGAGTCCGCACCTCGGGACTTTTTCTGGACTGGGAATGGGGAAGATGTCATCGGTCTGAAGAGCAGAGCTATGGGGTCCAGCCTTGGAGCCGGTGAGGCCATGGGTCCCGCTTTGCTGCAGCTTCTCCACCTACAGCCCATCAACGAGGGCGACGCAGGAGGTGTCTTTGATGTCACCTTGACGCCCTGGCCGCCCTTGTATTCATCTTTCATGGCAAGGGTTTGGTAGCAGGAGGGCAGGAGCTGCCACCTGTGCGGGACCCCCGCTGCAGCAGTGTGCTCCTGAAGGATGGACCCCATGGCACGGACCCATGCTGCAGCAGCTCTGCAAGTCCTGCAGCCCGTGGGCAGCCCACGCAGGACCACTTTGGGAAGGCCTGCAATGGCATGGGAGGGACCGCATGCTGGAGCAGGGCAAGAGAGCGGCCGGGAAGGAGCATTCGGGACTGAGCCCGTTCCCCCGCAGAGCTCGGGGCAGGCGGCAGAAGAGGCTGGAGCGGGCGGAAAGGTGTCCGCAGGTTGCTTGTAGCTTCTCGCTGCTCTGGGCAGTTAGCGCGAGGCGAAGCACGGCCCGGACACTGGCGACTCGGGTGCAGAGCTTTATTCTGAGAAGGCATGCCGCTCGGCAAAGCTGCCGGACGGCTGCCAGTCCTCACCCCCCCGCTGCCCCGCACGCCGGGGGGGCCGCCCCCAGCCCTCGTAGGAGGGCCGGGACGGTGGTGGGGGACGGGGGGGTGGTGGGGGACGGGGGGGTGGTGTCCATGGCGGCTGCGGGGGCTGGAGGGTGCTGGGCTGGTCGCGCTGCAGCCAGCTGACCGGGGGCGGGCGGGTGCGCTGTACTCGTCCGGGCACGGGTGGCGGCCGCTGGCGCTGGGCCCGTCTCGGTGCCCGGGCTTCCGAGGCTGCGGAGAGGCGCCTGCGGAGAGAGGAGGCTGGGCAGCACCCGGCGGCCGCGCCGCAGCACCTCACCGGCGGTGCTGCAAGGCCAGCGGCAGCCGGCCGACGGGGAGCTGGGGCAAGAGACGGCCACTCACTGCTGTCTTCTCCTGCGCAGCCGGATGACCCCGCAGCACAGAAGCATGACGAAGAGCAGGGAGCCCAAGATTGCCGCCGTGCTCACGAGGCAGTGCTTGCGCACGGCGGCACCGTCCGAGGCACTCGCGGTCCTCTCGCCAGCCGCACCTGGAGGAACAGCTCGGGGCCTTAGCGCGTGCTTGCGCTGCTGGGCAGCCTGCGGGAGCTCTGGCAGTGCCGAGATGTCTGCTCTCCCGCTGCCAGCCTCTCAGTGAAGAAGCTGCCTTGCTTTCAGCAGAAGGCACCGCCGCCATGCTCCCAGCTCCCAGCACGCGGCTCCCGCTTACGGCCTGCTCAGTACCTGGATTCTCTCGAAAAAACTGAAACACCCCGGTGTGGCGGGCTTCTCCGGGCTCCGAGAGCACTGCCAAGAATCAGAGAAAGGGAAAGCCTCAGCGCGGCTTAGGCACAGAGGATGCAGAAGGACGGAGAGGCTCCCTCTGGGCCCGTGCCCCATCTGCGAGTCCGTGCAGCCCCCTGGGCCGCAGGTCGCAGGAGGGGTCCCACTCGGTGCTGCGGTGCTGCTTTGGGCCCCTGGGGACTTTGGCAAGCTGCGGGACTCAGGTGCTGCGGGAGGTACGCTCCATTAAGGGTCACGGGCCCCGTCAGTCACCTGCTGAAGGCGCTTCAGATGCCTCTTTCCCCCAAGGGAAAAGTGCCGAAGCCCCTGGGAACTGGCTGCGGTGGGAGGCAGGCAATCCCTAACCACAGGCACGGAGGCCCGCGAGCATCTCTGTCTGGCACACTGCTGGCGCTGAGCTCCGCACGCCAGAGACCACAGCCCTCCTCCAGAGCGGTTCCAGGCTCCTTTGGCAGCACCTGCTCTGTGCTAACCGTGCCAGCGGACGGCAGTTACCTGGCGGGACGGTCGCTTGCGCTGCCTCTGTCGCTCCCTCAGAGCCTGGCAGCGTGTTTCCCCTCGGAAACGCCTCCTGCTTCACAGCCTCTCCGTCCGCCCCTTTAGAAAGAAAGCGGCACAGTTGGATGGGGAGCGACCGTTCCTCAGCAGGAACGGGCTATCTTCAGGAGGCGATGCTTCTCAACATGCACACAGGTGGCTTTGCAACAAAGCCTAGGCTTTTGGGGGTGCTCCTAGTCGCTAGTCCAACCAACCGATCACCCCGGGAGATCACCGCGAGGCTCCGACTGGGGCCTTCCTGCCGTGCAGGCTACGGCGTGTCCGGGGCTGTACCCAGCCCCTCAGGCTTCCACGTGCAACACACCCACCCTGTGCTCCCTCCAGTTCCTTCAGGATTTCCTTCAGGATTTCCGAGGTCCTCTGGGAACTTTTGCCTCTTTTAGCTTGACGCATCGCTCTTCGAGGACCTAAGCAGAAAGGAGGACGTTAAATTCCGTGTGAATAAAGCACTGAAAAGCAGGCTCCGAAGGTGCAGAGTGAGCACACCAGAGACACCGGGCTGACGTTTGGGCTTGGAGCCGGCAGCTCTCAACGCAACTAAAAGGCCCTACCCGTGTGACCTCCCTGCAGCTCGGCGCCGGGACCCAGCGGGGAAGCTGGATAGCCATCGCCTACAGCCACGCCTGCAAACAAACACAGAGCAGAGCAGCTCCCACCAAACGGGGCAGGATGCTTCTTCCCATCGCACAGCAGTGAATGCAGTTCCAACAGGGGACTGCTGCATGGCCCTCGGCTCTCCCTCCCGCCCCGGAGCCTCTTGCAAACAGTCACCAGGGGCCTGCAGTGCCACCGTGCTGGGACAAAACTAACCATGCGTGCAGCTGCCCAGAGAAGGGCCTCCCCAGAGCTCACCCCAGGCTCTAAACTCAACCCCAACGTGCCCGCTGGCTCTGCAGCACGGGGGCGGAGCGGCTGGCAAAGACAGCCTGGCAAGGCAAAGCGCCCCAGGCGTGTCACCGAGCCTGACCCCTTCCCTCTCTGCTCTCCTGCATGTCTGAGGCCAAGGAAGGCTGAAGGTCCATTTCACGCGGACAGCAACCAAAGCGGTAAATGCTCACTCCTCCCAGTGACTTACTTGTGGGATCGCCCTGGGGCACGGGGACAGGACCATGCTCAGACGTCACGTAGCCATCACCTACGGGCACAGAGCAAAAACGTTCCCACTGCGCGCTGTGACCTCCTTCTTCCCCAGTGCCCTGCAGTGACGGAGGGGCCGGGGCACGGCACAGGGCCCAGGAGCAGGGCAAGATTCCCGAGGCTGCAGCAGGGCCTGGGGACCTCCTGGCTGGTGCCGGCAGCTTTCAAAACTCTGCCTGCAGGCCACGTGCGGCACCCCTCCGGGGCCGGGCGGACAAATGCACAGAGGCCTGCCGGTGCTTCCTTACCAGGACATTCCTAACAGACGCACGGGAAGCCCACGCTAAAGCATGGGGGAAAAACAATCATCCCCGCTTCTTGTGGAGAAGAGCCCACTGGCCAGGGAGAGGCTGCAGCACTGCTCAGCTAGCGCAGAAAGCCACTAACAAACCCCAAGGAAATGAAGATCGACATCGACGTACCTGTGGGGTGCCACCCAGTCTCAGGAGCAGGATTCCACGGGGCAGCTGGAACAGCACGGCCTG
This sequence comes from Anser anser, assembly GCF_964211835.1. Classification (NCBI taxonomy): domain Eukaryota; kingdom Metazoa; phylum Chordata; class Aves; order Anseriformes; family Anatidae; genus Anser; species Anser anser. The sequence continues at coordinate 8,274,298 of NC_139733.1, forward strand.
CGGGCACAAAGGGGGTCCAGGACAGGTGAGGAGGGCTTCCACTGCGTGCTGCAACCAGTTCTGCCCTCGGGAAGCCCCCCCAGTGAGCGGACAACCCCTCGGAAGGCCTTCAGGGGATCTCCAGTCGCACGTGGACCAGTGATCACAAAGCAAATGCTGCTTCTTTCGAGGCAAGGGACGGTGACAACTTACCGCTGGGATGCCCCTGAAGCTCCACTCCAGGATCCAGCTGAGGAGCTGGGTAAGCGCTGCCGCGCGCATCGTCACCTGGAAGCAACCAGAGAGAAGACACATTCCCGTTGCCCGCTGTGCCCCTGAGCACCCTGCAGTGACGGAGGGGCCGGGGCATGGTGCGGGACCCAGGCACGGGGCGAGACTCCTGAGGCTGCGGCGGGGCTCAGGGACCTCCCGGCCGGCCCCCGCCAGCTTTCGGGACGCAGGCTGAAGGCCACGCGCAGCACCCCTCGAGGGCCAGGCGGACAAACGTACGGGAAGGCCGGACCCGGGGCAGCGCGGCGCGTGGCTCGGCTCACAGGGGCCCCGGGGGGGCTCAGCCCAGGCTTCAGCCCCCAGCCCCTCCGGCGACTCGCCCGGCTACGGCCCTGCCGCTGCCCCCGGCGCTGGCACCCACCTGCTGCCAGCGCTCGCCTTGGCATAGCCCAGGCATCCCGGGCACACAGGCCTGCCAGCACGAGGAGGAGGAGGAGGAGGCGGGTGGGGGCCGCAGCCCCCCACATCCGCCCCATGCTGCCACCGCCGCGTGAGTGCCGCCCGTTGGGGCCGGCGCAGAGAGGTGCCCGTGGCCTGGCACAGCGTCACAGCGCGGCGCTGTGACCTCATGGCCGCGCCCTGCTGGCACAGGGGCTGCATGCATGGGGCTGGGGCCGCGTGGCATCAGCGCTCGGGGCGCAGGGCAAGCAGAGCAAGCGTGTGCAGACGGGGTGCTGGGGAGAGCGCTGCTGTGCCGTCGCTGCCCCCGGCACTGCCGGCTTGGAAGGGACCCTCAGAGGGCACCTGGCCACCCCCTGCCGCAGGCAGGGACAGCTGCCCCGGCCCCAGGGGGCTTGCAACTCCGTCCAGCCCGGCCTGGGACACTGACAGGGCACCATCCCTGACACAGCCCCTTCCCGACTGACATCAGCACCCAGCTTGTGACTGAAGCACCAAACCAGGCTGAGCCTGGCCCCTACAGACCCAAATAGTGCTGGGGTGTCCCTGTCCTTGGGCGGGCTCATCGCTGCCTGCCTTCCCAGCACAGCCCCAGCTCTGTGTGCCGAGGGCATTTGGGGCTGGAGGTTGCCAGCAGGGTTTGGCAAATGCCCACCATGTGCCCGGAGGAAGGATCTGCCCCCTCTGACTCTGGCCAGCAGCGAGCGTCCTTTTGGGATGCTGCCAGGCTGCACGACGACAGCCAGGCGCTGTAGCACTGGGGACAGAGTCTCGAAGTGGGTTCCCTCCAGAGGCCAGCTCTTCTGAACCAGAGCGGCCGAGAGCAGTTTCCCCCAGCAGCTCTTCAGCCCCACGAGGCCCCATTTGAGCCAGCAAACCTGTGACCAGCTGCCAGCAGGGCCTTTGGGATGCTCCGGGCACACAGAAAAGACCCTTTCTGAGGAATCAAAGCCTCATTTTTAGGGCCAAATGTCTCATTTTCACCCCGTAACCCCTTCACTTCAGGGCTAAGAGCATCTTTTGTGGATCCAAAACCTTTTTATCACCTTTTCTTTGCACCTGAAAAGCATACAGGTATGGCACCAAGGCTCCTCTTTACAGACCACAGCCTTGTCCTTAAGCACCCAGCTTTCAGGACATTTTCAGGGCAAGAGAGCCTATACTTGGGATCCAAAGCCAACTTTTTATCACCTACACCCTCCAGTTTTGGACCCAGGCTCTCATTTTTAGGGCCCAAAGCATTCTTTTTAGGCCTCAGCGTCACATAATAGAGCAGAAAGCCTCTTCCTTGGGCTCGAAAGCCTTGTTTGAAAGGATAAACCCTCCTTTTTACTGGCTTTTTCTTGTTTACAGCCACACTCATATGGACCAGGCTGCCATTTTTAGGGCACAATGCCCCAGTTTTAGGGGCCACACTTTCATTGGAAGGTGCAAAGCGGCCTTCTCAGACGGTCAGGCCCTATTAGAGGGGAACACCCCTGCTTTCAAATTCCCAAATCCTCATGCTAGGAGACGAGGCCTGAATTTCAGGGTCCAAAGGCTCATCCTGAGAGCCCAAAGCCTCTTTTTTAGTGCCCAGAGCCTTCTCTTTGGGACCCAAACCCTCAGTTTGGGGTACAAAGGCTCATTCTCAAGGCACCCTCCACAGCGCAGTGCAGCCAGCGGAGGCGCACTGGAACTGGCCACACGCAACGGATGGAGGAGAGCCTGGTGGTGGGGACAGACCACAGGTCCTGGAAACACTGCTGGAGCACTGACCTCTTTCAGGCCCAGGTAAGTGAGCCTCCTACAACTGGCAGTTGCCGTGAGACTTTTACCCCAAAATACATGCAAGAGATGTAGTGTAGCTCCGCACTCCTTTATTTATGGACGTCCACATACGTGGAGAGGTGTGTGTGAGAAACAAGGTGCTTGTGGCAGAGGTGGCTGCGCAGTGCTTGGCGGGCTTGGTGGATAGGGAAGTTTTCCAGACACGATGGCGCTGAGTACGTCGCCAAGGTGCTAGCCTTGTTATCCAAGCACGGCTCCAGGCAAACCAGGTTGTGAAGTATCAGGGCTTTGGGATTAAATTTTATTTTATTTTATTTTATTTTTTTTTTTTCAGGGGGGTGAGGTGCGAAGCTGCAGACACTCTATAGGAAGGAATTTCCCAGCTGGGCAGAAGCCTCCCAGCTGCCAGCCATCCAGGGCCTGGCTGCCGAGCAGGGCAGAAGAAGAATGGCAGACAGGGCTTTCCACATCACGCTGCCCAGCCATGCCAGAACCTGCCCCCAGAACACCAGCTGGGACTTGCCCGTAGCGCTGCTCAGGCCCCCGGAGCTCTGCGGGAAGTGGGAGCTGGGGCTGGAGGAGATCCTGCAGCCGCACAGCTGGAACACCAGCAAGGACACCACCTTTGAAGCAGCGCTGCGGGGCACAGCAGGGCCCTGGGCTCTTCTCCGTCCTTCTACGTGCTGGTGGCATGCCCGGACCAGCTCACGAACCCCATGAACAACAGGGCTTCAGCCGTCGCCTCTCCAGCAGCGAGCCTGGACCAAGACCCCCGCATAAGGGAGACAAAGCTCGAAAGATAGGAAAAGCTATACCCTTTTTCTGTGACTGGGGATCCAGCACCTAGTTTGGGGGCTGCTGCTCAGAAATTTCCCTGTGTGGCAGACCTCGCTGCAGGGCTGAACGTACCCATCCAACCAGCAGGGCTCAGGACTTGTTGATGCTCTAAGGAAAAGCCTGAGGAGACAGAGAGCTGTGTCACCAGCCCACGGGGCGCCGCACAACAGGCTGGCCAGGACAAGGAGACAAAGAACAGCCAGCCAAACAGTGCGAAAGAAGCAGAAAACCTCGCAGAAGAGGTTCTGCCTCTGTTCTGCCGCTGGGTAAGGAAGCGGATCTGAAAAGGGACAGCCTCGTTCGCAGCTGCTCGGAAGAGAGCCCCAGCTCCTGTCTGGAATTTTCTGGTGTCCCCAAGGCCGCCAGCACTGGGAAAAGCCTGTTTATCGCGGTGCCTCCCCTTTCCTGGTCTCGCAGAGTCCGCACCTCGGGACTTTTTCTGGACTGGGAATGGGGAAGATGTCATCGGTCTGAAGAGCAGAGCTATGGGGTCCAGCCTTGGAGCCGGTGAGGCCATGGGTCCCGCTTTGCTGCAGCTTCTCCACCTACAGCCCATCAACGAGGGCGACGCAGGAGGTGTCTTTGATGTCACCTTGACGCCCTGGCCGCCCTTGTATTCATCTTTCATGGCAAGGGTTTGGTAGCAGGAGGGCAGGAGCTGCCACCTGTGCGGGACCCCCGCTGCAGCAGTGTGCTCCTGAAGGATGGACCCCATGGCACGGACCCATGCTGCAGCAGCTCTGCAAGTCCTGCAGCCCGTGGGCAGCCCACGCAGGACCACTTTGGGAAGGCCTGCAATGGCATGGGAGGGACCGCATGCTGGAGCAGGGCAAGAGAGCGGCCGGGAAGGAGCATTCGGGACTGAGCCCGTTCCCCCGCAGAGCTCGGGGCAGGCGGCAGAAGAGGCTGGAGCGGGCGGAAAGGTGTCCGCAGGTTGCTTGTAGCTTCTCGCTGCTCTGGGCAGTTAGCGCGAGGCGAAGCACGGCCCGGACACTGGCGACTCGGGTGCAGAGCTTTATTCTGAGAAGGCATGCCGCTCGGCAAAGCTGCCGGACGGCTGCCAGTCCTCACCCCCCCGCTGCCCCGCACGCCGGGGGGGCCGCCCCCAGCCCTCGTAGGAGGGCCGGGACGGTGGTGGGGGACGGGGGGGTGGTGGGGGACGGGGGGGTGGTGTCCATGGCGGCTGCGGGGGCTGGAGGGTGCTGGGCTGGTCGCGCTGCAGCCAGCTGGCCGGGGGCGGGCGGGTGCGCTGTACTCGTCCGGGCACGGGTGGCGGCCGCTGGCGCTGGGCCCGTCTCGGTGCCCGGGCTTCCGAGGCTGCGGAGAGGCGCCTGCGGAGAGAGGAGGCTGGGCAGCACCCGGCGGCCGCGCCGCAGCACCTCACCGGCGGTGCTGCAAGGCCAGCGGCAGCCGGCCGACGGGGAGCTGGGGCAAGAGACGGCCACTCACTGCTGTCTTCTCCTGCGCAGCCGGATGACCCCGCAGCACAGAAGCATGACGAAGAGCAGGGAGCCCAAGATTGCCGCCGTGCTCACGAGGCAGTGCTTGCGCACGGCGGCACCGTCCGAGGCACTCGCGGTCCTCTCGCCAGCCGCACCTGGAGGAACAGCTCGGGGCCTTAGCGCGTGCTTGCGCTGCTGGGCAGCCTGCGGGAGCTCTGGCAGTGCCGAGATGTCTGCTCTCCCGCTGCCAGCCTCTCAGTGAAGAAGCTGCCTTGCTTTCAGCAGAAGGCACCGCCGCCATGCTCCCAGCTCCCAGCACGCGGCTCCCGCTTACGGCCTGCTCAGTACCTGGATTCTCTCGAAAAAACTGAAACACCCCGGTGTGGCGGGCTTCTCCGGGCTCCGAGAGCACTGCCAAGAATCAGAGAAAGGGAAAGCCTCAGCGCGGCTTAGGCACAGAGGATGCAGAAGGACGGAGAGGCTCCCTCTGGGCCCGTGCCCCATCTGCGAGTCCGTGCAGCCCCCTGGGCCGCAGGTCGCAGGAGGGGTCCCACTCGGTGCTGCGGTGCTGCTTTGGGCCCCTGGGGACTTTGGCAAGCTGCGGGACTCAGGTGCTGCGGGAGGTACGCTCCATTAAGGGTCACGGGCCCCGTCAGTCACCTGCTGAAGGCGCTTCAGATGCCTCTTTCCCCCAAGGGAAAAGTGCCGAAGCCCCTGGGAACTGGCTGCGGTGGGAGGCAGGCAATCCCTAACCACAGGCACGGAGGCCCGCGAGCATCTCTGTCTGGCACACTGCTGGCGCTGAGCTCCGCACGCCAGAGACCACAGCCCTCCTCCAGAGCGGTTCCAGGCTCCTTTGGCAGCACCTGCTCTGTGCTAACCGTGCCAGCGGACGGCAGTTACCTGGCGGGACGGTCGCTTGCGCTGCCTCTGTCGCTCCCTCAGAGCCTGGCAGCGTGTTTCCCCTCGGAAACGCCTCCTGCTTCACAGCCTCTCCGTCCGCCCCTTTAGAAAGAAAGCGGCACAGTTGGATGGGGAGCGACCGTTCCTCAGCAGGAACGGGCTATCTTCAGGAGGCGATGCTTCTCAACATGCACACAGGTGGCTTTGCAACAAAGCCTAGGCTTTTGGGGGTGCTCCTAGTCGCTAGTCCAACCAACCGATCACCCCGGGAGATCACCGCGAGGCTCCGACTGGGGCCTTCCTGCCGTGCAGGCTACGGCGTGTCCGGGGCTGTACCCAGCCCCTCAGGCTTCCACGTGCAACACACCCACCCTGTGCTCCCTCCAGTTCCTTCAGGATTTCCTTCAGGATTTCCGAGGTCCTCTGGGAACTTTTGCCTCTTTTAGCTTGACGCATCGCTCTTCGAGGGCCTAAGCAGAAAGGAGGACGTTAAATTCCGTGTGAATAAAGCACTGAAAAGCAGGCTCCGAAGGTGCAGAGTGAGCACACCAGAGACACCGGGCTGACGTTTGGGCTTGGAGCCGGCAGCTCTCAACGCAACTAAAAGGCCCTACCCGTGTGACCTCCCTGCAGCTCGGCGCCGGGACCCAGCGGGGAAGCTGGATAGCCATCGCCTACAGCCACGCCTGCAAACAAACACAGAGCAGAGCAGCTCCCACCAAACGGGGCAGGATGCTTCTTCCCATCGCACAGCAGTGAATGCAGTTCCAACAGGGGACTGCTGCATGGCCCTCGGCTCTCCCTCCCGCCCCGGAGCCTCTTGCAAACAGTCACCAGGGGCCTGCAGTGCCACCGTGCTGGGACAAAACTAACCATGCGTGCAGCTGCCCAGAGAAGGGCCTCCCCAGAGCTCACCCCAGGCTCTAAACTCAACCCCAACGTGCCCGCTGGCTCTGCAGCACGGGGGCGGAGCGGCTGGCAAAGACAGCCTGGCAAGGCAAAGCGCCCCAGGCGTGTCACCGAGCCTGACCCCTTCCCTCTCTGCTCTCCTGCATGTCTGAGGCCAAGGAAGGCTGAAGGTCCATTTCACGCGGACAGCAACCAAAGCGGTAAATGCTCACTCCTCCCAGTGACTTACTTGTGGGATCGCCCTGGGGCACGGGGACAGGACCATGCTCAGACGTCACGTAGCCATCACCTACGGGCACAGAGCAAAAACGTTCCCACTGCGCGCTGTGACCTCCTTCTTCCCCAGTGCCCTGCAGTGACGGAGGGGCCGGGGCACGGCACAGGGCCCAGGAGCAGGGCAAGATTCCCGAGGCTGCAGCAGGGCCTGGGGACCTCCTGGCTGGTGCCGGCAGCTTTCAAAACTCTGCCTGCAGGCCACGTGCGGCACCCCTCCGGGGCCGGGCGGACAAATGCACAGAGGCCTGCCGGTGCTTCCTTACCAGGACATTCCTAACAGACGCACGGGAAGCCCACGCTAAAGCATGGGGGAAAAACAATCATCCCCGCTTCTTGTGGAGAAGAGCCCACTGGCCAGGGAGAGGCTGCAGCACTGCTCAGCTAGCGCAGAAAGCCACTAACAAACCCCAAGGAAATGAAGATCGACATCGACGTACCTGTGGGGTGCCACCCAGTCTCAGGAGCAGGATTCCACGGGGCAGCTGGAACAGCACGGCCTGCGGGCACAAAGGGGGTCCAGGACAGGTGAGGAGGGCTTCCACTGCGTGCTGCAACCAGTTCTGCCCTCGGGAAGCCCCCCCAGTGAGCGGACAACCCCTCGGAAGGCCTTCAGGGGATCTCCAGTCGCACGTGGACCAGTGATCACAAAGCAAATGCTGCTTCTTTCGAGGCAAGGGACGGTGACAACTTACCGCTGGGATGCCCCTGAAGCTCCACTCCAGGATCCAGCTGAGGAGCTGGGTAAGCGCTGCCGCGCGCATCGTCACCTGGAAGCAACCAGAGAGAAGACACATTCCCGTTGCCCGCTGTGCCCCTGAGCACCCTGCAGTGACGGAGGGGCCGGGGCATGGTGCGGGACCCAGGCACGGGGCGAGACTCCTGAGGCTGCGGCGGGGCTCAGGGACCTCCCGGCCGGCCCCCGCCAGCTTTCGGGACGCAGGCTGAAGGCCACGCGCAGCACCCCTCGAGGGCCAGGCGGACAAACGTACGGGAAGGCCGGACCCGGGGCAGCGCGGCGCGTGGCTCGGCTCACAGGGGCCCCGGGGGGGCTCAGCCCAGGCTTCAGCCCCCAGCCCCTCCGGCGACTCGCCCGGCTACGGCCCTGCCGCTGCCCCCGGCGCTGGCACCCACCTGCTGCCAGCGCTCGCCTTGGCATAGCCCAGGCATCCCGGGCACACAGGCCTGCCAGCACGAGGAGGAGGAGGAGGAGGCGGGTGGGGGCCGCAGCCCCCCACATCCGCCCCATGCTGCCACCGCCGCGTGAGTGCCGCCCGTTGGGGCCGGCGCAGAGAGGTGCCCGTGGCCTGGCACAGCGTCACAGCGCGGCGCTGTGACCTCATGGCCGCGCCCTGCTGGCACAGGGGCTGCATGCATGGGGCTGGGGCCGCGTGGCATCAGCGCTCGGGGCGCAGGGCAAGCAGAGCAAGCGTGTGCAGACGGGGTGCTGGGGAGAGCGCTGCTGTGCCGTCGCTGCCCCCGGCACTGCCGGCTTGGAAGGGACCCTCAGAGGGCACCTGGCCACCCCCTGCCGCAGGCAGGGACAGCTGCCCCGGCCCCAGGGGGCTTGCAACTCCGTCCAGCCCGGCCTGGGACACTGACAGGGCACCATCCCTGACACAGCCCCTTCCCGACTGACATCAGCACCCAGCTTGTGACTGAAGCACCAAACCAGGCTGAGCCTGGCCCCTACAGACCCAAATAGTGCTGGGGTGTCCCTGTCCTTGGGCGGGCTCATCGCTGCCTGCCTTCCCAGCACAGCCCCAGCTCTGTGTGCCGAGGGCATTTGGGGCTGGAGGTTGCCAGCAGGGTTTGGCAAATGCCCACCATGTGCCCGGAGGAAGGATCTGCCCCCTCTGACTCTGGCCAGCAGCGAGCGTCCTTTTGGGATGCTGCCAGGCTGCACGACGACAGCCAGGCGCTGTAGCACTGGGGACAGAGTCTCGAAGTGGGTTCCCTCCAGAGGCCAGCTCTTCTGAACCAGAGCGGCCGAGAGCAGTTTCCCCCAGCAGCTCTTCAGCCCCACGAGGCCCCATTTGAGCCAGCAAACCTGTGACCAGCTGCCAGCAGGGCCTTTGGGATGCTCCGGGCACACAGAAAAGACCCTTTCTGAGGAATCAAAGCCTCATTTTTAGGGCCAAATGTCTCATTTTCACCCCGTAACCCCTTCACTTCAGGGCTAAGAGCATCTTTTGTGGATCCAAAACCTTTTTATCACCTTTTCTTTGCACCTGAAAAGCATACAGGTATGGCACCAAGGCTCCTCTTTACAGACCACAGCCTTGTCCTTAAGCACCCAGCTTTCAGGACATTTTCAGGGCAAGAGAGCCTATACTTGGGATCCAAAGCCAACTTTTTATCACCTACACCCTCCAGTTTTGGACCCAGGCTCTCATTTTTAGGGCCCAAAGCATTCTTTTTAGGCCTCAGCGTCACATAATAGAGCAGAAAGCCTCTTCCTTGGGCTCGAAAGCCTTGTTTGAAAGGATAAACCCTCCTTTTTACTGGCTTTTTCTTGTTTACAGCCACACTCATATGGACCAGGCTGCCATTTTTAGGGCACAATGCCCCAGTTTTAGGGGCCACACTTTCATTGGAAGGTGCAAAGCGGCCTTCTCAGACGGTCAGGCCCTATTAGAGGGGAACACCCCTGCTTTCAAATTCCCAAATCCTCATGCTAGGAGACGAGGCCTGAATTTCAGGGTCCAAAGGCTCATCCTGAGAGCCCAAAGCCTCTTTTTTAGTGCCCAGAGCCTTCTCTTTGGGACCCAAACCCTCAGTTTGGGGTACAAAGGCTCATTCTCAAGGCACCCTCCACAGCGCAGTGCAGCCAGCGGAGGCGCACTGGAACTGGCCACACGCAACGGATGGAGGAGAGCCTGGTGGTGGGGACAGACCACAGGTCCTGGAAACACTGCTGGAGCACTGACCTCTTTCAGGCCCAGGTAAGTGAGCCTCCTACAACTGGCAGTTGCCGTGAGACTTTTACCCCAAAATACATGCAAGAGATGTAGTGTAGCTCCGCACTCCTTTATTTATGGACGTCCACATACGTGGAGAGGTGTGTGTGAGAAACAAGGTGCTTGTGGCAGAGGTGGCTGCGCAGTGCTTGGCGGGCTTGGTGGATAGGGAAGTTTTCCAGACACGATGGCGCTGAGTACGTCGCCAAGGTGCTAGCCTTGTTATCCAAGCACGGCTCCAGGCAAACCAGGTTGTGAAGTATCAGGGCTTTGGGATTAAATTTTATTTTATTTTATTTTATTTTTTTTTTTTCAGGGGGGTGAGGTGCGAAGCTGCAGACACTCTATAGGAAGGAATTTCCCAGCTGGGCAGAAGCCTCCCAGCTGCCAGCCATCCAGGGCCTGGCTGCCGAGCAGGGCAGAAGAAGAATGGCAGACAGGGCTTTCCACATCACGCTGCCCAGCCATGCCAGAACCTGCCCCCAGAACACCAGCTGGGACTTGCCCGTAGCGCTGCTCAGGCCCCCGGAGCTCTGCGGGAAGTGGGAGCTGGGGCTGGAGGAGATCCTGCAGCCGCACAGCTGGAACACCAGCAAGGACACCACCTTTGAAGCAGCGCTGCGGGGCACAGCAGGGCCCTGGGCTCTTCTCCGTCCTTCTACGTGCTGGTGGCATGCCCGGACCAGCTCACGAACCCCATGAACAACAGGGCTTCAGCCGTCGCCTCTCCAGCAGCGAGCCTGGACCAAGACCCCCGCATAAGGGAGACAAAGCTCGAAAGATAGGAAAAGCTATACCCTTTTTCTGTGACTGGGGATCCAGCACCTAGTTTGGGGGCTGCTGCTCAGAAATTTCCCTGTGTGGCAGACCTCGCTGCAGGGCTGAACGTACCCATCCAACCAGCAGGGCTCAGGACTTGTTGATGCTCTAAGGAAAAGCCTGAGGAGACAGAGAGCTGTGTCACCAGCCCACGGGGCGCCGCACAACAGGCTGGCCAGGACAAGGAGACAAAGAACAGCCAGCCAAACAGTGCGAAAGAAGCAGAAAACCTCGCAGAAGAGGTTCTGCCTCTGTTCTGCCGCTGGGTAAGGAAGCGGATCTGAAAAGGGACAGCCTCGTTCGCAGCTGCTCGGAAGAGAGCCCCAGCTCCTGTCTGGAATTGTCTGGTGTCCCCAAGGCCGCCAGCACTGGGAAAAGCCTGTTTATCGCGGTGCCTCCCCTTTCCTGGTCTCGCAGAGTCCGCACCTCGGGACTTTTTCTGGACTGGGAATGGGGAAGATGTCATCGGTCTGAAGAGCAGAGCTATGGGGTCCGGCCTTGGAGCCGGTGAGGCCATGGGTCCCGCTTTGCTGCAGCTTCTCCACCTACAGCCCATCAACGAGGGCGACGCAGGAGGTGTCTTTGATGTCACCTTGACGCCCTGGCCGCCCTTGTATTCATCTTTCATGGCAAGGGTTTGGTAGCAGGAGGGCAGGAGCTGCCACCTGTGCGGGACCCCCACTGCAGCAGTGTGCTCCTGAAGGATGGACCCCATGGCACGGACCCATGCTGCAGCAGCTCTGCAAGTCCTGCAGCCCGTGGGCAGCCCACGCAGGACCACTTTGGGAAGGCCTGCAATGGCATGGGAGGGACCGCATGCTGGAGCAGGGCAAGAGAGCGGCCGGGAAGGAGCATTCGGGACTGAGCCCGTTCCCCCGCAGAGCTCGGGGCAGGCGGCAGAAGAGGCTGGAGCGGGCGGAAAGGTGTCCGCAGGTTGCTTGTAGCTTCTCGCTGCTCTGGGCAGTTAGCGCGAGGCGAAGCACGGCCCGGACACTGGCGACTCGGGTGCAGAGCTTTATTCTGAGAAGGCATGCCGCTCGGCAAAGCTGCCGGACGGCTGCCAGTCCTCACCCCCCCGCTGCCCCGCACGCCGGGGGGGCCGCCCCCAGCCCTCGTAGGAGGGCCGGGACGGTGGTGGGGGACGGGGGGGTGGTGGGGGACGGGGGGGTGGTGTCCATGGCGGCTGCGGGGGCTGGAGGGTGCTGGGCTGGTCGCGCTGCAGCCAGCTGGCCGGGGGCGGGCGGGTGCGCTGTACTCGTCCGGGCACGGGTGGCGGCCGCTGGCGCTGGGCCCGTCTCGGTGCCCGGGCTTCCGAGGCTGCGGAGAGGCGCCTGCGGAGAGAGGAGGCTGGGCAGCACCCGGCGGCCGCGCCGCAGCACCTCACCGGCGGTGCTGCAAGGCCAGCGGCAGCCGGCCGACGGGGAGCTGGGGCAAGAGACGGCCACTCACTGCTGTCTTCTCCTGCGCAGCCGGATGACCCCGCAGCACAGAAGCATGACGAAGAGCAGGGAGCCCAAGATTGCCGCCGTGCTCACGAGGCAGTGCTTGCGCACGGCGGCACCGTCCGAGGCACTCGCGGTCCTCTCGCCAGCCGCACCTGGAGGAACAGCTCGGGGCCTTAGCGCGTGCTTGCGCTGCTGGGCAGCCTGCGGGAGCTCTGGCAGTGCCGAGATGTCTGCTCTCCCGCTGCCAGCCTCTCAGTGAAGAAGCTGCCTTGCTTTCAGCAGAAGGCACCGCCGCCATGCTCCCAGCTCCCAGCACGCGGCTCCCGCTTACGGCCTGCTCAGTACCTGGATTCTCTCGAAAAAACTGAAACACCCCGGTGTGGCGGGCTTCTCCGGGCTCCGAGAGCACTGCCAAGAATCAGAGAAAGGGAAAGCCTCAGCGCGGCTTAGGCACAGAGGATGCAGAAGGACGGAGAGGCTCCCTCTGGGCCCGTGCCCCATCTGCGAGTCCGTGCAGCCCCCTGGGCCGCAGGTCGCAGGAGGGGTCCCACTCGGTGCTGCGGTGCTGCTTTGGGCCCCTGGGGACTTTGGCAAGCTGCGGGACTCAGGTGCTGCGGGAGGTACGCTCCATTAAGGGTCACGGGCCCCGTCAGTCACCTGCTGAAGGCGCTTCAGATGCCTCTTTCCCCCAAGGGAAAAGTGCCGAAGCCCCTGGGAACTGGCTGCGGTGGGAGGCAGGCAATCCCTAACCACAGGCACGGAGGCCCGCGAGCATCTCTGTCTGGCACACTGCTGGCGCTGAGCTCCGCACGCCAGAGACCACAGCCCTCCTCCAGAGCGGTTCCAGGCTCCTTTGGCAGCACCTGCTCTGTGCTAACCGTGCCAGCGGACGGCAGTTACCTGGCGGGACGGTCGCTTGCGCTGCCTCTGTCGCTCCCTCAGAGCCTGGCAGCGTGTTTCCCCTCGGAAACGCCTCCTGCTTCACAGCCTCTCCGTCCGCCCCTTTAGAAAGAAAGCGGCACAGTTGGATGGGGAGCGACCGTTCCTCAGCAGGAACGGGCTATCTTCAGGAGGCGATGCTTCTCAACATGCACACAGGTGGCTTTGCAACAAAGCCTAGGCTTTTGGGGGTGCTCCTAGTCGCTAGTCCAACCAACCGATCACCCCGGGAGATCACCGCGAGGCTCCGACTGGGGCCTTCCTGCCGTGCAGGCTACGGCGTGTCCGGGGCTGTACCCAGCCCCTCAGGCTTCCACGTGCAACACACCCACCCTGTGCTCCCTCCAGTTCCTTCAGGATTTCCTTCAGGATTTCCGAGGTCCTCTGGGAACTTTTGCCTCTTTTAGCTTGACGCATCGCTCTTCGAGGACCTAAGCAGAAAGGAGGACGTTAAATTCCGTGTGAATAAAGCACTGAAAAGCAGGCTCCGAAGGTGCAGAGTGAGCACACCAGAGACACCGGGCTGACGTTTGGGCTTGGAGCCGGCAGCTCTCAACGCAACTAAAAGGCCCTACCCGTGTGACCTCCCTGCAGCTCGGCGCCGGGACCCAGCGGGGAAGCTGGATAGCCATCGCCTACAGCCACGCCTGCAAACAAACACAGAGCAGAGCAGCTCCCACCAAACGGGGCAGGATGCTTCTTCCCATCGCACAGCAGTGAATGCAGTTCCAACAGGGGACTGCTGCATGGCCCTCGGCTCTCCCTCCCGCCCCGGAGCCTCTTGCAAACAGTCACCAGGGGCCTGCAGTGCCACCGTGCTGGGACAAAACTAACCATGCGTGCAGCTGCCCAGAGAAGGGCCTCCCCAGAGCTCACCCCAGGCTCTAAACTCAACCCCAACGTGCCCGCTGGCTCTGCAGCACGGGGGCGGAGCGGCTGGCAAAGACAGCCTGGCAAGGCAAAGCGCCCCAGGCGTGTCACCGAGCCTGACCCCTTCCCTCTCTGCTCTCCTGCATGTCTGAGGCCAAGGAAGGCTGAAGGTCCATTTCACGCGGACAGCAACCAAAGCGGTAAATGCTCACTCCTCCCAGTGACTTACTTGTGGGATCGCCCTGGGGCACGGGGACAGGACCATGTTCAGACGTCACGTAGCCATCACCTACGGGCACAGAGCAAAAACGTTCCCACTGCGCGCTGTGACCTCCTTCTTCCCCAGTGCCCTGCAGTGACGGAGGGGCCGGGGCACGGCACAGGGCCCAGGAGCAGGGCAAGATTCCCGAGGCTGCAGCAGGGCCTGGGGACCTCCTGGCTGGTGCCGGCAGCTTTCAAAACTCTGCCTGCAGGCCACGTGCGGCACCCCTCCGGGGCCGGGCGGACAAATGCACAGAGGCCTGCCGGTGCTTCCTTACCAGGACATTCCTAACAGACGCACAGGAAGCCCACGCTAAAGCATGGGGGAAAAACAATCATCCCCGCTTCTTGTGGAGAAGAGCCCACTGGCCAGGGAGAGGCTGCAGCACTGCTCAGCTAGCGCAGAAAGCCACTAACAAACCCCAAGGAAATGAAGATCGACATCGACGTACCTGTGGGGTGCCACCCAGTCTCAGGAGCAGGATTCCACGGGGCAGCTGGAACAGCACGGCCTGCGGGCACAAACGGGGTCCAGGACAGGTGAGGAGGGCTTCCACTGCGTGCTGCAACCAGTTCTGCCCTCGGGAAGCCCCCCCAGTGAGCGGACAACCCCTCGGAAGGCCTTCAGGGGATCTCCAGTCGCACGTGGACCAGTGATCACAAAGCAAATGCTGCTTCTTTCGAGGCAAGGGACGGTGACAACTTACCGCTGGGATGCCCCTGAAGCTCCACTCCAGGATCCAGCTGAGGAGCTGGGTAAGCGCTGCCGCGCGCATCGTCACCTGGAAGCAACCAGAGAGAAGACACATTCCCGTTGCCCGCTGTGCCCCTGAGCACCCTGCAGTGACGGAGGGGCCGGGGCATGGTGCGGGACCCAGGCACGGGGCGAGACTCCTGAGGCTGCGGCGGGGCTCAGGGACCTCCCGGCCGGCCCCCGCCAGCTTTCGGGACGCAGGCTGAAGGCCACGCGCAGCACCCCTCGAGGGCCAGGCGGACAAACGTACGGGAAGGCCGGACCCGGGGCAGCGCGGCGCGTGGCTCGGCTCACAGGGGCCCCGGGGGGGCTCAGCCCAGGCTTCAGCCCCCAGCCCCTCCGGCGACTCGCCCGGCTACGGCCCTGCCGCTGCCCCCGGCGCTGGCACCCACCTGCTGCCAGCGCTCGCCTTGGCATAGCCCAGGCATCCCGGGCACACAGGCCTGCCAGCACGAGGAGGAGGAGGAGGAGGCGGGTGGGGGCCGCAGCCCCCCACATCCGCCCCATGCTGCCACCGCCGCGTGAGTGCCGCCCGTTGGGGCCGGCGCAGAGAGGTGCCCGTGGCCTGGCACAGCGTCACAGCGCGGCGCTGTGACCTCATGGCCGCGCCCTGCTGGCACAGGGGCTGCATGCATGGGGCTGGGGCCGCGTGGCATCAGCGCTCGGGGCGCAGGGCAAGCAGAGCAAGCGTGTGCAGACGGGGTGCTGGGGAGAGCGCTGCTGTGCCGTCGCTGCCCCCGGCACTGCCAGCTTGGAAGGGACCCTCAGAGGGCACCTGGCCACCCCCTGCCGCAGGCAGGGACAGCTGCCCCGGCCCCAGGGGGCTTGCAACTCCGTCCAGCCCGGCCTGGGACACTGACAGGGCACCATCCCTGACACAGCCCCTTCCCGACTGACATCAGCACCCAGCTTGTGACTGAAGCACCAAACCAGGCTGAGCCTGGCCCCTACAGACCCAAATAGTGCTGGGGTGTCCCTGTCCTTGGGCGGGCTCATCGCTGCCTGCCTTCCCAGCACAGCCCCAGCTCTGTGTGCCGAGGGCATTTGGGGCTGGAGGTTGCCAGCAGGGTTTGGCAAATGCCCACCATGTGCCCGGAGGAAGGATCTGCCCCCTCTGACTCTGGCCAGCAGCGAGCGTCCTTTTGGGATGCTGCCAGGCTGCACGACAACAGCCAGGCGCTGTAGCACTGGGGACAGAGTCTCGAAGTGGGTTCCCTCCAGAGGCCAGCTCTTCTGAACCAGAGCGGCCGAGAGCAGTTTCCCCCAGCAGCTCTTCAGCCCCACGAGGCCCCATTTGAGCCAGCAAACCTGTGACCAGCTGCCAGCAGGGCCTTTGGGATGCTCCGGGCACACAGAAAAGACCCTTTCTGAGGAATCAAAGCCTCATTTTTAGGGCCAAATGTCTCATTTTCACCCCGTAACCCCTTCACTTCAGGGCTAAGAGCATCTTTTGTGGATCCAAAACCTTTTTATCACCTTTTCTTTGCACCTGAAAAGCATACAGGTATGGCACCAAGGCTCCTCTTTACAGACCACAGCCTTGTCCTTAAGCACCCAGCTTTCAGGACATTTTCAGGGCAAGAGAGCCTATACTTGGGATCCAAAGCCAACTTTTTATCACCTACACCCTCCAGTTTTGGACCCAGGCTCTCATTTTTAGGGCCCAAAGCATTCTTTTTAGGCCTCAGCGTCACATAATAGAGCAGAAAGCCTCTTCCTTGGGCTCGAAAGCCTTGTTTGAAAGGATAAACCCTCCTTTTTACTGGCTTTTTCTTGTTTACAGCCACACTCATATGGACCAGGCTGCCATTTTTAGGGCACAATGCCCCAGTTTTAGGGGCCACACTTTCATTGGAAGGTGCAAAGCGGCCTTCTCAGACGGTCAGGCCCTATTAGAGGGGAACACCCCTGCTTTCAAATTCCCAAATCCTCATGCTAGGAGACGAGGCCTGAATTTCAGGGTCCAAAGGCTCATCCTGAGAGCCCAAAGCCTCTTTTTTAGTGCCCAGAGCCTTCTCTTTGGGACCCAAACCCTCAGTTTGGGGTACAAAGGCTCATTCTCAAGGCACCCTCCACAGCGCAGTGCAGCCAGCGGAGGCGCACTGGAACTGGCCACACGCAACGGATGGAGGAGAGCCTGGTGGTGGGGACAGACCACAGGTCCTGGAAACACTGCTGGAGCACTGACCTCTTTCAGGCCCAGGTAAGTGAGCCTCCTACAACTGGCAGTTGCCGTGAGACTTTTACCCCAAAATACATGCAAGAGATGTAGTGTAGCTCCGCACTCCTTTATTTATGGACGTCCACATACGTGGAGAGGTGTGTGTGAGAAACAAGGTGCTTGTGGCAGAGGTGGCTGCGCAGTGCTTGGCGGGCTTGGTGGATAGGGAAGTTTTCCAGACACGATGGCGCTGAGTACGTCGCCAAGGTGCTAGCCTTGTTATCCAAGCACGGCTCCAGGCAAACCAGGTTGTGAAGTATCAGGGCTTTGGGATTAAATTTTATTTTATTTTATTTTATTTTTTTTTTTTCAGGGGGGTGAGGTGCGAAGCTGCAGACACTCTATAGGAAGGAATTTCCCAGCTGGGCAGAAGCCTCCCAGCTGCCAGCCATCCAGGGCCTGGCTGCCGAGCAGGGCAGAAGAAGAATGGCAGACAGGGCTTTCCACATCACGCTGCCCAGCCATGCCAGAACCTGCCCCCAGAACACCAGCTGGGACTTGCCCGTAGCGCTGCTCAGGCCCCCGGAGCTCTGCGGGAAGTGGGAGCTGGGGCTGGAGGAGATCCTGCAGCCGCACAGCTGGAACACCAGCAAGGACACCACCTTTGAAGCAGCGCTGCGGGGCACAGCAGGGCCCTGGGCTCTTCTCCGTCCTTCTACGTGCTGGTGGCATGCCCGGACCAGCTCACGAACCCCATGAACAACAGGGCTTCAGCCGTCGCCTCTCCAGCAGCGAGCCTGGACCAAGACCCCCGCATAAGGGAGACAAAGCTCGAAAGATAGGAAAAGCTATACCCTTTTTCTGTGACTGGGGATCCAGCACCTAGTTTGGGGGCTGCTGCTCAGAAATTTCCCTGTGTGGCAGACCTCGCTGCAGGGCTGAACGTACCCATCCAACCAGCAGGGCTCAGGACTTGTTGATGCTCTAAGGAAAAGCCTGAGGAGACAGAGAGCTGTGTCACCAGCCCACGGGGCGCCGCACAACAGGCTGGCCAGGACAAGGAGACAAAGAACAGCCAGCCAAACAGTGCGAAAGAAGCAGAAAACCTCGCAGAAGAGGTTCTGCCTCTGTTCTGCCGCTGGGTAAGGAAGCGGATCTGAAAAGGGACAGCCTCGTTCGCAGCTGCTCGGAAGAGAGCCCCAGCTCCTGTCTGGAATTGTCTGGTGTCCCCAAGGCCGCCAGCACTGGGAAAAGCCTGTTTATCGCGGTGCCTCCCCTTTCCTGGTCTCGCAGAGTCCGCACCTCGGGACTTTTTCTGGACTGGGAATGGGGAAGATGTCATCGGTCTGAAGAGCAGAGCTATGGGGTCCAGCCTTGGAGCCGGTGAGGCCATGGGTCCCGCTTTGCTGCAGCTTCTCCACCTACAGCCCATCAACGAGGGCGACGCAGGAGGTGTCTTTGATGTCACCTTGACGCCCTGGCCGCCCTTGTATTCATCTTTCATGGCAAGGGTTTGGTAGCAGGAGGGCAGGAGCTGCCACCTGTGCGGGACCCCCGCTGCAGCAGTGTGCTCCTGAAGGATGGACCCCATGGCACGGACCCATGCTGCAGCAGCTCTGCAAGTCCTGCAGCCCGTGGGCAGCCCACGCAGGACCACTTTGGGAAGGCCTGCAATGGCATGGGAGGGACCGCATGCTGGAGCAGGGCAAGAGAGCGGCCGGGAAGGAGCATTCGGGACTGAGCCCGTTCCCCCGCAGAGCTCGGGGCAGGCGGCAGAAGAGGCTGGAGCGGGCGGAAAGGTGTCCGCAGGTTGCTTGTAGCTTCTCGCTGCTCTGGGCAGTTAGCGCGAGGCGAAGCACGGCCCGGACACTGGCGACTCGGGTGCAGAGCTTTATTCTGAGAAGGCATGCCGCTCGGCAAAGCTGCCGGACGGCTGCCAGTCCTCACCCCCCCGCTGCCCCGCACGCCGGGGGGGCCGCCCCCAGCCCTCGTAGGAGGGCCGGGACGGTGGTGGGGGACGGGGGGGTGGTGGGGGACGGGGGGGTGGTGTCCATGGCGGCTGCGGGGGCTGGAGGGTGCTGGGCTGGTCGCGCTGCAGCCAGCTGGCCGGGGGCGGGCGGGTGCGCTGTACTCGTCCGGGCACGGGTGGCGGCCGCTGGCGCTGGGCCCGTCTCGGTGCCCGGGCTTCCGAGGCTGCGGAGAGGCGCCTGCGGAGAGAGGAGGCTGGGCAGCACCCGGCGGCCGCGCCGCAGCACCTCACCGGCGGTGCTGCAAGGCCAGCGGCAGCCGGCCGACGGGGAGCTGGGGCAAGAGACGGCCACTCACTGCTGTCTTTTCCTGCGCAGCCGGATGACCCCGCAGCACAGAAGCATGACGAAGAGCAGGGAGCCCAAGATTGCCGCCGTGCTCACGAGGCAGTGCTTGCGCACGGCGGCACCGTCCGAGGCACTCGCGGTCCTCTCGCCAGCCGCACCTGGAGGAACAGCTCGGGGCCTTAGCGCGTGCTTGCGCTGCTGGGCAGCCTGCGGGAGCTCTGGCAGTGCCGAGATGTCTGCTCTCCCGCTGCCAGCCTCTCAGTGAAGAAGCTGCCTTGCTTTCAGCAGAAGGCACCGCCGCCATGCTCCCAGCTCCCAGCACGCGGCTCCCGCTTACGGCCTGCTCAGTACCTGGATTCTCTCGAAAAAACTGAAACACCCCGGTGTGGCGGGCTTCTCCGGGCTCCGAGAGCACTGCCAA
This sequence comes from Anser anser, assembly GCF_964211835.1. Taxonomy (NCBI): domain Eukaryota; kingdom Metazoa; phylum Chordata; class Aves; order Anseriformes; family Anatidae; genus Anser; species Anser anser. Next base: position 8,294,046 of record NC_139733.1, read on the forward strand.
GAATCAGAGAAAGGGAAAGCCTCAGCGCGGCTTAGGCACAGAGGATGCAGAAGGACGGAGAGGCTCCCTCTGGGCCCGTGCCCCATCTGCGAGTCCGTGCAGCCCCCTGGGCCGCAGGTCGCAGGAGGGGTCCCACTCGGTGCTGCGGTGCTGCTTTGGGCCCCTGGGGACTTTGGCAAGCTGCGGGACTCAGGTGCTGCGGGAGGTACGCTCCATTAAGGGTCACGGGCCCCGTCAGTCACCTGCTGAAGGCGCTTCAGATGCCTCTTTCCCCCAAGGGAAAAGTGCCGAAGCCCCTGGGAACTGGCTGCGGTGGGAGGCAGGCAATCCCTAACCACAGGCACGGAGGCCCGCGAGCATCTCTGTCTGGCACACTGCTGGCGCTGAGCTCCGCACGCCAGAGACCACAGCCCTCCTCCAGAGCGGTTCCAGGCTCCTTTGGCAGCACCTGCTCTGTGCTAACCGTGCCAGCGGACGGCAGTTACCTGGCGGGACGGTCGCTTGCGCTGCCTCTGTCGCTCCCTCAGAGCCTGGCAGCGTGTTTCCCCTCGGAAACGCCTCCTGCTTCACAGCCTCTCCGTCCGCCCCTTTAGAAAGAAAGCGGCACAGTTGGATGGGGAGCGACCGTTCCTCAGCAGGAACGGGCTATCTTCAGGAGGCGATGCTTCTCAACATGCACACAGGTGGCTTTGCAACAAAGCCTAGGCTTTTGGGGGTGCTCCTAGTCGCTAGTCCAACCAACCGATCACCCCGGGAGATCACCGCGAGGCTCCGACTGGGGCCTTCCTGCCGTGCAGGCTACGGCGTGTCCGGGGCTGTACCCAGCCCCTCAGGCTTCCACGTGCAACACACCCACCCTGTGCTCCCTCCAGTTCCTTCAGGATTTCCTTCAGGATTTCCGAGGTCCTCTGGGAACTTTTGCCTCTTTTAGCTTGACGCATCGCTCTTCGAGGACCTAAGCAGAAAGGAGGACGTTAAATTCCGTGTGAATAAAGCACTGAAAAGCAGGCTCCGAAGGTGCAGAGTGAGCACACCAGAGACACCGGGCTGACGTTTGGGCTTGGAGCCGGCAGCTCTCAACGCAACTAAAAGGCCCTACCCGTGTGACCTCCCTGCAGCTCGGCGCCGGGACCCAGCGGGGAAGCTGGATAGCCATCGCCTACAGCCACGCCTGCAAACAAACACAGAGCAGAGCAGCTCCCACCAAACGGGGCAGGATGCTTCTTCCCATCGCACAGCAGTGAATGCAGTTCCAACAGGGGACTGCTGCATGGCCCTCGGCTCTCCCTCCCGCCCCGGAGCCTCTTGCAAACAGTCACCAGGGGCCTGCAGTGCCACCGTGCTGGGACAAAACTAACCATGCGTGCAGCTGCCCAGAGAAGGGCCTCCCCAGAGCTCACCCCAGGCTCTAAACTCAACCCCAACGTGCCCGCTGGCTCTGCAGCACGGGGGCGGAGCGGCTGGCAAAGACAGCCTGGCAAGGCAAAGCGCCCCAGGCGTGTCACCGAGCCTGACCCCTTCCCTCTCTGCTCTCCTGCATGTCTGAGGCCAAGGAAGGCTGAAGGTCCATTTCACGCGGGCAGCAACCAAAGCGGTAAATGCTCACTCCTCCCAGTGACTTACTTGTGGGATCGCCCTGGGGCACGGGGACAGGACCATGCTCAGACGTCACGTAGCCATCACCTACGGGCACAGAGCAAAAACGTTCCCACTGCGCGCTGTGACCTCCTTCTTCCCCAGTGCCCTGCAGTGACGGAGGGGCCGGGGCACGGCACAGGGCCCAGGAGCAGGGCAAGATTCCCGAGGCTGCAGCAGGGCCTGGGGACCTCCTGGCTGGTGCCGGCAGCTTTCAAAACTCTGCCTGCAGGCCACGTGCGGCACCCCTCCGGGGCCGGGCGGACAAATGCACAGAGGCCTGCCAGTGCTTCCTTACCAGGACATTCCTAACAGACGCACGGGAAGCCCACGCTAAAGCATGGGGGAAAAACAATCATCCCCGCTTCTTGTGGAGAAGAGCCCACTGGCCAGGGAGAGGCTGCAGCACTGCTCAGCTAGCGCAGAAAGCCACTAACAAACCCCAAGGAAATGAAGATCGACATCGACGTACCTGTGGGGTGCCACCCAGTCTCAGGAGCAGGATTCCACGGGGCAGCTGGAACAGCACGGCCTGCGGGCACAAAGGGGGTCCAGGACAGGTGAGGAGGGCTTCCACGGCGTGCTGCAACCAGTTCTGCCCTCGGGAAGCCCCCCCAGTGAGCGGACAACCCCTCGGAAGGCCTTCAGGGGATCTCCAGTCGCACGTGGACCAGTGATCACAAAGCAAATGCTGCTTCTTTCGAGGCAAGGGACGGTGACAACTTACCGCTGGGATGCCCCTGAAGCTCCACTCCAGGATCCAGCTGAGGAGCTGGGTAAGCGCTGCCGCGCGCATCGTCACCTGGAAGCAACCAGAGAGAAGACACATTCCCGTTGCCCGCTGTGCCCCTGAGCACCCTGCAGTGACGGAGGGGCCGGGGCATGGTGCGGGACCCAGGCACGGGGCGAGACTCCTGAGGCTGCGGCGGGGCTCAGGGACCTCCCGGCCGGCCCCCGCCAGCTTTCGGGACGCAGGCTGAAGGCCACGCGCAGCACCCCTCGAGGGCCAGGCGGACAAACGTACGGGAAGGCCGGACCCGGGGCAGCGCGGCGCGTGGCTCGGCTCACAGGGGCCCCGGGGGGGCTCAGCCCAGGCTTCAGCCCCCAGCCCCTCCGGCGACTCGCCCGGCTACGGCCCTGCCGCTGCCCCCGGCGCTGGCACCCACCTGCTGCCAGCGCTCGCCTTGGCATAGCCCAGGCATCCCGGGCACACAGGCCTGCCAGCACGAGGAGGAGGAGGAGGAGGCGGGTGGGGGCCGCAGCCCCCCACATCCGCCCCATGCTGCCACCGCCGCGTGAGTGCCGCCCGTTGGGGCCGGCGCAGAGAGGTGCCCGTGGCCTGGCACAGCGTCACAGCGCGGCGCTGTGACCTCATGGCCGCGCCCTGCTGGCACAGGGGCTGCATGCATGGGGCTGGGGCCGCGTGGCATCAGCGCTCGGGGCGCAGGGCAAGCAGAGCAAGCGTGTGCAGACGGGGTGCTGGGGAGAGCGCTGCTGTGCCGTCGCTGCCCCCGGCACTGCCGGCTTGGAAGGGACCCTCAGAGGGCACCTGGCCACCCCCTGCCGCAGGCAGGGACAGCTGCCCCGGCCCCAGGGGGCTTGCAACTCCGTCCAGCCCGGCCTGGGACACTGACAGGGCACCATCCCTGACACAGCCCCTTCCCGACTGACATCAGCACCCAGCTTGTGACTGAAGCACCAAACCAGGCTGAGCCTGGCCCCTACAGACCCAAATAGTGCTGGGGTGTCCCTGTCCTTGGGCGGGCTCATCGCTGCCTGCCTTCCCAGCACAGCCCCAGCTCTGTGTGCCGAGGGCATTTGGGGCTGGAGGTTGCCAGCAGGGTTTGGCAAATGCCCACCATGTGCCCGGAGGAAGGATCTGCCCCCTCTGACTCTGGCCAGCAGCGAGCGTCCTTTTGGGATGCTGCCAGGCTGCACGACGACAGCCAGGCGCTGTAGCACTGGGGACAGAGTCTCGAAGTGGGTTCCCTCCAGAGGCCAGCTCTTCTGAACCAGAGCGGCCGAGAGCAGTTTCCCCCAGCAGCTCTTCAGCCCCACGAGGCCCCATTTGAGCCAGCAAACCTGTGACCAGCTGCCAGCAGGGCCTTTGGGATGCTCCGGGCACACAGAAAAGACCCTTTCTGAGGAATCAAAGCCTCATTTTTAGGGCCAAATGTCTCATTTTCACCCCGTAACCCCTTCACTTCAGGGCTAAGAGCATCTTTTGTGGATCCAAAACCTTTTTATCACCTTTTCTTTGCACCTGAAAAGCATACAGGTATGGCACCAAGGCTCCTCTTTACAGACCACAGCCTTGTCCTTAAGCACCCAGCTTTCAGGACATTTTCAGGGCAAGAGAGCCTATACTTGGGATCCAAAGCCAACTTTTTATCACCTACACCCTCCAGTTTTGGACCCAGGCTCTCATTTTTAGGGCCCAAAGCATTCTTTTTAGGCCTCAGCGTCACATAATAGAGCAGAAAGCCTCTTCCTTGGGCTCGAAAGCCTTGTTTGAAAGGATAAACCCTCCTTTTTACTGGCTTTTTCTTGTTTACAGCCACACTCATATGGACCAGGCTGCCATTTTTAGGGCACAATGCCCCAGTTTTAGGGGCCACACTTTCATTGGAAGGTGCAAAGCGGCCTTCTCAGACGGTCAGGCCCTATTAGAGGGGAACACCCCTGCTTTCAAATTCCCAAATCCTCATGCTAGGAGACGAGGCCTGAATTTCAGGGTCCAAAGGCTCATCCTGAGAGCCCAAAGCCTCTTTTTTAGTGCCCAGAGCCTTCTCTTTGGGACCCAAACCCTCAGTTTGGGGTACAAAGGCTCATTCTCAAGGCACCCTCCACAGCGCAGTGCAGCCAGCGGAGGCGCACTGGAACTGGCCACACGCAACGGATGGAGGAGAGCCTGGTGGTGGGGACAGACCACAGGTCCTGGAAACACTGCTGGAGCACTGACCTCTTTCAGGCCCAGGTAAGTGAGCCTCCTACAACTGGCAGTTGCCGTGAGACTTTTACCCCAAAATACATGCAAGAGATGTAGTGTAGCTCCGCACTCCTTTATTTATGGACGTCCACATACGTGGAGAGGTGTGTGTGAGAAACAAGGTGCTTGTGGCAGAGGTGGCTGCGCAGTGCTTGGCGGGCTTGGTGGATAGGGAAGTTTTCCAGACACGATGGCGCTGAGTACGTCGCCAAGGTGCTAGCCTTGTTATCCAAGCACGGCTCCAGGCAAACCAGGTTGTGAAGTATCAGGGCTTTGGGATTAAATTTTATTTTATTTTTTATTTTTTTTTTTTTTTCAGGGGGGTGAGGTGCGAAGCTGCAGACACTCTATAGGAAGGAATTTCCCAGCTGGGCAGAAGCCTCCCAGCTGCCAGCCATCCAGGGCCTGGCTGCCGAGCAGGGCAGAAGAAGAATGGCAGACAGGGCTTTCCACATCACGCTGCCCAGCCATGCCAGAACCTGCCCCCAGAACACCAGCTGGGACTTGCCCGTAGCGCTGCTCAGGCCCCCGGAGCTCTGCGGGAAGTGGGAGCTGGGGCTGGAGGAGATCCTGCAGCCGCACAGCTGGAACACCAGCAAGGACACCACCTTTGAAGCAGCGCTGCGGGGCACAGCAGGGCCCTGGGCTCTTCTCCGTCCTTCTACGTGCTGGTGGCATGCCCGGACCAGCTCACGAACCCCATGAACAACAGGGCTTCAGCCGTCGCCTCTCCAGCAGCGAGCCTGGACCAAGACCCCCGCATAAGGGAGACAAAGCTCGAAAGATAGGAAAAGCTATACCCTTTTTCTGTGACTGGGGATCCAGCACCTAGTTTGGGGGCTGCTGCTCAGAAATTTCCCTGTGTGGCAGACCTCGCTGCAGGGCTGAACGTACCCATCCAACCAGCAGGGCTCAGGACTTGTTGATGCTCTAAGGAAAAGCCTGAGGAGACAGAGAGCTGTGTCACCAGCCCACGGGGCGCCGCACAACAGGCTGGCCAGGACAAGGAGACAAAGAACAGCCAGCCAAACAGTGCGAAAGAAGCAGAAAACCTCGCAGAAGAGGTTCTGCCTCTGTTCTGCCGCTGGGTAAGGAAGCGGATCTGAAAAGGGACAGCCTCGTTCGCAGCTGCTCGGAAGAGAGCCCCAGCTCCTGTCTGGAATTGTCTGGTGTCCCCAAGGCCGCCAGCACTGGGAAAAGCCTGTTTATCGCGGTGCCTCCCCTTTCCTGGTCTCGCAGAGTCCGCACCTCGGGACTTTTTCTGGACTGGGAATGGGGAAGATGTCATCGGTCTGAAGAGCAGAGCTATGGGGTCCAGCCTTGGAGCCGGTGAGGCCATGGGTCCCGCTTTGCTGCAGCTTCTCCACCTACAGCCCATCAACGAGGGCGACGCAGGAGGTGTCTTTGATGTCACCTTGACGCCCTGGCCGCCCTTGTATTCATCTTTCATGGCAAGGGTTTGGTAGCAGGAGGGCAGGAGCTGCCACCTGTGCGGGACCCCCGCTGCAGCAGTGTGCTCCTGAAGGATGGACCCCATGGCACGGACCCATGCTGCAGCAGCTCTGCAAGTCCTGCAGCCCGTGGGCAGCCCACGCAGGACCACTTTGGGAAGGCCTGCAATGGCATGGGAGGGACCGCATGCTGGAGCAGGGCAAGAGAGCGGCCGGGAAGGAGCATTCGGGACTGAGCCCGTTCCCCCGCAGAGCTCGGGGCAGGCGGCAGAAGAGGCTGGAGCGGGCGGAAAGGTGTCCGCAGGTTGCTTGTAGCTTCTCGCTGCTCTGGGCAGTTAGCGCGAGGCGAAGCACGGCCCGGACACTGGCGACTCGGGTGCAGAGCTTTATTCTGAGAAGGCATGCCGCTCGGCAAAGCTGCCGGACGGCTGCCAGTCCTCACCCCCCCGCTGCCCCGCACGCCGGGGGGGCCGCCCCCAGCCCTCGTAGGAGGGCCGGGACGGTGGTGGGGGACGGGGGGGTGGTGTCCATGGCGGCTGCGGGGGCTGGAGGGTGCTGGGCTGGTCGCGCTGCAGCCAGCTGGCCGGGGGCGGGCGGGTGCGCTGTACTCGTCCGGGCACGGGTGGCGGCCGCTGGCGCTGGGCCCGTCTCGGTGCCCGGGCTTCCGAGGCTGCGGAGAGGCGCCTGCGGAGAGAGGAGGCTGGGCAGCACCCGGCGGCCGCGCCGCAGCACCTCACCGGCGGTGCTGCAAGGCCAGCGGCAGCCGGCCGACGGGGAGCTGGGGCAAGAGACGGCCACTCACTGCTGTCTTTTCCTGCGCAGCCGGATGACCCCGCAGCACAGAAGCATGACGAAGAGCAGGGAGCCCAAGATTGCCGCCGTGCTCACGAGGCAGTGCTTGCGCACGGCGGCACCGTCCGAGGCACTCGCGGTCCTCTCGCCAGCCGCACCTGGAGGAACAGCTCGGGGCCTTAGCGCGTGCTTGCGCTGCTGGGCAGCCTGCGGGAGCTCTGGCAGTGCCGAGATGTCTGCTCTCCCGCTGCCAGCCTCTCAGTGAAGAAGCTGCCTTGCTTTCAGCAGAAGGCACCGCCGCCATGCTCCCAGCTCCCAGCACGCGGCTCCCGCTTACGGCCTGCTCAGTACCTGGATTCTCTCGAAAAAACTGAAACACCCCGGTGTGGCGGGCTTCTCCGGGCTCCGAGAGCACTGCCAAGAACCAGAGAAAGGGAAAGCCTCAGCGCGGCTTAGGCACAGAGGATGCAGAAGGACGGAGAGGCTCCCTCTGGGCCCGTGCCCCATCTGCGAGTCCGTGCAGCCCCCTGGGCCGCAGGTCGCAGGAGGGGTCCCACTCGGTGCTGCGGTGCTGCTTTGGGCCCCTGGGGACTTTGGCAAGCTGCGGGACTCAGGTGCTGCGGGAGGTACGCTCCATTAAGGGTCACGGGCCCCGTCAGTCACCTGCTGAAGGCGCTTCAGATGCCTCTTTCCCCCAAGGGAAAAGTGCCGAAGCCCCTGGGAACTGGCTGCGGTGGGAGGCAGGCAATCCCTAACCACAGGCACGGAGGCCCGCGAGCATCTCTGTCTGGCACACTGCTGGCGCTGAGCTCCGCACGCCAGAGACCACAGCCCTCCTCCAGAGCGGTTCCAGGCTCCTTTGGCAGCACCTGCTCTGTGCTAACCGTGCCAGCGGACGGCAGTTACCTGGCGGGACGGTCGCTTGCGCTGCCTCTGTCGCTCCCTCAGAGCCTGGCAGCGTGTTTCCCCTCGGAAACGCCTCCTGCTTCACAGCCTCTCCGTCCGCCCCTTTAGAAAGAAAGCGGCACAGTTGGATGGGGAGCGACCGTTCCTCAGCAGGAACGGGCTATCTTCAGGAGGCGATGCTTCTCAACATGCACACAGGTGGCTTTGCAACAAAGCCTAGGCTTTTGGGGGTGCTCCTAGTCGCTAGTCCAACCAACCGATCACCCCGGGAGATCACCGCGAGGCTCCGACTGGGGCCTTCCTGCCGTGCAGGCTACGGCGTGTCCGGGGCTGTACCCAGCCCCTCAGGCTTCCACGTGCAACACACCCACCCTGTGCTCCCTCCAGTTCCTTCAGGATTTCCTTCAGGATTTCCGAGGTCCTCTGGGAACTTTTGCCTCTTTTAGCTTGACGCATCGCTCTTCGAGGACCTAAGCAGAAAGGAGGACGTTAAATTCCGTGTGAATAAAGCACTGAAAAGCAGGCTCCGAAGGTGCAGAGTGAGCACACCAGAGACACCGGGCTGACGTTTGGGCTTGGAGCCGGCAGCTCTCAACGCAACTAAAAGGCCCTACCCGTGTGACCTCCCTGCAGCTCGGCGCCGGGACCCAGCGGGGAAGCTGGATAGCCATCGCCTACAGCCACGCCTGCAAACAAACACAGAGCAGAGCAGCTCCCACCAAACGGGGCAGGATGCTTCTTCCCATCGCACAGCAGTGAATGCAGTTCCAACAGGGGACTGCTGCATGGCCCTCGGCTCTCCCTCCCGCCCCGGAGCCTCTTGCAAACAGTCACCAGGGGCCTGCAGTGCCACCGTGCTGGGACAAAACTAACCATGCGTGCAGCTGCCCAGAGAAGGGCCTCCCCAGAGCTCACCCCAGGCTCTAAACTCAACCCCAACGTGCCCGCTGGCTCTGCAGCACGGGGGCGGAGCGGCTGGCAAAGACAGCCTGGCAAGGCAAAGCGCCCCAGGCGTGTCACCGAGCCTGACCCCTTCCCTCTCTGCTCTCCTGCATGTCTGAGGCCAAGGAAGGCTGAAGGTCCATTTCACGCGGACAGCAACCAAAGCGGTAAATGCTCACTCCTCCCAGTGACTTACTTGTGGGATCGCCCTGGGGCACGGGGACAGGACCATGCTCAGACGTCACGTAGCCATCACCTACGGGCACAGAGCAAAAACGTTCCCACTGCGCGCTGTGACCTCCTTCTTCCCCAGTGCCCTGCAGTGACGGAGGGGCCGGGGCACGGCACAGGGCCCAGGAGCAGGGCAAGATTCCCGAGGCTGCAGCAGGGCCTGGGGACCTCCTGGCTGGTGCCGGCAGCTTTCAAAACTCTGCCTGCAGGCCACGTGCGGCACCCCTCCGGGGCCGGGCGGACAAATGCACAGAGGCCTGCCGGTGCTTCCTTACCAGGACATTCCTAACAGACGCACGGGAAGCCCACGCTAAAGCATGGGGGAAAAACAATCATCCCCGCTTCTTGTGGAGAAGAGCCCACTGGCCAGGGAGAGGCTGCAGCACTGCTCAGCTAGCGCAGAAAGCCACTAACAAACCCCAAGGAAATGAAGATCGACATCGACGTACCTGTGGGGTGCCACCCAGTCTCAGGAGCAGGATTCCACGGGGCAGCTGGAACAGCACGGCCTGCGGGCACAAAGGGGGTCCAGGACAGGTGAGGAGGGCTTCCACTGCGTGCTGCAACCAGTTCTGCCCTCGGGAAGCCCCCCCAGTGAGCGGACAACCCCTCGGAAGGCCTTCAGGGGATCTCCAGTCGCACGTGGACCAGTGATCACAAAGCAAATGCTGCTTCTTTCGAGGCAAGGGACGGTGACAACTTACCGCTGGGATGCCCCTGAAGCTCCACTCCAGGATCCAGCTGAGGAGCTGGGTAAGCGCTGCCGCGCGCATCGTCACCTGGAAGCAACCAGAGAGAAGACACATTCCCGTTGCCCGCTGTGCCCCTGAGCACCCTGCAGTGACGGAGGGGCCGGGGCATGGTGCGGGACCCAGGCACGGGGCGAGACTCCTGAGGCTGCGGCGGGGCTCAGGGACCTCCCGGCCGGCCCCCGCCAGCTTTCGGGACGCAGGCTGAAGGCCACGCGCAGCACCCCTCGAGGGCCAGGCGGACAAACGTACGGGAAGGCCGGACCCGGGGCAGCGCGGCGCGTGGCTCGGCTCACAGGGGCCCCGGGGGGGCTCAGCCCAGGCTTCAGCCCCCAGCCCCTCCGGCGACTCGCCCGGCTACGGCCCTGCCGCTGCCCCCGGCGCTGGCACCCACCTGCTGCCAGCGCTCGCCTTGGCATAGCCCAGGCATCCCGGGCACACAGGCCTGCCAGCACGAGGAGGAGGAGGAGGAGGCGGGTGGGGGCCGCAGCCCCCCACATCCGCCCCATGCTGCCACCGCCGCGTGAGTGCCGCCCGTTGGGGCCGGCGCAGAGAGGTGCCCGTGGCCTGGCACAGCGTCACAGCGCGGCGCTGTGACCTCATGGCCGCGCCCTGCTGGCACAGGGGCTGCATGCATGGGGCTGGGGCCGCGTGGCATCAGCGCTCGGGGCGCAGGGCAAGCAGAGCAAGCGTGTGCAGACGGGGTGCTGGGGAGAGCGCTGCTGTGCCGTCGCTGCCCCCGGCACTGCCAGCTTGGAAGGGACCCTCAGAGGGCACCTGGCCACCCCCTGCCGCAGGCAGGGACAGCTGCCCCGGCCCCAGGGGGCTTGCAACTCCGTCCAGCCCGGCCTGGGACACTGACAGGGCACCATCCCTGACACAGCCCCTTCCCGACTGACATCAGCACCCAGCTTGTGACTGAAGCACCAAACCAGGCTGAGCCTGGCCCCTACAGACCCAAATAGTGCTGGGGTGTCCCTGTCCTTGGGCGGGCTCATCGCTGCCTGCCTTCCCAGCACAGCCCCAGCTCTGTGTGCCGAGGGCATTTGGGGCTGGAGGTTGCCAGCAGGGTTTGGCAAATGCCCACCATGTGCCCGGAGGAAGGATCTGCCCCCTCTGACTCTGGCCAGCAGCGAGCGTCCTTTTGGGATGCTGCCAGGCTGCACGACGACAGCCAGGCGCTGTAGCACTGGGGACAGAGTCTCGAAGTGGGTTCCCTCCAGAGGCCAGCTCTTCTGAACCAGAGCGGCCGAGAGCAGTTTCCCCCAGCAGCTCTTCAGCCCCACGAGGCCCCATTTGAGCCAGCAAACCTGTGACCAGCTGCCAGCAGGGCCTTTGGGATGCTCCGGGCACACAGAAAAGACCCTTTCTGAGGAATCAAAGCCTCATTTTTAGGGCCAAATGTCTCATTTTCACCCCGTAACCCCTTCACTTCAGGGCTAAGAGCATCTTTTGTGGATCCAAAACCTTTTTATCACCTTTTCTTTGCACCTGAAAAGCATACAGGTATGGCACCAAGGCTCCTCTTTACAGACCACAGCCTTGTCCTTAAGCACCCAGCTTTCAGGACATTTTCAGGGCAAGAGAGCCTATACTTGGGATCCAAAGCCAACTTTTTATCACCTACACCCTCCAGTTTTGGACCCAGGCTCTCATTTTTAGGGCCCAAAGCATTCTTTTTAGGCCTCAGCGTCACATATTAGAGCAGAAAGCCTCTTCCTTGGGCTCCAAAGCCTTGATTGAAAGGATAAACCCTCCTTTTTACTGCCTTTTTCTTGCTTACAAATCTATCTTACGGACCAGGCTGCCATTTTCAAGGAACAAATCCCTATTTGTAGGGTCCATAATTTTATTATAAGATTCAACGCGGCCTTCTTGGATGTCAAAGTCTTATTTGACAGGAACTTCTCTGCTTTCAAATTCCCAAATCCTCATGCTAGGAGACGAGGCCTGAATTTTAGGGTCCAAAGCCTCCTTTGCGGGTCCAAACACCCATTCCGAAGGAACAAAGCATCACTTCAGGATCCAGAAAGAAGAGGGCAGGCCACACTGTCTTTCATTTTTACGCCCCAGTGTAACATGCTAAGGCAAAAGCCTCTTCTTGGGCTCAAAAGCCTTGTTTGAAAGGAAAAACCCTCCTTTTTACTGGCTTTTTCTTGCTTACAGCCACACTCATATGGACCAGGCTGCCATTTTTAGGGCACAATGCCCTAGTTTTACGGTCCACACTTTCATTGGAAGGTGCAAAGCGGCTTTCTTAGACGGTCTGGCCCTATTAGAGGGGAACACCCCTGCTTTCAAATTCCCAAATCCTCATGCTAGGAGACGAGGCCTGAATTTTTGGGTCCAAAGCCTCCTTTTCGGGTCCAGACATCCATTTCGAAGGAACAAAGCATCACTTCAGGATCCAGACCCTGAGCTGCAGAGTCCAAAGGCCCAGGTTTCAGCTCCAAAGCCTGACTTGGAGGTACAAGCTCCCCTTCACTGCCCTCACCCTTTACCCCCGACCACCCTCGGGTCTTTCACCGGTACAAGCGTCATTATTAGGACCCACTGTGTTCTTCTTAGGCTCCAATCCCCTATTTTCAGGCTCCGGAACCTCCACTTGGGATCCAAACCCTTCTTCTGATTGCCTAAATCCTCGATTTTCAGGACCAGGGTGCTTCTTTTAAGTCACCAAGTGCTTTTGGTCAGGGCCCTCACACCCGCTTCTGGATCCAAAGCTAGCTTTTTCTTGCTTACAGCCACACTCATATGGACCAGGCTGCCATTTTTAGGGCACAATGCCCTAGTTTTAGGGTCCACACTTTCATTGGAAGGTGCAAAGCGGCCTTTTAGATGGCGAGGCCTTATCTGAGAGGAACACCCCTTCTTTTCATATTCCCAAATCCTCATGCTAGGAGACGAGGCCTGAATTTTAGGGTCCAAAGCCTCCTTTTCAGGTCCAAACACCCATCTGGAGGGAACAAAGCATCATTTTTTGATCCAGACAGAGGAGGGCGGGCCACGCTGCCCTGTCATTTTTAGGCCCCAGCGTCACATATTAGGGCAGAAAGCCTCTTCCTTGGGCTCGAAAGCCCTGTTTGAGAGGATAAACCCTCCTTTTTAGTAGCTTTTTCTTGCTTACAAGTCAATCTTAAGGAGCAGGCTGCCATTCTCAAGGAACAAATCCCTATTTTTAGGGCCCACAATTTTATTATAATTTTAGTATTCCCACGCCAGGGCCCAGGGAGCGTCTCCGGATCCGGGAGCAGGGCCTCTGGGGCGGGTCCCGTCCCAACGGACACAACGGACCTGGTTCCGTGCAGCTGCGACTGCTTGGAGTGCTTTCCGGTGCTCCAGGTGCGAAGCAAAGGCACAAACCGCGGGCACCTTGCCACAGAAACCCAGCGCAGGAGCCAGGGCTGAGGAGCAGGTGGGTCAGCGCTGCCAGGGCTGCGCAGCGGGGCCGGCCCCAAGGGGCCTGGTTCGGCAGTGGGGCTGGGGGCAGCCCCGGGCAGGGGGACCTCCCTCCAGTGCAGGGGATGGCGTCTGCAGGCCCCTGGGGACAGGACCCCCGCGGGGCTCTGGGGCCGCCCGCCCGAGGGCAAGAGGAGGGGGCCTGGGTGGGGGCCTGGGGCTGGCGGCAGCGGTGGCACTCTGTGGCATCCCTACCCCGCGACAGGAGCGGGAGCCACATTCACTCCTGGGCACTCCCTGCAGGATGTCGGGGATCCCCCCCTGCTCCCCGCGAGCGGCCTGGCTGGAGGAGGCTGGGGCCTCCCCGGCCTCCAGGCCCCGGCCGCAGCCCTATGAGGAGAGTGAGGTGCAGCCACTGCAGGCGCCCTCTGGCTCAGGCGTGGGCCCTTCTGCCTTGGCCGCGCCGCGGCAGGAGGAAGAGGACGCCCTGAGCTTCATCCGCGCTTGCTGCAGCCGCAGACCCAAGGTACCGCTCGCCCTTTGTGCTGCGGCTGCTGGCCTCCTCCGGGCAGCCCCTGCCCCGGCTGTGCCCGCAGGGAGACTGCTGGGCTCCCCTGACCCGCTCGCTTGTCTCTCCCCTCCGCGGCTCAGCGAGAGGCACAGAAGCTGAGGTTTCTGGCCTCCGTCTGCGACGCCTGCAAAGCCGCCGTCGCGGACCACACCACCTGGGACGCGGTGTATTTCTGCCAGCTGGAGGTGGCGCAGAGAATCAAGGTGAGGGGACGCCCTGCCCCGCGGAGAGCACCCTCTGGCTGGGTGCTGGGCACGGCCCTTCCCGCTGCAGGGCTGCGGGGGCCGCCGGGGAGCCCCAGGAGCCGGGAGGTGGCTCTGGTGGGGGCGCTGGGATGGGGCAGCCCTGCAGGCCAGCCCCTGTAGCCGCTCGCTGGCCGGGGGACACTGCCCTGTGCCCTCGCGCTGTGCCCTCCAGGCGCTGCTGCAGGAGGAGCCCACCGATCGCCTGGACACGGCGGTGCGGCAGAAAGCCATGCTCGCCATCGCCGCCATGAGGTACCTGGGCCAGCGCGGGCTTGGCCGCCACGGTGGCCCCGGTCCCGGCCAGGGGCCCCGAGTGGGGCACAGGGTGCCGCACAGGGGGCGTTCCACACCTCTCCCCTCCTCCCCTTGCAGCAGAGCGGGGCTGCTGCCGCAGGACAGGACGAACGGCCTCCTGCGCGCCTGCCTCTGCAGCGTCTTCCACCTCCCTGGCCACGAGGACACGAGAGACACGGACACGTCTCTCTACTTCAAGGTATGCACGGGCTGGGCGCTTGGGACACCACTGCTCCCTGTTCGGGTGCCCCAACCCCTGTCCTCCTTGCAGACCATGGAAGCCCTGGACAGCCTGCTGCAGGTGCTGGTGGGCAGCGCCGGCGCCTCCGGCCTCCTGGAGCTGCAGAACATCTTGAAGGTCTGGCTTTGGCAAAGGCTGGGCTTCACGCACGCGGTCAGTTCTCTGCCGCAACGCCTGGTGCAGGCAGGGGTCCCCAAGGCGGGGGCTGGCCCACAGCTGGCCCTTGCGAGGCTGGAGGGATGTCTGGGGAGCAACGGGAAGGGAGCGGGGGCTTCAGCAGGACAGGGGCATGGCCACCCGCCTGGCCACCGCAGCAGGGGGACAGCTGGAAGGACCAGTGCCCCGTGCTGCGGGCACACCAGCAGCTTTTCTCTCCCCAGCTCCTGCTGCCCTTCACCCAGCGGCAGCCAGAGGCCGTGGAGGAGAGGGCCATGGCGCGGATCGCCAGGCTGGCCGCCTTCATCAACACCTGCTCCTTGCCCCAGGTAGGGAGCCCCTGGTGCAGGCAGCCCCGGCGCCCCCGTCCTCGCTCCGCGGCCGCGGCTCTCCCCATCTCCAGGCTTGCGCAGAGCCGGGGCTGGGGCTGGGGCCCCGCCGCCCCGCTCAGCCGCGGTCCCGCGCTGCCTCTCTCCCCAGGTCAGCTCCTGCTTTGCAGGAGCCACAGTGGTGAGGCATCACCACCCCGAGAAGCACCGCTTCTCCATGCTGGGGAGGCTGGTGGGGAGCCTCCTCCTGTGCTGCACTTCCAAGAACGAGGGGACCAGGCACGAGGCAGCGGAGGCTGTGCGCCACCTCTACATCTTCATCGGGCAGCAAAGAAGTGAGAGGAGCCGCGTCGGGCTGGGTCCCTCCAGACACGGGCACGCCGGCACAGCCAGGCCAGCACCAGGCCGCCTGCGCCTCTCTCCTCAGCAGGAGAGACCCGACCGAGCGAGCCCGGCTGCCTTTCCGCGGGCTGACGAGCCGTTCCCCCTGCCCTGAGCGCGAGAGCCCGGGCCCTCCCTGGAAGCGCTGCCCCCAGCTCTGCTCTGGCATGCCCCCTTCCTGCCAGGGAGGCTTGTGCCCGAGCCCCTGGCTGCCACTGCCAGGTCCCCAGGCCCCCCCGCTGACACTGTGTCCGCTTTTCTCCAGGAACAAGGCTCTGGGACCAGGATGCCGAGCCGCCGCAGCTCCGGGAGCGCTGGCGAGCTCGGCTGTCCTTACGGCTCTCAGAAGACGGCAACACCAGCAGAATCTTCATGGTGAGAAGCGCCAGCCCTGAGCCCCGGAGGAGACCCCGGCCCTGCGACGTCAGGAAGAGGACCGGCGCTGTCCCCGACAAAGCCCGGTCCCCACGGGGCCCGCACGCGGCCGCACCCCAGCCGTCGCCCGGCCCAGCCCCTGCTCCCAGCTCTCCTGGGGCGCTGGGAGCAGCAGGGCTGAGCGGGGCCATCGCAGCCCTCGGGGTGACTGACGTCTTGTCCTTCCTCCCACAGACGTTTATGAAGTACCTGCAGCCCTCTGAACGGTTGGGCGTCTTCCTCGCCGCCGTCGAGAGCATGAGAGCCCCGAGCCTCTACAGCACCAAGCTGGCTGCCCACATGGTGGACGTGCTGGCGGCAGAGACCGACTTCCATTCGGGACAGGTGGGTACCCGCCAGCGGCCCGGCCACGGCTCCAGCCCTCGGGGCTCTGTTCCTGCTCTGGTGCCGGCCCCGTCTCACCCGTGTCCCACCTCCAGGTGCTGAACATCGTGTGGGCCATCTACAGAACCCTGCCGTCCGTCAGAGCCGCGCTGGCCCTTCAGAGCCTGGACAGGGCCCTGCTGGCGCTGGCCAGCAAGCACCCCAGGGAGACGGTTGCCAGCCTGCTGCAGTGCTCGCCGACCTGCACCAGGTACGGGGCCCAGCGCGTCTCATCCACCCCCCCCCACCACCACCAGCGAGGACAGCAGCCGGGCCGGGGGAGGCCCTGCTGACAGCCCGGGGGTCCCGCAGCGTCGCCGTCACCATGTGGAGGGCGATGGTGTCTGAGCCCCCAGCCACAGAGAGGGTGCTGCGGGAGCTGCTCCGCGTCCTCATGAACCAGTCTGGGTGCAAGACATCCACCTCCATCAAGGACCACCCGCGCATCCTGGCCCTGGCCGTGAGTTCCTCGCTTGCCCATCTCCGATGGACAGGGGCCCCGCTCCCCTCCCCTGACCCCTCCCAGCCTTATCCGCACCCTGGGGCACCCGGGCGCGCCCACGGGGCCAGCCTGGGGGTCTCCACCCTCCTCTGTCCCTCCCTGCCCACGCCTCTGGGTGCTTTCTGCAGGCAGCAAGGCCCCTCCACGAGATCCTCCTGCTGCCCAGCTGCCTGGAGGAGGCGAAGGCCATCTTCCCCCAGCTCTTCCTGGCCCTCCTCGTCCAAGCGTCCTTCACCACGGAGCTGACGCTGCAGGAGGTGCAGGTCTTCCGCAAGAAGCACCGGCAGGACCTGCTCACTCCCATCAGGTGCCACATCCCCGTCCCCTGCTGCTCAGAGGAACCCAGGGCTGGGGCTCCCGGCGTGACCCGGGCCCTTCTCTGCCCGCAGGTCCACGGTGCAGTCCCTTCTTTGCAGGTCCAAACCCCAATTTGGAGGCAACAAATCATCACTGTGGGATCCAGAGGAAGGTGGGCCATGCTGCCCTGTCACAGCGACAGCCTGCTGCAGCGCCTGTCTGTGACCAGGCCACACAGGACACCTCGGTTTTGACAAGGTGCCCTCCACAGTGCAGTGCAGCCAGCGGAGATGCAACTGTCTTTTTATCGCCTACACCCTCCGTTTTTGGACCCAGGCTCTCATTTTTAGGGCCCAAAGCTTTCTTTTTAGGCCTCAGCGTCACATAATAGAGCAGAAAGCCTCTTCCTTGGGCTCGAAAGCCTTGTTTGAAAGGATGAACCCTCCTTTTTAATAGCTTTTTCTTCCTTACACGTCAATCTTACAGAGCAGACTGCCATTCTCAAGGAAAAAATCCTTATTTTTAGGGTCCACAATTTTATTATAGGATGCAACGCGGCATTCTTAGATGGCGAGGCCTTCTTTGAGAGGAACACCCCTGCTTTCAAATTCCCAAATCCTCATGCTAGGAGACGAGGCCTGAATTTTAGGGTCCAAAGCCTTCTTTTTCGAGTCCAAACACCCATCTGGAAGGAATAAAACATCACTTCAGGATCCAGACCCTGAGCTGCAGAGTCCAAAGGCCCAGGTTTCAGCTCCAAAGCCTGACTTGGAGGTACAAGCTCCCCTTCACAGCCCTCACTCTTTACCCCCGACCACCCTCGGGTCTTTCACTGGTACAAGCGTCATTATTAGGACGCACTGTGTTCTTCTTAGGCTCCAATCCCCTATTTTCAGGCTCCAGAACCTCCACTTGGGATCCAAACCCTTCTTCTGATTGCCTAAATCCTCGGTTTTCAGGACCAGGGTGCTTCTTTTAAGTCACCAAGTGCTTTTGGTCAGGGCCCTCACACCCGCTTCTGGATCCAAAGCTAGCTTTTTCTTGCTTACAGCCACACTCATGTGGACCAGGCTGCCATTTTTAGGGCACAATGCCCTAGTTTTAGGGTCCACACTTTCATTGGAAGGTGCAAAGCGGCCTTTTAGATGGCGAGGCCTTATCTGAGAGGAACACCCCTTCTTTTCAAATTCCCAAATCCTCATGTTAGGAGCCGAGGCCTGAATTTTCGGGTCCAAAGCCTTCTTTGCACGTGCAAACCCCAATTTGGAGGCAACAAATCATCACTTTGGGATCCAGAGGAAGGTGGGCCATGCTGCCCTGTCACAGCGACAGCCTGCTGCAGCGCCTGTCTGTGACCAGGCCACACAGGACACCTCGGTTTTGACAAGGCGCCCTCCACAGTGCAGTGCAGCCAGCGGAGATGCAACTGTCTTTTTATCGCCTACACCCTCCGTTTTTGGACCCAGGCTCTCATTTTTAGGGCCCAAAGCTTTCTTTTTAGGCCTCAGCGTCACATAATAGAGCAGAAAGCCTCTTCCTTGGGCTCGAAAGCCTTGTTTGAAAGGATGAACCCTCCTTTTTAGTAGCTTTTTCTTCCTTACACGTCAATCTTACAGAGCAGACTGCCATTCTCAAGGAAAAAATCCTTATTTTTAGGGTCCACAATTTTATTATAGGATGCAACGCGGCATTCTTAGATGGCGAGGCCTTCTTTGAGGGGAACACCCCTGCTTTCAAATTCCCAAATCCTCATGCTAGGAGACGAGGCCTGAATTTTAGGGTCCAAAGCCTTCTTTTTCGAGTCCAAACACCCATCTGGAAGGAATAAAACATCACTTCAGGATCCAGACCCTGAGCTGCAGAGTCCAAAGGCCCAGGTTTCAGCTCCAAAGCCTGACTTGGAGGTACAAGCTCCCCTTCACAGCCCTCACTCTTTACCCCCGACCACCCTCGGGTCTTTCACTGGTACAAGCGTCATTATTAGGACGCACTGTGTTCTTCTTAGGCTCCAATCCCCTATTTTCAGGCTCCAGAACCTCCACTTGGGATCCAAACCCTTCTTCTGATTGCCTAAATCCTCGGTTTTCAGGACCAGGGTGCTTCTTTTAAGTCACCAAGTGCTTTTGGTCAGGGCCCTCACACCCGCTTCTGGATCCAAAGCTAGCTTTTTCTTGCTTACAGCCACACTCATGTGGACCAGGCTGCCATTTTTAGGGCACAATGCCCTAGTTTTAGGGTCCACACTTTCATTGGAAGGTGCAAAGCGGCCTTTTAGATGGCGAGGCCTTATCTGAGAGGAACACCCCTTCTTTTCAAATTCCCAAATCCTCATGTTAGGAGCCGAGGCCTGAATTTTCGGGTCCAAAGCCTTCTTTGCACGTGCAAACCCCAATTTGGAGGCAACAAATCATCACTTTGGGATCCAGAGGAAGGTGGGCCATGCTGCCCTGTCACAGCGACAGCCTGCTGCAGCGCCTGTCTGTGACCAGGCCACACAGGACACCTCGGTTTTGACAAGGCGCCCTCCACAGTGCAGTGCAGCCAGCGGAGATGCAACTGTCTTTTTATCGCCTACACCCTCCGTTTTTGGACCCAGGCTCTCATTTTTAGGGCCCAAAGCTTTCTTTTTAGGCCTCAGCGTCACATAATAGAGCAGAAAGCCTCTTCCTTGGGCTCGAAAGCCTTGTTTGAAAGGATGAACCCTCCTTTTTAGTAGCTTTTTCTTCCTTACACGTCAATCTTACAGAGCAGACTGCCATTCTCAAGGAAAAAATCCTTATTTTTAGGGTCCACAATTTTATTATAGGATGCAACGCGGCATTCTTAGATGGCGAGGCCTTCTTTGAGAGGAACACCCCTGCTTTCAAATTCCCAAATCCTCATGCTAGGAGACGAGGCCTGAATTTTAGGGTCCAAAGCCTTCTTTTTCGAGTCCAAACACCCATCTGGAAGGAATAAAACATCACTTCAGGATCCAGACCCTGAGCTGCAGAGTCCAAAGGCCCAGGTTTCAGCTCCAAAGCCTGACTTGGAGGTACAAGCTCCCCTTCACAGCCCTCACTCTTTACCCCCGACCACCCTCGGGTCTTTCACTGGTACAAGCGTCATTATTAGGACGCACTGTGTTCTTCTTAGGCTCCAATCCCCTATTTTCAGGCTCCAGAACCTCCACTTGGGATCCAAACCCTTCTTCTGATTGCCTAAATCCTCGGTTTTCAGGACCAGGGTGCTTCTTTTAAGTCACCAAGTGCTTTTGGTCAGGGCCCTCACACCCGCTTCTGGATCCAAAGCTAGCTTTTTCTTGCTTACAGCCACACTCATGTGGACCAGGCTGCCATTTTTAGGGCACAATGCCCTAGTTTTAGGGTCCACACTTTCATTGGAAGGTGCAAAGCGGCCTTTTAGATGGTGAGGCCCTATTAGAGAGGAACAGCCCTTGTTTTCAAATTCCCAAATCCTCATGTTAGGAGCCGAGGCCTGAATTTTCGGGTCCAAAGCCTTCTTTGCAGGTGCAAACCCCAATTTGGAGGCAACAAATCATCACTTTGGGATCCAGAGGAAGGTGGGCCATGCTGCCCTGTCACAGCGACAGCCTGCTGCAGCGCCTGTCTGTGACCAGGCCACACAGGACACCTCGGTTTTGACAAGGCGCCCTCCACAGTGCAGTGCAGCCAGCGGAGATGCAACTGTCTTTTTATCGCCTACACCCTCCGTTTTTGGACCCAGGCTCTCATTTTTAGGGCCCAAAGCTTTCTTTTTAGGCCTCAGCGTCACATAATAGAGCAGAAAGCCTCTTCCTTGGGCTCGAAAGCCTTGTTTGAAAGGATGAACCCTCCTTTTTAGTAGCTTTTTCTTCCTTACACGTCAATCTTACAGAGCAGACTGCCATTCTCAAGGAAAAAATCCTTATTTTTAGGGTCCACAATTTTATTATAGGATGCAACGCGGCATTCTTAGATGGAGAGGCCTTCTTTGAGGGGAACACCCCTGCTTTCAAATTCCCAAATCCTCATGCTAGGAGACGAGGCCTGAATTTTAGGGTCCAAAGCCTTCTTTTTCGAGTCCAAACACCCATCTGGAAGGAATAAAACATCACTTCAGGATCCAGACCCTGAGCTGCAGAGTCCAAAGGCCCAGGTTTCAGCTCCAAAGCCTGACTTGGAGGTACAAGCTCCCCTTCACAGCCCTCACTCTTTACCCCCGACCACCCTCGGGTCTTTCACTGGTACAAGCGTCATTATTAGGACGCACTGTGTTCTTCTTAGGCTCCAATCCCCTATTTTCAGGCTCCAGAACCTCCACTTGGGATCCAAACCCTTCTTCTGATTGCCTAAATCCTCGGTTTTCAGGACCAGGGTGCTTCTTTTAAGTCACCAAGTGCTTTTGGTCAGGGCCCTCACACCTGCTTCTGGATCCAAAGCTAGCTTTTTCTTGCTTACAGCCACACTCATGTGGACCAGGCTGCCATTTTTAGGGCACAATGCCCTAGTTTTAGGGTCCACACTTTCATTGGAAGGTGCAAAGCGGCCTTTTAGATGGCGAGGCCTTATCTGAGAGGAACAGCCCTTGTTTTCAAATTCCCAAATCCTCATGTTAGGAGCCGAGGCCTGAATTTTCGGGTCCAAAGCCTTCTTTGCAGGTGCAAACCCCAATTTGGAGGCAACAAATCATCACTTTGGGATCCAGAGGAAGGTGGGCCATGCTGCCCTGTCACAGCGACAGCCTGCTGCAGCGCCTGTCTGTGACCAGGCCACACAGGACACCTCGGTTTTGACAAGGCGCCCTCCACAGTGCAGTGCAGCCAGCGGAGATGCAACTGTCTTTTTATCGCCTACACCCTCCGTTTTTGGACCCAGGCTCTCATTTTTAGGGCCCAAAGCTTTCTTTTTAGGCCTCAGCGTCACATAATAGAGCAGAAAGCCTCTTCCTTGGGCTCGAAAGCCTTGTTTGAAAGGATGAACCCTCCTTTTTAGTAGCTTTTTCTTCCTTACACGTCAATCTTACAGAGCAGACTGCCATTCTCAAGGAAAAAATCCTTATTTTTAGGGTCCACAATTTTATTATAGGATGCAACGCGGCATTCTTAGATGGAGAGGCCTTCTTTGAGGGGAACACCCCTGCTTTCAAATTCCCAAATCCTCATGCTAGGAGACGAGGCCTGAATTTTAGGGTCCAAAGCCTTCTTTTTCGAGTCCAAACACCCATCTGGAAGGAATAAAACATCACTTCAGGATCCAGACCCTGAGCTGCAGAGTCCAAAGGCCCAGGTTTCAGCTCCAAAGCCTGACTTGGAGGTACAAGCTCCCCTTCACAGCCCTCACTCTTTACCCCCGACCACCCTCGGGTCTTTCACTGGTACAAGCGTCATTATTAGGACCCACTGTGTTCTTCTTAGGCTCCAATCCCCTATTTTCAGGCTCCAGAACCTCCACTTGGGATCCAAACCCTTCTTCTGATTGCCTAAATCCTCGGTTTTCAGGACCAGGGTGCTTCTTTTAAGTCACCAAGTGCTTTTGGTCAGGGCCCTCACACCTGCTTCTGGATCCAAAGCTAGCTTTTTCTTGCTTACAGCCACACTCATGTGGACCAGGCTGCCATTTTTAGGGCACAATGCCCTAGTTTTAGGGTCCACACTTTCATTGGAAGGTGCAAAGCGGCCTTTTAGATGGTGAGGCCCTATTAGAGAGGAACAGCCCTTGTTTTCAAATTCCCAAATCCTCATGTTAGGAGCCGAGGCCTGAATTTTCGGGTCCAAAGCCTTCTTTGCAGGTGCAAACCCCAATTTGGAGGCAACAAATCATCACTTTGGGATCCAGAGGAAGGTGGGCCATGCTGCCCTGTCACAGCGACAGCCTGCTGCAGCGCCTGTCTGTGACCAGGCCACACAGGACACCTCGGTTTTGACAAGGCGCCCTCCACAGTGCAGTGCAGCCAGCGGAGATGCAACCGTCTTTTTATCGCCTACACCCTCCGTTTTTGGACCCAGGCTCTCATTTTTAGGGCCCAAAGCATTCTTTTTAGGCCTCAGCGTCACATAATAGAGCAGAAAGCCTCTTCCTTGGGCTCGAAAGCCTTGTTTGAAAGGATAAACCCTCCTTTTTACTGGCTTTTTCTTGTTTACAGCCACACTCATATGGACCAGGCTGCCATTTTTAGGGCACAATGCCCCAGTTTTAGGGGCCACACTTTCATTGGAAGGTGCAAAGCGGCCTTCTCAGACGGTCAGGCCCTATTAGAGGGGAACACCCCTGCTTTCAAATTCCCAAATCCTCATGCTAGGAGACGAGGCCTGAATTTCAGGGTCCAAAGGCTCATCCTGAGAGCCCAAAGCCTCTTTTTTAGTGCCCAGAGCCTTCTCTTTGGGACCCAAACCCTCAGTTTGGGGTACAAAGGCTCATTCTCAAGGCACCCTCCACAGCGCAGTGCAGCCAGCGGAGGCGCACTGGAACTGGCCACACGCAACGGATGGAGGAGAGCCTGGTGGTGGGGACAGACCACAGGTCCTGGAAACACTGCTGGAGCACTGACCTCTTTCAGGCCCAGGTAAGTGAGCCTCCTACAACTGGCAGTTGCCGTGAGACTTTTACCCCAAAATACATGCAAGAGATGTAGTGTAGCTCCGCACTCCTTTATTTATGGACGTCCACATACGTGGAGAGGTGTGTGTGAGAAACAAGGTGCTTGTGGCAGAGGTGGCTGCGCAGTGCTTGGCGGGCTTGGTGGATAGGGAAGTTTTCCAGACACGATGGCGCTGAGTACGTCGCCAAGGTGCTAGCCTTGTTATCCAAGCACGGCTCCAGGCAAACCAGGTTGTGAAGTATCAGGGCTTTGGGATTAAATTTTATTTTATTTTATTTTATTTTTTTTTTTTCAGGGGGGTGAGGTGCGAAGCTGCAGACACTCTATAGGAAGGAATTTCCCAGCTGGGCAGAAGCCTCCCAGCTGCCAGCCATCCAGGGCCTGGCTGCCGAGCAGGGCAGAAGAAGAATGGCAGACAGGGCTTTCCACATCACGCTGCCCAGCCATGCCAGAACCTGCCCCCAGAACACCAGCTGGGACTTGCCCGTAGCGCTGCTCAGGCCCCCGGAGCTCTGCGGGAAGTGGGAGCTGGGGCTGGAGGAGATCCTGCAGCCGCACAGCTGGAACACCAGCAAGGACACCACCTTTGAAGCAGCGCTGCGGGGCACAGCAGGGCCCTGGGCTCTTCTCCGTCCTTCTACGTGCTGGTGGCATGCCCGGACCAGCTCACGAACCCCATGAACAACAGGGCTTCAGCCGTCGCCTCTCCAGCAGCGAGCCTGGACCAAGACCCCCGCATAAGGGAGACAAAGCTCGAAAGATAGGAAAAGCTATACCCTTTTTCTGTGACTGGGGATCCAGCACCTAGTTTGGGGGCTGCTGCTCAGAAATTTCCCTGTGTGGCAGACCTCGCTGCAGGGCTGAACGTACCCATCCAACCAGCAGGGCTCAGGACTTGTTGATGCTCTAAGGAAAAGCCTGAGGAGACAGAGAGCTGTGTCACCAGCCCACGGGGCGCCGCACAACAGGCTGGCCAGGACAAGGAGACAAAGAACAGCCAGCCAAACAGTGCGAAAGAAGCAGAAAACCTCGCAGAAGAGGTTCTGCCTCTGTTCTGCCGCTGGGTAAGGAAGCGGATCTGAAAAGGGACAGCCTCGTTCGCAGCTGCTCGGAAGAGAGCCCCAGCTCCTGTCTGGAATTGTCTGGTGTCCCCAAGGCCGCCAGCACTGGGAAAAGCCTGTTTATCGCGGTGCCTCCCCTTTCCTGGTCTCGCAGAGTCCGCACCTCGGGACTTTTTCTGGACTGGGAATGGGGAAGATGTCATCGGTCTGAAGAGCAGAGCTATGGGGTCCAGCCTTGGAGCCGGTGAGGCCATGGGTCCCGCTTTGCTGCAGCTTCTCCACCTACAGCCCATCAACGAGGGCGACGCAGGAGGTGTCTTTGATGTCACCTTGACGCCCTGGCCGCCCTTGTATTCATCTTTCATGGCAAGGGTTTGGTAGCAGGAGGGCAGGAGCTGCCACCTGTGCGGGACCCCCGCTGCAGCAGTGTGCTCCTGAAGGATGGACCCCATGGCACGGACCCATGCTGCAGCAGCTCTGCAAGTCCTGCAGCCCGTGGGCAGCCCACGCAGGACCACTTTGGGAAGGCCTGCAATGGCATGGGAGGGACCGCATGCTGGAGCAGGGCAAGAGAGCGGCCGGGAAGGAGCATTCGGGACTGAGCCCGTTCCCCCGCAGAGCTCGGGGCAGGCGGCAGAAGAGGCTGGAGCGGGCGGAAAGGTGTCCGCAGGTTGCTTGTAGCTTCTCGCTGCTCTGGGCAGTTAGCGCGAGGCGAAGCACGGCCCGGACACTGGCGACTCGGGTGCAGAGCTTTATTCTGAGAAGGCATGCCGCTCGGCAAAGCTGCCGGACGGCTGCCAGTCCTCACCCCCCCGCTGCCCCGCACGCCGGGGGGGCCGCCCCCAGCCCTCGTAGGAGGGCCGGGACGGTGGTGGGGGACGGGGGGGTGGTGGGGGACGGGGGGGTGGTGTCCATGGCGGCTGCGGGGGCTGGAGGGTGCTGGGCTGGTCGCGCTGCAGCCAGCTGGCCGGGGGCGGGCGGGTGCGCTGTACTCGTCCGGGCACGGGTGGCGGCCGCTGGCGCTGGGCCCGTCTCGGTGCCCGGGCTTCCGAGGCTGCGGAGAGGCGCCTGCGGAGAGAGGAGGCTGGGCAGCACCCGGCGGCCGCGCCGCAGCACCTCACCGGCGGTGCTGCAAGGCCAGCGGCAGCCGGCCGACGGGGAGCTGGGGCAAGAGACGGCCACTCACTGCTGTCTTTTCCTGCGCAGCCGGATGACCCCGCAGCACAGAAGCATGACGAAGAGCAGGGAGCCCAAGATTGCCGCCGTGCTCACGAGGCAGTGCTTGCGCACGGCGGCACCGTCCGAGGCACTCGCGGTCCTCTCGCCAGCCGCACCTGGAGGAACAGCTCGGGGCCTTAGCGCGTGCTTGCGCTGCTGGGCAGCCTGCGGGAGCTCTGGCAGTGCCGAGATGTCTGCTCTCCCGCTGCCAGCCTCTCAGTGAAGAAGCTGCCTTGCTTTCAGCAGAAGGCACCGCCGCCATGCTCCCAGCTCCCAGCACGCGGCTCCCGCTTACGGCCTGCTCAGTACCTGGATTCTCTCGAAAAAACTGAAACACCCCGGTGTGGCGGGCTTCTCTGGGCTCCGAGAGCACTGCCAAGAACCAGAGAAAGGGAAAGCCTCAGCGCGGCTTAGGCACAGAGGATGCAGAAGGACGGAGAGGCTCCCTCTGGGCCCGTGCCCCATCTGCGAGTCCGTGCAGCCCCCTGGGCCGCAGGTCGCAGGAGGGGTCCCACTCGGTGCTGCGGTGCTGCTTTGGGCCCCTGGGGACTTTGGCAAGCTGCGGGACTCAGGTGCTGCGGGAGGTACGCTCCATTAAGGGTCACGGGCCCCGTCAGTCACCTGCTGAAGGCGCTTCAGATGCCTCTTTCCCCCAAGGGAAAAGTGCCGAAGCCCCTGGGAACTGGCTGCGGTGGGAGGCAGGCAATCCCTAACCACAGGCACGGAGGCCCGCGAGCATCTCTGTCTGGCACACTGCTGGCGCTGAGCTCCGCACGCCAGAGACCACAGCCCTCCTCCAGAGCGGTTCCAGGCTGCTTTGGCAGCACCTGCTCTGTGCTAACCGTGCCAGCGGACGGCAGTTACCTGGCGGGACGGTCGCTTGCGCTGCCTCTGTCGCTCCCTCAGAGCCTGGCAGCGTGTTTCCCCTCGGAAACGCCTCCTGCTTCACAGCCTCTCCGTCCGCCCCTTTAGAAAGAAAGCGGCACAGTTGGATGGGGAGCGACCGTTCCTCAGCAGGAACGGGCTATCTTCAGGAGGCGATGCTTCTCAACATGCACACAGGTGGCTTTGCAACAAAGCCTAGGCTTTTGGGGGTGCTCCTAGTCGCTAGTCCAACCAACCGATCACCCCGGGAGATCACCGCGAGGCTCCGACTGGGGCCTTCCTGCCGTGCAGGCTACGGCGTGTCCGGGGCTGTACCCAGCCCCTCAGGCTTCCACGTGCAACACACCCACCCTGTGCTCCCTCCAGTTCCTTCAGGATTTCCTTCAGGATTTCCGAGGTCCTCTGGGAACTTTTGCCTCTTTTAGCTTGACGCATCGCTCTTCGAGGACCTAAGCAGAAAGGAGGACGTTAAATTCCGTGTGAATAAAGCACTGAAAAGCAGGCTCCGAAGGTGCAGAGTGAGCACACCAGAGACACCGGGCTGACGTTTGGGCTTGGAGCCGGCAGCTCTCAACGCAACTAAAAGGCCCTACCCGTGTGACCTCCCTGCAGCTCGGCGCCGGGACCCAGCGGGGAAGCTGGATAGCCATCGCCTACAGCCACGCCTGCAAACAAACACAGAGCAGAGCAGCTCCCACCAAACGGGGCAGGATGCTTCTTCCCATCGCACAGCAGTGAATGCAGTTCCAACAGGGGACTGCTGCATGGCCCTCGGCTCTCCCTCCCGCCCCGGAGCCTCTTGCAAACAGTCACCAGGGGCCTGCAGTGCCACCGTGCTGGGACAAAACTAACCATGCGTGCAGCTGCCCAGAGAAGGGCCTCCCCAGAGCTCACCCCAGGCTCTAAACTCAACCCCAACGTGCCCGCTGGCTCTGCAGCACGGGGGCGGAGCGGCTGGCAAAGACAGCCTGGCAAGGCAAAGCGCCCCAGGCGTGTCACCGAGCCTGACCCCTTCCCTCTCTGCTCTCCTGCATGTCTGAGGCCAAGGAAGGCTGAAGGTCCATTTCACGCGGACAGCAACCAAAGCGGTAAATGCTCACTCCTCCCAGTGACTTACTTGTGGGATCGCCCTGGGGCACGGGGACAGGACCATGCTCAGACGTCACGTAGCCATCACCTACGGGCACAGAGCAAAAACGTTCCCACTGCGCGCTGTGACCTCCTTCTTCCCCAGTGCCCTGCAGTGACGGAGGGGCCGGGGCACGGCACAGGGCCCAGGAGCAGGGCAAGATTCCCGAGGCTGCAGCAGGGCCTGGGGACCTCCTGGCTGGTGCCGGCAGCTTTCAAAACTCTGCCTGCAGGCCACGTGCGGCACCCCTCCGGGGCCGGGCGGACAAATGCACAGAGGCCTGCCGGTGCTTCCTTACCAGGACATTCCTAACAGACGCACGGGAAGCCCACGCTAAAGCATGGGGGAAAAACAATCATCCCCGCTTCTTGTGGAGAAGAGCCCACTGGCCAGGGAGAGGCTGCAGCACTGCTCAGCTAGCGCAGAAAGCCACTAACAAACCCCAAGGAAATGAAGATCGACATCGACGTACCTGTGGGGTGCCACCCAGTCTCAGGAGCAGGATTCCACGGGGCAGCTGGAACAGCACGGCCTGCGGGCACAAAGGGGGTCCAGGACAGGTGAGGAGGGCTTCCACTGCGTGCTGCAACCAGTTCTGCCCTCGGGAAGCCCCCCCAGTGAGCGGACAACCCCTCGGAAGGCCTTCAGGGGATCTCCAGTCGCACGTGGACCAGTGATCACAAAGCAAATGCTGCTTCTTTCGAGGCAAGGGACGGTGACAACTTACCGCTGGGATGCCCCTGAAGCTCCACTCCAGGATCCAGCTGAGGAGCTGGGTAAGCGCTGCCGCGCGCATCGTCACCTGGAAGCAACCAGAGAGAAGACACATTCCCGTTGCCCGCTGTGCCCCTGAGCACCCTGCAGTGACGGAGGGGCCGGGGCATGGTGCGGGACCCAGGCACGGGGCGAGACTCCTGAGGCTGCGGCGGGGCTCAGGGACCTCCCGGCCGGCCCCCGCCAGCTTTCGGGACGCAGGCTGAAGGCCACGCGCAGCACCCCTCGAGGGCCAGGCGGACAAACGTACGGGAAGGCCGGACCCGGGGCAGCGCGGCGCGTGGCTCGGCTCACAGGGGCCCCGGGGGGGCTCAGCCCAGGCTTCAGCCCCCAGCCCCTCCGGCGACTCGCCCGGCTACGGCCCTGCCGCTGCCCCCGGCGCTGGCACCCACCTGCTGCCAGCGCTCGCCTTGGCATAGCCCAGGCATCCCGGGCACACAGGCCTGCCAGCACGAGGAGGAGGAGGAGGAGGCAGGTGGGGGCCGCAGCCCCCCACATCCGCCCCATGCTGCCACCGCCGCGTGAGTGCCGCCCGTTGGGGCCGGCGCAGAGAGGTGCCCGTGGCCTGGCACAGCGTCACAGCGCGGCGCTGTGACCTCATGGCCGCGCCCTGCTGGCACAGGGGCTGCATGCATGGGGCTGGGGCCGCGTGGCATCAGCGCTCGGGGCGCAGGGCAAGCAGAGCAAGCGTGTGCAGACGGGGTGCTGGGGAGAGCGCTGCTGTGCCGTCGCTGCCCCCGGCACTGCCAGCTTGGAAGGGACCCTCAGAGGGCACCTGGCCACCCCCTGCCGCAGGCAGGGACAGCTGCCCCGGCCCCAGGGGGCTTGCAACTCCGTCCAGCCCGGCCTGGGACACTGACAGGGCACCATCCCTGACACAGCCCCTTCCCGACTGACATCAGCACCCAGCTTGTGACTGAAGCACCAAACCAGGCTGAGCCTGGCCCCTACAGACCCAAATAGTGCTGGGGTGTCCCTGTCCTTGGGCGGGCTCATCGCTGCCTGCCTTCCCAGCACAGCCCCAGCTCTGTGTGCCGAGGGCATTTGGGGCTGGAGGTTGCCAGCAGGGTTTGGCAAATGCCCACCATGTGCCCGGAGGAAGGATCTGCCCCCTCTGACTCTGGCCAGCAGCGAGCGTCCTTTTGGGATGCTGCCAGGCTGCACGACGACAGCCAGGCGCTGTAGCACTGGGGACAGAGTCTCGAAGTGGGTTCCCTCCAGAGGCCAGCTCTTCTGAACCAGAGCGGCCGAGAGCAGTTTCCCCCAGCAGCTCTTCAGCCCCACGAGGCCCCATTTGAGCCAGCAAACCTGTGACCAGCTGCCAGCAGGGCCTTTGGGATGCTCCGGGCACACAGAAAAGACCCTTTCTGAGGAATCAAAGCCTCATTTTTAGGGCCAAATGTCTCATTTTCACCCCGTAACCCCTTCACTTCAGGGCTAAGAGCATCTTTTGTGGATCCAAAACCTTTTTATCACCTTTTCTTTGCACCTGAAAAGCATACAGGTATGGCACCAAGGCTCCTCTTTACAGACCACAGCCTTGTCCTTAAGCACCCAGCTTTCAGGACATTTTCAGGGCAAGAGAGCCTATACTTGGGATCCAAAGCCAACTTTTTATCACCTACACCCTCCAGTTTTGGACCCAGGCTCTCATTTTTAGGGCCCAAAGCATTCTTTTTAGGCCTCAGCGTCACATAATAGAGCAGAAAGCCTCTTCCTTGGGCTCGAAAGCCTTGTTTGAAAGGATAAACCCTCCTTTTTACTGGCTTTTTCTTGTTTACAGCCACACTCATATGGACCAGGCTGCCATTTTTAGGGCACAATGCCCCAGTTTTAGGGGCCACACTTTCATTGGAAGGTGCAAAGCGGCCTTCTCAGACGGTCAGGCCCTATTAGAGGGGAACACCCCTGCTTTCAAATTCCCAAATCCTCATGCTAGGAGACGAGGCCTGAATTTCAGGGTCCAAAGGCTCATCCTGAGAGCCCAAAGCCTCTTTTTTAGTGCCCAGAGCCTTCTCTTTGGGACCCAAACCCTCAGTTTGGGGTACAAAGGCTCATTCTCAAGGCACCCTCCACAGCGCAGTGCAGCCAGCGGAGGCGCACTGGAACTGGCCACACGCAACGGATGGAGGAGAGCCTGGTGGTGGGGACAGACCACAGGTCCTGGAAACACTGCTGGAGCACTGACCTCTTTCAGGCCCAGGTAAGTGAGCCTCCTACAACTGGCAGTTGCCGTGAGACTTTTACCCCAAAATACATGCAAGAGATGTAGTGTAGCTCCGCACTCCTTTATTTATGGACGTCCACATACGTGGAGAGGTGTGTGTGAGAAACAAGGTGCTTGTGGCAGAGGTGGCTGCGCAGTGCTTGGCGGGCTTGGTGGATAGGGAAGTTTTCCAGACACGATGGCGCTGAGTACGTCGCCAAGGTGCTAGCCTTGTTATCCAAGCACGGCTCCAGGCAAACCAGGTTGTGAAGTATCAGGGCTTTGGGATTAAATTTTATTTTATTTTATTTTATTTTTTTTTTTTCAGGGGGGTGAGGTGCGAAGCTGCAGACACTCTATAGGAAGGAATTTCCCAGGTGGGCAGAAGCCTCCCAGCTGCCAGCCATCCAGGGCCTGGCTGCCGAGCAGGGCAGAAGAAGAATGGCAGACAGGGCTTTCCACATCACGCTGCCCAGCCATGCCAGAACCTGCCCCCAGAACACCAGCTGGGACTTGCCCGTAGCGCTGCTCAGGCCCCCGGAGCTCTGCGGGAAGTGGGAGCTGGGGCTGGAGGAGATCCTGCAGCCGCACAGCTGGAACACCAGCAAGGACACCACCTTTGAAGCAGCGCTGCGGGGCACAGCAGGGCCCTGGGCTCTTCTCCGTCCTTCTACGTGCTGGTGGCATGCCCGGACCAGCTCACGAACCCCATGAACAACAGGGCTTCAGCCGTCGCCTCTCCAGCAGCGAGCCTGGACCAAGACCCCCGCATAAGGGAGACAAAGCTCGAAAGATAGGAAAAGCTATACCCTTTTTCTGTGACTGGGGATCCAGCACCTAGTTTGGGGGCTGCTGCTCAGAAATTTCCCTGTGTGGCAGACCTCGCTGCAGGGCTGAACGTACCCATCCAACCAGCAGGGCTCAGGACTTGTTGATGCTCTAAGGAAAAGCCTGAGGAGACAGAGAGCTGTGTCACCAGCCCACGGGGCGCCGCACAACAGGCTGGCCAGGACAAGGAGACAAAGAACAGCCAGCCAAACAGTGCGAAAGAAGCAGAAAACCTCGCAGAAGAGGTTCTGCCTCTGTTCTGCCGCTGGGTAAGGAAGCGGATCTGAAAAGGGACAGCCTCGTTCGCAGCTGCTCGGAAGAGAGCCCCAGCTCCTGTCTGGAATTGTCTGGTGTCCCCAAGGCCGCCAGCACTGGGAAAAGCCTGTTTATCGCGGTGCCTCCCCTTTCCTGGTCTCGCAGAGTCCGCACCTCGGGACTTTTTCTGGACTGGGAATGGGGAAGATGTCATCGGTCTGAAGAGCAGAGCTATGGGGTCCAGCCTTGGAGCCGGTGAGGCCATGGGTCCCGCTTTGCTGCAGCTTCTCCACCTACAGCCCATCAACGAGGGCGACGCAGGAGGTGTCTTTGATGTCACCTTGACGCCCTGGCCGCCCTTGTATTCATCTTTCATGGCAAGGGTTTGGTAGCAGGAGGGCAGGAGCTGCCACCTGTGCGGGACCCCCGCTGCAGCAGTGTGCTCCTGAAGGATGGACCCCATGGCACGGACCCATGCTGCAGCAGCTCTGCAAGTCCTGCAGCCCGTGGGCAGCCCACGCAGGACCACTTTGGGAAGGCCTGCAATGGCATGGGAGGGACCGCATGCTGGAGCAGGGCAAGAGAGCGGCCGGGAAGGAGCATTCGGGACTGAGCCCGTTCCCCCGCAGAGCTCGGGGCAGGCGGCAGAAGAGGCTGGAGCGGGCGGAAAGGTGTCCGCAGGTTGCTTGTAGCTTCTCGCTGCTCTGGGCAGTTAGCGCGAGGCGAAGCACGGCCCGGACACTGGCGACTCGGGTGCAGAGCTTTATTCTGAGAAGGCATGCCGCTCGGCAAAGCTGCCGGACGGCTGCCAGTCCTCACCCCCCCGCTGCCCCGCACGCCGGGGGGGCCGCCCCCAGCCCTCGTAGGAGGGCCGGGACGGTGGTGGGGGACGGGGGGGTGGTGGGGGACGGGGGGGTGGTGTCCATGGCGGCTGCGGGGGCTGGAGGGTGCTGGGCTGGTCGCGCTGCAGCCAGCTGGCCGGGGGCGGGCGGGTGCGCTGTACTCGTCCGGGCACGGGTGGCGGCCGCTGGCGCTGGGCCCGTCTCGGTGCCCGGGCTTCCGAGGCTGCGGAGAGGCGCCTGCGGAGAGAGGAGGCTGGGCAGCACCCGGCGGCCGCGCCGCAGCACCTCACCGGCGGTGCTGCAAGGCCAGCGGCAGCCGGCCGACGGGGAGCTGGGGCAAGAGACGGCCACTCACTGCTGTCTTTTCCTGCGCAGCCGGATGACCCCGCAGCACAGAAGCATGACGAAGAGCAGGGAGCCCAAGATTGCCGCCGTGCTCACGAGGCAGTGCTTGCGCACGGCGGCACCGTCCGAGGCACTCGCGGTCCTCTCGCCAGCCGCACCTGGAGGAACAGCTCGGGGCCTTAGCGCGTGCTTGCGCTGCTGGGCAGCCTGCGGGAGCTCTGGCAGTGCCGAGATGTCTGCTCTCCCGCTGCCAGCCTCTCAGTGAAGAAGCTGCCTTGCTTTCAGCAGAAGGCACCGCCGCCATGCTCCCAGCTCCCAGCACGCGGCTCCCGCTTACGGCCTGCTCAGTACCTGGATTCTCTCGAAAAAACTGAAACACCCCGGTGTGGCGGGCTTCTCCGGGCTCCGAGAGCACTGCCAAGAACCAGAGAAAGGGAAAGCCTCAGCGCGGCTTAGGCACAGAGGATGCAGAAGGACGGAGAGGCTCCCTCTGGGCCCGTGCCCCATCTGCGAGTCCGTGCAGCCCCCTGGGCCGCAGGTCGCAGGAGGGGTCCCACTCGGTGCTGCGGTGCTGCTTTGGGCCCCTGGGGACTTTGGCAAGCTGCGGGACTCAGGTGCTGCGGGAGGTACGCTCCATTAAGGGTCACGGGCCCCGTCAGTCACCTGCTGAAGGCGCTTCAGATGCCTCTTTCCCCCAAGGGAAAAGTGCCGAAGCCCCTGGGAACTGGCTGCGGTGGGAGGCAGGCAATCCCTAACCACAGGCACGGAGGCCCGCGAGCATCTCTGTCTGGCACACTGCTGGCGCTGAGCTCCGCACGCCAGAGACCACAGCCCTCCTCCAGAGCGGTTCCAGGCTCCTTTGGCAGCACCTGCTCTGTGCTAACCGTGCCAGCGGACGGCAGTTACCTGGCGGGACGGTCGCTTGCGCTGCCTCTGTCGCTCCCTCAGAGCCTGGCAGCGTGTTTCCCCTCGGAAACGCCTCCTGCTTCACAGCCTCTCCGTCCGCCCCTTTAGAAAGAAAGCGGCACAGTTGGATGGGGAGCGACCGTTCCTCAGCAGGAACGGGCTATCTTCAGGAGGCGATGCTTCTCAACATGCACACAGGTGGCTTTGCAACAAAGCCTAGGCTTTTGGGGGTGCTCCTAGTCGCTAGTCCAACCAACCGATCACCCCGGGAGATCACCGCGAGGCTCCGACTGGGGCCTTCCTGCCGTGCAGGCTACGGCGTGTCCGGGGCTGTACCCAGCCCCTCAGGCTTCCACGTGCAACACACCCACCCTGTGCTCCCTCCAGTTCCTTCAGGATTTCCTTCAGGATTTCCGAGGTCCTCTGGGAACTTTTGCCTCTTTTAGCTTGACGCATCGCTCTTCGAGGACCTAAGCAGAAAGGAGGACGTTAAATTCCGTGTGAATAAAGCACTGAAAAGCAGGCTCCGAAGGTGCAGAGTGAGCACACCAGAGACACCGGGCTGACGTTTGGGCTTGGAGCCGGCAGCTCTCAACGCAACTAAAAGGCCCTACCCGTGTGACCTCCCTGCAGCTCGGCGCCGGGACCCAGCGGGGAAGCTGGATAGCCATCGCCTACAGCCACGCCTGCAAACAAACACAGAGCAGAGCAGCTCCCACCAAACGGGGCAGGATGCTTCTTCCCATCGCACAGCAGTGAATGCAGTTCCAACAGGGGACTGCTGCATGGCCCTCGGCTCTCCCTCCCGCCCCGGAGCCTCTTGCAAACAGTCACCAGGGGCCTGCAGTGCCACCGTGCTGGGACAAAACTAACCATGCGTGCAGCTGCCCAGAGAAGGGCCTCCCCAGAGCTCACCCCAGGCTCTAAACTCAACCCCAACGTGCCCGCTGGCTCTGCAGCACGGGGGCGGAGCGGCTGGCAAAGACAGCCTGGCAAGGCAAAGCGCCCCAGGCGTGTCACCGAGCCTGACCCCTTCCCTCTCTGCTCTCCTGCATGTCTGAGGCCAAGGAAGGCTGAAGGTCCATTTCACGCGGACAGCAACCAAAGCGGTAAATGCTCACTCCTCCCAGTGACTTACTTGTGGGATCGCCCTGGGGCACGGGGACAGGACCATGCTCAGACGTCACGTAGCCATCACCTACGGGCACAGAGCAAAAACGTTCCCACTGCGCGCTGTGACCTCCTTCTTCCCCAGTGCCCTGCAGTGACGGAGGGGCCGGGGCACGGCACAGGGCCCAGGAGCAGGGCAAGATTCCCGAGGCTGCAGCAGGGCCTGGGGACCTCCTGGCTGGTGCCGGCAGCTTTCAAAACTCTGCCTGCAGGCCACGTGCGGCACCCCTCCGGGGCCGGGCGGACAAATGCACAGAGGCCTGCCGGTGCTTCCTTACCAGGACATTCCTAACAGACGCACGGGAAGCCCACGCTAAAGCATGGGGGAAAAACAATCATCCCCGCTTCTTGTGGAGAAGAGCCCACTGGCCAGGGAGAGGCTGCAGCACTGCTCAGCTAGCGCAGAAAGCCACTAACAAACCCCAAGGAAATGAAGATCGACATCGACGTACCTGTGGGGTGCCACCCAGTCTCAGGAGCAGGATTCCACGGGGCAGCTGGAACAGCACGGCCTGCGGGCACAAAGGGGGTCCAGGACAGGTGAGGAGGGCTTCCACTGCGTGCTGCAACCAGTTCTGCCCTCGGGAAGCCCCCCCAGTGAGCGGACAACCCCTCGGAAGGCCTTCAGGGGATCTCCAGTCGCACGTGGACCAGTGATCACAAAGCAAATGCTGCTTCTTTCGAGGCAAGGGACGGTGACAACTTACCGCTGGGATGCCCCTGAAGCTCCACTCCAGGATCCAGCTGAGGAGCTGGGTAAGCGCTGCCGCGCGCATCGTCACCTGGAAGCAACCAGAGAGAAGACACATTCCCGTTGCCCGCTGTGCCCCTGAGCACCCTGCAGTGACGGAGGGGCCGGGGCATGGTGCGGGACCCAGGCACGGGGCGAGACTCCTGAGGCTGCGGCGGGGCTCAGGGACCTCCCGGCCGGCCCCCGCCAGCTTTCGGGACGCAGGCTGAAGGCCACGCGCAGCACCCCTCGAGGGCCAGGCGGACAAACGTACGGGAAGGCCGGACCCGGGGCAGCGCGGCGCGTGGCTCGGCTCACAGGGGCCCCGGGGGGGCTCAGCCCAGGCTTCAGCCCCCAGCCCCTCCGGCGACTCGCCCGGCTACGGCCCTGCCGCTGCCCCCGGCGCTGGCACCCACCTGCTGCCAGCGCTCGCCTTGGCATAGCCCAGGCATCCCGGGCACACAGGCCTGCCAGCACGAGGAGGAGGAGGAGGAGGCGGGTGGGGGCCGCAGCCCCCCACATCCGCCCCATGCTGCCACCGCCGCGTGAGTGCCGCCCGTTGGGGCCGGCGCAGAGAGGTGCCCGTGGCCTGGCACAGCGTCACAGCGCGGCGCTGTGACCTCATGGCCGCGCCCTGCTGGCACAGGGGCTGCATGCATGGGGCTGGGGCCGCGTGGCATCAGCGCTCGGGGCGCAGGGCAAGCAGAGCAAGCGTGTGCAGACGGGGTGCTGGGGAGAGCGCTGCTGTGCCGTCGCTGCCCCCGGCACTGCCAGCTTGGAAGGGACCCTCAGAGGGCACCTGGCCACCCCCTGCCGCAGGCAGGGACAGCTGCCCCGGCCCCAGGGGGCTTGCAACTCCGTCCAGCCCGGCCTGGGACACTGACAGGGCACCATCCCTGACACAGCCCCTTCCCGACTGACATCAGCACCCAGCTTGTGACTGAAGCACCAAACCAGGCTGAGCCTGGCCCCTACAGACCCAAATAGTGCTGGGGTGTCCCTGTCCTTGGGCGGGCTCATCGCTGCCTGCCTTCCCAGCACAGCCCCAGCTCTGTGTGCCGAGGGCATTTGGGGCTGGAGGTTGCCAGCAGGGTTTGGCAAATGCCCACCATGTGCCCGGAGGAAGGATCTGCCCCCTCTGACTCTGGCCAGCAGCGAGCGTCCTTTTGGGATGCTGCCAGGCTGCACGACGACAGCCAGGCGCTGTAGCACTGGGGACAGAGTCTCGAAGTGGGTTCCCTCCAGAGGCCAGCTCTTCTGAACCAGAGCGGCCGAGAGCAGTTTCCCCCAGCAGCTCTTCAGCCCCACGAGGCCCCATTTGAGCCAGCAAACCTGTGACCAGCTGCCAGCAGGGCCTTTGGGATGCTCCGGGCACACAGAAAAGACCCTTTCTGAGGAATCAAAGCCTCATTTTTAGGGCCAAATGTCTCATTTTCACCCCGTAACCCCTTCACTTCAGGGCTAAGAGCATCTTTTGTGGATCCAAAACCTTTTTATCACCTTTTCTTTGCACCTGAAAAGCATACAGGTATGGCACCAAGGCTCCTCTTTACAGACCACAGCCTTGTCCTTAAGCACCCAGCTTTCAGGACATTTTCAGGGCAAGAGAGCCTATACTTGGGATCCAAAGCCAACTTTTTATCACCTACACCCTCCAGTTTTGGACCCAGGCTCTCATTTTTAGGGCCCAAAGCATTCTTTTTAGGCCTCAGCGTCACATAATAGAGCAGAAAGCCTCTTCCTTGGGCTCGAAAGCCTTGTTTGAAAGGATAAACCCTCCTTTTTACTGGCTTTTTCTTGTTTACAGCCACACTCATTTGGACCAGGCTGCCATTTTTAGGGCACAATGCCCCAGTTTTAGGGGCCACACTTTCATTGGAAGGTGCAAAGCGGCCTTCTCAGACGGTCAGGCCCTATTAGAGGGGAACACCCCTGCTTTCAAATTCCCAAATCCTCATGCTAGGAGACGAGGCCTGAATTTCAGGGTCCAAAGGCTCATCCTGAGAGCCCAAAGCCTCTTTTTTAGTGCCCAGAGCCTTCTCTTTGGGACCCAAACCCTCAGTTTGGGGTACAAAGGCTCATTCTCAAGGCACCCTCCACAGCGCAGTGCAGCCAGCGGAGGCGCACTGGAACTGGCCACACGCAACGGATGGAGGAGAGCCTGGTGGTGGGGACAGACCACAGGTCCTGGAAACACTGCTGGAGCACTGACCTCTTTCAGGCCCAGGTAAGTGAGCCTCCTACAACTGGCAGTTGCCGTGAGACTTTTACCCCAAAATACATGCAAGAGATGTAGTGTAGCTCCGCACTCCTTTATTTATGGACGTCCACATACGTGGAGAGGTGTGTGTGAGAAACAAGGTGCTTGTGGCAGAGGTGGCTGCGCAGTGCTTGGCGGGCTTGGTGGATAGGGAAGTTTTCCAGACACGATGGCGCTGAGTACGTCGCCAAGGTGCTAGCCTTGTTATCCAAGCACGGCTCCAGGCAAACCAGGTTGTGAAGTATCAGGGCTTTGGGATTAAATTTTATTTTATTTTATTTTATTTTTTTTTTTTCAGGGGGGTGAGGTGCGAAGCTGCAGACACTCTATAGGAAGGAATTTCCCAGCTGGGCAGAAGCCTCCCAGCTGCCAGCCATCCAGGGCCTGGCTGCCGAGCAGGGCAGAAGAAGAATGGCAGACAGGGCTTTCCACATCACGCTGCCCAGCCATGCCAGAACCTGCCCCCAGAACACCAGCTGGGACTTGCCCGTAGCGCTGCTCAGGCCCCCGGAGCTCTGCGGGAAGTGGGAGCTGGGGCTGGAGGAGATCCTGCAGCCGCACAGCTGGAACACCAGCAAGGACACCACCTTTGAAGCAGCGCTGCGGGGCACAGCAGGGCCCTGGGCTCTTCTCCGTCCTTCTACGTGCTGGTGGCATGCCCGGACCAGCTCACGAACCCCATGAACAACAGGGCTTCAGCCGTCGCCTCTCCAGCAGCGAGCCTGGACCAAGACCCCCGCATAAGGGAGACAAAGCTCGAAAGATAGGAAAAGCTATACCCTTTTTCTGTGACTGGGGATCCAGCACCTAGTTTGGGGGCTGCTGCTCAGAAATTTCCCTGTGTGGCAGACCTCGCTGCAGGGCTGAACGTACCCATCCAACCAGCAGGGCTCAGGACTTGTTGATGCTCTAAGGAAAAGCCTGAGGAGACAGAGAGCTGTGTCACCAGCCCACGGGGCGCCGCACAACAGGCTGGCCAGGACAAGGAGACAAAGAACAGCCAGCCAAACAGTGCGAAAGAAGCAGAAAACCTCGCAGAAGAGGTTCTGCCTCTGTTCTGCCGCTGGGTAAGGAAGCGGATCTGAAAAGGGACAGCCTCGTTCGCAGCTGCTCGGAAGAGAGCCCCAGCTCCTGTCTGGAATTGTCTGGTGTCCCCAAGGCCGCCAGCACTGGGAAAAGCCTGTTTATCGCGGTGCCTCCCCTTTCCTGGTCTCGCAGAGTCCGCACCTCGGGACTTTTTCTGGACTGGGAATGGGGAAGATGTCATCGGTCTGAAGAGCAGAGCTATGGGGTCCAGCCTTGGAGCCGGTGAGGCCATGGGTCCCGCTTTGCTGCAGCTTCTCCACCTACAGCCCATCAACGAGGGCGACGCAGGAGGTGTCTTTGATGTCACCTTGACGCCCTGGCCGCCCTTGTATTCATCTTTCATGGCAAGGGTTTGGTAGCAGGAGGGCAGGAGCTGCCACCTGTGCGGGACCCCCGCTGCAGCAGTGTGCTCCTGAAGGATGGACCCCATGGCACGGACCCATGCTGCAGCAGCTCTGCAAGTCCTGCAGCCCGTGGGCAGCCCACGCAGGACCACTTTGGGAAGGCCTGCAATGGCATGGGAGGGACCGCATGCTGGAGCAGGGCAAGAGAGCGGCCGGGAAGGAGCATTCGGGACTGAGCCCGTTCCCCCGCAGAGCTCGGGGCAGGCGGCAGAAGAGGCTGGAGCGGGCGGAAAGGTGTCCGCAGGTTGCTTGTAGCTTCTCGCTGCTCTGGGCAGTTAGCGCGAGGCGAAGCACGGCCCGGACACTGGCGACTCGGGTGCAGAGCTTTATTCTGAGAAGGCATGCCGCTCGGCAAAGCTGCCGGACGGCTGCCAGTCCTCACCCCCCCGCTGCCCCGCACGCCGGGGGGGCCGCCCCCAGCCCTCGTAGGAGGGCCGGGACGGTGGTGGGGGACGGGGGGGTGGTGGGGGACGGGGGGGTGGTGTCCATGGCGGCTGCGGGGGCTGGAGGGTGCTGGGCTGGTCGCGCTGCAGCCAGCTGGCCGGGGGCGGGCGGGTGCGCTGTACTCGTCCGGGCACGGGTGGCGGCCGCTGGCGCTGGGCCCGTCTCGGTGCCCGGGCTTCCGAGGCTGCGGAGAGGCGCCTGCGGAGAGAGGAGGCTGGGCAGCACCCGGCGGCCGCGCCGCAGCACCTCACCGGCGGTGCTGCAAGGCCAGCGGCAGCCGGCCGACGGGGAGCTGGGGCAAGAGACGGCCACTCACTGCTGTCTTTTCCTGCGCAGCCGGATGACCCCGCAGCACAGAAGCATGACGAAGAGCAGGGAGCCCAAGATTGCCGCCGTGCTCACGAGGCAGTGCTTGCGCACGGCGGCACCGTCCGAGGCACTCGCGGTCCTCTCGCCAGCCGCACCTGGAGGAACAGCTCGGGGCCTTAGCGCGTGCTTGCGCTGCTGGGCAGCCTGCGGGAGCTCTGGCAGTGCCGAGATGTCTGCTCTCCTGCTGCCAGCCTCTCAGTGAAGAAGCTGCCTTGCTTTCAGCAGAAGGCACCGCCGCCATGCTCCCAGCTCCCAGCACGCGGCTCCCGCTTACGGCCTGCTCAGTACCTGGATTCTCTCGAAAAAACTGAAACACCCCGGTGTGGCGGGCTTCTCCGGGCTCCGAGAGCACTGCCAAGAACCAGAGAAAGGGAAAGCCTCAGCGCGGCTTAGGCACAGAGGATGCAGAAGGACGGAGAGGCTCCCTCTGGGCCCGTGCCCCATCTGCGAGTCCGTGCAGCCCCCTGGGCCGCAGGTCGCAGGAGGGGTCCCACTCGGTGCTGCGGTGCTGCTTTGGGCCCCTGGGGACTTTGGCAAGCTGCGGGACTCAGGTGCTGCGGGAGGTACGCTCCATTAAGGGTCACGGGCCCCGTCAGTCACCTGCTGAAGGCGCTTCAGATGCCTCTTTCCCCCAAGGGAAAAGTGCCGAAGCCCCTGGGAACTGGCTGCGGTGGGAGGCAGGCAATCCCTAACCACAGGCACGGAGGCCCGCGAGCATCTCTGTCTGGCACACTGCTGGCGCTGAGCTCCGCACGCCAGAGACCACAGCCCTCCTCCAGAGCGGTTCCAGGCTCCTTTGGCAGCACCTGCTCTGTGCTAACCGTGCCAGCGGACGGCAGTTACCTGGCGGGACGGTCGCTTGCACTGCCTCTGTCGCTCCCTCAGAGCCTGGCAGCGTGTTTCCCCTCGGAAACGCCTCCTGCTTCACAGCCTCTCCGTCCGCCCCTTTAGAAAGAAAGCGGCACAGTTGGATGGGGAGCGACCGTTCCTCAGCAGGAACGGGCTATCTTCAGGAGGCGATGCTTCTCAACATGCACACAGGTGGCTTTGCAACAAAGCCTAGGCTTTTGGGGGTGCTCCTAGTCGCTAGTCCAACCAACCGATCACCCCGGGAGATCACCGCGAGGCTCCGACTGGGGCCTTCCTGCCGTGCAGGCTACGGCGTGTCCGGGGCTGTACCCAGCCCCTCAGGCTTCCACGTGCAACACACCCACCCTGTGCTCCCTCCAGTTCCTTCAGGATTTCCTTCAGGATTTCCGAGGTCCTCTGGGAACTTTTGCCTCTTTTAGCTTGAC
Organism: Anser anser; assembly: GCF_964211835.1. Lineage (NCBI taxonomy): Eukaryota > Metazoa > Chordata > Aves > Anseriformes > Anatidae > Anser > Anser anser. Next base: position 8,335,740 of record NC_139733.1, read on the forward strand.
GCATCGCTCTTCGAGGACCTAAGCAGAAAGGAGGACGTTAAATTCCGTGTGAATAAAGCACTGAAAAGCAGGCTCCGAAGGTGCAGAGTGAGCACACCAGAGACACCGGGCTGACGTTTGGGCTTGGAGCCGGCAGCTCTCAACGCAACTAAAAGGCCCTACCCGTGTGACCTCCCTGCAGCTCGGCGCCGGGACCCAGCGGGGAAGCTGGATAGCCATCGCCTACAGCCACGCCTGCAAACAAACACAGAGCAGAGCAGCTCCCACCAAACGGGGCAGGATGCTTCTTCCCATCGCACAGCAGTGAATGCAGTTCCAACAGGGGACTGCTGCATGGCCCTCGGCTCTCCCTCCCGCCCCGGAGCCTCTTGCAAACAGTCACCAGGGGCCTGCAGTGCCACCGTGCTGGGACAAAACTAACCATGCGTGCAGCTGCCCAGAGAAGGGCCTCCCCAGAGCTCACCCCAGGCTCTAAACTCAACCCCAACGTGCCCGCTGGCTCTGCAGCACGGGGGCGGAGCGGCTGGCAAAGACAGCCTGGCAAGGCAAAGCGCCCCAGGCGTGTCACCGAGCCTGACCCCTTCCCTCTCTGCTCTCCTGCATGTCTGAGGCCAAGGAAGGCTGAAGGTCCATTTCACGCGGACAGCAACCAAAGCGGTAAATGCTCACTCCTCCCAGTGACTTACTTGTGGGATCGCCCTGGGGCACGGGGACAGGACCATGCTCAGACGTCACGTAGCCATCACCTACGGGCACAGAGCAAAAACGTTCCCACTGCGCGCTGTGACCTCCTTCTTCCCCAGTGCCCTGCAGTGACGGAGGGGCCGGGGCACGGCACAGGGCCCAGGAGCAGGGCAAGATTCCCGAGGCTGCAGCAGGGCCTGGGGACCTCCTGGCTGGTGCCGGCAGCTTTCAAAACTCTGCCTGCAGGCCACGTGCGGCACCCCTCCGGGGCCGGGCGGACAAATGCACAGAGGCCTGCCGGTGCTTCCTTACCAGGACATTCCTAACAGACGCACGGGAAGCCCACGCTAAAGCATGGGGGAAAAACAATCATCCCCGCTTCTTGTGGAGAAGAGCCCACTGGCCAGGGAGAGGCTGCAGCACTGCTCAGCTAGCGCAGAAAGCCACTAACAAACCCCAAGGAAATGAAGATCGACATCGACGTACCTGTGGGGTGCCACCCAGTCTCAGGAGCAGGATTCCACGGGGCAGCTGGAACAGCACGGCCTGCGGGCACAAAGGGGGTCCAGGACAGGTGAGGAGGGCTTCCACTGCGTGCTGCAACCAGTTCTGCCCTCGGGAAGCCCCCCCAGTGAGCGGACAACCCCTCGGAAGGCCTTCAGGGGATCTCCAGTCGCACGTGGACCAGTGATCACAAAGCAAATGCTGCTTCTTTCGAGGCAAGGGACGGTGACAACTTACCGCTGGGATGCCCCTGAAGCTCCACTCCAGGATCCAGCTGAGGAGCTGGGTAAGCGCTGCCGCGCGCATCGTCACCTGGAAGCAACCAGAGAGAAGACACATTCCCGTTGCCCGCTGTGCCCCTGAGCACCCTGCAGTGACGGAGGGGCCGGGGCATGGTGCGGGACCCAGGCACGGGGCGAGACTCCTGAGGCTGCGGCGGGGCTCAGGGACCTCCCGGCCGGCCCCCGCCAGCTTTCGGGACGCAGGCTGAAGGCCACGCGCAGCACCCCTCGAGGGCCAGGCGGACAAACGTACGGGAAGGCCGGACCCGGGGCAGCGCGGCGCGTGGCTCGGCTCACAGGGGCCCCGGGGGGGCTCAGCCCAGGCTTCAGCCCCCAGCCCCTCCGGCGACTCGCCCGGCTACGGCCCTGCCGCTGCCCCCGGCGCTGGCACCCACCTGCTGCCAGCGCTCGCCTTGGCATAGCCCAGGCATCCCGGGCACACAGGCCTGCCAGCACGAGGAGGAGGAGGAGGAGGCGGGTGGGGGCCGCAGCCCCCCACATCCGCCCCATGCTGCCACCGCCGCGTGAGTGCCGCCCGTTGGGGCCGGCGCAGAGAGGTGCCCGTGGCCTGGCACAGCGTCACAGCGCGGCGCTGTGACCTCATGGCCGCGCCCTGCTGGCACAGGGGCTGCATGCATGGGGCTGGGGCCGCGTGGCATCAGCGCTCGGGGCGCAGGGCAAGCAGAGCAAGCGTGTGCAGACGGGGTGCTGGGGAGAGCGCTGCTGTGCCGTCGCTGCCCCCGGCACTGCCAGCTTGGAAGGGACCCTCAGAGGGCACCTGGCCACCCCCTGCCGCAGGCAGGGACAGCTGCCCCGGCCCCAGGGGGCTTGCAACTCCGTCCAGCCCGGCCTGGGACACTGACAGGGCACCATCCCTGACACAGCCCCTTCCCGACTGACATCAGCACCCAGCTTGTGACTGAAGCACCAAACCAGGCTGAGCCTGGCCCCTACAGACCCAAATAGTGCTGGGGTGTCCCTGTCCTTGGGCGGGCTCATCGCTGCCTGCCTTCCCAGCACAGCCCCAGCTCTGTGTGCCGAGGGCATTTGGGGCTGGAGGTTGCCAGCAGGGTTTGGCAAATGCCCACCATGTGCCCGGAGGAAGGATCTGCCCCCTCTGACTCTGGCCAGCAGCGAGCGTCCTTTTGGGATGCTGCCAGGCTGCACGACGACAGCCAGGCGCTGTAGCACTGGGGACAGAGTCTCGAAGTGGGTTCCCTCCAGAGGCCAGCTCTTCTGAACCAGAGCGGCCGAGAGCAGTTTCCCCCAGCAGCTCTTCAGCCCCACGAGGCCCCATTTGAGCCAGCAAACCTGTGACCAGCTGCCAGCAGGGCCTTTGGGATGCTCCGGGCACACAGAAAAGACCCTTTCTGAGGAATCAAAGCCTCATTTTTAGGGCCAAATGTCTCATTTTCACCCCGTAACCCCTTCACTTCAGGGCTAAGAGCATCTTTTGTGGATCCAAAACCTTTTTATCACCTTTTCTTTGCACCTGAAAAGCATACAGGTATGGCACCAAGGCTCCTCTTTACAGACCACAGCCTTGTCCTTAAGCACCCAGCTTTCAGGACATTTTCAGGGCAAGAGAGCCTATACTTGGGATCCAAAGCCAACTTTTTATCACCTACACCCTCCAGTTTTGGACCCAGGCTCTCATTTTTAGGGCCCAAAGCATTCTTTTTAGGCCTCAGCGTCACATAATAGAGCAGAAAGCCTCTTCCTTGGGCTCGAAAGCCTTGTTTGAAAGGATAAACCCTCCTTTTTACTGGCTTTTTCTTGTTTACAGCCACACTCATATGGACCAGGCTGCCATTTTTAGGGCACAATGCCCCAGTTTTAGGGGCCACACTTTCATTGGAAGGTGCAAAGCGGCCTTCTCAGACGGTCAGGCCCTATTAGAGGGGAACACCCCTGCTTTCAAATTCCCAAATCCTCATGCTAGGAGACGAGGCCTGAATTTCAGGGTCCAAAGGCTCATCCTGAGAGCCCAAAGCCTCTTTTTTAGTGCCCAGAGCCTTCTCTTTGGGACCCAAACCCTCAGTTTGGGGTACAAAGGCTCATTCTCAAGGCACCCTCCACAGCGCAGTGCAGCCAGCGGAGGCGCACTGGAACTGGCCACACGCAACGGATGGAGGAGAGCCTGGTGGTGGGGACAGACCACAGGTCCTGGAAACACTGCTGGAGCACTGACCTCTTTCAGGCCCAGGTAAGTGAGCCTCCTACAACTGGCAGTTGCCGTGAGACTTTTACCCCAAAATACATGCAAGAGATGTAGTGTAGCTCCGCACTCCTTTATTTATGGACGTCCACATACGTGGAGAGGTGTGTGTGAGAAACAAGGTGCTTGTGGCAGAGGTGGCTGCGCAGTGCTTGGCGGGCTTGGTGGATAGGGAAGTTTTCCAGACACGATGGCGCTGAGTACGTCGCCAAGGTGCTAGCCTTGTTATCCAAGCACGGCTCCAGGCAAACCAGGTTGTGAAGTATCAGGGCTTTGGGATTAAATTTTATTTTATTTTATTTTATTTTTTTTTTTTCAGGGGGGTGAGGTGCGAAGCTGCAGACACTCTATAGGAAGGAATTTCCCAGCTGGGCAGAAGCCTCCCAGCTGCCAGCCATCCAGGGCCTGGCTGCCGAGCAGGGCAGAAGAAGAATGGCAGACAGGGCTTTCCACATCACGCTGCCCAGCCATGCCAGAACCTGCCCCCAGAACACCAGCTGGGACTTGCCCGTAGCGCTGCTCAGGCCCCCGGAGCTCTGCGGGAAGTGGGAGCTGGGGCTGGAGGAGATCCTGCAGCCGCACAGCTGGAACACCAGCAAGGACACCACCTTTGAAGCAGCGCTGCGGGGCACAGCAGGGCCCTGGGCTCTTCTCCGTCCTTCTACGTGCTGGTGGCATGCCCGGACCAGCTCACGAACCCCATGAACAACAGGGCTTCAGCCGTCGCCTCTCCAGCAGCGAGCCTGGACCAAGACCCCCGCATAAGGGAGACAAAGCTCGAAAGATAGGAAAAGCTATACCCTTTTTCTGTGACTGGGGATCCAGCACCTAGTTTGGGGGCTGCTGCTCAGAAATTTCCCTGTGTGGCAGACCTCGCTGCAGGGCTGAACGTACCCATCCAACCAGCAGGGCTCAGGACTTGTTGATGCTCTAAGGAAAAGCCTGAGGAGACAGAGAGCTGTGTCACCAGCCCACGGGGCGCCGCACAACAGGCTGGCCAGGACAAGGAGACAAAGAACAGCCAGCCAAACAGTGCGAAAGAAGCAGAAAACCTCGCAGAAGAGGTTCTGCCTCTGTTCTGCCGCTGGGTAAGGAAGCGGATCTGAAAAGGGACAGCCTCGTTCGCAGCTGCTCGGAAGAGAGCCCCAGCTCCTGTCTGGAATTGTCTGGTGTCCCCAAGGCCGCCAGCACTGGGAAAAGCCTGTTTATCGCGGTGCCTCCCCTTTCCTGGTCTCGCAGAGTCCGCACCTCGGGACTTTTTCTGGACTGGGAATGGGGAAGATGTCATCGGTCTGAAGAGCAGAGCTATGGGGTCCAGCCTTGGAGCCGGTGAGGCCATGGGTCCCGCTTTGCTGCAGCTTCTCCACCTACAGCCCATCAACGAGGGCGACGCAGGAGGTGTCTTTGATGTCACCTTGACGCCCTGGCCGCCCTTGTATTCATCTTTCATGGCAAGGGTTTGGTAGCAGGAGGGCAGGAGCTGCCACCTGTGCGGGACCCCCGCTGCAGCAGTGTGCTCCTGAAGGATGGACCCCATGGCACGGACCCATGCTGCAGCAGCTCTGCAAGTCCTGCAGCCCGTGGGCAGCCCACGCAGGACCACTTTGGGAAGGCCTGCAATGGCATGGGAGGGACCGCATGCTGGAGCAGGGCAAGAGAGCGGCCGGGAAGGAGCATTCAGGACTGAGCCCGTTCCCCCGCAGAGCTCGGGGCAGGCGGCAGAAGAGGCTGGAGCGGGCGGAAAGGTGTCCGCAGGTTGCTTGTAGCTTCTCGCTGCTCTGGGCAGTTAGCGCGAGGCGAAGCACGGCCCGGACACTGGCGACTCGGGTGCAGAGCTTTATTCTGAGAAGGCATGCCGCTCGGCAAAGCTGCCGGACGGCTGCCAGTCCTCACCCCCCCGCTGCCCCGCACGCCGGGGGGGCCGCCCCCAGCCCTCGTAGGAGGGCCGGGACGGTGGTGGGGGACGGGGGGGTGGTGGGGGACGGGGGGGTGGTGTCCATGGCGGCTGCGGGGGCTGGAGGGTGCTGGGCTGGTCGCGCTGCAGCCAGCTGGCCGGGGGCGGGCGGGTGCGCTGTACTCGTCCGGGCACGGGTGGCGGCCGCTGGCGCTGGGCCCGTCTCGGTGCCCGGGCTTCCGAGGCTGCGGAGAGGCGCCTGCGGAGAGAGGAGGCTGGGCAGCACCCGGCGGCCGCGCCGCAGCACCTCACCGGCGGTGCTGCAAGGCCAGCGGCAGCCGGCCGACGGGGAGCTGGGGCAAGAGACGGCCACTCACTGCTGTCTTCTCCTGCGCAGCCGGATGACCCCGCAGCACAGAAGCATGACGAAGAGCAGGGAGCCCAAGATTGCCGCCGTGCTCACGAGGCAGTGCTTGCGCACGGCGGCACCGTCCGAGGCACTCGCGGTCCTCTCGCCAGCCGCACCTGGAGGAACAGCTCGGGGCCTTAGCGCGTGCTTGCGCTGCTGGGCAGCCTGCGGGAGCTCTGGCAGTGCCGAGATGTCTGCTCTCCCGCTGCCAGCCTCTCAGTGAAGAAGCTGCCTTGCTTTCAGCAGAAGGCACCGCCGCCATGCTCCCAGCTCCCAGCACGCGGCTCCCGCTTACGGCCTGCTCAGTACCTGGATTCTCTCGAAAAAACTGAAACACCCCGGTGTGGCGGGCTTCTCCGGGCTCCGAGAGCACTGCCAAGAATCAGAGAAAGGGAAAGCCTCAGCGCGGCTTAGGCACAGAGGATGCAGAAGGACGGAGAGGCTCCCTCTGGGCCCGTGCCCCATCTGCGAGTCCGTGCAGCCCCCTGGGCCGCAGGTCGCAGGAGGGGTCCCACTCGGTGCTGCGGTGCTGCTTTGGGCCCCTGGGGACTTTGGCAAGCTGCGGGACTCAGGTGCTGCGGGAGGTACGCTCCATTAAGGGTCACGGGCCCCGTCAGTCACCTGCTGAAGGCGCTTCAGATGCCTCTTTCCCCCAAGGGAAAAGTGCCGAAGCCCCTGGGAACTGGCTGCGGTGGGAGGCAGGCAATCCCTAACCACAGGCACGGAGGCCCGCGAGCATCTCTGTCTGGCACACTGCTGGCGCTGAGCTCCGCACGCCAGAGACCACAGCCCTCCTCCAGAGCGGTTCCAGGCTCCTTTGGCAGCACCTGCTCTGTGCTAACCGTGCCAGCGGACGGCAGTTACCTGGCGGGACGGTCGCTTGCGCTGCCTCTGTCGCTCCCTCAGAGCCTGGCAGCGTGTTTCCCCTCGGAAACGCCTCCTGCTTCACAGCCTCTCCGTCCGCCCCTTTAGAAAGAAAGCGGCACAGTTGGATGGGGAGCGACCGTTCCTCAGCAGGAACGGGCTATCTTCAGGAGGCGATGCTTCTCAACATGCACACAGGTGGCTTTGCAACAAAGCCTAGGCTTTTGGGGGTGCTCCTAGTCGCTAGTCCAACCAACCGATCACCCCGGGAGATCACCGCGAGGCTCCGACTGGGGCCTTCCTGCCGTGCAGGCTACGGCGTGTCCGGGGCTGTACCCAGCCCCTCAGGCTTCCACGTGCAACACACCCACCCTGTGCTCCCTCCAGTTCCTTCAGGATTTCCTTCAGGATTTCCGAGGTCCTCTGGGAACTTTTGCCTCTTTTAGCTTGACGCATCGCTCTTCGAGGACCTAAGCAGAAAGGAGGACGTTAAATTCCGTGTGAATAAAGCACTGAAAAGCAGGCTCCGAAGGTGCAGAGTGAGCACACCAGAGACACCGGGCTGACGTTTGGGCTTGGAGCCGGCAGCTCTCAACGCAACTAAAAGGCCCTACCCGTGTGACCTCCCTGCAGCTCGGCGCCGGGACCCAGCGGGGAAGCTGGATAGCCATCGCCTACAGCCACGCCTGCAAACAAACACAGAGCAGAGCAGCTCCCACCAAACGGGGCAGGATGCTTCTTCCCATCGCACAGCAGTGAATGCAGTTCCAACAGGGGACTGCTGCATGGCCCTCGGCTCTCCCTCCCGCCCCGGAGCCTCTTGCAAACAGTCACCAGGGGCCTGCAGTGCCACCGTGCTGGGACAAAACTAACCATGCGTGCAGCTGCCCAGAGAAGGGCCTCCCCAGAGCTCACCCCAGGCTCTAAACTCAACCCCAACGTGCCCGCTGGCTCTGCAGCACGGGGGCGGAGCGGCTGGCAAAGACAGCCTGGCAAGGCAAAGCGCCCCAGGCGTGTCACCGAGCCTGACCCCTTCCCTCTCTGCTCTCCTGCATGTCTGAGGCCAAGGAAGGCTGAAGGTCCATTTCACGCGGACAGCAACCAAAGCGGTAAATGCTCACTCCTCCCAGTGACTTACTTGTGGGATCGCCCTGGGGCACGGGGACAGGACCATGCTCAGACGTCACGTAGCCATCACCTACGGGCACAGAGCAAAAACGTTCCCACTGCGCGCTGTGACCTCCTTCTTCCCCAGTGCCCTGCAGTGACGGAGGGGCCGGGGCACGGCACAGGGCCCAGGAGCAGGGCAAGATTCCCGAGGCTGCAGCAGGGCCTGGGGACCTCCTGGCTGGTGCCGGCAGCTTTCAAAACTCTGCCTGCAGGCCACGTGCGGCACCCCTCCGGGGCCGGGCGGACAAATGCACAGAGGCCTGCCGGTGCTTCCTTACCAGGACATTCCTAACAGACGCACGGGAAGCCCACGCTAAAGCATGGGGGAAAAACAATCATCCCCGCTTCTTGTGGAGAAGAGCCCACTGGCCAGGGAGAGGCTGCAGCACTGCTCAGCTAGCGCAGAAAGCCACTAACAAACCCCAAGGAAATGAAGATCGACATCGACGTACCTGTGGGGTGCCACCCAGTCTCAGGAGCAGGATTCCACGGGGCAGCTGGAACAGCACGGCCTGCGGGCACAAAGGGGGTCCAGGACAGGTGAGGAGGGCTTCCACTGCGTGCTGCAACCAGTTCTGCCCTCGGGAAGCCCCCCCAGTGAGCGGACAACCCCTCGGAAGGCCTTCAGGGGATCTCCAGTCGCACGTGGACCAGTGATCACAAAGCAAATGCTGCTTCTTTCGAGGCAAGGGACGGTGACAACTTACCGCTGGGATGCCCCTGAAGCTCCACTCCAGGATCCAGCTGAGGAGCTGGGTAAGCGCTGCCGCGCGCATCGTCACCTGGAAGCAACCAGAGAGAAGACACATTCCCGTTGCCCGCTGTGCCCCTGAGCACCCTGCAGTGACGGAGGGGCCGGGGCATGGTGCGGGACCCAGGCACGGGGCGAGACTCCTGAGGCTGCGGCGGGGCTCAGGGACCTCCCGGCCGGCCCCCGCCAGCTTTCGGGACGCAGGCTGAAGGCCACGCGCAGCACCCCTCGAGGGCCAGGCGGACAAACGTACGGGAAGGCCGGACCCGGGGCAGCGCGGCGCGTGGCTCGGCTCACAGGGGCCCCGGGGGGGCTCAGCCCAGGCTTCAGCCCCCAGCCCCTCCGGCGACTCGCCCGGCTACGGCCCTGCCGCTGCCCCCGGCGCTGGCACCCACCTGCTGCCAGCGCTCGCCTTGGCATAGCCCAGGCATCCCGGGCACACAGGCCTGCCAGCACGAGGAGGAGGAGGAGGAGGCGGGTGGGGGCCGCAGCCCCCCACATCCGCCCCATGCTGCCACCGCCGCGTGAGTGCCGCCCGTTGGGGCCGGCGCAGAGAGGTGCCCGTGGCCTGGCACAGCGTCACAGCGCGGCGCTGTGACCTCATGGCCGCGCCCTGCTGGCACAGGGGCTGCATGCATGGGGCTGGGGCCGCGTGGCATCGGCGCTCGGGGCGCAGGGCAAGCAGAGCAAGCGTGTGCAGACGGGGTGCTGGGGAGAGCGCTGCTGTGCCGTCGCTGCCCCCGGCACTGCCGGCTTGGAAGGGACCCTCAGAGGGCACCTGGCCACCCCCTGCCGCAGGCAGGGACAGCTGCCCCGGCCCCAGGGGGCTTGCAACTCCGTCCAGCCCGGCCTGGGACACTGACAGGGCACCATCCCTGACACAGCCCCTTCCCGACTGACATCAGCACCCAGCTTGTGACTGAAGCACCAAACCAGGCTGAGCCTGGCCCCTACAGACCCAAATAGTGCTGGGGTGTCCCTGTCCTTGGGCGGGCTCATCGCTGCCTGCCTTCCCAGCACAGCCCCAGCTCTGTGTGCCGAGGGCATTTGGGGCTGGAGGTTGCCAGCAGGGTTTGGCAAATGCCCACCATGTGCCCGGAGGAAGGATCTGCCCCCTCTGACTCTGGCCAGCAGCGAGCGTCCTTTTGGGATGCTGCCAGGCTGCACGACGACAGCCAGGCGCTGTAGCACTGGGGACAGAGTCTCGAAGTGGGTTCCCTCCAGAGGCCAGCTCTTCTGAACCAGAGCGGCCGAGAGCAGTTTCCCCCAGCAGCTCTTCAGCCCCACGAGGCCCCATTTGAGCCAGCAAACCTGTGACCAGCTGCCAGCAGGGCCTTTGGGATGCTCCGGGCACACAGAAAAGACCCTTTCTGAGGAATCAAAGCCTCATTTTTAGGGCCAAATGTCTCATTTTCACCCCGTAACCCCTTCACTTCAGGGCTAAGAGCATCTTTTGTGGATCCAAAACCTTTTTATCACCTTTTCTTTGCACCTGAAAAGCATACAGGTATGGCACCAAGGCTCCTCTTTACAGACCACAGCCTTGTCCTTAAGCACCCAGCTTTCAGGACATTTTCAGGGCAAGAGAGCCTATACTTGGGATCCAAAGCCAACTTTTTATCACCTACACCCTCCAGTTTTGGACCCAGGCTCTCATTTTTAGGGCCCAAAGCATTCTTTTTAGGCCTCAGCGTCACATAATAGAGCAGAAAGCCTCTTCCTTGGGCTCGAAAGCCTTGTTTGAAAGGATAAACCCTCCTTTTTACTGGCTTTTTCTTGTTTACAGCCACACTCATATGGACCAGGCTGCCATTTTTAGGGCACAATGCCCCAGTTTTAGGGGCCACACTTTCATTGGAAGGTGCAAAGCGGCCTTCTCAGACGGTCAGGCCCTATTAGAGGGGAACACCCCTGCTTTCAAATTCCCAAATCCTCATGCTAGGAGACGAGGCCTGAATTTCAGGGTCCAAAGGCTCATCCTGAGAGCCCAAAGCCTCTTTTTTAGTGCCCAGAGCCTTCTCTTTGGGACCCAAACCCTCAGTTTGGGGTACAAAGGCTCATTCTCAAGGCACCCTCCACAGCGCAGTGCAGCCAGCGGAGGCGCACTGGAACTGGCCACACGCAACGGATGGAGGAGAGCCTGGTGGTGGGGACAGACCACAGGTCCTGGAAACACTGCTGGAGCACTGACCTCTTTCAGGCCCAGGTAAGTGAGCCTCCTACAACTGGCAGTTGCCGTGAGACTTTTACCCCAAAATACATGCAAGAGATGTAGTGTAGCTCCGCACTCCTTTATTTATGGACGTCCACATACGTGGAGAGGTGTGTGTGAGAAACAAGGTGCTTGTGGCAGAGGTGGCTGCGCAGTGCTTGGCGGGCTTGGTGGATAGGGAAGTTTTCCAGACACGATGGCGCTGAGTACGTCGCCAAGGTGCTAGCCTTGTTATCCAAGCACGGCTCCAGGCAAACCAGGTTGTGAAGTATCAGGGCTTTGGGATTAAATTTTATTTTATTTTATTTTATTTTTTTTTTTTCAGGGGGGTGAGGTGCGAAGCTGCAGACACTCTATAGGAAGGAATTTCCCAGCTGGGCAGAAGCCTCCCAGCTGCCAGCCATCCAGGGCCTGGCTGCCGAGCAGGGCAGAAGAAGAATGGCAGACAGGGCTTTCCACATCACGCTGCCCAGCCATGCCAGAACCTGCCCCCAGAACACCAGCTGGGACTTGCCCGTAGCGCTGCTCAGGCCCCCGGAGCTCTGCGGGAAGTGGGAGCTGGGGCTGGAGGAGATCCTGCAGCCGCACAGCTGGAACACCAGCAAGGACACCACCTTTGAAGCAGCGCTGCGGGGCACAGCAGGGCCCTGGGCTCTTCTCCGTCCTTCTACGTGCTGGTGGCATGCCCGGACCAGCTCACGAACCCCATGAACAACAGGGCTTCAGCCGTCGCCTCTCCAGCAGCGAGCCTGGACCAAGACCCCCGCATAAGGGAGACAAAGCTCGAAAGATAGGAAAAGCTATACCCTTTTTCTGTGACTGGGGATCCAGCACCTAGTTTGGGGGCTGCTGCTCAGAAATTTCCCTGTGTGGCAGACCTCGCTGCAGGGCTGAACGTACCCATCCAACCAGCAGGGCTCAGGACTTGTTGATGCTCTAAGGAAAAGCCTGAGGAGACAGAGAGCTGTGTCACCAGCCCACGGGGTGCCGCACAACAGGCTGGCCAGGACAAGGAGACAAAGAACAGCCAGCCAAACAGTGCGAAAGAAGCAGAAAACCTCGCAGAAGAGGTTCTGCCTCTGTTCTGCCGCTGGGTAAGGAAGCGGATCTGAAAAGGGACAGCCTCGTTCGCAGCTGCTCGGAAGAGAGCCCCAGCTCCTGTCTGGAATTGTCTGGTGTCCCCAAGGCCGCCAGCACTGGGAAAAGCCTGTTTATCGCGGTGCCTCCCCTTTCCTGGTCTCGCAGAGTCCGCACCTCGGGACTTTTTCTGGACTGGGAATGGGGAAGATGTCATCGGTCTGAAGAGCAGAGCTATGGGGTCCAGCCTTGGAGCCGGTGAGGCCATGGGTCCCGCTTTGCTGCAGCTTCTCCACCTACAGCCCATCAACGAGGGCGACGCAGGAGGTGTCTTTGATGTCACCTTGACGCCCTGGCCGCCCTTGTATTCATCTTTCATGGCAAGGGTTTGGTAGCAGGAGGGCAGGAGCTGCCACCTGTGCGGGACCCCCGCTGCAGCAGTGTGCTCCTGAAGGATGGACCCCATGGCACGGACCCATGCTGCAGCAGCTCTGCAAGTCCTGCAGCCCGTGGGCAGCCCACGCAGGACCACTTTGGGAAGGCCTGCAATGGCATGGGAGGGACCGCATGCTGGAGCAGGGCAAGAGAGCGGCCGGGAAGGAGCATTCGGGACTGAGCCCGTTCCCCCGCAGAGCTCGGGGCAGGCGGCAGAAGAGGCTGGAGCGGGCGGAAAGGTGTCCGCAGGTTGCTTGTAGCTTCTCGCTGCTCTGGGCAGTTAGCGCGAGGCGAAGCACGGCCCGGACACTGGCGACTCGGGTGCAGAGCTTTATTCTGAGAAGGCATGCCGCTCGGCAAAGCTGCCGGACGGCTGCCAGTCCTCACCCCCCCGCTGCCCCGCACGCCGGGGGGGCCGCCCCCAGCCCTCGTAGGAGGGCCGGGACGGTGGTGGGGGACGGGGGGGTGGTGGGGGACGGGGGGGTGGTGTCCATGGCGGCTGCGGGGGCTGGAGGGTGCTGGGCTGGTCGCGCTGCAGCCAGCTGGCCGGGGGCGGGCGGGTGCGCTGTACTCGTCCGGGCACGGGTGGCGGCCGCTGGCGCTGGGCCCGTCTCGGTGCCCGGGCTTCCGAGGCTGCGGAGAGGCGCCTGCGGAGAGAGGAGGCTGGGCAGCACCCGGCGGCCGCGCCGCAGCACCTCACCGGCGGTGCTGCAAGGCCAGCGGCAGCCGGCCGACGGGGAGCTGGGGCAAGAGACGGCCACTCACTGCTGTCTTCTCCTGCGCAGCCGGATGACCCCGCAGCACAGAAGCATGACGAAGAGCAGGGAGCCCAAGATTGCCGCCGTGCTCACGAGGCAGTGCTTGCGCACGGCGGCACCGTCCGAGGCACTCGCGGTCCTCTCGCCAGCCGCACCTGGAGGAACAGCTCGGGGCCTTAGCGCGTGCTTGCGCTGCTGGGCAGCCTGCGGGAGCTCTGGCAGTGCCGAGATGTCTGCTCTCCCGCTGCCAGCCTCTCAGTGAAGAAGCTGCCTTGCTTTCAGCAGAAGGCACCGCCGCCATGCTCCCAGCTCCCAGCACGCGGCTCCCGCTTACGGCCTGCTCAGTACCTGGATTCTCTCGAAAAAACTGAAACACCCCGGTGTGGCGGGCTTCTCCGGGCTCCGAGAGCACTGCCAAGAATCAGAGAAAGGGAAAGCCTCAGCGCGGCTTAGGCACAGAGGATGCAGAAGGACGGAGAGGCTCCCTCTGGGCCCGTGCCCCATCTGCGAGTCCGTGCAGCCCCCTGGGCCGCAGGTCGCAGGAGGGGTCCCACTCGGTGCTGCGGTGCTGCTTTGGGCCCCTGGGGACTTTGGCAAGCTGCGGGACTCAGGTGCTGCGGGAGGTACGCTCCATTAAGGGTCACGGGCCCCGTCAGTCACCTGCTGAAGGCGCTTCAGATGCCTCTTTCCCCCAAGGGAAAAGTGCCGAAGCCCCTGGGAACTGGCTGCGGTGGGAGGCAGGCAATCCCTAACCACAGGCACGGAGGCCCGCGAGCATCTCTGTCTGGCACACTGCTGGCGCTGAGCTCCGCACGCCAGAGACCACAGCCCTCCTCCAGAGCGGTTCCAGGCTCCTTTGGCAGCACCTGCTCTGTGCTAACCGTGCCAGCGGACGGCAGTTACCTGGCGGGACGGTCGCTTGCGCTGCCTCTGTCGCTCCCTCAGAGCCTGGCAGCGTGTTTCCCCTCGGAAACGCCTCCTGCTTCACAGCCTCTCCGTCCGCCCCTTTAGAAAGAAAGCGGCACAGTTGGATGGGGAGCGACCGTTCCTCAGCAGGAACGGGCTATCTTCAGGAGGCGATGCTTCTCAACATGCACACAGGTGGCTTTGCAACAAAGCCTAGGCTTTTGGGGGTGCTCCTAGTCGCTAGTCCAACCAACCGATCACCCCGGGAGATCACCGCGAGGCTCCGACTGGGGCCTTCCTGCCGTGCAGGCTACGGCGTGTCCGGGGCTGTACCCAGCCCCTCAGGCTTCCACGTGCAACACACCCACCCTGTGCTCCCTCCAGTTCCTTCAGGATTTCCTTCAGGATTTCCGAGGTCCTCTGGGAACTTTTGCCTCTTTTAGCTTGACGCATCGCTCTTCGAGGACCTAAGCAGAAAGGAGGACGTTAAATTCCGTGTGAATAAAGCACTGAAAAGCAGGCTCCGAAGGTGCAGAGTGAGCACACCAGAGACACCGGGCTGACGTTTGGGCTTGGAGCCGGCAGCTCTCAACGCAACTAAAAGGCCCTACCCGTGTGACCTCCCTGCAGCTCGGCGCCGGGACCCAGCGGGGAAGCTGGATAGCCATCGCCTACAGCCACGCCTGCAAACAAACACAGAGCAGAGCAGCTCCCACCAAACGGGGCAGGATGCTTCTTCCCATCGCACAGCAGTGAATGCAGTTCCAACAGGGGACTGCTGCATGGCCCTCGGCTCTCCCTCCCGCCCCGGAGCCTCTTGCAAACAGTCACCAGGGGCCTGCAGTGCCACCGTGCTGGGACAAAACTAACCATGCGTGCAGCTGCCCAGAGAAGGGCCTCCCCAGAGCTCACCCCAGGCTCTAAACTCAACCCCAACGTGCCCGCTGGCTCTGCAGCACGGGGGCGGAGCGGCTGGCAAAGACAGCCTGGCAAGGCAAAGCGCCCCAGGCGTGTCACCGAGCCTGACCCCTTCCCTCTCTGCTCTCCTGCATGTCTGAGGCCAAGGAAGGCTGAAGGTCCATTTCACGCGGACAGCAACCAAAGCGGTAAATGCTCACTCCTCCCAGTGACTTACTTGTGGGATCGCCCTGGGGCACGGGGACAGGACCATGCTCAGACGTCACGTAGCCATCACCTACGGGCACAGAGCAAAAACGTTCCCACTGCGCGCTGTGACCTCCTTCTTCCCCAGTGCCCTGCAGTGACGGAGGGGCCGGGGCACGGCACAGGGCCCAGGAGCAGGGCAAGATTCCCGAGGCTGCAGCAGGGCCTGGGGACCTCCTGGCTGGTGCCGGCAGCTTTCAAAACTCTGCCTGCAGGCCACGTGCGGCACCCCTCCGGGGCCGGGCGGACAAATGCACAGAGGCCTGCCGGTGCTTCCTTACCAGGACATTCCTAACAGACGCACGGGAAGCCCACGCTAAAGCATGGGGGAAAAACAATCATCCCCGCTTCTTGTGGAGAAGAGCCCACTGGCCAGGGAGAGGCTGCAGCACTGCTCAGCTAGCGCAGAAAGCCACTAACAAACCCCAAGGAAATGAAGATCGACATCGACGTACCTGTGGGGTGCCACCCAGTCTCAGGAGCAGGATTCCACGGGGCAGCTGGAACAGCACGGCCTGCGGGCACAAAGGGGGTCCAGGACAGGTGAGGAGGGCTTCCACTGCGTGCTGCAACCAGTTCTGCCCTCGGGAAGCCCCCCCAGTGAGCGGACAACCCCTCGGAAGGCCTTCAGGGGATCTCCAGTCGCACGTGGACCAGTGATCACAAAGCAAATGCTGCTTCTTTCGAGGCAAGGGACGGTGACAACTTACCGCTGGGATGCCCCTGAAGCTCCACTCCAGGATCCAGCTGAGGAGCTGGGTAAGCGCTGCCGCGCGCATCGTCACCTGGAAGCAACCAGAGAGAAGACACATTCCCGTTGCCCGCTGTGCCCCTGAGCACCCTGCAGTGACGGAGGGGCCGGGGCATGGTGCGGGACCCAGGCACGGGGCGAGACTCCTGAGGCTGCGGCGGGGCTCAGGGACCTCCCGGCCGGCCCCCGCCAGCTTTCGGGACGCAGGCTGAAGGCCACGCGCAGCACCCCTCGAGGGCCAGGCGGACAAACGTACGGGAAGGCCGGACCCGGGGCAGCGCGGCGCGTGGCTCGGCTCACAGGGGCCCCGGGGGGGCTCAGCCCAGGCTTCAGCCCCCAGCCCCTCCGGCGACTCGCCCGGCTACGGCCCTGCCGCTGCCCCCGGCGCTGGCACCCACCTGCTGCCAGCGCTCGCCTTGGCATAGCCCAGGCATCCCGGGCACACAGGCCTGCCAGCACGAGGAGGAGGAGGAGGAGGCGGGTGGGGGCCGCAGCCCCCCACATCCGCCCCATGCTGCCACCGCCGCGTGAGTGCCGCCCGTTGGGGCCGGCGCAGAGAGGTGCCCGTGGCCTGGCACAGCGTCACAGCGCGGCGCTGTGACCTCATGGCCGCGCCCTGCTGGCACAGGGGCTGCATGCATGGGGCTGGGGCCGCGTGGCATCGGCGCTCGGGGCGCAGGGCAAGCAGAGCAAGCGTGTGCAGACGGGGTGCTGGGGAGAGCGCTGCTGTGCCGTCGCTGCCCCCGGCACTGCCAGCTTGGAAGGGACCCTCAGAGGGCACCTGGCCACCCCCTGCCGCAGGCAGGGACAGCTGCCCCGGCCCCAGGGGGCTTGCAACTCCGTCCAGCCCGGCCTGGGACACTGACAGGGCACCATCCCTGACACAGCCCCTTCCCGACTGACATCAGCACCCAGCTTGTGACTGAAGCACCAAACCAGGCTGAGCCTGGCCCCTACAGACCCAAATAGTGCTGGGGTGTCCCTGTCCTTGGGCGGGCTCATCGCTGCCTGCCTTCCCAGCACAGCCCCAGCTCTGTGTGCCGAGGGCATTTGGGGCTGGAGGTTGCCAGCAGGGTTTGGCAAATGCCCACCATGTGCCCGGAGGAAGGATCTGCCCCCTCTGACTCTGGCCAGCAGCGAGCGTCCTTTTGGGATGCTGCCAGGCTGCACGACGACAGCCAGGCGCTGTAGCACTGGGGACAGAGTCTCGAAGTGGGTTCCCTCCAGAGGCCAGCTCTTCTGAACCAGAGCGGCCGAGAGCAGTTTCCCCCAGCAGCTCTTCAGCCCCACGAGGCCCCATTTGAGCCAGCAAACCTGTGACCAGCTGCCAGCAGGGCCTTTGGGATGCTCCGGGCACACAGAAAAGACCCTTTCTGAGGAATCAAAGCCTCATTTTTAGGGCCAAATGTCTCATTTTCACCCCGTAACCCCTTCACTTCAGGGCTAAGAGCATCTTTTGTGGATCCAAAACCTTTTTATCACCTTTTCTTTGCACCTGAAAAGCATACAGGTATGGCACCAAGGCTCCTCTTTACAGACCACAGCCTTGTCCTTAAGCACCCAGCTTTCAGGACATTTTCAGGGCAAGAGAGCCTATACTTGGGATCCAAAGCCAACTTTTTATCACCTACACCCTCCAGTTTTGGACCCAGGCTCTCATTTTTAGGGCCCAAAGCATTCTTTTTAGGCCTCAGCGTCACATATTAGAGCAGAAAGCCTCTTCCTTGGGCTCCAAAGCCTTGATTGAAAGGATAAACCCTCCTTTTTACTGCCTTTTTCTTGCTTACAAATCTATCTTACGGACCAGGCTGCCATTTTCAAGGAACAAATCCCTATTTGTAGGGTCCATAATTTTATTATAAGATTCAACGCGGCCTTCTTGGATGTCAAAGTCTTATTTGACAGGAACTTCTCTGCTTTCAAATTCCCAAATCCTCATGCTAGGAGACGAGGCCTGAATTTTAGGGTCCAAAGCCTCCTTTGCGGGTCCAAACACCCATTCCGAAGGAACAAAGCATCACTTCAGGATCCAGAAAGAAGAGGGCAGGCCACACTGTCTTTCATTTTTACGCCCCAGTGTAACATGCTAAGGCAAAAGCCTCTTCTTGGGCTCAAAAGCCTTGTTTGAAAGGAAAAACCCTCCTTTTTACTGGCTTTTTCTTGCTTACAGCCACACTCATATGGACCAGGCTGCCATTTTTAGGGCACAATGCCCTAGTTTTACGGTCCACACTTTCATTGGAAGGTGCAAAGCGGCTTTCTTAGACGGTCTGGCCCTATTAGAGGGGAACACCCCTGCTTTCAAATTCCCAAATCCTCATGCTAGGAGACGAGGCCTGAATTTTTGGGTCCAAAGCCTCCTTTTCGGGTCCAGACATCCATTTCGAAGGAACAAAGCATCACTTCAGGATCCAGACCCTGAGCTGCAGAGTCCAAAGGCCCAGGTTTCAGCTCCAAAGCCTGACTTGGAGGTACAAGCTCCCCTTCACTGCCCTCACCCTTTACCCCCGACCACCCTCGGGTCTTTCACCGGTACAAGCGTCATTATTAGGACCCACTGTGTTCTTCTTAGGCTCCAATCCCCTATTTTCAGGCTCCGGAACCTCCACTTGGGATCCAAACCCTTCTTCTGATTGCCTAAATCCTCGATTTTCAGGACCAGGGTGCTTCTTTTAAGTCACCAAGTGCTTTTGGTCAGGGCCCTCACACCCGCTTCTGGATCCAAAGCTAGCTTTTTCTTGCTTACAGCCACACTCATATGGACCAGGCTGCCATTTTTAGGGCACAATGCCCTAGTTTTAGGGTCCACACTTTCATTGGAAGGTGCAAAGCGGCCTTTTAGATGGCGAGGCCTTATCTGAGAGGAACACCCCTTCTTTTCATATTCCCAAATCCTCATGCTAGGAGACGAGGCCTGAATTTTAGGGTCCAAAGCCTCCTTTTCAGGTCCAAACACCCATCTGGAGGGAACAAAGCATCATTTTTTGATCCAGACAGAGGAGGGCGGGCCACGCTGCCCTGTCATTTTTAGGCCCCAGCGTCACATATTAGGGCAGAAAGCCTCTTCCTTGGGCTCGAAAGCCCTGTTTGAGAGGATAAACCCTCCTTTTTAGTAGCTTTTTCTTGCTTACAAGTCAATCTTAAGGAGCAGGCTGCCATTCTCAAGGAACAAATCCCTATTTTTAGGGCCCACAATTTTATTATAATTTTAGTATTCCCACGCCAGGGCCCAGGGAGCGTCTCCGGATCCGGGAGCAGGGCCTCTGGGGCGGGTCCCGTCCCAACGGACACAACGGACCTGGTTCCGTGCAGCTGCGACTGCTTGGAGTGCTTTCCGGTGCTCCAGGTGCGAAGCAAAGGCACAAACCGCGGGCACCTTGCCACAGAAACCCAGCGCAGGAGCCAGGGCTGAGGAGCAGGTGGGTCAGCGCTGCCAGGGCTGCGCAGCGGGGCCGGCCCCAAGGGGCCTGGTTCGGCAGTGGGGCTGGGGGCAGCCCCGGGCAGGGGGACCTCCCTCCAGTGCAGGGGATGGCGTCTGCAGGCCCCTGGGGACAGGACCCCCGCGGGGCTCTGGGGCCGCCCGCCCGAGGGCAAGAGGAGGGGGCCTGGGTGGGGGCCTGGGGCTGGCGGCAGCGGTGGCACTCTGTGGCATCCCTACCCCGCGACAGGAGCGGGAGCCACATTCACTCCTGGGCACTCCCTGCAGGATGTCGGGGATCCCCCCCTGCTCCCCGCGAGCGGCCTGGCTGGAGGAGGCTGGGGCCTCCCCGGCCTCCAGGCCCCGGCCGCAGCCCTATGAGGAGAGTGAGGTGCAGCCACTGCAGGCGCCCTCTGGCTCAGGCGTGGGCCCTTCTGCCTCGGCCGCGCCGCGGCAGGAGGAAGAGGACGCCCTGAGCTTCATCCGCGCTTGCTGCAGCCGCAGACCCAAGGTACCGCTCGCCCTTTGTGCTGCGGCTGCTGGCCTCCTCCGGGCAGCCCCTGCCCCGGCTGTGCCCGCAGGGAGACTGCTGGGCTCCCCTGACCCGCTCGCTTGTCTCTCCCCTCCGCGGCTCAGCGAGAGGCACAGAAGCTGAGGTTTCTGGCCTCCGTCTGCGACGCCTGCAAAGCCGCCGTCGCGGACCACACCACCTGGGACGCGGTGTATTTCTGCCAGCTGGAGGTGGCGCAGAGAATCAAGGTGAGGGGACGCCCTGCCCCGCGGAGAGCACCCTCTGGCTGGGTGCTGGGCACGGCCCTTCCCGCTGCAGGGCTGCGGGGGCCGCCGGGGAGCCCCAGGAGCCGGGAGGTGGCTCTGGTGGGGGCGCTGGGATGGGGCAGCCCTGCAGGCCAGCCCCTGTAGCCGCTCGCTGGCCGGGGGACACTGCCCTGTGCCCTCGCGCTGTGCCCTCCAGGCGCTGCTGCAGGAGGAGCCCACCGATCGCCTGGACACGGCAGTGCGGCAGAAAGCCATGCTCGCCATCGCCGCCATGAGGTACCTGGGCCAGCGCGGGCTTGGCCGCCACGGTGGCCCCGGTCCCGGCCAGGGGCCCCGAGTGGGGCACAGGGTGCCGCACAGGGGGCGTTCCACACCTCTCCCCTCCTCCCCTTGCAGCAGAGCGGGGCTGCTGCCGCAGGACAGGACGAACGGCCTCCTGCGCGCCTGCCTCTGCAGCGTCTTCCACCTCCCTGGCCACGAGGACACGAGAGACACGGACACGTCTCTCTACTTCAAGGTATGCACGGGCTGGGCGCTTGGGACACCACTGCTCCCTGTTCGGGTGCCCCAACCCCTGTCCTCCTTGCAGACCATGGAAGCCCTGGACAGCCTGCTGCAGGTGCTGGTGGGCAGCGCCGGCGCCTCCGGCCTCCTGGAGCTGCAGAACATCTTGAAGGTCTGGCTTTGGCAAAGGCTGGGCTTCACGCACGCGGTCAGTTCTCTGCCGCAACGCCTGGTGCAGGCAGGGGTCCCCAAGGCGGGGGCTGGCCCACAGCTGGCCCTTGCGAGGCTGGAGGGATGTCTGGGGAGCAACGGGAAGGGAGCGGGGGCTTCAGCAGGACAGGGGCATGGCCACCCGCCTGGCCACCGCAGCAGGGGGACAGCTGGAAGGACCAGTGCCCCGTGCTGCGGGCACACCAGCAGCTTTTCTCTCCCCAGCTCCTGCTGCCCTTCACCCAGCGGCAGCCAGAGGCCGTGGAGGAGAGGGCCATGGCGCGGATCGCCAGGCTGGCCGCCTTCATCAACACCTGCTCCTTGCCCCAGGTAGGGAGCCCCTGGTGCAGGCAGCCCCGGCGCCCCCGTCCTCGCTCCGCGGCCGCGGCTCTCCCCATCTCCAGGCTTGCGCAGAGCCGGGGCTGGGGCTGGGGCCCCGCCGCCCCGCTCAGCCGCGGTCCCGCGCTGCCTCTCTCCCCAGGTCAGCTCCTGCTTTGCAGGAGCCACAGTGGTGAGGCATCACCACCCCGAGAAGCACCGCTTCTCCATGCTGGGGAGGCTGGTGGGGAGCCTCCTCCTGTGCTGCACTTCCAAGAACGAGGGGACCAGGCACGAGGCAGCGGAGGCTGTGCGCCACCTCTACATCTTCATCGGGCAGCAAAGAAGTGAGAGGAGCCGCGTCGGGCTGGGTCCCTCCAGACACGGGCACGCCGGCACAGCCAGGCCAGCACCAGGCCGCCTGCGCCTCTCTCCTCAGCAGGAGAGACCCGACCGAGCGAGCCCGGCTGCCTTTCCGCGGGCTGACGAGCCGTTCCCCCTGCCCTGAGCGCGAGAGCCCGGGCCCTCCCTGGAAGCGCTGCCCCCAGCTCTGCTCTGGCATGCCCCCTTCCTGCCAGGGAGGCTTGTGCCCGAGCCCCTGGCTGCCACTGCCAGGTCCCCAGGCCCCCCCGCTGACACTGTGTCCGCTTTTCTCCAGGAACAAGGCTCTGGGACCAGGATGCCGAGCCGCCGCAGCTCCGGGAGCGCTGGCGAGCTCGGCTGTCCTTACGGCTCTCAGAAGACGGCAACACCAGCAGAATCTTCATGGTGAGAAGCGCCAGCCCTGAGCCCCGGAGGAGACCCCGGCCCTGCGACGTCAGGAAGAGGACCGGCGCTGTCCCCGACAAAGCCCGGTCCCCACGGGGCCCGCACGCGGCCGCACCCCAGCCGTCGCCCGGCCCAGCCCCTGCTCCCAGCTCTCCTGGGGCGCTGGGAGCAGCAGGGCTGAGCGGGGCCATCGCAGCCCTCGGGGTGACTGACGTCTTGTCCTTCCTCCCACAGACGTTTATGAAGTACCTGCAGCCCTCTGAACGGTTGGGCGTCTTCCTCGCCGCCGTCGAGAGCATGAGAGCCCCGAGCCTCTACAGCACCAAGCTGGCTGCCCACATGGTGGACGTGCTGGCGGCAGAGACCGACTTCCATTCGGGACAGGTGGGTACCCGCCAGCGGCCCGGCCACGGCTCCAGCCCTCGGGGCTCTGTTCCTGCTCTGGTGCCGGCCCCGTCTCACCCGTGTCCCACCTCCAGGTGCTGAACATCGTGTGGGCCATCTACAGAACCCTGCCGTCCGTCAGAGCCGCGCTGGCCCTTCAGAGCCTGGACAGGGCCCTGCTGGCGCTGGCCAGCAAGCACCCCAGGGAGACGGTTGCCAGCCTGCTGCAGTGCTCGCCGACCTGCACCAGGTACGGGGCCCAGCGCGTCTCATCCACCCCCCCCCACCACCACCAGCGAGGACAGCAGCCGGGCCGGGGGAGGCCCTGCTGACAGCCCGGGGGTCCCGCAGCGTCGCCGTCACCATGTGGAGGGCGATGGTGTCTGAGCCCCCAGCCACAGAGAGGGTGCTGCGGGAGCTGCTCCGCGTCCTCATGAACCAGTCTGGGTGCAAGACATCCACCTCCATCAAGGACCACCCGCGCATCCTGGCCCTGGCCGTGAGTTCCTCGCTTGCCCATCTCCGATGGACAGGGGCCCCGCTCCCCTCCCCTGACCCCTCCCAGCCTTATCCGCACCCTGGGGTACCCGGGCGCGCCCACGGGGCCAGCCTGGGTGTCTCCACCCTCCTCTGTCCCTCCCTGCCCACGCCTCTGGGTGCTTTCTGCAGGCAGCAAGGCCCCTCCACGAGATCCTCCTGCTGCCCAGCTGCCTGGAGGAGGCGAAGGCCATCTTCCCCCAGCTCTTCCTGGCCCTCCTCGTCCAAGCGTCCTTCACCACGGAGCTGACGCTGCAGGAGGTGCAGGTCTTCCGCAAGAAGCACCGGCAGGACCTGCTCACTCCCATCAGGTGCCACATCCCCGTCCCCTGCTGCTCAGAGGAACCCAGGGCTGGGGCTCCCGGCGTGACCCGGGCCCTTCTCTGCCCGCAGGTCCACGGTGCAGTCCCTGAAAGCGCTGCTCCGCAGCGTGGGCCTGGGGAGCCAGGTGCTGGCCATCGAGGCGCAGGGCGGCTGGGCCGCGCTTCTCAGCGCCGAGAGCCACCTCTGGGGCGTGCAGGTGGTGGCCAGGTGAGAGCCCCTTGTCGGCACCATCCCCTTCCTGGGGGGGGGTCCCTGGGTCTTGGAGAAAGTGCTGCCACAGCATGGGTGCCCGTGGCCGCTGGGGTGGTGGCGAGAGCGGTGCAAAGCCAGGAGAGCTGTGCCCGCCCGGCTCGGGGCTGACGGCGCCTGCTTGCCGTTTTCCCTGCCAGGGAAATGAAGGAGTTGCCCGGAAGCCTGCGCGCCACCATCATCCGCCTGCTGGCCGAGCTGCTCAGCACGGAGGACTCCTCCTGGGAGCTGGTGGCCATGGTCTTCCTCAGCGAGGTGAGCAGGGGCAGCAGGAGCAGCGAGCGTGGGGCTGCGGGGGCTCGGCGCAAGCCCTGCTGCCCTGCCCTGGCATCCTTGCCCCAAGAGGAGGGGCGGATCCAGCACCACCCACCACGGCTTTTTCAGATGCTGGAGTGCACAGACCTCGGCAACGAGCTGGACTGCGTCGTGAGCCTCTTTGCCACCTACCTGCGGAGCCAGTGCCTGGGCATGCAGAGCCTGGTGCTCAGGGCGATCCTGGGGCTCACCCAGAGGCCGGACACGGTGAGCAGGGGCAGCCGGCAACACCACGAGTGCAGCGGCTTGGGCTGGGCTGGCCCCGGGCTGTCGTGGCTCGGCACCTTTCCAGGCAGCGGGGAAGGGGCGGCAGGGGGCCGGCGCTGTGCGTCCATCCCCGCGCCTCCGGCTCTCTTTCTTTGGGGCTGTGCCGGGCAGCCCTGCCTGCCAGCACCACGCTGTCCCATGGGGAGAAGCCAGCGGGACGGGACGGCTGGGATCGGAGAGTGTTTTCGCCCAGGGGGCAGTCCTTGCTTTACCCAAAGGAAGGTGTTTTTTTCACACAGGCAAGGCAAACACTCGTCCTGCTGCCGAGCATCACAGAGCAGCTGCAGGGTGCAGACAGCGACACCCGCACTGTCGCTCTGCCCGTGCTCAGCACCATGCTGCGGCTCCTGGAGGGGAGGACGCTCAGCCTCACGGCTCTGGAGCTGGCCGGCAAGCTCCCATCACTCTTTGACGACGTAAGGCTGCGTCCCCATGCCTGCGTCCCTGTGACACCCCACTGTGGGCTCTCCCTGCCCGGTTCCCAGCCCTGGGCGCTGCGTGCCCTTGGGCAGACTTTCGGCAGGCCACAGCTTGCTCACTTTTGGGGGCCGTCCTCAAGGTGTGCCCTCTGCCTCTTGGCTCGGAGACTTTGCCCCCGCTTTGTCGGTCGTGCTGGCCCTGCTTGCGGAGGGCTTGGAGCCACCGGGACTGATGTCCCCCTCTCCTCCTCCCCAGGAGTCAAGCGCAGTGCGGGTTCTCTCTATTCGCCTCCTCCTCGACACGCTGGGCTTTGTGGAGGGCAGCGAAAAGAAGAAGATGCAGAAGGAGGTGTGCAGGAGCCTTGTCCCGCTGTCCTTCCACCTGCACGACCAGGACGAGAGCGTGGCCGAGGTGGGCGTTTTGCTCCTCTGGGGAGGGCGACGCTGACTGCCTCGGGGGCCCCCGAGCACCAGGGGTGCTGCAGCTGCTGGCAGCGTCAGTCTCCACTGAGGCACCCTCCCTGCGGAGGGGCTGCGGGGGGGGGCAGGGTCTTCTGCCCAGGCTCTGGTGCCATCTCAGCTGTTCTGCAGGCCTCCCGCGAAGCCCTCCTTGGTGTCGCGCGGTTCCTGCGCTGGAGGCAGCTGGCGCACCTGGCCGAGACGGTGCAGACGTGTAAGATCGGCGAGTGCCTGGTACGCGCAGTTCTGCACCCGGGGACGGGGACGGGGATGGGGCCAGGGACGGGGCCGCCCTGCGCTGACCCCGCGCCCTTCCCTCTCCAGCTGGCCAGGAGGAGGAGCGGAGCAGAGGAGTACCTGGGCCAGAGCCTGCCCTACCTGCAGAGCCTGCAGGAGCCCCTGCGGCGGGAGGCTGTGAGGTTCATTGGTGAGCCGCGAGCCTGGGGCCCCCCGTCCCTGTGCCTTCGTGCTGCGCCCCGGGGAGCAGCCGGGGGCGCTGACAGGCCGTGTGTCCCCAGGGCTCGTGGGGAGGCACCCGGTGGATCAGCGCGAGAACAAGAGCCAGTACATCTGCGAAGGTGAGCCGGGGAGGGGGATCGCAGGGCAGCCGCCAGGTGACGCGCCTGTCCCCTGCTCCCTCCTGGCTGGGCGGAGAGCTGGGGGCGACGTCTGCGGGGGGCCGGGCGCTCTGCGGGTACAGGGCCGTCAGCTCGCCTCTCCTTCTCTGTTCTCTCAGTCCTTCACGGCTTGAGGCAAGACCCCTGCGAGTCGGTCTCTTCGCTGGCACTTCAGACACTGCTGATCCTGCAAGCAGCAAGGCCACGCTCGCGGTTCAGCTTTCGGCAGCTGTGCTCCAGGCTGCAGAAGGCGTGGAGGAGGCGACGCTCTTCCCCGGCAGGCAGCTGAGCGTGCTGGAAAGCTCCCGGCATCTCCTCCTGCCTGCGGCGCAGCCCCGCTCCCCGGGCACACTCCCTCCACTTCTCCGTCCTTCTACGTGCTGGTGGCACGCCCGAACCAGCTCACGAACCCCATGAACAACAGGGCTTCAGCCGTCGCCTCTCCAGCAGCGAGCCTGGTCTAAGACCCCCGCTCAGACCTGAGACCCCCGCTTAGGCCTGGGACACTGCCAGGGATGGGACAGCCGCAGCTCCGCTGGGCCACCCGCCCCAGGGCCGCACCGCCCTCAGCGCGGAAAGTGTCCTCCTCCTTGCCATCAGAGCTGGCCATCAGCATCCTCATCTACACGACGGCTGTGCCTCCCCAGCCCCGGGGGCACTGTGCAGCCCTCCCTGGAGCGGAGCTCTCCGCACACGCCCCACGCCTGGTGGCCTCGCTGCTTTTCCCTCTCTCTGTCCTTTCGCGTGGTCTTTCCCTTTTTTCTTTTTTTTTCTTCTTTTTCGTCCTTTTTTTCTTTTTTATTTTTTTTCTTTTCCTTTTCCTTTTTATTTTTTCCCCGCTCCCTTTTCCCTTTAATTAAATCATCCTTATCTCAAACCTCGAGCTCTTTGTGTCATATTTTCTCCCCCTTCCTCTTTGAGGAGGGGGAGTGAGAGAGCGGCCGTGGTGGAACTCGGCTGCCCGCCTGAGGAAAACCACCACAGTGTGACAGCAGGGGCGTGCTGGAGTGCTGCCTTTCTCCATTTCACCATGTGCCCGGAGGAAGGATCTGCCCCCTCTGACTCTGGCCAGCAGCGAGCGTCCTTTTGGGATGCTGCCAGGCTGCACGACGACAGCCAGGCGCTGTAGCACTGGGGACAGAGTCTCGAAGTGGGTTCCCTCCAGAGGCCAGCTCTTCTGAACCAGAGCGGCCGAGAGCAGTTTCCCCCAGCAGCTCTTCAGCCCCACGAGGCCCCATTTGAGCCAGCAAACCTGTGACCAGCTGCCAGCAGGGCCTTTGGGATGCTCCGGGCACACAGAAAAGACCCTTTCTGAGGAATCAAAGCCTCATTTTTAGGGCCAAATGTCTCATTTTCACCCTGTAACCCCTTCACTTCAGGGCTAAGAGCACCTTTTGTGGATCCAAAACCTTTTTATCACCTTTTCTTTGCACCTGAAAAGCATACAGGTATGGCACCAAGGCTCCTCTTTATAGACCACAGCCTTGTCCTTAAGCACCCAGCTTTCAGGACATTTTCAGGGCAAGAGAGCCTATACTTGGGACCGAAAGTCATCTTTTTATCACCTACACCCTCCGTTTTTGGACCTAGGCTCTCATTTTTAGGGTCCAAAGCATTCTTTTTAGGCCACAGCGTCACATATTAGGGCAGAAAGCCTCTTCCTTGGGCTCCAAAGCCTTGTTTGAAAGGATAAACCCTCCTTTTTACTGGCTTTTTCTTGCTTACACCCACTATCTTATGGACCAGGCTGCCATTTTTAGGGCACAATGCCCTGTTTTTAGGATCCAGAATTTTATTGTAAGATGCAACGTGGCCTTCTTAGATGTCAAAGTCTTATTTGACAGGAACACCCCTGCTTTCAAATTCCCAAATCCTCATGTTAGGAGACGAGGCCTGAATTTTAGGGTCCAAAGCCTCCTTTTCGGGTCCAAACATCCATTTCGAAGGAACAAAGCACCACTTTAGGATCCAGACCCTGAGCTGCAGAGTCCAAAGCCCAGGTTTCAGCTCCAAAGCCTGACCTGGAGATACAAGATGCCCTCTCCTCCTCCTCACTGCCCCTTGCCTCCTGGTATTTTAAGAGTCCAAAACCTCATTACCCCCGCAGCACTTTGCCCTCCTGCCACGCACTGGAGGGTGTGGGAGGTGTACCAGGACTATTGAATTCATTTGATATTGAAACACTAACAAATTGTCACTAGTGTGAGAAAGTGGAGCTGATGCAGCCAGCATGACTGCAAAAGCTGGCTATCGACAGCTTTATAATCCTCAGTGCAGAAGTGGAAAGGTTCTTGGCTCTTTTGGGAAGACACTAATGTGTTGGTACGGTCCCAAGTATCAACTACCACAACTACCAAAAATGTATCACTACAAGTTGTCTCTGCTTTGTCTCAACTTGTATTTCCGTTAGCTGGTTTATATCAGGTCAATCGGATCTGGGTAGCTGTCAAAAATAAGCAAGGACAAACCTTAGCATGAATGTTCCCTGACGTAGCAGAAGACAATTCAAAGGACGATGGCTTAAAATCATTGGGATCCAGCCCAGCACTGCACATCCCTCAGCTGAATTGTGCAAACAAGCCTACACCTGATCTGACAGCAGGCCAGCAAGACCACCACCTTCAGGAAAAGGCTTGTGATCTTCTTACTTTTATTTTTCCTCCACCTTGAAGTGATGGGCAGGCTTGAGTGATGGGCAACCCTTGAGCCCTTTTCATCATATTTTCTCCCCCTTTCCCTTTGAGGAGGGGGAGTGAGAGAGCAGTTGCAGTGGAGCTCAGCTGCCCGGCTGAGTAAAACCACAACTAGTAGCTACAATTATTTGAGAATAACGTATGTTAAAACGTGTGCTTTGGATCATCGACTGCAACTTCCATGGCATGGAGCCTGAATTTAAACTTTGCATTTTCTCACTTTTCTGCTGCCACCAGAAAAACGGTGAAAAATTCAGTACTATCTCTGATTCCCAGACCTGGAGATCTGGGAATTGTTGACCCAAATGAGGACTGCGGGACTGCTCTGATCGCTCCCTCTGTGAGGTCTGGCTGCCTGTGTGACAGGTAGTGCTCCCTACAAGCAGGGGCACAGCTCTCGCTGTGCAGACATTTCTCAAGTTAGGGCTGTGGCTCTGGCTCTAATGAAACTGCTCCATTCAGGCAGATTCGTAAGAGGCTTTGGATGAGCTTGCTCTCTGGTTCAGCCTCTGAGGCGAGGTCCTGGACTGGTCAGCTGGCACCAAGCAGAGCTGCAGGGCTACCTGAGCACTCGGCTCTCTCAGTGCAAAAGGATGCATACACAGCATGCTTTAATCTCCTGCTACATTAAATGTGTGGTGGGGAAAATGCACAAAAGAAAAAAAAAATCAAATCTCCTGATTTAGAATACGTGAATCCATGCCAAAAAAAATTTAATGTAGGTGCCTAGGGCATCATATCCAGAGAGCCCAAGGAAGGGCCACAAAGATGCTGAAGGTACCGAACATCTCTCCAGGGAGGACAGGCCGGGAGAGCTGGGACTAAGCCTGAAGAGGAGGCTCAGGGGGATCTCGTCCATGTCCCAAATCACCCAAGGGGAGGGTGCGGGGAGGATGGAGCCAGGCTCTTGGCAGTAATGCCCAGGGACAGGGCGAGCGGCAGCGGGCACAAACCGGACCACAGGAGGTTCTCTCTGAATGTCAGCACGTGCTGGTGTACCGTGTGGGGGACGGAGCAGCGGCCCAGGTTGCCCAGAGAGGCCGTGAGTCCCTCTTCTTGGAGCCAGACAGCAGCCTCCCGAACGTGGTCCTGGGCAGCGTGCGCTGGGTGGCCCTGCTGGAGCAGGGCACCAGGTGGCCTCCGGGGGTCCCTGTTGGGCTCAGCCACTGTGATTTTGAGACAGACCAGCAGAATTCTCCACTCTATACAATAATCCAAGTGCTTTGAACATATCAAAGTTCTATCTACTCCAAGGCTGCACACTGCAGCAGCAGCTGAAGTATCCTGAGAACCAGGCTTCTCCACCCAGAAAATCCTGTCTCCTATTTCATTTTAGGCTGAAGAATCTTACGATGATTTAGGCAGAAGGGACTAGCTCACCCCACCCCACTTCACACACGCATTCAAAGTGGGGCTAACTTCAAGTCCAATCAAGCTGTTCAGGGCCTCATCCAGACAAGTATCAATTATCTCCAAGGACTCCATACCAGCCCACCCATGAGCACATCCAGAATAGGCAGCACGTGAGTCATGGGTGGACTTTTGATGAGTGTGGGTCACAGTGCAACTGCCTTCCAAGAAGAGCTAGGTGCTTTCCCTCTACCTACCTTGTATGACAGCACCCCTGAGCAAAAGCACAACATCCCCACTCTTTGCTGTAAGCTCTGCTGGGCTGGTACAAAACAGTTCTTTCTGCTAGAACTACACAGCAGAAGCAGCCAAACCTCCTGGATGTGCATCCTGACCTGACAGGAAAGCACATGCAACTGGCTATGCAACAGCAAGGAAGCTTGGAGTTTTCTTACTCAAATGGCAGATAAAACAGGACTTCCCATGGACAGCAAAGCCACGACTTTGGGAGAAAACACATACTGGGGTACAGCCAGCTGATGTCAGACCTGCCAGCCTTGATGATAAAAAGGGGAACACAGTTACTCAGGTGTTCAGTAAAAACTGCTGACGTTACATTATCACCACAAAAAGGTGAGCTTTCAAGCTGAATAATGTACGGAGACGTTTAAAGCCTGCTGGGAAGCAAGAAGACTTTTACTGACCCCAACCCCATGGTCTCCACAATAAAAATAAGAGCAGTGAGATAGCAGCTTTAGATGCCCCCTGAAGAACCGAGAAAAATGGAAGAGTGGTACAAAGGGAGGAGAGATTGCTTTCTCCTTGACACTTGCCCCCCAGAGGAGGAGACATACCTCTTCCTTGATGCTATCAAAGGGTGCTCTCGGTGCTACGTGCACGACACGGGTGAGCCTGCTGCCCCCAGCTAGCCCTTACAGCGTGCACAGGCGCAGGCTGAGTCACCCCGCAAACCCTCAGGATCACCAGCTTTTCCTCCGGACCCCAGCAGGAGCACAAAGCACCTCGGAGGCTGAGGCACGCTGGCCGGATGCCTCACGGAGTCACCAGCAGCCAGGCCTGAGGCGCCGGGAGCGTCTCCCCTCTGCAAAGGGGAGGATCGAGAGCCCGGACCCCGCGGGGCCGGAGGGGTGGGCAGGCAGGAGGGCGGGCTCCGGACATCCCTTAGGGTGGCAGGCAGCCGCGCAGCAGCCGGTCCCGGGC
This sequence comes from Anser anser, assembly GCF_964211835.1. Classification (NCBI taxonomy): domain Eukaryota; kingdom Metazoa; phylum Chordata; class Aves; order Anseriformes; family Anatidae; genus Anser; species Anser anser. The sequence goes on from NC_139733.1 coordinate 8,366,648, forward strand.
AGGCAGAGAGCAGGCAGGGCAGGAGCACAGCGGTTTATTGGCAACACGAGCGGAGGAGGCGGCGGCGGGCCCGGTGCAGGCCGTGGGACGGCGGTGCTCCAGCGGCGGGGGGCCCGGGGCCGCCCCCGGCCTATGTCAGCGTCTCGCCCTTGGTGACCTGCCGCGAGAGGGAGCGCCTCAGGCGGGGCCCGCCCCGCGCCCGGCCCCGCCGCCCCCGGGCCCACCGCAAGGCTCACCCGCGCCTCGATGTACTCGATCCTGCGCTCCAGCGCCGTCAGCTTCTCGTTCAGGGTGGCCAGGCGGGAGCGGCACGACATGTCTGCGGGAGCGGCAGTGAGACGCACCGCGGCCCCCGCCCCGGCCCCCCGGCCCGGCCCCGCTCAGCCCAGCCCAGCCCCCTCACCGAAGGAGTTGAGGAAGTCGGCGATCTTCTTGATGGAGCTGGTGATCACCTCGATGTACTCGCGGTTGGCCCAGTCCTGGTGGATCTCCCGCTGCACCGGGTCCTCCTGCACCGACATGGCCGCCGCCGCGCTCCGCCCGCCTCGGCCGCCTTCCCCCTGCCCCCCCCGGTCCCTCCCCTTCCCCTTCCCCTTCCCCTTCCCCTTCCCCGCCCCGGCCGCCGCGGAGCTCAGGGGGCAGGGCCGCGGCCCGGCCCCGCCGCCCCCCGGCCTTCCTCCTCCTCTTCCTCCTCCTCCTGGTCGCTGCCGTCCGAGGCGCTCTCGCCCGCCGCGCTGCTGGGCTCCTGCGGGAGAGGCCGGCCTCAGAACCGGGGGGCGCTGGCAGCACAGCCAGGGCAGGGGGCACGGGGGCTCGCCCGCCGCCGTGCCTTCGTGGGGGCGTTAAGAGGGGCGCAGAGGATGCAGCCGAGAGGAAAGCAGGGCTCCAGCATCCCGCCGTCGCCACCCGTACACCTCTAAGCGGGGGCCAGGCGGCGGTGCCCTCACAGCCGTACCTCAGCGGGACTTTCTGCAGAGTCCTCCTCAGAGTCCCTGGCTTCAGAAGCTTGAGACAAAATCTCTTCTCCCTAAATTTAACACAGGAGACCTGTGTTGAGTGTATGTGAAGTAGCAAAAGCGTGCTGGGATGGAATGGAAGAAAGCGTTTCGTTACTGTCTCGAATAAATAGGTTTTGGGTAAAAAGCAGGCTTTGTTCTGGCTGGCCTGCCTCTAGAGTGCAAGATGAAGAAAATGGCCAGAACGGGTTTCCGTTAACGTGCGGACAGCCATGCAGACACAAAGAGGTGTTCAAGAGGGGTTACCTCCTCCTTTTGCAAGTTCTTAGCCCTGAGGAGAGGAAGGGTCCCCATACCCACTTGTTGGGAACAAGAAGAGCTGACCCCTTCAGTGTGAGAGGCACACTGTGAGAAAGCCCCCAGAGATGCAGGACCTTGAAAACTTGACGTAAAATGCTTCCTGCTGCACTAGATATGGCTGTAGTATGGCCACGTTGAATGCAGCCTTTCGATACTACCCACACACCAAGGCAGAGTTACAGCTGTCGGGGTAAGGTGAGCACCATCCTTTCCCAGCTTATAATTGCCCCAAACAATTCTCACCTGAAGATCCCGATTTTTGAGGATGCCCACCCAGAATGCCTCCTGGCAGTGGTTGAATGCCAGCATTGCCTTTACTCGGTATACAAATTGTTCCAGTGACTTCTTCAACAAAGGCACATGGTTAGTCAGTCCAATATCTTGGCGAATCTACAAAACAGTTGAACAACATGGTTACAATTGATTCTTGCCTACATTTTCTGCCTGTAAAAATTAGGCAGTACAGACTCAGGCTGGGAGGAGAATTTCATTGGCAAATTATGTTCTGATGTTACAGGAAACTGGGCTAGTCCAAGCCATGGCTATACAGGTGGGAGGGATGGGACACAGTTCTTGCAAAGGTTGCCCCGACTATGTAATTTCTTAGCCAAATTCTTTCACATACAAAAATAAAACTCAGACAAGCATTTTGTCTAAAACAGCAAATAACTCATTTCCAATAATCCAAGCAGCTGCATCCTCTCAGGGTAAGAACAGGAGGATCCTCAGCTTTTCTCATAAACCTTACAGGCAGGCCACTAACATCTCTACCAAGTCAGATGAATTCTGCTGACCCTTGGGAAATCTTTTGAGAATCTGCTTTTCATTTGCTCCATCCTCTCAGCAACAGGCTGGTGTCACTTGCTCTTTCCTCCAAGAACAACACAGCTCCTGACGGACAGATCTCACACTGCTGCCACCTTGCTCATGGCAGCCACAGCTTGCTTGCACACAAGTGTCTGAAAGATGCACTGCTGCTGGTGGCATGTGCAACTGATATTGTTTGGGTAAATCTGGCTCTCACGTGCAAGCTAATGGTGAAATATCAACCATCTATGTAGGTCAGCAATGGACAATTGCACAGATCCAATGCACAGCAAAAAGCGACACTACAAACTGCAGACCACCACACTCCCTGCCTAGGAAGGGAAGTAGCTGCTTGCTGATAGCCACAAACTGCAAACTAATCCCGAGGGAGTTTCACGTCAGGAAATTGCCAGATTCCCAAGTACAGAGAAGACAGCATGAGAAAGGTGTTGAATAAACCACTGTGATGACAATCTTTTCTTGCTTAGTGCCTGACATAGTTCCTTTACCTTAGCTACATGGAATGTATTTGCACTATCAACTCCAAAGCCAGCTTATGCAGACCAAAGCAGCACTGGCTTTTGGAGGACTACGACAGTTGGAGCTGATGTAAGCAAAAATCAGCTGAGGAAGGGCAGCTATGCCAAGTATTGTGTGAGATTTAGCTCCAGGTGAGCGTGCTTGTCTGAACAGTCCCTTCCTGCTAGGCTTGGATCTAGAGCCATTGCTAAACCAGAGAACCTGCCAAGAGTCATAAACAATTACTTTGTGCATAAGTGTTTTCTTCATTCACGAGAATACTTTGCAAGCTTCTTGCTCTCATTAGCTGTAGTCTGAAATCAGATTAACTTTATTTCTTGGACGAGTTCAGCATGTATGGGAAGAGGGGCACTGCCTTGCTTCGTGTTCTGCCAGCAGGGAATGAGCAACTGAGTACCAACAGCAATCTGTTCTCTGGTCTGCGTAAGAGGCAGGAGCTAGCAATCGTCAGCATTAATCAGAACTTAATCAGGGAAGACCTTGCCAGTGACACTACCAACACCACAGTGCTCCCTGGGTCTTGGAACCCATCCAGTTTCCTGCAAGCAGTTTGGAGACTCGACAAAGCACCAGGTCCTTTGGAAAAATCTGTCCCCTTATGTCCAGCATTAGATATGCAAGCTGATGCAGAAGAGCAAATGCTAAATACCTCAGGTGAAGCTGATCGCTGCTATCTGGTACGAGAAGTTCTTTAAAGACATTCATATTGAGGGAGTAGCAAATGTTAGATAACACCACATGTAAGTCAGTGAGCATCTACTAGTGTTGTATGAAAATGATATCAAGACCGTTTCAACAAATGTTGGCATTAACTCCACACAGGTAATTTTCAGGTAATCCTCTTCATTCATTGCATACATTTATTTATTTGCCTAGAATCAGTCGCTGCCTTCTCACTCTTGCCAAAACGATTTGGCACAGAAACCTGATCAGATTGCAGTGGATACAAGAACAATTGTAAAACAAAGGTGTTCACTAATCACAGTTATTTGCTAAGAGGGACTGTGGGACACCACGCTTAGATATCCAGGTCAAGTGCAAAAGCAACCATCACAAGCTGCAGTGGTGTTATGCTGCTTTTGAGGTGAACTGGGACTTTAAAGTGGGCACGAGGAATTAAGTTTCAAGTGTCAGACTGGCTTTTTATCATTTCCAGGGTTTGTGCTAGGTTCTAGTTCACCAGACTGATTAGACAGGTTCTCCTCTATGCTGAGAGCTGCAATGGCACGTTCTGTTTTTCAGCGAGGCTTTTCTGCTCCTGATGCCAGCTCTGGATTACATTGCTAGCAAATCTAGCTTGGGGAGCACTGCTTCAACTACTTTGGAAAAGCTTTTCTCAGACATGTTCTTGGAGCTCTGAGGAGTCTGACAAGTGAAATTCCTTTTTACTGCATTATTCCCCTGTGATTCTCTCTTTTGCTAAGTACTGGCTCTCCACACTGCAAGCAGGGTGCTAGTCTTCTTCCTTCGTTCCCCCAGTCTCCTATAGAGAACTGCAGACTGGTTGGGTGTCACCATCTTACTCCTCTCCCTTTGCCCTATTCTTTAATATAAATGTATAAAGCCAAAAAGGCACCTCAAGAGGATTTTGAATATGGTTTTGCCTTGTCCATTCTTTTAACTCACAAGGCTGTTGATCTTTGCCAAGGCTTCTCTCCCATATTATCAGTCTAGCACTTGTACTTTATTCCAGGTCTCTAGGGTCTTAGCTTGTGTCCTCAGAAACATCCTCTTGCAGATGCCAACGGCCGAAGATATCAAGAACCTGTCCTAAAAAATAGGGTACGCTAACCTGATCTGATATCCACCTCAGCCACTTCCAAACCAAATACTTCAACTCTAGGGCCATTAACTAAGGCTATTTCTCCTCCTCCCAGAGCTTTTGCTCTAACTGATACTGCTGTAAGCCTGCAAGTAGAACCTGTCTATGCCCTAGAAAAACAGTGAGAGGAAAATAATCAATTCTTATGACAGGAGTTTGTGCTGCAATTGGAAGTTATCTTACCTTGGAGTGGCCACACATGTGATGAAGTTGCCTGGTACTCAGCTGCAAGGTTTTCAGCAAACCCTGCACATCATCCTGCAATAAAAAAAAAAAAGTAGATCAGCAAATCATGGTCAAAGGATTTTTCCATAAGGAAAACAAGAATAATGCGAGAGTCCCAGTAATCCTTTTAAAGATATGATGCAGAGATAATCAGATGAACGGGATAAACCACAGGAGACTTGCACCGTGCACATCGTCAAGTAACTGGTAATAGAAGTAGGATCACACATTATAAGCACTATCAGGCCAAGCAATTTGAAAACTGATTTTGAGTCAGACTTTGGAACCTAACAGTGAAAGTGGAGCATTTAAGATCAAGACCATCTTGTCACATCTTTGCTCAAGTACAACCTTCTTTACCAGGGGAACCGGAAGGAAAATACGTAACGTACTGCTAGATTGTGATATTTGAAACACTTCCAATGTGAACTCTGGGCATCAATTCTCTCTACTGAGCAAATTATGAGGCACTTTCTATTGTGCAGTAGTAATGACTAGATATCTTTTTGATAACCTCATTCCACCAAACAGCCATGAGAACAGATCTCATATTTGCAACAGAAATGGGTTATCTATTAAAGAATCAGACAAGTTGTGAAGACGGAGCCAAAGAATGAGTCTCACCAGCAAAGGAAGTTCATCTTGCAACAAAGGAAAGGGAATAAATGGACTGTTCTTGCTTATTACATAGAGCACTGAGGTTGCTCAGTCCATCTGCATTCATGCATGTTGTACTGCTCAAAACTGCTCAAAAAAAAGAATTTTTGCAAAAACACCCTCCCACTAGATCCCTAGACCCCACCAACACCAACTGCGCAACGTGAGCTTCCTACTTTGAGGGACACCTTTGTGGTGGTAACTTTTGAAGGAGAAGGAGGTCGAGAGGGCTTCCTTTGCTAACAGTGAATCCATTCAGCTTTTCCAAGAGTTCATGGCAAAGAGCTCACAAATAGCAATCTGTTTGCTAAGAGAGCACTGCACAGGCATGTAACAGCAGCACAGCTGGAAACAGCAGACACATTTGTCATGAAGCACTGCAAGTGTTGTGCCAACATTTGACCAAAGGCAGGAATCTCCTTAGAGCAAGTATCAGTCATGCTTCTCAACCAGTTCTAGATAGTTCTATCTCCAAAATATTTACCCTATGTTTTTTAAAGCTGTGATCCAGGAGAGGCATGGCAAGCTTCAGAAATGCTTCTACAAAAAGACGTCCATACTATAAAAGAACAATAAATACATTAGAAGGCAAATTTAAATTCCTTTTCAAAGAACCATCATGAAGTCAGATAAGAGTAATACATTCTTTCAAGCTATCCTGGAGAGACTGTTCTTGCTTAGTAAAAGATAATGTTCATGTAAAAGCTGTACTGGAATGTACAAGCTCAGTAAAGGGTCCCACTCTAGTCACTGCAAAGGTAGGCTCATACATGGTCTTGTACATGGTCTCATAATTGTACGCATCCCTGGTTTTATTCACTAGCAAACTGGTGATAAATCTAAGTAAAGAAAATGACAGAGTCACTAGGTAAATCCTAGCCAGAAAAGGAAGAGTTGCAGGAGGACACACTGTCTCTCTGGGCTCCAAAGGAAACCTGCCCGCTGTGATGTCTCCTCTGATTTGAAGTACCCCAGGGAAAGGAGAGACAGAAAAGGGCTTAAGTCAGTAATGCCATTAGCAGCAAAGTCTTTGTGACTGAGCCATTTGAGAAGGATAACTGGAAGACAGCTAAGTGTATGAGAATAAGTTATATCTGCTTCTTCCAGAGAAATAAGTAACTACTCTTTTCTTCACTGGAAGCAGTGATTCAAGAAAGCTGGTATTTTAATAGCTCTCTTCAAATATTTTGAATTCTTGCTTACCTTCAGGCAGATGTTGAGCACAGGCCTGCTGTCAAATACCTACGTGGGCAAGAGGAGAGCTAGATCAGTCTGCAAGTCTAAAGGCAACAACACAAGCACAGCAGACAATTGCAAATAGCCCTCAGTTACAAGCCATTCATTCACAGTGTGTGAAATCTGTTCTAAGGCACCATCCATTCTCAAATTTCAACAGAGAACACCATGTAAGTGCATGAAATGTAGCGGTTGTCAGACAGAAGTACTTTGCAGGATGGCTATGCAGTCATCTAAAGGGAGCAGGGAGGTATACCTTTTGCAGATGGCACAAAATCATCCCAGTGAGTCTGAAATTATTGATAGTCTGGGAACTGAGAGACCCAGTCCAGCTGGTGGGCAAGTAACTGCCTAACAGACAAAGCAAAACTAAGGCGTTCAAAATAATGTATTTTGGAGGAAATAATGAAGCTGTTATATTAATGGTGTCAGCCATGAAAAGGCAGCAGGTGTCACTGCACAGGTCACGCAGCTGTGGTCTAACAACAAAGAAACCAAATAGATGGTCTCAGCTCTCTTGTGGGCTTTCTTCTGGTATATTTTTGCATGTATATTTTTTGCCAGTGACCAATTCTATAACCTAATAATGAGCATTTTAACTGGCATAGCACACAGATGTCAGTAAAGGCTGAGAAGGTACTCTGGTGCTGCTATGGACTGCAAAAAACACAACTAGTTGAGTCAGCTCTACCCTTTATGCTCTCAGATGGCAGGTGCTGTGAGAGAATCTGGAGTGCAGGTAGGGCCCCAGTGAATGCTGTTGTACAGAAGAATCCAGCTCAATTCACCAGAACTCATAAGCTGTACTTGAAAAACCTGAACTTGCTGCAAATATGACAAAAGCAAACAGTAATGATCAATCTAGGCATAGAGCAAAGTGCAGCCATACTTGCTACCTTCTGCCCAAAACATGGTCACAATCGGTGACACTGATTGTGCCAACTCAAAAACTGATGGAAGGGAATATTTCATCCAGTGGGGCTGGCCTCTGGAATTTATCACCACAGGGTGACCTGAAACATTGGCAGGGTTCAAAGGAAGCACACATTGGGTGTGAGTGAGAAGCTGAGGGCTATCAGATAAACACTGAATGGAAGTTCTAGACAGGAATCCAAGCCTTCTGAGTTCAGAGTATTAGCCTGCCTCTAACTGAGTACAGCAGGAGAATGCCTCCTTCTGTCAGATGCTATTCCAGATCTACCTGTAAGGCTTCTTCCATCTGCCTCTTCCACAGCTGGCAGTGGACTCTGTCATACACAAGATATTGTACTAGATGATAGGGGGGTCATTCTGTACTTTGCCTGCACCACTGTACATCATCCTTCCCTTTTACAGACTTTTTATTTGTGACAACTATATTAGTAAGATGTGCAGACTGTAGAATTAGAAAGTACTAAAGAGAAAGCTAAATGGAAAGCCTTGTACACAAATTGTAATTGCCTTTAATTACCACTTCCAGGTTATTTCACTAGTAAATCATCCTTCGCATTTTTCCCTTGTGCTCACGAACCTGGGTACATTGCTAGGAATCTGAAGGTAAAACCAGAAAAATATCCCAGATCATCATCGATCCTCACCTTGACCAAGTTAACAAGGATATGGAAATTCCGCACAGCAATGTTCCACTGCAGCAGTTTCTCCAGTTGTGTCTAGTGGGATGCAAGGGGACCATAATTAGAACCTCCTGGAAACAATGTTAAGGCACATGAAAGACAAGGAGGTGATCCGAGACAGCCAGCACGGCTTCACCAAGGGCAAATCGTGCCTGACCAATCTGGTGGCCTTCTATGATGGAGTGACTGCATCAGTTGACAAGGGAAAACCAACCAATGTCATCTACCTGGACTTCTGTAAGGCCTTTGACACGGTCCCACATCACATCCTGATCTCCAAACTAGAGAGGGAAGGTATTTAAGGGTGGACCGTTCAATGGATAAGGAATTGGCTTGAAGAACTGTACCCAAAGCATGGTTGTTTTTGAGAACAGATGGACAAAGCTTCCCCACAGGCAGATTTATCAGAGCAAAACCACTCAATGGCAATGCCAGCCTGATCAGTTCCCACACACCTTAAAAAACGCTCAGAGTTAACACACTTCCTCGATCTTAGAGAAACTCTTGGTTGGAAAATAATTTTGTGCTGCCACACAGGTGTGCAGGCCAACTGCAAAGCTTTTTATTTTGCTGATTACTATCTGATTTCCAGTTATAGCTTCTAATGAATTTACTGTTTTTTACATGGTGCAAACCAAGAAAAAAAGGATGCTACTCCTGTGTATCAGTTTTGTATGATCAATGAGCCTCTCTGACTGCTTTTCACAGACCACGTTCAGCAGTAGATTCCTTTAAAAGCTGTACAACTTTATTATACTGTATAGTTTAACTTATGCCCTTTTCCCCTCAACGATTCCATTGCATTTGTTTTCCTACCTCACTTGAGTCTGATGGTTTCCCAGCTGGGATGCTTTTCACTGAACTCTCCAGCTGAGCTATCATTACTCTGAAGAAAACTGGGAATGTCTGCCTGTGGAGTAAGCGAGAGCAAAATTAAAAGCCATCCCTGAGCATCTAGACAGACTTCTTGTCCCCAGAACAATGTGGAATATTTAAAGATTGCCCAGCTGAGCATTCTCCTTAGTAGCAAATCCAAGAAGACTGAGCCTAGGACTCATAAGCATGTCTCTCCAAAGATCTAAGAAGATTTTAGTTGTTCTGAAGTGCAGGAAATTTGGCCATCCCTAGGTAAGCCATGCTTCTTAATTCCTGTGCTGGTAGCAGGAATACCCTGAGTCCATGTACAGAGCTTTTGCAAACCACATACCAGCCCAGGACTGCTTAGAGCTGCCCCAGGTCTATGAAGGTGACTTTTAGAGTGCTTTATATCACAACAGTAGCAGCACTTAAAGAGGCAGCATACTTGATGATGGATGGCAGTTCATTCTCCAATTGAAACGGCTCACAAATAATAAAGTTAATATTGCGGCAATGCACAATGACATTCCACATCCATTTAAAGCTAACTACGCACTAACCTATTTTGGACTGCCAAAAAAAAAGTTTAGAAGTGCCCAGAGCTGTCCACGGCAGTACTAGCATGAAACTATAATAGGCTACAAAATAATTGAATATAAAAAGTCATTGTGCATCTTGTGATATACAAAGTCTCTACTGATATAATTACCTGCTCAGTGTAGGATACGTAGAAGAACATCCATCTTTGGCAGAGTTGATCAATTCAGGAACACCAACACTGGAGATTTCTTCTATAGCTTTCAAGATGTTATCTGTGTGCTCTAGGTAGACACTAAATCCGAAACAAGCTTAGTTCACCAGTAAATATTACACAGAATAACCCAGAAAATTCTTGAACTACCTGCAACACGTGGCCTAAAATTGTGAAGCTCACTTTTATGCCACTCTTACATAGGAAATCCAAAGCAATAGTGACTGGTAGAGGTGCCTGAGGACTAGAGGAAAAGCATCACTCCTACCTTCAAAAAGGACCCAGGGAACTACAGGGATATGTATGTAATGTTAACCAAAGCTGGCCCCAGTACTGAGCCCTGGGGAAGACCACTTGTGACTGGCTGCCAGACGGATTTAACTCCATTCATAGCGACCCTTGGGACCTGGCCATGCAGCCAGTTATTTTTTACCTAGTGAACGGCACAGCCATCCAAGCCACGAGCAGCCAGTTTCTCGAGGAGAAGGCTGTGGGAAACAGTATCAACTGCTTTACTAAAGTTCAAGTAAACAAAGTCTACAGCCTTTCCCACATCCACTAAATAGGTCATGCTCTCACAGAAGTAGATCAGGTTAGTCAGGCAGGACCTGCCTTTCATAAACCCATGCTGACTGGCTCTGATCACCTGTTTGTTCTGCATGTGCTGTGTGAGGGCACTCAGGATGATCTGTTCCATCACCTTCCCTGGCACCAAGGTCAGACCGACAGGCCTGCAGTTCCCCAGAGCCTCCTTGCTGTCCTTGTAGACAGGCGTCACGTTTGCTAACCTCCAGTCAACTGAGACCTTCCTGGATAGCCAGGGCTGCTGATAAATCATTAGAAGTGGCTTGGTGAGCACTCCTTCAGTACTCTTGGGTGGATCCCATATGGCCGCATAGATCTGTATGTGTTCAGGTGGTGTAGTAGGTGGCTAACCATTCCCCTTGGAATAATAAGGGCTTCATTCTGCTCCCTGCCTCTGCCTCCCAGCTCAGCGGGTTGAGTACCCTGGGAACAACTAGTCTCACTAATAAAGTCTGAGTCAAAGAAGGCATTAAAGTAGCTCAGCCTTTTTCTCATCTCTCATCACTTTTTCTCTCTGCATCCAATATAGGATGGAGATTCTCCTTAGCCCTCCTTTTCTTGTTTATACACTTATATGTTTATTGTCTTTTACTGTAGTGGCCAAATTAAACTCTAGTTGGGCTTTGGCTCTTCTGATTTCCTCCCTGTAATAACCTCACAACAGCTCTGTAGTCCTCCTGAGTTGCCTGTCCCTTCTTCCGAAAGTTACAAACCCTCTTTCAATCCTTGGCAGCCTGCTCTGAGGGGTACCTGTTAGAGTAGGGGAGTTGGAACAGTGACCTCCAAAGGTTCCTTCCAACCTTCACCATCTTTTGATTTGGTGATTATATTTCACCTAAGACTCAGTCCTGCTCTCCTTGACTTCAGTGAGAGCAGATTTGTGTTCACTTTTGTGAAAACAAAACCAGACATTTTAGTCCACATCCATATTTACACATGTATGCACACATACCTGTAATGTGTTGCTGTACACTGACAAACTATTGTCTAGCAAACATGAGGTCTAAGCATGCTTCTATGGCCAATGACTAACAGAATTCTTCTTACCACTCATTGTATCCTTAAAATATGAGGGTAATGACTGAGAGGAGTCATCCCTCTGCAACAACAGTAACGACTAGAAAAATTTCTATAGAGTGTTTCAGCATGCTCTTACAACAGCTTGAGTCTTACCAGAGCAGAGTATGCAGCGCGCTGTTGAACTGGCTGCCCTTCTCTTGGTCCCCACTGGGTTTCACCCAGGACCGGCAGAGGAACTGCTTTGCCAGCAAAGCTGTAAAAGATAAGGAATAACTTACAGAAGAAATTGGACGTGTTTTGGTTCCCAAGAATCTAAAACAATTTCCTTCTTCCATAAAAAGGCCATGTGTCCAAATGGCTTGTCAAAAGATCACAGCATCGCTACTCTTCATCAGGCCTGAACTTTAGTAAATCAGAAAGCACTTTCCCTAAGTGCAGTAAGGTCACAAGTTAAAAGAGAGTAGGTTTAAATTAAACTTTCTAATTTGAAAGAAATTCTTCACTATGAGGGTGGTGAGGCACTGGAACAGTTGTGGATGCCGCCATCCCTAGAAGTGTTCAAGGCAAGGTTGGACAGGCTTTGAGCAATCTGGCCCATGACGAGGGGTTGGAACTAAATGATCTTTAAGATCCCTTACAACCCAAACCGTTCCATGGCCTATCACGATAACAAAATATACATAGATCCAGTGTGTTCCTGGTCCAGAATACCTACTCTCATCATAAGGCATCCATCTCCAGCTAATGTTAAGTATTAGGTCTTTGGTAGCTCCTACAGTGAGCCAACTATTTAAATATGGTGATATGCAACCCTTAGGGCACGCATTTCATTCATGGAATTCCAATAGCAAGCGACTTTTCTTTTTGGCTACAGCTCTGTAATAGTGAATATTAAAAGGTAAGTTTGAAGTTTACAGGTTTCATAAATCAAAAGCACTAACAAACCTGTTTTTTTCTTGCAGAAATATTTTAAAACAGGAAATTATTAGTTAAAATTTATTATTCCTTGACATGGTCAGCAGGCAGTTCTCTCAACGTGGGCCTGTTTAAAACAGTAAAATCCCAAAGATGGGATTTATCATATCTCTCAAAGATGAGAACTTATCATTCTGAGTGGCTATGGGCATCTGAGAAAGACAAATTCTAGAGATGTCTCAGTATGACAAGATACAGCTGAGAGCGCTGACTGTCATACACTGAAATAAAGAATTTCAAGTTGAGAGCAAGTGTTTTTCTTGTATATTACCTGCAAGCATGCCTATGCCTCATCTGCTTGAATGTTGTCCCTCCTACAAAGCTGGTCCTAATCCCTAAGAAGGGCGGTTCTATTGACTGAGAACATTTGTTGTATGGGGTTAACAGATAAACATTCCCCTCTCCACCCTGAAGTAACAGCTCTATATGGACAGTTTATTTTAAAGGAAGTTACGTCTGATTACGTCTGTGGTTAGCTCCATCATCAATGGTTAAACTGATACCAAAATTAAACAGCAGAAACTCTTAAAACTCTTAAAAGTTGTGAGGCTCTGATTTTAAAAACACCAACCAAAGGAGCTGGAGTCTGCCTTTCTGCACGTGACTGAGGCACAGTAAAACAAATATCAAACAGCTTCAAATACATTTACTTCAGTTCCTTTTATTAGTGGCTAGGACTGTTCACCCCGGTGAGACTGCTAGGATAGTGAGAGGAAAACTCTCCCCAAAAACATGCACTCCAGAGACAGAACTGAAGATTTACTGGCAAAGGACAGCATGAAAACTAATCTGGGAGAAGAGGTTCTTCACACATTACCCATTTTCTCTTTCTTCCAGCCAGCCATTGGTTTCTCAGAGATGGCAATCAGGAGCTGAGTGAGGATGAATGCACACTGGAAGCTGGGAACGCTCTGCTGGAAATTCAGTAGGTACTGGAAACTCTCACTGGGGAATGACAGGAAAGAGAAAAGGTAAAGACAGTGTAAATAGGGTAATCTCCCATAAGCACATAAATAAAAGAGGAGTATTAGACCCTTCTTTGAAGAAGGGGTAGACAACCTCTAGTAGAACAAAAGTCAATCACTGAGAAACTTTTCTCAGGCTCCAGTCACTTCAAGTTTAGCAACATCTTTATACGCTGCTTTTGCCTCATGTCCTTACAGACATTTTAACTACCCAGAACCTACTCATTCCTTCTGTGAATCCTACTTGATCTCCTAGTCTCAAATAGCTCACTTACAAATGAGATGCATAGACTGATGCACATCTTACAATCCTGTAGCAACATTTTATTATCTTTGACTGCACTATCGTTCGACTAAATGCAAAATCCCCTGTTCAAAGGTGGTATCATTTCTATGAGAGCTCCCAAACACACATTTACCCATAATGCCCACAAAAAAAAAGACTGCTTGAAATTCATCACTTTCAAAGCTTGGGAAATATTGATCCTACCTTATCAGCTCCTCAAGAAGAAGAAATTCCGTCTCTCCTGGCTTTAGCCTGTCTGCAACTACCTGGAGAGCTGACCTTAGCAAGTCAGCATTCTCATGCTGAGAAAAACCATTCCTGAGGGCAGAAAAAAAAGTCCAGTTTATCATCAGACTATAAAGAGGAGAGATATCAGATACAAAAGCATATCTAGGCATATGTTTGCAACAAGAAAAATAAAGAAGCTGATATTCAAGAAGAGCCCAGAAATATGAAAGTTATAGGGCACACACACAAAAAAAACCCACAATTTTAACAGCAAGCCTGGTTTGAATACACCATCTTTTTCCCTGCAACTGCCAGGGCAATGGAAGAGAGAAAGAAAAGTAGAAAATTCTGCTAAATATTAAAGAGAATATAACTTTAATAACTGAGCATTTAAAGTTTAGGGAGTGCCAAAGTCACAGTTATTTGCGTTCTGCTACTGCCTTTCATACTCTTTTTACAGTTACTGATGTTTTTGAAGTACAACAAAGGTAAAGTGCTTTCTACATACAGATCTAAATTAGGATTCAAAAAAAAACACTTCTATGATGGTATTCAGAATTATATTAGCAGATGCAGAGGTTAAATCCCTACTGCACATGCACTGAGTTTGGCATTTATGAATCCAGTTCAAGTACATGAGCAGCATAGGCTTTTCATTAATGAAACACACATTCATCCTATCCATTGACAAAAGAAAGTCTTTTATTGCTCAGGATTCAGGCAATGACAAATTAGCCTGAGACAAGGGGACTTAGGGGTAAGAAATTCCAAGATCCTTAGGCAAAATGAGAGTTGCACAGCCAGGTGTGAGAGTATGCCTCTTACGTTGGTCTTAATCCGAAACCACACAGATTAACACACTGAATTCTGGCCAGTTCTATGCTTCAGACTACCCTGCATTCACTGTTAATCACCTACTGGTTTAGTTCAGGGTCGACAACAAAGGTTGACATAACTACAAAGTGTTTAAATGTCTCCAGTGTGTTGTGTGCATGTACGCAGTGTGTTGTTCTGCATGACTAACAGGCCATGTGCTGGGTACAAACGCTTTAAAGGAAGGGAAGAAGAAAAGGAAGCAGTAAAGAGACCTTGTTTATTTATGCAATTATATACTCTTTTGCATGAACTCACCAAGCAAATAGGAAGCGAAAAGTTAGTAGCAGCTGTTGGTAACAAGAGGACATCATCTGGTGCTCCTGGATGTTCACTCCTGGTTCGTCTACCACACCCTGATTTTGTGTAACTGCCTTTAATACAGAACAAATCATTCATTACATGCCATTCCAAGGAAAGACAACGGCACAACAATCCATTTCTATAAATTCCATGTTTAAAAAAACAAACTAAAAAACCCACTCAAGACACCAAAACACCACTCTCTTTTCCCCCACAAACAAAACCAAAAATACTTTGAGAGGCAACGAAACCTGATGATTTTTTTGAGTCAAAATTGCTGCCCACTGACCTGGAAGTAATTGTGCATGTTCTCCATGTGATTACACAGTGGCTTTAGTAGCTTGACTACACACACAGCAACTTCCTTAGGGGATCTCTGACGCAGGTGGGTAAAGCCAATATCCTTGTAGCCTCTTTCCTGCAGCAAACCCAAAAGTTTAAAGTCACTTCATCAATCTTACTTGAGAATAATTTTGTGTGAGGTACTTGAGAATAACTTAGATTACTTCAGAGCAGTGCAATTCCTGATGTCATATACTCTGCCAGGAAGGGGCACTGAATAAAAAAAAATGGCTTCTGCCAAACAACCAGCACCAACTCAGACAAGTGGATAACATTTGGTGGAGAGAACAAAACTGATATGACATCTAGGTCATCATGTTTTACTCAAACACTAAGAGAAGGCAGTCTCTGTACATGGGAATTAAGATAGGTAAAAAGATAAAGAAGAGGTACACTGGTGTAGTGAATTTCTCATAGTTTAATGCAATGGGCCACATGCATTTACATTCTTCCTGAAGTCATCGGCCAGGAAACCAAAGAGTCACTACACTCAAGGTGCTGTTCTAAAGACTACAAAGCAAACAAACAAACAACAAAAAACAAACAAAAAAAACAACAGAAAACTGAGTCCAACAGCTTCTGTCTGCCTAACCTGAGCTACGTCTTGTCCCCTTGGACAGAGAAGTGGTACAGAAATCTCTTTTGCAAGAACAAATGCTGCTCTGACACACAGTTGGGACATTTAGCTGTTAAGTGAAAATAATTCTGAAAAGCATTTATCCATTCAGGATAAGCGTGGAAGTCACTGACATGCTCTGCTTGGTACAGGCCTTGCACCATTAGCTACTGCTGTACATGCCTTTAAGAAGGGCACTCTCCTTGTGGAGCCTGGAGTCAGCACATGTTCCAGCTTCCAGCACAGGTCCTCCAGGAGGAAGTACAATTCAGCAGGCCCCAGCTGCACAATTTCACTAGCCTGTAATTATAAGGAAGGACAGTCAATTCCTGGACTCAGGACCTAGTTGTAGGTGCCTTGAAGCTCAGCTTCACCTCCTCCATTTCCACTTACAACTCCTGGCTTAGTTAACCTCAGCCAGGGACCAGTTTGGTAGATGCCAAGGTTTTGTCTCCCTCTTGCAGGTATGGGACATTGGTTCTGCTTACTCAAAGCATGAAGTCAGCCTGGTGCTCTGGTGGAACAGGCACCAGTAACACCCAAGTACTGACAGAGAACCAATTTATGCATTGAAGTTCAAAATACCACTGGCATCCTAGGGATAAAAAGAGGTTTGAGTCCAAAGAGTCACAAAAATCACCAACTGAGTAATAGCCAAGACGTAATTTGAAATACTGCCACATATGCCAGGAGATTTGTCACAGTCTTCCAACTGTCCTGCACTCTGTACCCACAGAGATAGCTGTCCATGGAGCAGGCCAGGCCACACTCCAGTCTACTGTGCCCTTCTCATAGTTTATTAATCCTACTGTTGTGCACCAAAATTAGACTGCAGGTGGACTCAGCCTGCCTATAAAGAGCATAATAAAATTTAGCATTTCTGCTTTCCATATCCATAGTAATGCAGTTTTATAGAAGCTCCCAGATGGTAAACAGGACCCTGTCCAGGGAGGGCACATCCATGACACTAATCCAACATTTGAGCCCAGTTTTCCATCTAGAATCATAGGATATCCTGAGCTGGAGGGGACCCACAAGGAACATTGAGTCCAACTCCTGGCTCGACAAAGGACTACTTACAAATCAAACCACGTGCCTGAGAGCATTGTCCAAACACTTCTTGGACTCCAACAAGCTTGGTGCCATAACCACTTCCTTGGGGAGCCTGTTCCAGTGCCCAACCACCCTCTCAGTGAAGAATCTTTTCCTAACACCCAACCTGAACCTCCCCTTACACAGATTCATCTGCTGATAACTTGAGACATTTGGCTTTTGCAACATGGACTGTAATGCCATAGGTTCTCTGTAATAGGTAGGCCACCACATCCTGCAGCTGAGCAGTATTCAGTATTAAAGCCTCTTGCTTTCTGTTAAATGCATATGTTACACTGTATCTTTTTCCGTTATATGCAATATTAAAATTACTTTTTTTTAAAAAAAAAAAATATTGTTGCTGTACTTCATGTCTAATATAGAAGGAAAGTCCTTTTTATCTCAGTGCCCTGAGGTACTTCGTTTTCTTTGCAGACAGATTCTCTCCTGGTACCTAGCTCACAGCCCTGGATCAATCTTCCACCCATTTCAATGGATCAGAAGGAAACAAGGCCTCAGAGAGAGGCAATACATAACACAAAGTCATACCTGGATGTTTTTGTACTGCTCCACTCACCTCTGTATGCATCTCTGTGTCCAGGATAGACTTTGTCAGCAGCCCACAGTGGAGTACAGTGAACACTTCCAGGTCTAGTTCTCGGAAGTAGGGGCGATAACTCTGCAGCTGTGCCAGAGGGTTCCCTGCCTCTCTCTCAGCAGCAGTCTGAAAAGTAAATGGCAGAATTCAGCTTGCAACTTGTAAAACTATAAGACTTACTAGCTCAAATAACGCTGTTTCTTTCACAGAGTCTTTTATATTTCATGCCAGGCTGAAACAAGACTAAGAAGAATTCACAGTAGCTAATACAGAGATGGGCACGCAGAATCAGAATCATTTCCATTTTGTACCGTACAAGTCACTAAAAGCTTTCTGGAAAAAAAAAATAATATCTAGGAAACTGGAACAATCTTTGCTATCGTCTTCCCATGAATCAACGGCCATCATGAAACTCATCCTGGACTTGGTAAAAGACAGTGTCCCGTAAGCACCATAAAAGGGGAAGGCCAATGTTTTTGTCTTTGATAACTACCAGGACGGTAAGCCATGGGATGCTATCTTGCTTTTAATCATATCTATACATTCTTAGAGTTTCATTCCATGCAGCCCTGCCGTGTGACCCAATGTATGTTATATGTGGCTCACACCAGGATTTCTGTATTCTGTTGTCCTGGATAGGGCATTGCATCTATGGATTAGTCTGGGACCTGTACTCTGTTTAGCTAAGAAAGTTTAGTTACATTAATTCCCCAAACTATCTGAGACTTTGTTTATTTGTTGTAATGTAAGTGACATTATTCATAGAATGGCTTGTCTTGGAAGGGACCTTAAAGATCATCTAACTCCAACCCCTCTGCCATAGGCAGAGATGCCACCCACTAGATCAGGTTGACCAAGGCCCCATCCAGCTTGGCCTTGAACACCTCCAGGGATGGGGCATCCACAGCTTCTCTGGACAGCCTGTGCCAGTGCCTCGCTACCATCACAGTGAAGAATTTCCTCCTAATGTCTAATCTAAATCCATCCTCTTTTAGTTTAAGACTATTCCCTCTTATCCTATCATTATCTAATCGAGTAAGAGTCCTTCTCTATCCTTTTTATAAGACCCCTTTAAGCATTAAAAGACCACAATGAGGTCTCTCCGAAGCCTTCCCTTCTCCAGGCTGAACGTGCCCAGCTCCCCCAGCCCCCTCTCCAGGAGAGGTGCTCAAGTCCGCTAATCATCCTTGGATGCAGCAGGGGTGAGGCCTCACAGGGGCAGAGCAGAGGGGCACAATCCCCTCCCTCCACCTGGTCACACCTCTTTTGATGCAGCCCAGGACGAGCACGCGCTGCTGGCTCATGTCGAGCCTTGTGTCCACCAGAAACCCCAAGTCTCTCTTCTCTGCAGGGTTGCTCTCTATTGCTCTCTTTATTATCAGACTCGACTCAGTTATCATACCTGTACAGAACCAGGGAGGTAGGAAAAACGTATTTGCTGCACAGAAATGGATAAAATAGGCTCTGAATAACATTTGTTAGTAACAGAGGTAGAAGTGGTGCCTTGTGGAATTCTTATAAGATCTCAGCACCTGGGATGCTGAGCCCAAAACCAGGCACACTCCTCTGGCTTTGCTCCTTCAGCCAGCACAGACCTTGCATTCTCAACATGATGACAATACTTTAAGACCTTGCTTCAAAGAACAAGAAACATAATCCAAAATTCATTAGCTGATAGGTTTGGGAACTAGCTCTTAACATGGGATGAAAATGAATAATTTTTAATATGCCTTATGATGAATACATTGATCAAACACCTCAAAGAAAATATGAAAAATGAGCATGTGACTGAAGCAGACTGGAGACAGTGGGAAATATGATCCTTACAAGGGTCTGTATTTTCCAGATTTATCTCACAATTTCTGATCAGAGTCTAGAAATGGTAGTTGCCTGATTATTTTAGTAATGCAAAAATTTTGTTTCTTTTTCTAAGTCATTTTCATTTGTCTGCCTTTCTTGCAAGTCCCCAGGGGTATATTCCTACCTTCTCCAGCTCAGAGAGCTCATTATCAGGCTGGTTTCCCTCAGAGCTTTCATCTGCTTGAGAACGGTCTGCAAAGCTGGCTTTGCTGCCATCAGACTTTTTCTTCCTTCCTTAAAGAGAAAAGCAACTTTAGAAATAAAAGCTGCACCGTGCTCAACACTGTTGAGGCTGTAAGGCAGGGAAATAGCTCAGGCTGTACTTTAAGCAGCCCTGAGAAAGCATGGAATATACACAGGTTGCGTGTCATCTGCAGCCAGGATCATAGTCAGAAAGAGAGTCAAAAGCATTTGGGGCTCTCCCCCCAGCCAGCTTCTATTTTATAAAATCAAAGTAAGAAATTAAAGTAACTCTCACTTTTCTTACTGTACTTTAAAAATGTTATGCTGTGACTGCAAAAAAATGGTGGGTCCTTATCTTTAAAAAAAATGCTTGAACCAAAATTAGTGTTGCTGTTTCACTGAGCAAAGCAGAGGACCTGGAAAATGACAGTAAGACAAACAACTCCAGAAGGGGCTGGCAGGGACGTTATGCCAATAGTAGAGTAACTCGATGAATTCCTTGCAATGGGCTTCACTGCTGACAAAGGTGGGGAGACTCTCAAACCTGACACACTGTGTAGCATCTCGCGAGACCAAAGAAACTCCATTTCAAGTAATCCTAAACAACGTATTAGATCAAACAGACATCCAGTAAGTCACCAGGGCCAGGTAACATTCACACAAGGTCCAAAAGCAATTCAGGCAGAACACTTCAGAACTGCTGGCCACTGTGCCAAAGGACTGACAGCTTGCCGACAGGATCTCCATCAATGAAAAGAGATCTAAAGGGGATCTGGGGAATTCATTTCAATGAATTTTCAATAGTTATATGCTAAGCATAGCTTCCCCAAAAAAACAGACTATCCAGCAGCTGTTTGGAGTAGGATATTTTTACACCTCCATCTGCACCAGGAGTTGATCGGCTTAGAGTTCAAGCTAGATAGGCCATACCAGAAATTCTGTGCTTTATGCATCACACAAGCGCTACTGACTGCAGTGCAACTTGCCAATCAAACCCAACATCACATCTGCTTCCTTAAATGTTATAAACTTGTTACCATTTTTTTTTCTCATGGGACCAACAGAGTTAACGGATGGTACTCCCTCCACGGCTTCAGAATCAAAAGTAGCTGGTGGTGGGACATAGCCAGGGGTTGCTGAAAGAGTCAAAATGCAGAACTTTGGTTAGTTCAGCTCCTGAATGAGAAAACAGAGGCAAGATGCATGTCTAGAGGAAGTACCCCGTTTCCCCATCCCTGTGAACATCCCTCTGCTCTTACGCTCAGGCACATTTAGCTGCAGTCAACCTTTTTGTATTGCCACGCTGCACCAGAATTACAGCTCTTTGCAATCCTCCAGAAAGGGAGAATAACAAGAGCTCGGCTGTCTTTGGACCTTGATGAATGTAAGCGAAGCAGAAAAGGGCTGCTCTAGCACATCTGAGCCCTTTCCTTGCTGTCCCTGTAGTTCTCTTGGTTCAATAGAAAGGTGTTGAAGAGGCTCTTTATTTAGGATTGATGTTGATCCACCGGTTTAAAAACAAAGCTTGTAATGGATAGCTTGTGGAATGGTATGTGGAAGGTGATAAAGTATTCTTTATTAAGGTTATCTGATTGAGGACCTTTTCAATGCAAAAATGAGTATAAGTAATAGGGGAAGCCCATAAACAAGGACAAACACAAACCTCATAGACAAAGACCAAAAATCTCCACTTCCTAATTGATGGTCAATAAGAAATTCCCATCAAAGCTTTAAGGAGAGACAGCTGGACTTTGAAACTGATAAAATGGGATGAAAAAGAGGAACTTGAGGACTTGTGATATTCCAGGAGAGTAGGAGTGGTGGTGGAACTATGCAAACTGATGAAGGAATGTGCATGCAAGGAAAGGGGATGGGGAGGAATGAAGAGGGGAATAGATAGAAACAGGTATAAAAGGACTGGACATGAGTACAACATTGCCAATCAGTACATTTGCATGACTGACCCCTTCACCTGACCCCCCCAGTCTGTCCTATCTTCATATTACATCCTTTCTTAGCTTCATTTCAATGTAATCTCACTTCTCGTATCCTGTGAGTGTGTGCGTGCAAAGGACAAAATGCAAACCACTGCAGACCACTGGCCAGCCCTGTGTGAGTAAATGCTGGGCCAGCAACTAGAGTCAGACTGGGCATTTAGGAGCCCTTAGCCTTTGGTGCCGGTATCTGGAGTGAGTGAAGGTCTCAACTTCAGTAGCTGCAGGGCCAACAGCTCTTGAAAGCATCTCGACAGGTCCCATGGACTTTGTGGCCAGAGCACCAACTACTGGGGTGAGCGGTGTGAGTGGATTTGGTGCCAGCAATTGCAGCAAGTGGGTCCTCACTGTCAGCTCCTGGCGTGGGTGGGGGTCTCGGCTACCAGCCACTGGGGCAGGAAGAGTGTTTGTGTGTGCTGAGAACCAGATGTTAGAGGGCATCAGCGTGAGTGGAGCAAGTGAGGGACTCAGCACCAGCAGCTGGAGCAGGACCATGGGTCACAGCCCACGTGCCTGGTGCTAGCTGCTGGGACAGAGCAGGGGCGAGCATTTGCATCTTCCCCAAAATTGGCATGCATTGGGGTGTGCGTCTGCAATTTCTTGTCCAACTTCAAAGCCAGACTAGCCAGCAAGTAGGAGGCCCAGGGTCCAGGAGGGGCTATCAGCTGGGTGGATGGTCCATGCTGGGATTTGGCAGACCTACAAGCGTGAAGTGCTTGTGGGATGAGTATATATATGAGTGTGTGTGTCTGCCGGGTAGTAAGGAGCAGCAAGCTGGACTGGGTGGTTAGTAGGAGACCTGTAGAGCAGTTTATAGGGCCCAGAATCTGGGCAGGAGTATTAGACAGACAGGGGGGCTGTGCCAGTACTTGGGGATCTGCAAATGCATCTGCGCCTGTGACTCAAAAGTGTCTCAAGCAGCTGAAGAGCAGGAAGGGGACTCGGCTGTCTTTACTTATGTTTTATGTGAGTCCTGTGCATAGGTGCTGTCTTCAACGGTTGTCGTCTGCCAGTTTCTGTGACTGTGCTCATTGGCCTGGAACAGGGATCACCAGGTTCCTGCACTGGGTTCCAGCTGCCAGACAGCAGGAATTCATGGGCCAAGTCAGCTGATGCTTGTAACAGGCCTCAACAGCTCAGTACAACCTGAATGCCGGAGAATCACACTGTATCTTTTGGAGAGAAGCTGGCTTCCTCCTCTACACTCAGGCAGATTCTTAGGTCACTGTAATAATGCAGCATATATTACCATACAATTCCTTCTTTGATGTTTAAACCAATACCTTTCACTTCACAGCTGGTGCAGGCCCAGAACATGCAAATGTTTTCATACGCACCTGCCAAGCATTTTCCTAGCACATTCTGCAGCTCTGTGATGTTCTGTATTCGAGTCAAAACCTTCCCCTTCATCTCAGCGTCCTGTTGCTGGCAGAAAGCATTTACAACCTAGAGACACAAAACAAACTCACTGTGAATTAGGGAGATTTGCATCCATTTTTACTTTTTCTTTTCTGAATAACATCCACAAGTCCCAAATAAGCACACAACAGTCAGCACAAGTGGCCTGAATGACCAAATCCAGACTGCATGAACAAAGCTCTTCAGAAGCCCACAAGAAAATGGGATCTGAAAAGCAACAGCACAGCAGCCAGAGGTCGAGTTCTTAGCCAAGAAAGCAGAGTTGTTACTAGAATCAGGATAAAGCATAAATGGTAATGAAGAGAAGAAACAGAGAGATCACCAACACCTTGCTGGAGAACATTTCTAAGAGGCAAGACTCTCCCTCAACAATTGCACCCCTGAAGCCTGGGGTTTGTGTTTTTAAGTGCTGCTCCTCAGTTCCACTCCAAAACATGCAGACAAGGCTCTACTCACCTCACGAAACCAGTTGAGCGCATAGAAGAGAAGTGAGCACAGAAATTCCCGTTCCTGCTTGGAAAGAGAGTCTATCTTCCCTTCAACTTCCAGATCAGTCAGGTACAGGGGGCAACCTGAGACAGGGTAGATAGAGAACACCTTGGACTGTGTTTGCTACCTATGCTTTGCTTTTTGCATGGACAATGACTCTTCTGAAAGCCTGTATTCTCGATTCCAATGACTATTTGGAGTAAACACCATCAGTCACTTCCCAGAGAAAGTGATTGTCTCCCCTGCTTCCCTTCCACTTGTGGGCAACAGAGCATCTCAACCTCCATCATAAACTACACAACTCTTCCCACAGCTGTGGGAAGGCTTTGCAGATCTGGGACAGGAACAAGTCAGCCGGAGGGGCTCTGTAAAAGATTTACTTTCCATACCTAATAAGGCATCAATCTCCTCCAGGCTTCCATTGTTTTGCTCTCCAGTGTAGAGCCTGAGCAATCGGAAAGAGGGTGACAGACATATTGGTGACACTACCCTGGGGAAAAGAAAAAAGAGAGAGAAATGAAGTGGGTCCTATGTTTTATATACCTCCAGAATGCTCATTACTTCTCTCTTGTGTCTTATGTCCTCCCCACGCCACCTTGCCTATACCTTCTTCTATTTTGCTTCTCAAGAGTCATAGCAACACAAAGCAGAAATGCATCATATGGTTAATAAATACATCGGTGATCATCAATTTTCTGGGAAAACTTAAGGGCAGAAAACCTGCTGTACTGAACAAAAATGGGGTCAGATTTATTTCAGGTAGAAATCAAAGTTGAATAGTTCAGGAGGAACTACAACAATTTGTGCAAAAGACAGCTGTGAGCAGTAGAGAAACCTCCCTGAATGTTTTCTAGCATGCTACTGCTCACATTGTAAGTGAGGAAAATTAACATTTTTTTTCCCATCGATACATATAAGGTAGCTATATTTCTTTTTACTTGGTATAAAGTAATCATGTATTTTTTAAGCACAAATACAATCTCAACAAAATCTTCTGACAATAAATTATGCAAGATATAAAGGTGATCATTAGAAAAAAAAAAGCCTTTTATTATTTTTAACTTTGATGTCCCATTGTTTAATAAGATGTTTTATTTCCTGCATGCTTCCTGTTTCATTCTCTAAGGACAAAGCCTTTGTTTCTCATACAAATTTTACTTGTGGTGGCATGTTTGTGGTTTCGCGGTGAAGCAGAAATCCATGTTGTCAAAGTGCAACTGAAGGGTGAGAACCAATTGTGTACTCTTGACACACACTAACTACTTGCTGACTCCATTTGAGACTCAACGCTCAAAATATGAATTTTGTCCAAATGGATGGAGTTGCCTATCCATCTTGGTATGGCCTTCAATATCACAATAATGCTGGAAGAAAGAGCTATGATTCTCAGATGATAGATGGGAAACAAGGTAGATGCAATATGACTTACTCAATATCACCTAAACAGTCTGAGCCAGAACAGACTGCCAGTTCCCCAGCACGTGCTTATGCCTCTAGACCTATCTGACCCATGTCTAACAGCAAGGGAAGGAAAAGAACACTGGAAACTGGTAAATCTTATGTCCAGCTCCTAATCAAGCACTTGGGCACGCAGGGCTGGACACGAAATGAAAATACAATTCCTTTAAATGTAGAATGATTGCAAAGGTAAGCGCCACAGTACCTCTTACTTGGGTTATTCGTTCCATCAGTGACCCTGCCAAGCTCACTCTGTGACACCAAAGGTAAGAGGTTAATAGCAATTGCTCCCTGACTTTCATCTTCATCGAGATTATACAAGGACTTCACCGGGAACAAGAACGAACTGCAAGGAAAGGCAGACAAAGTCAGTTAAAAGGATCACCACGCTGACAAAGTTGTCAGTGACAGAAACGTTACAAATACTTAGCCTGTGCTCAGCATACCCGGTCACTGTGGGGCTGAGATCCACCACAAAGTCACTGGGAAAGTCCTCCACCAGACTCTTCCCAAACTCCTCCTATTAAGAAAGGAAAAACCTGCTCAACAAATGGGCTCAGCAAAGAAAGCTGCGACAGCAGCAGTGGAAAATGCAAAAGATAAGGCCAAGCAAAAACACCCTGGAACAATCACAGCAGTGAAACTACTGCCTGCAAGGAGAGCTAAAGCCTAACTTTAAAGAGACAGCCAGGAAACATTACCAAGCATGCACAATCAATTTCTTCCCTGCTCTTTCGACGTGGGCTCGTCTAACAGCTCCCCACTGCTGCAGAGAGGCAGAGCAGCTGGCTGGAAGGGCCATGGGAAGTTCTCTGTCCTGAGAACCCAAGGTCAGGACGAAATGGCTATAAAGTGCTGGCAACATTTTATTTCACATAATGTATCCCACATACTTCAGGTGCTTACATGGGTAGCAACAGTTAAGGGAGAAATAAGGCAACAGGTGTGACAGAGACTGGACAGACAATGAAAAGACCAAAAAATGTCTGCACAAATGTTGGAAGAACTGAGTCATCACTCTCGCTAGGAAAAGGGAGAAACTCTCCATCCTTCGCTTTTCCTCTGTGGAACCCTCAGCTGGATCTCATGAGAGCGGCTTTTCCAGCTCTAGGTGCAAGGCTGTTTAGGGTGACTGTCAGCAGCTCACAGTCCCCTGATCATCTTCCCCTGTTCTAAAACACAGTTCTGCTTCTCCACAAGCGCAAAGGTCTCTTTGTGGCACCACGAATGATCAATTCCACAACAGCTTTCATGCTCTCCTGAGCCCCAGAATGATTTCCTAGTCCCCTGGCTGGCACAGCGCACATGTAAAAACATCTCCAGCAAGAAGAAAGAGCATTGGCCTTCACAAACCTCTTCCTATTACCATAAATCTTCACTGTGGCTCCTACAAGTTCTCAGATATCAGACAGCCTTAGCTTTTTGACTGGAAGCCAATTTCAATACAAAGTTTAAGGTTCTTTCAAGTTCTACCTTTATCTATGGATTTCAAATGCCTACTCCGAAATGTCATTTCATTTCCTTTAAAAGGCTTCCCCTCCTCCTGCTGTTACATGAAAGTTCACATAAAGGAAGCTGTTAAAGCATAACGAGGAATTTGCCACAATCAAAACAACAACAAAAAAACAAGGAAACCACAAGAAAACAAAAACAAACAAAGGAAACCAGAAAGAGGTGAAAGGATTTTGTATCTCTTACAGGAACCTTAGGCATGCCTCAAACAAAAACAGTTCTCAGACTGGAGTGAAATCCTCAGAATGATTTTGTCCTGCTCATGTTTGAAAAACATCCTGCTTTTGAAGAATACATTTAAGTGATTAAATTAAAAAAACTCTGCAACATACCAGGAGCTGCAGGTCCAAATTTCCCTTCTGCTTCTCAATCAAATTGGCAAGTTCATCGTAGTAGAGTGCCAAGACTTCCGGTGTTTGCTCACAGCAGAAGCCTACAAGGTCCAGCAATGTAGAAAGCTGAAAGGAGAGAACAGTCTTCAGAATGTTTTTTTGTTGTTTTTTTTAAAGGACAACTCAAACTTTTACCTTAACTCCTTCTTGTTTTTACATTAATTTACTCTGAGGTATATCCAAAGATTCAGCTCTAGGTTAACAGCCCATGGTGACTGGTCTTACAGACATGCAGTTTTAAGAAAAAACATGGGTCTTTCACGGAGCTAAGACTGTTCCACCACGGAATAACACAAAAGAGATTGTCCTCTTTCTTTCTTTTTTTGTCTGAAATAATGTCTGGACAGAAGACTTTCACTAGATGACTGTACTACTGCTTGAATGCTTCTTAATACAGCCCTTCATTTCTCCAAAACCAATTTCAATAGATTTTGGCTCTGTAGTCGATACACAAGCCTCCCATGCCCAGTAAAGCTGACTGTCAGACACACATCCTGCTTTACCTAAGACTGCGTCTCCAGTCACATCTTCTTGCTGACCGTGTCCTCACTCCCTCCCACACTGCCCCAGTATGCACCCATTCTTGGCACCCACCTGTCCATCACGCTCGAAGTTCGGCTCAGGTCTCTCCAATGAACCACCATCTCCTTCATTTCTGAAAGCAATTGATAACCTTGCATTTGTTGCACAACATTTAAGAGATGGCAAAATCCATCACACACGTTAACTCTCTCCAGAAAATGAAGAATTATGCATGGAAGAAGACATGCTTTGGACATTATTAGGAAAAGAGACCTGCTGCTGTTTGGCACCTTTGGGACAAGACTCAACAGCTTCTTCAGTGAAATGCTTTTTCTAACCTGAGACCTCTAGCCATCTCCTCTTCTGAAGGCCATGGAGCCTCTCCTTACATGAGCTGGACATTATGCCAGCTACTCAAATTCCTGCTGCTTATTTGCAGGGCTCAGAAGGGTAGTTTTTTCTCTGACAGAGGCTTTAGAGTCTGTCTTCTTCAATCAGTTTCTTAAGAAATCAGACAGGAAGTCAGTAAGGTACACAAAGACCCAATTACAAGGGTATTTCTCAAGTGGCAGCAGACAGATTTTCTCCAGGATCTTGGGTCAGAGTTGGAGAGGGAAGGAATTTCTCTGTAAGTCAAACAAACAACTTCCCTGGGGATTTAATCCTTTTTCTGAGGCACAAACCACGGTCCACCTGCTGGGGTCACCTGTGTGCATTTTACCTGGCAAATTCACTGCTACTGCAGGTTTCTTGATGCACTGTTGACCCCACTCTTCTGACTTTTTGCCTGTAGTCTGTATTTTAGGATTTTCTAAGCCTGTTCTTGAAATAACCATTTCAGCATCTCCTGCTTAGAGTTAAAGCAGTGCCTCAAATTAGCAAATCTGATGTCAGTGCTATGGGAGCAACCATAAGGAAGTCTGACAACTCAGGGCCCGCAGCTAAGACAGGCTTTTCTCTTCATGTAATAATCAGCAAAAGCATTCCATTAAGAAGTCATGCTTCCCAACACCACTCAAATATTTGTTTTCCAAGCCCTTTAATCTTTGTCACAGCTCTTATTGGGAGTTTGTCTCATTTATCAATGCTAATTATAAATTATTTATATAGTACATTAGAGATTGTCACACCAATGCCCAGCACAGCAGTAATTTTTCTTCTTTCTTCTCCTTTAGATTTCCCTGTATTCAAACAGTGCACATTAAGCTATTCAGCCTTAGTGCCAGATGCTGATCTGCAGTCAGTCCACCACAGCGTTTTCTTTTTTCCAAGCACTAGATCTTGCTGGTGCTAGTCAAGGCCTCCATGAATAAGCAGTAACAAGAAATTCAGGATGCCTTTAAGATTTGCAGCAGAGATTTAAACAGGTTGCAATGCCAAATGCCGCAATTTGCAGAAAAGATTTCAAAGTTATTGGATTTGACCAAGATGTGCATGAGCTAGAAGACAATTGCTCTCCCCCACCTTCTTTGTCCCACTCCAGGTTGTCTTAAAGCATGGTAAATTCACCTTTGTACATTTCTTCTCACCTTTTCAATGCCACACTGCCTATCATGGTAACAGCACCAATAATCCCCATTTGTTTGTGGTTGGGAACAGTGCTGGAGAGCCATTTCCTGATCACCATGTGCATATCATCCTAAAAAGACAGACACAGCCTATGTCACCACAGAGGTACTTATGTGCAGCTCTATCAGCATCTTCACCTAATGTCATCTCCAAAGGCTGCACAGAAATGGTTTACTGGGATTACAGTGTCAGAGGAGGAACGTACAGCCTGTTATTTCCTTCATTATGAGCATACTGGTCAAAACTCCAGGTAAGGCTGCAAAAAGGATTAATAGTGATTTGCTTTGGCTTTGCTCTAGTTACTATACTGAACATGTCCAGATTTCATCTATAATTAATAGAAGAATACATATTGAAAAAAGAAAAAATAGATGGTCTTCACACACACATTGCAGCTGCATAGCTGCCCTCTGAAACACTGCCAGCTGCAGGAGGCTCAGGGATAGAGCAGTTCTTGGGGGAAGGTCCAAAGAGAGTTCGAGGAAACAGCACACCAGACACCTGGGATTGAGGCATTCCTCCAGCTGCCTCCCTTGTCCCCTGGGAAAGCACGCCTGCAGAGCTGTAAAGGCTTCTCTGCAGCAGCTCCATGACCACACAGCAGGTCTCAACACAGCATGCTCTATTTTAACAGTTGTGTCAAAGCAGCTGATCAACTGCACTTTCCCAAAACAGGCACAAACACCTTGGAAGAATTCTGGACTACTAATGATAGACTTAAGAGGTCTCCTGACAATGAAAGCACACAGCATCCCTGTTCTGACGAGGAGCACTCAAAGACTGGAACTGAGTATGTGAGACAACTCAGAAGCAGTTTCATAAAAGCAGCAAAGATCTCACAGGCCACCAGAAAATTTTATGCAACCAGAACAGCCCTGGTTGTCTTGATGCTTATTAACTGCCCATGCTGGTTCTGCAAAGGAGGGGTTTGGCCCATACAGAGATGCTCAGTATGCAAAAGCTGTAGTCTTGAGACAGAGGAGATGAAGACTTAAGGTGTAACTTATGCAAAGGACCAGTGCCAACAAGATCAAACTGGTAGCAGAGAAACAGGGAGTCCATGGCTATGCCATCTTTTCTTGACCTTCACTTGGCAAGATGCCTCTGGAATGACCTGTGCAGCACTGGTGCAAATGGGTACAAATTCAGACAGAGGTACCTGACATCACCACTGTTATACTGCAACGGAGTCATACAAGGTATCCTCTGTAAAACGAATACGAACTTAGACAGAAGAGGTTTCACAGAATTGTAGGGGTTGGAAGGGACCTCGAGAGATCATCGAGTCCAACCCCCCTGCCAAAGCAGGTTCTTAAAAGGTTTGATAGCTTCTTTTGTGCCTCTTGTATAAACACATGAGGTACGAACATTAACCACCTGAATTAAGATGAGCGCCTTGGGGAAAAAAGCTGAACTGTGCTTTCTGAATACTTCCAAATGAACGAGAAACAAAGCTTGAGAAAGAGGCTCCAAATTTACACTTCTGCACATCTTCAAGGTTCAGCTAGATAAAGCCACAGGCAACCTGATCTCATGCTGGTGACAGTCCCACTGGGAAGATAGATCAGAGACTGACGTCAGTGCCCTTCCACCAACATTTCTACCAACTCTACCTTTCTTAGATATGAGAGAAGAGGGCATTTCCAGGAAAGATACAGCCTCTGTATTTCCTTGCTATCATTGCTATACAGGATAGGAAAGACTGGAGCAGCAACCTAGTCTGCAACAGGTTGTGGAGAATAGAGTCTTAAGCCGAAGGATATCTTGACACCAACTGCTTTTTATAAACGAGGCCACTATTTGTGCAATATAACCACTAGAATTTATCCTAGCCAAAGGACCAAAGTACAGCTGAACTCCTTTTTGTTGTGTCCCTCCTTACCTGAATATAGCTTCCCTCCTGTCTCTGGCTGAATGCTAGTGTGCTGAGAATGTAGAAAAGCTTCCGGATCTGGCACGGATTCAGTTTCTGTGTAGAGTCTAAAATGGTCTGTAAGAGAGAAGCCACAAACCAGCTCAGATATGTCAAGAAGGCCTTTCCAGATTCCAGTCGCAGGGAAGCAGATTAACCTTGCCATTTTTGTACAGATATGAAAAATCTACATTCAAATGAAATAAACATAACTGCAGAGCTATTTCTCTGGCCTTAAATATTACAGTCCACTCTATCAGAAGCTGCATGGGAAGAACAAGCTGGCTACTACAAGCATTTTGGGAATGCTCTAATCCCATTAGTGACAGCTGTTTTAGCTTCTATTACATATTCCTTCACAGTGTTCAAAGTATTTGACACAATTAACATGATTTTTTTTTTTTGCTAATATTTCCAACACAAGCACTGTAATAGCCAAGCCTTTAACAATTTAGGGGTAAGTTTTCTGTGCTGACTGGCATCCTCAGCTATTTCTTCTTCTAGTGCTTCGGTGAAAATAGTCAAGCCATTTTCCAGGGCAATGCTGGCTTTTCTAACACTGACAAGACATTTTGCTAACATTATTTTTCTCCTAGAACTGGTCAACCTCGAGCAGGATTTAGAACCAGGCGTTGAATTTGACAAGGATGACAGCAGGATTATATAACTGCTTTTTGCCACCCCCAAGAAAATTCACCCAGTTTCAACATTAAAAAATAGCAAATAGGAGAGAAAATTTGTGCTAGGATCTGTATGTTCTCTCTGTGCAGGAGAGGCTCCAGCTCTGTGTGAAACATGCCAGGCATCTGCTGCTCTACAGATCTTTTTACAGGTAAATGGCTACTGTCTCAACCACCTATGTGGTGCATGTCAAACATGGCACGCTGCAGGTCCTTAGGGTCTAGCCAGAGCATTTATTAGTGCCTTTCACATACAAGCTTTGGTAATGCATCGAAGATTGGCCCACGGAAACCATAATCTGCCACTAATCTGCCAGGACAAGAACATGCAAACAAGGTCAGGTGTGAGCAAGTGCTCCCCACCACACTTGGACACTCTCATCTGCGGTGATTTTAAGTTTAGGAACCCTGTAGTTTAGAGTCCCTGAAAGGTACGGGGTATGTGCATTCCCCCACTACTTGTCCAAGGAAAGTATTGCCGTGTGCTTGTCTTGCTGTTTTGCTCTCCACTCAATCTCCCCTTTTACTACCTCTGGCATTAGGCAACGGGGCAGGTCTGACCCCGCTTGTCATTCTTCTGAGTCAAGAACCCACCTTGTTCCCTCCCCATTGAATGCTTTCTTCTTTTCAGTTTTAGGACATAAATCTTTTCCCATCCTTGCCAGGAGTTTTGTTTGTTCAAACTAATTCTGTCAGTCCTTCAATGTGGCAGAAGAAGCAGTCCACAAATGAAACAGGTTTTTGCCAGGTATTTGGAAGAGCTGATGTTAACAAAGACAGACCCCCATATCATTTTTCTTCTGCAATGTATGTGTTCTCCATTTACAAGTAACTTTTTTTTTTTCTTCTTCTATCCCAACATAGATGTTCAAAGAAAAACAGTCCAATCTTTCAGCTCACCCTTCCATAACAGATTCCTTTTCATTCTGACCACTGCATTTCTCAGAACAAATAGCTTTACAAATATGGGTTGTTCCATTAAGGCTGTTTCTGAGAAGTACTGACCTATTCTGGATTTGGGGCGAAGTACCGTAAGGGTCCTGAAATGTAGGATGCCCGCAGAAATAAACATACCTTCACAAAGGTGGCATAGCGCATCAGCAGGGATGTGTGCACAATCACCAAATCAGTGAGAACATCCAGAGCAATATCCAATTCTGCTTCGTTTCCACTGCACACGTGAGTCACCAAAGCACTCACGACCTCCTGAGGAAACATCCACCAGAGAAACCGCAATGAAATATCAGCAGAAAAATGTCTGTCCTGTTCTACTCATATGAAATATATTGATCAAGTACAGATAGTAACCTTGAAACTCAACCATATTATTCCAACTCCCCTCTCACAGTTTGCTTTTTAATTCCCACTATCCACAATACAGGCTCTTTCAGCCTGAGTTTTATTCAGTTCTAAAAGCTTCCATGACTTCATAAAGCTTTTCTTCACCAATCTTTTCCTGCCTGCTTGCTAACATTCCTGCAGCTTCTTCTATTTGCTACTATCACATAAGATTAAGAAAAACCCATACAATTTTCATAGGCACACAGAATGTTGCACCTTACCCAGGAAGATATCACCTCTAACTACAGCATTTCCAGTGTCTCAACCCTCGTGACCAACAGCAGCTCAAAACAGATGTTTTTGTTTCAAAAATCTTTTTATTTGCCTTACTTCAGCTGGCTTCTAGACATGGGTCTCTCTCCAACCCAATCCGCTGTCTGGGGCTCTGGGTCTTTCCTATGTCACTAATTGTTAATACAGCCATCCTCTTTTGAAATTTGTAACATCTCAAAACATTACTAAACTCCCTAACTTGCTGCAAACAGCACTGCATGTCTTCACATTTCAAGTTTTTCTCAGTTGCTTATTTTTTAAATTTGCAATACCAAGTAATACAGGTGCAATGTTGGAAACAGCTCTAATTATAAATAAACTGTGCCAAAAAAGTGCAAATACATTCAAAAGCTCGTGCAGAGCTGTTTTCAGACCCCAAACTTTCTGATGTAAGCACGGGTGTCGTAACTCATAAACAAAGTCTGGCCTGCAATTATTTCCGAATATACAGGAGTCCAAGTTGGTCAGAGCTCTGAGGGGAAGCTGTGTAAACTTTTTCATCACAGTAAGTTCCCCAAGGAAACTGTTTCAATACGAACTAGAACAATGGCTTTTTTTAAATAGAAGAGGCTCAAAGTGATTAAATAAGATAGAAGAGAAATAAGGATTTATGAACAAATCTCCTCTGTGACTCTGAGGTCCAGCCTTGGCTTTCAGGCTACAGCTCAATCAACTTGTGTGCTTTCTGAATTGAAAAACAAACAAACAAACAAACAAACAACAACAAAAAACAACCAAAAGCACAGTCCCCTCTGCTCCACAAGTATTTTTCATTCTGTCACCTCTGAGGCCTGCCAGTTTGCTCCTGGCTCCTCTTAGGGCTTTCTGCGCTTAAGTCACTTGAGTAAGGCTCTGGTAGCTACAAGATCATCACAGTGATTTTTTACTGCAATGATTTTCCATCTTCTGCTTGGCTTACTCTACAGCCTAGATCTCTCTCAAAGGCTTCAAACTGCCTCAAATCCCCTCCCCTCTGAAGGATCAGGGCATACGTTCCAGAACAAAGTGTGAACAAGCACAAATAAAACAAATGCTATCCATCACACTGTACCTGCTGGCAGTAAGAGTCAAAGACTGCAAAAGCTTGTTTGTACATGCAGCTGCCAAAGGAGACTATGGCTGGGTGTGCAGCGTGCAGAAATGTCTGAGCAAGTACTAGGATTGAAGGGAAGAAGTCTCTGATAACCTGAAAAACAGAAATACAGACATCTTTAGAGAGCAGTTTGCTGCTGCCGCCCATTTTCAACTCTCAGGTCTCTAAAGAGATGCTACAGCTCATTCCGAAAGCTTTGTCTAGTTTAATAAGTGCTTTCCTGCCTTCTCTTGCTGTCCTGTCTAGCACAAATGAGCAACAAGAGCAGATGAGGCACACCAAAATGGGTTTCTCCAACCTTCTCCACACAAAGAATTCACAGATTGGTTAAGCCAATCTGCAAAGCTGCAGAGTTCTCAGCAGTATACCCCTTATCAGTGACACCACAGAAGTCACTTTATAACTATACACCACTAAATAAAAGCCCCAGGACAGAAATGATACTGGCACCACTTTAACAGAAGGACTCTGCCACATCAAGATGTTCAGAATACACTAAGTTACCTTCTAAACTTAGATAAATCATTCAGAGCCCCTCTAAACAAGCTCTTATTTACAAATAAAGTGGAAGGATGTTAAACAAAAATTGAATTCAAGTCACTTATATTCAGAATAGATATTTTCACTTAAGGCATTAATATAGTTTAATTTATTTTAAATTCTCAACAGTGTTTTTCACCTGCTCCCCCATATCTACAAGAAGCACTGTGTCAGTTTTTAGTTTTCTCTTCACTTTTGCAGATCTGTTCTCAGTTTTTCAGATCCTTCAGATCTGAAAACTCTTCTCGATTTTTCAGATATTTTCAGTTTTCTCATAGTATTATCCAAACATATGCCTATATATGTATACACATATCTAGACCTAGAAAATATTGCACTCAAAAAACTGTGTATGTAAAGATAGGAACTTATAAAAGTACTGTGGGAGACAACAGCATGTCAGGAACATGCAGTAGAGATCTCGGGCTTAGACCACATAAAGGCTGAGAGGTTTTGCACCAAAATAAAGGAACTCTGATCTCTAAAATAACAAACAAAAACAGACCATTACAACAAAGGACATGTGCCTTGGAAGACTGATCGGTGACCAAAAGAAACCTCAGGAGTAAGCATACATAACGCAGTCCAGGGTTAAATCATCATCTGACAAGATATGTGAGGGATAAAGGAGTAAAGGTGTCCTGGTGCAGAATCAGCACTGACCATTGAATGATTCTGGAAGGCATTCTGCATCAGCTGCTCTGGCATGCAGCCCAGCCGAATTTTGCTCCTCAGTACCTTCTCAGCTTGCTTCCTGTTCTTGGTGTTGGTAGAATGGATTAGCAGCAAAACTATCAGATCCAGAACCTTTTTGAGGAAATAAACACTGATCATCATGCTGAAAAGATATGAAACAGTCTAGACAACTATGAAGTCAAAACTAAGAAGAAAATCAAGAGCTCAAAAAACTCCCAAGAGCCACAACTATAGAAAACTCATCAGCCCCACGAGACAAATTCAAAGCAGGTTAATTCTGTCCCCTGACATTTAGAAGGGATGAACTAAGAGTTACAATGAAAATGGATGGCTGTTATAGTAGCAACAAGTCAAATACCAATAGAACCTCCCTCGCAACATCATTTGCAGTTTCTGCTTCGGTTAGAAAAATCTCCCAGAATTTACTCAGAAGTATTACCTTATGGTCAGACACAGATGTGGTGTTCTCAATAGCCTAAGAGCAAAACACAAGAATGCTGTTACATTAAAGTACAATACTGTATTTCAAAACCATGAATGTTACATGGAGTCAAATCAAAAAAGGCAGACACCAAAAGAAATACTGCTCACAGATTTCTCTTCTCTACAACAGGACAGCTGTCAAAGCCAGCAAACTGGATCTTGCAAACAGCACAGAATCCAGAAGGCACTCAAAAAACGGGCATGAAAATTCAGCACGGACATTGTCAAAAGACGACAAACACACGCACGTGACAAACACACACACAAACCTAAGGTACCGAGCAATCAAAGGCTGAGAACAAGAACAAGTTTCATGGTTTACAACGAGCCACAATGCCAGCCAATACGGATATCCTGACAGATATTTTCAAGCACCTTAAAGCTTCATAAAATTCATTCTCAGCAGATGGGTAAACATTTTTGCTCTCTAGCTGATTGAAAAAATGCTAAGACTTTTTCTTCAAAATTCTCTTGTAAACACGTAGAATCAGGTTTACTATGCAGTTCAAGATCTGGGGTCTATACAGTGGAACCTAGTGGCCAGCTTGCAAGCACTGGGAAATCAGTAACTGAAGAAGGAAGCAGACTCCTAAAAAAGCACTCCTGATTTGGAACAAAATTAAATCTGTGTCAGTAAAATGATGGGCTAACATTTGTCTTTTAATGGCACATTTGATTAGAAGAAAGCTCAGGCTCAACCTACAGGTTGAATTCTATCAGGAAACAAGGGCCAAAGCACACAACTTACCTTAATCCAAGCTTCAGAGACATCTTTCTGAAATCTTACAGCTAGCTTTATCACATCAAAAAGTAGCTTCACACAATTCTGGCTGGTGGTTACTTGGCTCGTGGAAGAACTGTAAATGATCAGAAAGACTCAGCCTCTGTAAATACTGTAGTAAAAGGAACAAGGCAGCTACCAGCAATGGCAGTTATGTAAAGTTATGTTACGTTATGTAAAGTTATGTTATTCTCTGAAGGGAGTGTTCTGGCGAGGACAGGGAGTTTCAGAAGAGGGTAGAAGTGGAGGTCGCAGGACCAGTCTAAGACATACTGGAAGGAAGTTAAAACAGGTGAACTGGCAGCAATATCATCACTAACGGAGCCACATACCCTCATGTACGTGACATGGATGCCACGACAGTCATTTCTCAAAAGGTACTATAAAAATGGCAGGGGAAGCTGGCTGGGCAAGGACTGACAAGTGTGTTACACTAATACCAAGCAGGAAGGAATAAGGGTGTCAGCACCTTTACTTAAGATAAATTAGGCTCACGTATGTAACTAGGCATGCCTCAGAGACCAGATAAAGAAGAGCTGAAGTCACCTTGTCCCATCTCACCTCTGCAGAATCATGTAAATATGCTCAAGTACCTGGTTTGAACTTGGCTTTTAAGCTTCTTCTGGGACCCTAGGATCTGAAGTGGCAGAACACATGATGACAGATCCAAGCTCTTACGAAGATCAGAAATCACCTGTAGAACACAAATCCTGGCACAAATCACTCTAACACATGAGGGAGAAACAGAGAAGGCTAAGGGAAAGAAAAAATCTCACAGAATAACCCTAGAATTACAAATCAAAACTCATATATTTGTTAAGATTCCTAAGCATTTAGCTATGCTCAACTTTTCTTTTTAAATACTTAAAAAGTGAAAGCACTTCATTCTTCATCATAATGTCACAATCTAATGCATGCATGCATGCATACAGAAAGCAGGAGAGGATTTGTTAACAGCTACTACATGAAATTCCCATCTATTTATGCTAGAAGCTGCTGTGAATTAATTTTATCTTGTTTAGCAGCAGAGCAAGATATGAGACAGCCATACAAATGCTGGGGCGTGTGAATTCACCAGTTTGACTGCTGTCAAATAGTCAGTGCTGTGCTGTGGGTCAGCACAGACTCGGTTGCACGTTATAGGTATAACTGTTTTCAGTGCTTTTGCTGAAAGATTAGGGCAGATCACAATCCCCATCTGCCTTAAGCTGAGGCTTCCTCAAAGGATGAAAAAAAAAAAAAGCATTGTTCAATAGTTCAGCAAGGCTGGCTCAACAAAACAAATTGTTTGTTTAAAAAAATATTCTATGTTTCCTTTGATAAAGTGACTCTCAAAACCAAAAGATTCTTACATACGAAAATGAAAACAGTCCTCTAAACAGGAGAATCACTACTTTGGGAATGTTTCTAGAACAGACTTTAGAGCAGAACTCAGTGGAGGAAACGAGAATTACCAAGTTGCAATCCCAGGTCTGTTGGATACTTTAGGATTTTAGAACCCCTAAAAGGTCTGTACAATGAAAATTCTTAGATAAAATTCAGAGGCTTAAAGTTGCCACAAACAGTTCTTCAGTTTAGGAGCTTAACTCAGCATAATTTCACTACTTTCAGTTCTTTAAGGTGTTCAACACTGAAAAATAAATAAATGCAAATTCTAAAACCAAATGAGAAAAATCTGCAACGGCCAGCAAAAAGGAGGAGGTTTCAGTTCTCATGCCTGAAGGCATAACCAAATCCACGTCAAAGGACAGATAGTTTTTACATGTGCTTTCATCCTTGGCAATTTTAAAAATTGTACTTGAAAATATATTATAAAGCTTATAATATATCATAAAACTCATTGGTCTTTAGTATAGAGAAAATGCTGTACCTCTACTGCATTAGCAGCCTTGACGTTATGGAGGATGAATTTTACCACCACAGGCAAATCTTCCAGTTTTACAGAAGGTACAATGGTCATGGCAGACTGCTGCACCTGAGGGGAGAGCAATGCTGGATCACAGCCCTAAGACTCTGGTTCACAGATACACAGATTAAGTCGGTGGGAAGGGATTGTTTGAGGTTTCTCCTGCAGCCTTCTGCTCAGAGCAGGAATATTGCCAGTACTAGATCAGGCTGACCTTGACTTTGCTAGCTGAGTTTTGAAGATCTCCAGGAATGGAGGACAACCTCCACCAGCTGCCCCTCACTGCCATCTCTTTACGCAGTTGCTGCAGACCCCAAACCATTTTCCAGATGTCCAACCTGAACCTCCCAGACTATAATTTGTTGCCTCTGCCACTTAACATATCACCTGGCACTGCCAAGCAGAGATTGGCTCCATCATTTTTAAATGGCTTTCAAAAGAGAAAAGCATGGAAGAATCTAGCACGTTACACAGCACTAGCCTTTGGGGACTACGAAAAATAGTATTTAATGCACTCAAATGAACCAATGTTATTCTATTCATTAGAAGCCTAGCTGAAAGCATAACAATCCAGCATATCCAGAAGACCCAAGGCACATGATCTCTTTTCCTTTGGCCAAGAAAAACTATGGTCATATGATGATGCAGTCACCAGCCTGCCTTTACTTAGAATACAGCAGTCTAGTCTGGTCACCGTTTCTTTTTTTGAGGTACAGTGACAATAAGTGGGTTTAAGATGGGTGGTAAATGGTTACTGCAGCAAGGCAAAGTGCTTTTGCATTTTCTAAAATAGGCTTGTCTGAAACTTTTGAACGGATATTGTAACAGCCAGAGTATGCTTGTCAATGAATCCCTCATGAATGTTTCCTAAAATATTTTTAGTTTCCAAGACTCCTTTCCAATTCCAGCTAGCTCAGAACTTCTGAAGGCCTACAGAAGTCATATATAGCAAAATATTTTGAATGACCAAACAGCTCTTGCTGTTATATCGCTATGCAGGGGCTAGATTCTGTTTGACCACTCAGTAGAAGCACTTACCTCAGCAAGGAGTTCTGCATCAAGATCCAAACGAGAAAGAGCATCCAGAATTGGAACTGTCAGCCGTCTGCCCTCTTTTAGTAAGCAGCTGATATGCAAGAAAAAAGAAAATAAATTATCTTAATAGAACCATGTAATGGGAACACAAAGTACAAGGAATAGGATATACCAGGGGTACAACCAGGGGTAGGCTGAAATAACAAACACCAGAGTGAAAAGATAATTAGCACTGGCGTAAATGTAAGTGAACTGTGTAATGACCAGAACTAGAAACATGGATGTGTATAATTAAATATAGGCTAAGGCTACCAAAAAAAGAAATTACTGTGTAAAATGAATACACCATAAAAAAGACAGATATAAGGGCTAGCTTAATGTGATGCTCCCTGGGCGGGTATCTACTGGTGTAAGGTCATCCTGTTCTTCGGGTCAGGAAAAATGCTTGAGAAAAGTATATAAAAGAGCTAGAAGGTTCTGCTTCACGAACAGGTTTATTTTGTTGTGTGTTGTGGTTTTTTAATTAATAAAAGCAATGCTGACCCTTACCATGGCAGAATCCAAAACAAATCCAAAGATGCCGATAGTAATAACCAAGTGACTAATCACAGCAGAAGTAATGAGCGCTTAACTGGAATCTACCTGCGCTGCACCCATGTACTCAAGAACTTAATAATTATTATTTTTTTAGATAAAGACACTTCTGGAGCATTTAGACATCTCTTTAAGAGCATAACAGCACACATCCTAAGCCAGTGCTGGTTGTCCTTGAATGTTACCATTAAGAGAAACAACTATTGTGCTGCTTTAGTCACTCCTGGTACAAACTACATTCACACATGATTTTTTTTTCTGTTGAGAGCAAGAAAAAGGGAGGAGAGGGAAGAGGGGGGGT
Source organism: Anser anser (assembly GCF_964211835.1). Classification (NCBI taxonomy): domain Eukaryota; kingdom Metazoa; phylum Chordata; class Aves; order Anseriformes; family Anatidae; genus Anser; species Anser anser. The sequence goes on from NC_139733.1 coordinate 8,407,389, forward strand.
GCGGAATCAGCTGTACCCAAGCTCTCTGGCAACTTCACTTTGCTGGGAATCCTCCAGGATCTCAGGTAAACTGGTGATAATATCATGCTGAATTGGTACAGGAGACACACTAAGCATCTGCATTAATTTCTTGACGAGATCCTACAGGAAAAGGAACACTCGTAAAGTGCATGTTCATTAGAATGGCAACAATACTATGCATGAAAGATCACTCAGGAAGTTATTTGCCTGGATTTACGCCAACTGTCCCTTAACTCATTGTCCCGTTGAAGCAGGGAATCATTGCATAGACTTTTAGGAAAAACAGCATTTTACAGGTAGGATATGACTATCTTGCTGAGCAAAGCAAACTGGGAAACCCAACAGCAAGCTTCCCAGAGTCAGGTCTTGATTCAGTTCATTCTGCAACTCTCCTTAGGAACAGCCCTCCAGGACAAAGTAACTCACAGAGACTGCTGACTTAGAAAGGGAAAGAAGGAAAAGAACCGTCAAAGCCAGAACAGAGAATTCATCCCCAGATGCTCGCAAGTATCCAGTACCTCGTGTTAAAAGTACACAGGAGGGGACTGTAACTTCTGGTTAGGGACTGCTTTAAAATGGGGTCACCCATGTGGATACATATGTACAGATACAAATTTATGAAAAAGGACACTTAGAACAAGACAAGAAGAAAATAAAATGGGATGTCCAAAAGTCACCAAAGAAAAGAACACAAACAAGAATTAAATCCCATCTCCCCTTCAGGATGTGAATAAGGAAACATCTGTTCTCATTAGCATCAAAACTGATCTCATCCCACCTGAGAGGTGTTACAGAAGCTGACTGGAGAAACACGCAGGTGTTTGTGCCATCAGTACCCACCTGGCTGTCAAGAAGACTATCAAGCCACTTAAACTGGTTGACAATGAGCCGGGGAAAATTTGTTCCAAATGTACCCACACTAAAAGAGCAGAAGTGAAACACGGGTTAGTCAGATCCACAGACAGACTCAAAGGTTTTGCTGCTGGTCAGCAAGACCATGAGATGCAATTCGTATTAGCCAGCTATCAAAATCACACTGTGAAAATATCATTAACACCTCTGGAGCTTTTAGCACCATGAAGGAAGAACCCCACTTCTTACTTGCTGGACACACAAATCAGGGATACTGTCAGCATGTTTTAATACACTATCAGCAACACCCTAATTACAGCACAAAAACCAAAACATGCCATATGACCTCACTTCAGGTCTCCTGTTCTGCCATACGTATGGCTACGCTACCTTAGCCTAAACCTCCTTTTGAGCCTGGTATCCTCACCCCCAGCTGCTGTCGGTATTAGATGCATTCGGACAAGTTTTGAGCACCAGAGGATGCACAGGGCCATCTTTTCTCAGAGTTTCCACTCAGCCTCCAACAATACACAGCTTAGTAAATTCCCAAGGCAGAAGGCTCTACACTCTGCAACATCAAAACTGCAAGGTAATTATACATTCAGGTATATACCATAAGGTAATTAGGTATATTATATAAGGTAATTATCTGAAAAAGTACTTCTGCTTAAGTTTGCTGCCTTGCATAGTTAGAAACATGGGTTAAACTTTCCTCAGATACCTTTTCTAAATCCTTTTTGCTTTCACAGATTTTTATTATTTATTTATTTTTTTAAATCTTTCTTGCTTTCACTTGCTTTTCTGTCCTCTCTCTGCTCGTCAGGCAGGTAGAACTCTATTTTACTTACAATATTTTTCCCTACTTATATAGAAATTAATCTACTATATTTTCCTTTCTAGCACTTCTGAAAGACTGCCACATTCAAAATGTGACTGTGCCATGCATTTACAGTGATATGTGTGATGTATAAAGCATGTTTGTTCATTATTTCCCATGGCTATATTAAGAAGGAACAAAGGGAGTCACCAGGTGGCTGTGAGAACCTTGAGGCTTTCCATTTTGTTCCCAATTCCTTTCCTAATATTGTCTGCTGTTCTGACTAATGCTGAGCATTAAACGTATGCTCAAAATGAAAAAAAAAAGAACTATCTATACAGGATGTCTTTCCCCAATGATAATACTGAGTTAGCCACTGTATTTACACAATCAGAATTATTTTCAGTCTGATTTTCTAAGAAAACAAGGCTCATACAGATGCACTGAGGCATCCTCCCTCACCTGTAACTTCTGGTCACATTGGTCTATGTATTAATGAATTGGCTGTTCCAAACAGCATGGATAAACCCAAGTTGCCCCCACCCTTCCTACAGTAGGCTAGTAAATTAAATTTCCTCTGTCCAGGCATCAGGTGGCATTAAACCTGTAGAGGTCTATGCTTTTATGTCAGATTTGGGTGAAATTAGCCGGTCAGTCCACGTGTGGGTACAGTTCAGCTTTAATGAATGCTCTTTCTTGTCCCATACTTGAACAAAAAACTTCTATTGCTCTTCACAATCAGTTTTAGATTAGATTATCTTGAAAATTTGTTGCCATAGGCTGTTACTTCACTCTTCCTTTCCTTTTTCATTTACAAACATGCTGAACAACCCAGATCTCCAAGGGACTGTCCTAAAAACCTTCTTGTACTGCAAAATGGATTTCTTTCTACTTTTTTGTTTCCATTTTTAACTGGTCGTTAACGCATGGAAAAAAACTTCACTCTTCATACAGCTCGATAAGAAACAAGTGTAAAAACATCCCTTCCGAAGTCAATAAGAGTTTTTTAATAAAAAGGGTTCACAGCACAATTAACAGCTTATCATTTTTACAACCAAGATTCTTTAGAGTTCTTGAGTGAAAGCAATTCAGTCCTTGTCACTGTTTGTGTTAAACCCTCCTCTAACAAGATTTCAGTGAGGGACAACTTCTCAGGCTCTGTACAGCATTTGTATCCTGCTCGATACTCAACACTGAACAGATACCGTACAAGGAATAGCATCAGCTTCTTATCCCCTGACCTGCTCCACTAACTCTGCAGCAAGCTTTCTGCCTCCAGAGCAACTGAAAAAGAACTTAATTGTTCAAATCTCTCTTGTGCTGTGCCTCAAGATCTCCCAGTCTGCTGTGATGTTCTACATTCAAAAAAAAAAAAAAATGCTTTTTCTGTTCTTTTTCTGTTTTCCTTGTTTAAACAAGAACTGCATTTTTAAGAGAGTCTATTTGCATCTAACAGCCACCTAAAACACTGCCAGTCACTTTCATCCTTTTTAAATACCGGGACACTCTACTGAAATACTTCCAGAGTTTGCACCAGTAGCTAACAAAGGCATAATGAATCGTGAGGTATGTCTGTATTTAAGCTTCTATTAGCTTGTTTTCTGCTATGTGCATCCGCAGTATAAAAGGCATAGTAACTCACAAATAATTTTACACATATATGAATAAACAAACAAACAACAACAAAGCAGTGCAGACATCCATTTATATATTTTTTTTAAGTTTTGTTTTTTTTTTAGGTAGATCCTTTTAGGTAAGTTTGAAATTACAGTCGAAGTCAAACAGCTGGTAATTGTTCAAAAGAAGAAATTTCATTTCAAGTTAGAGGGAAAAGTCTATACTCACACATCAAAAAAGAATTCAGGGATCTTTTCCAACAACAGCGTTATGACAGCAGGCTAGAAGGAAGGTAAAAAGACAACATTAGGATGATGATTTACTGCTTGTGCTGTGGCACTGCCATCAAAACTAACTTTTCACAAAAGCTGAAATACACAGGGAATAGAAGACTCAAAAGAACAAAGAAAAGCATTTCCTGTAAAAGAAATCTCTTCCCTGTTGCCAGAGAGGAGATGCACAGCCTGCAAGGTGAAAAACACAGGGCAAGCTATATACGTAATCTAACAGAAGCAAACCACGTGGGCAGAGCTTACAGTTCCTCTGGGCCAAACTCTGTCAGACCCATCTGAGTTGTTTTTCACCACACAAGAATCTGAAGCATCAACTTTAGATTGGTTTGAAAACTACCTACATGATCTCGCCATTTCCCTTGCAAGTCTGATTCTTTTTTCCCCCTTTAATCCTGGCCCAAATGCAACTCTAAAAAACAGATGTATTTAAAATAAGAACTTTGAAAAAACATTTAATTATAAGAGGATTTAAATCCACAGCTGTTCTCAGGTTTCTCATGCCTTCGTGAGATATGTCACCTTCAGCTCCATATACGTGTTGATGCAACTTCTATCCAACTTAATAGAACTTGTTATCACCAGCAACGCTTTGCAAAAACAACTATTCACTATTTAACAGCAACTATTAAGTACTATTTAAGTACCACCACAGTGCATTTTGCTTCACATGTGTGGTTCTTTTATGGGGGATGAGTACCAGCTCCCAGGAAGGCAGGAGAACAGGAGCTTCGATTGCACTGTAGGGTGAAAGGAGTTGTCTTTGGAGCCACATATGGGAAAGGAAAAGACAGAAGGGGATGAAAAGAGAACCATGTCTTATTGCCTGGACATTTCTTGCACAAGGACAGTCTGTATGTTCACTTTTCCCTTCCTTGCCCCAGGACAAGGCAGAGGAAGAGAAGATGAGCAAACACCCGTTGTCCTTTCCCTCTTCCACAACTGCCATTAGCAGCTGCAGGAAGGGGAGATGACTGATACAAGAGGTGAGTGAACTGAGCTCAAGGAGCAAGGAAATCTTGGGAGGGCCTCTGTCCTTTCACATGGATTGGTTCCTTGTAAGGCTTGTTCAGGGCTGCAATTTAATTATCAAAAAATTTGGGTTAGAAGGGAAATTTGGGAGTTCTCTGGTCCAAGTCTCTGCTTAAAACTCCATCATCATTAGATCACATTGCTCAGTGTCTCGTCCATTTTTAAACACCTCCAAGATTTAACTACATTCTCCACAGTGGAAGTGGTTAAATTCTCTCAGAACGTCCCATCTTTAACTTGACCGTCATCTCTCATCCTGCCTCAGCCCACCTTTGAGAAGACTCTCTCTGTTTTCTCTACACCATGCAACTGGATAGCTGCAGATAGCCAAGCCCTCCCCTAACTTTCTCAAGTCTAAACAAGGATAGTTCCTGCTGTCTCTTCTGACATGCCATGTGCTGCAGGCCCTAAGCATCTTTGTGTCCCTCAAGAAACAAGTAATTATAAAATCATTTGGGTTGGACAAGACCTCTAAGATCATCAATCTAACCATTAACCTAGCACCACCAAGTCTACCACTAAAGCACATCCCTAAGCACCACATCTACACGTCTTAAATACCTCCGGGGACGGTGCCTCAACTGCTTCCCTGGGCAGCCTGTTCCCATGCTGCACAACCCCTTCTGTGAAGAATTTTTTCCTAATATCCAACTTAAACCTCCCCTGGTGCAACCTGAGGCCATTTCTTCTTGTCACATTGCTTGTTGCAAAGAGACCACCCCCCACCCTGCTACAACCTGCTCTGAGGTAGCTGGAGAGAGCAGTAAGGTCTCCCTGAGCCTCCTTTTCTCTGTGCTACATAACATCAGTTCCCTCAGTCGCTCCTCGTAAGACTCGCTTTCTAGACCCTTCACCAGCTTTATTGCCCTTCTCTGGACATGCTCCAGCACTTCAATGTCTTTCTTGTAGCGAGGGGCCCGAAAATGAACACAGTATTTGAGGTGCAGCCTCACCAGAGCAGAGCACAGGGGGACAATCACCTCCCTGGCGTGCTGGCTGCACTATTCCTGACACAAGCCAGGGTGCCGTTGGCCTTCTTGGCCACCTGGGCACACCGCTGGCTCGTGTTCAGCAGGCTGTCAACCAATACCCACAGGGCCCTTTCCTCCAGGCAGCTTTCCAGCCACTCTGCCCCCAGCCTGGAGCATTGCACGGGGTTGTCGTGGCCCAAGCGCAGGACCCGGCCCTTGGCCTTGTGGAGGCTCATACAGTTGGCCTCGGCCCATTGATAACGGATGCTCTTCCAGATGCAGCCTCCTCTGCCTCACCACCAGTTCTACTCATCCTCTACTTACATAAACAAAGGATCCCGAAATAAATCAACACCACTGTAAAGAGAAAACTAAGGTGTACATACCTGTAAGATATTAATTCCAAGAAGCAGTTTTATGAGGCTTTCACAATATGAGTGCACCAAAGTCCTGCAAAATGAGATTCCACAGTTGTAGTAAAAACAAGAGGAGAGCAAAGTAACTCTTTCCAGTACTTTTAAAAAAACAAACAAAAAAACCAACACACACAATGACTTCCTTTATATACCAAAGGCAGCCCCCAAAACAGTAGGTAATACAGCAGGAGCATTAGTAAATATTCGTTATTAGATAACTGCAAGGAAATTACACTTCCAAGACTTCTAAGAGAATTCTTTTAGAAGTGAAATATGAAAATTAATGGCTAGGTTTTAACATCTTTCAATCGTAACTGTCTGTATTGGGTTTCCGGGGCAAGGTTTTAATAGCGGGGGCCTGCAGGGGTGGCCTCTGTGAGAAGCATCCAGCAGCTGCCCCATGTCAGACAAGGGCCAGTTTCAGCTGGCTCCAAAGGGACCCACTGCTGCCCAGAGCCGAGCCAATGGTGATGTTGTTTGCGCCTCTGTGAGAGCAGATTTAGGAAAGGGGAAAAAAAAAACCTGCTGTGCAGTAGATCTGGGGGGAGCTGCCGCCCGTGGGGGACCCGTGCTGGAGCAGTTTGCTCCTGGGGGATGGACCCCGTGGTACGGAGCCGTGTGGGAGCAGTTCCTGAAGAGCTGCTGCCTGTGGGCAGCCCCCCAGGCTCAGTTCGGGAAGGACGGCATCCCGTGGGAGGGACCCCTCGGGGAGCAGGGGCAGAGAGGGACCGTGAAGGAGCGCAGACACAGTGTCAGGGACTGACCGCAGCCCCCATTTCCCCTGTGCTGCTTCGGGGGAGGAGGTGGAAGAGGGCGGATGGGGGGAGGGATTTTTAGTTTGCTTGGAGTTTCTCACTGCTCTAGCTTGTTAGTAATAGGTAATAAATTACATTAATCTCCCTATGCTGAGCCTGTTTTGCCCATGACAATAATAGTCAAGTGATCTCCCTGTCCTCATCTCAACCCTTGAGCCCTTTTCATCATATTTTCTCCCCCTTTCCCTTTGAGGAGAGGGAGTGAGAGAGCAGTTGTGGCGGAGCTCAGCTGCCCGGCTGAGTAAAACCACCACACCATCTCATATTTTCTGAGTGAGAATATAAAATATTTTAAAATATAGGAAAGCCTACACGTTAAAAGAACTAAATAAATAAAGAAAAGACATTATATGCTGGTTGGAGATTCCCAGTGTCAAACCAAACTGGAGGTTTCAGGTGCCCTTGCCCTGAAATCAGCAGCCATGTAAGAGAGAAGACATTTTTCCACAGGTGTCCGAAAGGGGAAAATATTCAAACCAAAGAATGACAGGGTCTTTTGCATAAGACACAGGTCTTGTTACGTATCAGCTGGAGCTACAGCTTTTCCCTCCACTCCACTCACTGTTGCACAACATTTAAGCAGAGACCAGCTCTGACTGAAAGGGAGAACAAAAAATACATTTTCCCTGACCTTGACCCCTCAGTCCGTACGGGAGCGCATGGCAAAAGGCAGTTCTTGAACTGGTTTCTGTCCCTGATGTGAGATTCCAATCCACTGATAAACTGCTTCACAACCTGCAAAGCAGAGAGAGATTACTCACTTCCTGAGAAGATGCCTTCATCAACTGCTGCCTTTTAGGACGCACTTTGTGAGCAGATGATGAAAGCAGGAAAGAGGTTTCCTATCCAGCTAGCCAGGGAGCTAGAATTTGTCACAGAAGGAATGCTGGATAATCTATAGCCTCAACCAAAAGCAAACACTGGTTGGTTTACAAAATAATTCTAAAGCAACAGTCTCTCACTTCACCTTGATTTAACCTGGCTTTCCCCACCTCCCTGTTCAGCTGAGACAGCAACATTTAATATGACAAGAACTGCATCCAAAAACATTTGCAGGATTCAAATCACTGGCCTCAGGACATTCGTGCTGGGTTTGTTGCTGGAGAGGAGCACCAAATCTTGACAGTTTTAACACTGCCAGCTCCCACCTAACACAAAACCAAGCTTCCACTGGAAAAGTTAAGCAAACTACTGTGCTCTCTTTAAGAGTCTTTGTTTATTGAATAACGTTGCCAGTGAATTACTTTGACAAGGCATAGGGTTGGAAATGCAGAAGTTGTGCTTTGAATTACGAAAAAATAACCTCAGAGCAAACACATCAAGGTTGGTAACAGGGGTACGTGCTGGCCGTTACCTTGTGCCTAACTGTTCAGAGGAACAATGAGACCAAAAGGCTGGGATGATGACATTGAGAGAAATAGCAAGTTTTGCATGCTTCTGTACAAGACCAGCAGAGAAAGGCAGCTGCATCTGTGCCTTTTACTACACAGTAAAGTTTTAAATCTGGCTCCTGCCAAAACATAGTCAGCTACTTACGCCTGGGTAAGACGGGTGCTTCTCTAGGGTCAGGCGGAGCTTCTTCTGGAAAGCCATCTGATCTACAGCTAAGGAGAAAGTTTAAAGAGAATAAAGAATCAGACGTATTTTAGCCATACAACACTGCACTAACAGCTACACTAGGTACAAGCTCTCAGGATCATCCACCATTATTTCTGCATTTGCTCTGTCGAGAATTCCAGCTAGCAAAAGCCCGAGTGGTGTTACCTACCACGCGAGCTCTCTCCACTCTGGGCTGAGGGTGGCTAGTAGCACTAACCAGGCTTGATACACAAACTCCCACACTTTTTGGCAGATAAACACAAATCTATTCCAGACAGAATGAGAGTCAAGAAGTGCAGGAAGAATCCCTAGGCTTTTTTTTTTCTGTCCTTAGGAGGCAACATGATCTTTGCCAAATGTGCAACCCCAAAATCCCTTTGCCTAACATAACAGAGTAGCCATCTTCCAGCAAAATCAGTCCTGTAACCACGAAGTTCATTCATGTGACACAGCGTGTAATGTCACACAAATAAACCACTCAGCGGCCCTGCCATCCTAAAGAAGTCTTCCTCTGCTCAAACCCACTGCAGCAATGTAAAAAAGTACAGCTTCACTGTCTCATAGAGGTGAAACATGGAAAACCCCATGAAGCAATTCAACTTTCTGCTTAGACCATGACTAGGGTGAAGCAGCTCCATCCAAACAGATGCTTCCTGCAGTGCCTCGTCTGAGCTAAAAGGTGTTCGTGTTCCTGTTTCATCCATCTTGGTCTAACTAGCAAAAAAAGGTAAGACTGTAAACTCAGATGCAGTCTAATCTTAGTCCAGATACCTCCAGTAATCTCTCAGAAGTCTTTTGACTTGACATGTATCCACTCAAAAAGCAGGCGTAATGAGTTTAAGTGATGCACTCAGTTAGGCAGGAGCAGTGCAATTCAAGAAGCATATAACAAACAAGAGTCCAGATGAAAGTTTCCTTGAACTTTCAAACAAGCTCGCCCAAGCATTTCTTACTCTGCAAGTAACAAGTGTCTTTACTTTGTAACAGTCATCTTTGCAGGCTTTAAGATACAAACAGAAAGAACAAGTGTTAAATCCATACCTATTTCATTCTGCCCTTCCCCAGCTTTCAGTATAATTCCTGATGTTCTAAGGAGCTCTTCAAATACTCCCTCACTCTCCAGTCCACCTTGGGCAGAGGCCTTTTCCTTATCAGAAGCCCGTGACTTCTTTGTTTCTGAGAAAACAAGACGAGCTACATCAAATTATTGTGCAAAAGAGTAGCAGGGAACTTCCAGAAAAAGAACTAATTCAAAATTAACCTTCTAGTAAGAAATTACAGGAACACATTTATGGGACCAGACCAACAAACAACACTGTGAGGCTCTATTTGACAGCAGGCGTTAGCTAACCCAAACACCAACGCAGAGATCCTATCAAACAGTTACCCCTGCAGCACGACACCACACGGGAACATTTCCTAACCGCCACTTTTAGCGGTCCACAACCAAAGGCAGGAAGACATACTTTTGGTGCCATACTCCCAGGCGAGACGTATTTGCTAACAAATTACAAACTGCACAATACTAGAATCATACTTCCCTCTGGCCTGGAAAGCACAAATTTAATTTAGGTTCTTCCACTAAACTTGTCACTTAGGGATCCACCCACGTGCTAATGCAAAAAAGTATCTTCCCTCTAGCTACGTAGAGAGGTTATTTTGGCTTCAGAGGTATAATTTTTGATCAAATATGATTAGTTTGCAAAAAGCCAAGGTGCTGAAGCTTCAGATGATTGATGTTGATCGAAGGTACAAGAACAGAGGGACTAATAAAAGATATGGCACTGCTTTTAGTTTTATTTTACTGCGATTCTGTTGGGACGAAGGAGTTAAAAGTGGAAAATCGTCGAGGGGGATGGGATCAGAACTGAAGACTGGCAAGGAGGATTGTAAATACGTACAAATGACCTTGCAGCTGGGAATGTGTAAAGTCTGGGAGTAGTAATGTAGGAAAGCACATAAATTGTACCTGCTACTGTTTGTGCCCTGGGTATTCGGCAAGTAGCACATCTGCGTATAAGTAATAGAGGTGTTTGGTAGGCTCGGAGGCATCCTATCGGACGCACTTGAGCTCCCAACCTCGGTACAGAGAAGATCAAACAAGCACCGTGAGGATCACAGCATGGTGGTAAAAACTACGCCTGCGTGAACCCTTGATAAACAGGTGCCAGCTGGAGGCAGTGATCTAGCACAGCCTGAGCTCGGCGATGCCTGCATCCCTGCTCGTGTGCAGCTGCTGGATGTTGCTCCAGGAATCCCCTGGTTGGCGAGGTGACGGGAATTAATCTACCCTTTGCATTTTAGCCGTGTGCCTGTGGTTGTTCCTGCTGCCTGCCTGTACTGCGTCACACAGCTTCATAAAACAATAGCGCTCAAGATCAACAGCATAATTAACAATTAGCTACTGAGATTATCAAACTGCCATTATGGCCTGTCCTCTCTCCCTTGGAGCTGCTGCCGCTACCAACAGGTTTCCAGTTCTTGTAAGATTATGCCTGAGCACCTACTTGGCAAGTCTGGTTTTGAGTTCTCTCCAGAAACATCAGGTTTTGACAATTTCCGTTTCGAAACCATGGTAACAAATCACTTGTCGCCTATAAGAAAGCAGGAAGAAAAGACAAGTGAGTAAAGGAGATATAGCTTTAATTCAGAAGAAAATGTGACTTTAATTCAATTTTTTTTTAATGCAACTCTAGAATGGATTACTGGATAGCGAAGCAAAATGCTCCGGAAATATGACTTTTCCAAAGGCAGGCAGACTGCCTGGCTGACCAGTATCACACCACGCTCTTCTGCTGTACAGGTTAGGATTTTAGAGCTTGCCATATTTAAATAGCAGGACACGTCGCTTTTTCCAAAATTCCTAAAACGTGGTCTGTGTTTCCTCCAGATACCGTACAAATTAAGCAGCTAGTTAAACCGAGGTCTCAAATTTAACGCAGCGACCTCAGCGCACACCCAAAGGGCTGCAAGCTTAGCGGGTGTGAGCCCAGCCAGGAGAGGTGACCGCAGGCGGGCTTCCAGCCCCGCCCAGCCGGGCAGGCAGCTGCGGGAGCACAGCGCAGACCGCCGCCGGGCCCCTGCTCTCCCGGCGGGGCCTGGCAGAAACCAAACAGACCCCGAGTCACCTCCAAAGGCTAAGGGGGGGGGGGGCAAAAATAGCTGAAAGTGAGGGCCCGCGCGGTGAGGAACCCGTCCCTAACTCACGAAGATTACGCAAAGTGCCTCGCGACTCACGGCACCTCGCGGTACCTCAGAGCAGCGCCGGGAGCTGTGGGTGGCGGGCGGGGGCCCTGAGGCGCCTCCCGGCTCGAGCTTCCCGCCAGCGGCGCGCGGTGACGTCCTTCCGGCGGGAGGCGGAAGCGGAAGCCGGGAGCGGAGCGGCGGCGGCCGGAGGCCGAGCAGGAGCCGGGAGGAGGCCGGGGCCGGGGCCGGGCCCGGTGCCGGGGCCGGGCCGCGATGAGCGAGCCCGAGCTGCTGCTGGACTCCAACATCCGGCTGTGGGTGGTGCTGCCCATCGTCTTCATCACCTTCTTCGTGGGGATGATCCGGCACTACGTCTCCATCCTGCTGCAGAGCGACAAGCGGCTCACGCAGGAGCAGGTGTCCGACAGGTCAGGGTCGGGGTCAGGGTCAGGGCCCGGCCCCTCCCGCCCCTGCCCCCCCTCACCACAGCTCTCTTTTGCAGCCAAGTCCTGATCCGGAGCAGGGTCCTGCGGGAAAACGGGAAGTACATCCCCAAGCAGGTACGGGGGGCAGGGGCAGCCTCGCGTCCCGCAGCGGGGCTCAGCCGCTCGCGTCTGCTCGGTTGCTAACAGACGGCTCGTACAGCGAAACCCGTGGGGCAGGCTGCGGGAACAGCAACGACGGATATACCGGGATTGGTACTGAGCTAGCAGAGACTCTGCACGAAGTGCCAAAAGGTCTTTATTTGACGTAGATTCTTTTTAAGAGAATTCTTTCTTGGAAATATTTTGAGGCTTTCAGAGAGACAGAGCGAGTACTCAGAGCTAGTCCTTCAGGGAGACATTAAAGAAGTAAAGAGCTTTAGGGCATCATTTAGTAAAATACCTGGAAAAAGAAATTAATCAAATAGCTCATAATGTGTCTAAAGGAGCAAGAAATAACCTTGTCCTCCTTTCGTTTCTTACGGTGCTACTGGTGTTGGCTTTTTTTTTCTCCAGTCTTTCCTGACTCGGAAATACTACTTTAATAACCCAGAGGATGGATTCTTTAAGAAAACAAAAAGAAAGGTAGTGCCTCCTTCACCGATGACAGGTATGTTAAGGTATAAGGAATATAGCTGGGCAGAAAATGTGTAACTTGCTGCCAAGGCAGCAAGGTGAGCCTCCTTGGCAAAGAGCTCAGCGAATGTGAGGGTTGGGGTGGGACTGGGGGGAGGGAGATCGCTCCCTTCGGCAGCAGCGTGTCGGGTCACTTCATTTCGTTTAACGGCACCAGGCGCCTGCCTGCAGCATCTCACGAGACCATGACTGTCACAGTGCTGCTGGAAATGGGAAGTCCTGCATGTTCTCCTGTCTCTTGTTTGTTTTTTTTGCACCAGCTCCAGCAGGACCTTCTCTAAACTGATATAACTCATTAACACGGCCAAAAACGTAAAGAGCGAACCAGCCGCCTTGTTCATCGTCACTCTTCTAGCTAACTAGCTTTGCAGAGGGATCCGTTAATTTCAGAGATACGGAGCAAGGGATGGGGTCACACACAGCAGGGAACACAAGACACTTTCACCAGCAGCCACTGCTACACTGTGTGCTACTCTTGTTTGCCTTTAATGGGATACACTCCCACATTATGTTAAATCTTTTAATTACAGATCCTACCATGTTGACAGATATGATGAAAGGGAATGTAACCAACGTCCTGCCTATGATCCTCATCGGTGGTTGGATCAATATGACGTTTTCAGGATTTGTCACAAGTAAGTGTGTGGTGTTGCAAACCCCTGGGTCTGGCCGTGTTGGGTGACTACCTCTTGGGTCCAGGCTCCATCAAAAACTTCCTCTGGGGTGGGAGCAGCTGGGTTTGTCTTTGTGGCACTGCTGCTGTTTGCTCTATGGAGTGCATTGACTTGCTGGCCCCACAGTAAAGGACAGACGGTTGTTTTCAGGGTGCCGGACGGGATCGCAAAGAAAACAGTCTGGCCTTCCAGTTGCTGTAAGGGATTTTCCTCTGAACATGGCCAGGCAGTCCGTTCCCGTGTAATGCAGAGTATACAAAACAGAAATACTCCCTCAAATTCATAGTTCTGTTTTTTTTATTTTTTCCTTACTATTTATGTGGTAGCTGTTTCCTTCAGAAAAGATATTCCCCTTAACAGTCACTGAAACAGCTGGGGGAGTTTGGCTGCCTGATCACATTTTGAAAGACTCCATATTAAAGTCAATACTTGAATTACAGCCTGTCTGAAAGTATCTGCTATTGTATGCATTACTTTCAGACTACATTAGATTCAATGAATGAAACATCTGTTGGCTTTGCAATTTGCTCTGCAATTACCTAGTGTTGCTTTGTGAAACTGGGCTTTTTTTTGTCCTGCAGCAAAGGTTCCGTTTCCTCTGACGCTGCGTTTTAAACCAATGTTACAGCAGGGAATTGAACTGCTCACTTTAGATGCATCCTGGTAAGCGTGTGTCCTCCACGAGCAAGGCTGAATGTTTATTTGGAGCACTGGGTGCATTACTAACCCCTGAGTAGCCTGTGCATGCTTCTGAAATAAGGTCACGAGCCACACGTCCCATGCACAGGCAGCACTGAACTGAGATCAGACATCCTTATTCTGATTTCTCAGGGTGAGCTCTGCTTCCTGGTACTTCCTGAATGTGTTTGGACTCAGAAGCATTTATACCCTCATCCTGGGCCAAGATAATGGTAAGACAGTGTCATTTCTGTGAAAGAGCTGGCTTCTCCTTCCACTGGATGACTTGTGGGGGAGGTTGGGGAAGGATTTCTACATTTCCAACCAAAAAGCTCTTCGAAGCCTCTCTCACCGCTTTGAGGTTACTCTCCACGGGCTAGGTTTGATACCACCTGCAGCAGTTACCCAGATCTTTTTGCACCAGCCCTTGGCTAACTGCTTGTAAACTTCCATGGTAATTAACCTATGATTTTCTTCTCATCAAATTGGTGCATAGAAACTTTGATGTTGTGTTTGTTTTTGTTTCTAGCAAGGATCGATTTTAAGGAAAGCTGCAATGATTGTTTCTTGTTAGATGCAAGGCAAGATGGTTATGGAGAATATAGACAACCACATTTTCCTCTGTCTGTCTGCCTATTTTAAGTAAATTTAGCTAAGATATAAGGAATGGGGACAAAATATCTTGTGAGAAGCTGCACTAGCAAGTTAATGTTGCATTCCGGGGATTCGTGCAACCTTTTAGTCGCAACCTTTTAGTCTTTAGGAAGAAGCCAGCCTTGTGGCACTATACTCCAAGCAGTCCTGTTTAAGTCAAATAAGAATGAGCCTCTCATTTCTTTTTATAGCTGCAGATCAGTCTAGGGTGATGCAAGAACAAATGACAGGCGCAGCAATGGCCATGCCAGCAGATACTAACAAAGCATTTAAGGTACAGTATTTCCACCTGCATCTCTCTTTGCTGTGAATTTACAAGATTGCAGGCTATGCATAACTCCTCCTCTCCCCCTGTCAAGCAAGGGAATTGTTCTGGATTCCTGTTCCTAAAATTAGAGGTGACAACTGATGAGGTATATGGAAGTCTGACAGGGCTATAGTACCCTGAAGCAAACCTGATTAGACAGTCATACCTGATGAGGCAGTCATTCCTGATTTAAAAAACTCACATACAAAGGCAGAAGATGACTTTTTCTTAGTTATTGTCTAATGTGTACAGAAAGTGCTGTCAACTACTTTAATACTAAGTGGCTTTTCTTTCTCTGCCTGTGTTTAATGTCAATGAAGACGGAATGGGAAGCTTTGGAATTGACTGATCATCAGTGGGCCTTAGAAGATGTAGAAGAAGAGCTCATGGCAAAAGACCTCCATTTTGAAGGCATGTTTAAGGAAGAACTACAGACCTCCATCTTCTGAATTTGAGAATATGCTGTTGGATCTTCTTCTAAAAGGCATTTGAAAAGAAACGTTATGTAAAACTGTATAATGTATTTTAGCAAAGCTGAGAATAAAAGAAACACACCACGTTCAGTACTGTGGTTACGCAACTGTCATTTGAGGCTCAGGCCCAAGTGTGATATATTGGAGCCAAAATGTCACAGGGTGGGTTTCTAGCTGTTGTCTTACTCTTCCTGGGCTACATATGCTTTAGGAAAAAAGAGAAATTTCTAATTCTAGTACAAAAACAACCAACTTATTAAGGTATTGAAAATTTCTTGAGACTGAAAAAACCCTAGTACCTGTACTTCTGGATGTATCTGTTTAAATAGCTTTGTAGCCAGTTGTCTTTTGAACAAGACAACATCACATTAACAACTCAAACCTGACTGATGTGTTATCTAACATCTTCAGTAGCAGGTTGAGGTTTCAGTTTTTTGAAGTGTTGGTTGTCCTTCCTATTTATAAAGAGGATACCTGTTTTCCTCTTACATCTCTTTTCCTCTTGCAATAATTGTGGTTTGATGCTTTCTCAGAAGAAAACAAAAACATGAATAAGAATTTTTCTGAAAGAGGGCTTTTTTTTTTTCCCTGCAGAGAGAGGGCAATAAAGCAACTTCTGCTAGATTACTGCTCTGACAATTAAGAGCTAACCTACAATTTATGAGCAGTAACTGTGACAGAGAAAGCTCTGGTCTTTGTACCTTGTATGACTGGCAGGCTAAGCATTACTTCTCTTTTGGTAAGAGAGAGTTCTGTACAACAATGTAGAACTGAAAAGAGGTGTCCCCTTTACCACTACTGGCTCTCACAGGGGCTTTTCTAGCACCTGTTGGTGGCTGAGCTACCCCCTCCACAGTGTGAGAGAAGAGGGAGTAGTCACTTTTGCCCCAAGATTTCCAGGTGCGATATAGGAAAACTGGTCAATTAATTAGGTTCGTTTGCAGACATGTTAACTGTAATGGGCTAAATAGCCTACAAAGCACCTCTGAATCCAGCTGGCCTCTGAAAAAAAGCAGAGGCTTGAACTTTAAATTCAGGATGGAAAGCATACACACCAGCCTCCAAGCAGCAAAACATCCCCTGGGTGTAGCAGGAGCCTGGCGAGCTGCTCACAGGGAGTCCCAGCAGCACCGTGTACGTCCCCCAAGCCCATGCTGAGCCCCTGGCACATCCCGCAGCAGCCAGGAAGGGCTGCCTTGGGCAGGCACTGCTGCCAGGACATTCACGGGGAAGAAGGCAGAAGAGAGCTGGGAAAAGGAATTGCAGATACCCACCCCTCACTCACCGTGCCCCATGAGAGACACCTGGTCTCCACCGAAGCAGCTTTCTAGCTTTTTCACCGAGTACTGACCCACACAGCCCCACGGGACAGCCAGGCCCTGTGACGAGCAGTGCCCCCTCGGGGACCCCAGGCTTCTCCCAGATCACACCAAGGTGGTGTGGTGACCCCATGGCTGATGCCCACCAGGCAGGGGAAGCCAGTCTGCGATTACAGCCCACCCCCTCTTACCTCCCTCCCTGAGCACACTGTCAGGACAAGAAGATCCTCCACGCTTGCACGCAGCAAAGCATGGCACAGCCCACCTTCACCTCCGATCCAAGCCTGCACCAAGGTTCCCCAGTGCTGCAGAGTCCCATCAGCTTCCTTCTGCCCCGGTCAGCTTGCTGGTGGACACACTCGTGGTGGTCTTACAGGCAACTTTTGGCTCCCCTTTCACTGCTTTTGTTCCTGGGCAGAATGGCTGCTCAGAGGGCTTTGGGGAGCAGAGACAGAGGAGGCACTTCTGTGCACACGTCGCAAACACACGGGCTGTTTTCCCTTTTATTTGTTTCCCAAGCACCTTTATAAGCACCTCACAACTGCCCACTGAGTCAGCCCCACAGACCGCAGAGACCCTCATGCCTGACACCAGCAGAAGGACGTACGAGCACACTGGGATGCCCTGTAGTCCCTGGTCCAGTTATTTACTGGGCTAGGTGTGGAAAATAAACACAGATCTTGTTTTATGTCTCCTACCTGATCACCTTTTTGAACTGGGAGGAACAAGGAGAAGCTGTTCCTGGCTCGTGTATTTCAGTGCCAGAATTGAGCACTGCAGGAGCTCCTCAGCTGTCCCTTCCCCAGGGTGAAGAGTACTGACCTGGGGAGATGTTTCTTAAGCAGAAGTTGCCATAACTGTGGCTGTTGTTTCTTCCCTTTTTATTTTGGCTCCTTTGATTTGGGATGAACAAAACAGGAGCTGAGCTAGGACTGAGACACATCCAATTCGCTGTTTTTAGCAAAATCATTTGCCCTCCTGTTAAGAGTCATAGAGCTGAGACATTCTCTGCCTCAGAGATTTCTTTCCAGAACACTGCTGCTCCACTGGCAGCACTAGTGTTTCAGGTCATTCCCCACTCCCCACCCCCAGTCTTTATTTTGTAACAGGGAATTTCATCTCATTTCATGCCTGCGGCATTCTCGCATGAGATTCCTGCAAGCCCATGCACTTATATAGAATACCTGAATACCTCCACATCAGAAAACTGCCAGTGTGCTCTCCCTTCTTCCCCGGTTCCTACTTAAACGTCAAAGGACACAGCTCAGTACAGGGTTTTGCCACTGACCTCTGCTATTGCATAAAACTTACCCTGTCCTCCACTTTCTGGTTTTGGATCATTTTTCTTCAAGGCGGCCTCCCCGTTGCATAGGAATTTGACCAGTCTATATTCCCTTTCTCACGGTTTTCCTTCCTCCCTCCCTCATTTCCCAAAACACCGCCCACCGCCCTGTTTCCCTGAAGAGAAACACGCAACCTCGTGTTCCTCTGGAGCCACAGATGGTCACAAGGAGTTTCATGCCATGCTTTGACGGTCAGCATTTCACAGCGAAACTCGGGATCTGCTCTTCTACATCAAGGTTCTTCTAACCCTCTCTGAGGCTCCAGCTAAGATCAAGCTCCTCAGCACCACAGGAAGACTATAAACCTTCTTACTAGGGCTTTTGCTCTCACAATCACCCTCGATCCCCCAGACAATCCCCCAAGACTCCCTGAACGTGCACCCACACTATAAAGAGTGCTAAATGCATACCAGCCTGCTGCGTTTAACCAGCTTCCTCAGTCTTTTCCAGCTGAACTTAGGGTACTTGCTCAGCGTGCCTCCAAAGGAGGCTGCAGCGGCTGCAGGACAACCATTTCAGCGATGCAGCCACAAGCCCGAAAGACAACACCTGCTACTGGAGAAAATGGTGATAAGGGCAGGGCGCCCTGGTTCTGCAGAAGAAGAGGAATGACGATGAAGCCATAACTGAGGCTGCCAGGTATCACAGAAAGGTCAGGACAAGCTTCGTTACGCCACCAGAGATGAGCGGCCCAGTGCTGCAGAAGGGAAAAGGCAACCTCTGAGTACCGACTCTTCGATTTACACAGCGGTGCGCTGTTCTCCTGAATCCCCCCTGGCAAAGCAGGGTGGGCTGCGCAGCCTCACACTACTTGCCACGGCCCAGCTGAAAGAGCTCCTGCCGCACCAGGCATCCCCACAAACCAGCAGCTGTTCAACCTGCGCTTCAGGTCACTTAACGAAAGCTGAAAAAACAACCAAACCCAGTTTCAGTGCAAACCACTCTTTAATTTTCCTCTTTGTACAATAGAGCCAGCCACTTACAAAGTGCTAGTCTAAAAAACAGGTCTGGTATTACAGAAGACACACACCAGCCTAAGCCCATCAGCTCAGAGTCAGAGAAGGTAAGAGCTGGGCCACTTTTTCTGCAGTACAACAGTCTGTTCAGCATCTGAGCATCAGATTTAGCCCCACTGACACATTTCTTAGTGTCAGCACAGGAAAGGAAGTAAAGAGGAGAACAAAGGCTATTTCAGATGGATCTTTCCGTTAAAAAGGTCTTTTAATCCCCTTTCCTCTCCCCCCCATTTTGGAATGCCCGCGTGACTTTCTTTCAGGGTAAAACTAACAAAAATGCTGATCAGAGTAATTCAGTGCAGTGCTACAGCTTAAAATTTGATTTTTGGATGCTCCCCTCAGTAACGAGGAAAGAACAGAAATAAAATATTAAGAGTTGTAAAAATCCCAAACAACCCAAAAAAACAGAACAGCAGAAGCAAATAAACAATTCTGAACTCTAAACTCAAATTTCAATGCTTTAAAAGCAAAATTCTGCAGAACAGGATCATAATACTAATGTGACAGCTAGAGACAGGCCTCCCAGTCCTCCCTCCTCCTCTTACCAAGACATTCTCGTGCCCTGGCTAGGGAGCCATAGGTGCTGCCCTCCCATCCCACTGCCTGGATCAGGACAAGACAGCAAGCAGCCAGCTGTGCTTTTGCACGGCTGCAGCACAGAAGTCTAGGGACTGGCACGTGACAACTTCCTATGGGGCTTGTTGCTGAGAAGCGGAAAGGGAGCTGAGCTGGTGTGCCCGGAGTTAAACGATGACTGCTGTTATGTTGACAGGACAGTTATGGCCAGCAGTGAAGCTGCAAGAACCGTGCGGAGAGGAGAGAGTGACTGCAGGAACATGTTTTGTTGGGGGGGGAGGGAACAAGCCCTTGTGAGGCAATAGTCTTTCTTAGCCTTTGGTTCTGCCAGTGCACTTGGCTCCGAGAAGGAAAAAACCCTCCTGTGTGGTTCGCCACCTTGAGCTAGAACTTACCCTCAAAACCACAGATTCAGACTAGATTTTTCCTATTTTTCATGGGAAGGTCAGTTCTCTGCTGAGGACTGACCCAATCTAGGGTTCACCAGAGCCCTCACTCAAGAGCAAAGCTGGACTCAATTCCTGCAGATAACAGAGACAGTTTGGGTAAAGGTGGAGCAGGAAGAGCATCTGCCAGTTGTTTTGGAAGGATGGAGCAGAGCAACTGAGCAGCTATGGCAAAGGGAAACTGTGGCCAGGACCTTTACACCTGCAGCCTCTCAGAAGATGTTAGGGTGGGTGACATTCAAGGGAAGAGGACAAATGCTGAAAGAACATTGCAAAAGAAAAGTCACGAGAAAAGGACAAAACCTCACACAATCCATTGCACTGGGCTAGCATCCTTACAGGCGACAGCTTTGGGACACAGAGCTGAGCCTTACCAGAGTAAAAGCTCCAAGGAGACAATTAAATGAGCTAAAAATAAAAAATAAAAGTGCTGCAACCACACAAACCATGGAGAAGTGGTGGAGGCAGGGGAGTCCTTAGAGTGACCTGAAGGTGGCATGAAGGATGTAGGAGATAGATTGAGAGGACAAGAAATGGACAGCCTCACAGGTGATATTTTCTCTAGTGAAGAATAGGAGCCAGAGGTCTAGGAGCCGTATCCTGCAGCCACTGTGCAGACAAGCCCACACATGCACCAACCACGCGGCCAGGTACAATTTACTTCCAGTAAAATTACCCACATGGCAGGATTCGGTGTTCACATTTACAAGGCTGAGTCAAAACTGCCCAGAAGGTTCTGAAATGCATCAGCAGATGAAAGGATGCAAGAAGGAGAAACTCTTGATGCTTGGCAAGGGAACCGAAGTACAACGGCAGAGATGGCAACAGGCAAGCCAGATGGATGTAGATTCGAACTGAGAGCCTCCAGAAAGGGTGCACGCGCCTCCCTGGCATGGGGCAGGTGGGCCTGGGGCATCAGCCACATCAGAGGATTTACAGGAAGCCCCCGTTACCAATTCAGAGAATCTTACCTGCCACTCCACGGGCCCCACAACATTCAGCTGTGACCTCCAATTCCTACTCTCCCCAACCTCAGCTACAGCCCTCAGCCCAGCCCAACCCTGACCTCTGCCTCTAGCCACACAGCTCAGCCAGATTTTAAAAAAGAACTTTATCAAAGCTCCGATATATGTTATTTTTGGCCTCTAAATATACAAGTGTCAGCACCTATTCCTGACTCTCCAGTGCTATTCTGCAATCCCAAGCACTGAATCTTTCAGTGCTATGTTTTCTGCTCAAATCCTACAGAAGGAAGAAAAAATTTCAGATGCCTCAGACATAGCTTTAGAAGAGTGACCGCTAACACAGTGGGCGAGTGCTGGGCGGGGGGCAATTGCGACGCTTAGTTGGTATCCATGCCATCACACTCTTCTTGGGGAGGAGATGGAGCCATATGTTCTTCACTGTTTCGGCGCTGATAAAACAGCACATATGCAGCTTTTGTCTACCAAACAAAGAGGAAAAGAATCTGAAAGACTGAAGCAATCCATGTAGCTTAGCTAGAAATATAACACCCAAAGCAGGAACCACTTGCACCACAAACTTGGATTAGCCTCAGGCCAAGTACTCACCACTATTTGGTCTTCCGAAGCCACGGATACGCTGCTGTCATCAAAGTAGTACCACTTGTCATTCACTTTGTTCTTGGCATAGGCAGTGTCTGTTGGGAGGAGAGACTGCCACTCAGGTAGTGCCACCCAGCTGCACTGCGCCAGTGACATTCAAGACTCAAACCAGTCGTACGAGACGGTCCAAGAACTAACTCGGTCAGCAGCTGCCCCACACCTCATTCACTAACACAGCTTCAAGAACACGCTAGGTCACCTAGTGAGTCTAGAGCTATGTCCTGCATGGGACTCAGCACTAGTAGTAAGCAACACCAGCAGTAAGCAGCACCATCTCTGTATGCCCGTACTCCCTCCACCAGCTCTGAATGTAACAGCACAAAAATTCAAAGCCCAATCTTTTTTCTTTTGTGTGTGATGCGAGCTTTTACATGTACATATTTGGGACATTTAAAAGATGCAGGAGATAGAAAGCATGAGGTAGGCCCAGCCAGCATGGGTTCATGAAAGGCAAGTCCTGCCTGACCAACCTCATCTTCTACGACCGGGTGACCCACCTGGGGGACAAGGGAAAGGCTGCTGATGTAGTCTACCGACACTTCAGCAAGGCCTTTGACGTGGTCTCCCCCAGCATTCTCCTGGAGAAGCTGGCAGCCCATGGCTTGGACACATACACTCTTTGCTGGGTTAAAAACTGGCTGCATGGCCAGGCCCAGAGAGTGGTGGCGAAACGAGTGAAATCCAGCTGGTGACTGGTCACCAATGGAGTTCCCCAGGGGTCGGTGTTGGGGCCCATCCTTTTTAATATCTTTACTGATGATTTAGATGAGGGAATTGAGTGCACTCTCAGTGAGTTTGCAGATGACACCAAACTGGGGGAAGTGTCCATCTGCCAGAGGGTAGGAAGGCCCCGCAGAGGGACCTGGACAGGATGGGTTGATGGGCAGAGGGCAATGGGATGAGGTTCAACACGGCCTGGGGATGTTTAAGGAAAGGTCGTATGTGGTGCTTAAGGACATGGTTTAGTGGGTGACATTGGTGGTGGGGGATGTTTGGACCAGATGATCTTGGAGGTCTCGTCCAACCTTAATGATTCTGTGATTCTATAATTCTGTGAAGCACCATGCATTTGTGTTTTTTGTTTTTTTTTTTTTTTTTTAAAGCCTGGGACAAAGGGGAAAAAAATGTTAACCTGCTTTAAATTGCTACTGCAGCAAATAAGTCAGGAAAGCAAATGCAGAAGGGCACCAGACCCAGGTTCATGGCAAGGTATGTCCTCTGAACTGTGTCCCTGGCCTACGTGCAACTATTTGTCATACCTTGTCTGACACCACTGAGGGAACCTGGCAAGCTCTTGCCTGGCTGGCTCAACTGCTCGCAACCTCTGCTCCGCAGCTGTAATGCTGTGCCCATGCTGGATGAGCAGCTACGCTCTAGTTTGGTGCAGGGCAAGAAGCTGAGACTTGGAGTTGAACCGACAGCTTAAGCTGAAGACAGTGCCCCACCACTCTCCAGTAGGAACCTCCTTTCCACAATGTCATCATGTTCCAGCATTGAAAATAATGACACCCCTCGTTAACTGGAAACCCAGTTTGCACACTCTGTAACGACTACTAACCGGGGTCCTACAGTCATTAGATTCAGACCCAGGCAGCTGCAAGCTACACAAACTAGCTGGCTGCTCAGCAAATCCTAACAGGAAGGAAGCTTCCTTTCAATAAGATATTCATTTGCCTACAGAACACAAGTAAGTTTTGGACTAGACACCCTTGGGTGAGGGCTGCTGCAACTCTCCAGTGCACAGAGCCTCCCCTGGTCCCTCTGTCTCTATTTCCTTGCACACAGAAAGTACAGAAAAGCAGTTACTTACAGTGGCCTACTCCCATGGCTCCATAGTGATTGGAAACTGCAATAAGGTCATAGACATACGAGCCTCTTCTTGGATCACAGACAAACTCAGACATGTTTAAACCCCTGGAAGGAAATCCAACAGTATCAGTATGCCGGTAACCTGAAAACTTCCTGAAAACTAATTCCTGACACACCAGCGAAGCTCTGCTGGCAGTCAGCACTGGCTAAGGGTTGCGCTCTGCTGCTGACCAGCTAGATGTTACCAGTGTTACCAGAAACAGGAACCCTCTCACATAGGGCAGGTCCTAGTGAATTCATCAGGTGCTGCCAAAAGACTGCGAGGGAAGTGCTGAATAAAAATCAGTTCAGAGCGTGTCCATGTGTAGGCATGAAAAGCGAGATGGAAGTAGTAAGGAGTATTGCCTCAGCATCTGGGCTGAGGCACTCCCAAGCACAAATATAGGCTGGGGCTTTGAGCAACCTGCCTGGTTTCGCAGCAATCCCACGGTTTTAATCTTTTTTTCAAAAGAAACAATACCTGATAGTAACTGTAGTTCTCTGAGATGTGTGGAACTGATTAACGTTAAGATTAACGAAACCAAAAAAAGGTAATGCAGAGCTGATTCACATTCTGACTTTCTAGGAGTGTCTCTACCATGTAATATAACACACTTGCCCACCTTATCTGCCCAGGAGCAGAGCAACAGAAACAGGTAAACTGCTGATGTGTCCTGCACCTCGACTATTGCCCGAGTTTCGCTCATGCCTGCTGCCTTGTATTTCAACCCCTAAGACAGAACTGTTCCCGTTAACAACATCAGTAACAAGCCCACACAACAGTAACATCAGAAGTAGATTCCTCTTGACATGCAGACTAGCTTGAAGGAAGAATCCTACCTGATAGGGAATTCAACAACAGTGTCAAGTTTATCTCTCCAGTATCTGCTGTATGAGAAGCGTTTTAAATGGACTACCAAAATCTTGGGCAAAGACCACAAGTCAAACTTCTTTGTGGCCTGCTGATGTTTCTTACAGTTAGGGCAGTACCTGAGGAAAGAGTACAAACAAGGAAATGAAAGGCTAAGGTAAACAAAAATCTTCTGTCCTTCTGTTAGAGGATACATCAATACTGCAGTTCAGCCTCTGACTTAGAGAAGACATTTTTGGCTTGTGGAATATGCAGGAGAATACAACTCCCTGGAGGTGTCAAAGCTACACATTGCTTTCACTTTGTGGGTAAAATGTCCAATTGCAAGCACATTAACTGAACATTGTTCAAAAACAAATAAAAGGTTTAAAGGTTCCATTGCTGTTTTATTGTTTCCTGATGCAGCTCAAACAGGTAACAGGTACAAACATCTAATAACCTGTACTTGGAAATTAGTAACAAACAAGAACCTACCACACTATAAGTTGTTTTCTTACACACCTAGCAAACAACTTCCAAAGATGTTCTGTATGCACGTTAATCACACTTTGGTCACTTAGGGTGACCTAGGTACTGTACCTAATCCCTCAACTGGGGATTTTTCATACAGTTAGGAGTGTTTCAGGACGAGTACAAGCTGAAAATAAAACAGTAAAGTAAAAAAACTAGCCACACGCTAGCCGTGAAGTAGCCACACTTACACTGATACCACAACTGCTTCCTCTGATGCATCTGGAAGACAGATGTACGTTGGAGAATGAAAAATAGCCTAACCTCTATGTACCCAGTGTCTTTTTGTTTGTTTTAATACAGACAGGAAACAAGTACTTTTTATTAACCCATGCTTGCAGCCTACTGAGTCAGTGACTGAACAAACACACAATAGACTTCTTCACACCAAGACAAAGAGACAGACCTAGGAAATTATCAGAATCCCGTGACAAGTAATGTGAAATCAAAGAGTTACAGCATTTTATGGTAAATGTGACAGGCAGAAAGAGGGTCTTACCAAGGGTCATGTTCACCGAGCGTTTCCATAGTAGTAAAGAGCTCTATGCAGTCTCTGAGAGCTACCACAGCCTTCTTCTTCTGTGGTTGTAACAAACTTGAATGCTTTTCAAATGCCTAGTGAAAGAGATGCATGCTTTATTCAATTCCATGTAGGCTTTAATCCTTGACATCATGAAAATGAACACGACCACCTTCACTCTGCTGATGATTTCTGGACCTCTTCTCCACCCACACAATCAAGCTTCCAGCCACTCCTTTCCTGTGCTCTGAACAGTCCTTTTCACTTTTCCCACCTCGGGTATGATCCTCCCAGACTCCTCAACAAACTTAGAACTCCTCATACCTTAGCAGCAATAAAATAAGGCTGGCATTTACCAGAAGTAAATATTTTCTCAGTAAAAAAATATGTTTACAAGGTATGAAAAGGACTGAAAACACCCAAAAGCAGATACAAGGAATGATGATGGTAGTTTTATGACAGCTAGAACAAAAAGCAAATAAAATATCAATCTGCACAGCCTTATGACAATCAGACCATTAAACTTGTTCTCTGACAAGATTATGAAACCCCTAGTAAAGGATAGATAGCTCTGCAAACATATGGCATAGCTCAAGTATGCTGCAAGACATTCAGAATAATCAACAAATGTTAAAATCATTATGACATATGCTAAATGTATTCAAGTGATTGACAGAAACCAAATGATACTGGGGCAAAGAAGCTATCAAATCCTAGAGGAATAATCATGTTTGATACATACTTTCAAGTGAACCAGCTCTTGCTTTAAGCCATTCGATCGTTTAAGTGTAGCCTCTTAACAAGAAGTTTAAGCAAAATCTTTGCTGTTTTAAATTACATAAAAACAAGTATTACCCTGATAATGCACCTGCATTTTTTTCCTGGCAATACCAGAGGATGGTAAAACTCAGGCATTCTGGAATAAGCGAATGAAGTGCACTTCAACTTGCATTTGCATCCAGGTGATGATTTTAGGTATACGACACATAACACTTGCAACAAACATACAGTTTCGCACACACAAGCAGTGTCTGAAATACGATCCTGGCTCTCTGCCCCTACCTTCTATGAAGACAGTGATACCAGATAAATGTTCCTCTCAAGCTAGCACGAACATGAAATTGCATCTAAATGGAGTAACACCATTTCCTTTAATCCTGTCCCAAGAGTTTATACTCCAATTTGGTATACCCATGAGCCCAAATATGACTTAGCTACTGCCTAGCACTGCACAATGCCTACACATGGAAGAGTTGCTTTGTGTGAGACACATTTAACAAAGGGGGAGCTCTCTTCATAAGACAAAAACATATGTTCTTACTTCAAAGTTAAATTATTTTTGTTTTGGCAAGAGAGCGACAACAGATTGTTCTGTTACAAAGTGTGACTCAGAACCCACAGAAAGAACATTGAGGTTTCTACCAGGCTCTATGCATTTGGTTTAGGTGTGTTTTTTTTGTTGTTGTTGTCGTTTTTTGTTTTAATTTGAATGGATAATGAAATAAACGTGAAAAAAACTAAAGTATCTACTTTTAGGAACACTGGTAGCAGATATCAGCAATAACAGATCTATAGGCCTTATCTCTGGAAGATTTTAAGCAAGCTTATCACATGCTGGTTACTCAATTTTTTATGAAGGGGACCACATCTACATTTCAGTGTTTACTGTAATCTATTTAAGTACCATGAAAGTTTACACACACAATATTTATGAAAAGAGCATACTACAACCTGTGCCTCCTGTTCATCAAAGAGTAGCCTCCGCGTATCAGAATCCCAGTCAATAGCAAGCGTAGAAAAAGCTACAAGAAATAAGAAAAACGTTTGTTGTAAATATGTTCACGAAAGGAGGAAGAAAAAGTATACCAAGTCAATAATTACCATTCAATTTCAAGATTTTTCCTTCCACAATGGAGTTTATCTCAGATGTCCCATATGAATTCACAAGGCTAAAAGTGAAATGCTGCTTCTTGCAAGGCTGCAGGTCTCTTGTTGACTCAATCTGCATGCAACCATCAGAGTGGCATTCAATTTCTGTCAACTTTTCCTTGCCTTCCTGTCCGCCATCCTGATGGTCCATCTCTTCAATGTCACCTGGCAAAATTTACGACAAGCCAAATATTGAAGAGTTTCAGTGAAAAGTTTAGACTGATACCTCACGTTGACAGCTGTTTACAGGAGCCTATGCACAGTTGGCTTAGAATTTAATGAAAAACACACACAAAAAGAAATCTGTGCTTCCTAACCAC
Source organism: Anser anser (assembly GCF_964211835.1). Lineage (NCBI taxonomy): Eukaryota > Metazoa > Chordata > Aves > Anseriformes > Anatidae > Anser > Anser anser. Next base: position 8,435,232 of record NC_139733.1, read on the forward strand.
TGCATCTGAAGCTGTATTTTGTACTTCAGCAAACGTCAGGTAAAACACTGGGGTTTATATCCCAGTATCAGACATGACGAAGCCTGCTTCATTCACAGCAGGTTATCAAACCACACCATCTGATAGCACAACCTAATAAACACCACAAAAGACAACCAGCAAAGGTTGCAATTAGGTGTCTTCACAGAAGGGAAAATGCAAGTCTCCAGGGAAGTTATTTCCATTCCTTGGTTAAAAATGGGCATGCTTTCTCCCCAAATTAAATTTCCCATGTAACTTGTTCCGATTGTTATTTTCAGCATCACAAGCAAATACTTTCTAGAAGGGAAGGGAAGCATGTATTTCTCATCACCATTAAAAGCTTCCTTGTAAACATCTAATCTAGGCACAATACCCCATGATTCTAGGTCCAGGAATACAAAATACTGTTTTCATTGCATTTCGCCAAAACTTGTCTTCACAGGATCTAACAGGCCGGTTTTCATCACAAAGGGCACATTAAGAAAGGATTCTCCTCTAGAGGGAGGCACCTGAACACCTAATAGAGAACCAAGAACTTCACTAACACTGATCAGGACAAATGCACACCACCTTGTTCTCCACCTGTTGCTTGCTGACATCTGATCTCTCTAGGAAGGAAAACGGTCAACGGGAATCTTCACCACACCATGACAAAGTCCTATGCAACAGTGCAATTTCATCTCTGTGTAAAGCTAAAATCTATCTACTGGAGCTTAAGCCACTTACGCACAACACAAACTAAATGCTGACAGAAGCTTTAAGCTGAAAAGCTTCCAACCAATTTTGAAAGACTTTACCTTCAGCTACACCACTGGAGCCATTGCAGGTTCCTTTGTCTGGGCAGGGCGTAGAGTACTCTTCTGCCAAGGGGAGTTTCACGTAGCGACTAAACAGAGGTAATATTTTTATGACACTATCATAACGAAGCTGTACATCAGAACTATTGCACCCTCTCCACCACCAGTAATAACAGTCCCTGCCATCCAATTCCCCTCAGCAAACCAGCATCCACACACTGGGAGCTCTCAGAGTCAAACAAAAAATTCAGTAAGTTTATGTTTTCACTGCTTGTACCAAGTTTTACAGGTAGAAGTAGCATAAAAATAAGTTACGGTGACCCATCAAAGGAGATACAGGAGAGCCCTCAAAACGTTTCCCAAGTTGTGCTCCTGATGTGTTTTGCAAGCAGGTAACTTCTGTTGGGACCACCACCAGTATCATCATCATCTCACAGCCCCTGTTTCTACAGAGCCCAGAAAACCAGGACCCTGAGATGCCCTCGTGGCCTCCAGACACTTACGTAATCCAAGTGCTGGTTGGTATTCCACAAACAGATCAAGGAAGAAAAATTCCCAGTAAAAAGGATTCAGTGATCTTATTGCGGTCTAACTCAATAAGGAAACCCTAGAATTCTGCACAGGTATAGACGTAGACGTGGCTTACCTGATCTGCTCCAGAACTACAACGTACAAGTGATCCACAGTGAGCTTGTGTTTCGGCACGGATATCAGTAGCGGCTGCCCAAACAGAACGGTGCCTGAAGTATTGCTGGATTGCCTCACTGTCTTTTCCCGAAAGTAAACGGAGAGAGTAACATACTCTGAGCCATCCTCGCTTGGCTTGCAAACTTCGTATCTGTTTGAAAGACAGGTATTTCCACAAGTTATTTGTACTGCCGAGAAGCACAGCAGGTAGAACCAATATTAACTCAGGCCAACAACTCTCTCCACCATGGTCTGCTGAGAAGGACAAAAAGGGTTGTATTCCGTGCCTTCATGTCAAAGATATGTTTCCTGAACACTTCCCACGGCCCACACTGGCACAGGATACATACCTGCAATCAGCTCAGCTGTCACCTTCCCTCTGCCTTTACCTCCTATATTTACATCCATATTGTCACTTGTGTCCCCAAACGCTATCCTGACAACTAGATGTTGTTTCAACCAAACCACGGCATCAGTGAAAAATACTAAATGAACTTTTAAATCCCTGAAACAGTTTTGGTTCTGTCTAGGGGCAGAAACCCTCTCAACACCTTGGGTCTTGCACTCCCCCAGCCTCTTGTACAGTTAATAGCCTGGGCTCACACCAGTGACCAGCCAATGCTTCAGGAAATCAAGGGTTGGGAAACATTCGCTTCACAGAAAAATCCAAGGGCTGTAAACACAACAGAAACATTCTGGAAGAAACTGGTGGGGAACGTGAAACTTAAGGGCAGCCTTGGTTGCAGTGATCATGAAATGGGGGAGTTTTGTATTCAGAGGGCAGCAAAGAGGGAGCACAGCAAGCTCGCTACCCTGGACTTTGGGGGAACACTTTGGCCTCTTCAAGGGTCTGCTTGGCAGAATACCGTGGGACAAAGCCCTGGAGGGAAGAGGAGCCCAAGAAAGCTGGTTGATATTCAAGGATCACCTCCTTCAAACTCAGGAGCAATGCATCCCAACAAAGAGGAAGCCAGGCAAAAACAGCAGGAGGCCCGCATGGATGAACAAGGAGCTCCGGGCAAAACTCAAGCACAAAAAGAAAGCATGCAGACAGTGGAAGCAAGGACAGGCAATCCTGGAAGAATGCAGAGACACTGTCTGAGCAGCCAGGGATCAGGTTAGGAAAGCTAAAGCCCAGACAGAACTGAATCTGGCCAGGGACATCAAGGGCAACAAGATAGGCTTGTGCAAGTACATCACTGATAAAGGAAGATTGATAAAGGGAAATTGTGGGCCCTCTCCAGAAGGAAACAGGAGACCTGGTTACCCACGACTCAGAGAAGGCTAAGGTACTCAGTGACTTTTTGCCTCAGTCTTCATTGGCAAGTGCTCTAGCCACAAAGCCCGGGGGCAGAAGGCAAAGGCAGGGAAACTGAAAGAATGAAGAACTGCCCACTGTAGGAGAAAATCAGGTCTGAGACCATCTAAGGAACCTGAAAGTGCACAGGTCCGTGGGACCTGATGAGACACATCTGCAAGTCCTGAGGGAACTGGCGGATGTAGTTGCTAAGCCTCTCTCCATCACATTTAAGAAGCTGTGGCAGTCTGGTGAAGTTCCCAGTGACTGGAAGAAGGGGAACAATCCCCATTTTAAAAAGGGAGAAAAGGAAGGCCCAGGGAACTACAGGCCAGTCAGTCTCACCTCTGTGCCCGGCAAGGTCATGGAGCAGATCCTCCTGGAAACTCTGCTGAGGTCCATGGAAAATAAGGAGGCGACTGGTGACAGCCAACAGGGCTTCACTAAGGGCAAATTGTGCCTGAAAAATCTGGTGGCCTTCTACGATGGGGTTACGGCATTCACGGATAAGGGAAGAGCAGCTGATGTGGCCGACCTGGTCTCGTATGAAGCATTTGACACTGTCCCCCATGATATCCTTGTCTCTGAACTGGAGAGACGTGGATTGGATGGATGGACCAGTAAGCAGATAAGGAACCGTCCGGATGGTTGCACTCAAGAGAGTTGCAGTCAACAGCTCAATGTCCAGGTGGAAACCAGTGACAGAATTCCTCAGGGGCTGGAATTGGGAGCGGCAGTACTTAACACCTTGGCTGGCAGTATGTACAGTGAAACTGAGTGCACCCTCAGCGAGTTTGCTAATGACACCAAGCTGTGTGGTGTGGTCAGCACACTGGAGGGAAGGGATGCCATCCAGAAGGATCTGGATAGGCTCAAGAGGTGGGCCTGGGTGAAACTCGTGAGGTTCAGCAAGGCCAAGTGCAAGGTCCTGCACCTGGGCTGGGGCAGTGCCGAGCACAAACACAGGCTGGGCAACAAGAGATAAAGAGCAGCCTTGCAGAGAAGAACTTGACAGTGCTGGTAGACAAAAACCTGAATGCGAGCCAGCAATGTGCCCTTGCAGCTCCGAAAGCCAACCCTATCCTGGGCTGCACCAAAATCACCATGGCCAGCAGGGCAAGGGAGGGGATTGTCCCCCTCTGCTCTTGTGAGACCCCACCTGGAGCCCTGTGCTCAGCTCTGAGGCCCCCAGCACAAGAAGGACAGGGATGTACTAGTGAGTCCAGAGGAGGCCCACAGAGACGAACAAGGGGCTGGAGCACCTCTCCTATGAAGACAGGCTGAGGGAGCTGGGGCTGTTCAGCCTGGAGAAGAGAAGGCCCCGGGGAGACCTCCCAGCAGCCTGCCCGTGCCTAACGGCAGCTACAGGAAAGCTGGGGAGGCACTCGTTGTCAGAGGTTGTGGTGACAGGACAAGGAGTAATGGCTTTAAACTAAAAGAGGGTAGGTTTAGATGAGATACAAGGAAGAAATCCTTCACTCAGAGGGTGGTGAGGCCCTGGCCCAGGCTGCCCCATCCCTGGCAGTGCCCAAGGCCAGGCTGGATGGGGCTGGGGGCAGCCTGGGCTGATTGGAGGTGTCCCTGCCCGTGGCAGGGTGGGTGGAATTAGATGATCTTTACAGTCCCTTCCAACACAAATCATCCTGTGATTCTATGAAAACAAACAGCTCCAGAGAGCAGTGAGAAAACAGACACAGCTTGTGCTACTGGATGAAACAGCAACATCAGATACTCGCTTTTATAAGTGTCAAAAAAACTACATGGCCCAACACTATTGCATTTTTCACCCCGATATGTCTTCTGAGACTATTCATTAGAAAATATTTATGAGATCTCAGGAATGCCAAGTCATACTGCTCTTTAACTTGGTGAGTCACCTGTCCCAGGCTTATATTTCTTTTTTCATTAAAACTGAAAAGTTTTTTCAGAAAAGAAAAATAAATATTTCCTGAAAAGATGCCACTAAACATAACCACAATCACATATCTGGACATACCAACTCTCAACAGCTCTCTTACATCAGAGAAGCCACTTTCTTTCTCTCGAGAGCCAAGAAACAGATTTTTGCTCCTGTGTTCAGAAGACCCTTGCAGGGCAGGGAGCGGAACAATTTCAGAGTTGCAGTTCTACTTCATTCTATTTAGAAAAAAAGTCTGGATCCCAGCTTGAAGCTTTCTCTGAGTCTATGTATGTCAGTAGAAAGCATGAAGAAAAATATCCCTTCAGAGAGTTTCATCCCAGCCTCCAGGAGCACTAGCGATTAGCACAGCCCTCCAAGAGCAAGCGTGCATATGACAATCCAATGACAATGACTGCTGAGGTTTTCTACACTATCGATGCTATTCAGTGAACCAACAGCACTGGATACAGTTTGCACCTTCTGAAGTTTCCTGAGAAACAGCACCACAAAGAGTTGAATTATTTTACTTAGTACTGTTTAAATAACAGGAGACCATAATACTCAGAGTATCACCGATGATTAACTCCAGGTCCTATGAGACCCTTTAGGCTGGTCTCCTACAAAACAGACCAGTACACGACTTGCCCAAGATGTACACGTTCCTCAGCATTCTGGTGACTGCCTCTCACACCACCTACACTGCTGATTAAAGCAGCCCCCATTTACACTCCATCCTCACGCAGGTCCTGTACGAAATCCTGCCTCTGTGACGGAACAGATGGGAAACAATGAAAAGCTAAGTATTACCTACACACAGGCGTCATCCACCACAAACAGCCAGCGTGCTGTACCCTTACAACACTCCTCAAGAGAGCGTCTTGCAAACTTCTTACTAGAACATCCCAGCTTGGTTACTCGAGTGCCCCTCTACCTACTCCGCTGCAGAACGGCTGTTATTCTAGTTTTAGAGGCAGACGTATCAGAATCAGGATCACTTTCTGAATCTCTTCAAGAAGAATACAAAAAATCAATTAAAGAAATTAAGAAAATACTTTATCCACATTTTAAGGAAGCCTACAGAGCTGATACAGGGAATTAGATGACAATGAACTGTACTTCTGTACCCTAGAATTTGATTGAAATAATAGAAGATAAAGATGACGCTACACCAGATTACACAACATGGTTTTATAAATCAGCCATCTGCTCACCAGCTACCACAGTGAACGTTCCCTTTATAATTCATGACAGCTGTTTACAGATGTTATTCAGTGAAGCACCAGCAAACAGGGATGGCCTTGACCAGCCTTCAACCTGACAAAAGAGCACCAGGAAGCTTCAGGCTTATGGTTACTATTCACAAAGGAGGCACCGAGCAATGAAGTAGCTCACTTTTGATCCTTTGCAAATTAACATTAAGCAAGAGCACAGGAACATGAAAAACTACAGGAAAGACAAGGCAGGGCAATGCGAAAGGGCACTACAAGCAGAAGACAGTCTGAGCTAAATGCCAGGGTAATATATCTACCACAGATACCTATCTATCACATACCTACCCACACACACAACAGTGTGTTATTCAAACATTCCCTCCAGAGCACTGGGATGTAACATTAAATACAGCTGGAAAACACTGCGTGGGTCACAGGTCAGTACATAGCAACAACCAAGAAAACAAGCATATTTTGTAAGTGAACAGAGAAGGGTAGAAAAATGCTACTGAAGAAGCTGACAAACAGATCCACCCGAACAGGATTACCATTCCACATCAACCCGGACACGCTGCTGTGAAGTTACAGTATTTTCAGAAGTTGACAATAAGAATGAACAGAGGCCTAGAAAAAAAGCCTGAGTGAAAACAAAGCATGTATTCTATCTCTTCTGGGAAATGGAGATACTCCTAATCTGTTTACTTTCTTTCATAACATGAGAATAAACACAATCGAGTGAACTAGGAGACATGAAACTGAAAGTAAAACATTTTTAGACAACAGGTAGATTGCCCTTTAGAAGTCTGTCACAGGATTTTACAAGTCGTGCAGAGGAGCAGGATTAAAAAGGATGAGGGTACTCAACCAGTAAGATTTTTCTAAAGGTTAAAGAATACAAACACATACTGGAAGGGATACAAGCTCTTGTAAACAAGCAAACAACTGAGAACAAGCTTCCTAGATTAGCTTGCTACAGTCTCACACATTTTAGATTTCACACAAAACTACTGGGCTAGCTGGTTTGCTGACCTAACAGTGCAATAACTGTTCTAGCTCTTCACAGTAACAAACTTGACCTTTCTGCAGCCAATTGTGGTTTTCAAGACCACCTAAACATAAAACACAGCATATTGTAAGAGAAGGCAAAAAACACAGTATGTATGCCAAACCAAATATATTTTATTAAACTATGCAGCTTTGATAGGTTAAAGGTGACCTGCAAATCAATTTGTGCAACTTTCATCCACGTAAGCAATACACGTTGCATTATATGCTCCATTAGCCAGGCTAAGAGAACAGGGAGATCTGGTTTATCAATCGAAACATTTTTCTTCTTAGGTCTTAGGAACTAAGAAGAAATACTAAGAATTGTGCCCATATAGCAGTGGGCCATGGAGTCTGCTTTCCAGTAGCACTTACCTGACCCCTTGTAGGCCGGCTCCGAGCTCCAGCGGGATCCCTGGGTGATGTGATATCACCAGCATGGTGCATGCGGGGTGTTACATTGGAGCGGGAGCCGGAGGTCCTAGTGGGGCTGCACTTCATGGAACCTAAGAAAAAGAAATAGTAAGCGTTTTGGTTATGTGCTGAATGCTGCTCTCTGCTTAGCCTGGAGAATGAGAGCATTCAGCACAAACACTGAAACGATTTTTTCAAATTGATTTGCAGACCACCTTTTCATGAGTGACTTTCTGGTCATTTGCCACAGAACTCCCTGTCCTCTCACAGTACCACCGTGACTGCAGACAAACGTTTACAATGCTGCAATAAGTGGGTTAGTCCCACTGTTCTTTGGCTGCACAGCTCCATGTGTCATGCCAGCAACCTTCCTTATATCAAAACCCTTTGTTTCAGCAAGTACCTTACCTCTTCGCTGATGCTAAATATTAATAACTCTGCCATCAGGACTATACTACGTTTCCAAGCCTATCACAAAGAGAGGTATGAGTACAAGGCCCTGTGATAGAATGGGCTTGGAGAATTCTAGTCCCAAATCCCTCTCCACTGGAGAAAAAAAAACCAACATCGTTGTCCTCTTGTGTAAATGGAGTCAGATTCATTTTGGAATGCATATCACTTTGAAAGTCCAGTAGCAATTCATTTTTCTTTTTATTTTTTTTTAGAGGTTTTGCTATCAGAGAGCATAACAGGTAATATACCATGAGAATCAATAAAACAGAAACATCAGCTGAAAGGAAAAATACATCTTAGCCATCCAGTATCAATTAAAAAAAAATTACTGTCCATTCAGCTTAAAGTCCAAATGGAGTGCAAGGGCACTCTTCTTCCTCCTCCCACCACTTTAGCAGGACATGAAAATTCACAGTGCAAGTCTCAAAACAGCCCACATGCACTGCAAAGTCACAGAAAGTTGACGAGCTCCCTATCTTGAGTGAAAACAGGAAAAAGTACAGCTTTCTGACCACTAAAATCACTTCTAAAAGGTGCAAGTTCAATATTCTGTACATCCCATGTACTGCATATTTCACAAATATTGTTTCAACAGTGCAGTCCAGACCGAAATGCCTGTGCCAAAAGACCTCTTCCTTTGTCAAGCCAACTCTAAGTAAAACAGAGTACATCCCAGCTACGACACTGTTCCTGCTCCATGCTCTGCAAGTTCCTGCTCAGTGATATTTTTAAGCAAAGCATTTCAAGGAAAGACATTCTGCTCAGTAACCAGACCCTGGTGCCAAAAGCAAGACAACAAAATTTCTAACAGTAGTACTGTCATTTTTTATTTTTAAAAATGAAACAAACAAACAAACAGTGTCAGGGGCACAGACCTTCTATGGTACTAGATGTTTGAACTAAGATTAGAGTGTTAGATTTGGAACTGAATTTTGAACTGAGATGTGTGTTGCCCACTGGCTAGTGCACTAGACTCGAGAATCAGAAGTCTGTCGAAGCAACAGGGATATTGTTTTCACATGCAAGCTCTGGTTTGCCTACTGCTTTCAGTGAAACAAACCTGGAGAAAATACTGCCAGAGACTGACCATTTACACTGAAACTTCACAGTCCTGAGTCAACTTAAGAGCGGTAGCTAACAGCCTCAATTTCTATACCAAGGTATTTATAAGAAGTAATTTCATGAAATCATTCTCCAGCTAGGAAAGAACAGCCTTGCTCCTTCTGCTCAGCTGACAGCAGCTTGTCTTCTCCTGCACAAGCCCAGCAGGAACAGATGTAAAATACGAACCCAGCAAAATCAAAGTGAAAGACCTTCTGCTGGACTCTGTCTGGCAACCTCTTTAGATGGAGACAAGGAGAGCAAGGCACGAGACAAACCCAATTTGGATGCAGCTCCTTGTGAAATCGGAGCCTTGGGGCCCCACAGCTCCCCCAGTTACTGCATACTCGTCCTTTGCGTTCTTTGCTCACGCTCTAGCAAACAACCACAGACAGTTACTACCACCACCTTGTTTTGCTTTTTTCAGTGGAAGGGAGGAGTACTTTTCAAATGAGGAAAATTTTACACAATTAAAAAAGATTATTCAAACTCTGGTGGGAGGCAGGGAAGGGTGCTGCCTTCAGCTCATCACAGCTTTTCTCATAATTCCCTTGGCATGGAGAGAAGGAAGAAACAAATGAAGAGACCTGTGAGAACACCCATCAAAATACTTAAGAAAAAAAAATACACAAAGGACCCACTGATCAGTTTGCAATTTTTAAATATAAGTTTCTGAAATGTACATCTAAGAACCTATTTCTGAATATGCTGTACTGATTAAACTATTTTGAATTAGTTGGTTACTTGCACTTTGTTTTCTTGCCAGTGAAAGGAACTTTCCATCTAACTTCAATGACTTCAAACATAGTGATGAGATGTACACATTACAATTTGCCAACAAGGAAGTCTTGCCACTGGATGTTAGTGGAAAACAAGAACAGATAGCACATAAAATGGACAAGGAGGTGCAGGGATCAATGAAACATCAATTCAGAAAGAGTTTGAGTATCTGTGACAGTGAATATCACAAATTTAAGTACAGTAGACTTTTTGATTCTAGAAAATATCCTTAATGTAAACCACAAACAAGTCCATGGTCCTCAACAGTCATATCCTGGGTTGCATACACCACCCTAGGTTAACATTTAGTACCTAAAAACACACAATGTAAAAGATACCAGGATTATCAGATCTCTCTCTCGTTGATTTTTCCTCAAATGAAAGCTAATGTACTTCTCACTCAGGTTTGCTGAACTGCGGGCACAATGTCCTACGATGGTGCAGATTTCCCATTTTATTTGTAACAGAAGTTATTAATGTTAAAAATCTCATATTTTCTGTTACTCTTGTTATTACATGAGGAACTTCAGTGATTCTTAGGAAAATCTTAGGAAAAATAGTGTCTTCAAAACATGGTAGACAAACAGCTTAACAGAGTTTTTCTTCCTTGCATATAAATCAATTGTTATCTTCTCGGGCCAATTTAACACTACAGAACGCTTTCTTAGAAGTTTATTTTGTGGTAATATACTCTTGCAAATGTACTGCTAAAAAGCACTTGATGGGTTAGCATCATTGGTTAAATAGTTTTCTTTTAATTGTGAATTTTAGGTGAAACTGCTGTAGTTGTAAAAACATTACACCTACTTTCTAACAGAAGGCAGCTGCTCCCCTTATTAATCAACACAAAGACAGTTTTCTTTCAGGAACAGAGGAGAGATATATTATACAGTGTAGACACGATATACACCCAACTACATCGCCACTCAGCCCAAGAGAATCTTTTCCAAGCTAAAGGTTTTGTGGACTACGAAGATGCAGAGCCATGCTTCAAGTCCTAAGATGCAAAAGTCTTTGCATCACTTCTCTGAAGAACTAGCCTTAATTTAAGCCCAAAGAACAAAATACTTTTACTGGGCACTCAAGTCTTCTTCACTGACTTGAGAGAAATAAACTATTTCTCAGCTATATGTGATTTCAGTTACATACTTCTGGTTTCAAGTGTAGCAAGTTTGCTCTTTACAGGTGGAAGAATTGAAGGACTTGAGATATTTGGAAATATTTCTCATTCCCCCATTTAATAAACAGCAAGATGTTTGCATATAATGAAAGCAGGTAAATAAATTGCTAGGATATCAGAAAACCTTGAAGTTATCGGCAGCAATCTGAACATAGGCCGTCTGATGTCTCACTCATTAGTGAAGCATCACGCAGCACCTTCAGGAAGGCTGTAAACACTTTGCAGTCCCTGTTGATAACTTCCACCAGAAGCGTACCACTAGGACTACAGACTGAGGAGCAGCTGGGAAGTATTTGATTAATCATACCCTGTCCCACTCTCGGGCCATTTCCTCATCTATACCAGCACAGCGATGCACAGAGCAGCACAGCACACTGGACAGGGACCTGACCCGTATCCTGATCTAGCTCATCCTCTAGTTCCACAGTTCTACCAGCACAACTAAGGCAAATGAATGCTGAGTGTTACCCAACCAGCACATGGGGTACAAGCTATTTTCCTGCTTAGAACATAACACGCAGGAAATTTTAGGAACACTAAACCAACGAGGCTAGAAGGAACAAAGTAACCCAACAACACAAGAGGAATAAATGAGGCCGCTTGTGTGCTGGTTTTGGAGAAGAGGTCCACAAAGAAAATTCACATTTCAGTGCCTGAGTCCAACCCCAAGAAGAACAGTAGTGACAGGTACAAGTCAGTTGCGTGTGCTTCTGATCTAAAAGCAGCAAGCAGGTAACCCACGGAAGCCCCAGAAGTGAAGGAAAATGCCAAAGGGTCGCCAGTATGTCAGCTGGAAGTGCCAGGGCAGGTTCTAATAAAGAGTCCTCTACCTGGTATTAAATCATCCTTTCTGCAAGAAGCAGGAGGAAGAAATGCAACTCCATGGCTATGAGTAAATTTCTCAATGGAAAATACGTTTTGAAGCCAGTAGGATAAAAATATTCACATTACTTTGGAAGCGATTCACATTTTGGTAACAATGTACCAAGTCCAAGCAGAGAAGATGAGCTCTCCAAAAGCAACTCAGATCATTCTCATAGCCCTTAAGTATAAGATTTAGAAAGCTTCAACTTATACATGACAGTTTCAACTTGCTGAAGAGCTCTTATTCAGAGATCTTCAGGGATTCCTCAGGACACGAGCTACATGTAAAGAAAAAATAAAAACGTTTCCTAAAGAAAAACTAAAGAAAATCTTAGTTTCTTAATACAAAAGTTATTAAAAATACACAGCACATACACTAAAAAGCTCGCCTTCAGCATGCTCTTAGTGCCATCACTTTGCAAGAGCTCAATGAAAAAAAACTAAAGTATCTATTCTTAATTTCAACTGAATCCTTTCTGTGACAATTTTCAAAGATTCAAAGTTCCTGCCAGTGCCACTACATTCCCACCACCTTCACACCTCAAGTTCTACAAGGCAGCAATAGCAGAAGGGTAAAAATCACTAGAGAATCACTTGGAACTGCAGATCAGAAACCACACGCTGAAGACCTACTTTGATTGCTCCCCATCACCACCCTGTAAGGATCTTACCACAGAACTGATGTACCGTCAATCTCTCATATATCCTTAATTAAGTGATTATATAAAGAGTTTTGCATGTTAGGAACAAGTACTTCTCTGTCATGTTTTGGTACTTCCTTTCAGTAAAAAGGCTGGGTTTTAGTATACAATTTTACATTACTTTTTCTTGGTGGTATCATCCCTTCAAGTAGTTCTGGTGCACAACTTTCTCCTAATTCCCACTCTGGTGCCTGCCTGGCTGCTTGTTTTGCCCCATAGCGCAGAAGACATCTTAAGAGGGTTACGTGGAAAAATAGGATTAGCAAAGTTTCCTCCTGCTGCCTCTCCCCTTTCTTGTAGTGTTATTTTTAGCCCAGGTCAGTTCACTGCTATGACTCACACACAGCATGACCTCATTTACAGTTAAGCCTGCACAGAAGGAAACGGTCACTGCAAAGAACTGGGCTGCAGTTGAGCTAATGCTTCCTCAGCAACCCAGGAGCAGAGCTAATGAAGACACAGTAGTTTTCTGTGGAGGAATATGCAACAGATTACTCACATAAGAAAATTCTTTTGTTGCAATTACCAAGTTCCTCAAAGTTACAGAAACAATCCCAAGGGGCAGCTGGGAGATTCTCCGTGCTGGACTTCGGAAAGAGCACTGTAACATTACGTTTGTGTTTTCTACATTGTATGAGCTTTGGAGAAAGGCTCGATTGCAACCTAATGCCTTACAGTATCATAACAAAATGGATTTCACAGACACCAAATGTCCTTCCAAGGCACCCTAACCAGCCTCACCTTCAACTGTCATTGCAGAAACCAACCGGTACGACAAGGACTTCCAGAAACAACCAGCCATTCCTTCTCAGCAGCGGTCACAGCAGATGGCACAACAGAACAGCACCGAGCAGAACGTCACCGCACTCCACTCGGTGCAAGGTACACGTTGTGCCAGAGTATGTTAGTGCAGGGCTTCAGACCAGCAGAATTTTTTAGAAATAGCATTGTTGCTCTGGAATACTCTCAAGTGAGAAAGACAGGACTTCTTATGAAGGTCTGAATTGGACCTCGCAAGCTCCAGGTTCAGCTACTAGCCCCCAGAGTCTGTTTTACATTTCACATGCACTATTTTCCATTGCTCAGCTGCAGCAGAGGAACACTACTTTTGCTCTCCTCCCAGATAGCTAAGTCATCTCATTCACCGTATGCATACCAAACAACAAGCACAACCAAATCCTCAGCTTCACTGGAGTCACTTGTAACCCCTGAGGGGAGTCTACACAGTCCTCTGCAGTCAGACACAAAAAACTGAGTAAGCACCAGTCAGGAGTCTATCAGAAACTCCAGTCACAGTTAGCTGGGTGCTGTAACAACTGCATCGGTGTTATGAGAGGCACACTGCAACAGCTTAGACTTGATGCTATTCTAACATCATTTCCAAGGCTTTGAACTGATTTGGAGTGTAAAGTTAGAAGCTTGAGGCACAAAAGTAGGAGCCACGTGGAAAGGGTCTACAGGAAGGCTTAGGTTTTGAGAAAAATGAAAGGTTTGGGTTTTATATTCTGAAACTGAAGCAAATGTTCTGTAACATTCTTTGCATCATGGCATCTTCCCACTTTACTCACACAAAGATGTCGTCTTTTGGCATGATATGATTTAAACCTTCATCCATTTGGAAGATTTTGTGGAATCGATGGTTATACACGTCCGTCACCACCATCTAGAACAGCAAGTGATATTTGCAAAGAGATTATAATAACTACTTACATAAACTTAGGCAAACTAAATTCAAGCAACAGTTTATTCATTCTTGTTGTGATTTTTCAGCATATCTATCATTAGTACTCTGCTTTCTGTAAAAGCACCAGCAGCTAATCAGCTGTATTCATTAAGATAAATCAGAAAAACAAAGCAAGCAACAGATTGATTTTACAGAGGTATCAGGGAGATGCAGTTCCTACAGCTGCTAATCAGGCTGGTAGAAACAACAGCACAAATCTCAACATCAGAGTGACAACAGGCTATGATTTTAAGCAGAGATCAGTCACATCTGTAATTAACTGACATAAAATGAAGTGCTACGCTAGCATCCTGAAAACATTCCCCATCACCTATGAAATCATTCACTTTATAAAAAGCTCACCCGATCCCTTTGTTACCAAAAGGATGTCCAACAGGAGGTGGACCCAAAACAGACTGAGCATCTCACATTACTAAGAAACTACACTATCAGAAATGCTGGAGTGAATAGAATACACAGACATTTAATGATTTATTTTACAGTTAAAAACTGCATTCAAACTTCTAATGGAATAATGACAGAAACATATGACTAAGCTTATTAGCCATTTAAAAGCTAAGACACCAAAATGCTTCGAGAAGAAAAAAACATTTATCAAAATCACTATGTTAGAATTTTTCCTTACATTTTCTGCAGGAACCCCAGAAATTTTGGAGAGTGATTCACACAGATCTGAGATGGCCCCCATCATTGGCACCACGACCCGGTACTAGAAACAAAGATAACATCATGCTTACACAAGGCAAAATAAACCCATAAAATAAACCAAGGCAGAGGGCAAGACAATGGATACAAAACTTCAACTTTGTAGGAGTTCTGCTGAAGTTAAGGTCACAGACACACACATTAAGGTTTTCTGGATTTCAGCTCTACCTTACACAGCCAGGATTTGGAGGGAACAAAAGAGCCTTAAACAGCTGGCGTCCTGCTTTGGTAAGGCTTAATTGTAGCATAACACACACACACACACAAAAAATACAAAAAAAGAAGCACACACGACAACCTGCTGAGTAGATAACCCTGCTGGGTTATTTTATGAATTTAGAAAAAAAATCCTATAGCCATTCTTCCCTGATCTTGAAAAGCAGGATGGCAAACTCGTGTGTACTGCATATGCGGATGGATCTGCCTGAGCAGATCAGATGACTCAAGCTTGCAGTTGACTGGAAACATCATCTGCACCGAGCGTAGCTTACTTCTTTTAAAAGCTCTGTTCTGGACACACTCAGAGCTCACCCAGCATAGGACACACGGGGCACTACACTGCACTGGGTCTGGCGAGGATGTAGTTAATCTTCCTCATAGCAGCCTGCGTGACGCCATGCTTTGAACTGGTGGCTAAAACAATGCTGATATCACACTAATGTTTTAGCCACTGCTGAGCAGTGTCAAGGCTGTCTCTCCCCGCTCTGCCCTCGCAGCAGATAGGCTGGGAGTGGGCAAGAAGCCAGGAGGGGACGCAGCCAGGACAGCTGTCCCAAACTGGCCAAAGGGCTATTCCACACTTACAACCTGATGCTCAGCAAAAATAACTGTGTTAGAGACAGAAGGGGTGATTTGGGCACTGGCTCATTTACGGGAGGTGGTGAGTGATCTCCTTTGTGTTATTTGTGTCATCATCCCCACTTCCCCTTCATCTATTAAACTGTGCTTTTGTTCTTCCTATTCTTCTCCCTTCCCATTCAGGGGCGGGTGTGGGGAGTGAGGTGCTGTGTGGGTGCTTGGCTGTACACCACATGCATGGAGCTACAAAAAGTAAGAGTGGCACAATTCAAGAAACCCTTCACCCTGTACAGCAGAAATATCTCGCAAGTCTGTAGCGAAGTGCCCTACCTCAGATGCTAAACTTTGGATAATCCACTGAGTCTGCTTTCAGTGCTCTGAACACTTCTCTGGAGACAGATATATGACCTTCTACAATGGCTAGCTGACATTGTGCAAGCAGAAACGTGCATGAATGCCAAGATTTGGGTGCACCAGAATGCAGACACCTACAGCTTGATTTAGCAGGGCATCTTTTCTTCATCGAGGAATCGGTACTGTATGTTTTAGAGAAGGACTCAAAGGCACAGTAGTAGTTATAGACAGGCACACATTTAGAGAATCATGTGGAATACACTTGCCTTGACTAAAAGGAACTATGTATCATTATTATTCCCTGGGATCTTCTCAGTTGTACTATGTGCATATTCAACTGTGGCCCTAACAGGCTCTCAGTTCACTTTCTCCTAGCACAACCCATACGGTGTCACACAGCAGAGGGGAGAGGTAGTGGTGCGTACCTCTGGCTTCTCAACTGGGAGATCACAAAACGCAAATAACTGCTTACAGGGAGACTGCAGGTGGGATGTGGGACAGGCACATGGCCAATTCATCTAGAAGAGCTCCAATTACTGAAAGTTTGGTTTATCTTGATTCAAAGTAGAATTTATCCTTTCAACCTCTATGCCACCAGTAATCTTGCTCAGCTTCTCAATGAATGCCCCCCGTTCTTTCCCTTTATAAAACCTTGGTGACAAGTGCAGCTGTCCTTGATTTCACAGTTGTACAAAAAGCAGGATGCAAATTCGTTGCTAATTCAGCCTACTGCATCTACCAACCCCCTCTCTGCCAAAATAACAGTGTACATAGAAATCACAAATTTTAATGCACAACACATGCAAATATTGAAGGTTACTTCAGGTATGTGTGCGCTCACCAACAGGCCTATTTGAAAAAAAGGAGAAAAAACTTTAATCTACCATGGAAATGAGCAGGCTTTAAAAGCAATCAAGTCATTCTCCTCTTTTTTTTTTTGCAAAAGGGATTGTTTTTTTCAATTGTTTGAAACTGCAAGGCCTTACTCATTTAGAGTCAGAGAAGTTTCACCTGTACATTTTCCCAGGTACATTTTATATGAGGTAAACATGATGATGTAAACATATAACTGCCTTCAAAGAACAGCATATCACACAGATAACCTCATCACAAGAAAAATTAAGCCACCTTCAGCTGACCCATGACCTTGGTCTCATGAATCGAGTTTTTAGAAAGCCTTTTGATTTCACACATTTAAATCCCGGTTTTTACAATTAAAAAAGGCCATCCCTCCTGACCCAAAGGGCAGGCAGTGTCTTTTAGGTTACTTAAAATGTCCCAACTTTAAAGCTTAAGAGAAAGAGACTAAGATTAAAAAGAAATTCACGTGTTACTCATGCCTCACCTGGACAGGTCTACGCTGTGGGTCTGCGTATACCAGGGTGACTTCCATGAGACGATCTCTCCTCAAAGGCAGTGGAAGGGTTAGGTAACAGAAGGGATCAAAGGTCACAGAAACTTTAGAGCACTTGGGACAAACAAGTGTAGATTTGAAGAGACCATGAAAAATATCCACAATGATAGAATCATTCCTCAGCCTATGGTTCTCCCAGGCCTCTTTTGCTACCACCTGTAAAAATAAAAAAATCTTTCTCAACAACACTTCCAAGGCTCTGCAAGCACAGGGATCAAAGAAAATTCAGAAAGTTAATGCTGACAGGTACAGAGAAATTTCACAGACGGGGGTGGGGGGGCCTACCCTCTTTCCAGCCTAACGCACACAGATTTTTCTCAGTGAAACTAAGGCCTTGTGTTAAGTCAAGTGTAATTCATCTGTTATAGCCAACTCACTCGGTCAGGTTTGCTTTGATGCAAGCAAAGCCAGAAGCATGAACGGAAGCAAGCGGACAGCGACAGGGTTACACGCTGCTCCTCAGAACAGAAAGCTGCTAACTCTACTTTACCCCAGGAGGAATGGATTGATGTCCCCTGCTTTTAAAGGCAGCTGTGGTTACAGCTTCCAAGAAAACAGAGTTTTTCTTTGTGGAAGGGTCTATTACTTGACAACAAAGTCCAAAAGAAGGCAAATTAAACCCCCTTGAAGACTTTCACAATACAACTTAAAAATTCCTCATGTAAGGACAACAAGTAACTAGCATTTGTCTATTCGATGTGATTAGAGGCTCATCTTAATATAAGATTTTTAGGTTCCGGTACAATACTCTACTTTTTATAGCGCATCTTCACTTTATCAAATGAAGTAAGTGCCATACACACCCCCTCCACAGTTACTGCCAGTAACCAGGATGCTGAGATGAGAACAGAGGAATTAGCTCCAGTAATTGCAGCAATATGGAAACACGGCAGAAACATTTGTGCACCTCCTACACCAAGAAATATCGAAGTACCTAAATAAAATGAAGGCATGCTGGGCATCCTCTTCATCCCAAAACTATCACCATTTCTTGGAGGGGAAAAAAAAGACTAAATATACTTCTTGTGTTGTTGCCACATGCACTGTATTACTCATGAAAAGGCAAAAAACATTATACTATTGCCAGTTAAGAGGGAAAAAAAAAAAACAAATATTCACACAGACTTCCTAAAAATAATTGCTTTACCTGGCTTTTAACAGCTCCTAAAGCCTTACCCCACCCTAACAATACATTTACTCTGGACTCTGCATTTCTCAGTATGCTGCAGCTGTTCGTACCAGGGCAAGAGTTAAAAGCCTGATCAGGAGAATGTAATTTCACTTAAGGACATGGCACTACTGTGTGCCTCATTTTAATGTGAGCATGGTGTTTGGCAACTTCAGAGAAACGAAGAGGTGTTTGCAGAATGCTCGTGTACCTGTGTTGACAGAAGATAGAGAAAAAGGCAGGAAGAAAAAATGAACATGAGATTTTTCAGGACTTTGTCAGGAAAATGGCACAAGAGAATTAGTTTTCTGTTTTTATGTAGCGTGGGTAACTGGAGCCCAACAGTGTAAAGTTGCTTTTACATCAGTGTACCCACTTTCCACAACACCAGAAAGGAGGAAAAATCAAGTCAAGCCTCTGCAGGAGAGGCAGGTAGTTCACCAAATGTTACGTGATCAAGATCCACAGCAGTACCAAGTTACAGTGAATCAACTCTGCATAAAACTAAGTTCTTTCTTTGCTTTGCCTGGTGATTTCAAACACCCTGTTCAACCCAGGCTGACAGCTGATGGCTTACATTCACCTAGAGGCCACAAGGGAGCACACCTGAGAAGTACGGCCTCTAAGTTCATTTTGCCTAGCATGCTGCTGTCTACCAGAACACTGCTTACAACCCCGTGCCCAGGACACTTATCCAGACACTTTCTTGAGAACCACCTGGGCAACTCCACTTAAGAAAATCCTCAGTTCCACCCAATGCCACATGCAAATACGACCGCTTGCACAGTAAGCATTTCCCTTAGATCGATGCGAAAGCTGCTGCCCAAACTACCTGGAGGAAACTACAGGGAGGAAGACAGTGGGCCTGAGTAGTCAAGAGACAAGATTATGGTAATAACTGCAATCTTACATTTAGCTAACTGTTATGTCACAAGATCAATTTCCTTCCTTTCCACTGCAGAACTGTATCCGAATGGTACGGTGAGCACATCTTCCTGTCTGTCAGGAAGGACACTGATGTTCTGCTATAACACAGAGCAACAGCTATGTGCTGCAAGGTGTCATGAAGAACCGTATGGGCCACAAAGCATGGCAGGGTTCTCCACTCCCAGCCACACTAGTAGGGAAGGTGTTTGTGCAGTCTGTGGACAAGGAAGGCCAGCAAGTGTCACAAAACCCAGTTACGCTCCCTCAGAAGCACTGGATGCCCTACGCTCAGGTAAAGGGCACCATACCGAATCAGGTCTGCCATTAGCATCCTTCAGCTCCAAGTAGGGCTTCTTCTTCACTCTATTCAAATCCTCATGCAAACCATCCAGAAGAAAAGCCAACAGCTCCTGGGAATCTTGCTGCTGGTATCCTGAAAACTGAGGAGCAAACCGGCCAACCTGTGTCTGAAACATGATGCAAGAGTTAGAGGGGGGGGAATATAAGCTGTGTGTAAAACAAAGTGGAATAAAAACACGTCCTAGCTTTTGCAGAAATCACCCCTATGCTACCTTACATTAGTAGCAGACCCCAGTGAGCTGGATGCTAACAGAACAGAGGGTGCCAAGATAATATTCCAAACTATTTTCTACTTTATCCCCCAACACTTGAGAGAGAAGAATGCATTTAGTGCTGTAACACTGGAAATCTAGACTATAGATGTTAATTTAGGAACCTGCAAACAACCAGCACACAAAACTTACCTGCCTGATGCATTTTTTACTCTTAATTTCTTACAGAAGCCTACAGTTCCCACAATGCAGACTTGCTATACGACAGTAGCTTGAAGAAGTTGGACTGCAAGATTGGAAATGCTTGCAGAAGATGCTTGTGAGCTAACACAATTGGCTTAGAATTAAGATTGAAATCAGTAGTCACCAGTAGCCTCTAGCTATTCTTTAAAAATTAAAAAAAAAAAAGAGCTATGAAGTTCTAAGACACAACAGCCTGGGCAGCAAAAGCCAGGAACAGCACACCCAAATATATCCTCTGCTTCTTCATGCAGCACAACACTGCCCTTTAGTGTTCCTGCTTCTAAAAACAACAGCTTTTCCTGTGGCATCCCTTTCAACAACTAGCTGAAGGAGCGGTCTGTCCAAGTGCCCATCAGAAGTTTTCTCCTGAACACACGGCATCCAACGTGCTTCCAGAGTTACGCTTAGAACATTTTAACCACTCAACATGACAACTGCAACAGAGCCCAGACTGAAGGGCTGAGACAAACACTGTCATTTATCTGCAACAATATTAGAAAGTCACAAACAATACTGCTCTATGAAGTAAAAAGTAATGCTTATTCCAGTCTTAAATAAGAACAACCTACATTAAGACACTTTTACTGATGTCCGCTACTGATTCTGCATATATACTCTGAACAGAAGTTTACAGAACAACTTTAATAGTGGTAGATGCGATCACCTCCAAGTCGCGAACATTAAGGAACATCTTGTCGATGCATAACGACCTACAGCCCTACAGAGGACAATTTCTGTAGTCCATAAGACTTTTGCTCCAGGTCACAAAAGCATTTACCCTCAACTTCGAGACAGTACTACGCAAAACCCGAACAGCAACAGGGTGTACATTTACATTAAGATCAGCTCATTGTTTATTTTGTGCATTCAGGACATTATTCTTTCTCAGATTACTAAAATTGCACTTACAAACTCTTAATGTACCTTGGATGCTTTCATTACGTCATCATGCAGTGCAGCATCTTCACATTATATTTAGAACAAAAGACTTTTTTTCTTATGGGGGGAGTGTACACAACTGCTACATTCCAGTATTTTAGCTGAAAACAGCTCTTTATGATGAAACGTCAGAAACACTGAACCAATAAATAACGTGGCAGACAAGGAAATGTATTTTACTTTCTACTTTATAAATTCCAGTTTTTAGATTTATAACTTGTACACCTCTTCTCACTACTTAAAATCAGAGCTGGCAATTCACATTACCTTGCCTTGGTTTGTAGAAAAGATCATGTAGATACATCCGAAAACAACTCTCGGGTTAGAAGGTCATTTACTAAGTAAGGCACTTAACATTAAAAACAGTAGCCAATTCCAGGTTATGACATTACTCACTGACTTAAGTTCCTTCCCTCTATCCTGAAAAGCAGTTAATTAAAACATGAAATAACACTGAAGCAGTTCTGTTGTTACTGCTTTCAGGACACCAGAATTTGTGGAAGGCATGTGATCTGGTTTCTTCTGTCAAAGACTTATGCTACAAGAACACACAGTACTTACTTTAAACATACGTGGGGCCACGTGAGACTGTCTCCCAGACCAAATCTGTTTAATGAGCTCTGCATAGGCTTCTGCAATTTCTCCTCTCATCCCCAGGGGATTGTTCTGATTTATTTCAGCTTCGTATTTATCTTCCAGGAAATAGTCAGTCAGAGGAGGGGTATTGCTCAGACACTGAAGAAGTATTAAGGAAATTAATTTACTACATAGGACAATAAAGCTGCGTGACAATGAAATAACAAACCCAGCTTTCACATCTGAACATGTACTAAGTTATTAACAGATCAGTGAAACAGAGTTTGAGTACGTACTTAGAAAAAAAAATCCAAAATCTATGAGGAAGGTGGGATACTGTTATCATTGCAACTCAGAACTTTACTGAAATAAGGAAGTAACCACACAACAGACCACGGCATTCAAAAGACTCATTTCTGAAATGCAGTTTCTCTTTGCAGATGCCTCACTGACTTCTCCGCTATACAGTGTGTTTGCCCACAAGTATAAGCCTTCTCTTTGGAAGAGTTTCTCCCAGTTCATCTAGCATAAGGCATATAAGGCTCAAGGCTCACTGGCCTGTAGCTCCCTGGTTCATCTTCAGAAATTTCTTTGAAACTAACATCGTATTTGTCACCTTCTGCTCCTTTGGTGTGGAGTAATTTTATGCATGTATTTAATACCACTGTGATTAATAGTTCAGCAAAGCAAATAGCTAGCAATCTTCTGGAAAAACAAACAAAAAAACTTTCAGAAGAAAGCTATCTGCTCTTGCTGTTACATTCCTCCACATTTTGTTAATTTGTTCAGTAACTTCCTCTGACACTTCAGTTTGAGAACATCTCAGTGTAACGCTGAAGTCTGACACAACACTCACCACATCTGCAATAGACCCCAGAACTGTGTGCAATGGCCAGCATACTCATCTCACTAATGCTGCACACGTTAAGACATTTTCCATGTCAGATCCTTGTTGCCTAAGCACTTTTTTTCTCATTCTAGTAGTGGTCTCTTCATTGAAACCTGTCAGAACACTTTTCTTTCCACAGATTGTGATTCACAATTTCTGTGGGACTGTTCTTGTATTTAATTCTGAAGAGTGCTTCTCTCGGTTTTTACCTGTAATGCAGAATTCATGAAGCAGGTATTCCCAAGGTTACTGAGTCCACAAAGTCCAGGTTGTGACAGGGAAGCAGAGTCCTCGCAGTTGTAAGAGTTGCAGACAAATCCAGAACCTCTGAAAGAAAGAAAACAAAGTGAGTTACCCGGTCTCAATAACGTTGAAGACTCACACCAAATACGAGATAAAAATTGTTTAATGAAAGGCAGCAGCCTGCATTTTTCTGCTGCTTCATCACTGGATAACATTGGGTATCAGGATCATGAGCTATACATGCTACCTTTGGAAACATTAATCACTACAGTCTATTATTAATTTATGCTTCATAAAACCTTAATTTCCTCTGTCTGCAAGTACACAGCACGCTAACCTAATGCAGCAAATCTAGTATAAGAATCCATACGATGTATCGTTACAGCTAGCAAGAAAATTACTGTCTTTACGTGGAAAGGCTGCTAACACACTGGCAGGTGGAGAGAAGAATATAATCCTTTCCCTCGTATCCCCAGTCCCCTCAAAATGGGGCTAAACCCTAGCAGTTAGTAACTATAAAACACGTACTGCTTTACCAAGCGAGCAGGGAACTGCAGAACCTAATTGCCTCAAAAGCAAGGTTTGGTGACAGGTACACAAGAGAAGCAGAACTCCTCACAGGGCACCATTACACTCCTTTTCTATACAGGCAAGGATGCACAAGAGAATTCACACAAGGGACGAAGAAACAAAAGAACATTCCTGCTCTTACCCCCTGCCCAGGTGGGAGCTGTTCAGTCCATAGGAGTTACTGCTATCACCATTAGTAATGACAGAAGTGGCAGACACTGAGGAATAAGAACTTGCTGATGATTTTGAAGAGGTAGTAAAGTTTCTGCTAGTTGCAGTGCTTGATCTGGGAGAAAGGAAAAAGAAGTAGAAACAGTGCTACTACTTTTGTCTCCCCCCACACCACCTCCCACAAAACTCCAAGGACTTGCCACTTTACAGTTAGTCCCTCCACACAGATTTTACTGCTTTGATCTGTGAGATCACGTTTCCAAACACTTGTCTGGAACAGAAACATCAGAGAAAAGTATCAGAAGCAGGAGTAGCAATTCTTGCTTAATCCAAAATCTGGGTCCCTGACTGAAACAAGAATGTAATTCAGATGGCACAAGCGACAGGACAGCAAGATTTATGTTTGCTCATAAACCACCATGAAACAAACAAAAATCCCAGTCTTAAGGCCACAAAACACTCGCCCCACATTAAACACCACAAAATAAGTCCTCCTCTACTTAAAACCCAGACCACGCACTCAAACAGAACAGTAATTAGCAAGAACTAGGGTGCTAGGGTGAGCATAAAGCATTTTGTTACTGACCTAGTTGATACAAGCACACCCCCTGGGTGCGAGGCGCACCACCAGAGCAACATGCAGAGCACAGAGCAACCCTCAGCACACTGAGCTGGAGATACTGGAAGGGATGCACGAAGCAAAGCTGTTTAGGAAGGCCTCAAAAAGGACCTCTGCTGTACAGGCCTGCCTCAGAAATGAGAGGCAGTCCTCTCTCAGCAGACTGTCTGAACACCAGGAGCCTTTTTGTCTGGGGAACAAACTCCCCCGGGGCCTCCAGACGCTGGATTCAGGCACTCTCTTATGCAGAGGTCAATGTATAAAACCAGAGGGAGGCGGTGGAACGATGACAACTATAAGGAACGTCCAGGTTTGTAGATGTGGCCACCATAAAAACCACCCAGGAATCTTCTGGTAGTTGCAGTTAGCAAATACTACAAAATATCTAAACTAAACTTAGGAAATGACAGAGGGAATCTGGGCTGTGGCAATTTAGGCTGACAGAGGAGTTTTGGATTCCCTGAGCTGCTGAATATAAAAACGGAGGCATTGGTCAGCCTCACTTACCTGGTAGAAAACTGTTGGACTTTGGAAACGGGGGTAGAGGGAGGCTAAACAATGCTAAACAACAAAATCCCAGAGAGAAAACAGAAAAAGCTTAGATGGAAAAGTTCATAACTTTCAATCCATGCAGCTGAGTCCCAGACTAATCCATGCAACTCCTCTCCCTGCCCAGAAAAGGACGGGAACACCATGTTAATGGAGACCTACAAGGCTCTAAAAATCAACAATGTTCTGTCACAGATAGCTTCGGATCCACAAAAGGCAAAACCACAAGGATCAGAATAGTTTCTTTAAGCCTAAGTAATTTCTCTGTAGCAAGAGCTAACTGGGAAACCTTTACCCATTTTTACCTAACCAAACACACAGAACTGACTGCAGAAAGGCCCAGGACACAACACCCCACACAGCAGTGCTAATTTAGGCACCCAAAACACAACAAGAAATGATGCCCCCGAGGTCTGACTCGTTCTTCTTAAGGTGGCCCTGAGTCTCAAAGGATATAAACTAAACTCACATCTTCATACTCAGATTCTACTACGAAAACAGGACTGTAAAACCTTGGCAGAGCAAAAACTGAAAGACAACAAGCTGCAAGGGCCAAGAGGAGACAGAACAGCTGGAGGCCTTACAAGTTTGGAAATAAAACATCAGCAAAAGAAATAAAGAAGGGCATAAGTTAAAACAGGAGCTTCCAGCTGAAAACGCTTGATGTGAGCCAGCAACGTGCTCTTGCAGCCCAGAAGGCCAACTGTACCCTGGGCTGCACCAGCAGCAGCGTGGCCAGCAGGGTGAGGGAGGGGATTGTGCCCCTCTGCTCTGCTCTTGGGAGACCCCACCTGGAGCCCCGCATTCAGCTCTGGGGCCCCCAGTATAAGGAGGACAGTTAGAGCAAGTCCAGAGGAGGGTCACGAGGATGATCAGAGGGCCGGAGCATGTCTCCTATGAGGAGAGACTGAGAATAAAATAGCTGAGCTAGCAAGGACCTCCAAAGATCATCTAGTCCAACTGCTTGGCCTCTTCAAGGCTAACCAAGAGCCAGAAAACATTAATGAGGGCATTAACCAAATGTCTCCTAACACTGACAGGCATGAGGCATCAACACCCTCACAGTAAATACATTTTTCCCAACATCCTGTGTGAACCCTCCCCGGGTACAGCTTTGTGCTGGGGTTGTTTAGCTTAGAGAAGAGGAGGCTCCAGGGAGACCTTCCAGTATCTAAAGAGAAAGCTGGAGAGGGTCTTTATCAGGGCAAGGGGTAACGGCTTTCAGCTAGAAGAGGGTAGGTTTACATTACACCAGGAAGAAATCTTTACTGTGAAGGTGACGAGGCCCTGACACACGCTGCCCAGAGGAGCTGTGGCTGCCCCAGCCCTGGCAGTGCCCAAGGCCGGGCTGGATGGGGCTGGGGGCAGCCTTGGCTGCAGGGAGGTGTTGTGCCTGTGGCAGAGGGTTGGAATTCAACAGCCTTTGAGGTCCCTTCCAACCCAAACCATTCTGTAATTCTTTGATCTCACATCATGGTTTTAAAGTGGTTTTATTCAACCCAACAGATTACAGATAAACCGTTCAGATCATCACCTCTGAAGTCACAACAAACTTGCATTTCATTTTGCAGCATTGAGTATCTGGCTTCAGCTTCTTCTAGACATTGGTTTGTGCTCATCTCCATCTGCTGCCTGTAGAGTTCCTCATTTAATTTCCATTTCTCGTACACCGCAGAAGCTTTTAAACGTTCAAATAACCTTTTAATTTTCTCACTGGTATAACACTAACTTTTAAGTAGGCCAGTACAAATACCATCTGCTAGTTCTTCAGCAGTTCACTCGACTACTTCTGAAACCTCATTAAGCTACTTTTCAGATTTCTCAACCTAAAGGCACACAATCAGTCCACATGCCCTTTATCAGTGTGCCGGTGTGTTATGAAAAGAAAATCTGATTCACACTCAGAATTTCCCTACTGGACCACCGAAGTTGTTTTCTTTTGGCCTCAGGGCTGCTACAGAAGCTTACTTCCCAGAGGCTGACCCAGAACTGGAATCACATTCCCCCAGAGTTCAGCAAGTACTCAGGGCTCCCATTCTTGATCCCCAAACACACAACTTCACATCTCGCAGTAGCGATGCGCCCTGCCCCTACTCTACCAATTAAAGACAGACATTCTGAGACTTAGCACACGACCTTTCAAAAACGCATAGAAATGGCAAGGGAGGAGAAATCTGGAGACCCAGCAGTATAAATCTGTCATCTTTATCTAGTAAAGAAACTGTGAGGCCTTGTGGTTGATCAGCACAAAAACTGCTAAGATGAATTATTGGAAAAAAAAAAAAAAGCTGTAGAAGACTTTCAAGTGGTTGGAAGACATAAGAAAAGTATTCCAACAACTGAGCTAAGGTTACCTTCAGAGCACACAGTAAAATGAGTCCTTCTTCTATAAACTAGGAATAAAAAAAAAATATATATTAAAAATACTTTGACAAAATAAATGTCAAAGGAAGAAAAGATGGAACTTGTATTTAATTGGAAAAGCAGGGACCAGAATGAGTTTCCATTTAGATAGCTCTTATATGCAAAAGCTTCTTCAACAGATCTCACGTTCTCAATGCTGCTCACAGCACAGCATTAGTGGCAAGCACTCACATAGCAAGAAATAGAGACCTGCCCACAACGTCTTTAGCCCAGTTGCTGAAGGGTTACCCTGAAGTCACCAGCACACAAGGGAATAGGATCAGTTTCAAATTTGAAAGCACATTTAATAAGGCATTAGGTACCTACAAAATGCCTATCAGAGGTCTTCAATTGTACAAGAATTTCGGGGGTGTATTATCAGTGGCTGGTGCATCAGGTTGAACAGATGCCTAAATCACGACAGAGCTACTGAAGAAAAACGCCACGTGTTCTGCGAAGAGCGAACTAAGAGACACCTCCTCGACGTTTTTACTGGAGAGCGTCCTAGGAAGACAGAAGTGCCCTGAGTGCACAGCGCTATCAGTAAACGGAAGAACAGGAGGAGAATTCATTCCCTCTTCTGAAAAGCAATTTCAAACTACAGCAAGGAGAAATTACTCTGGTCCTTCAGGAACAGCAAATTAACAAACAGCAGTAGCCAGGCGCACTCCAAATATATCCCCCATGGAATGCTACGGAGTTGAAAAGCCTTTTTTTCCTGTTAAAGGCCAGTCCACTTGATGGCTGGGGATATCAAACACATGGAAAAGAGACAGAGTCTCTGACAAGAAGCAAGTGGTGTGGAAAAAGCCTTGTGGCAGGAAACCCCCCCCACCTCACAGCCCCCTTTCTGAACATGTGCTCGGCAAGCAGTGAGTGACGGACCCCCAGCTCCCCAAGGCCTCCTCGGGCACACGGGCAGCAGAGGAGACGTTCGCAACTCCTCCACTGGCACCTGAGAGCTCGACAGCCCACGTGGCTTATGGCATCAGAGCTCTAAATGCTGAAGAGCTTTCTCATAAGCTTTTAATATTAGCAATGCGGCCCAAGGAAAAAAGCAGGGCAAAAGAGTGACTGTGAAGGAACGTCAGACACAAAGCGCTGGGGACTGAGCCCGTTCCCCCGCAGAGCCCGGGGGCAGGCGGTAGAAGAGGCTGGGGGAGGAGAGAAGGTGGCTGCAGCTTACTTTTAGTTTCCTCACTGCTCTAGGCTATTAGTTTATTACTAATACCTGCTGTTAATCTCCTGATGCTGAATCTGTTTTGCCCGCGATGGTAATTGGTGAGCCATCTCCCCGACCTTATCTCAACCCTTGAGCCCTTTTCCATCATATTTTCTCCCCCGGTTCCTTAGAGAAGGTTTGAGACCACCATACCTACCACAAACTGCCTCTCCAATGGGCAGGATTAGACACAACTCCTTGGGGCTACAAGCTCTGTACCGTCCCTGTGGCTACTCTCCTTCCCTTCCTCTCACCAGCTCTGTTTGGTTCCATTGCTCAGGATCACCCACAAATCTTGTATGTATAAGTAGCCTGTTATTTTGTGACAAACTGAAGTCTTAAATATACAATATCGATTAATGTAACATGTATATGCACACACAAACCTCAAAGAGGAAGACAAACCACATCCCAGCCCTATGCTCCAGGTTAGCCAGTCTTGCCAGCTGGTAGGAACAGTTAAAATTGCTGGCAATGTTTCATTGTAGCTTCATAAGCTACTCTTAAGAATATAATGAAAAAATAAAAATTCTCCATAAAATATGAAAAGTAGACGGAGAATATTCAAACATCAAATAAATTACAGATCAGAGTAATAACTACTTATACATTTATATCAAGATATGCCAAAAAAGGGAAGGAAAACAAATAAACTTCAGAAATGATTATGACTGATGTCAAGAGAAAGCACAGAGCAATTATAAATGGATTAATAAGGAGTAACACAAATGATTCAGGAAAGGCATTAAATCTAGCTTACTTGCTAAGAATGTATTAAATGACAAAAATACAGCTGCAATATTTCTTTTTAAATATCTTAGAAAATAGGCTAAAAGTTGTGTGAAGTAACTTCTGTGAAGAACAGCAGGAAGAAAAAGGAACATATACACATGGCCCAGCCTAGCCTACCACCCAGCCCCAACACCTGAGCGGAGTGAAGGCATGTAACAGGGGAAGCACCAAAACGCAGGAGAAAAGCTCCCCAGACCAACAACACCTGTTCAACACAAAGATCTAGCAAGATGACTGCTGTACAGTATTAGTAGTTTAAAGATATAAAATGACATGGAAGGCATTAAGGAAAGTACTTCCTGTCCATCATCATCTTTGTTACATGTCTATGCAAGAGCAAGAAGTTCTCAACTTCTTCCTCCTTCCGTTTCAAACACGGAAAAAAATTTAAAGCCCAGACTTTGTCCCAAGTTGTCTTACACAGCACAGCCACCTTTGGCGTAGGACTGCACAGTATTAGTCCTGTAGGGCTTGTCATAACAGACGTTAAGCCATACTGTTCTCTTCAGAGACTGCCCGTGCACTGGCCACATGGAAATCTTTGATTAGCGCTGCGTGCACCGAGCAGCACACACCGGCGTCAGTCCCACAGAGAAGGGGCAGGCCAGCTGCTTCTTTCTCTCTGTCTTTCCAAGAGGGTTTCTGAGCAAACGGTTAATATACATTTAACCCACAAGACTAAATAAGAGCACAAAAGCCAGAGAGCAGAACCTGCTAAACCAACTCACCCAAGCGTATAAGGAAGACATCATGTGGAACATACACGCGTGGTTAAACAGAGATGAGGGGAAAGTAAATAGTTAGCCCAGACAAAGGAACAGATAATCCTGTACGTAGGAATTATGTAATTCTTTCAGCTATCATTATCAGCATCACATCAAACAATGTCACAAGTTCTATGTTATAATAAGCACTTCTTTATTCCTGCATCATTAGAAAATATTAATCTACATCCTGCTAACCATTTTTATTTAAATACCACCAGACGTAAGTTAAAAGTCTTTACAGCTAGATATAAGTTAAAAGTCTTTTAGTAGCTAGCCGTAAATAAACCCTGAGGCCTGGGAGCACTACTGGGCTGAAGCTTTGCTTCAAGTGGAAACAAAAACTTCTGATCTGGTCTGTGCACAGCCACCTCTCTAATACCAGCTGTCAACCAGTACTCGATTATGTATGTGATGTGACTATTTACATGCTTTTCATATTGTACTCTTATAGGAAGGTCATAGTGATCCTGTGGACATTCTCCTAATCCATTTCTCCAGCACTGCATTTCAAAGGAACAGAATCATTTCAAAACTGGTTTTATTGTGACAGTCCCGTCTTGACCCCAGTCTTTAAATTGGACTCCAGGAAGCTCTTGATCTCAAGATCAACTGGCAGCAGGTTCCATAAGTAAACTGCATTGTATAGAAAAGCATTTCCTTTATCGAGTCTGATGGCCTCATCTTCATTGGATTTTACCTCCTGTAGTGTGACAGTGGATAACAGCAGTTCCTCACCATTGCATAGAACTTACTACATACATACAATATTTCATCACACTCGCATCTTACTCATCTCTTCTCTAGAGATTAGATAGAAGATCTGTGTCAATACTTACAGGTTTCTAAATGTTGGTGGTTTTTTTTGGCTGAGGGGAAGCTGCATGTTTGTCACGCTGTTTCTATGCCCTCTTTAAGGGGGAACTACCAGAACTCAGAGCATTCACACTACTGGCAGCTTTGGAAATATATGCCAAGATCCTTTTTTTCTTCTATAGCAGTAAAATATAGATTTTTCACTCTGCAGTCTGCAGAGTTAGCTTTTTAAGTAGACTAGCTCAACATAAATAGCACTTCTGTCTCCTAAACACTGCAGAAATGGGCTAAACACTGTCCGAAATGGGCTTTCGGACAGAAGACTGCTGCTAAAACAAGAAACCAGCTGTAGAACAACTGAAGGATGCTTATATTCAAGATTTTACATCCTCCAAAATATCCAAAACAAAGAAATCCACAATAACCAGTGATAACTATGCTTTCATGTGACATGAAGACACAGTGACTAAAACCAAGTAAACAAGCTGGACAAAATAGTGGGAGACATCAGAATATGCTTACTTTGCCAGGAAATGCTGTCTAGGCCAGGTGTCATCTTCATTTTTCACTTCTATTAGAACAATCTGAAAGAGAGTTCAGGTAATAAAAAAAAAAAACTGAAAATCTGCTATGCATTTTGCAAAATCATTAACAAATCACATTCTCAGTATTTGCTCAACATACGTGACAGGGAAAGAAAATAGCACAAGAGAATCTAAGAAACTGTAAACTCAGAGATAAAGCATTGCTCAAGAAAACTTCTACTACAAACTGCAGAGCACTTTTAGTGTACACTGCCATCCTTTACTGTGAGCATTGGGGAGGAGGAGGGGGGGGGTGAGAATGCCCCTTACCTGCCCATGATACAGGCCCGCATCTTGCACAGTGCTATCCAGCTTGCTGAGCTGCTCAAAAGTGTTACTCATATACCTGTTCCATAACCTAGTTTCCTTCTCAGCTGGGATGTTAAATAGTTTTCTCATTTCTTTCTCAATAGTGGCTGTTCAGGAAGAAAAAACACCAAAATTCCTAAAACATGAGTACTTTTGGGGGAAAAAAAAAGCCAGCCTTCTAGCAAGGAAGTGCAGCATCAATTGGTAAAGATCTTTTGAGTAGGAAATGCACCATGGAAGTTACAATTGCTCATGTAACTTCTCCAACATTTAGTCTGAAAGAAAGAAATGCAGTTATTTCAGTCGTGCATTTGCATATCAGGCCCTCCATTCGATAATGTGCAGAACACATTGAGAAGCTTCTGCCCAAAGCTTCAACTTGGGCAGACTTTTGTGGAACAACTTTTGTGGTCAACTTTTGTGGAACAGTCATGATTTGAAAACATGGGCTCAAGAAGTAATTGTTTTCAGTTACCACCAGCAAACTGGAAGAAGCATCTTTACAGACACATATGATAGCTGACATTCAGCATTTTTACAGGTGAAAATACAGGAATGATACACAGAGGCCACACTTCAGGAAGAACAGAATCATAGGATAAGCCATTAAGAAAAAATCTAAATATTCACATACAAAGAAGGAGTCATATAAGAACCAAAGAGAGAACTGCTTTAAGCAAGTGACGTGGATGTTTCTCAAGAACACAGATCAGTAAGCAACGCATTCCTCAAAGCGTTTAACAACAGATCTCTGCACTGCATGCAGTCACTGTGGCTAAAAGAAACTTCAGGGTGTTCCTAGTCCAACCACTCAAAGCTGAGTTAACACTGCATTCAGACCAGGCTGCCTGGGACTTATCCAACCAGGTCTTCCAAGCCAGTAGGGAAGGAGGTTCCCCCTCCCTCTGGGCCCTGTTCAAATGTCCAGCTGTCCTGACAGGGAAAACTTTTTCATTATATTCAACTGCAGTCTCTCACATTTCAAATGATGACTGCCTGCCGTTTTCTTGCTTTGTGTCTCAGTAAAGAGCCTGACTCCATATCCTCAGTAACCTCCTCACAGGTACTGAGAGGCTGCTAAGAGGTCCCCCAAAGCCTCTCTTCTCCAAGCTAAACCCAGCTCCGTCAGCCTCTTCTCACACGTCACATGCTCCAGCCACAACCATCTCTCTGGTACCCACTAGACTTGTTCTAATTTATCAACACCTTTCTTGCTCTGAAGGGTACAAAACATCTCTTGATGGAGTATCAGAACGTAGCTTAATGCATCAGAGAGCTACTTACCGACGGTATCCGCTTTGCTGAAGTGGCAGCTGATTACGTTGTCAGGATCACTGCTCTCACACAGCTTCAGTTCAAGAAGATAAACTTCAACTTTACAGTGCTTCACAAACAGACCGTATTCTACTACCTCCAAACAGAAGGAAGATGCGACAGACAAAGCACAAACAAGAAAGTGAGAATCGTAACGCTCTGTAAACTACACTTCTTTAAGTGTTTTTAAAAAGTTAAAAAGCTTTTAAAAGTACTTCTTACCTTGAGACCTGTTTTCAGCCAACTGATGCGCTAAGCCATTAAGTCCACAAAATTGACGCACTTATTTCATTTCCTGTCTCTACACTAAGGACAACTCCACCAGTACTATTATTTAACTTTACATATATACACTTATATACATTATATACAAGTGATTTGCTTTTAAGCTTGCTCTTTTATTAATTTAAATACTATACTCACTTCCTCATATTGATGAGGAAAACTACATACAGCACGATCCTGAAGTCTCTTCCAACACTCCATGCAAGAGTAATATTTCATTTACAAAATGAATAAAAGCCAAGTTTTAGTCTATTTAAGACTGTACAGGAAAAACACATGGTTTCCCAAGCGTTAAACTACTAATTCCATATCGATTTGAAAAGAGACACTGAAAAGTTTTCCCTATTAAAAAAAACAGGGTAATTTTTTTTTATTTGCACAGAGCTTTGCAGTTGTAAAGCCTATGAAACTGAGATCATATTTCATTTAACCAGCAGATATAAAAAGTAAGGTTTTTCATGTGACATCAGACTAGCTATGATCTACATCCATGATCTATATCTTTCTCATTTTACAGAAGGTGAAAAACGAAATAAACAACACTTGGTCCGGTTTTGGAAAGAAAGGAAGAATCAAGACTAAGACTTATTGTAAGAATTTGGCAAAACTACGCTTCCCTTTTCTGAGCTTTTATCAGGTAACGTAAGACATGAAAGGCTGTTTTTTTACAGAAAGATCTTCAGTATTTTACTGTTACAACAGGAACAGAAAGGAAAAGTCAGGAAACTAGGCTGTTTTAAAAAAGAAATGCAAAGGAACCCATTCACAAGTTCTCAGTTTCTTTTTAGAAGAAATTTTAGTATACGGGACTTCTTGGTCTCCAGGATTCTTGACTTAGAAACAAGTGAGAACTGCACTCAGAAATGGAAGAACTCTTTCCAAGGAAAAGTTTCTGATCAGATTACTGTGTCTATTCACAGAATCACAAAACGGTT
The DNA here is from genome assembly GCF_964211835.1 of Anser anser. Lineage (NCBI taxonomy): Eukaryota > Metazoa > Chordata > Aves > Anseriformes > Anatidae > Anser > Anser anser. The sequence goes on from NC_139733.1 coordinate 8,469,587, forward strand.
TGGGTTGGAAGGAACAAAGACCACACAGTCCCAACCCCCTGCCATGGGCAGGGACACCTCCCTCCAGCCAAGGCTGCCCCCAGCCCCATCCAGCCTGGCCTTGGGCACTGCCAGGGATGGGACAGCCACAGCTCCTCTGGGCAGCCTGGGCCAGGGCCTCACCACCCTCAGAGTAAAGAATTTCTTCCTGATGTCTAATCTAAATCCACCCTCTTTTAGTTGAAAGCCATTACCCCTCCTGGTCCTATCACTACACTCAGTGTAGGCCCCCTTTAGATACTGGAAGGACAGATGAAAGTCTCTAATCACCTGCAGATGTCTTTTTAAAAGTCCCTCATCAGCTAGCTTGCTCTCTGTGCAAAGTTTGCCAAAGTAAAATTTGAGTCATCCCATTAGACACTGTTGTTCTCAGAGTGCTGTCCAAGTGCTGAGGAAGCACGCTGGTACAGACATTCAAGCTCGCTGCTCTACGTTTTGTACATCAATACACTCTGCATTGGATCTTTTATGGAAACTGTCCCAAAAACACGGTTTGGAATTCTGAAATGAAATGAACCACAAACAAATCTAATCTTCCTGTACTTGTCATCAGACACACAGCAATGGAAGAAATCCCAATTTGCAAAATTAGGAAGACGCTTGAAAAATAATTACTTTCAAAATCTTACTTTTACAGATACTCTGACGCATAAATTATAGTTGACCTAGTTTTAGGAAAAGGATTAGAGCACTCAGGGGTCACAAGTGCTTTACTTCCAATGCCATCTAGAAAACTCTCACCAGATACCAGCCAGGTTACGCTCAGGTGCAGTACTGTGGCTTGCATGCCCCACTGATGTTTCAGTTTTTATTTTCTGTAATCTGTAGAATTTGATATCCCTCAAAATTATTATTCCGCTATATTTTAAGGTGGTTTCTTTTAAACTGCAAAAATCTACTTCAACTAGCAAATTAATGACATAGCCTGAAACTCTCACAACAATTCAAGACTTTAAAATGCACATATTTTTAACTGGACCATGATAACTCAGCATCACTTGTCTGTAAAACAACACCATCTCTGAGCTCTAGCACTCAATAATTAGTGTTGAAAACTTGCATCTGATACCCCACGAAAAGGAGATTCATACACTTAAACCTGTCACTCAGTCGTTTCCCCAACAGATTCCAAACTTGCTGCCCAAATTTTTTCAGGAAAAAAAAAATCTAACGATATGCCAGGTTTTGTAAAAGTGATCAGTCTGTCAACAAAAGAAAATCTTCCTTACTCATGAAAGCAGCAATCATTTATAGCATTAGTTTTTTCTCTGTATATATTTTTTAATCCAACATTAAGTATTTCTATTTAAAAATACATCTTCATATGGTATAGTTCATTTCCACCTGCCTCCTCCTGCTTCTAGGGAGTTTACACTGTTCTACCACAGCAGAGCAAATATGGGGTTACCTGGTAAACTTCAGAAAGGAGGAGTTGAGATCATTTATACTTTTTGAAGAAGTCAGAATTTCCTACTGCGTAGAATTTCTGACCCACACGGAATGACAACATGCCAGCATCACTGACCAGCACTGAGTGTGTCTGCAAGAGAGGAATCTTATTTCCTTTTTCCATTCTGGTGCCACCCTTTCCTATACCTTGCTTACCTTCAAGCAGGCCTTACTGTAGCACAACGCTACTTAAACACACGCAATACCAATTTTGCACATTATATCAACACCACTTGCTTGGTGTAGCAACTAGTCTTTATGAACCCCACAAACTGGCACTGCCAGTTACTTAAGCCAGTACAAAAGCCTCAGACTAAAATAAGAACAAAACTCCTTTTACCTGTAAACAACTGTCTGAAAGATTTCAAGAGAACAATTAGTGAATTGGACTTCTCAGGACAGCTTATATACTTATGATTACATTCATGACTACTTGCAGAACAAAAACAAGAGCACGTTACAAGCTTATAGAAAACCACAAGTATGTCTCTTTTCTTCCAATTTTAGAGTACCAAAGTTTCTGAAAACAAGAACCACCTTAAACTCCAGAGAAAGTCCCCAAGCCACCTGTATTAAAAGGAAGTTTATTCCAATGCCTCACTCTGTGCCAAAAACCTGACAAGCTTGACTAAAAACTTGCACTTTTCAGTAAACTCACGTTCTTCAGAAAAGAAAACTACTCCATCCAACTACACCACTCCAATCATTAATGTAAAAAGGTAACTAGAACAAGGTTAATGGCTCTCACCCCACATAACCCATCAACAGCGCGTATTCAGGTGTTTTAACAGTAATGCTGTAGAGTCATGTTTTTCAGACAAGAAAGACTTGACATTATTCTCTCCAGAGCGGTTGAGCATCCTATCTTAACTCATGTCAAGTAAAATGACCACCACCTAAGCTTTGTAAAGATACAAAAAGCGTGATGAATAGAACACGTCCCACCCATGCTTACTTTTCTCACAATAGGCCGCTGTCCACCTATGCAGCCATACCACGCTACCAATTTATTCCAGGCTTCAGTGGGAACCAGCACGTAGTCTAGCTCGTCGATGAGGTGTTCTTTTAAGCTCTGCGTTTCTGCATCTGAAAGGGAAACGTAAGAAAGCTGGGAGTAAAACAGAATTCTTCTCTCTCACGAGAGTAAAACAGAATCCTTCTGTCTCAGCAACTGCCGCAATCCTGAGAACCACCCGTGAGCGTGCAGGGGCCCCGGCAGCCTCCTTGCTCAGCGGGGCAGGCCGGCTGCTCCTGCCCGCTCGGCCACCGGCGGAGCGCCCCGACCCGGCCCGGCCCGGCCCGGCCGGAGCAGCCCCGGGCCCCGCGGCGCCACTCACCGCTGAAGAGCCCCGAGTTGTCCACGGGCCCGGGGAAAAGGCTCGGATCGCCCACGCCGAACATGTCCCAGCTGTCGAAGCCCACGAACTTCTTCCACTGCTTAAACCAGCAGATGTCCACCAGGTACCTGCAATGCACGGCGCAGCCCCCTCAGCGGCGGCCTGGCCCTGCCCTGCCCTGCCCGCTCCCGCAGGCCGCGCGGCCCCAGGGGGACGGGAGGGCAGGGGAGGACGCAGGCGGCCCGGCCGCACTCACCAGGCCTCCCCCGGCCGCAGCGCCGTGGCCAGCAGCGCCCGCAGCTCTGCCCGCTGCACCGCCGTGTCCGGCCGCGCCCCGCCGCCCTCGGCCGCCGCCATCTTGGTGCGCTCGCCCCGCCGCTGCCGGTCGGCGGCCCGCGTGCGCATGCGCGCTGGGGGGCGGCAGCGATGCTCAGCCCCGCCTCCGCGCGACCTCCGTGAGGGCGGGGCGGGGCGGGGCGGGGTGGGGCGGGGAGGGGAAGGGAAGGGGGGTCGCCATCTTGTCCGTCTGCTTTGGGGGGGGGCACCACTTTGCGGCTGTGGTAGCCGGGGGGTGCGGGGTGTGTGGCTGTGGCGTTACCGGCCCTGCTGGCAGGGCTGTGTCTGAGGTGTCACAGGCTGTGTGCGGCTTCTCTGTCCGTGCTGTAGTGCCCGGTGGCCCTACAGGGCGCTGGCAGTTGGCAGGGCACGGGGCTCTTGGGCTGGGGTGCAGGAGAGCCTCTGCTGGCTGCCTGGAGGCAGGGAGGGTCCTGACAGGGCTGGGGCAGCAAGCTTAATTTCATACTTCATAGAATTACAGAATATCCCGAGTTGGAAGGGACCCATAAGGATCATTGAGTCCAATGCCTGGCACCACACAGGTCTACCCCAAAATTCAGACCATGTGTCTAAGTGCACAGTCCAAACGCTTCCTGAGCTCTGACAGGCTTGGTGCCGTGACTACGTCCCTGGGGAGCCTGTTCCAGTGTGCGACCACCCTCTCAGTGAAGAACCTCTTCCTGATGTCCAGCCGTATTTAATGACGGACAGATATCCTCAATGCTGTTTTCACCTGTTGTGCTTGTTTCCTCCTCCAGCTGTCTTTTTGGAGCCCTCTACTCAGGGTGCTGGCTAGCGAAGGGGATTTCACATTGGAAGGGGAAGAAAAGAGAGAACAGATCTGAGTAACAGCCTGCGGAGCTCTCAGGAGCCATGAAAGTGTCTCTGGAAACAACCTCTTGGGAAGAGATTTGGGCATTTGTCGTTATTGTAGCGTGTCCCAGTGGGGAAGCTTTGTGTTTATGGAGCATGGGCTTGAGCAGTGGGAAAAGCGGGGAGGATTCAGGTGATGATTCAGAAACTTAAAAACCTGCCTTAAAATGAAATGCCAAGGAAATCCCTTCTCCTCGCAGAGAAGGCAGCAGGGCCGATGTGAATAGCTGCACGGAGGAGTGTCTCCTGGCACGGTGCCTCCCGCAGCACAGTGGTGCGGGCAGCTCTGCAGGTGGGCTCTGCCTCTCCTCAGCCAGGTCTGGCTGTGCTGCACCCACCGGGGGGAAGCTGTTGGTTTTGTGACAGCTGTGAAAGCCTGTTCAGTTAATATTGAAGAAGATGAGAATTTCCTCCTTCCAGCAAGAGCAGATTTCTGTTACTTCTGTTTTTCTCAAAGGGCAGTGCCCCTTTGGTTTTTCAGGAACCCAATACACCCTGTTAGGACAAGGCTGGGTGTGTTTTTAGAATGAGTCAGCTATTCTGAGGTAATGCTTACATGGCTGACCTCACTCTGCTAATGAATTACCTACTCCTAATACAAAGCGTGGTAAAGAAAACAGTCTCATTCATAGCTTTCTGATTCAGAACTGGAAATGACATTATTGCAGTTTCACAGTAGATATGGGGGCTATGTCTTCTTTTGTCTCTTTTGAGTGCTTTCTTTTCATCCATTTAGCTTCCTGTCCTTACTTGTCTCCAGCTGAAAGCTAAACGGCTGTTCAACTGCCAGAGAGGTACCAACAGGAACAAAAACTGTTCTTTTCAAGCACCACCCAGTTTGAGCTCAGCATTTCCTACCTGCCTTGCTATGGCAGTGATCACAATCAGTCTGTCTTAAAGTTCCTGTATGCTCATCCGGAGGAGAAAGGAATTATAAATAGCTGGGAACTTTTAACAGGCAGGGAAAGGTCTTATGCTCCACTTGATGGCATTTCTGTTGTATAAACACTTCAGACCACCACAGTTCCTCAATCATGGTTTCAGCACATGCCTTCGGGCTCGGTGTGCAGAGCATTAGGAAACCCAGGAGAGGGAGATAGGAGCAGGAAGGGAAAATTTTCTTTGCAGCTAGTTAACACTTCCAACAGGTTCATATCCAAACTTGTTAAAAGGTTTAAAGAAGTTGATGGCAGCTATCAACAGCTTAGAAAGGGGGCGAGGGGGATCATGAGGTGTGTGGGGAGGAGGGCAAAACATTCTCTAGAAAGGTGGGAAGGATGGGACTGATAAGTAGAGGAATGAAAAACCTGGGTGAATGTTAACAGAGGAAGTAACTGTTTGCAGATAAGTGTTGAAGTAGAAAGGTGTAGGAGTGTAGATATGAGACAGATATGGAAAGGGCAATGTCTTCAGGCCACGGGAAGTACGCTACAGTGGTATTTATTCTAAGGTGTCCTACTGAGTCAGTCTGTTTCTCTCTTAAATTACAGAAATAGAACTGAACTGAGAGCTCCCTTTTGGCAGGGCTGCCCTGGGACCAGCAGCAGGTGTTAGTCTGCTCTGCTGTGAGGCTCAGCAAGGGCCGCAGGCTGGTACGGAGATGGCAGAGCACATGAGGTGTCCCTGCAAAGGCTCCTGTTCAAACGTCTTGAATCTGGTGAGCCAAGATGAAGGAAATGCCACAGTTCATGTTGAATACGATTTTAAAATACAGCGCAATGAGTAGCAGTTCCTGCTGCCTGTGAGCTGCTGTACTCTCAGCGTATTTCAACATCCTGTGTTAATTAGGGAAGTAGATTTACTGCAAAATTAATACACCAAATCAAGCAGCTTCAGCCCCAAAGCTGAAATAGTTACTGAAAACATCCTGTTTTTCCACAAAGCTGTACTGGAAGTTAAGAAATAGCCCAGTGAGGATTGTGCAATCTGAGTTCAAATCTTGATTACTCACAGGCAGAAGTAAGCAGGGTGGAGCTGGCTGTAGGTTTTGCTGTAATGCGTCAAGCCCAGCACTAGTCAACCCAGCAAGGGCCTTGAATGTACTTGCACTAACAAAGCAGGCAGTAAATTAAGGAGGTAAGAAGCTATGGACAGGAGAATAATTAAAAAAAAAAAGCCAAAGTTTAATTATTTAAACAGTGTGTAAATGATAAAGCTTAAAAGTGTTGTGCCTTCCCTTCAAAAGCTTGAGTTTCTAGTTTGGATTTGTACCTCTCAGTTCAGCACCAGGTTTATACCCAGTGCTACAAGGCCTTGTGAGGAGTAACTTGTACTGAAAATGGGCTCACAGAGATGTTTAAGGAGTGAAAATTTACCTGCAGAAGGACCTGTGCAACTGCCCAATACGATGGCAGATAGAATTTGGCACAGGTTCATAGTTTCCAGGAGAAAACCAATGCTAATTTCAGCCATTAAGCAGCATGTTGTAAATCCTGCATCACTGCTCAGGAACAACACATCAGGATTGTCACAACTATGTGAAATATGTCAGCTTGGTGCCCGTCAGGAGTCAAAAACATGTCAGGAAAGGAATAAAAACAAGAAGAAAACATTGCCTGAACCCTGGCTCTCCCATACGTTGCATGTTGCATTCAATTCTTTGCCCAAAGGTCAGCAATGACAATCTGAGGTAAAACAGTTTCTACAGGAGAAGCAGTCTGATATTCTCCACTGGAAATGAAAGAACCAGTCCTCTGTGTAATTCCCAGCATTGCAACGTGATGTGGGCCGAATGCCGGACTGGGCAAATGTGCAGAAAGCCCAACACGTGTTGGACTACCTCCAACACAAAATGTGACAGCCACAGGAGATAGCTGGGCTGAAAGGAGGCAGAGGTGCTGTGGATGCTGCTGTGGTTCTGACTGTCCCCAGGGCTTCTGCTGGTGCAGGACAAATAATAAGACAGGCCTTGGGCAAAGGCTGCTCCTCCCCGTGACCCTTGCCAGTGTGGACACAGCAAGCAGTACAAACCGCTCGGTTGCTCATCTGCCTTAACATTTATTAACCTGTCACGGACTGTTACTGGTATCTGTGCTGAGGGTCAGCCAATCTAAATTCATTCCTTGGCCGTCTGCCTCCACGCCTCTCCTAAGCAAGCCTCAAGGTCCACTAAGCTGTTTTGCAAGGTACCTGTTCTGTGCCAGGCTCCTGTTCTGCCACCCTTGTTTTGCACAGGGTGAGATACGACACTGATTCAGAGTTTGCAAAAATCGCAAACTGTTTCCCCATCCTGCTGGGCTGTGTTTTTGTTCAAATTGTGCCTGCATGGTTTGAGTCAGGCCTGCAAGCACCAACAGGACCTGACAAGTGTGTAACGCAGCAGCCATGTTTTGCCCAACTCACCCAGATTTACCAAGCAGTAGCCTTAAAGAAAGCACTTTTTTGTTTGTTTGTTTTTATTCAGAGAATCACAGTAAGCCACTGAGACTCACAGGCTGCTTTCCCTAGCATACTTTTCCAAACATTCACATGCAACTTTTAAAACATCAAGTACACTTCAAGGATTTGGAAGATGCACCATCACAAGCAAAACTTGCAAGGACATTGGAATTTCTGTCAGGGTAACAGCCCCTTCCTAGCAAAGCAGGCACGAGCTGAGGGAGCTGAACAGGCAGCAGGGCCGGCAGGGCAGCAGATCCTGAAGAGCTCCGCTTTATTCAAGAGCATCCTTCGGGACTTTCTGAAGCAGCAGCTCGATGTCATCCTGGATCTTGATGGTTTCGAAGTGCCGGCTGTAGCGCTTGAAGGGCACGCCGTCGGGAGCGATGAGGAACTTCTCGAAGTTCCAGGAGATGTCGTTGCGGCGCACGGGGGACCAGATGATGTACTGCGGGTTGGTCATCAGCGCGGAGGGGTCGTCGTGCGGGAAGGGCAGTGCCTCCTTCAGGAAGGTGAAGAGTGGGTGCGCGTCCTTCCCGTTCACCTCGCACTTCTCGAACATGGTGAAGTTGGGCTTGTACCCCTTGCCCGGACGCACGTGCTCCAGCGAGAGCAGGATCTCCTCGTTGGTGGCATTCTCCTAAGGAGACGGAGCCCCCCCCGCACCCGCAGCGTCAGGCTCCATCCAGGCCCCGCGGCCCCAGCTCCCCGACCCCCGCCCCGCTCCCGGGCCCCCCCCCCCGGTACCTGGTGCCCGAACTGGTTGCAGGGGAAGCCGAGGACGAGCAGCCCGCGGGGCCCGAAGCGCCGCTGCAGCTCGCTGAGCTGCAGGAAGTCGCGGGTGGTGGTGCCTCAGAGCGACGCCACGTTCACCACCAGCAGCACCTTGCCCCGCAGCGAGCCGAGCCACAGCGGCTCCGCCGCGCCCAGCGGCCGCGCCGAGATCCCCTCCAGCCCCTCGGCCGCCATGGCTCCTCACTGACCGACAGCCCGACCGCCGGCCCCCCGCCCCGACCGCCGGCCCCGCGGCCTGCCCCGCCCCGCCCCGCCCCGCCCCGCCAGGCGGCCCCGGCCCTCCCGGAGCGCGGCGGGGCGCGGCCCGGGGCCTCGTGGCGGCCGGAGCCCCGCGGGTTGCTGCGGAGCCCCCCCCCGGGCAGCCCTGCCGCGGAGCCGCCGCCTTCGGGGCACCGAGCTGCCGGGCGGAGGCCGAGAGGGCCCCCGGGTCCAGGCCTCGGGCCCCTTTTGCAATTTTTGTGCGTCTTTAAGGCGAGCGATTCCTCCGCTCGCTTCAGCGGCTGCTTTTTCTCATCCCTGTCTTTTCCATGTATTTTCTCGGCCTGGTTTAGGCAGATGTGAACCACGCGGCAGCAGCTGTGCTTTTCAAGGATTTGTGCTGGTCCTGGGTGGGCTCCGTGGCCGTGGCCTGTACCCCCTGCAAGCTGTGTGGCCCGACTGCTCCTCTGTGGGTGTTAGTGCTGAAATCTTGCCCTCACGCAGATTAATGTTTATGTTGTAGGTCCTTGTTCCACGTAACGGGTTCAAACGTGGTGTCAGGGAACAGAGAGGGTGGGCCCGGTGGCTCGGTCCCGTGTGATGAGCTGCCCCTGGAGTCCCTGAGATGGATTACCAGGGACCACGGGGCAGCACAGCTCGGCAAGGACCAGCAGCAGGGATGTTGGCTTCCACAGCGCTCCCGAGGGAAAGATGGGAACCCCTGCCCAGGATGGGCATCTCCCTCCCATGGTCGGCTCCGGTCGGTGCTCCCATCCTGAGCTCTTCATTCACAGGAGCTTCAAGGGCAGACGGCTGCTTATCAGCATGGCCCTGAGCCAGGGCAGCCTGGGCCCTGAGCACCGGGGAGCTCGCTATTTTCTCACTGCCTTTCATGCCGGGTTATTAGGGACTCATCCCAAAATGCCAGCTGTCACTAGCTGCCACCACATGACATTGCATCTCTGATCCAGGTTCCCAGGTTCCTCAGGGTTTTGCTTTCGGTTACTCTTGGCATCTGCCCCAGTGGCTGGGAACTGAAGTAGTTCCCGGCTGCAGGGAATTTTAGGGACTTGCATGATTATCCTGCACCTTCAGGGACGTGTGGTCTTTGCAGTGTGCTGCAGCACTGATAGTAGAAGCCGTGACAACTGTTCTGAGATCAGGAAGTCCTGAGATCAGATCAGCCAGAAAACGTCTGATAGGGTGAGCAGAGACACATGACCCATGTTTTTGAGCAAATTGACAGTTACAGCCTATGCAAGATTCATTGTCCTCCTCTTGGACACAGCAAGCAGGCTTGAAGAAGAGGAATTTCTCTTCAGGGTTTGTTGCTTGCTCAGACTGGCACCTTCACTCCTTAGTCTGGACTTGGGGATTTCATCTGGAGTAGGGACATTATTTCTGGGGCCCTGCTTTTCTAAAGGGCTTTCCCTTCCTTCATGGGCATATTTTAAGGAAACTAACCAGGTAATTTGAACTTCCTTTTTGGCCCTGAGCTAAGCCCTGTGCCTAGGCACATGCTGTGGAGCCAGCTGAACTTGGATCCAGAGAAGTGACAGGAGCTCTTTGGGGACAGGATGGGCTCCAGGGACCCCTTTTGAGATGTCTGACACATTATAACTCTCCTACCAAGTCAGAAAGCAGATTAGTGCTGTTTAACAGCAACAACAGTGAGTAATCACGTAGGCCACGAAAAACCTTCCTGCCTCCTACTTCTGCCTTCGCCTTGCTCTTGGTACGGGACTCCCTCCCAATGCCAGGAGCTCCTCGCTCAGGCAGGGGCTGGCACTTCACCCTCAGCTTTTCCCCCATGGCTACGCTGCCCCTTTCAGACCTCCTTGCCTGGCTCGGAGCAGCAAGCTTTCCTTCCCTAATTCTGTTTTGGCCATCCATGTCCTCGGTTCACCTGGAGCAAAGGCAGCTGACAGAGGTGACAGATTTGATTTGAACCCAAAGGCCAGGATGCCAGCCCTCAAAAGCAGGAAGGTTGAGGGCTGATAAATTCACACCCTGCAGCCGTGAGCACGTTTCTGCTCCAATGCCAGTGGTCCAGGGCACAAGGAAAGGAGCGAGAAGTGCAGGCCATGAATGGGAGGCACCGACTGACCAACACATCTCAACTTGGAGAAAGGCAGACAAGGCCTGGCAACCTAAGAGCAGCTGGCAGACAAGACAGAAGCGAGATGAGGGGACAGTTCTGGAGGCGGGAGCTTAGATTAAGATCAGGATAACAAATTAATCACTTCTGGGTGGAAGTGCATCAGCAGATGCATAACTCATGAGCTGAAGGGCATGCAGATCTTACTCAAAACCCCTGCAGCTAAAGAGCTGCTTCGTAACTGTGACCACTGTGTACTGCAACCCATCGACTCTGCAAGACTGGAAAAAAAAACATTTTTTTCTCAACTGACTTTAAAAACAAAACAAACAAAAAACAATTACAACAACAACAACAAATAAAAAGAAACACCCCCAAAAAAGGAACTGCACAGGAATGAGTAAGCTTAACAGCAGAGAATGAAATCCCCGCAGGCGACCCAGCGGCTGGGGACTTCCTGCTTTGTTCAGCTGCGCAACCCCACAGCAGGCGAGGAAGGGGCACCACGGGAGGAAGAGGGGAAGGGTGGGGCAGGTGCCACCGCTGGGGTGTCTGTGCCTGCAGAGGGACAAGGACCGCAGACACAGGGCACTCCCAAGACCTCAGGTTAGGTCCACTTTTTTGCTGCAGGAAAACGAATCAGGAACATTGTCCAAAATAGTGTTATCATGGTTTCCCCCCCACCTTCCCCCAGCAGTCCCCGCACTGTTGCAGCGTATAAATGGCAGGTTACAGGGCACACGCAGTGCCACGCACATCACACGCCTGCCACAGCGCAGCACTTGGGCTCTGAGTGCAGATCAGCACTCGGCGTACCATCACCTGCCTCTACAGCAACAGCTGCCTTCGTGTCCCTTGTTCCTACCTGACCCCCCCTCCCACCCCCCGCTAGTCTATTGCTGTGCTCAAGACCAAATTCAACTCAACTGATGGAGACCTTCATCTGGTTTGAACATCTCAAGAAGCTTCCAGGGAGCATTTGGCTAGACTCCTGGGGAAGCTCTGCCACACACCAAAGGAGCCAGGCAGGGTGAGGGTTTGCACCTCTGGTCTCCGCTGTGCTTGGAACCACTGTAGGCAGCACATGGGCATCACTTACCAAGAAAAAAACATAAAAGCACTTGCAACTGCTCAGTGAATCCTATCACAGCTGCATCAAAAATCATATTTCTGGTTCACGTTGTCAGACACTGGGCCAAAAACACAGTGAGGAATACAGACACCAGGATACAGGGAGCTTAGAAAACTGCCTTTATTCTATTAGTTGTTGGAAAAATGAAAATACAGAAAGAGTTTAGTTGGCTGCAGAACAGCAAGAAGTTCACAGGTTAGGAGTCTGATCACTACATGGTAACCAAACTTACACAAAAAGTTTCATTTTTTTAGTTTTGAAACTGGGTCCAGCAATGAACTTAAGGCAACTGAACAGTTCAGAAGCTTTGAGTGTGAGCAGGCTGTCTTTTCTCTATGGCATGTCACGGAAAAAACTCCTCCTGGGTATGCAGACCACTCAAATGGGTCAGACTCTTACAAATGAACAGGGGAAGAGGATCAGCTGCTTTCCATCTTACTTTATTTTTTCAAATACAGTTTCTTAAAAAACCCAGAACACCTTAATGCAGAGGTTACAAGTAACAGTATTAGGAAATCCAATTATACAAAAAATACTACATCTAAGCTGGGGTAAATAGATTTATTTTTGGTAACATACATTTAAACTGGCACTAATTACACAGTAACTAAAAGGTAACTAACATGAAACCACAGAACCCTCACTTGTCCTTAGCTGAATGGGACTTGGTCATTTCAGAGTGATCACATTTTTAAACTAATGTTTTAAATCACTGAGCCATGAAAATCAGATCTTCCTAAATGTGATAGCACTGAAGCTACACTTGATTCCACATACAGCCATGTAACTGTTGTACTCAATTAGAATAGGACGTTAGTTATAAAGTAGTTACAGACCAATCCTCTGTGTTGACAGCTTTTTCTCTTTCTAGAGAGAAGACAGAAGATAGAGAATTGTCTTCAGTTAGCGCCTGACATATCCTGTGAGTGCAGAAAAGGTTGGTTAGAGGAATGTTGAGGTTAACCTTGGGTGCACAGATGAATTTGATGCAGATTGTTATAAAAATCATGGTTGGCTTCTAAATACTGGTAGCAAGATGACTCGATTTTTAAATCTCTTAAGTAAATTATAGATAATGAAAAAGGCCAGTAATCATACACTAAGATTAATAAACAGCACTTCAAAATTACTCAAGTGCAGGGTGCTGCTTTGGCCATCTTCCTCTGGCCACACTTTATAAGAGAAGGCACCCAGACTTTTTCTTGCCACGCCGGGCTTGCAAAGCAGCTCTAGTGGCCATTTCAAAAACCTCCCTCACACCGTCTTTGGTCTTTGCCGAACACTCCATATACCCAAATGCACCAATGCGGTTTGCCATATCTCTTCCTTCTTCAGGTTTGACAGGCTCCTGCAACAACACAGAAGCAATTGGTGAAAAGTCCAAAGCCACACTGAACGTCCCCAGTCTATTCTTTCCCACCCAGCTTCCCAACAAACACGAAGATATTTCTAGATTAAATACACACAATTAGTCAGTCGATTAATAGCTAGTCCCCCCTCTGAGATTAATACTTTAAAAATAATAAAGGCAGATTTAAAATAAGATTTGCTTATATTCTCAAGATGCTGCATATAATTCTCAGCCTGGATTACAGACTGCGTGCATACTAGCACATCACACCAGTGCTTGAGGACGTGATAAATTTTCTAATGCCTCTGAGCCTAAAAAGCACAAGTCTGCTTATTTAAAACTAAACATTTATGCATCTTTTTGCCATAATTGTAACAAAAGCCTATGAAGAAACCCTAAAATTGATGCCTCAGTCTGTCTAAAAAGAAATATGATGCAACAGGAGCAAAAATTCCAGGGCTGAGCAGAGTACCTACAGGCCTACACCCAACCTGGGAGCTTCAGACACTATCTGAAAATAAAACCAAGTAATGTGCTCAGGAGTGAGCTACAGCATCTGTGATTAATTCCTTCAAAACAGGTACCAATTAAACTGTTTCTTTATACAACCTGAAAAATAAAGATTAACTGAAGCACACATGCATTGGTTGTACTGACTCTCTGAATCAAGTCATTTCTACCTCACAAATCCAGCTCTCCAGCATGGAGCAGCTGACTGTTAGTAACCCAACAGCTCCTAAGAAGGCAGTTTTCATTGCTTGGTATGAAAAAATAATCTTTTTTTTTTTTTTTTAAATCACCAATTGAAAAACAAACACTCAGTTACAGGTAATGAATACTTTCTGGTTCCTGTCACAAATAAGCGTTCATTGTGCAGCCCATAGGAAGCTGGCAGCAAGCTGCTGATGCCCATTTACTGTTCTGGGTACAAATGACACACACTTCATTTATCGTTAAGACACTCAGAAAGGAACCTGCCTGCTTCATTTTGGCCAGCTCTCGTCTTGTGTGCTCGTCATTCCTCAGGTCCTTCTTGTTTCCTACCAAGATGATAGGCACGTTGGGGCAGAAATGCTTCACCTCTGGGGTCCACTTTTCTGGGATGTTTTCTGAAAAAATGAATACAAGTGTGACTGTAACTAAAACCCAGTTCTGGGGCTAGTTTTCCTTTAAAGCTTCTATCTGCTGATTGATTTTAACTTACTAAAACACAGCAGTACAGTTTTCTATTTTTAATGTAGGGTGCAAACAGACTTGTTCTAGTATCACCAGAAAGTCAAGCCTATCTATGGTTCATTTTAAGGCTGAAGGATACCTAACATTTTGGTTTCTCTATCTCTCTCAGTAACTACCTGACGAGGGTGAGCAGAAGGTATTTAAAAGAACATACTGTAGAATTCTGAAGTAAGGAGTTATGGAATATTGTGCTTCAAGAGAAACATTTTATCTCCAGAAGCTAAAGATGGGCACAACCCCGAAGCATAATTTTTTACAGCAATTCTTCCTTTCAAAAAGCAAGATCAAACCATCGCTCCAAACTCTCCCATTTGCTGTACCAGAAACATCACTCTACAGACTAATTACAGATGCACAGAAACAGAGACTGTGCGCAAGTCATTTGTAGATTTACCATTTCTCCTTACCTGCAGCAAATGAATTTATGCTCACATACAAACAACTTTTGTCTCCTACAACTTTCCTTCATGACTTTTATTTTAACAGACCTGCAAATAGAAGACTGGAGGGTTGTTTGCAAAGGAAAACCTTGACAAATTCTATAATAGCAGGAAGCGTTGAGCAGTCCAAAACATTAGGCTTTGCTTTCAAAAGCTCTCAGACACCTGAGATTCAGCAGGGGATATATTATACCTGCAGGTTACACAACTCCTTTTTAACTTCATGAAATGCCATTCAGCTTTTGAAGAGACTACACTATTACCGCATCGTTTTCTTGCCCGAAAGAACAACTTAGACAAGCATTTTGAAGCTAGTTTTTGCACTTCAGCCAAAACAGCAAGCAGTTGTGCACCTGGAGTGCTCCCCTCTAGGTGTTTCACAACTGAAGTGCTGCCTGGCAGTTCACTGCTCCCAGTGCACAGGCACTCCGCTACTGGTGAGCAGGGAGGACAGGAAAGGAAGAGTAGCTGAGATCAGACTTGGCTTAATGAAACCACTCGCTAGAGCTCAGCAAGCCACCCTGTTTTCAGGGCAGGCAGGCAGCCCTCCAGCTGCCGGGGGTAGCACATGCAGTGGGAGCGAACACGGACCAAACCTTGGCCTTAACAGCCACACCAAGCACGACTACAGCTCCACTGTCAACCCAGCCTTGAATTGTTTTAGAGAGAGACCAAGACCATGAAAGATGTCTTTAAACACGGAATCAGGTGGAAGCGATCAAGAGAGCAATCAGGACTTTCCAGATGTCAAGCTGGCACTGGTTTTCCTAAAAAGGCACTCTTTCACACCTACCTGTTCAGTGGCTGCTACCTTTCAGAGGCAAGGCAACAAATCAGACTGAACAGCCATCAGGCATTATCCCAGTCAGACTGTAATGCCACTGGGACATCTTAAGAAATATTTTATTTGCTTATGTGCTCAAGCCTTCCGTAAATTGTGGCAGGAACAGTATTTTTCAGCCATAATATACTGAGGATGTTCAGGACTAATCCTTCCATTAACTGCACTGTGTTTCACGCCTCCTTTCTGTCTCATTCTCGCTTCTTCCCAAGACAACTCTGGGAGGAAGAGTTTATCCATAAGATAGATCAGAATGTACGAAAGATGCACCTCTAAGGACAGCTTGCAGTGATCAGGATTGCCCTGGGAGTAGACAACTCTGAAGGATTCAACGGTTTAATACATTTGGGAGAGAATCTGCATGCCATTTATGAGCGCTGTTTGAAATAATTTGCCACCTTTCATTAATACACAAAGCAGACAGGTTTCTCAGTTTTACTGGTTTGGAACTGCCTCCTCACCCAATGTATGGGCATAATTTTGACCAGTGACAAACAAGTGAAAGTCAGTCGCTGTACAGAAGGGTCTTGCCAAAGCACATCTGGTCAGTCTTTCTCTGAAGATCAACCTTACCATTATCTGCATTCTAGCAAGACACCTCACAAACAGACACTAATGAAAAAATCCCACTGGTGAGTGAATTTTTACAGAAATTCACTTATTTAAGAAAGTGCTACCACAAAGCACGTGGTTAGGAGACTACACTGGATGGAGTAATTACCATTTTAGTGGGACAGAAATCAAAGTTCCAGAGTTTTTTTGTTGAACCTTAGAAATAGGAGCATCTCTACTTCCTTCTCCTTACCCTCTTCAAAAACATCTTTTTAAGATCAAACACATAGATTCCCATGCGTCAGTTTTATAAACCAATCAGTGAGCATTTTAGTCTTGGACTCCACACAGAAGTGCCCACCTACTAAACAAACAGAGGTCTGAAATGTGTTTCTGGAGCTCAGAAATCTTATATCAAGCAGCTCTTTTCTCCATCACAAGCAGATGCCAGCCAAGGGAAAGCAGACTAGAGTGTAAATCTTCAGCCTCTGCGATCATTTCCACTAGTGAGACAGCCACTCCCTTACTGTGCCAACCCCTCTCCAGGATGGTTCTAGTCCACGTTTCTTCCCCACCAAGCCAACAAAGAAAATCTAGTATATTTGGAACCTAACAATTTGCAGTGTTTGAAACCGATCTCTCTTTTGAATATAAATGAAAAAAAAAAAAAGACGGGTAAGGAATGAAAACACAAGCTTTCTCATTTATGTACACAGTTACTCCATTTTCCTGGATATAGTGTGATCTCGAGTGTTTAAGAACCTGTAATTTTCAAGGAGAAATAAAAAAAAATTAAAAAATCAAAATGCCACTCAGTGTTGTTGATGAATACAGGTTCCTTTAAGGCCTTAATTTCTGAAAACCATACACTGAAACCAGTATGAATTTTGAAGTTAGTGATGTTCTCAATCATTACAGCATGTGAAAATATATTTTACAGAATGATTTCCCAGGGCAATACAGCAACAGAGCAGCAGTTCTCACTCAATTATTGATATACTTACCTAAACTATCAGGACTATCAATTGAAAAACACATAAGTATAACATCGGTATCTGGATAAGAAAGTGGTCTAAGTCGATCATAGTCTTCTTGTCCTGCTGTATCCCACAAAGCCAACTCAACCTGCAGAAGAAAGACAAAGGCAGTTAGCCAGATCATCAGGGAAGGTTTGATTTATAAGCTAGTAATCCAAGCAAAGTGGATAAAGTTTTTCAGTCAACACCACTCAAAAGGAGGGGAACATAAGACAAAATGCTTTGACAAGAGAACTATGAGAAACTTCCCATTTTGTAGCTCCAAAAATCAACTTATTGTAGCCTTTTTCCTTTATTTTTTTTTAAATATTCATGCCTACTGTCAGTTCTCTGAAAGGATGTAAAAGCTACCAACAGAACACCAAGACAGAGGAATTAAAGGGAATCAGCTGCAAAGGGCTGAGAATCTGTTTGATAAGCATTCCAGAAATAGCAGTTTTCAATGGAAGAGGACTAAGCATATGCTATTTAGGATTATTCATGTTTTCAATTGGTTTACAGCTGGAACCTGTAGTGACTAAGAAATGTCAAGGTAATACTTATTTGTGCACAAATTTGTTAAAACTCCATCACAGCAGAAATTTAAACATGTAATTTGCTTCAAAATAAAAGTGATTTCTATGTGAAGTTTCTTGTTACTAAGAACTGAAGTTGGCTAACATTCTCAATATTTATACTTGTGGTAGAACTAGAGGAGAACACCCCAACAGGATTGTTTAAAAGTTTAGAAGATATAGCCAATATTTAAACAAGGAAATTTACTCTTGCTTGAGATTCTCTGATCTGTCTGTAACAGAGTGGGTCCCTTCTTGTTTAAGCTCTTATGTTAGAAAAACTCCAGAAAAAAGTCCACAGCAGCTCAGACAAAGGCAGACGGACAGAACTGGAACTGAAATGGGAACGTGAATGGGCAATGTACGTGTCTGGTTGTATTTTGAAGATACAAAGCCTTATTTGCATACTTGTAAGGAAATTTCTGAATGAAATATAGCAGATTACTCCTTAGAGTAATCTCTGCATTCACATCTGCCAATGTGAATTTTGTAGCAAATGTTCATACTTTTTACAGAGACATCTGCTGCGGGTTCCCTCACACGACATTTGTATCAGCCCCTTTGCACCAGCCAAAGAAACACATCCTGCAGCACCACTACGAGTCTTCACGTGGCTTCTGAATGTTTCTGGTAGTGCTTTTCTAAGAAGACAGTAGGCAAGCTACTCTCAAACAGGACAGTCCTAAGCAGTACGCTCTTACAAACTTTTGTAATCAAGTTTTCAGACGAAGTGCTTGGATAAAATATGTCTTCTAGTTATGAAAAATTCAGCTGACATTTCCACAACAGAAAATGCACTGCTCAAGCAGCTCATGCAATTTTTATCTAGGTACTGGCTGCACAGAGCCAACAGGGCATGGCTCTCTGTTCAAACCATTTAGAGATGCAGAGATTCAGGCAGAAAGGAATGAGGCAATTTAACTAGGTGATAAGAGATAGAAATGGATATCATACATATTTTAAACAATAGTCCTCAGAGTACAAGAAACTGTAGAAATTGTAATTCGGCAGGAAAACATGTTCTTACATTAGCTTAAAAGGATTTTTTTTTAACCTGTTCATATCATGAGAGAGAAAAGCTCTTTTCAGACTTGGATAGCATAAACTGTAATGCCACGATTAATTGGACTGTGACAGTAGGAAATCAATTTTAAAATAAAGCACAAAAATGGCTCAAAAAGTTTTTGCTCAAATCAGAATTGAAAATGAGCATATGAATCTGTCACTGCATCTGAACTAGAACTGACTGAAAGATTTTCTGACTGCGCCTGAACCTACAGCAAAAATACATGTCAGAGTGAGACGAGGAAGCTCGGCACCACCAGCACCACGACCTGCCACATGCTCAACATGAGGACCCGTGGCATGGAGGTGAGCTGCATGGTAACAAAACAAGACTAATGCCATGCCTGCCTAAGTGGTTTTGAAAATAGTTGGGCTTTCAAGGTACAAAGTTGCTGCTTCACATGCTTCCAGAGTACCCTTGAAAGTGACAGTTTTACACATCACACACTCCCCTTGTGTGACGCAAATGCAAAGGCAAGCTATTTGGCTTTCAGACAGCAACTTTCAGATGGCTGATTCTTGGATCAGGGATTTGGCACGTTTGTTTGTTTGGCAAACAGAAGGACTCAGAGGTCACATAGATTAAAAACCAATTTTCAAAATATTTAAAATGAGATGTTATAACATTTCATTTACAAAAGAACAAACTGAAAACGAAGCTCAGTGAGCTGCATGCTCAGTACACTTGGCTGCTAAGAACTGCATTCCTTCAGACAAGTGGAACAAATGATGAAGATGTACAACTACAAAAATGAAATCCCTTTGAAGCGTGCCAGTCATCTGTTCTAAAGAGGATTCTGCATGTTGCCAGGAGCAGGTATGAAAAAAGACTTACTCCAGGGACTTGTTTTTGTCATCACGATACCAGGTCCCAATCAAAACAGGGACTCTGCTATGCAATTCCAAAGGCCCAGCGTCCTCAGCATGTAGGCACATCTTTGGAATATCCACTCCCATATACTGCAATGTTTTCCTTGGTAGAACTGTATGGTTTTTAGAGTCTCTAATTGTAAAAGGTTAGAAATATGTTGTTAAACAGACATTGGATATGTGCAGGTTCTGGACAGGTCAGTATTTTTGTCCACAGGAACATGCTAAATATTTTAAAATAAATTTACATCTTGAGTACTAAGCATGCATACTGACCACTTACTTAAGAATTGTGGCGATCTCCATGCTATTCTGAATAAATGCAAGTTCATTTTGACTATTACAAGAGACTACACATACCTGTTTTCCATCCACTTCAATATCTGCTACATAATTTTCAAAGACGGTGGGAACATACACTTCAGGGAACTGGTCTTTGCTAAATACAATCAGCAGACAGGTCTTTCCACAGGCACCATCACCCACTATAACCAGCTTTTTTCGAATGGCTGCCATGGCTGAAAAAGAAGACAACAACTTATTAATTCTTCCATTACAGCTTTTAACTGAGATGCTAATAATTAACAACCATTAAGTTTCTAATCAATAAGAGCTTTTAAATTGCATCTATCTGCCCAGTAGAGGGAAATATATCTGGAATCATGAGAGTTCAAATTCCCATCCTTTTAAGAAAAATATTCTCCAGGATGTGTCAACACACTGGTAAGCCACTAGGCTTAAAAGCAATAGAAGGGAGGGAGATCAGTATGTTTTAGCATTTCTTTGCCTATTCCGTTATTTAAGACAGGAACCTCCACTGAAAGTAAGTGAGCGAGCAATACTGCCCACGAACACATTCTGGAAAGTGTCTTTTAGATGATCCAGTAAGAGACGCTTCAGCTCAAGGGCAGTAACATTTTCTCATCACGCTGAGTTGTCCTAACTGTAAAGTGCCAGCAGCTTTCTGTGAGTCACTTGGACTGGGGAGCTCTCTGCTGCCACGTCAGAGCACTTGCGGAAGGACCTCAAGGTAACCAGCTTGTTCCTCAAATTACAACCACCACGCTGCAAAGCGTTCTGGAAGTACACAGCTCAGTCCTCAACCCGCTTTGCTGGGCATCGCCGTTACCGGGTCACTGGAGCCTGCCACCAGCAAGGGCTGCGGCGGCTAACGGCTCGGGGGACGCAGGGGGAGACGTGCCAGCAGTGCTCCTCGCAGCTCTCGGCGGCAGTACCAGACCGCGCTGGTGTTGGTGACACAGAAGGCAGCGCGAACAGTGAGCTGACAAAGTTTGTTAATGATACAACATCGCTCCAGGCAGTTCACTATAAAGACACTTCTAATGATGTACACAGAGAAAAATTGTCCCAACTTTGAGAGCACAAAACAAGGGGCCCTGAGCTGCCTATGACGTTGCATAGGCAAAATCTTGGGTCAAGTATCAAGTTCCTGGAAACATCAGGAACTGCTCTGGTAGCACTCAAAAGAACTAAATGAAATTTAGTTGGGGCTGCCCCAACCCTGGCAGTGCCCGAGGCCAGGCTGGATGGGGCTTTGGATAGCCCAGGCTGGCAGGAGGGGTCCCTGCCTGTGGCAGGGGGCTGGAATTAGATGATCCTTAAAGGTCCCTTCCAACCCAAACTATTCTATTGCTCCGTGAAATGGCAGGAACTGCTAGGAAAGCAACAGAGCAACTTTGGTCTTCGGTCTCCAAAGCTGGAAAAGGTTCAAACAAAAGCTAGAGTCAGGGTGAGACTGAAAATGATGGCATTGGATTTGGCAAACATCTACAAAGTCACAGGTGGCCCAAGCAGCACGGAGAGGGATTCACTGTTCATCCCCACTTCCCATAAATGCAGAGGGGGACACAAAGACAGTAAAAAAGGGTTCAACCCACTGGAAGGCAGCAGTTGAGTGACCAGAGGAACTCCAGCAAGAAGATGCTGTGGACATAAGAAATTTACGCAGACCTAAAGGAGACCAGGCAGGTATGTGGGAGAAACTTCCTGTACAGGTTAAAGAATGCAGAAACCACACCTGGCTAAGAAAATCCCCATAGCAGAAAGTATTTTGAGGCTGAGAGAGTACTTCATAGCACTATACATGTACTTGCTTTTTTTTTTTTTTTTTTCTCTCTGGACACTCTCCAACAGTTTCGCATCCTTTTTGTACTGTGGTGCCCAGAACTGCACACAGTGCTCGAGGGGAGGCCGCACAGCGCAGAGCGGAGCGGGACAATCCCTTCCCTCGACCGACTGGCGATGCTGTGCTTGGTGCACCCCAGGGTACGGCTGGCCCCCCTGGCTGCCAGGGCACACTGCTGGCTCATATTCAGTTTGCTGTCAACCACAACCCCCAGATCCCTCTCTGCGGGGCTGCTCCCCAGCGTCTCGTCGCCCAGTCTGTACGTATAGCCAGGGTTGCCCCGTCCCAGGTGCAGGACCCGGCACTTGCTCTTGTTAAACTTCATGTGGTTGGTGATCGCCCAGCTCTCTCTGCAAGGCCTTTCCACCCTCAGCCGAGTCCACAACTCCTCCAAGTCTGGTGTCGTTGGCAAATTTGCTCAAAACACCTCCTAGTCCTACATCCAAATCATTTATAAAAACATTGAAGAGGACTGGCCCTAAAATGGAGCCTTGGGGGATCCCACCGGTGATGGTCCACCAGCCTGATGTGGTCCCATTCACCACAACCCTTTGAGCCCTGCCTGTCAGCCAACTGCTCACCCATCGTGTGATGTTTTTGTTTCGCTGTATGCTGGACATTTTGTCCAGTAGGATCCTATGGGAAACCGTGTCAAAAGCTCCACTGAAGCTTCATGAGTGAATTCATTTAACGAAGCTTCACGACAATGGAGCAAACAGCAAAGCCATCGTAATATTGACCACCACCCCAGAGGGAACACCCTCGTGAGTTAACTTTTGCCATGACAATCCCAGTACGAAGCTCTGAAGGTGACTTGGTGCTGCTGGCGAGGGAGGAGGGCTTGAGGAAGCACATGAGAGAAGAGCACAGCAAAAATGTTTTCTCCTTTCCACCTCTTCTCTTGCCTTAAGAAATTAAGGCAGTGAAAAGGTAAAACTAACCACCTAAAAGCAACCTTTAGTACAATGTGGCTAAGAAGCAGTGGCTATTACAGAGATCTGTATTTCTCTGTGTGCAAGCTGAGAAGGACCATTTCAGCCATCAAGCAGCAAGGGCTCAAGGACTTCTAAAGCACAGCTTCATCGGACACAAAACTGCTCAAGTAATCCAAATCTATCTCTAAAATGGGCTTCATTCACCTTGTGAATACATATGTACACACATTTACCTTAGGGGCTTCGGGTTATTTATTTACATTTGTGGAAGGTTTAAAATGATCCATACTTCAAAAAAAAAATCTTTCAGTGGTTTTAAATGTTTTTGAATACTTTTTAGCAATGGTAATATTTGATTTTACAGAACTGGAGATCATCTGTTCTCTCTACCAAGTCAACTGACTACTTAAAAGTCCTATCTGCTGTCAGCTGTGCAATATGCCCTTCAAAACTGCAAGGCTGAGTCCTACAAAACCTCTGAAGCTATCTGCTCCACTACATTCACTATGAGAAAACTTCCCCTAATGCCTATCCTCAGCCTTCGTAGTGTAATATAAGCCCATTACTGTTTATCCTATTTGACATGGGCATGGCCTTTATGAGGAAAGGCTGAGGGAGCTGGGTCTCTCTAGCTTGGAGAAGAGGAGGCTGAGGGGTGACCTTATTAATGTTTATAAATGCATAAAGGTGAGTGTCAGGAGGATGGAGCCAGGCTCTTCTCTGTGACACCCAACGATAGGACAAGGGGCAGTGGGTGCAAGCTGGAACATAGGAGGTTCCGCCTAAATGAAACAAAGCTTTTTTACAGTGAGGTGACAGAGCACTGGAACAGGCTGCCCAGGGGGTTGTGGAGTCTCCTTCCTTGAAGACATTCAAAGCCTGCATGGATGCCATCCTGTGTGATGTGATTTACGTGTTCCCGCTCCGGCAGGGGGATTGGACTAGGTGATTTTTCAAGGTCCCTTCCAATCCCTCACATTCTGTGATTCTGTGTGATAGCACAACAGCCCATTCCCTTTCCCTAGTATATTTGAGAATATGCAACTTTATTTAATCTTCTCTTCAGGCAAAATCATTTCAGTTTATTCAAGACTCCTTTGAAGTCATACTTTCTAAACTTTCGTGTGGATCCCTTCTGGACACAGTCCATTGACACACATTTACCAGAGCATGAAGGCCAAAAAACAGTACTTCACCTAGGGCTCTACCAACGTTAACTAGAGCTGAGGGATTACTTTGGTGATCTTCCAGGCTACACTGTTGTTTACACATCACAATGGATGTCTGTGTCTTTCCCCCCTTCCCAAAGACAACACCGCTGATACATGCAGCTTCCAACTCACGCTAAGTCCCAGATCTTTTCCATTAGCACTGCTACGTAGTAAGTGACCCTGCAGTCACAGCTCAGTAGTCTAATGTCATGCTTTTATTTATCCTTCTTGATTAATGGTTTATTCCATCTCCAAGTTCTAGTCCCATCTTCCATCTGAACTACAGACTTCCTCAGATGCAAGTTTCATCATCACGATCCCCAGATAAGCATCTAGACCACTGAAGAAACCGTAACAAAGCCAAAGTTGGTGGGTGGCAGAACAGGATAACCTGCTCCTCTTCAGGGATTTCTGCTTCCCCCTTCTGTACTCATGGCTGGGGTCCTGCCCCCTTCTCACTGGCATTACCTGCAATAGGCAGCTGACCTTCTTGGCCTCGCCTATGGACAGCCTTCTTTTTCTGTGGCGTATCACGTCAGCTCTTAACTTCCTCTAAATACTTATGTCACTCTGGATTTTTTCTAAGCATTCCTTGTCATTTGAATCTCACTTTATATTTTGGCCTTCTGGGTTTTTTCTTCACATACATATGCCTAAGGTCTACGAGAAAACTGCAATTCAGTAAAAAAAAACACAATACAAAACCAAAGCAAACAAAAACCACTTTGAAATTTGCAGATTCTTAGGAGTATCTTTTTCATCAGAAAAGCTCATCATGAAAACTCTTCCTGCCAGAGCCTTTCCTGAGGTCTGCGGGCATTATTTGCACGCAGTGTGTAAGGCCACCCTCCCACACGAGCTGCCATTCAGCTACTTCCTTCCAGCTGCTGAGGATCCACCCCAGGAGGACCCCCCCTTCCCACAGACTCTGTGCAGGACTGTCACCAGCATATCTCACACTCACTGAGCAGTCTCACTCATTTAATCCATTCCACTGGATATTTGGGTAATTACGACCCCCTTATCACCAACTTCTGTAGGGTCCAGCTACATGCTCAGAAGGAGCCTCAAGCACCTTAGCGTATCTTGGTGGCCTACGGTGCCCTCATCTTTTTTACTTTAGCTTCACCTTCCAGAGACTTACAGCAGAAGAATTTCCTCAGCGTAACGTCCTGGGAACAAAAGCGTTGTATAAAATTAAATTAAGGGATGTAAAGATCACCATTTATATCCTTGCCTCCAAAGCCCTAGGAGTTGCCTCTGGTTTGCTTAGTCCGCTCCTGGCATTATCTCTAGCGTTCCTGCACATGCCACACAGGCTGAGGCGAGTTTGTGTACGGACCTCAACAAATTTTCAGAAGCACTGGGTAGATAAATACGCCCCAGGATGTCACATCTGATCACCAGACACCACCATCAGCCTCGGAAGGAAGTCACCAAACATCACAACCACTTGTTTCTTCCCAACGTTACAGCTTTGCGGTACTTGAAGTTTCTGCTTTACTGGGGAGGTTGAACTGCTGCTGCCAGGACAATATACTTCACTTTTGTTCAACACACGGACGTTCAAAGGCGGAAGGAACACTGTTGTTGAGCTTGCACCAACCTTCTTCCTACGAGAGCTTCATCATCATGTCTGTATTACTGAAAGCCTCTACGTGTCTGACAGTTGTTCTAGGGATGCTGCTTGTCCAGAAAAAAACATTTTTGCTCTCCAGTGTCAGTAGATATCTGGCCGTAACAACAGTATACCACAATTCATGAAAAATTGAGACAGCTATTTTCTACTTCATCACTCCTCTATTTGCATTAGCATATTCACAGTAATAATTTCTTAATTTGGAAGAATAACTTCTTTGAGTTTATTATTTTAAGTTAAAATAAATACATTACTATTCGGCGGGTAGCTAAGGGACTGTCAGCTCTGGCAAATACTCAGAAGAACATCCTTATAGCGTAACTGAGAAAAACCTGACTGCTTACAGTGCAGCTACATCTTAGTGGTACGCGTCACAAGGACAACACTAACAGCGTTCACTGCAGCTGGGTCTTTCTGCTACATTTTGACATTCTCTAGTTTTTGTAGTCAAGTATTCCGAAGCCTGAAAATACATCAGTTTGAACCAGCAGTATGGTTTGACAGAAATCAACAGGTATTTTTCTAGCCTGAAATGTTTTAAGATGTACTCAAGTTACATGCAAGTTAATTTTTGCTGCAGTACAGCCTGTGACCAGCACGCACTTACATTCAGAGGTAAAAAGCCGTGTCTAAAGTTCAGAAGAGGACGCTACACATAGACCAAGCCCAAGCCACCAGAATCTCACTATAACTGAACACAAGTGTTACACATTCATCCTTTTACACAATGCATAGAGCAGGGAGAGAGCAGTAAAATCCAGAAAGCTGCAGGAACAACATTGCTGGAGATGCTCACAGAGCAATCAGCAAGAAATATTCAATCCCAAGTAGTGCAATAGAACAGCTGCAGTCATCTTCTAGGGGCATCCGTGCCATCTTCTGTAGCAAGACACCAGATCTGCAATTTTTCCACCTGGTAAATGAAGCAGCCCTCCCACCCCTGCATTTATAGGGTTCTTAAAACCAGCTGGTCCGCTAGACTCAAAGTGGAAACTCTCACAACATGACACAAGTGACTCATTTGAATGGAAGAGATGCAGTGATGACATTTCCTCAAACCTAGGCCAGTGCCTTCCACAGGTATTACAAGAGCTTCAGACGGTTTGCTCAATCCCCCTACCATCACAGGAGGTTACGACACAAGGAGCTCCTGTTTGTTGAGAGCTGCCACACTAATGCCCTTGTTGCATGAGGCTATTTCTAAGTGCAGCACCGCTCGGGGAGAGGCACGCGGCATAAAGCCCTGCTTGTTAGGAGGATCCAGGGAGTGCTCCAGAAGGATGAGAAATGGGGAAAGTCATTTTTTTCAGGTTTTAAATGTGCTCCCCCCAAAGCATTATTGTTTACTGCAGTGGAATTTGCCTTTTTCTTCAGCACGCTACTTATTTCTCCAAGGGACAACATTTCCAGAGCCTCCTCTCCTGCATACCCCAAGGCCACAAAAGGGTGTGTGAGGACCGTGCACGCTGTTGACATTCTGTGGATGGATAAGCTGGTAACAAACACGCTAGGTTTGCCTCTCTAGCTCTGGCCCTCAACCTTGCAGAAAGTAACACGGTACAAGAAACAGCCCTTTACCACTGTGTATGTGTCCCGACTAGACAATTTAAATGATCAATCAACTGCTGCCAACTTCATATTGCCCACTACGTGCTATAGGCAGACCCACGGTGGTGTGCAGTTCTGTCAAGAAGCCGGTCTGTTACTGCTTATGTTACCAAGAGCCCAGCAGAAGCAGCTCAACAGTACCACTCACTATATTTCTGATGCCAGGAGGGCAAACACCCTTTAAATTCTTTTATACCTAATCTTGCTGAAGTCCTCAAAACGAAGGTGTTGGAAAGCGTGGGTCTTAAAATCTTGTAACTAGCTTTTTTGCTGCACTTAAGTTGTTTTTTTTTTTAAAATGCTTTTGCAAGCACTTACTCAGTTCACTACCAAGAGAACTACAGGCCCCAACTCTTCCCACTGACTTCATTCCCCCTTCACTCGGTCAGCACTGACCTGGGCCAGGAGGAGGAACAGGCCCAAGGCTGAGGGACTGGGGTCCGACGCTACACAAGCTTCCCCACCCCAGCAGCCAAGCCCTGCCCTCTACCTATCCCAGGGGAGGACTGCCTCTGGGCCAGAGCGTGGATTTACCTTTACAATACACTCACTTCTGCTCAAATACCAGGGGAGGGAGGAAAGAGCTTCTGCAAGGACTCCAGAGAGGAAGAGGACATGGATGAGCAAGCTTTTCCCACAGTTTTCTTCTGGCCATTTAGCAATGTCTGGCACCGAAACTGAGAACGACCTGCGTCTCAGAGCAGCTACGAACAGAAAGGAGGCCAGGCCAAAAGCAAACAGGCCTGCCTGTAGGGCAGCTGTACACTGACAGTTAAAGAACGAGAACTGAACATGGAGCATCTGGGTGGGGGAAATGGTATGAAGAGCATGATCAGAGAATGAGGAGGAAGAAGGGAAAAAGGCCAGGATGAGGATGGCAACCAAATTCACCCTCCTTTAGCAGAAGCCAGGATCCGCAAATCCCTGTGCTTTTAACCGCCACCAGAAGGCAAGCATCTCACCTTCCTCCTCCTTTCAAGTCCCAATGGAAAATGTCAGTGACTACATGCTCTGTAGTGTTCTTCCCCACTATGTTTTTCATCAATGCAAGCACATAAACACGTGTTAGAAACATTGTGGAGGTTACTACTGAAATGCTGTTTGTGCTAACTTAAATCAGGTCCTCTGGGCACACGTAAGCCTGTGTGTACTCCCTATGCTGTGTTTTCACACAGCCCAGACAGGACGGGCCATGTGTTTAACTGGTGAGAGCCGCGAAGCAAAGGAAACAGTGACCTCAATTCACCTCTCCCAGAAGTTGCAAAATGGGTAGCAAATGGCCTTAGGACTGCATTAAGAGTATGGGAAAAAAAAAACAAAGCGATTCAATCGCAGAGAAGACTTAGATCCAACCCCTGCTTCTGCTGCAGGCTTCCTAAGAGATCCCAAAGAACTACATACACCAAAACGTGCTGCCAGCGACCACTGATTTATTGCCTTTATTTCCAAAGGCATTCAGAATAGAACTCATCTGTACTACACTGAAAGCAAAAATGAAAAAACTCCATGCTTAAATCGATCGCACTCGTTTGACACCACATACAACCTGAAATGAAGACTTGCTGGGGTACCAGTAGCTCTTCCGTTCCGTGACACTGGAATGCAATCACTAAATCCATGAATGCAGCTGCTGCTGTAAAGTGATAGGCAACACAGCTTACTTCTGTCATTAAAGTATGCTTAATTCTGTGCAAATTTGCCTGTGGACATCGACATTCATAAAATAAGCCACGCTATTTCCTGTATTGCTAACAAGGCTTTTGGGAAACAACCCTATTCTTTAGAGCACCTAGAACAAAGTGCTTTGTTTGACAGCACTGCGGAACAGACCTATTTCTAACTACCGTGCTACATGGGAACAGTTGGTAAGAAAAGATATCTACTGGTGGTGTTCTTCTTATGGATTTTTTTGAGGGTTACATTTCAAATTTAACACTCAAAAAAGTCCCAAAGCTGGCAAAGCACAAGGCAGGCTACTGACACTGCACGTTACAAGTAATCCATGGTGGAAGAAAATTTTTCTATTATATGAATGAAGTACAATTGAAAAAGTCACACAGGTCAGCGTAGCACCCAACAGGGTGAAAATACTGGGCACAGGCCCTTGGACAGGCGGCGCAGAGCGCTCGGCTTTCTGCTAGCAGTTTATTCGGACTGGGTATTAACCATGCTCAAGCCTGCTAAGTTTTACTAGTTTGGGGAAAGTGCTTTGCAAACACAGCTGGACGCTTCTGCAGCCAGCTTTACACTGGGAGCCATACAGCTGTGCTACAAGCCCAGCCAGTAAACCTCACCAGCTCCCAGCTAACTGCAAACCACCAGCTCAAGCCTCCTCGCACCACGGCACCAGAACTGGGAGCAGGGTCAGCTCAGCTGCAGGAGGTCTTAAATGTATTGGTTTCGTGCCAGCCCCAGGGAACCCCTAATGACCGGTGTGTTTTATACGGAGTAATGAAGAGCTATCCTATAGTACAGAACTGGAATTTGATAGGCACGGGCGCCCAACGCATTTCAGTTGAGCACAAGGCAGATTGTTTATGCTGCCTTTATGGCAGCTGTGACGGGACAGGAGGTGACTCGTCCAGCACCAAGCTGCCCGTACAAAGTTTTTGCGGAAGTCCAAATCGGCAGTCACTACTAGATCAGTGTCGTGTATCACATGGACATGGTACGCCTAACCTGAGGCATCACGTGAAGTCTCAAAGCTGGATTCATCATATCAAATGACAGTCTTTGCCCTTGCTTTCCTCTTCAGGATAAATCTTGTATGACAACATGCAGCTCATCTCACTCCTAGATGAGAAAATTGCTTTTGATTCTGGTAAGTTTTCTTGATTTCTGGCCACCACGGGAAAGAGCAAAACATTTTTTGCTTTGCTCTCCTTCCCTGAGCAGCCCACCCACCTGCTGGCGCTTTACAGGAGCAAAGCCTCAGCACGATCACACACACACACCTTTCACTAAGATGCCCAAGCCACGACCTGTGTGACCCTCTGTGCTCCAGCACTGCAGTTCCAGCACCAGCCAGGGACCAGCCCACAGCAAAACTTACACTTCCCACACCTGGGGACTCGCGGGCCACCCTTTACTATAGGGCTTTGCACACAGAATTGAGCACATTAGCTTGGGCCTCGTCTGCCCAGCAAGGACAATAAATTAGCAGTGGATGTCTACAGAAAAGCAGCGGAGGAAAAGGAACAAGAAGCTTCCTCACACAGGCTCCCCAGACTCCAGACATTTTCAGCTCAGGAGCTTCCTAGGCCAGACGCAGTTCCCGCGGGTTTGGTAACCTCCAACTGATTTCTCTTCATCAGCTTGTCCAGACTGCCTTTGAACCTGTGTAAACTTTCAGTGCTCACAACATCCTGTCAGAGGGAGTTCCCGCAGCTTAATTACACATTGTGTGTAAAGCCACTTCCTTCGGAGTCAAAGCTGTCCCTATCAGTTTCTCTCATTGTCCCCTAGCTCCTAACCAGGAGAAGAGCCAACAGCTTACCTAACTCACCCTTTCCGCAGGTCATGCAGCAGGCCTTCCAGAACAGAGCCTTGCAGCACAGGTTGTTTTAACCCCCCCCCCCCCCCCCCCCACCGCCCCATGCCTTGGCCAGCAGCAACCAACCTTGCAGCTGCCCCTTGTGCAAGGAGCGCCGGCATGGCCGAGGCGTCACGGCTGAGCGCAGGGGCTGGGGGGGCTCCTGCACAGCTGGCACACAGCTGGCAGCCCGAGACGTACCTGAGGGCTGCAGCACACGGAGCACAGACAAGCTGCAGCTTGGTCATTCCCCAGCACACGTTTCACTCCTTGAATCAACTCGATTTTAGCACAGGAGTAACAAATCCACCGCTGCGATTCTTGCTCCAGCAGTGAGCTGTTTTCTGCACTAGGGGTAAGGCTTTACTTGTGACTTCCTCATTTACCTGTCCTCTGCTGATTTCTTCATGCTGTTATTTTGCGTTTCTTCCAGGTGGCCGGCGAGAAATCCAGCCCACGAGCTCACTTCCTCACGAGCTCAGTAGACACAGGTACGCTGCATTTTAAAGCTGCCCTCCTTCTCCTAAATTTAATACGAAGCACATTGATTTTGTAGCAGTTTCGTTTCTTACTGAAAGTGATGTGCAATTACTGTCAAGTGCTAACCAGAAGGCTGAGATGGACACTTACGAACCAAACCGAAGCAATTAACACTAATTGTTTCTATTACCCTCAGCCTAGGCTGAGTGACATTGCCTTAATTCTTTCCTGAACGCTTTGTTACTTATTCCATCATTGTACCTGGGATTGATGTCTTAGTCTGATGGGATTACAATCATTAAGGCTGTCCTACTTCTCCTTATTATTATTACATACTAGCATTCTTCCAAGCTCCTTCCACTGCTGCAGCATTTAAAGAGTTTTCTGGAAAAAAAACACATCTAAATAAACCACACTGTTCTCAGGCCAAAGAGCTTCAGATTTGAGGGGTACACAAAACAGAGGCGTAGGTCACCAACTCCAGCCAGTTTCAGCGTGCAGTGATGTTCAAACTTTTCTTATTTACAGAGATTACGAAGACACCTGGCTACAGGGAATTTCCCTGTGTATTGATCAGTAACTGGTGAAGGACAGGACAAAGAAAAGCACCTCTCGCACCGCTGACCACCAGCGGAACCTGTACAGCTCAATGTTCCTAAATGACCTGAAAAAAGCAGGAAAAAGACAATATTTACTGATAATGCCGAGATGCTCAGGCAATAAAGGCAAGGGCTTACAGTGATGAACTGCAGGACCTTAAAAGACTCCGCCTGAGCAATAAAACGCTGGATGAAACTTGAACACTGCAAAACCAGTTCCTACTTCCTATAGGATTTGAGGGACTCTGAGTTGCCCACTGCTATTCCAGGTACATCAGTAATTCCTTTAAAATATAAGCCCAACACTCTGAAGAGTTAAAAATAATAATAATAAATAAAAAGCCAGTATCCAGAAATAGGAAAGAGTGAACAAAGCAGCAATAACTAAGCCAACATGTGAACCCAGGAGGGCACCTTCTGCCCGTGTGCAGCTCTGATCTGCCCCACACCACGGCTGCCCAGAACTGGGAGCGCTTTGGAGCACGGCAGCATGGGCAGTTACACCACTGAACAGCTTCCACGTGAACAAAGGAGACAGAACTGGAAAAGGGACAACCTGGAAGAGGCTCACGACGAGGAAGGAGGAAGAGAACGACTTGCAGGTGTTTCTCAAAGATAAGTGAGGACAGCCAGGGCCCAAGTCTTCGGTCTCCAGGAAGTGCAGAAGGTAACGTTGGGTAAGCCAGCTTCAAAGCGAAGGACAGCAGACCTTCCAGCAAGACTTTGCTATTTCTAACACTTTTAGATCTGTAACTTTTCAGATCCGTAATTTCTTAGTCATAGGTTTCTCCTCGACCTCCAATTTCCCCCCAGCTAGGCATTTTCCGTGTCTTTGAGCTTGTTTTTTATTTTTTACTTTCGGTTTCTACATTTCTCCTGTCCCAGCAGTATGGCTGTCCTGCATTGCTTTTTAAATGCAAAGAAAACAAGATGCTTTCATTTCCTTTCCAAGCCAGGATATTTATTTCTCTTTCAGCACGTGACTGGGGAAAAATATCACAAAAGGAGTTTCCCAAAACATATTTTTTAGCCCGCTTAAGCCAAAAACGTTAAAAGCTAGAAGTGCAATACGTGCAAGCAGAACTCTCCACTGGCACCGTGCATCCTGTTTTCCAAGCACCAAACCCAGCGAGGTCCTTTTGGACCTGTTCGCTCTGCTCTTGACTACCTGCAAAGCTCTCCTCCCTTTTTCTACAGGGTTATGGGATTAACACCACTTCAGAACCCAGGGAAGAAAGCTAACTCCATCATTTCGTCTCTGCCACAACGAGTTGATGACATGCCACCCTTCCACCCACACCCGAGGCAGGAGGTAAAGCAGAGACTACTGGGGCAGAAAGCAGAACTTTTTCTTCAAGATCTGTGCCTCCATTGCTGTCCTTCCAACTCTCGTTTAATATTCTTGTTACTTTGCCCCCACGGACTCGTTCTTCATTATATGCAGGCATGACAACTTACGAGAGCACTTCTCTTATGCAATACCAAGTCCCAAGATTACTTTGCACAAAATGAGATTAGGGCTTAATATTGAGGTAATTATAGCAGGTCCGTGGATTTCCAGTCATGTGTGAGATCTGCAAAACGCTCTGCATTTGTGCCAGCTTTTTTTCTTGGTGTCCCCCCTGCCCAGACACCTCCCTTGTGTCCAGCGGGAAGCAGGATGGCCCAAAAGCAGCCCAGCAGGTCCTGCTCAGGTCAGATCGCTGCCTTCAGGCACCCGCCGCTGCCCTGCACCACGGCAGAAGCACAAACAGACAAGGAAACCAACTCCCCCTCTCCCAGACAACCACCTTTTCGCACTCACAGTTGACGCTCTCACCTGTCCTCTTCTTCCTCCTCTGCTCCTACCACAAGCTGACTGCTGAGACTGCGCTGGTTCAGGCCAAACGCCCACCTCATCCAGCACCCTGCCTGACACCCACCTGCCTCTGACATGACCGAGGGAGAAGAAGAACAAGCAAATGCATTGACACCTCCCTGAGTTTATTTTCCCAGTTTCCAGCTTGGGTATTCTTAGTCAGCTTGTTAATCTTTGTGCACGGCAGCCCATTTGATCGCGTTTTCTCCTGTGATTTCATCTGTTTTATTTTGAAGTCACATAAATCATCGCCATTCAGAGCGCTTTGTAGCGCTGAGTTCTGTGGTCTCTGTGCAGACTGCAAGAGGCACCGTGGGTTTTGATCTAGACCAGAACGCACTCGGTCACGTCTTTCCAAGCTGAAGAGTCCAAATCTCCTTAAACATCCCCTGTATGGAATCCATGCATTATCCCTGCTCATCCTCGTCAGCCCCTTCTTTGCTTTTCCTGTTGTACTGAATCCCCAAGTCCATTTTCCTTCGCAGTAATCAGGGTATCTGTGGGCTATGACCCGAGGGCCATGATGCTATCCTGCTTTCTTCTTTACACCTTTTCCCAGGGCTCCTCACATGCACTCATCTGATCACTGCTGAACATTCAACCTGCAGCATTTCCAAAGCATTATGATAAGCTCTTCCTCCTAAATGGCAATAATTACCTCTCACCCCATGAAATCAAGATTTTTTTCTAAACTTTGCATCTGTCTGGAATGAATTTAATTTGTCATTTTACTACCTTTACTTCAGCATCAGAAGGACTACAAGCAGTTCTTCCTAGTCAGCTTTCGTCTTTCCGCCCCTTACTACCCAACACCCGTCTCACCTTCAGATCTCACCAGGCCGTTTGAGAGCACACTGAACAAAACAGGCGTAACTCCACAGATCCCTGTTCTTCTCTTGCCCCACGCTTCCCTTCTCTGTGCTTGCCAAGTCATTCCAAAACTTTGGGAGGCTTAAGCAGCACCATTTCCTTTGCAAAAGCCCCACTGATTTTATCCACTCTTAAGTTTTTAGCCCAACTCTTTACTTTTTTTTTTTTTTATTTTAAAAATAGGCCTTGAACTCTACGATATCCTGCTGAACTATTTTTAAGAACTGATACCATGTAGGCCATCTCCTATTTCTCTGGCTTCGAGGTATGAAGTGAGAAGTCAAACAGCGTAATTAATAATATAGACGTTTCATCCCCAAGTTCCTTCGGAACCCCTTGGGCAAGCACCATCTGCTCTTGGCATTTTGTAACTACACTTATGATTTTTTCTGAAATACTCTTTGCTGACTGATCTTCCAGTGAGTCCTTATCCCCATAAAGAGAATTTCTGGCATAGGAACCTCTTTGGACTCCTCCACAGTAAACAGGAATGCACATAAATCATGTAACTTTCTTCTGATGGCTTCATCATCAAATACTTCTTTCACTTCATCATCATCTACTGACCCTCCAGACTCCAGCAACCTTCTTACATGCTTGGAAAATAATTTATCATTTAATTTTGGTAGCAGTTTGATGTTACTGAAAGTCTCTTATATTTTTCATTTGACTTGAATGTGACAGTTCATGTTCTTATTTACTTTCTGGGTCAACTTCAGAACTTGAACTTTCTGAGGGCTGTATTCTTTTTTCGAACAGTTTCTTTATCCCAAACTGCATTCTCATCTGTCGACATTCCACACTGTAATTTAAAATCTTCCCAGCAACATTTTCAATTTCAAGTGCAGAAGCCTAGTTCTGCTGTGGTTTACATGGAAGCCAGCCTTTCCAACAGCTTTTGGACTGAAGTTCAAAAAATGAACCGATTCTCTTTGTCAGTACCAAGCTGTTGAGATCCTACCCCCCGACAGCCTTCTCATCTCACGCAACTTCAGCAGTGCAGATGGAAGGTGGAGAACAAAGAGCCCTCATGTGTAAAATGTAAGAAAAATGAAACGTTAGCAAAGAATGCAAACAGAGATAACTGGTACTTGGGAGAGTTGCTGGTTCTTCCAAACCACTGACACATGCAAACGCAACCTTCCTTAAAAGCTGAGGAGGAGGAATCTCTCTGGTTGTACAGACCCACGCGAGGACTTGCTCCACAGTGTGACAGTTCCATCAGCCAGTACACTGTCAGGTAAGAGACTTATGGCCACAAAGCACTGCTATTTTACTGAGCAAGGAGGCTGAATTCGCTGTTTCTGATTAAAAACAACAAAAAATAATCAATCAAAAACCAACTGCTGGAGTTTGAGGGAAGAAAGGCCTCGCATTTGTTGTAGGTGCACAGCCCAATTTTATTAGAGGCACCAGGTACGCTAGTGACGCTATTCACTCACTCCTTCTTCACGAAGGCTGGTCAGAGGAAGAGAGCGAACCCCGCTCCGACTGGTTTAATTAGGAGATCCACTTAGGAAGGACTGGCTACTAGTAGTGCGCATGCAAGAGTGGACAGCAAACACCTCCATCAAAAGTTGCTTTATGGATATTTTAGTTATTTCACTCTCTCAAATGCCCTTTTCAAGTGAAAATGTGGATAGGAAAAGGAGAGAAGAGCGGACG
The DNA here is from genome assembly GCF_964211835.1 of Anser anser. NCBI lineage: Eukaryota > Metazoa > Chordata > Aves > Anseriformes > Anatidae > Anser > Anser anser. The sequence continues at coordinate 8,505,711 of NC_139733.1, forward strand.
GATGGATCAGAGCTCCTCTACCAACTCCACTTACGCTTTTGGCATCTTTCACCCACAGCTCAGAACGAGGTGAGAACAGAGATCAAGGTCAGAAGGCACCTGGACACCTGGCAGTGGTGTACACGGCTCACACAGCAAAGCAACAGTAACTTGATCAGCGACTGGAAGCGGTTCTGGGATACTCGGGCTTCTCGAGACGATCACAGAGGTAACACACAGCTTACTGTGTTCGGCTACCTCGCGCTCTGTACTGTGCTCAGCGCTGCAGGAGGGCAGCCACGCCACCACCCCAGGATTTCCATTCCGCATTAAGGCGTGTGCATTTGCATAGCCACATCCCTGGAACCTAAGTCAAGCTGTCATTACGTGCATTTACTTCGCACAGCAATGCTCTCTGTTACGAGTTTTTACCAACATTACCTCTGTAGCAGCACAGACTCACCGCACGGAACAACTTAAGATTAGAAGGGCATGCTGACTAGCCTTTCCTGACAAGGTAACTTCCTCGAGCTCACCGGTTTAACTTTTCCTCCACATTAGTTAAACTTGAAGGCAAGTCCTGAGAGAACAGAGTGACACACAGCAGTTTAAGTGGACATGTAATAACACACAAACCAGTCCAGGCATTAGCGTAAAATGTAAGGGGTAGGGTCTGAGGGGAGACTTGGAAAGAACCTCGATAATATCACAGCAGCAGGGACTGAAATACTACAGATACTACGCAGAGATCAACAAGACCAGGAAGGTACAACGGCCTGGTGAGAGCGTGGTGTTCGAGGCAGGAACTTGTAGAGCTGAGCAGACCACGCAAGCTGTGTAAAGAAGAGCCACGGGGCTTGGGGCAACGTAAATATGTTGAAAAGTAAAAAAAAATAAGAAGAGGATCAAGATAAGAGGTAAGTAAAAAGCAGTGAAAACAAGAGTTACCACGAAAAAGTGAAGGAAGAAGCTGGTAATTCCTAACACACCCCACAACACCCCCCCCAAAATCAAACTGTTTCTACTCGGAATTTGCTTATCTGAAGAACCACCTCTAGTCCTACATCCTGGTGGCAATTAAGACCATTTAGGATGTTTTTGCTGTCGATCCCTGGCTCGGAGAAGCGCCTGCCTCTGGCGCTCAGGCCCCGTGGCAGCCAGCCAGGGCGCGCGCCTGGAGAACCGTGAGGGCGGCGCGAGCGAGGGCTGCGCGGCTCCACGGCCGCTTCCTCTCGCACGCTGGTTACGTCTCCAGGAATCACGTCCCGAAAAAAGCGTTCCAGCAGCGAACGACGCAGATCACCTGTTAAAACTTAGTCACGTTGAGCGTTTACGCCGGACGCGCTTCGGGGCGTCCTGTTGAAGCACTTACAAGGAAACACGACTGATGGCAGATTTTTGCCTTTCGGAGCGCGCGGAACAGGAACGGCAGCGCCGTGGGGCCGGGGACCCCGACGAGACCCCGACAGGGCGGGAGGAGGGGGGCGCTTTCACAGACGGCACTTTCAGGCAGGGATAAAGTTCAGCTTTCGCTCTTAAAAAACTCCCCCAGCAGAACAACAACAACAAAAAAAACAAAAAAGCGCGTGCGGCACCCGACCCTTTGCGCCGCGGATCGCTCTGCGGACAACTCAGCTAATTTGTCGGGCTTCTCAGATACAAAGGGGGGCGGAACTCGGCTCCCCGGGCGGCGGCCGCGCTGAGGAGAGGCCCCCGCGGCCCGGGCGCTTCCGAGCGGCCGCCGCCCGCGCTCCCCTCCCCCCCCCCCCCCCGGCTCCTCCCGCGCTCCGCCGCCCGCCCCGCCCTCCGCGCGCTGCCGGTGACGTCACCACAACAGGCTGCCACTCAGCCGCGCCGCCCCACGCCCCGCCGCCCGCTCGCGTCGCGCCCCGGCCCCGCGGCTCCCCCGTTCCCCCCCCCCCCCCAAAAACCGGCACCCGCCCCGCGGAGAGGCCCCCCCCCCCGAGGCGCGGCCGGGCCCGGCAGGCTGCCCCGGGAAAGCCCGGCTCCGCTCCCACCCCGCCCTGCCCTGCCCTCCCCTCCCCCGCCGCCCGGACCGGCCCCGTTACCGACCCCGGAAACTTGGCGGCGCTCCGCCGGGCGGCCTCCCCCCCTCGGCGGGCGCGGCGACGGGAAACCCGGCCGGGCCGGGCCGGGGGGGGGGAGGGGAGCAGGGTGTGGGCCGGCTACCCCCCGCCCGCCGCCGGCCTCGCGGAGCTCCCGGCCGGGCCCCGCCCGGGAGCCGCGGCCGCGCCGCCGAAGGGGAGAACCGGCCGGGAGCCCCCCCCCACCCCCGCGCGGCCGTGAGCCCCGTGCCGGTACCTGCGGCCTTCCCCTGGGTCCGGCTCCCGCCGCTTCCTGCTCCACAGGCCCGAGCTCGAGCGGCGGCGAACGGAAACGGGCGGGGCGGGGGCGTGCGCGCTCACCGGCCCGGCGCGACGCGGCGCGGCGCTGCGCTCCTCGCTCGGCCCCGCCCGGCCCGGCCCGGCTCGCGCGCGCCCGTGCGCGCTCCCGCCTGCGCGGCAGCCAATGGCAGCGGCCGGCCGCGGGGGCCGCCGGGAAGGGGCGCTATAAAAGCCCGGGTGCTATTTACGCCGTGCAGGGCGGGCGGTGGTGGGTAGTGTGTGTGTTGGGTTATGCTGCGCTGCTTCTCTGAGGGGGGCCCGGAGCCTAAGCCTTCGCCTTCTTCCTCCGCTGTTGTTGGGCCGCTGGAGGAGTTCGGCCCTGAGGGTGGTTCTGCGATAGCTGCTGCTGGGCCAGGCAGGGGCGCCGTGGCCTCCGTAGGAGGCTTGGGAGGGTAGGGGCGCTCTGCTCCCCTGGGGTCTCACCGTGTGATGTGAAGTGAGTGATGGATCCGTGCCCCCTTTGTGTTTGGGGGGAGGCTGCTCTGCTCTCTGTCCTGCTGTGTCTGTCTGGGCTTCTTCAGCTGGGCCAGGTCCCGCTGAGGGGACCCGTGCCCCAGCTGGCAGGTGGGTGGGGGCAGCTCGGGGCAGCCATCAGCCCCTGACACCTCCGAGCTCCCTGTGGTGGTGGCAGGGCGGTCTCCTGCTGGTCTCCTGCTGGTGTCTGGGGAGAACTTCCTGCATCCAGGCTCCCCCAGGGGAATGTGGGTGCTGTGGTCCTCTTAATTTGTGCCTAATTCTCAGTCCTTCTTCCTCTGGCTGAGTTTCCCTGTCAGCTAACTTTGACTGGCCTTTCTGTGGACCGCTGCCTGGTGTCTGTCGGTGAAGGAACTGCTTGAACCTCCTCCAGTAGGTGAGGCTCTGGGACTAGCGCTTTCTGGGAATTGAAAGCTGATTGTTTTTTGTTTTTTTTTTTAACAAGTTGAGCAGTAGTTAACATTTGATACAGTGACAACTTGTTTTAAGGCATACGGCTTGTTGCTGGTGCTTGACTGACAGTGACTGTGTGGGGCCCCGGGATGGTTTGTTCACTAGGGTGCCTGGTACACAGCTACCTCTGGCAGCACAGGTATAGCGAGACTGAAATCCATTTGTCTGAAGTCTGTAGGGAAATTATGTATGTGGTTTGGACACCACCTTAGTGGGGCTCAAACAGCAACCCTTATGTCACGTCCTTTCTGTCACTTCTTTTATTCTTTCCCTCTGATCGAGGACCTTGTGGTGTACTGCTTTTTTCCTGGTCCAGCAGGAAGTTTGGCCTTTGTTCTGGGCCTGGTTTACAAAATGCTGCCAGGTGCTTTGACTGCAGTACATGTGTTCTCCTTTGCGTACAGCTGTATCACTTTGCCCAAGGCAGAGCTCTTTGGATTTGGTTGGGTCTGTGGCTCCAGGTCAGGTTTTCACTGTTAAAGTGGGCTTGTGCTAATCAAAGTGCTTCAGGAGCTTGATAAGGGCAGAGCTGCCTCCTCCCTCAGATTGGTGAATAGCTTTTAATGGATTGAGAGCTCTGCTTTTAATGGAGATGATAGCCAACAAGCCCTGCTACTGGCTATGAGGATCCTTAGCCTAACTCCCTCTCTGTAAACCATGCCTTTTCAATGCGTCCATAGTGCTGTCTTGCTATGTTCTCTTTTGTGTTTTGCGCATCCATGTCGTGACAGGCATGGTTTAAAACAAACGTCTGTGTTCTGACTTTTACATTATGGGCAGGACGCTGCTAGTTGTCAGCTTCAAGGACAAGAAGGTAGCAGAGAGCTGCAGCTCTTTCCACGTGACATGTGCAGACTTCCTGTGCAGACTTTGCTCATAAGTCCAAACTTTTTCCTTTTCCAATTTATTTTTGCCAATATAAGAGTTCATACGGGGGAAAAAGGTTTCTTAGCTGACATCCAGGAACAGCTGATACATCTCAGAATATCTTTTGCAGAACATTTTTGCAATCAATTCCACTTATTGTAGTCAGGCAATCTCACAAGTGTGTTTACAGCTACCAGAAACAACAGCAACAAAAATTGAGTGGAAGTAACAGAAAGCAGTAGCTGATCAGGGTTTTTCTTTGAGAACATAGTAGGGATTGTTTTCAATCAAGTTACAGTCACTTGGTTGGAGAGCAAACAATTTTTGTGCTGGGAAAGTGAGGACTTCTAAAATCACGTTTGTAGAAACACAGAATGGCTTGGGTTGGAAGGGACCTTAAAGATCAACCAGTTTTGACCCCCCAGCTATGGGCAGGGATGCCACCCACTAGATCAGGTTGCTCAGGGCCCTTTCCAGCCTGGCCTCAAACACCTCCAAGGACGGGACATCCACAGCTTCTCTGGGCAGCCTGTGCCAGTGCCTCATCACCCTCTGAGTGAAGAATTTCCTCCTAACCTCTAATCTAAATCTCCACTCTTCTAGCTTAAAGCCATTCCCCCTCATCCTGTCATCTGAATGAGAAAAAAGTCTCTCTCCATCTCTTTTATAAGCCCCCTTGAAGTACTGAAAAGCTGCAATGAGGTCACCCCAGAGCCTTCTCTTCAGGCTGAACAAACCCAGCTCTTTCAGCCTTTCTTCACAGGAGAGCTGATCCAGCCTCTGATCAACGTTGTGGCCCTTCTCTGGACCCGCTCTAACAGCCCCACATCCTTCTTGTGCTGGGGGCCTCAGACCTGGATGCAGCACTCCCAAGTGGGGCCTCCCGAGGGCTGAGCAGAGGGGGACAATCGCTTCCCTCCCCTGCTGGCCCCTCCTTTTGATGAAGCCCAGGCTGTAGCTGGCCTTCTGGGCTCCACTTGGGCACAGAGGCATTGATCAACGCTCGCTGGGTGCAGCCTTCAAGCCAATACCTCACCTACTGAATGGTCTGTCCGTTAAGTCCGTATCTCTCTAGTTTGGAGATCAGGATGTCGTGTGGGAGCATGTCAAAGGCCTTTACAGAAGTCCAAGTAGATATTGTTCAGCAAAAGTCCTTTCATAATGTACCCTGCTCAAATATTTTCTGTTGGCTAATTGTGTTGTAGTTTGCCTTTGTAGGTTGTTTTTAGATATCCTTCCCAGCTCCCAAACATGCTTACCAATATAACAACACTGTCATAGCATATTATTGCTTTAGAACTACTTAAACTTAGAAGTGTGAAGGTCGTGTGTGGTTTTATATATATATAAACATATAAATGCAACAACTTTTCCACACTGTTCTGGATGTTCAGCTCATCTGAAAGTCAAAAACCCATCTGAACCCAGGCTGCTCAGATTCATAAAGAATGAAAGTTAGCAGGTCAAGCCACTCCAAACATTTTAAGTGCCCTCCCAGTTTCCTCATACGTGGCCTAGTTAAGCAAATGGGAACTCTCCCAGTGGTGCCAGTATAAAAAAAAAAAAAGGAAAAGAAGCTGAGTCAAACCAAGAGGTGATCTATTTCTTCCATGTAAGACCTTCTTCTTTCTCTCTCCCAATACGTGCAGCATTTAGGCCAAGTGCAGGCTTTAACAAATTTGGTTTGTGTACCTGTCCCGCAGATACAGAAGCCAGAAGGCCAAGTCACTTGTCTGAAGTCCTAAAAGAAGCAGCCACTTCAAAGGCCAGTCCTTTAGCATCCTCCTTCCTGATGACTGACTGCAGAAATTAACCCGCTTGTGCCTCTCTGCAGGTGTGCAGCTTGCAATGGATCTGCAGCATGGTGTGGGGCAGTACTGCTGTCACAGCAGCCCTAGCGATAGGGAGAGCTCCAGTGCAGGGGATTTTCACAGAACAGGGAACTGCCCTTCCCTAGGGAGAGGAGCATCGAAACCCTCTGGTTTGCAGGGGAGAGGAGGTGGCAGAAGCTCCAAAAGGTTGCTAGCCCGTGGTGAAACATAGGGCTTTCAGACAGGTGTGGAGAAATGAAACCCGTGAGCTCAGTGCAGTTGGTGTGACACGGGCAGGTTTGTGTGGGGCATTGGTGCCTCACTATTTCCTGGCCCAGGGAGCAGCCAGCTCCATGGCAGGAGTGCAGGAGGAGGAAGCAGCTCTGTATTCCCACCGTGACAAGCCCTGGTGCAGAAGCCATCAAGGTGCTGAGGAATGCAGGCTGCCCAAGAACAGCAGACCCAGCAAGACTCCTGCATACCCAGATGCAGCAAGTCCTCTTGCAAATCCTACAGTGAAGCAACCAGAAAGAAATCTTGGTGTTCTGTATTCCCTGTTAGGTGGGATCCTCCTGGCTTCTTCACGTGAAGGTGATTTATCACTTGAACCTGAAGGTTTATCTTGCATCTGTACCAGGGAATGTTTATCCAGAAGTCCATACCTCCTGGAGACCCCCGACTGGTGCTAGGGCATGACAGTTTCTAACAGCAGTGAGTTTTACAAGCTTGATCCTTGTTCTTGGCATGAACCACCTTCCTTTCTCCGGCAAGCAGGGCACAAGCAGCTCCAGATGCAGCGCGGAAGCCCTTTCCTATATTTCCCTATCATATTCTTTTTGTTACAAGTCATTTATTTTTCCACACAGTCCTTTTAGCTCATGCCTCACTTGAAAGCTGCTTTGAATTTCAATTCACAATTATTCAGCTTTTTTCACACCTACATAGCACCTTTGCTTTAAGCCCGTACATGATGTTCTGCTGTCTTTAAGTGCACAGTAGCTGCTAGGGCAAGAAAATGCAGTAGAAGTGAGTAAGTTTACCTTGTGGTATGTGTGAAGAGAATTAATTGAATTAAAAACTCTATCAGAAAAAATGTACAGTCTGACTAGCAGGCAACAAGTAAGACCAGTGAAATTCAGTTTATGCTCAAAGACCAAATTTATACAGAACTTTGAGTTTTTAAGTGGAGCAGGACAGACAAAAAGCAGGTAGAGGTGTTTAGTGGGATCCAGCAATAATGCCGCTGTACAGAAATCTAGTGTTTTGCAAAGCATCAGAATATAGGATATAAAGAGAATAGAAGATTTCCATGTTACAGAAAGGTATTTAAAATCAACTTTTTGTGCAATTTAGGAAAAGGTAATCTGACTGTTCTCTTCCTTTTTTTTTTTCTTTTAGAAACATTTGAAAGAGCTCTAATGAGCTCTACCGTGAGAAAGTGCACCCTGCAAAAGCCACATCCCTGAAGGACCAGAGCAGGGCGCCTGGCATGTGCTGGGACATCAGGAAGGGAAAGGGCATGCTGACCATGCCCTGCTGCTGGCTGCGAGGCTCGCACAAATTAAACGGGTGAGAATTGAAGCCTCAGCTGCACTCAGTGCACCAGGCTGGGGATTCCTGGGTGTCTGTGTACCCCAGGGAAACTGTCCTGGAGACCTTCCTGTGTGCAAAAATGAGAGAGAATGCATAATATTCTCTGCTCCAAGTGAAGCTAGGACAGATTCTAAGCTGCTTTTGGTGCTGTCTGACAGAGGAGGGAGCTGTTAGCTCACCAGTGACCTGGCTGAGCAAGCAGATGCCCTTCTGGCCACCGGCTTAGCTCCTGGGCAGCCCACAGAGGGAAGACGTCAAATCAGACCTGCAGGAGGTGGATGCTGTCCTGGATGCACCTAAATGTCTTGCTTCAAGTGCCTGTCCGGTGTGGTTTGTGCGTCTGTACAGGGAAAACCCCCAATAACTGGTCTGCAGGGTCAATGGGAGCAGGGGGCCTGTGAAGCTGGTTGGAAGAGGAACGTTTTGGCAGCAGGGTCTTGAACTCTGTTGTGAGAGAAAAGCTGAGCTAGACTGGCCTGAGGTTTACTCAGGCCAACACAGACTGGTTTGAAGTGGGATCCCAATCTGACTTGATCTGCCTTTTTTCCTAGTACAACTCATCGGCAGCCTTCCTGCGCCAGCCAGCAGCAGTGGTACAAAGCATGGCTTAATTATAACCCTGAAAGAAAAAGGATTTCTGTATGAGATGTTGCTCCATGGCTGCTGGTGGCAGAGCTCCGCACGAGCCGAGTCGTGCTGGTTTGGCAGGTAGGTGTGGTGGTGATGTGCACGCGTGGCTGGGCAGCGGGGCTCTGAGTCAGAAGCTCCTGGTGACGTTGCTAAATTCAGTTTACCACAGAGGTCTTTTTCTGCTTTACACTGGAGCTGCTTTGATGCAGCCTTTCTACATTCAGAAATATGGCTCAGACCCAGTGCTTGTGAGTCATAGGTATTCACTTGTTAGGCCTTGGCAAAAGGCAAGTAAGAAAAAGTGCTGTCCATGTTACATGTCTGTGGTCTGGTTTCCACCATGCTCATCTTCTGGTAGCAGTTAGGTGACAACAATTAAACATCAAGGCAGCCTGTCTTCCTAGCCATGATATAGTGCTTTATTTCTCCCTCTGTGGGGATAGTCTGGATGTCAGATGACTTCTAGCTACGTAACCTGGGCCCCAGAAGGCAAAGGCAGGGACTGAGAGAATGAAGAACTGCCCACTGTAGGAGAAAATCAGGTCTGAGACCATCTAAGGAACCTGAAAGTGCACAGGTCCGTGGGACCTGATGAGACACATCTGCAAGTCCTGAGGGAACTGGCGGATGTAGTTGCTAAGCCTCTCTCCATCACATTTAAGAAGCTGTGGCAGTCTGGTGAAGTTCCCAGTGACTGGAAGAAGGGGAACAATCCCCATTTTAAAAAGGGAGAAAAGGAAGGCCCAGGGAACTACAGGCCAGTCAGTCTCACCTCTGTGCCCAGCAAGGTCATGGAGCAGATCCTCCTGGAAACTCTGCTGAGGTCCATGGAAAATAAGGAGGCGACTGGTGACAGCCAACAGGGCTTCACTAAGGGCAAATTGTGCCTGAAAAATCTGGTGGCCTTCTACGATGGGGTTACGGCATTCACAGATAAGGGAAGAGCAGCTGATGTGGCCAACCTGGTCTTGTACAAAGCATTTGACACTGTCCCCCATGATATCCTTGTCTCTGAACTGGAGAGATGTGGATTGGATGGATGGACCACTCAGTGGGTAAGGAGTTGGCTGGGTGGTTGCACTCAGAGAGTTGCAGTCAACGGCTCAATGTCTGGGTGGAGATCAGTAACAAGTGGTGTTCCTCAGGGGTCAGTACTGGGACCGGCACTGGTTAACATCTTTGTCAGTGACGTGGGCAGTGGGATCAAGTGCACCCTCAGCAAGTTTGCCAATGACACCAAGCTGTGTGGTGTGGTCAGCACACTGGAGGGAAGGGATGCCATCCAGAGGGGTCGGGATAGGCTCAAGAGGTGGGCCTGGGTGAAACTCGTGAGGTTCAGCAAGGCCAAGTGCAAGGTCCTGCACCTGGGCTGGGGCAGTGCTGAGCACAAACACAGGCTGGGTGACAAGATAGAGAGCAGCATGGAGAGAAGGACCTGGGGGTGCTGGTTGATGAAGAAGCTCAACATGAGCCAGCAAGGTACGCTTGCAGCCCAGAAAGCCAGCCCTGTCCTGGGCTGCACCAAAATCACCATGGCCAGCAGGGCGAGGGAGGGAATTGTCCTCCTCTGCTCTTGTGAGACCCCACCTGGAGCCCTGCTGGGGCCCCCAGCATAAGAAGGACTGGGACGTATTAGAGCGAGTCCAGAGGAGGGCCACGAGGATAACCAGAGGGCTGGAGCACCTCTCCTATGAAGAAAGGCTGAGATAGCTGGGGATGTTCAGCCTGGAGAATGGAAAGCCCTGGGGAGACCTGACAGTGGCCTTCCAGTGCCTAAAGGGGGCTGCAGGAAAGCTGGGGAGGCACTCTCTGTCAGGGAGTGTAGTGACAGGATAAGGGGTAATGGCTTCCAACTAAAAGAGGAGAGATTTAGATGAGACATTAGAAATAAATTCTTTACTGTGAAGGTGGTGAGGCACTGGCATGGGCTGCCCAGAGGAGCTGTGGCTGCCCCATCCCCGGCAGTGCCCAAGGCCAGGCTGGATGGGGCTGGGGGCAGCCTGGGCTGGTGGGAGGGGTCCCTGCCCATGGTCCCTTCCAACCCAAGCCATTCTACTACTTCATCTGAAATTCTAGTGAGACCCTGAACAGAAAATCTGGGAGCACGCGCTGTCTTTGTTGTGGTTTTGATTCTGGTTTGTTGCTTTGCACCCAATGAGGACAGATTATTACTTGGCTAAGGCTAAGTGAGGAAGTAATACCAAATGCCATACGAACCGATCTCTTTTCTCAGCTCCTGTCAGTGTTCCAAATCCTGTTCAACTTTCCCCAGGGTACTGGTTCCAGAGATCAGCAGTCTTGCCTTCACCTTTGTAGGTGCACCAGCACCAGGTTCTGAGGTGGTTTGAGTTAATGATAAATCTTGTATGCCTTGTACAGCAGTGACTGATTCACATCAGCTCACTTGATGACTTATTCCAGGGAAATACCACTTCAATTTGCCAGCACTCTGTCCCTGACACAATAAAATGCTTGTGAATTCAAAGCTTTTGGAACTCAGAATGGAATTTTCCTCTAAAATTGTGCACATTGAAATATGGGAATCATACAGAGAGAATTGCTAGACTATTCGATATGAGAAGAGTTTAAAACTAATCACTCAGACCAAACAGAAAACTTTACTTCAGGCAACTCAGTTCAGACTAATGTATAGTTGCATAAAAAGTTCCCTGAGAAAAATTAAGGCATAAATTTGGCATTTTATCACTCAATTCCATGCTGAGTTTCCTAGAAGAATGTTTCAGTAACTAAGCAGAGGACTGTATCTATCTAGAAAAATACCTTTTTCAGTTAAAGACTTAATGCAATCCTTTTATGTTCTGTTTTTAAAAAAAAATACATTTTTATGGACAAGCAGCAGAAGATGCAAGAGCAAATACTGCAAAGACATAAGACTTCCTCTCTTGTATAGGGGGAGAAAAGGTTTTGTAGCTAAATGGGAAAAAGCCTTGCTTCTAGCTTTCTGAGTTTTGGAACAAGTCTCTGTGGGATGCGTGTCACTGGGCCTCCCCAGCCTCTGCACAGTGTTGCATTTCTTCACAAAAATAGGTCTGGTACTGGAGTAAATGGATAAAAATGTGGGAGAAGTACTTGGGGTGGGGGGGTGCAAACTGGATGCCACCCTTCTGGTGAATGGCTCTTGGTTAACTGCTGCCACCAGGCACCTCTGTCATTTCAGCATGTAGCAAGCCTGTGTCCCAGGGTTCAAGACCCCGCGCAGTAATACTCAGCAGTGTCCTCAAGGCTCACATCGGTCGTTTGTAGGTACGGTGTCTCTAGAGTTGTCCCCAGAGGTGGAGAGCCATCCCTTCACAGCCACCGAGTAATTTGCCATCTCCCCTCCAAAATCCTGGATGTGAGCACCTCTCTGCAGTCCCTGCCCTGGAGCAGCTCTGACCCGAGCAAGGCAGAGCCCACCCAAATTTAACTCTGAGATTTTTCAGGAAAGCTTGAGAGAGTCCCTGGGGATTTTCAGTTTTCTGTTCTATGCCACAAATTCAGCTTTAGACTGACCCCTGAGGGGCAGCAAGGACCAGTGAAATCTCAGAATGATGTCATAAAACTTCCAAAGTCTTGAGAAACTGTTTTACCTGCAAATGCCAAGGCAAAGCACTGTGCAACTTTGAGCCAAAATAAAACTATTTGGAAATTCACCTCGACTCAATTTCTGACTTTGCAGATGAGAGTGGCAGTTTCTGAATGATATCCTGGTCAGAAAATCTGACAACTGTCAGCAGAAAATGTGCATCAGCAGTTTACGTACTTTCTGCCAGATTGGTCCCTTATGCCTGGGCTTTTTGGCACTCAAGTGTCACAAAATACTCGTGACAACATGTTACACATTCGTCCTCCACTGCTTCTCTTGTCTTTTCTCTGGGCTGGATCTCAGTCCTTGCCCTTTTCCAGCTTTCCCTATTGAGACTGCAACAAACCCCAGCAATTCTGAGCAATCATTCACACTGCAGGTATTTTTTTTTTCTTCTAAGAGTCACCAAAATGGGTGGAATTCTTTCCATTTTCCTTAGATATTTGAGCCTGAGTTAGTTGTCCAGATTCCTAGTGTAGGAAAGACAGAGACAAAACTGAGGCATGGTTTACCTTAGCCTAAAAAATGTTTGTCTGGAGATGCCTCTGACTGAACAGGAATCAATACAGCAACACCGTAACCTACACCCATGTTCTACCTAAAACTCTGATTCCAGTCCCAGCTCACGTAGACCACGTTCAGGAGGCTGCTGTCTGGCTCCAAGAAGAGGGACTCACGGCCTCTCTGGGCAACCTGGGCCGCTGCTCCGTTCCCCACACGGTACACCAGCACGTGCTGACATTCAGAGAGAACCTCCTGTGGTCCGGTTTGTGCCCGCTGCCGCTCACCCTGTCCCTGGGCATCACTGCCAAGAGCCTGGCTCCATCCTCCCCGCAGCCTCCCCTCGGGTGGTTCCAGACGTGCATGGAGTGTCCACAACAGCACAAACCCTGAGGTGGCAGGAAAAGAAAAGGAGATAAAAGGGTGTGAATAATCAGGAATTCTTAATGTCCACTTGGAAGAGTTCTCACTCCTCAGGTTCATAGCAGAACCCTGCGGATGTTCTTTAGCCAGAAGAGGCTCCTGAATTATTTTTTTCAGGAGAGTTTTTTGCCAGGAGGGAGATGAAAATCTTAAAAATGTCTGTCAGCCTTAAGTTTGGAATTGCTATTGTAGTGTAATTCTTCACACAGCTGATAGAGAGCTTTTTAAAAGCACTATTTACATGTTTGTAGTAAAAACAGGACCACAACCTGCTTGTAAGAGCTTCATTCTCAAGTTTTGAAGTTAGCAGTTAAGGTTGGGACAGATGTACCTGTTCGTTGTTCCTTCTTCGATCGCTCTTGTAAGGCTGGACAAGAAAAGCTGACAGGGAGGAGCAAGTTCATGCTTTCCGTCTTCTGTCTAGATGGAAAATGGAGGAATACTCTGGGTAACATATCTCAGGTTTTCAGAAAGAAAAAAAATCTAAACCTAAATTTCACGTACAAGAAAGTGGGTTAAAAAAAAAAGAGGCAGAAGAGCCTAGTTTGTATACTTGTATTCATTTGTAGCTCAAAGACAATATACGATTGTACTCAGGGTGAAGAAGGAAGTACACAATTGCTACTGAGATGTTGAAAGTTGAAGGCATGCCACAGGAGGAGAAATTTAGAGAATATTTCAATGCAAATGGCCCTACAAAATACATTTCCACCAGGAAAAGGTGCGCATAAACCCATTCTTCATGTGCCTGTGCGATACAGGACACAGTAGGAGGCACAAACATTGAGAGTGCAGGCAAAGGGAGCTGCTGCTCTCTGGACTGAGCACAAACACCTGCTGGAAGCATCGTTCCCACCTGCAGGGGAGCAGGTAGTAGCCCCCAGTAGCCACCAGCCCCCAGTAGCCACCAGGGGAGATATAACATCTACAAGAAAGAGAAGAAAACTCTGTCATGATTTGTTAAGTAAAACGTCTTAGTTTCTCAGCAAGTAGCTGGCAGCCAGAGGTGCGATATCCTAATCTGCTGTTTAGTGCATCGACAGCAAAAGGAGGAGCTCATAGGCTAGAACCTGCAACAGGTTTTCTTCGATAACTTCCTGCAAGTTTGCTTTTAGCATCCATGGAAATTCCCTGTGATAGAAGTCAGGATTAAGACCAAGGGCCTAGCAAAACACGTGGAGTAATCTGTCTAATTCTAGGCATTCCCATTCCAAAATATTTAGTCGAAATGGAGTGGGTGTAGAGAAAGGGAATGGGGACTGATTTGTATGAATTCTTTTTTCCTTTTATTTATCCCAGCAAAATGAAAGCCACAAGGAGGTGTTTCCCCTTAAAGTATTTTAAATAATTAAACTCACCAGAGAATGAAGTAAGTATAAACGTGAGAAAAGGTTTATTTTTGAACTAATGCATTGGTTTGAAATAAAAGTGGGTTGGGAACATCCTACTGACCCCCATCTGACTGAAGGATTTGTGAAAGCTATTTTCAGGAGCAAGGAGCCTGGTTATGTGAAGGTTATCAAATGGTAAATTTATTGAGAAATCTTAGGGTGCCATGCATCGGACCAAAAAGGACTGGTCTCTGAACTGACGATTCCTCCTGGTCTTGCTGCTGAAAGTTTCTGCTGCTCAAGATGCTGTACAGGCCTTGCTTTGGTGAGTGGATCCTACCCTGTTCAGGTTCATGGGGATCTGAACACTGCAGCGGTTTGGTTGCAAATCTTGGAAGTCTGGGGGCAGCCGGGTCGTGTTAGGGACAGTGACACCGCGTCATTGGGTTGCGCAGCCTGCTCTGAGGAACATTGCTTTGGGGCTCAGAAAGAGCCTCAGGTTCAGCCTCTGCAGGCAGCCTCCCCCCTGCTGGGTGAGTGTTTTCCGTGCTTCCACACTGCCTTCCTTGCAGCCATTCTCGTCTGAAGGGACCAAGTGCTGGTCTCTGTTTATCGGCGCTAATGTGGAGCTGCTGTGTTGCAGGAGGCCAGGAAGGAGTTCAGATGGAGTCCTGCTGGTTTTGTAGCGGTGGAAATTCCCTGGAGCTGCAACTTGTCCTGACCTCTTGCCTGCCCCTCCAGGGTGGGTTTTTCCATGCTGTTAGTCAGAGCTGTTTTTCACCACGTTCCCAAGGCAGTAAGCATCCTTTCCGTGTACGTTTGCTTACATTGCGTCCCAAGTGCACTCCACCAGGCTCAGCTCACCTTCCCCAGCAGAGAAAGAAACAACTGAGGGGCAGGACAGCTGCTCATCCATGCTTGAACTTGATCCAACCACACAAGGGCTTGATGATCCTGAAGGCCTTTTCCAGCCTAAACGATTCTGTGACCCCGATGGGATACAGATGGGAGGATGGGGGCAGGGGATGGGGAGTCCTGCAGGGAGGGCAGGGTGGGAAAGCCAGGGTCTGGGCCACAGCTGGGCCTGGGGCAGGTGGGGCAGGAGTCCTCCAGCAGAGGCTGTAAGGGCCGCGCTAAGGCTGTGTGGGGTGTTTGGGGCACGGTGACTGCCCCGGAGGGCATCGTGGCTGGCTGCTGCTGCTGGGGTGGAGCCAGGGCCCCTCCATGCGACTGTGAAGGTGAATCACAGGTTCACAGAACGTCCTGCATTGGAAGGGAGCCACCAGGTCACCGAGGCCAGCTCCTGGCTCCACACAGGACTACCAAAAACCAGACCCGATGGCTGAGCGCGCTGTGTGAACGCTCCTCGAACTGGCAGCTCGGGGCCGCGCCCGCTGCCCTGGGGGGCCTGCCCCAGTGCCCGAGCACCCCCGCGAGCTGAGCCTTCCCCTCAGGCCCCAGCCCCACGCCACCCCCCGGCTCCCGTCCCCTGAGCGCGGCGCCCAGCGCCTGCCCCTTGCCGGAAGCCCCTCCCCGGGCGCGGGGCGGGGCCGGGCGGGCCGCAGCGGGGTGCTCGCCCGGCCGAGGTGGGTGCCGGGGGGGCGGCGGCCGCCCGGGGGCCGCCCGGGGCCGGCGGCGAGCTCCGCTGCGGCGCTTCCCGGTGCGGGGCGGGGGCCGGCTCGGGGAGGCCGGGCCCGTGGCGGCGGGCCGAGCCGAGCCGGGCCGGGCCGGGCCGAGCCGAGCCGAGCGGAACCGGCCCCGCTCCGCTCCCTCCGGGGCGGCGGCGCGGAGCTGCCCGCGGGCGGCGGAGGCGCGGCGGCCTCGCGGCCGGGGGGGTCGCCGGGCGGCCCGGGCGATCGCGGAGCTGGGCCGGGGCCGGGCCGTGCCCCCTCGGAGCTGCCCCGTGCCCGGCCCCCGGCCCCCGGCCCCGGGGGATGAGGCGCTCGCCGGGGCTCCCTTCGCCCTGCCCGGGCCCGGAGCACCGTGGCCCCGGTGTGAGGGGACTTTGTGCCGGCAAAGATGGTTGCTGGGGCTCTCCCGAGCGTGGAGGAAGTGCTGACATTTATTTTTTCCTGTTTTGCAGAGGCGTGGGTCCTGCAGCCGCGGGGGGACGAGGCCGTGCGCTGCCGCTGGGCTCAGCACCCCCGTGCCCCAGGTGAGCGGGGTCGGGGCGCGAGCCCCATTTCCCCGGGGCCGTGCGTGCCCCTTACCAGGATGTGGCTTTTCGTGCCTGGTAAAGCTGAGCCCACGGTGACAGAGGTGAAAAACTTGTTTTGGACCGAGCGTGTTTATCGGGCAGAGCTCAAGGTGAATTGTTTGTTTGCGGTCTAGGTTTCAAGCGTAGCTCCTGTTAGCAGTCCCCGAGGACCGTCGCGCACGGCCCTTGTCACCAGCGCTGGGTTTCGAGGGAGAACAAAGTACAAACAGCTCCCGCTTGCTGGGCCCGATCGCAGCTCCCAGTTGTGCTGTGGGTAGGACCTAGCGGGAGCTGCCCCCCCGGCTGCTGTGCCACGCAGGCAGCGCGAGGAAAAAAAGATGCCAAACAAAATGGGAAGCCTTGGCTAGGGTTTTAAAAACTTTTAGATTGGAAAAAAGCCATCCCAAGTGTTGGGGATGCTTCTCTAGCTGGGTCTTGTTCTCCTCCTGAGCTTCCCTGTACACCTGGATCCCAGCACATGGGGCTGAGCCCTGAACCAGCTCCTTGCTCAGCCCCTCGAAGGCCTGGGCTCGAGGTTTTTTGTCAGTGGGACTGCCTTGGCCAAGATGTAGGGTCCGGTGTGTGTAAGTAATAAATTACTTGATTAAGGACCCATAATCTTTAGCACAGCGTTGTATGTCTGCTTGTGGTCTGTGCAGTGACAGGGGCTCGCTGGATTGCTTGCGATCTCCCTTGGGTGCGAGGCTGGAGGCGAGCAGCTTCGCTGGTTCCTGGGCAATGGGGCCGGCGCCTCTCTGTCCCCACCCCTATAAACACAGAAATCCCAGGAGGCACCAAGGCAATATAATTGGTGTCTGGTGACCAAGCTGGAGCAGGTGAGCACGACGTGGGATCTTTCTGCTGAATGCTTTGTCCAAGCGCAAGCTTAACTCCTGCGCTCTTTCCTCTCTTCTCGCCGCTGTCGTGCAGGACCTATGAAGCACCAAGTGTCCATCATGTCCGACTGGGTGCTCCTCGGGCTGATCGGGGTGCTGGTCGTGCTGCTGCTGCTGACCGTCTTCGGCTTCGCTGTCTACTCGGGGCTCTTCACAGAGGTGGTGGTGAGCGCCGGCTCGCCGCCCATCGGCAGCATCACGCTGGCCTACAAGTTCAGAGTGGGTCCCTATGGCGAATCGGGGCAGCTCTTCACAGATGGCTGCAGCATCTCATCGAAGCTCTGCTCCATCGGCGTCTACTATGACAACCCGCACACGGTAAGGTCTGCCTGCACGGGTCTGCAGCTCGGGTACCTCCGTGGCGCCGCCTCGGGCACTTGCAGCTCACCCTCCTTCGGTGAGCACTGGGGCTCGTGAGGTCTCCAGGTCTGCGAGGGGCGATCTGTGCATAAACGCATCTGAAGGCGGGTGGTGTCTTGGATACCCCTCGCCGGAAGGCATTGGGCGAGCAAAACAAAGCTCTGGTGGCTCCTGCTGAACAAGTTGTACCCCTGCTTTGGTTACGGAGCAGAGCCCAGTGCCCACAGTCCCATGGCGATGTGTTCCCCGATGGACCTGCCAGCAGGCAGTGCAGCCAAGGCTCCTTCTTCTCCGTGGCTCCAGGCAGGTGGTCTCTTCGCCTTGCTGTGTCCCCATCCATGCTCCTCCTCCTGTTTCTGCCGTTCCCTGGTGTTTCCAAGCTCCCCGTAGTCGTTTCATCCCTCGACAGTTGTTACCGAAACCTCAGCAGGCGAGTGCTGAGGGCTCCTGGCTGATGAAACGGGGGCTCCACAGCCTGCCTCAGGTGGGGAGGCGAGCAGCAGGCGTGTGCTGACTGATGGCTGCTGGCCAGAGCTCAGTGCTCTGGGAACACAGAGAGCGACAGTGGCAAATGCAAGCGCGTTGTAACTTGCTGGGGGACGAGTGGCCTGGCTGCCGGCTCTGGGTGGCACCGGGGCCTCCAGATAGCAGTGTGCAGGCACCTGCCTCTGTGGACAGCCCGGCTCTCCAGTAATTCTGCAGTAGCTGTTGTGACCCTGGAAGAATGCTGCAAGGGAGGAGTGCCAGGAGGGGCCTGTGGCCCTGCACATGTGTTTGGGCGCGTGCGCTGGGGCTCGGAGGGGGCACAGTGGTTGGGCCAAGAGCTCTGGCTCCGTGCTGCTGCGCTACGGGGTGTTGGAGCGCCTGGCCCTGCTTTAGGAGCCCTCCTGGGCTGGGTAATGCCTGCCTCTGCTTTCTTGCAAAGTGGTGCTCCTGAAGGTTGGACCTGCTTAGAAGGAGCTTGTCCATGAAAACGTAGCTTGGAGGGGCCTTGTCTTGGCAGGCGGAGCAGCTGCAGCTGTTGGAAGGGTGCAGAGCTGTGCTCAGCACTGTCCCACTCCAGGGACATGGTGTAGATGCATCTGTTCCTGCCCTGCAGATGGTGTCTCCTCCCAGGAGAGATGCTCTGGTGCCTTCAGCATCTTTGTGGCCCTTCCTTGGGCTCTCTCCCACCTGTCCGTGGTTCTCTCACCCTGGGGAGCCCAGAACTGGACCCAGCTCTCCAGGTGTGGCCTCACCAGTGCTGAGCAGAGGGGAGGGATCACCATGATGTGCTGGCAATGCTCCTAACGCAGCCCAGGACACTGCTGGCCACCTTTGCCATCAGGGCACAAGGCTGGCTCATGCTCACATCGGTGTCCACCAGGCCCCCCCAGGTCCTTTCCTGCTGGGTCGCCTCCCAGCTGGCTGCTCCCCAGCACGTGCTGGGGCCTGGCGTTGCTCCTCCAGCCCCCGTCTCCAGCCTGCCCAGGTCCCCCTGGATGGCAGCAGCACCCTCCTGGCCTTGCTGGTGGTGACCTGGCACCAAAAAGCAGCCCCGAGGGCAGGAGGCAGCAGAGGTGCCCTGTGAGTCCCACAGCATCCCTGGCTGTGCACAGGCCAGTTCCCCCCTGGGTGTCCACGTGGTGGCTTCAAGTGCTGCAGAACCCCTGCCAGCACTGATTTATGCGTCTTAATGGACGAGATTAATATTAATATCCCTATTTTTTTCCATTTTTATTCAATATTTAGCAGCCCAAAGGGCTTCTCCCACCTCTGGCAGGGACAAAAATAGCTCCTCAGCAGGGTCTGGCTGCGGCGGGCAGGCAGGGCAGGCGGCTGCTCCGCTCCAGCCACGCACTTCTGGCTGGAGCTCGGGGTGCGTGCTGAGGCCTCTCGCCTGCTGGGGCTTGATGCCCTGCCCTGCCCAAACGCTTGATGGACAAGGCTGAGGGGCTCCCTGGTGCAGGAGGGGCTTTGCTCCCACCATTCAGTGTCTGCGGGTGAGGCAGCTGAACATTTGCCGTTGACCACGTTCCTATTTCCTCATGGGTATCACCCCTAGCCTCATCTCTTGTCCAGCTCAGCAGAGCAAAAGTTGCTGTTCTGTGGGGTTGACTCTCCTCGATTCAGCTGGGTCTTCCCCCGGGGATCCTTTTCCCTGGGCTTCCACTCCCTTTGGGGCAAATCGCACCCTCTCCTGCCCCAGCACCGCGGTGCTCAGCAGAGCCCGTCTGCAGCTCTCTCTTGCAGCACACGAGGGCAAGAGCGAGCTGTCTCGCCCGCAGACGGATGCTGCTGCTCCTGGCGGTCTGTTCTCTTCCTTCATCTTTGCTCACGTTTCCTCTCTGGACCTTCAGCGCGGGTGGAGTTGGAGGCACGGCTGGGGAGCCTCCTCTGGGAACTGAGACCCTTGTGGGGACAGAACGGGGACATGGTGATGCTCTGCCCTCGCTGTTACCCTCCCTCTGCCTCTGTCGCCCCGCGAGAGCCTCGCGATGCAGGTTCCCACAGCGGGTCTCTGTGTCTCGCTGCTGCTTTCAGGTGTCCTGGTGGGTCCCGGTGAGTTCTGCCACCTTCCACAGCGTGAGTTTGGAGGCGTTAGTCCTCCAGCCCTTCCTGGCCGAAGGCAGCCAGGCATCGGCCACTCCTGGTTGCTGGCCACCACGCCTGCTGTCCATCCAGCCGGCTGGAGAGCTTCAGGGGGCAATTGCCAGGCTCCCCCAGTTCCCAGCATGTTCCTGCAGCGTGCCACCGCTAAACATGCACCTGAGTGATGGGGCTTTAAGAGCTAGAAATGGAAGCCCCTACCTGGGTGAGCTTTGCCGTGGAGGTGGCGGGAGCTCCCTGCCGTGGTTTCCCTGCCCCTAAAGCAGGGCACTGTACGGAGGGGGCACCGTGGGGGCGGTCAGGAGAGACTCGTTCTGCACGGAGCAGCCAGCACGTGGCCGTGCTCCTGTCCTGGAGAGCACAGACAGTGTGGGGCGGCATCGGTCGTGGTTAGGAGTGGGCACCTGCTTGCTGGGCAGCCTGGCCGCTGGGAGGCTCGGCCAGTGTTCAGCTGCTCTCTGCTCCTGATGCCCCCACCTGTCCCCCTTGACCAGGTCTCTCCGGAGAAGTGTCGCTTTGCTATCGGCCGAATCCTGAGCGAAGGAGATGCGAAGCCGACGGAGGAGCAGATCCGGCAGTTCCAGAAGTACGGCTTCAAGATCTTCTCTTTCCCCACTCCCAGCCACGTGGTCATGGCGAGCTTCCCGTTCACCACGCCGCTGTCCATTCATCTCGCCGTCAACCGCGTCCACCCAGCCCTCGACACCTACATCAAGGTAAGCAGCGGCGGCGTGAAGAGCCTCGCAGGCGTGCGGTGGATGCTCAGAAACTCCTCCTGCCAGCAGCTGATGGGGCTGCTCTGAACTGTCATCTGCTGCTGGCCTTCCCTCGGGCAATGCCGTTAAGATCTCCTTTTGCCACCTGGCAGGTTGTTCCCTGGTGGAGATGTCCTCCTTGTCTGTTCTGCCCTCGTGTGTTTAGGAGAAGCAAATTCTCCTCTGCTGATCTGCTGCTCTTCTTCGGAGCACGGAGATAAGCCTGGTTTTCCGTGTGAAGTTCTGGCTTGTTGCTAGGGCCTGGCAGTCCGTGCCCCTTCAGTGCCATGTGTTATGCCATGAAACTTCACTCTTTAAGCTGCCAGCCTTGCCTGTATGGTGGCTGTCTTCTGGGGGGAGAAGTTAACAGCTCTCTGGCCCGTGGACTCACAAGGCGTGTTTCCGAGCAGACCGCTGAAATCGGAGGCCGTTGGCCCTGAGGGCAGGTGGCTGCCCTGGGTGCCACCACCTCTGGCACCTCGCCGTGCCGCAGAGCCCATCTCTGCGGGAACCCTCCCAGCTCCCGGAGCAGGCAGCTGGCCTCCTGCCTTGGGTCCTTCCGAAGCCACCTCTGCTGGCTTGCTCGTGCTGCCAGAGCAGCCGCAGCAATCTGGAGCCCATCGTCGGAGCGCGGGTCGGACGCCTGCGGGTCGAGGCTCCCTAGGGAGCGGGGAGGGTCCTGGCTGGCCAGCCGGGGGGGAGAGGGGCCCCATCCTTCCTCGCGGGGCAGGGTGCTGGGGAGGGGACGGCGTTCAGCCCGCGGCTTATCCGGCTGCCGAGTTCCGCCGCTTGCGTTGGTTCGTGTCGAAGCGCACTATTTATAAACTTGCTTTTCCTGGCGAAACTCCCAGCCCTGTGGGGGAACCGTGCGAATCTCCCAGCCTGTGCCGTGCTGCGGGAGCGCTGCCTGGGTGCCGGCCCCCGGGCTCCAGCGGACCGGGGTCTGCCCAGGAGGTGCCCGAACCCCAGCCGTGGGTGCAACCGCTGCCGGCCCTGCCCCAGAAGGTGCGTGCCATTGGAGGTGGGGTTGTTATGGCCGAAAAGAGTCCTTCTGGGAGCGCCTGGCAGCTTCTGAGGAGAACACCCGCTTTTGAAATAAAATAATCACTTGGGATCCTATGCAGCATCCAGAGCAGTGCTCAAAAAGGAGGGGACGCGTCCTGATCTCTGTCTTTCCCTCCGTACGGGGCAGGCAAAGTGCTCTGATTGTGGGCGAGCGTACCTCTGTCACTGACGCTGACCCGTGCTGGGTTTGCAGGAGATGTTCAGCCGTGCAGGGAGCAGAGCTTTGGTCAGCCCTGGCGAGTTTTGGGGTGCGCCCAGAGGAACCCAAAACCCGGCACTGTGGTGCTGGCGTTGTACCGCGCTGCCTGGCCAGGACCTGTTTCTCCTGTAAAATCCTGTTCCCGCACCTCCCCGTCTGCAGACGGGGAAGGAGAAGAAGGGAGCGGGGGGGAAACTTTCATGGAAACGGGCGACCTGTGCCCAATTTGTGGTGGGAATGGGGGTTGCCACGGAGACGGCTGCTCCAAATAGCATCCTCCATCCCACCCCCGGCTGCCCGCTTCCCTCGAGCAACCCCAGACGGCAGCGAGACAGAGCTGCCTTTACTTATTTATTTATTTTGTGCCGTGCCTGCTTGCTTCTGTTGCTGAGAGATGGGGGTCGGGCATGTGGCGCGGAGTCCCCCCGTCCCTGGCAGGGGAGGGGGTGTGAAGGGGAACAGGGTGACGGGGCTGGGGCACGGCGGGAGCGGGAGCTGGTTCAAGGGGAGTCAGCGGGAGGAGGTGTGGGACGGCAGGGGAAGGGTGCAAAGAGGGCTCTGGGGTGGCTGAGAAAGGGGGAAGGGGTTGGAAAGGGATTTGTGGTGCTGTGCTGGGGTAAAGGTGCTGGGTTTTGCCAGGCCAGGGCCTGGGGATCTCGGGAGAGGGCAGGTGAGCGGCGTTGCTGCCCAGGGGGCTGGCTGGCAGCGTCTCGCTGCCAGGAGCTGCGTTCGGAGAAGCCCCAGAGACCTCGCTGGCTTGTTTTGCAAGTGCAGGTTATTTAAGGGATAGGCTGGGCTTGTTTAGTGGCCCTCCCGAGTGCTGTTTTCCAAACAGCTCCTGCCAAAGCCTCTCCCTGCTGCCAGCAGGTCTGCGCGGCGCTGTGCGGGGCAGTGTGCCCGCACCGCCTGGCTGGGGGGCAGAGCTGGCGCCTGGCTCCCTGCTTGGCTTCGCCACGTTGCTGCCTCCCCCCCTGCTTCCCAGCAGCCTGCAGCTGGCCCTGCCTGGCTGCCTGCGTGTGCCCCGTGCCAGCCTCGGCCCCCCCAGCACAGCAGCAGCACGCCGGGGTCCCTGCCCTGTCCTGGGGCAGGTGGCTGTGGCTGCTCGCAGGTACCCCTGGCAGCTTGGGGACAGCGCCGGGGAGCCCCCGCGGAGTCGTTCCCCGGGGTGACCGTCCTTAGTGGCTCAGAGAGCTGGTTATTAAACTGTGACATCCTGCCATTTCCAGCAGCGGTTATTCTGGCTCGGGTTTAATTAGCTCTCTGCGGCAGGCTGCGGGCACGTGCGCCGCTCCGGCGAGCCCTGCGCGGCGGGTGGGCTGGCGTCGCCCGTCCCCAGAGCTCCGCAGGCAGCCGGAGAGGCAGTGCATCGCATCCCCGGCTGTCCTCTGGGGCTTGCAGCCTGCAGGGCCGCCCCCCGCCCCAGACAGCTGGGACCCCCTGCAGGGTGGGAGCTGGCCTCTTTTCACGGGATTTTTGGGTGGGAGACTTGGGCTCGTGGCTGGTGGAGGCTGTGCGCTCTCCAGCAGAGGAGGAGAGCGTGCGGGTGGGGAGCAGTGAAGGAGAAGTGCCGTCACCATCCCGGCTGTTCCCCGGGTGCTAGCAGCACCGCAGCACAAGCTGGCAGAGACCCTGTAGGACCACAGAGCTCCCGCCCCATCCACAGGGCACCACAGGGTGCTCCCTAGTCCCCATGCCACGTATTGCTCTTGCTGCTGGAAAGCCTCGGCTCTTCTTTGTGGTATAAATGTGCCTTGCTGCTGCTCCTGGTCAGGGAAAATCATCATTCCTTTACCTGCCAGCTTGAAGCGCCTATTAGCTGAGCTTTGTTCCCCTTGCCGGCTGTGATAGTTCAGGATGAAGTCACTTCTTGCCTTCCACTTTGATAAAGTGACTGCAGAGAGCTTGTAAAGTCCATCACTGACATATTTTCCAATCTCTTCGTAATTCTCAAGTCCCTTTTTTGACATGTTTCCAGCTTAGGAACCTCTCTGAAATGTCGCTAGCAGAAGTGGATGCTTTGTTTCAGCCACGGTCTCGTTGCTGTAGGATGCTGCTCCGTGCTGGTGGCTTGCATGGCACATCCCCTGCTAGCTGCCCGCGCCTGCTGTCCCTCCGCAGCGAGCTGCATCACGTCCCAGCCAGAGCGGTGCCATTTCCGCACCTCCTGGGCACAGCGCTGTTTGCTGCTGGCTCCTGGTTGGAAACCTCTCCTCCGTCACTCCTCGTTGGCCCCAGGCTCGCTCTGAGCCAGCTGATAGTATCGTAGAATATCCCGAGGGACCCGCAAGGATCATCGAGTCCAACTCCAGGCTCCCCACAGGACCACCCAAAAATCAAACCCTATGTGTGAGAGCGTTGTCCAACACTTCTTGAACTCCAGCAGGCTCGGGGCTGTGCCCGCTTCCCTAGGCAGCCTGTCCGGTGCGCGCCCGTCCTCTTGGTGGTCCTTTTCCTAACAGGCAGCCTGACCCTCCCCTGGCACAGCTCCGTGCCGTTACCTTCAGAGGTGTGCCGTGGTCGTTCCGTGCAGCTGTAGCTGCTTGTTGAGAATGGAAAATGGCACCAAGTCTCCGAGTGCAAGCGACCAGCACCGGTGCTGGTTCATCCATCAGCCAGGTTCGTGGTCCCCACCAAAAATAGGTCGTGGTTGCCAACGGGGTCCGTCAGTAGTAGCCATATGTTGTCTGTGCCGCTCCCAGCGGCCTTCTGGTGGCCCGGTCCCTTCCTTCGTCCTGGCTGGATCCTTGCCTCTCAGGCTGCGGTTGCCCAGGCTGGCTCCTCTGCCCCGGGAGCGCTAGCACCACGCCGCCTTCTGTCCCCACCCACCAGGGATCACCCTGCGTGTGCAGGGCGCTCATCCACCAGGAATATTATCTGGGCTTATGCGGGCCCTACGTTTTATCTTCCCGTGGAGTAGAAGACACTTCATCGGCATTGTTGTGGTTTAACCCGGCTGGCAGCTAAACACCACACAGCCGTTCGCTCACCCTCCCCCCTCCCTCTCTGGGATGGGGGAGAGAAACGGGAAAGTGAAGCCGGTGGGTTGAGATAAAGACAGTTTATTAAGACAGGAATATAATAATAACAATAATAATAATAACAGTGATAATGATAATAGTATTAATAATAATAATGTGTAAGGAACAAGTGATGCACAATGCAATTGCTCACCACCCGCTGACCGATGCCCAGCCTATCCCCGAGCAGCCGGCCCCCCACCCCGGCCAGCCACCCCTATCTATTGTTTAGCATGACACCAGATGGTATGGAATACCCCTTTGGCCAGTTTGGGTCAGCTGTCCTGGGTCTGTCCCCTCCCAGCTCCCGCTGCACCCCCAGCCTGCTCGCTGGCAGGACAGAGCGAGAAGCCGAAAAGTCCTTGGCCTGGTGTAAACACTGCTCTGCAACAATTAAAACATCAGCATGTTATCAGCGCTCTTCTCATCCTAATCCAAAACATAGCACCCTACCAGCTACTATGAGGAAAAATTAACTCTGTCCTAACTGGAACCAGGACAGGCATCCTCTGGCTGCACCGCCCAGCTTTGTCCCTGCCCCATTGCAGAAATGCTCACCGAGCGCCGCTGCTGGCTCAGCAGCGCCACCGAGGGCTCCTCTCACGGGTGACTGCAGGGTCCCTCTCCCAGTACAACTGGCCCCAGCACCCCGAATGGTCCCTGAAGGCATCTCTCTGTCTGCAGGGGACCAGGAGCCTTCGTGGGGTCCTTTCTGCAGACAGGTCCTGGTGCTAGGAGGTCGCGTGGCTACGTGCGCACGTTGTGCTTCTCCTTTTGCTTCCCTTACCCCCATTGCTACAGCTTCTGTCGTTGTTCAGGTCTGTCAGAGTCACGTTTCTCCTGGCTGTTATTATAAGTGATCGTCTTTAGAGATGCTTTCCCATCCCAGACCTCAGCCACAGCCTTGCTGCTTTTTGGCAGCGCCTTTGGTCTCCTTTGAGCTTGGGCAGCCCCAAGCTGGAGGCGAGGCCCTTTGCTGAGCCGAGACCACTCGGAGTTGCGTGTCTGTCTCTCCAGGGAGGATGAGGAGCAGGCCTGGCTTCACGAGAGAGTGGTTTCTTTTTTTATTTTTTTTTAATTCTGTGTTTTGACCTCGTCACTGTGATCCAGCCTTGGGTGGAGAATCGAAGGTGAGCTGTGTCCTTACATCCCGGTCTTCGCCCTGCTGGTGGCAGCCAGCAGCAGGGCTGGCAAAGGTGGGAAAGAGACAGGACCCTCTTCTCCTGCGTCCTGCCCATATTTCCTTCTTGGAAATAAAACCCGTCTGAGATGCTGCTGTCGCAGAAAAGGCTGCAATGTAAGCGGATGAGATTTTGGCTTATTTTAGAGGAAGACAATTTAAGGACAGGTCGAGGGTAAGGGACAAGCTGCAGGTCTTCCCACCCATCCTCTCCCCCTCGGCCCGCTCTCAGCGGCAGGCACTGGGGGTGTCTTGTGTGGGTGTAGCTCATCCTGGGGTTTTGCTCCTGTGTGCTGCTGGCAGCCGGGGCTGGGCACGGCGCTGCTGCAGCCCCAAGCCCTGTGTGGGCTCCCGCTGCCCTGCCCGCGGGTCCCAGTGCCCATTTCCTCGCCTGCTGACAGCTGGCTTCTCGTGGCCGCTCGCCGAGGCTCGCTGATAGCTGGCACCCCCCAGCTGCGTGTCAGATCACATCACTTCACG
The DNA here is from genome assembly GCF_964211835.1 of Anser anser. Classification (NCBI taxonomy): domain Eukaryota; kingdom Metazoa; phylum Chordata; class Aves; order Anseriformes; family Anatidae; genus Anser; species Anser anser. Next base: position 8,532,502 of record NC_139733.1, read on the forward strand.
CGTTCGCAGCGGCTTCTATTTATTAAATATTTTTAGCAACTCAGCCTCCCCGAGAAGTTTTCATCCTGCGAGCACGAGCGGTGCTGAGGTGGGCAGCAGGGAGAAGGAAGCCTGAGCTGCGGCGCACACTGGGAGCTAAGTTGAGTGAGAGGGCTCCTCTGGGGGGCAGCTTCTCTGGGGTGCTGCCTCCCTAATCCTTACCCTCCATGTCCTCCCCTGGCACCCGAGAGCTCTGTGCTGGTGTGCCTGCAGCCTCCCATGCCTGAGCCGTGCTGCCCACCGCAGGAGAGCCTGAGGACCTGGCTCTGGTCTTTCTGCGGGTGGAGAACTGGGGGGCCGTGCTGTGTCGGCTCAGGTAGAGAGCCCTGGGCACCTCTCGACCCATCCCGGGGTCAGCTCCGCACGCGGAGAGGTTCTGCATTTAACCTGTTTCTGCAGAGCGCTGTGCTCCTCCTGCGTGCCTAATGGAACATATGGGAAGCTGGGGCTCTGCGTCACGTCTCCTGCCATTCACAGCGGGCTTCCCAACTTTCTCGCTCGTCTGGGAGAAATTTGGCAGCCCCAGGCCACCATTCATCTGCTGGCAGTTTGCCTGTCGTCCTGACGGGCGGGTGGCTGACCCGTGGCCGAGCGCTGGATGCAGGCCTCCTCAGAGGCTGGGGCAGGCCTTGTGCAGGCACCTCTGCCTCGCCGGTGTCTGCTCGCCAGTCCTCTGCTTCACTCCTGCTGCCTGGGGGCAGATATAAAACCACAGCTCTGATGGCATCTCTGCTTTGAGCAGGAAAGAGGTTTTCTGGCCAGCTTCAAAGTCCCTGCCTCCGCGGTTTGTCTCGTGTGAAATCACCATTTTTTTTCCTGACTTCTTGTTGACTCAGAGCAAGCATCGACCCTAGATACAGCTTCATTCACATCCCGGCTGGGGAAGCAGCTTGTGTGGGGCATGTGCTGCCAGCAGCCAGGGCCATCCCTGTCCTGCCTCGTCCTGTGCTGTGGAAGAGCAGCCACTACCCCTGGGGCTCATGCCACAGCATTGGGATGAGGATGCTGATGGCCTGGGCTTGGCGCTCTTGTGGCCTTGACAGCATGAAATTCCCTTTCCTGGGAGGTGCCAGGCTGTTCCTGGCTGAGAAGGAGCTGGTCTCCCCAACCTTGGAGAGACCGTGGCCGGGGAGGAAGAAGGGAGCTTCGTGGCCACTGGTGCGTAGGAGCACCACGGGTGCTTTCCCGTGGCATCCACCCTTTAGATCCGATTGCTGTCCCTGTTCCTCTCTGAGGAGCCTTTCCAAAGGCAGCTCCTGGAAGGAGAGCAACCTGCAAGGGCCTGCCCTCCCGTGCACGCGAAGCACGTGGACGTCACCGATGCCCTGCAGCCTGAAGTCTGCCGCGGTGCTGCTCGGCAGCTGGTGGTACTCTGGGTGGGCATTTTCATCCCCCAGCATCTTCCCCGAAGGGAGCAGAAGTTGCCTTGCTCTCCCAGCAGCTTCGGAAACCTCAGACCTGCAGCCTTGTAAAGGCTTACCCAGCCTTGCAAAACTGTCACAGAGATGTATCTGCTCAGGCACAAAGATCTGCTCCCCCATTGCCTTTGCAGCAAGGATTAATGATCATGGAGAAAGGCGGGGATGTCTCACACGGCTGTCCAAGGGGGAGAGAGAGCAGAAATGGCTTGCCTTGGGCAAAGAGGGAAAGTAAAATACTACAGTGCTTTTCTGTCAGATCTCTTTATCGACTCTATCCGTATGCATGTTCTCCCCTGAATGTATTTATAGAGCATCCCAGAGGATGCAGTCAGCTCAAAAGACTTCCTTGTCAGGCGTTTGAGGTGGCTCCAGCTCTCTTGGGCAGCAACACAGTCCCAAACCTTTGGGCCTTACCTCCTTGCCAGCTCGTCAATTAATTCAGAGCTGAGATGGCTCTGCCTCGCTGCAATTATTTTAGCAGAGGCCTAATGAGTTTTTCCTGGGCTGGTTCTTCTCCGTACCCCTCTGAGCCAGTCTTTGCCAGATGTGCTGGCCTCGAGAAACAGTGAAATGAACCTGAACAAACGTGAAACCGCTTCTTAGAAATCCTGCTCCTTCCCAGCAAGGCAGGCTGGCCCACTTTCCGTGGCTGTGAAGCTCCCGCTTTGAAACCTGCAGAGCCGCGAGATAACAGACTTGAAAGCAACGGCATTTTTATGGCCAGAAAAGGTACGGCTGCACTATGACTAACTTGCGCTTTTTGGATTCCGGTTAGGTATAAAACGGTAGGAGAAAGCCGGCAGCGTGCCTTTGCAGTGAGCTGGAGCGCAGGCGGCTCTCGAGGCTGCGGGGCTGCAGGGCCGGGGGGTGGCCGGGTCGGGAGGAAGCCGCAGCAGGGGGCCTTGCTCCTTGGGTCCTGCTGCCGTGCCCCAGGTGATGCTGCCTCCGGGCTTGGGGCTGCATCGTCGCCCCCTCCTCGTGGTGGTGTCCGGCGGTGGGGTCACGGGTAGGCACCTGGAGGCTCGCTCCCTCGTGCGATGCAGGGTTGCTGGCAGCCGCTGCAGGTGCTTGCTCCTGCAGGGGGTCCCACCACCAAATGTCCCTCGGGGTTGCTTCTTTCGGCAGGGCTGTGTCCAGCCCTGGGGCAGGACGAGGGCTTCTCCACGGGCTTCCCCTGCCTGCTGCCGTGGGGCTGCAGTGCTGCTTGCAGCCCGCCTGAGAAGGAAGGTCGGGGATCACAGGCTTTTGGAGCATGCTAGGCAGCCCCCAGCGCCAGGACTCCTTTTGTCCTGTTGCTTTTCCAGCACGTGGCAGCTTGTTGCAGCCCCTGCTGGAGCCCAACCAGGAGAGCCTGGGGTCTTTGACAGAACCGAGTGTCTGGCGTCTCTCCTCTTTGCCCATGCATGGGAACAGGATGGCTTTCTCCTGCTGCCAGGCCGCAGCGGGCAGAAGAGGTGGCAGCACCCCACAGACTGGCTCGGGGCACTGTCGCCCTCCCTGTGTTGTCCTCTCACCACCTCTTCTGACACATCCGACTTTGGTGAGCAGTGTGGGGAGCCTGTGAGCAGGCAAGCACCTTACAAGTGTCACCTTGGGCAGTGCCATGGCAGTGTCCTGCCTTTGCACCCCAACCCATCCAGCGTTTGCATTTCCTGGGCGCTTTGGTGCTCTGGTGAGCGTGGGGAGGTGGGGGTTCGTGCCAGCCTCGGTCAGGTGCATTTCTGCTGGGTTTGTTGGGAGTTGTGCGCTTCCTTAGGGGGGTGCCCTAGGTACAGCTTTTGGGACAGAGGAGAGCATGGATTGGGCTCCTGTGGCCACTTTCTCCAAAACTTACCTCTGAGAAAGCAGCAAAAAACTGAGCTCGGTCTCTTGGGCTGTGAGCAGAGGGGCAGCAGAGAAGGGTCTCACAGGCTCCCAGGACTGATTTTTCGGCAGATTGTACGCTTGTTGTCAGGTACTCGCTCCGTCCTGTGTTACCAGCTTGTCTTCTGCTAGGGTGAGGAATGACAGTGACCACCGGGGGACAAAGGAGGGGACAGAGCCGAGTGCAGCAGGGGGAGCAGTCGGGCAACCGAGCTCGTCCCCAAGCTGGCTGCTCATTGCTGCGGTCGCTTGTGGACGGGGCACGTGCCTGCGTCACCGGCCTCCTGAAAACTGCTGCCCCCTCCTTCCTGTGCACCGTCAGCCAGAGGATCTCATAGCATACTCAGAGGTGGTACTGTCCATTCCTGCAGTCTCTGGAGTGGATCCCAAGGCAGAAGTGGTGCTTGGTGTTGCCAGAAGGCCAGGGGGAGGCATTTAAGGCGGCTGGGAGGGAGGTCAGACGTGGTGCACAGGCCATGGGCTTCCAGGTGAAACCCACCCAGTGGGTGCCAAGGCTTCCAGGTGAAACCCAAACCGAGGTCCCTGTGCAGCTGGGGAGCACGTGAGAGTGGTCCTGCCCGCAGCCACGTGCAGGCTCGGCGTGTTTGCCCGCGGGCTCTGTTCCAGCTGTGCTGAGCAGGGAGGCACCGCAGGAGCTGCGGGCTCACTCCCGTGGCGGACGCTTGTCGCTTTCTCCCTGGCCGGGTACTCTCAGCTGAGATTTATTTCTGCCAGGAGCTGATGGCAGCTTCTTCACACGCTGAAAGGTGGATATCCATCATCTGCTCTGGCCAGCTGCTCTGCTGCTCGTGCCACGCAGATTCACAGTTTGGAGTGAGATCCGTCTGGTGGTATGATAGCCAGGCTGTGAGCTAGGAGAAGCTTAGCGAGAGGTCAGTGTTGGAGACGGATTTTTTTCTGGTATTTCTCTGCTGGCCAGCTCGGGAGGTGAGCCTGCGTGGCTGCAGGAACTGCCCGCTGCATCCCTGCTGCTTTGTATCGCGCCCGTAGGAGCTCTGGAGAGCTGCAGGAAGGGAGCAGGCTCTTGGAAGGGCAAAGTCAGACTGGGCTCTGTCCTTGCCTCATCGCTCCCGTTTCATCTGATTGATCTGCACAGTCAAAGCCGTGATCCTGAGCTGGCAGAGGAGAAGCATCCAGACTGCAGGGGCCGCCAAAGCAGCTGCTGCCCTCCCTCCCTGCTGCATGTGGCTGCTGAAAAACCTGGCTTTGGGGACATGGGGCATGTGAGCCTGCTCCCCGCTGCCTGCTCACAGGCCCCAGCACCACAGCGCTCCAGACCACGGTTATGGATCCGGCTGGCCGAGGAGGAGGAGGTGGAGGAGGAAAAGCAGGGCCGCAGTGGGGAGGCAGGCACCCACCCTCCTCCCCTCCCCTCCAACTCCAGGCAGTGGGGTGGAAGGGCTGTCAGCTCACCCAGATGCCAAAATAGTGCTGTATCTGTGGTTATTTATTTTATTATCACCTCTGGGCGTGGCAGAGGCAAGAGACTGGGGTCACCATCCTGTCCCAGGTCGGAATTTCCCCCCAGTGGCTGCCAGCTGAGCTGTCCAGGCTGGGGTGCCCGTGTTCTGCACCCACCCTAGGCTGCGCGGAGCAGACCCAGCCCATCAGCACGGCTGTTGCTGCGTTGCCTCCCCTGGTGTCTCCTGCACTCTGCCTCTGCCTGGGCTTCCAGCACCTGCCTCCCCTGTCTTTGTGCATTTTGCTCTCGGCCAGCGGCACTGCCTGCGTTGGGGATGTCCTGGGGGGAACCATGAACACGGTGGGCAGCTCTGGGGCTGTTAGCCAAGCTCTCCAGCACGAGTCCTTGCTGCACTGGAGCTTGTCAGGGTCACCAGCTCTTTGCTGTTGGCCTCTCTGGACTGTCAGCTTTTTGGGAAGAGGTGCAAGATCTTGGACGCAGCTCCTGGCTCCGAACGCAGCTCTCCTGGAGCCTTGCAGGGAAATGTCTCTCTCTTTTGTTTACAGAGGCTGATAAAAATCCAGAAAGGAGCTTGTCCTGAGTGCTGGCTTGCTGTTAAAACACCAGTCCTAAAAAAGGAGACATCTGTTGCTGGGGCAAGGGCAGGAGCAGTTGGAGCAGTGGCCATGGGTGAACGTCCTGCTGCCGAGAGCCTGCGGGCGGTTCCTGGCACCAACGTGCAGCTCGTGCACGGAGCAGGAGCTGGAGCAGCCTTTCTCCACTGCTGTCTGCACCCGCCTGATAACACAGGGGAGCCTCCAGCCTGGGAGATGCACCTTCCACCATCCGATTTGCCACGACGCTGTGCTGGGGATGGGTTGGTGGACATCGTGTTCACCTTCCTGCTCAGCAAATCAGGCCAGAAACTGCTCGATCTTCTTCTTTGGTGGCATCCCTTGCCTTCTAAATGAGGCGGCTGGGAAGGCCCCATCAGGGGGGAGGGAAGGACTTGTTTCACTCACCATGGCATGTCTGGGAGGCAGGCAGCCTGCCTTCGGGCTCTGCTCTGCACTGCCAGTGTCTGGGCCTCTGCAGGTTCAGCAAGGTGAAGTCCCTAACCTCCTAAACTTTCTCTTTCTCGACGTTCTCCTCTGTGAAGGGGTGTCGTGAGGCTGACTTCAGCTCGTCGGGGAATATCTTCCATAAAGCCTTGGAGCGGGGGGTGTTGCAGAAGGTGAAGGTTGTTCCAGGAGGTGGGAGAGGACAGGAGGTTATTTATTCCATTGTGCCGCTTCCTTCACGGGGGCATGAACATGGCACGTGTCCTGAGTGTGACCAACAAGCTGTGGAAAAGCAGCTGGAGATGCTCGCCTCTTCCAGAGAGCTTGTGGAGCTGAGGAGGAAGGGGCTGAGGTTCAGAGGGGACGGCGCAGGCCTCGGCTCCAGAGATGGAGCCCTCCCGTGGCTGTGGGCACCAGCCAGGCATGTGCTTGTGCTTCTGTAACATCTCTGGGGCCTTGGTTTTTTTCCCCACAAGGGTTTCACCAGAGGACCTGTCAGCATATGGACACGAGGAAGAGGGTTGGAAATGGCAGACCGGGACTGTTCCTGCTGTGGAAGGAAGGGCAAACACGCAAGGGAGTGGCGGCCCAGGAGATGGAGTCAGGAATCCGCGGGGGTCGGGGCCACGACAGGAATATCCACGTGAGTTGGGAGCCCTCAAGGCTCTCAGCTGTGAGTTGGCTGGGGCCGATCTCTCACCACAAGAAACAAGCTGCTGTTAGGTGTCTCGCAGCCGGTGTGTCGCTGTGCCCTGGGGTCTGTTCTCCCCGGGAGCGGCCTAACGAACACCCGTGGTTCAGAGGGGCTCTTTGCACCGCGTGGTGCCCCCCGTAGCGGACTCCCTGGCTGAGGGATGTGTGTGAGACATCTCAGGTGGTGAGTCCTTTCCTGACGAGGCAGTGGAACGCCCTGCCTTGACAAGAGGCAGATAAATTGCCACAGCTGCTGCTCCTGGCCGCCTCGCCAAGGCAACAGAGCAGGCAAAGCGATTTAGCACTGCTCCAGTCATCTGTGATGGCAGAGATCATCGCGTCGACCTCTCCTTCGGCTTTGTGATTAATGCTGAAAAAGCATCCTCTGAGGGCTGGGAGGCGAGCGCTGGCCCCTGGGGAGCCGCGCTCCGAAGCAGAGGCAGCCCTGCAGCTGTGGTCCTCGCCTCCCGTGGTCTCACCCCCCTCACACACGGCTGGCGGGCTGCACAGGGCGATGAAGGTAATGGGAAGAGGAATCCAGGGCGGGTTCGTCAAGTGAAGAGAGGTTATGTGGGCTTACACAGATTTCTTGTCATATAATGAAAACGCAGGATTTGATCTTTCAAGTGGTTAAAGCCAAAGTCCCACGTGAAAGTGATGGGGGAGAAGGGGCAGGTAGGAAGGGATGCGGGCCGGGCAGCTGGGGTTTGTGGTTAGAGGAGTGTGAGAGCAGGAAAGAGAGCTCCAAGGAGAGACAGTTCCAAGGGTTTCACTCACCCGTCACAAGTACAACAGCAAGACAGAATTTGGTGGCATTGAGTTTTAAGGAGTAGAAAAAAAAATTTGTTTCTAATGCAAAGTTTGCTTCACTTCTGAAACTCTCTGCTCAGGGCTAATTGCTACCAAATAACCATGACACTAGGATGACCCAAACCTCATGAATTATGTGTGTCATAATCCTTCTCCTCCTTCTGTGGGTGAGGTTCCCATGGTTGGGGGCACAGAAATATGTCCCTGGAAGCACAGGGACGGGCACACGGAGCGTGCCAGGGTAGGCTGCAGCTGTGTCTCCGCAAGTGGAGGGTGCTGCTGGCTGTGCTGCGGGGTTTCTCCCGCAGGTGCTGCAGGAGCTGTGAGGAGGAGTCTGCAGATCTGGAGGAGAGAAGGGTCACGATCACTGCACCCATCCTGCAGAGGAGTGCTTGTGGCTCCGTGGCAGCTTCCAGCGGTGACCGGCATCCCTGGGAGGCCCTGTGAGCTGGCTCCGTACCCACAAACCCACACGGGATCAATTCCGTGCCTCGCAGCTTGGCCACGCTGACAGCAGCCACTTCCCAGTTCCTCGGGCCAGGAGCCGCCAGTGTTTGGGCCCCAGGAGGCGCCGGGCGGGCGAGGTGTAAATTACATGGCGGGCTGCCTCTGCCGAGGTGAAAATGAAAAATTCTCCCATTGCTCGAGCCGGGAGTTTCGCAGCTCCCACGGTCCAAATGCTCTTCCCATCACCGCTGCGGAGAGGCGCGGGGGCTGGTTGTCGCCTGCCTGTCCCAGAACCGGGAGGGCATCGTTTTTCCTGCTGATGGAAATGGCTTTTCTTGGTCGCAATGTCACCTGTTTCTGCAACACCTCACAGCCTGAAGAACTTGCAAGGGGAGAGAGGAAAGCAGAGCCGTACCCACGCTGGGACCGGGCTGGCGATATCCCAGCAAGGAGCAATGTTCTGGTGAGGAGCAACGTCACAGGATCACAGAGTGGTTAAGGTTGGAAGGGACCCCGGGAGGCCACCTGGTGCCCTGCTCCAGCAGGGCCACCCAGCGCACGCTGCCCAGGACCACGTTCGGGAAGCTGCTGTCTGGCTCCAAGAAGAGGGACTCACGGCCTCTCTGGGCAACCTGGGCCGCTGCTCCGTCCCCCACACGGTACACCAGCACGTGCTGACGTTCAGAGAGAACCTCCTGTGGTCCGGTTTGTGCCCGCTGCCGCTCGCCCTGTCCCTGGGCATCGCTGCCAAGAGCCTGGCTCCATCCTCCCGGCACCCTCCCCTTGGGTGATTTGGGACACGGACGAGATCCCCCAGGAGATGTCCTGTCGAGGAGCGCTGCCCACGGCCCCTGCGCTGCGGGCCGGGCCCCGTGGTGCTGGGAGCTGCGTGGTCCCGGTGGCAGAGCCCGCCGGCACTTTCTAGCACTCGCGGTCTAAGATAAGCCGGGATGACACACCGCGCGTGGAGCGTGTGAGGAGAGGAGGAGGATGTGGCACACAGCACGCCGTCCCTGCCGCGCTAGCTGGTGGCTCGGTTTCAGCGTGCTGAGCTCGAGGTCTAATTTTAGTGGCTGATTTTAGGGCCCTTCAGCTCCAGGCGGTTTTGCTGTTTCTGTACATCCCTGGGCCCCGGCCCGGCGGGGCAGGTACCCCAGGGGGCAGAGGCGAGCGGGATGGTGCTGGAGCAGCTCAGGCGAGCACTGCGGCTCCCCCACCAGCCTGGTGCCCAGCCCGGGGATTTGTTGTCCCTGTGCCCAGCCCGTGGCCTGTCTGTTGAGCTGACAGCCCTCTTGTCCGCTCTGCTTGTCTCACTGGCTGCCTTTTGCACCAGCTGCAAGAGGAATGTCAGCCGGCAGAGCCGATGCCTTCACAGCTGCTGGGGAGAGGCAGGTTTGTGCCACAAACAAACCCGCAGTGCCCAGCGTCCTCCCCTGGGGGTTCCTTGGCGCAGGGGCTGGTGAGCAGCTCCTCACCACGGCCCGGGATGGGACAGGAACCCGTCCCACCCTGGGCGCTGCGGTGGGAAGGGTGAGCTTACAGACAGCGCTGCGTGACCTTGAGGAGAGGCCAGTCCCCTGCTCTGCCCTACTTGCTCCGGTCCTGCTGTCCTCGCTAGAAGCCTGCCCCGATGCTGTGAGTGTCTCGCTGTTCGCATCTTGCTGAGCTCCTCCACCTGTGCAAGAACGGATTTGATCTGGCTCGAGGGCTCTGCCGTGCAGATTCCACATCCACCTTGCTGCTCCATCTGTTGGCTTCGCCGCAGTCAGCTGAGGGGCTTCCTTCTCGCCTCCAAAGTGTGTTATTGCCTGTTGAGCTTCTGCGTTGTTTTGCCATGTAGTTGAGTCTTTCCTAACCCGCTGCCTGCTCACGCCTTCACCTTTGGACTCGGAGTGCTGGCTGCCGCCTTGCTTCTCCTCTGGGACGTTTGTTGAGGGCGGCCGTGCACCCCCAGGCCCTGCGAGGGGCTGGGATGCTCTGGGAAGCAGTGCAGCAGCAGGGGCTGGCAGCGCTACTCTGGATCACAACTTGATTTGCAAAGGCATAAATTAGGCAGCTGGGAAAGCAGTGAGCTCATCCCCACCCGCGCACGGTGGCGGGGGCAGAGTGCTGGCGATGTCCCCTGGCTGGTGGCTGGCCCCAGATCTCCGCAGCATGATGTAGGTGCCGGGGCCTGGCCCTAGGAGATGGGAAGCTGACTGTCCCCGTGGCACCCTCGTTCTCACTCCATCCTGCAAGCCCGGGCTGCCGCAGGTCACGCAGTGGATGGCTCTGTGGATGTCCCCGCAGGTCACACAGCACGGATGGCTCTGTGGATGTCCCCACTGCTCGGTGTGTTGCTCTCCTCATTTCCACCCCATGCGGTGCTGGCACAGGCATCGTGCAGCCCCCGTGCTGGTGCTGCCGTCCCTCCGAGGCACTGCACTGATGGCCTCCGGGTCCTGCTCCGCTGCCACCCAACACGGGCGGTGATCTCCGTTCGCTTCAGCATTGTCCCACTGATGTGGTTCCCTGCCATTGCTTTTGGCTGCAGGGCACCGGCGTCCTCCTCTCCTCAGGCAGCCTGGCAGCCCTGCCCTAGCACTGCAGAGCATCCTCACCTCTCTCCCGGACCTCTCATAAGCAGCTGTGCGCCAGGATTCCTGCACTTCAAGTGCGTGGCAGGGACAGTGGTTGTGCCTGAAGGGCATCCCTGCTCTTGCTGTGCAACTGGGAGGGCAGTGACAGCAGCCTAGGTGAACTGTAGGGAAAGGCTGTGCACCAGATCCCAAAGTGTGCTTTGGGATGTCAGCTTGGGATGTCCTGATGCCTGCCCACTGCCCTGAGGTTTTAGGTCTGTTGGAAAATGAATTCAGGGAAAGTCTCCTTGCTCTGAGTTCTTTTGAATTGTTCCCGTCTGCATTAAGGGGGGCGGGGGGCAGCTGGATGCATCCAAAAAACCTGTGAATCTTGGAGATATCCGTCTCGGGTATGTGTTGCAGTTACCTAAAATAGCACAACAAGCTGAAGTTGGGCTTGTGGTTGGTGGAGCAAGGGGCAGAGCGGCACGGAGGATTCTTGCCTGGCTTGTTGCTTAAAAAGCAGGAGTGAGATGAGCCGCCCCTGCTCCGCTGCTAAAAACAGCCTGGCTTGCTTTTATTTAACCCGGTGTTGGTCTGCCTGTGTTTGCGTTTCACCTGCCTGCAAGTGGGAGCTCTGGGCTCGGGGGGTGGGATGCCAGCCCACGCTGCTGGCGTCGGTAGCGCATCCTCCTCCTGGGGGCACAGTGAAATGGGGGTTCCGCGGCACTCCGCAGGGCCCCTGGCTCCCGAAATAAAGGTCCTGGGTGTCCTGAGGAGGGGAAAGGCAGAGAAAAAGAGCAAATATGAAAGGGATGCTCTCGCTTCTCACCCAGCGTGAGGCAGCCTGCCCTCTGCCACAGGGCAGCATGGAGCCTGGCAGGAGGCTGGGTTGCAGGGAGGGTGAGGCAGAGGAGGAGGGAGGCTGAAATGCCACGGCTTTGTCTCCAACTCCCCCTGCCCTCATGCTCCTGAAAGGAGCTGCTTGAGCTGACGGTTCTGGATTATATTAATTAGCAGAGAAGCGCTCCGCCTGCTGTAGGTCCGTGCCGAGAGGCGGGGATGGGATGTGGCAGGGGACGGGATGTGGCAGGGTCTGCCCGAGGCAGCTGCGGGCGCCCCAAAACCCCCCGATACGCTTGCCCCCTGGGCCTGTGCCCTAGCCCCACTTCAGCCTGCGGCGGTGGGTCTGGGGCAAGCCAGATTGCCGCCGCTGCCAAAACCACCTCGAAGCCCTGGGGGGGCCGTGGGGGGCAGCGAGAGCCCTGGCTCCTGCCCGTTGTGGAGGTCGGGCCCAAAGGGAGTTCGCTGAGACTGGGGTTGGGCTGGGTGAGCCGAGTCTGATGCCCGGGCTGCCTCTGTCTTTCAGGAGAGGAAGCTGTGCGCCCACCCCCGGCTCGAGATCTACAAGGAAGACCGCATCTATTTTGTGTGTCCCCTTGCCCGCCAAGGAGACTTCTACGTGCCCGAGATGAAGGAGCTGGAGAGGAAGAGCAGGGCAGTGGCAGCTGAGGCCGAAGACGCGCAGACGGACATCACAGGTACCGTGGCTCGTGTCTTCCTGCGGCTGGCAGCAGCCCGCCTGAGGCGGGGGTCCCAGCGCCCCGATGCTCTCGTGGCGCAGGAGGAAGCAGGGGCTGCGCCGCGTCCTCCCAGTGCCTGCCCAGGGCTCGGCAAACCTCTTCCCGTCACCTGGACCGACGTGGCAGAGCTTGACCTAACCCTGGGGGGGCACGCCGTGCCTTGGGGAGCACGCGGTCCCGCCCGTGGCAGGGGTCAGAGCTGCTCTCGGCGCGGCCGCAGGGCCGGCGCCAGTCCGCAGTTGTGAAAGCAGAGCTGGGTACCGAAGCTTTTGGTTGCAGCTGGGCTTGTTTTTCTCCTTGTCACATACATCTTTCTTGAGCTCATCTTCATCTGTTACATGTTGGGATTGTGAAGAACTTAAATACCAGGTTTCTGTAGCTGGTGGCGGAGTTGCCCGCTAGCATCTGCTTGGAGAGATCTGTTGGAGCCTGAGTGTATTTATACAGGAAGGGACCACAATCGCTGTAGGCGCGGAACAGCAGTGCTATAGTAACCCGAAATGCTAGCTGCCGCGGTCGGCCCACGTGCTCACATGGCTGCGAGATGCGGAGCCGTGCGATGGCTGCGGCAGGCGGGCGGGGAGGGCTCCTGCCCTCGGCGGGCTCCGCTGGGCCCCCACGCGTGCCTAACGGGCATGAAAAAAACATGACCGCGTGCGGCGGCCGGAGCACGCCTCGCTACCTCGGGGGCGGTTTGGTAATTTTTTTACACGTCTTTGGTTTTGGATCACTTTAATTCTTAATCGCGTTCGCCGTAAAAGCAAGCCTGGGAATTGCTTTCCGAGAGCTCTGTCCATTTAGCACTGAAATTAAGAGCCTAATTGGAGCGGCTTCGCAGCGCTTCGAGTCCTGGTATTTTCAGGGCACTCGCCCTGCTCTCCGCCGTTCTATCCGCGGTGTGGCTGCGGTGACTGCTCTGCGTGACAGCCCAGCTTTGCCACGTCCCCAAACGTGCCACGTCCTCCCAGCACCTGCCCGCAGCCCTGTGCCAGGCTGGCTGTATGGTGGGGTCACGGCTGCACGTGTGACGACGCGTGTCCCGCTGCACAGCGCAGTGCTGAGCCCTTGGCTTGCTCCCTAGCCAGCACTGAGCCCACAGGTGCTCCTCGGGGTTTGCAGCCCCCTTGCTGCACACCCTCGGCAGAACCGATGCGTCCAAAAGTTCCTTGAGGTGTGCGGCTCCTGCGATCGCCCTTTCTTCACGTTTGGGCTCATCCTGCAAAGTGCTGGGTGCCTCTGGCTTGGGGCAAAAGCAGTGACTGTTAACGCACGTGGCGAATGAGCCAGGCAGCGTGGCCGCCTCTGCAGCAGCTCTGTCCCTTCTTTGCCATCATCAGGGTCATCGGAAAGACGGGGAGCATTTTTTGATGGCAGCTGATGGCTCTCCAGGGGCCAGTGTCAATCACGATTAGTTGTTTTCTACTTAATTATTTTCTGAGGCTTTAGCGCCAGGGTTGTGCTCGATGGCGTGCTCTCCAGCACGGCCCTGCCACGGCGTGTGGACGGGAAGGCAAACAAGAGCAGCCCCTTGCCAGGGGCCTCCTGGCACAGGCACCGGCAGTTTCAAAGCACGTGGCCTTGGCGGGGGTCTCAGGGCTGCTTCTCGTGGCCTGAGCCCGGCCAGCAGCCCGCTCTGGAGGGGAATTCCTCCAGCCTGGGCCGTGCGTGCTGGTCCCAAAGCGGAGGTAGCCTCACCTGCACGATGCCCCGCACCCCAGGGGATGCTGTCCCTGCCGCGGACCATGCTCACCCCCAGAGATCCGTCCGAGGAAGCCGTGGACTGAGGCCGCCTGCCCCTTCCCTACCAGTGACGGTTCCTGTTCTTGCCCCGCGCGCCGGGGCTGGCCCCATCCTGTGCAGAGGAGAACACGGCTGCTGAAACGGGCGGGTGTGCCAGCTGAGACAACTCAAACATGATCAGAAGTGACAGAGCGGGGAAAAAAGTGCCTGGCTGAAGGGAAGCGTGGCTATTTATTGTAGCCCTCGGAGCGGGGCTGGGACGAGGCTGCTGGGGGCAAGGGCAGATGTCTTCTGCGGTGCCGGCTCGTAGCAGAGTGCCGGCAGCTGTAGGTCGCCTTTATCCATCTTCAGCATCCCGAGCCAGTGCCTGTCTCCTCCGGTACGGTGTGGTGTCTGCGTGTACACAACAGCTCCCGGCCAAAACTGCCCCCCTTGGTGCGGGATGGGCGTTGTGCAGCCAGGGGAGGGCGTGGAAGGACTGGGTGCCCCCTGCTTTATGAGGGACGTGGGGTGGGCACAAACAATGCGGCTGGAGCCCTGGTGCCACGGTGCCACTGTGCCTTGCCATCGGCCATGGTGGGAGTGCGTCTGGGCGACCTCAGGTCACTGATGTTATGCCAGGTCTTTAGCCAGATTTGATTTTTTATTTTTTTTTTTGAGGTAGAGACCTGCAGAAGCCTTGGTTGGCCCCAGGAGCTCTCAGGCTTCACACAGAAAGAGAAGGGAGCTGCTGCTGGATGGGAGCCCAGCCACCGGGCTGCACGTCCCACCCCGTCCCGTGGCTTCACCCGTTTCCTTCACATCCAGTCCCTAGTCCCAAGAGCCTGTGGTGGGCCCTGCACGCCTTCCTCTTGGTCGACCCCAGTGTGCCCCAGCTGCCAGTGATGCCAACGGGAGCCCCTGCTGCAACGAGGTCCCCGGCCTCCCTCAACGGCTGCCCCTTGCTGTCGGTGCTCAGCGCCCCCCTCCCCAGCCGCCGCGGCTGCTCGTCGCATCCCAGAGCGTGGCAGGCTCTGGGGAGCAGGTTTGTCCCGTGGGAGCTGGGGCTGCCGCTGCCTTCTTTCTCCCGCACCCTTTTCCTTCCCAGAGGCTCCCCGCTGACCCCGTGCCTGGCCAGGGGTGTCCCGCTGAGCACCTCCCCAGGATCCTGCCGAACACCTCTTGTAACTCAAAGGAAATGCAGTTCTCGTGCTGAGACACTCCAGGAGGTGTTGGCATAGGCACTGCATGGGGACGACGCTCCTTCCGCCCCTCGGGCAGGCATCACCGCGCTGGGCTGTTAATAATCACCAGTAAATATTGCCTATAACTGATGTAAAACAGGAGGCCAGGCGTTCCACGTTTTAGGCCTCAGTTATCCCCAGTTTTCACCGAAAAGGATCGCTTCTCCGCATAAAGCGGGCACCCGCATGGCTCCTCTGCGGGGTGGCACCGCGCAATGTCCCTATGCAGTCCCCGCTGCTCCCCGTCCTGCTGCTGGCACCGGGCACCCTGGCGGCTCGGGAAGATGGGGACAGGTCCTGCCCTGGGCTGGGTGACCTCTGTGCCGAGTGGCGAGGTCCCCGTGCCCTCACTGGTGCCGTTCTGCTGCCCGCTGCTGAGAGGCAGGAGGGCGAAGATGGAGAGGGGAAGCGGGGGGCAGCGGAGGCAGCACCAGCCGCTGGAGGGATGGGCTGCTGCTGCTGGCCAGCGCTCGCCGCTGTTGTCATAATTAACAACGTGAATCCATGATGTCATAATTAACAATGATTAATGTTTTACAGGACGGCTTTGTCTCCCAGCTGGTTGCTCTGGCAACAGCACTCAGCTGCCGGTCTCAATCTGACACCCTTGTCTCGTTGTCAACTCTTTAATTGTGTTGTTGGCCGAGCTAATGAGATGGTGACATGGGGAGAGCTGGTGGAACGGGGCGCGTGGGTGCCTGCTCCCAGTGTCCAGGCTCCCCCAATCCTGCTCGTGGCCACCCCCTGAGGTGAAGGCTCCGGGTGCCCAGGGCACAGCACCTCCACCCCTCCGCTTCCATGGGGCACGCGGGGCAGGCTGGCTCGCCCAGCGGCAAGAAGGCCCCGGGGCAAGAAGGGCTGACACGTACTACAGTGCCCAGGGCAGGCAGCAGGGAGGCACGTGGCCACCTCCTCCCAGCCCTGCCCCTGCTGCACTGTCCCCGTGCGACCAGGTGGCCTCCCTGGGTTTGCCAGCTCTGGGGATGCATGTGGGGCTGGCACACAGCTGGGCTTGTCTTCACAAGCTGGTTTGTGCTTTGCTGTCAGGGAGCTGCTCGAGTCCGGCCGTAAGGAAGCGGCCGCCACCGTCCCATCGCGGGGTGTGTGCGCTTGCCTGGGCCCTGTGGCTTTTTGGCAAACCACAAGACCACAAGCTGTGGCCTGGCACTGTGCTGGGGACTCCGAGTTCCTGGTGGCTTCGGAGGCTGTGGCACCCAACCGTCCTCTGCTCCCCGAAGCATTCACGCCCTCCCCTTCTCTCTCCGTTCCAGGGGCTGACACCATGAGCGAGGCCAGCTCCATCAGCATCGAGGCCACAACTGACAGCAGAGACACCTCGGTGGCCACCTCGGTCCTGCTGCCCTTCCCAGCTGGCCGGGGCCGGGAGGAGGCCGACAACCGCAGTGAGCACAGCTACAGCGAGTCCGGAGCCAGCGGCTCCTCCTTCGAGGAGCTGGACCTGGAGGGCGCTGGGGACGGGGAGGGTGCTCTGGGGCTGCTGCCCGTCACGGCCTACACAGAAAGCCAGGAGGTCTCAGACAAGTGGACCAAGGAGCCCATTGCTGCCGAGCGAGGAGAAGAGTAAAGCAGAGGCCTGGGCCCCCCCCGCCTTTGTGGGGGGACCCGAGCCAGCTGGCCGCCTCTCCCGCCTCCTTCCTCTCCAGCCACGAGATTCCAGTCGCTGAGCCCTCCTGGGACCGTAGCCCTCGTGGGACGGGGGTGTGAGTGGGTCAGGGGCTGCTGGCTTGGTGGTTCCCCTGCGGCGCTTGGATGCGCGGGGTAGGTGCGGGCCGGGGCAGCGAAATGTGTTTGCCGTTCGTGTGTCTCTAGGTGCATTGCAAGTTCTTCGCAGGCATCTCCAGGGGGGGACTGCGCAGGTCCCTCCCCTTCTCTGCTGGTGCCCCTCTCACCCACGGCTTCTCTCTGCCACGCAGATGTGTGTTCTCTAGCACGAAAGAGCAATGAGTAGGGTTGGTTGGTTTTGTTCCCCTCTTCTCTTTCCCTTGCTGAAAATGGAAATGTCCAGTATAAAACTGTCCTGGACCTGCCACGGGTGCTTCTGGGGTCTATAATAAAGTGGATGCTTTTCCTCTGTGCTGGCCGGTGGCTTTCCTGACTGCCTCGCACCGCCGTGCTGTCCCTGCCGGGCAGGGGGCTGCCCCCAGCTGTCCTACACCCCTGCGCCAGGCAGCGTGGGGATGCTCCGAGCTCTGGCAATACCCCATGGCCCCACTGATCACCCGCACTCCCTGTCCTGGCTGCGGGGACCGTCCCTGTTGCTGCCAGCTGCGCCCCGAGCAGGGAAGCCCAGAGGCCACGTGGAGCTGGGCCGGGTCCATGGGGAGGGAAGTGGTGGCTGGGAGGGCTGGGGCATGGCCAAGCTGCGTCTCCTCCTGGCTCCGTCGTCCCTACACGCCGCTCTCTGTTAGCCACACGCTCTCACCTGCATCGTGCCCCTTCCTGTCCAGCAGGACCCGGGTGCACGCAGCACCCCCAGGCACGCCGCTGCCAGCCATGGGGTGCCCCTGGGCATGCAGCCCGGTGCCAGGGCAAGGGGCAAGGGGCCTGGCTGTCCCCCCGTGCAGAGACGTGTCCTCCCTGGCTTCAAAAGGTCACGATTAGTCCTCAGCCAGTGATTGACATGAGATTGTTCATAAATATTTTGTGCTCTGAGTGATAAAATATTAAACTCCTCCAGCCCACATGGAAAAATATTGCTCTTCCCGGTGTTTATCTTTGTTGCCGGTTATTACAAAACAGCCAAGCCCCCTGAAATATTTATGCCTGGCTGAGTCTCCGTGGGGGCTGGAGCCAAACAGCAGAGCCTAACACCACTTGTCCCCTAACCCCAGCGAAGATGGGGGCCGGGGAGGCTGAGCCATCTCCCCCTGCTGCCACAAATGCCAGAGCAGCAGCAGCTGGGAGGTGCCAGAGGGGACGTACCCCTGGCGGGGACGTGGCTGGTGCTGGGTGCTGGCACTGCATGAGCCTCGTGCCAGGCCCCGTGTGCCAAGGCTGGGTTGTGGAAGCTCTGCTGAGGGGCAGCACCCCTTGGCACATCTCCACCCCCCCCAGCTCTCTGCCCCGCCACGGCCGCTGGTGTCGGGGTCCTCGTGGCCGAGGCACCGTCCTGCCGCTGGTGCCCCGCTCCATCCGTGCATGCGGTGCTGGAAGGAGCCAGGTCTTGATGCCGCAGGAGACCTGAGGGACGGCCTTGCTGTGGAGGTGCCAGGTTGTGCCCTCCGTTCCTGGTTATCCTCCTGGATCAGGACTGCTGGGGCTGGGGGACGGCATGGGGCTGACCTTGCTGCAATGCAGCACAGCAGCGGGCAGTGGGGGAGCTGAGGCATGGGGCGGTGAGCGGGTGGCTTGGGGCAGTGCGGGGACTGTCAGCGCCCCAGCAGCCACCCCAAGCCTGTCCCTGTGTCACCCCCATCACCCTCATCCTGGCCCTGGGTCTCAGGGCTCTCCGGGACAGCGGGGTTCCCAGCGCGGGACTGATGGGGACGCGGCACAGCAGGACGCTGGGTGGCTGAACAGGTCCGGGAAGAATTTGGGCAAATGGTGGAGGCTGGCGGGGAGCTGAAACCCTACATGAAGACCCCGGAGCTCTCTGCACCCCGGCTCGGAGGAGGCCGCCCAGGGAGCGTCTCCCAGAGCTGAGGGCTGGGGAGCGCGGGGCCACAACGGGGCAACGGCGGGGCCTCCCCAGGGCACCCGGCGGTGGCTGCGGCGCCGAGGCGGGGGTCGGGACCCCCTGCTCGGGCCGGGAGCGGGCGGGGGGCGCAGGGGCCGAGCTGCGGCGCTGCCCGCTCTGCCCGCCTCTGTGCCCCGCGGGGCGCCGCTGCCCGGGGCCGGGCCGGGGCGGGGGCCGGGGGCGGAGCGGCTCCGCCGGGATGGGGCTGGCGGAGTGTCAGAGGCGGCGGCGGGAGGCGGGCGGCAGCCGCAGCTCCGGAGACGGCCGCGGCACCGGCACCGGCTCCCGGCTCCTCCCGGCTCAGCCCGCCGGGCCCAGGTAAGAGCCGCGGACCCCGCGCCCGCTCCCAGCCCATCCCCGTGGCCTCGGGCCGCGCCGTGACCCGGCGGAGCCCCCCTGCCCTCTCCCCCCCGAAAAGCGATGCCCGGGCACCCCCCGGAGCCGTCGGGGCCGCGGCACCGCGGTCCGTGCCCGCAGCCGGCAGCGCCGTGCCGGTGCCGGGGCTCCCGGGGCGGCGGGAGGGGAGCAGAGCCGGGGCACCGGCACCGCGCCGGGGGGCTCCGGGAGCTTCGCTGAGAGCCCCGGGGAAAGCCCCGGGGGCTCCGTGCCCAGCCGGGGCATGCCCGCGGCCCCCAGCGGAGGGACAGCTGCGGCAGGTGCGGGGTCAGCCCCCGCTCGCCCCCCACTCGCCCCACACCGCTGTGGGACCCTGCGCGCCCCTCGGGCCCTGCTCTGGCTCTGCCAGGTGGAGGCGGCCAGCCTCCGGCACGCTTTGGGACACCCGGCTGCATGGGGAAAGCTGGGGACGCCACGTCCTCGCCCGAGCACGGGGCATGGGGCAGGGGCGCCGTTACCTCCTGAAGCTGTGCCCTTCTTCTTGCAAGTCCTCCCCACGCTCCCAGCTCCCCACCGCTCCCCCCGGCTGGACAAGGGGAGCCAAGTGGCTGCGGTGGTGGGGAGTAAGCACCCGGGCCCCATGGGGCCAGCGGGGGACCCCGAGGGCGGCGGGGATGCAGGTGCTTCCAGGCCACATCAGCCAGCTCCCAGTGGGGCACACACATGTGTGCACTCATACATACGCCTTCCGAAGCGGCCACACAGCACGCGTGTGCTGCAGCGTCTGACCTTTGCACGTGCACACACGGCGTGCTCACCCCTATGGACGTGCGCACTGCACGGGCCTGTTACCAGCACGATGCTGGCATGAGCACGCTCACAGCACTGTGAGGCAAATGCACGGCACCCCTGCACGGGCGTGCACGCATCGTGCCCCACACGGCTGTGCAAGCCTGTGTGCAGCGTGTGCCCGTGCAGCCGCGCGCGCCTTGCCGCAGCGTGTCCCCCGGCCTGCACACCCACAATTGCACACCTGCCCGCGGGACAGCCCCGTGCAGTGGCCGTGCCGCTGGGTGCAGGGCTGCAAAGCTGCGCGCACACGTGCACGCCATCGTGGGCCGGACACGCATCCTCTCCGGGGGGCGAGGCAGGGGCAGGGGTCCCCCCTCGCTGTCCCGAGGGGGCTGTGTGCCGGACCAGCCACCCCATGCCCCCGTTACCCCTGTCCCTGCGTGTGTGGGAGTCAGGGAGCTCTTGGGGGGGGGGGGGGGGGGACAAGAGCTCTGGGGGGGGGGGTGGACAGGACAGACTGCACATCGTAAACACTGCTAATTGCTGATGATTTCGGGAGGGTAGGCTGCAAGCAGCTGGGAGCTGGCAGGAGCCTTCCCACTGCACTACGGCCGTCGGGATGGACGTGGCTCTGCCCTGCCAGGTGCTTCACAGCACCCAGATGTGAAGCATCCAGGTGTTCCCAAGGGGCTGTCCCTCCCCCAGCACAATGTCAGCCCAACGGAGCAGCTCCAGGGAGGGCCATGGACATCACCAGCTCCCTGACAGAGCTCACTGTGCTTGGGGAGCATCCTTTCAGGAGAGCTGAAGGTGCCCTTCCTCTGATGGCTCTCACCAGGTGCCCCTGAAGAGCCGGAGCCACCTGGGGTCCAGGGCTGCTGGGGTGGGGGTGTCCCTTCTTTCACAGCCCCCAAAAGCCCGGCCCTGCGGGATTCCAGCAGCCGACTTTAAATAGGAAACAAATCCCTTGCATGGTTTGGGAAGAGACAACTCATCTCTGAGGGGACCTCATTTACTGCCAAAAAAAGGCCTGTCTGTTGCAAAAGACTTTGATTCCCCAGCTCCTCCGTGGTTTATGCAGAAGGAGCCAGCAAACCTGCCTCTTACTTTTACTGAAATCTCTGAATTTAGTGTACGGGGAAGGAAGGGGCGGTGGTGAGAGAACAGCGTTGAGCTCTGCAGGCTGGAGCCAGCCCCGTGCCTCCGCCCTGTGCTTTGTGCTTGGTGCCCAGTGGGGATGGGGCTCAGGGGGGCTCGGGGGGCTGGATGTCCCCCAGGCCCCTTGCATGTGGGACAGAGCAGCTGTCCCCAGCTGGGCAGGTGGCGCTGGGGTCTGGGGGCTCTGCTCAGAGCCAGCGTTGGGTCTGCCTCTGTCCCTGCCCTGGATGATGCCCCTGCCCCTGGGCAACATCCCTGGATCCTTTCCCAAAGCTCTCCCCTGCCGGGCTGTGCTGCGTGGAGCTGCTGCAGGAGCTGGCTCCCTGCCTCCCTGCACGTGCCAACTCATCCTGGGGAGCTGGGCAGCCGGATCGGCCCCTGCGTGTCTGCCTGCATCTGTGTCACTCGCTGGTGTCCTGCAAGTCCTGGGTCACTGCTGGAGCTGTCACATCTGCTCAGCTCTCCCTTCCGTGGGCTGCGAGGGGCTCCCTCCTGGGGGGAACCTGGGCTGGTGGGGCATCTTGGGGCCAGGGACACGAGATGATACTGCCCAAGTGTCTGGCTCGGCTGCCTCGAGTGTCCCCTCTCAGCTTGGGTGCTGCGTGGGGGGATGATCTCGGCTCACTCCATGGCACCCCTTTGCTTTTCCAGGCACCAAGGGCTCCGCCGGGGCAGCACAACCCCCTGCCATCACCACGCTGTGCCATCCCTGCACCCGATGGCTGGGGTCCGTCTGCCCCCCCCTTGACGCCTGGCACCGGGTGACATGGGGCACATGGGTCCCCAGCTGGTGCCATCGCACCCCATGGCGGTCCCCTTTGCTGCCTGGTTCTGGCTGATGCGTCTGGCCTCCTGCCTGGCTGCCGTGCATGGCCCCACCAGCAAGAAGGAGATCAGCACCGAGGGGGACCTGGTCATAGGGGGGCTCTTCCCCATCCACGAGAAAGGAGTGGGCAGCGAAGACTGTGGCAAAATCAACGAGCACCGGGGCATCCAGCGCCTCGAGGCCATGCTCTTTGCACTGGACGAGATCAACAAGGACCCGAGCATCCTGCCAGGAGTGAGGCTGGGCGCCCACATCCTCGACACCTGCTCCAAGGACACCTACGCCCTCGAGCAGTCACTCGACTTTGTCCGTGCGTCCCTGACCAGGGTGGATGGCTCCGAGCACATCTGTCCTGACGGCTCCTACGCTGTGCATGATGATGTGCCCATGGCCATCACCGGCGTCATTGGGGGCTCCTACAGCGACGTTTCCATCCAGGTACCCCGTGCAAAATGGGTCTGGGCTGTGGGTAGGAGTGGCAGGAGGGCAAGACCCGGCTGCAGAGCTGCCCAACCTCACCGGCCGGAGACCTCCTGGAGCCAGGGAGCCCAGAGCCCATCCCACCCCTGGGCTTGGCGCCTGTTTCCCTGCTGGGCTCTGCCAGGGGGGCCCATATCTGCTAAGGAAAGCCTCCAGCTCCACCTGCATGGGGCTAGGGTGGGTGCAGGCACTCCCTCGTACGCCAGCCCTGTCACATCCCTGGCAGCGGCAGGGGAGCTTCAGCTCCTCAGGTGGGAGCCCCTTCTCTGTGGTGGTCCCAGCCCGGCCCGGCCGCCGTGCAGGGGTCTGCATCCATGCCGGTGGCTGTCCCTCCACGGGGACAGTGCTTTATTCGCCCCAGGCTCCGCAGCAGCATGCGGGGGCTTCTCAGCCCAGGATGACCTCAATGAGCAGGTCCACATCCTTGGCACAGCCGCTGGCCGCCATCCCCTGCGCCCGGCGGCGCGCGTGCTCCCGCCAGCGGGCCTGGATAGTGCGGGCGGCCTCCTGGCAGCGCTTGTACTTGGCCCGGGCTGCCCATGCCCGCACCTGAGCCTGCAGCAGGACGCTGGCCCGCTCCATCCTCATGTAGTCCACCAGCACCTGCAGGCGCTGCCGCTCCTGCTGCTGGCTGGCCACCTTCTGCCACCAGGCCTGGATGCGCCGGGCGCTGGTGTCTGCCACCAGCAGCGCCCGCCGCACCAGCTGCCCACGCCACCAGGCCTGGATGGCCACAGCTGCGGCGGTGCGAGGCTCCACCTGCAGGGACAGGGCACCGGCGGCCTCAGTGACGGCACCCGGGATGGGCGAGCATGTGGCTCTGTGGCCCAGGATGGGCAATCAGGATTGAATGGGACTTGGGGCATGTCTCTCCGGCTGACGCTTGGGAGGGGAACGTGTGGGTAATTGGAAAAGGCCCCCAGAGCCATGGGGTTGGTCTTGGGAAAGCCGCAAGGTCCTGGGAGGGGGTGTCCCTGGGTCCCTGCTGCTGGGGATGGGGACCTGGACAGAGATGGGTCACTCCCGGGGGGGAGGGTGGCGCAGGATCAGGCAATGTCTGGATGTCCCAGCCCCCCTTCACAAGCACAGCCTGGAGTGGGGGTGTTTGGGCACCCTGTCCCCGCACGGGGCTGCCCCGAAGCCAGCTCACCTGTAGCGCCATGGGTCCTGGCCCCAGCAGGGTGGGCATGCAGTTGGGTGCAGGATGCCTGCGGGGGGACCTTCTGATGTCAGAATGGCCACGGTGTCCCTGGGCAGGGGGCAGGGGGACTCCATTCCGGTGCACGGGGGTGCTGGACAGTGCCAGGCCCCCCGTGTCCCTGCGGCCATAGCACAGCGCTGCCACGCTCCGGGGTCTTCTTGCCATTAGGGCGATTTGCCACTAAAAACGTTTGTCCACGTTAATTAAGCAGCATCTCCTGCAAGGGAAGCAGAGCCGTGTGTGGCTCCCCCCCCCACTGCTGCAGGAGAGCTGGGGCTTTTAACGGCCTCATTAGCAGGACTCTCGCTCCTTTGAAGATAACGAGGGGAAGGAAGCGGCTGCAGCAGGCGATTGTGGGTGCTGGTCCCTTGGGGCTTGGGGGCGATGGCACCCCCCCCCCCCAGCCCCCCTCCCACCCCCCCGGCCCCCTCCCCCGTGGATGCCGTCCTTGTGCTGCAGGCGCCAACTTTGTCCTGCCGGACGAGCAGCACTCAGGTCGCCCGCGGTGGAGTTTCTGCTTTTGTCATGAATCCATTTCCTCCCTGCCCTGAATCTCAGAGGGGAGCACATGAAATATTAAAGTAATAATAATAAAAAATAATAATAAGTGAGCGGAGGCTGCAAGCAGTGAGAACACACAGGGATCGCTGAGGGAGAAACCTCTGCGAGAAAACGACCCCAGGTCCCTGTGCCAGGCGCCAAGAGCTGACCACAGCTAGGCTCATCCACCCCGCAACCCATGGAGACCCTGGCCATGCCTGGGACCTCCCTGCCACCTTCTCCATCCTGCCCTCAGCAGGGCCAGGCTGTGCTGGGCAGTGGGCACAAGTTGCTGCCCAGGGAATAGCAGAGGAGAAGGTGTGCATTACGCCCCAGCCCTGGGATGGCCACACAAGGCTGGGGGTCTGGGTGACCCATGGTATGGGCACGTCTGTCCTGCCTGCTGCCAGCTGATTGCCTCCTTCCCACTCCTTCCCAGCCTCCAGGGATTGCCTGTCAACCGCTTGCTTTTGTCTAGGAGCTGTGGGTACAGCCGGCTGTGGCCACCCACCACCCACGGTGCCAGGTCAGGGGCTCCCAGGGGCAGTCCTTTGTGGGACCACGTCCCCACTTGCCATGCTCCCCTCTCTCCTCCATGCAGGTCGCCAACCTGCTGCGGCTCTTCCAGATCCCGCAGATCAGCTATGCCTCCACCAGTGCCAAGCTGAGCGACAAGTCCCGCTACGACTACTTTGCCCGCACCGTTCCACCTGACTTCTACCAAGCCAAAGCCATGTCAGAGATCCTCCGCTTTTTCAACTGGACCTATGTCTCCACCGTGGCCTCAGAGGGTGACTACGGTGAGACGGGCATTGAGGCCTTCGAGCAAGAAGCTCGCATGCGCAACATCTGCATCGCCACCTCGGAGAAGGTGGGACGCTCCATGAACAAGAAGACCTATGACGGTGTGGTCCGGGCACTGCTGCAGAAGCCCAACGCCAGAGTGGTTGTGCTCTTCACCCGGAGTGAGGATGCTCGGGAGCTGCTGGCAGCTGCCCACAGAGCCAACGTCTCCTTCATGTGGGTGGCCAGCGATGGGTGGGGAGCCCTGGAGAGTGTGGTGGCAGGGAGCGAAGCGGTGGCAGAGGGAGCGATCACCATCGAGCTGGCAGCATACCCCATCCAGGAGTTTGCTGCCTACTTCCTCAGCCTCCACCCCTACAACAACAGCCGAAATCCCTGGTTTCGGGAGTTTTGGGAGCAAAAGTTCAAGTGCAGCTTCCACACTCCGGACTGTAGCCGGTACTCCCTAAAGACGGGCAAGTTTGAGCCGGAGTCCAAGATCACCTTTGTGGTCAACGCGGTCTATGCTATGGCTCACTCGCTTCACAACATGCACCAGGCGCTGTGCCCCAACACCACCAAGCTCTGCGACTCCATGAAGCCCGTCAACGGCAAGAGGTTCTACAAGGACTTTATGCTCAACGTTAACTTTGATGGTGAGTCCGGAGGTGGAGACGGGGCTTGGCTGCACAGCTGGATAGGTGGAGGGGCAGGGAAGAGCAAGCAGTCGCAATCGTACACTAACCCTCCAACTTCTGTGGCCTGCCTGCACCTGGGAGCCCCCGTGCCGTGGGCTGTGGTTGTCCAGGATGCTAACAGCTCCACTGCTGCCCTTTGTAGGCAACCCAGGCCTTCTGTCCCCATGTGCAGCAGAGCTGGCAACCAACTCCATTCTGCTAGGGCTGTGTGCGACCAGCTACAGCAGGGCCCTCCAAGTACATGTGTCCTTGGAGACCTCAGTTGAGCTCTGTGCTTTTTCACATTTCAGTGACTAAACTGGAGGGAGGGAGGCCCTTGATCAGGAGCCCACAGATCTGGGGGTGAATCAGAAACATCTCCTCTGTGGTGGGCTGAGCCTGGCTACCCATGTACCAGTCAGAGCCATGGAGGTTTAGGAGGGCAGCAACCTTGCACTGCAGTGCAGAGCCCTCTCCCCTCCCCGCCCCTACCCTCACTTTGCCCTGCAGCACTGGCCAGAGGCTTCCAAGTGTGGAGAGATCATTCTCCACCATTGCTTTCAGGATCCCAAAGCTGCACAGGCAGCAGTTACTGCTGCATTATGGGCATGAAGGCATGGGGCGGGTTGGAAATTGGCTCTTGGCTGTGGTTGGGCTGTGCCTCTTCAATACACCCCTACCTACATGCTGGGATTGAGCATGCTCCTGCCCCATGGAGTGACCAAGCAGTGGTCTCCAAGCACTGACCATCTCCCTTTCTCCTCCCAGCTCCGTTCAGGCCAACAGACACTGAGAGCGTTGTTCGATTTGACCGCTACGGCGACGGGATCGGACGCTACAATATCTTCAACTACCACCACAGAGACGGGCGGTATCGGTACCAGAAGGTGGGCTACTGGGCAGAGGGGCTCATCCTCAACACCAGCCTCATCCCCTGGGCAGAGACAGCCGTCCCCGTGTCCCAGTGCAGTGACCCCTGCAAGAAGAATGAGATAAAGAGCATGCAGCCCGGGGACATATGCTGCTGGATCTGCATCCCCTGCCAGCCCTATGAGTACCTGCTGGATGAGTTCACCTGCATGGACTGCGGTCTCGGTTACTGGCCCAACGAGACCCTGAACGGCTGCTATGAGTTGCCCCAAGAGTATATCCGCTGGGGAGATGTCTGGGCCATTGGTCCCGTCACTATCTCTTGCTTGGGTTTTATCTCCACTCTGTTTGTTTTTGGAGTCTTCATAAAGAACAACGACACCCCTATTGTGAAGGCCTCTGGGCGGGAACTTTGCTATATTCTCCTGACCGGCGTCCTCATGTGCTACAGCATGACTTTCATCTTCATCGCCAAGCCTTCCACCGAGGTGTGCACGCTGCGGCGCCTGGGGCTGGGCACATCCTTTGCCGTCTGTTATTCGGCCCTCTTGACCAAGACGAATCGCATTGCCAGGATCTTCAGCGGGGTGAAGGAAGGGGTCCAGCGCCCCCGGTTCATAAGCCCTACGTCACAGGTGGTCATCTGCATGGCCCTCATCTCCTGCCAGCTGATCATTGTCATCATCTGGCTGCTGGTGGAGACACCCGGCACAGGCAAGGAGACCGAGCCTGACAAGAGGTACATTGTCACCCTCAAGTGCAACAACCGTGACTCTAACATGCTCATTTCGCTCACCTACAACGTCCTCTTGATTGTTCTGTGCACGGTCTATGCTTTCAAGACCAGGAAATGCCCTGAAAACTTCAATGAGGCCAAGTTCATCGGGTTCACCATGTACACGACCTGCATCATCTGGCTGGCCTTCCTGCCCATCTTTTACGTGACCTCTAGTGATTATCGAGTAAGAGCCTGAGTTTTGGGGGCTCCAGCAGGGCCCATGTGGAGCAGTCCTCATGATTTGGGCCCCACAGGGCTGGGAGAGTCTGGAGAAGGGCTGATGAGGGCCCCCCCCGTGCGTGCTGCTTCCTGGGCCCAGAGGTCACAGCGAGGTTGGCTGCACACAGGGTCTTCTGGAGAGGGTCAGCATCCCTGGGGGAGTGGGTGCTGTGGTGAGGGGTGCCCGAAGCAACTCGCTTTGCAGGGTGGCGTGTCCCCACGGGGGCAGGAGCCCCTCAGCAGGACACTGCTACACCCCTGACGCCCACCCCTCCGCTACCGCCTCCAGGTGCAGACCACAACCATGTGCGTCTCAGTGAGCCTCAGTGGCACCGTGGTCCTCGGCTGCCTCTTCACGCCCAAGCTCCACATCATCCTCTTCCAGCCGCAGAAGAACGTGGCCAGCCACCGCGTGGGCACCGCACGGTTCAGCGTCGTGGCTGCCGGCTCCAGCCAGTCCCACGGTGAGCACTGCCGGGCTGCAGGGGGGCAGGGGGGCACTCCGGGGAACCTGGGCCGGGGGAGGTAGGGGTGCTGCAGTGCCCACGGATCACCTGCCCTGTCACCAGCCCTCCTCTCCCTCACCGCAAGTGGCTGTGAGCCCCAGAGCTGCCCCCTGGGGGCACAGCACCATCCCATGGGAACACGGCCACCCCAGGGTGGGTGGGGGGCAGCTCCCAGGCACCCGTCATTGCCACGCTGGGATGCTCTTGGGTGGGTACCACCTCTGGACCCCACCACACACCTGACCCCTGCCTTCCTGGCCAGGCTCGGCCTCGCAGTACGTGCCCACAGTGTGCAACGGCCGCGAGACGGCGGACTCCACGACATCGTCCTTGTGAAGGTGGGGGGAAGCCGAGTCCCCATCTGTCTGCACCTCGTCCTGGGGGAGCAGTAGCAGCCCCGGTGCTGAAGGCTGGCAGCAGCCAGGAGAGCAAAGCCCCTGCCCTGGCACAAGTCTGCACTGCGCCTCGCTACGCAGTGCCCGTCCCTCACGCCCGTCCCCTGCGCCGAGCCCTGCTGTGAGCCCCAGCTCCCTTGTGCCGAGCCCTGCCACAAGTCACGCTTTGTCTGCCTCCAGCTGTGCTGCACCTTACCCTTCCTCCACACACAGCCACATCCCAGAGCACGCTGCCCTCGCCCACCCTGCTTTCCCCTTTGCGCTCTCCCCTTTCATGCCCCCCTCACGCCGAGCCATGCCCCTTGCCACGCAGAACCCACCCTGAGCAGAGGGGACTGCACCCTTGGCACAGTTTTACGTTTCCTCCTTGTTTTCACCCTGGGGTTTGCAGGGATCTGGCTGCTGGCACCTGCCCTGGGTTACCCACCCAAGCAGAGCCAGAGCCCCCCTCCATGCTCCAGTTGCAGGCAGGGGCTGGAGCCCCACAGCAGAGGGACAGGAGCACCCCACAGATGTCTGCTTCATGCCTCGGGGCTGCTGCAGAGCCCAGGAGCAAGTGGGGTGGGGCTCAGACCGAGGGTGGTGAAGGGGGCCCCGGTACTCAAGTCCAACCCCTTTTTAAGAGTAGATTCTTTTCTGTGACCAAGATTGTGCTTTTTTTTTTTTGATAATTTATGTAAATAAAGTGGGTTTTTGTTGTTTGTTTTAAACGCACTCTTACAGCGCCCAGGTCTGGCTGTGCCAGGCAGAGGGGCATGGGGGCACCTGCACCGGCAGGGCACAGCCTTGAGGGCTCCCCACTGCAGCCCCAGCAGCCCAACCACCCCAGGGAGCAGCACTACAGACAAAGGCTTTAATGAGCAGCACTATCAACAAAGGCTTTAATGAGCAAGCTCCTGCAGCTCCCGGGGCCAGGCCCTGTCAGCTGCCACAGAGCTGGGGGCTCCAGCCCTACCCTTCAGGGGGATGATGCAGATGCTGTTCTTGGCTTCTTTGACTCTCCACCACCGGCCCAGCCTGCAGATGACACAGGTATCACCCTGCACCTCTCCTGCTCCAGCTGGGGGCTGGGAGGGGGGAGCAGGGTCCAAGTTTTGGAAGATGGTGCATGGTGATAGTACCGGTGCTCCTGCCCAACGCCAGCCACCAGGAAGTCTCCCGCTGCTGAAAACTTCAGGCTGTTGATGAAACCAACCTAGAGGTAACAGCATAGGCATCAGCACCATGGTACTGCAGTCAGCCCACGACTCCTACCACTGGGGGACTTATCCCCCCCATACCAGGGGAATGTCACAGAGAGGCTCCAGCTTCCGAAATCCCTCGCCGCACTTCCACAGCTTCACACTGCCACTGTGTGAACCTGGAACAGACATGAAATGCGTGCATCCTGACACCAGGAAGGGTGCAGGGACCCCCTCAGCCCCGCATCCCTCCTGAAGCAAGCCCGGGGCTCCCAGCACCAGGCACCTGTAGCCACAAGGTCACTGTTGCGAAGAGCAGCCACTGCCGACACCCAGTAGGGCTGCTCCAGGTCATGGTCGCCCTGTGTCCCATGCGACTGCCTCACCAGCGCCAGAGGCTTCTTCTTTGCCAGTCCCCACAGGGCGACAGAGCTGCGGGGAGCAGGAATGAGGCATGTGGGGGCACAGCCCTGCCCGCCCCTACACACGCTCCCAGCCCTGTATTCACCCATCATCGGCGCCTGACACCATGTGCTCCTCATTGATGAGCTGGATGCAGTCAATAGAACCCCTACAAAAAAACAAAAACAAACCAGTGATCATGAGCATGCTTTGAGGTTTTATGTATGAAAGAGAGACCCAGGCACACAGAGCCCAGCAATGTCCCCAGACCACTTGCAGGCTCCCAGTGATGCTGAGCACATCCAGAGGAGTTGCTGAAGCCACCAGCACAAGCCCCCCGCCTCCTACCCCAGACCTACTGATGCCCATAGAAGATGAGTTGCGACTCCTCTGGGATCTTCCAGACCCGCACAGTGCCGTCCCGTCCCCCTGAGGTCACACAGCACTCCCGGCTGAGGCTGTCCAGCCCTGTGATGACGTCCTGGTGCCCAAAGCTGGCGGGGAACATGATGAGCTGTAGGGGCCACAGCCCTACATCCCTACCCTTCCTCCCTCACACGGGGGCAACAGGGTGACATCCATGTCCCAGAGGGGCCTTACAGGGTCTCCACATAAGCATTCTCCGCCGCGTTCCAGACCTTGACAGAGCGGTCATGGGAGGCACTGTACAGCTGGTGCGTGCCCTTTTGGAAGGACAGGCCCTGTAGAGGGACAGATGGACACAAACACACTGCTGGGTACCTACCACCTGCCCAGCTGTCCCCAAGGGTGCTGGCAGAACTGGCTGTGCCTCGCAGGGGACACCCCACGGGTTCCAGGCCCCCACATCCCTAGGCTCAGCATGAGGAAGCAGCACCCCTTGCCTGCCCAGTGGCAGGAGCCTTCCTCCCCATCCTACCGCAGCCAACAGCCCCACTCACCGACACGGCATCACGATGGCCAGTGAACGTATGAAGGCGCTTGCAGGTGGCTGCCTCCCAGACCAGGATCAGCTTGTTCCTGTCTCCTGTAGCCTGGCAGAAAGCAAGGAATGCCCCAAAACCTGCCCGACCATACCCACAGCTCCCACCCCGTGTATTTGGGTGGGCCCAGGGACCTGCTCTTGATACTGGTGGGGACAAAGGCTGATTCAACCCTGCAACATTCAGCTCAGTAGAAGGAACTGCCCTCCAGCACCCTGAGAAGGGATGTCCCCCAACCCAGAGGCTCAGTAGCACACAGGGACAGTGCCAAGCAGCACTGGGGACAGCATGTGGCCCCATGTGGCAGCACCATCCTCCCATCACCATACCAGGTACTTGCCGTCTGACGAGATGGCCATGCAGAGGACATGGGCTGTGTGCCCCATGTGCTGCCCTTCTGTGCCTTTCTTCCCCCCAGGCATCACGTATAGCCTCTTCCCGCTCTCCACCTCCCCTGTGGGAACAGGCAGTGCCATCCATCACCCCCAGGAGTGGGAACAAGACACAAAAAGCCCAGAGCAACACAACCAGCTCAGCAGCTGAGCCCTGAAACCAGCAGCCGAGCCCCAAAACCAGCAGCCCTGTGCTTTGCAGAGTTCCCTGTCCCCCAGGGAAGGCGCCTCCAGGCAGGGCAGAGCCGAGCCACCTCTACCCGTGGCCCTGCTGCTGCAGGCTGGCAGCCAGCCACAGCCCCCGAGGACAAGCAGAACCACTTGCATTTGATGATGGAGCCATCCTTGGCAGCTGAAAAGATGAACTTGTCATCTGGAGAGATGACCAGGCAGGTGATGGGCTGCTGGTGCCCCCGCAACACTCGGATGCTCAGCGGGTCTGGAGGCTGCACCTGGTGGGAGCACAGCCGTGAGCGAGGCCAGCCCCAGCCGAGGCCCGGGGACACCCCCTGCCACCCACAGCACACTCACCTCCTTGGCCACCAGGCGCTGCAGCCGGCCCTTCTGCTCGAGCTAGGGGGGGACCGCAGGGGGCTCAGGGACCGCTCCCTGGCCGCCCCCTCGCCCCCCGGGGACGGGCCCGGAGCCGGGCCGGCGCCCCCCCGGCTCACCACGTCCTCCTTCAGGCGCTCGCCGACAGGGTCCCCGAGGAAGGCGGCGTCCTCCTCTTCCTCCTCCTCCGCCCGCTCCTCCTCTGCACCGGGTGCGCAGCGTCAGCCCCGGGCTGCGCCCGCCCGGCCCCGCCGCCTCCCGGCCCCGCCGCCCGCGCTCACCGTGCCGCCGGAGCTGCTCCAGGTACAGCTTGGCCAAGCGCAGCTTCTTCTCCTGCGGCGTCTCCTCCACCTCCTCTTCCTCCTCCTCCCGCCGCCGCCGCCGCTGCTGCTGCCGCCCCACCGCCGGGCTGCGGGACACGCGTCAGCGCCGGCCCGGCCCGCCCGGCAGCCCCGGGAGCCCCGGGCCCTCACCTCTCCGCCTCCGAGTCGCTGGACACCTCCTCGTCGCGGGGACGGGCGGGCGCCGGACGCGGCTTCCCCCCGGTGCCTGGGCCCTGCGGGACGCAACGGCACCGGCACCGTCAGCGGCGCTAGGGACCGGGACCGGGACCGGGACCGGGACCGGGACCCGGGACCCGGGACCCGGGACCGGGCTCGGGGCCGAGGCTCGGGCCGGGGCCGCACTCACCGCCGCCCGCCGCCGCCGCCCCGCCGCGGCCCCGCGCGCCTTCCTGCCCGCCGCCGCCATGCTGCCGCTGCACGTGCGCTGTGCGCCGCCCCGCCCCGCCCCGCCCGGCAGGGGGCGGTGCCGCCGGGCGAGGAAATGGCGGCGGGGCCGCCGGGGGGCCGTGCGGGGCGGCGCCCGGCCGGGGCGAGTTATTCCGTGGGGATTAAAGGGATAGCTGTACGCCAGCTGCCTCACGGGGAAGCCTGGCCGCGGTGACCGCCAAGTGGCTGAGTTTAAAGCCCGTGGGGACGGGAGGAAGGCGGGCGGCAGGGCTGCAGCCCCGGGCCTGAGGGTGCTCAGGGAGCTGGGTGGCGAGCTGCCCTGGGAACCTCCTCCTGAAGACACAGATCAGAGCTGCCGGTGCCGGTCGCTTCCAAGCGCCACATCCTAAGAGCACAGAACAGGCAGTTCCCAAAGCCCGCGGCTCAAGCAAGCAGGGCAGGAGGGTGCCTTGGCTGAGCAGGTGAAGCCAGGGATAGAAGGATGGGGGCTTGCTTAATCGCATTAATGATTTCTAAATAAAACAATCGCTATTATTAAAGCCGGGAGTTGAAGAATGGAGGCTTGCGTAATCGCATTAAAAATAGATGTTGCTGAGTGTCTTTGCTTACTACTGTGCAAATTAACCGAAACAAGGAGTCTCGGGGCCCCTCACAGAGGATGTTTCCTGACAAAAATGGGGAACCTGTCTCAAAAACCAGCTGAGACCGACCTTGCGGTTTGGATAAGAGCCAAGGAGCAGCCAAGTCTGTACAAAGGCAGGGGGTCAGCTACTGGTGATGAAGAAGAGTTATCAGCCTTCATCTCCACGACCCCTCGATGACCACCACCAGAAGGCACTGTGCAGGCACAGATGGGAGGAGTTTATGGAAATGACTTTTGGAGCTAATTTTAATACAAAGTGGGGATAGGTTGTGCATATGTATGGACGTATTGGGAAACATCACGCATATGTAACTCCTTACTGCATATAACCAAGGCAAGTTGCTGCGTTAGGGCGCGCATGCCTTTGGGAGTTATTCCACATGCGCCCGGCGCTGAAATAAACCACATACCTGCTTTATAACTCATTTGCTTTGAGTTGTAGAGTTCTGCCATGAGTCACAGGGATCTTCTTCTAGGGCCTAGGTGGGAAAAGAAATTGTATGGCCACAAAAAGTGAGGTTGGGTGACATGGGAGGACTACACTGGTGCTGCTTCCCTTTGTAGGGAAAAAGTCATGCAGAGAAAGCTCAGTTAGAGTTGAAGCTGGCCACTACTGTGGGGAACAATAGAAGAGGCTTCCTAAATATGTTAACAGCAAAAGGAGGAGCAGAAATAACATTGGTCCATCACTTGGTGAGGATGATCAGCTTTTGTAGATAAAGCAGAGACGTTTAGTGCCTTCTTTGCCACTGTCTTCAGCACCAATGAGCACCAATGGGCTTTGGGACCCCAGCTGCCCTGAGCTGGAGGACCATGGCTGCCTGTCCTCACCTCGACAGCTGTATGTGGTTTCGGGCACCACTACACAAGAAAGACATAAAACTCTTAGAGAACATCCAAAGGAGGACAGTGAAGATGGTGAAGGGTCTGGAGAGCAAAATGCACGAGGAATGATTGAGGTCCCTGGGTTTTGCTCAGCTCAGAGTAGAGCAGGCTGAGGGGAGGCCTCATGGCGGCCTGCAGCTCCCTCATGAGGGGAGCGGAGGGGCAGGCGCTGAGCTCTGCTCTCTGGGGACAGCGACAGGACCCGAGGGAATGGCATGGAGCTGGGACAGGGGAGGGTCAGGCTGGGGGTTAGGGAAAGGTTCTGCACCCAGAGGGTGGTTGACACTGGGACAGGCTGCCCAGGAAAGCGGACACAGCACCGAGCCTGTCAGAGCTCACAAAGTGTTTGGACAGTACTCTCAGCCACCGTGTCTGGTGTTCTAGGTGGTCCTGGCAGGAGACAGGAGCTGGAATCAACTCGACGCTGCTCTGACTCCACTCTGGCATGCCCCCTTCCTGACAGTGAAACTTCCACCCGAGCCTCCCGCTGCACCAGGGCTCAGCACGAGGGAGTTGGGACGTGCACCATGGCTTAGTGCAGGGCATGGGGACATGCACCATGGCTCGGTGCAGGGCATGGGGACGTGCACCACGACTCAGTGCAGGGGTCGAGGCCATGTCTCCCAGCCCCACCAAGGCAGCCCTAGGGCATGGCAGCGACCGGCTACTGCCCAGCCCTCTCCAGGCCTGTGGGGCTCTGACCTTGGCTGGCTGCTGGGTGCCCACCCACACGCTCCCTCGCTGCCCTCCTCAGCAGGACCGGGGCAGAAAATATGGTGAAACGCTCGTGGCTGAGAGAAGGCCGGGCAGACAGCGAGCTGCTTGCTGCCACGGGCAAAAGAGACTCGGCTCGGTGAAGAGCGATGGAATTTGTGGCCACGTGAGAACGGCACAGTGAGAACTACAAGCACAAACTGCAAGCACCTTGCTGCGTAAGCACACACCAGGGCCCAGGGAGCGTCTCCGGATCTGGGAGCAGGGCCTCTGGGGCGGGTCCCGTCCCAACGGACACAACGGACCTGGTTCCGTGCAGCTGCGACTGCTTGGAGTGCTTTCGGGTGCTCCAGGTGCGAAGCAAAGGCACAAACCGCGGGCACCTTGCCACAGAAACCCAGCACAGGAGCCAGGGCTGAGGAGCAGGTGGGTCAGCGCTGCCAGGGCTGCGCAGCGGGGCCGGCCCCAAGGGGCCTGGTTCGGCAGTGGGGCTGGGGGCAGCCCCGGGCAGGGGGACCTCCCTCCAGTGCAGGGGATGGCGTCTGCAGGCCCCTGGGGACAGGACCCCCGCGGGGCTCTGGGGCCGCCCGCCCGAGGGCAAGAGGAGGGGGCCTGGGTGGGGGCCTGGGGCTGGCGGCAGCGGTGGCACTCTGTGGCATCCCTACCCCGCGACAGGAGCGGGAGCCACATTCACTCCTGGGCACTCCCTGCAGGATGTCGGGGATCCCCCCCTGCTCCCCGCGAGCGGCCTGGCTGGAGGAGGCTGGGGCCTCCCCGGCCTCCAGGCCCCGGCCGCAGCCCTATGAGGAGAGTGAGGTGCAGCCACTGCAGGCGCCCTCTGGCTCAGGCGTGGGCCCTTCTGCCTCGGCCGCGCCGCGGCAGGAGGAAGAGGACGCCCTGAGCTTCATCCGCGCTTGCTGCAGCCGCAGACCCAAGGTACCGCTCGCCCTTTGTGCTGCGGCTGCTGGCCTCCTCCGGGCAGCCCCTGCCCCGGCTGTGCCCGCAGGGAGACTGCTGGGCTCCCCTGACCCGCTCGCTTGTCTCTCCCCTCCGCGGCTCAGCGAGAGGCACAGAAGCTGAGGTTTCTGGCCTCCGTCTGCGACGCCTGCAAAGCCGCCGTCGCGGACCACACCACCTGGGACGCGGTGTATTTCTGCCAGCTGGAGGTGGCGCAGAGAATCAAGGTGAGGGGACGCCCTGCCCCACGGGGAGCACCCTCTGGCTGGGTGCTGGGCACGGCCCTTCCCGCTGCAGGGCTGCGGGGGCCGCCGGGGAGCCCCAGGAGCCGGGAGGTGGCTCTGGTGGGGGCGCTGGGATGGGGCAGCCCTGCAGGCCAGCCCCTGTAGCCGCTCGCTGGCCGGGGGACACTGCCCTGTGCCCTCGCGCTGTGCCCTCCAGGCGCTGCTGCAGGAGGAGCCCACCGATCGCCTGGACACGGCGGTGCGGCAGAAAGCCATGCTCGCCATCGCCGCCATGAGGTACCTGGGCCAGCGCGGGCTTGGCCGCCACGGTGGCCCCGGTCCCGGCCAGGGGCCCCGAGTGGGGCACAGGGTGCCGCACAGGGGGCGTTCCACACCTCTCCCCTCCTCCCCTTGCAGCAGAGCGGGGCTGCTGCCGCAGGACAGGACGAACGGCCTCCTGCGCGCCTGCCTCTGCAGCGTCTTCCACCTCCCTGGCCACGAGGACACGAGAGACACGGACACGTCTCTCTACTTCAAGGTATGCACGGGCTGGGCGCTTGGGACACCACTGCTCCCTGTTCGGGTGCCCCAACCCCTGTCCTCCTTGCAGACCGTGGAAGCCCTGGACAGCCTGCTGCAGGTGCTGGTGGGCAGCGCCGGCGCCTCCGGCCTCCTGGAGCTGCAGAACATCTTGAAGGTCTGGCTTTGGCAAAGGCTGGGCTTCACGCACGCGGTCAGTTCTGTGCCGCAACGCCTGGTGCAGGCAGGGGTCCCCAAAGCGGGGGCTGGCCCACAGCTGGCCCTTGCGAGGCTGGAGGGATGTCTGGGGAGCAACGGGAAGGGAGCGGGGGCTTCAGCAGGACAGGGGCACGGCCACCCGCCTGGCCACCGCAGCAGGGGGACAGCTGGAAGGACCAGTGCCCCGTGCTGCGGGCACACCAGCAGCTTTTCTCTCCCCAGCTCCTGCTGCCCTTCACCCAGCGGCAGCCGGAGGCCGTGGAGGAGAGGGCCATGGCGCGGATCGCCAGGCTGGCCGCCTTCATCAACACCTGCTCCTTGCCCCAGGTAGGGAGCCCCTGGTGCAGGCAGCCCCGGCGCCCCCGTCCTCGCTCCGCGGCCGCGGCTCTCCCCATCTCCAGGCTTGCGCAGAGCCGGGGCTGGGGCTGGGGCCCCGCCGCCCCGCTCAGCCGCGGTCCCGCGCTGCCTCTCTCCCCAGGTCAGCTCCTGCTTTGCAGGAGCCACAGTGGTGAGGCATCACCACCCCGAGAAGCACCGCTTCTCCATGCTGGGGAGGCTGGTGGGGAGCCTCTTCCTGTGCTGCACTTCCAAGAACGAGGGGACCAGGCACGAGGCAGCGGAGGCTGTGCGCCACCTCTACATCTTCATCGGGCAGCAAAGAAGTGAGAGGAGCCGCGTCGGGCTGGGTCCCTCCAGACACGGGCACGCCGGCACAGCCAGGCCAGCACCAGGCCGCCTGCGCCCCTCTCCTCAGCAGGAGAGACCCGACCGAGCGAGCCCGGCTGCCTTTCCGCGGGCTGACGAGCCGTTCCCCCTGCCCTGAGCGCGAGAGCCCGGGCCCTCCCTGGAAGCGCTGCCCCCAGCTCTGCTCTGGCATGCCCCCTTCCTGCCAGGGAGGCTTGTGCCCGAGCCCCCGGCTGCCACTGCCAGGTCCCCAGGCCCCCCCGCTGACACTGTGTCCGCTTTTCTCCAGGAACAAGGCTCTGGGACCAGGATGCCGAGCCGCCGCAGCTCCGGGAGCGCTGGCGAGCTCGGCTGTCCTTACGGCTCTCAGAAGACGGCAACACCAGCAGAATCTTCATGGTGAGAAGCGCCAGCCCTGAGCCCCGGAGGAGACCCCGGCCCTGCGACGTCAGGAAGAGGACCGGCGCTGTCCCCGACAAAGCCCGGTCCCCACGGGGCCCGCACGCGGCCGCACCCCAGCCGTCACCTGGCCCAGCCCCTGCTCCCAGCTCTCCTGGGGCGCTGGGAGCAGCAGGGCTGAGCGGGGCCATCGCAGCCCTCGGGGTGACTGACGTCTTGTCCTTCCTCCCACAGATGTTTATGAAGTACCTGCAGCCCTCTGAACGGTTGGGCGTCTTCCTCGCCGCCGTCGAGAGCATGAGAGCCCCGAGCCTCTACAGCACCAAGCTGGCTGCCCACATGGTGGACGTGCTGGCGGCAGAGACCGACTTCCATTCGGGACAGGTGGGTACCCGCCAGCGGCCCGGCCACGGCTCCAGCCCTCGGGGCTCTGTTCCTGCTCTGGTGCCGGCCCCGTCTCACCCGTGTCCCACCTCCAGGTGCTGAACATCGTGTGGGCCATCTACAGAACCCTGCCGTCCGTCAGAGCCGCGCTGGCCCTTCAGAGCCTGGACAGGGCCCTGCTGGCGCTGGCCAGCAAGCACCCCAGGGAGACGGTTGCCAGCCTGCTGCAGTGCTCGCCGACCTGCACCAGGTACGGGGCCCAGCGCGTCTCATCCACCCCCCCCCACCACCACCAGCGAGGACAGCAGCCGGGCCGGGGGAGGCCCTGCTGACAGCCCGGGGGTCCCGCAGCGTCGCCGTCACCATGTGGAGGGCGATGGTGTCTGAGCCCCCAGCCACAGAGAGGGTGCTGCGGGAGCTGCTCCGCGTCCTCATGAACCAGTCTGGGTGCAAGACATCCACCTCCATCAAGGACCACCCGCGCATCCTGGCCCTGGCCGTGAGTTCCTCGCTTGCCCATCTCCGATGGACAGGGGCCCCGCTCCCCTCCCCTGACCCCTCCCAGCCTTATCCGCACCCTGGGGCACCCGGGCGCGCCCACGGGGCCAGCCTGGGTGTCTCCACCCTCCTCTGTCCCTCCCTGCCCACGCCTCTGGGTGCTTTCTGCAGGCAGCAAGGCCCCTCCACGAGATCCTCCTGCTGCCCAGCTGCCTGGAGGAGGCGAAGGCCATCTTCCCCCAGCTCTTTCTGGCCCTCCTCGTCCAAGCGTCCTTCACCACGGAGCTGACGCTGCAGGAGGTGCAGGTCTTCCGCAAGAAGCACCGGCAGGACCTGCTCACTCCCATCAGGTGCCACATCCCCGTCCCCTGCTGCTCAGAGGAACCCAGGGCTGGGGCTCCCGGCGTGACCCGGGCCCTTCTCTGCCCGCAGGTCCATGGTGCAGTCCCTGAAAGCGCTGCTCCGCAGCGTGGGCCTGGGGAGCCAGGTGCTGGCCATCGAGGCGCAGGGCGGCTGGGCCGCGCTTCTCAGCGCCGAGAGCCACCTCTGGGGCGTGCAGGTGGTGGCCAGGTGAGAGCCCCTTGTCGGCACCATCCCCTTCCTGGGGGGGGGTCCCTGGGTCTTGGAGAAAGTGCTGCCACAGCATGGGTGCCCGTGGCCGCTGGGGTGGTGGCGAGAGCGGTGCAAAGCCAGGAGAGCTGTGCCCGCCCGGCTCGGGGCTGACGGCGCCTGCTTGCCGTTTTCCCTGCCAGGGAAATGAAGGAGTTGCCCGGAAGCCTGCGCGCCACCATCATCCGCCTGCTGGCCGAGCTGCTCAGCACGGAGGACTCCTCCTGGGAGCTGGTGGCCATGGTCTTCCTCAGCGAGGTGAGCAGGGGCAGCAGGAGCAGCGAGCGTGGGGCTGCGGGGGCTCGGCGCAAGCCCTGCTGCCCTGCCCTGGCATCCTTGCCCCAAGAGGAGGGGCGGATCCAGCACCACCCACCACGGCTTTTTCAGATGCTGGAGTGCACAGACCTCGGCAACGAGCTGGACTGCGTCGTGAGCCTCTTTGCCACCTACCTGCGGAGCCAGTGCCTGGGCATGCAGAGCCTGGTGCTCAGGGCGATCCTGGGGCTCACCCAGAGGCCGGACACGGTGAGCAGGGGCAGCCGGCAACACCACGAGTGCAGCGGCTTGGGCTGGGCTGGCCCCGGGCTGTCGTGGCTCGGCACCTTTCCAGGCAGCGGGGAAGGGGCGGCAGGGGGCCGGCGCTGTGCGTCCATCCCCGCGCCTCCGGCTCTCTTTCTTTGGGGCTGTGCCGGGCAGCCCTGCCTGCCAGCACCACGCTGTCCCATGGGGAGAAGCCAGCGGGACGGGATGGCTGGGATCGGAGAGTGTTTTCGCCCAGGGGGCAGTCCTTGCTTTACCCAAAGGAAGGTGTTTTTTTCACACAGGCAAGGCAAACACTCGTCCTGCTGCCGAGCATCACAGAGCAGCTGCAGGGTGCAGACAGCGACACCCGCACTGTCGCTCTGCCCGTGCTCAGCACCATGCTGCGGCTCCTGGAGGGGAGGACGCTCAGCCTCACGGCTCTGGAGCTGGCCGGCAAGCTCCCATCACTCTTTGACGACGTAAGGCTGCGTCCCCATGCCTGCGTCCCTGTGACACCCCACTGTGGGCTCTCCCTGCCCGGTTCCCAGCCCTGGGCGCTGCGTGCCCTTGGGCAGACTTTCGGCAGGCCACAGCTTGCTCACTTTTGGGGGCCGTCCTCAAGGTGTGCCCTCTGCCTCTTGGCTCGGAGACTTTGCCCCCGCTTTGTTGGTCGTGCTGGCCCTGCTTGCGGAGGGCTTGGAGCCACCGGGACTGATGTCCCCCTCTCCTCCTCCCCAGGAGTCAAGCGCAGTGCGGGTTCTCTCTATTCGCCTCCTCCTCGACACGCTGGGCTTTGTGGAGGGCAGCGAAAAGAAGAAGATGCAGAAGGAGGTGTGCAGGAGCCTTGTCCCGCTGTCCTTCCACCTGCACGACCAGGACGAGAGCGTGGCCGAGGTGGGCGTTTTGCTCCTCTGGGGAGGGCGACGCTGACTGCCTCGGGGGCCCCCGAGCACCAGGGGTGCTGCAGCTGCTGGCAGCGTCAGTCTCCACTGAGACACCCTCCCTGCGGAGGGGCTGCGGGGGGGGGCAGGGTCTTCTGCCCAGGCTCTGGTGCCATCTCAGCTGTTCTGCAGGCCTCCCGCGAAGCCCTCCTTGGTGTCGCGCGGTTCCTGCGCTGGAGGCAGCTGGCGCACCTGGCCGAGACGGTGCAGACGTGTAAGATCGGCGAGTGCCTGGTACGCGCAGTTCTGCACCCGGGGACGGGGACGGGGATGGGGCCAGGGACGGGGCCGCCCTGCGCTGACCCCGCGCCCTTCCCTCTCCAGCTGGCCAGGAGGAGGAGCGGAGCAGAGGAGTACCTGGGCCAGAGCCTGCCCTACCTGCAGAGCCTGCAGGAGCCCCTGCGGCGGGAGGCTGTGAGGTTCATTGGTGAGCCGCGAGCCTGGGGCCCCCCGTCCCTGTGCCTTCGTGCTGCGCCCCGGGGAGCAGCCGGGGGCGCTGACAGGCCGTGTGTCCCCAGGGCTCGTGGGGAGGCACCTGGTGGATCAGCGCGAGAACAAGAGCCAGTACATCTGCGAAGGTGAGCCGGGGAGGGGGATCGCAGGGCAGCCGCCAGGTGACGCGCCTGTCCCCTGCTCCCTCCTGGCTGGGCGGAGAGCTGGGGGCGACGTCTGCGGGGGGCCGGGCGCTCTGCGGGTACAGGGCCGTCAGCTCGCCTCTCCTTCTCTGTTCTCTCAGTCCTTCACGGCTTGAGGCAAGACCCCTGCGAGTCGGTCTCTTCGCTGGCACTTCAGACACTGCTGATCCTGCAAGCAGCAAGGCCACGCTCGCGGTTCAGCTTTCGGCAGCTGTGCTCCAGGCTGCAGAAGGCGTGGAGGAGGCGACGCTCTTCCCCGGCAGGCAGCTGAGCGTGCTGGAAAGCTCCCGGCATCTCCTCCTGCCTGCGGCGCAGCCCCGCTCCCCGGGCACACTCCCTCCACTTCTCCGTCCTTCTACATGCTGGTGGCACGCCCGAACCAGCTCACGAACCCCATGAACAACAGGGCTTCAGCCGTCGCCTCTCCAGCAGCGAGCCTGGTCTAAGACCCCCGCTCAGACCTGAGACCCCCGCTTAGGCCTGGGACACTGCCAGGGATGGGACAGCCGCAGCTCCGCTGGGCCACCCGCCCCAGGGCCGCACCACCCTCAGCGCGGAAAGTGTCCTCCTCCTTGCCATCAGAGCTGGCCATCAGCATCCTCATCTACACGACGGCTGTGCCTCCCCAGCCCCGGGGGCACTGTGCAGCCCTCCCTGGAGCGGAGCTCTCCGCACACGCCCCACGCCTGGTGGCCTCGCTGCTTTTCCCTCTCTCTGTCCTTTCGCACGGTCTTTCCCTTTTTTTCTTTTTTTTCTTCTTTTTCTTCCTTTTTTTCTTTTTTAATTTTTTTTCTTTTTTTTTTCTTTGTTTTCTTCCTTTTTATTTTTTCCCCGCTCCCTTTTCCCTTTAATTAAATCATCCTTATCTCAAACCTCAAGCTCTTTGTGTCATATTTTCTCCCCCTTCCTCTTTGAGGAGGGGGAGTGAGAGAGCGGCCGTGGTGGAACTCGGCTGCCCGCCTGAGGAAAACCACCACAGTGTGACAGCAGGGGCGTGCTGGAGTGCTGCCTTTCTCCATTTCACCATGTGCCCGGAGGAAGGATCTGCCCCCTCTGACTCTGGCCAGCAGCGAGCGTCCTTTTGGGATGCTGCCAGGCTGCACGACGACAGCCAGGCGCTGTAGCACCTCTCACTTAAGGGAGATAGCACTTCAGGGCTAAGAGCACCTTTTGTGGATCCAAAACCTTTTTATCACCTTTTCTTTGCACCTGAAAAGCATACAGGTATGGCACCAAGGCTCCTCTTTATAGACCACAGCCTTGTCCTTAAGCACCCAGCTTTCAGGACATTTTCAGGGCAAGAGAGCCTATACTTGGGATCCAAAGCCAACTTTTTATCACCTACACCCTCTGTTTTTGGACCCAGGCTCTCATTTTTAGGGCCCAAAGCATTCTTTTTAGGCCTCAGCGTCACATACTAGGGCAGAAAGCCTCTTCCTTGGGCTCCAAAGCCTTGTTTGAAAGGAAAAACCCTCCTTTTTACTGGCTTTTTCTTGCTTACAGCCACACTCATATGGACCAGGCTGCCATTTTTAGGGCACAATGCCCTAGTTTTAGGGTCCACACTTTCATTGGAAGGTGCAAAGCGGCCTTCTTAGACGGTGAGGCCCTATTAGAGAGGAACACCCCTGCTTTCAAATTCCCAAATCCTCATGTTAGGAGCCGAGGCCTGAATTTTAGGGTCCAAAGCCTTCTTTGAAGGTCAGAACTCCTATTTGGAGGCAACAAATCATCACTTCAGGATCCAGACCCTGAGCTGCAGAGTCCAAAGGCCCAGGTTTCAGCTCCAAAGCCTGACTTGAAGACACAAGACACGCCCTCTCCTCCTCCTCACTGCCCCTTGCCTCCTCCCTTCCCAATATTTTAACAGTCCAAAACCTCATTATTAGGCCCCCATGCTTCCTTATTAGGCTCCAAGGCCTTATTTTCAGGGTCCAGAACCTGCACTTGGTATCCAAAGTCGTCTTCTGATTGCCTTAACCCTCTCTTTTCAGGACCAGGGGGCACCTTTTAAGTGACCAAGTTCTTTTGGTCAGGGCCTTGACACCTGCTTCTGGATATAATGCAAGACCCTAAAATTCAGGCCTCGTCTCCTAGCATGAGGATTTGGGAATTTGAAAGAAGGGATGATCTCAGATAAGGCCTTGCCATCTAAGAAGGCCGCTTTGCACCTTACAATGAAAGTGTGGACCCTAACAATAATTCATTGTACCCTAAAAATGGCATCCTGGTCTGTAAGAGGGTGTTTGTAAGGAAGAAAAAGCCAGTAAAAACGAGGAATTATCCTTTCTATCAAGGCTTTGGAGCCCAAAGAAGAGGCTTTCTGCCCTAATATGTGACACTGTGGCCTAAAAAGAATGCTTTGGACCCTAAATATGAGAGCCTGGGTCCAAAAACGGAGGGTGTAGGTGATAAAAAGATGTTGCAGAGGCTTTTCCACTCCCAAGTGTATGCTCAGATCCCAAGTGTATGCTTTTCAGGTGCAAAGAAAAGGCGATAAAAAGGTTTTGGATCCACAAAAGATGCTCTTAGCCCTGAAGTGAAGGGGTTAAAGGGGGAAAATGAGACATTTGGCCCTAAAAATGAGGCTTTGATTCCTCAGAAAGGGTCTTTTCTGTGTGCCCGGAGCATCCCAAAGGCCCTGCTGGCAGCTGGTCACAGGTTTGCTGGCTCAGATGGGGCCTCGTGGGGCTGAAGAGCTGCTGGGGGAAACTGCTCTCGGCCGCTCTGGTTCAGAAGAGCTGGCCTCTGGAGGGAACCCACTTCGAGACTCTGTCCCCAGTGCTACAGCGCCTGGCTGTCGTCGTGCAGCCTGGCAGCATCCCAAAAGGACGCTCGCTGCTGGCCAGAGTCAGAGGGGGCAGATCCTTCCTCCGGGCACATGGTGGGCATTTGCCAAACCCTGCTGGCAACCTCCAGCCCCAAATGCCCTCGGCACACAGAGCTGGGGCTGTGCTGGGAAGGCAGGCAGCGATGAGCCCGCCCAAGGACAGGGACACCCCAGCACTATTTGGGTCTGTAGGGGCCAGGCTCAGCCTGGTTTGGTGCTTCAGTCACAAGCTGGGTGCTGATGTCAGTCGGGAAGGGGCTGTGTCAGGGATGGTGCCCTGTCAGTGTCCCAGGCCGGGCTGGACGGAGTTGCAAGCCCCCTGGGGCCGGGGCAGCTGTCCCTGCCTGCGGCAGGGGGTGGCCAGGTGCCCTCTGAGGGTCCCTTCCAAGCCGGCAGTGCCGGGGGCAGCGACGGCACAGCAGCGCTCTCCCCAGCACCCCGTCTGCACACGCTTGCTCTGCTTGCCCTGCGCCCCGAGCGCTGATGCCACGCGGCCCCAGCCCCATGCATGCAGCCCCTGTGCCAGCAGGGCGCGGCCATGAGGTCACAGCGCCGCGCTGTGACGCTGTGCCAGGCCACGGGCACCTCTCTGCGCCGGCCCCAACGGGCGGCACTCACGCGGCGGTGGCAGCATGGGGCGGATGTGGGGGGCTGCGGCCCCCACCCGCCTCCTCCTCCTCCTCCTCGTGCTGGCAGGCCTGTGTGCCCGGGATGCCTGGGCTATGCCAAGGCGAGCGCTGGCAGCAGGTGGGTGCCAGCGCCGGGGGCAGCGGCAGGGCCGTAGCCGGGCGAGTCGCCGGAGGGGCTGGGGGCTGAAGCCTGGGCTGAGCCCCCCCGGGGCCCCTGTGAGCCGAGCCACGCGCCGCGC
Organism: Anser anser; assembly: GCF_964211835.1. Classification (NCBI taxonomy): domain Eukaryota; kingdom Metazoa; phylum Chordata; class Aves; order Anseriformes; family Anatidae; genus Anser; species Anser anser. Next base: position 8,577,372 of record NC_139733.1, read on the forward strand.
TGCCCCGGGTCCAGCCTTCCCCTACGTTTGTCCGCCTGGCCCTTGAGGGGTGCTGCGCGTGGCCTTCAGCCTGCGTCCCGAAAGCTGGCGGGGGCCGGCCGGGAGGTCCCTGAGCCCCGCCGCAGCCTCAGGAGTCTCGCCCCGTGCCTGGGTCCCGCACCATGCCCCGGCCCCTCCGTCACTGCAGGGTGCTCAGGGGCACAGCGGGCAACGGGAATGTGTCTTCTCTCTGGTTGCTTCCAGGTGACGATGCGCGCGGCAGCGCTTACCCAGCTCCTCAGCTGGATCCTGGAGTGGAGCTTCAGGGGCATCCCAGCGGTAAGTTGTCACCGTCCCTTGCCTCGAAAGAAGCAGCATTTGCTTTGTGATCACTGGTCCACGTGCGACTGGAGATCCCCTGAAGGCCTTCCGAGGGGTTGTCCGCTCACTGGGGAGGCTTCCCGAGGGCAGAACTGGTTGCAGCACGCAGTGGAAGCCCTCCTCACCTGTCCTGGACCCCGTTTGTGCCCGCAGGCCGTGCTGTTCCAGCTGCCCCGTGGAATCCTGCTCCTGAGACTGGGTGGCACCCCACAGGTACGTCGATGTCGATCTTCATTTCCTTGGGGTTTGTTAGTGGCTTTCTGCGCTAGCTGAGCAGTGCTGCAGCCTCTCCCTGGCCAGTGGGCTCTTCTCCACAAGAAGCGGGGATGATTGTTTTTCCCCCATGCTTTAGCGTGGGCTTCCCGTGCGTCTGTTAGGAATGTCCTGGTAAGGAAGCACCGGCAGGCCTCTGTGCATTTGTCCGCCCGGCCCCGGAGGGGTGCCGCACGTGGCCTGCAGGCAGCGTTTTGAAAGCTGCCGGCACCAGCCAGGAGGTCCCCAGGCCCTGCTGCAGCCTCGGGAATCTTGCCCTGCTCCTGGGCCCTGCGCTGTGCCCCGGCCCCTCCGTCACTGCAGGGCACTGGGGAAGAAGGAGGTCACAGCGCGCAGTGGGAACGTTTTTGCTCTGTGCCCGTAGGTGATGGCTACGTGACGTCCGAGCATGGTCCTGTCCCCGTGCCCCAGGGCGATCCCACAAGTAAGTCACTGGGAGGAGTGAGCATTTACCGCTTTGGTTGCTGCCCGCGTGAAATGGACCTTCAGCCTTCCTTGGCCTCAGACATGCAGGAGAGCAGAGAGGGAAGGGGTCAGGCTCGGTGACACGCCTGGGGCGCTTTGCCTTGCCAGGCTGTCTTTGCCAGCCGCTCCGCCCCCGTGCTGCAGAGCCAGCGGGCACGTTGGGGTTGAGTTTAGAGCCTGGGGTGAGCTCTGGGGAGGCCCTTCTCTGGGCAGCTGCACGCATGGTTAGTTTTGTCCCAGCACGGTGGCACTGCAGGCCCCTGGTGACTGTTTGCAAGAGGCTCCGGGGCGGGAGGGAGAGCCGAGGGCCATGCAGCAGTCCCCTGTTGGAACTGCATTCACTGCTGTGCGATGGGAAGAAGCATCCTGCCCTGTTTGGTGGGAGCTGCTCTGCTCTGTGTTTGTTTGCAGGCGTGGCTGTAGGCGATGGCTATCCAGCTTCCCCGCTGGGTCCCGGCGCCGAGCTGCAGGGAGGTCACACGGGTAGGGCCTTTTAGTTGCGTTGAGAGCTGCCGGCTCCAAGCCCAAACGTCAGCCCGGTGTCTCTGGTGTGCTCACTCTGCACCTTCGGAGCCTGCTTTTCAGTGCTTTATTCACACGGAATTTAACGTCCTCCTTTCTGCTTAGGTCCTCGAAGAGCGATGCGTCAAGCTAAAAGAGGCAAAAGTTCCCAGAGGACCTCGGAAATCCTGAAGGAAATCCTGAAGGAACTGGAGGGAGCACAGGGTGGGTGTGTTGCACGTGGAAGCCTGAGGGGCTGGGTACAGCCCCGGACACGCCGTAGCCTGCACGGCAGGAAGGCCCCAGTCGGAGCCTCGCGGTGATCTCCCGGGGTGATCGGTTGGTTGGACTAGCGACTAGGAGCACCCCCAAAAGCCTAGGCTTTGTTGCAAAGCCACCTGTGTGCATGTTGAGAAGCATCGCCTCCTGAAGATAGCCCGTTCCTGCTGAGGAACGGTCGCTCCCCATCCAACTGTGCCGCTTTCTTTCTAAAGGGGCGGACGGAGAGGCTGTGAAGCAGGAGGCATTTCCGAGGGGAAACACGCTGCCAGGCTCTGAGGGAGCGACAGAGGCAGCGCAAGCGACCGTCCCGCCAGGTAACTGCCGTCCGCTGGCACGGTTAGCACAGAGCAGGTGCTGCCAAAGGAGCCTGGAACCGCTCTGGAGGAGGGCTGTGGTCTCTGGCGTGCGGAGCTCAGCGCCAGCAGTGTGCCAGACAGAGATGCTCGCGGGCCTCCGTGCCTGTGGTTAGGGATTGCCTGCCTCCCACCGCAGCCAGTTCCCAGGGGCTTCGGCACTTTTCCCTTGGGGGAAAGAGGCATCTGAAGCGCCTTCAGCAGGTGACTGATGGGGCCCGTGACCCTTAATGGAGCGTACCTCCCGCAGCACCTGAGTCCCGCAGCTTGCCAAAGTCCCCAGGGGCCCAAAGCAGCACCGCAGCACCGAGTGGGACCCCTCCTGCGACCTGCGGCCCAGGGGGCTGCACGGACTCGCAGATGGGGCACGGGCCCAGAGGGAGCCTCTCCGTCCTTCTGCATCCTCTGTGCCTAAGCCGCGCTGAGGCTTTCCCTTTCTCTGATTCTTGGCAGTGCTCTCGGAGCCCGGAGAAGCCCGCCACACCGGGGTGTTTCAGTTTTTTCGAGAGAATCCAGGTACTGAGCAGGCCGTAAGCGGGAGCCGCGTGCTGGGAGCTGGGAGCATGGCGGCGGTGCCTTCTGCTGAAAGCAAGGCAGCTTCTTCACTGAGAGGCTGGCAGCGGGAGAGCAGACATCTCGGCACTGCCAGAGCTCCCGCAGGCTGCCCAGCAGCGCAAGCACGCGCTAAGGCCCCGAGCTGTTCCTCCAGGTGCGGCTGGCGAGAGGACCGCGAGTGCCTCGGACGGTGCCGCCGTGCGCAAGCACTGCCTCGTGAGCACGGCGGCAATCTTGGGCTCCCTGCTCTTCGTCATGCTTCTGTGCTGCGGGGTCATCCGGCTGCGCAGGAGAAGACAGCAGTGAGTGGCCGTCTCTTGCCCCAGCTCCCCGTCGGCCGGCTGCCGCTGGCCTTGCAGCACCGCCGGTGAGGTGCTGCGGCGCGGCCGCCGGGTGCTGCCCAGCCTCCTCTCTCCGCAGGCGCCTCTCCGCAGCCTCGGAAGCCCGGGCACCGAGACGGGCCCAGCGCCAGCGGCCGCCACCCGTGCCCGGACGAGTACAGCGCACCCGCCCGCCCCCGGCCAGCTGGCTGCAGCGCGACCAGCCCAGCGCCCTCCAGCCCCCGCAGCCGCCATGGACACCACCCCCCCGTCCCCCACCACCCCCCCGTCCCCCACCACCGTCCCGGCCCTCCTACGAGGGCTGGGGGCGGCCCCCCCGGCGTGCGGGGCAGCGGGGGGGTGAGGACTGGCAGCCGTCCGGCAGCTTTGCCGAGCGGCATGCCTTCTCAGAATAAAGCTCTGCACCCGAGTCGCCAGTGTCCGGGCCGTGCTTCGCCTCGCGCTAACTGCCTAGAGCAGCGAGAAGCTACAAGCAACCTGCGGACACCTTTCCGCCCTCTCCAGCCTCTTCTGCCGCCTGCCCCGAGCTCTGCAGGGGAACGGGCTCAGTCCCGAATGCTCCTTCCCGGCCGCTCTCTTGCCCTGCTCCAGCATGCGGTCCCTCCCATGCCATTGCAGGCCTTCCCAAAGTGGTCCTGCGTGGGCTGCCCACGGGCTGCAGGACTTGCAGAGCTGCTGCAGCATGGGTCCGTGCCATGGGGTCCATCCTTCAGGAGCACACTGCTGCAGCGGGGGTCCCGCACAGGTGGCAGCTCCTGCCCTCCTGCTAGCAAACCCTTGCCATGAAAGATGAATACATGGGCGGCCAGGGCGTCAAGGTGACATCAAAGACACCTCCTGCGTCGCCCTCGTTGATGGGCTGTAGGTGGAGAAGCTGCAGCAAAGCGGGACCCATGGCCTCACCGGCTCCAAGGCCGGACCCCATAGCTCTGCTCTTCAGACCGATGACATCTTCCCCATTCCCAGTCCAGAAAAAGTCCCGAGGTGCGGACTCTGCGAGACCAGGAAAGGGGAGGCACCGCGATAAACAGGCTTTTCCCAGTGCTGGCGGCCTTGGGGACACTAGACAATTCCAGACAGGAGCTGGGGCTCTCTTCCGAGCAGCTGCGAACGAGGCTGTCCCTTTTCAGATCCGCTTCCTTACCCAGCGGCAGAACAGAGGCAGAACCTCTTCCGCGAGGTTTTCTGCTTCTTTCGCACTGTTTGGCTGGCTGTTCTTTGTCTCCTTGTCCTGGCCAGCCTGTTGTGCGGCGCCCCATGGGCTGGTGACACAGCTCTCTGTCTCCTCAGGCTTTTCCTTAGAGCATCAACAAGTCCTGAGCCCTGCTGGTTGGATGGGTACGTTCAGCCCTGCAGCGAGGTCTGCCACACAGGGAAATTTCTGAGCAGCAGCCCCCAAACTAGGTGCTGGATCCCCAGTCACAGAAAAAGGGTATAGCTTTTCCTATCTTTCGAGCTTTGTCTCCCTTATGCGGGGGTCTTGGTCCAGGCTCGCTGCTGGAGAGGCGACGGCTGAAGCCCTGTTGTTCATGGGGTTCGTGAGCTGGTCCGGGCGTGCCACCAGCACGTAGAAGGACGGAGAAGAGCCCAGGGCCCTGCTGTGCCCCGCAGCGCTGCTTCAAAGGTGGTGTCCTTGCTGATGGTGTTCCAGCTGTGCGGCTGCAGGATCTCCTCCAGCCCCAGCTCCCACTTCCCGCAGAGCTCCGGGGGCCTGAGCAGCGCTACGGGCAAGTCCCAGCTGGTGTTCTGGGGGCAGGTTCTGGCATGGCTGGGCAGCGTGATGTGGAAAGCCCTGTCTGCCATTCTCCTTCTGCCCTGCTCGGCAGCCAGGAAAACTGTCTGGAAAACTTCCCTATCCACCAAGCCCGCCAAGCACTGCGCAGCCACCTCTGCCACAAGCACCTTGTTTCTCACACACACCTCTCCACGTATGTGGACGTCCATAAATAAAGGAGTGCGGAGCTACACTACATCTCTTGCGTGTATTTTGGGGTAAAAGTCTCACGACAACTGCCAGTTGTAGGAGGCTCACTTACCTGGGCCTGAAAGAGGTCAGTGCTCCAGCAGTGTTTCCAGGACCTGTGGTCTGTCCCCACCACCAGGCTCTCCTCCATCCGTTGCGTGTGGCCAGTACCAATGCGCCTCCGCTGGCTGCACTGCGCTGTGGAGGGTGCCTTGAGAATGAGCCTTTGTACCCCAAACTGAGGGTTTGGGTCCCAAAGAGAAGGCTCTGGGCACTAAAAAAGAGGCTTTGGGCTCTCAGGATGAGCCTTTGGACCCTGAAATTCAGGCCTCGGCTCCTAGCATGAGGATTTGGGAATTTGAAAGCAGGGCTGTTCCTCTCTAATAGGGCCTGACCGTCTGAGAAGGCCGCTTTGCACCTTCCAATGAAAGTGTGGACCCTAAAACTAGGGCATTGTGCCCTAAAAATGGCAGCCTGGTCCATATGAGTGTGGCTGTAAGCAAGAAAAAGCCAGTAAAAAGGAGGGTTTTTCCTTTCAAACAAGGCTTTGGAGCCCAAGGAAGAGGCTTTCTGCCCTAATATGTGACGCTGAGGCCTGAAAAGAATGCTTTGGACCCTAAAAATGAGAGCCTGGGTCCAAAAGCGGAGGGTGTAGGCGATAAAAAGACGGTTGCATCTCCGCTGGCTGCACTGCACTGTGGAGGGCGCCTTGTCAAAACCGAGGTGTCCTGTGTGGCCTGGTCACAGACAGGCGCTGCAGCAGGCTGTCGCTGTGACAGGGCAGCATGGCCCACCTTCCTCTGGATCCCAAAGTGATGATTTGTTGCCTCCAACTTGGGGTTTGGACCTGCAAAGAAGGCTTTGGACCCTAAAATTCAGGCCTCGGCTCCTAACATGAGGATTTGGGAATTTGAAAAGAAGGGCTGTTCCTCTCAGATAAGGCCTCGCCATCTAAAAGGCCGCTTTGCACCTTCCAATGAAAGTGTGGACCCTAAAACTAGGGCATTGTGCCCTAAAAATGGCAGCCTGGTCCATATGAGTGTGGCTGTAAGCAAGAAAAAGCCAGTAAAAAGGAGGGTTTATGCTTTCAAACAAGGCTTTGGAGCCCAAGGAAGAGGCTTTCTGCCCTAATATGTGACGCTGAGGCCTAAAAAGAATGCTTTGGACCCTAAAAATGAGAGCCTGGGTCCAAAAGCGGAGGGTGTAGGCGATAAAAAGACGGTTGCATCTCCGCTGGCTGCACTGCACTGTGGAGGGCGCCTTGTCAAAACCGAGGTGTCCTGTGTGGCCTGGTCACAGACAGGCGCTGCAGCAGGCTGTCGCTGTGACAGGGCAGCATGGCCCACCTTCCTCTGGATCCCAAAGTGATGATTTGTTGCCTCCAACTTGGGGTTTGGACCTGCAAAGAAGGCTTTGGACCCTAAAATTCAGGCCTCGGCTCCTAACATGAGGATTTGGGAATTTGCAAAGAAGGGCTGTTCCTCTCAGATAAGGCCTCGCCATCTAAAAGGCCGCTTTGCACCTTCCAATGAAAGTGTGGACCCTAAAACTAGGGCATTGTGCCCTAAAAATGGCAGCCTGGTCCATATGAGTGTGGCTGTAAGCAAGAAAAAGCCAGTAAAAAGGAGGGTTTATCCTTTCAAACAAGGCTTTGGAGCCCAAGGAAGAGGCTTTCTGCCCTAATATGTGACGCTGAGGCCTGAAAAGAATGCTTTGGACCCTAAAAATGAGAGCCTGGGTCCAAAAACGGAGGGTGTAGGCGATAAAAAGACGGTTGCATCTCCGCTGGCTGCACTGCACTGTGGAGGGCGCCTTGTCAAAACCGAGGTGTCCTGTGTGGCCTGGTCACAGACAGGCGCTGCAGCAGGCTGTCGCTGTGACAGGGCAGCATGGCCCACCTTCCTCTGGATCCCAAAGTGATGATTTGTTGCCTCCAACTTGGGGTTTGGACCTGCAAAGAAGGCTTTGGACCCTAAAATTCAGGCCTCGGCTCCTAACATGAGGATTTGGGAATTTGAAAAGAAGGGCTGTTCCTCTCAGATAAGGCCTCGCCATCTAAAAGGCCGCTTTGCACCTTCCAGTGAAAGTGTGGACCCTAAAACTAGGGCATTGTGCCCTAAAAATGGCAGCCTGGTCCATATGAGTGTGGCTGTAAGCAAGAAAAAGCCAGTAAAAAGGAGGGTTTATCCTTTCAAACAAGGCTTTGGAGCCCAAGGAAGAGGCTTTCTGCCCTAATATGTGACGCTGAGGCCTGAAAAGAATGCTTTGGACCCTAAAAATGAGAGCCTGGGTCCAAAAGCGGAGGGTGTAGGCGATAAAAAGACGGTTGCATCTCCGCTGGCTGCACTGCACTGTGGAGGGCGCCTTGTCAAAACCGAGGTGTCCTGTGTGGCCTGGTCACAGACAGGCGCTGCAGCAGGCTGTCGCTGTGACAGGGCAGCATGGCCCACCTTCCTCTGGATCCCAAAGTGATGATTTGTTGCCTCCAACTTGGGGTTTGGACCTGCAAAGAAGGCTTTGGACCCTAAAATTCAGGCCTCGGCTCCTAACATGAGGATTTGGGAATTTGCAAAGAAGGGCTGTTCCTCTCAGATAAGGCCTCGCCATCTAAAAGGCCGCTTTGCACCTTCCAATGAAAGTGTGGACCCTAAAACTAGGGCATTGTGCCCTAAAAATGGCAGCCTGGTCCATATGAGTGTGGCTGTAAGCAAGAAAAAGCCAGTAAAAAGGAGGGTTTATCCTTTCAAACAAGGCTTTGGAGCCCAAGGAAGAGGCTTTCTGCCCTAATATGTGACGCTGAGGCCTGAAAAGAATGCTTTGGACCCTAAAAATGAGAGCCTGGGTCCAAAAGCGGAGGGTGTAGGCGATAAAAAGACGGTTGCATCTCCGCTGGCTGCACTGCACTGTGGAGGGCGCCTTGTCAAAACCGAGGTGTCCTGTGTGGCCTGGTCACAGACAGGCGCTGCAGCAGGCTGTCGCTGTGACAGGGCAGCATGGCCCACCTTCCTCTGGATCCCAAAGTGATGATTTGTTGCCTCCAACTTGGGGTTTGGACCTGCAAAGAAGGCTTTGGACCCTAAAATTCAGGCCTCGGCTCCTAACATGAGGATTTGGGAATTTGCAAAGAAGGGCTGTTCCTCTCAGATAAGGCCTCGCCATCTAAAAGGCCGCTTTGCACCTTCCAATGAAAGTGTGGACCCTAAAACTAGGGCATTGTGCCCTAAAAATGGCAGCCTGGTCCATATGAGTGTGGCTGTAAGCAAGAAAAAGCCAGTAAAAAGGAGGGTTTATCCTTTCAAACAAGGCTTTGGAGCCCAAGGAAGAGGCTTTCTGCCCTAATATGTGACGCTGAGGCCTGAAAAGAATGCTTTGGACCCTAAAAATGAGAGCCTGGGTCCAAAAGCGGAGGGTGTAGGCGATAAAAAGACGGTTGCATCTCCGCTGGCTGCACTGCCCTGTGGAGGGCGCCTTGTCAAAACCGAGGTGTCCTGTGTGGCCTGGTCACAGACAGGCGCTGCAGCAGGCTGTCGCTGTGACAGGGCAGCATGGCCCACCTTCCTCTGGATCCCAAAGTGATGATTTGTTGCCTCCAAATTGGGGTTTGGACCTGCAAAGAAGGCTTTGGACCCTAAAATTCAGGCCTCGGCTCCTAACATGAGGATTTGGGAATTTGAAAAGAAGGGCTGTTCCTCTCAGATAAGGCCTCGCCATCTAAAAGGCCGCTTTGCACCTTCCAATGAAAGTGTGGACCCTAAAACTAGGGCATTGTGCCCTAAAAATGGCAGCCTGGTCCATATGAGTGTGGCTGTAAGCAAGAAAAAGCCAGTAAAAAGGAGGGTTTATCCTTTCAAACAAGGCTTTGGAGCCCAAGGAAGAGGCTTTCTGCCCTAATATGTGACGCTGAGGCCTGAAAAGAATGCTTTGGACCCTAAAAAGGAGAGCCTGGGTCCAAAAGCGGAGGGTGTAGGCGATAAAAAGACGGTTGCATCTCCGCTGGCTGCACTGCACTGTGGAGGGCGCCTTGTCAAAACCGAGGTGTCCTGTGTGGCCTGGTCACAGACAGGCGCTGCAGCAGGCTGTCGCTGTGACAGGGCAGCATGGCCCACCTTCCTCTGGATCCCAAAGTGATGATTTGTTGCCTCCAACTTGGGGTTTGGACCTGCAAAGAAGGCTTTGGACCCTAAAATTCAGGCCTCGGCTCCTAACATGAGGATTTGGGAATTTGCAAAGAAGGGCTGTTCCTCTCAGATAAGGCCTCGCCATCTAAAAGGCCGCTTTGCACCTTCCAATTGAAGTGTGGACCCTAAAACTAGGGCATTGTGCCCTAAAAATGGCAGCCTGGTCCATATGAGTGTGGCTGTAAGCAAGAAAAAGCCAGTAAAAAGGAGGGTTTATCCTTTCAAACAAGGCTTTGGAGCCCAAGGAAGAGGCTTTCTGCCCTAATATGTGACGCTGAGGCCTGAAAAGAATGCTTTGGACCCTAAAAATGAGAGCCTGGGTCCAAAAGCGGAGGGTGTAGGCGATAAAAAGACGGTTGCATCTCCGCTGGCTGCACTGCCCTGTGGAGGGCGCCTTGTCAAAACCGAGGTGTCCTGTGTGGCCTGGTCACAGACAGGCGCTGCAGCAGGCTGTCGCTGTGACAGGGCAGCATGGCCCACCTTCCTCTGGATCCCAAAGTGATGATTTGTTGCCTCCAACTTGGGGTTTGGACCTGCAAAGAAGGCTTTGGACCCTAAAATTCAGGCCTCGGCTCCTAACATGAGGATTTGGGAATTTGCAAAGAAGGGCTGTTCCTCTCAGATAAGGCCTCGCCATCTAAAAGGCCGCTTTGCACCTTCCAATTGAAGTGTGGACCCTAAAACTAGGGCATTGTGCCCTAAAAATGGCAGCCTGGTCCATATGAGTGTGGCTGTAAGCAAGAAAAAGCCAGTAAAAAGGAGGGTTTATCCTTTCAAACAAGGCTTTGGAGCCCAAGGAAGAGGCTTTCTGCCCTAATATGTGACGCTGAGGCCTGAAAAGAATGCTTTGGACCCTAAAAATGAGAGCCTGGGTCCAAAAGCGGAGGGTGTAGGCGATAAAAAGACGGTTGCATCTCCGCTGGCTGCACTGCACTGTGGAGGGCGCCTTGTCAAAACCGAGGTGTCCTGTGTGGCCTGGTCACAGACAGGCGCTGCAGCAGGCTGTCGCTGTGACAGGGCAGCATGGCCCACCTTCCTCTGGATCCCAAAGTGATGATTTGTTGCCTCCAAATTGGGGTTTGGACTTGCAAAGAAGGCTTTGGACCCTAAAATTCAGGCCTCGGCTCCTAACATGAGGATTTGGGAATTTGCAAAGAAGGGCTGTTCCTCTCAGATAAGGCCTCGCCATCTAAAAGGCCGCTTTGCACCTTCCAATGAAAGTGTGGACCCTAAAACTAGGGCATTGTGCCCTAAAAATGGCAGCCTGGTCCATATGAGTGTGGCTGTAAGCAAGAAAAAGCCAGTAAAAAGGAGGGTTTATCCTTTCAAACAAGGCTTTGGAGCCCAAGGAAGAGGCTTTCTGCCCTAATATGTGACGCTGAGGCCTGAAAAGAATGCTTTGGACCCTAAAAAGGAGAGCCTGGGTCCAAAAGCGGAGGGTGTAGGCGATAAAATGACGGTTGCATCTCCGCTGGCTGCACTGCACTGTGGAGGGCGCCTTGTCAAAACCGAGGTGTCCTGTGTGGCCTGGTCACAGACAGGCGCTGCAGCAGGCTGTCGCTGTGACAGGGCAGCATGGCCCACCTTCCTCTGGATCCCAAAGTGATGATTTGTTGCCTCCAACTTGGGGTTTGGACCTGCAAAGAAGGCTTTGGACCCTAAAATTCAGGCCTCGGCTCCTAACATGAGGATTTGGGAATTTGCAAAGAAGGGCTGTTCCTCTCAGATAAGGCCTCGCCATCTAAAAGGCCGCTTTGCACCTTCCAATGAAAGTGTGGACCCTAAAACTAGGGCATTGTGCCCTAAAAATGGCAGCCTGGTCCATATGAGTGTGGCTGTAAGCAAGAAAAAGCCAGTAAAAAGGAGGGTTTATCCTTTCAAACAAGGCTTTGGAGCCCAAGGAAGAGGCTTTCTGCCCTAATATGTGACGCTGAGGCCTAAAAAGAATGCTTTGGACCCTAAAAAGGAGAGCCTGGGTCCAAAAGCGGAGGGTGTAGGCGATAAAAAGACGGTTGCATCTCCGCTGGCTGCACTGCACTGTGGAGGGCGCCTTGTCAAAACCGAGGTGTCCTGTGTGGCCTGGTCACAGACAGGCGCTGCAGCAGGCTGTCGCTGTGACAGGGCAGCATGGCCCACCTTCCTCTGGATCCCAAAGTGATGATTTGTTGCCTCCAACTTGGGGTTTGGACCTGCAAAGAAGGCTTTGGACCCTAAAATTCAGGCCTCGGCTCCTAACATGAGGATTTGGGAATTTGCAAAGAAGGGCTGTTCCTCTCAGATAAGGCCTCGCCATCTAAAAGGCCGCTTTGCACCTTCCAATGAAAGTGTGGACCTTAAAACTAGGGCATTGTGCCCTAAAAATGGCAGCCTGGTCCATATGAGTGTGGCTGTAAGCAAGAAAAAGCCAGTAAAAAGGAGGGTTTATCCTTTCAAACAAGGCTTTGGAGCCCAAGGAAGAGGCTTTCTGCCCTAATATGTGACGCTGAGGCCTAAAAAGAATGCTTTGGACCCTAAAAAGGAGAGCCTGGGTCCAAAAGCGGAGGGTGTAGGCGATAAAAAGACGGTTGCATCTCCGCTGGCTGCACTGCACTGTGGAGGGCGCCTTGTCAAAACCGAGGTGTCCTGTGTGGCCTGGTCACAGACAGGCGCTGCAGCAGGCTGTCGCTGTGACAGGGCAGCATGGCCCACCTTCCTCTGGATCCCAAAGTGATGATTTGTTGCCTCCAACTTGGGGTTTGGACCTGCAAAGAAGGCTTTGGACCCTAAAATTCAGGCCTCGGCTCCTAACATGAGGATTTGGGAATTTGCAAAGAAGGGCTGTTCCTCTCAGATAAGGCCTCGCCATCTAAAAGGCCGCTTTGCACCTTCCAATGAAAGTGTGGACCCTAAAACTAGGGCATTGTGCCCTAAAAATGGCAGCCTGGTCCATATGAGTGTGGCTGTAAGCAAGAAAAAGCCAGTAAAAAGGAGGGTTTATCCTTTCAAACAAGGCTTTGGAGCCCAAGGAAGAGGCTTTCTGCCCTAATATGTGACGCTGAGGCCTGAAAAGAATGCTTTGGACCCTAAAAATGAGAGCCTGGGTCCAAAAGCGGAGGGTGTAGGCGATAAAAAGACGGTTGCATCTCCGCTGGCTGCACTGCCCTGTGGAGGGCGCCTTGTCAAAACCGAGGTGTCCTGTGTGGCCTGGTCACAGACAGGCGCTGCAGCAGGCTGTCGCTGTGACAGGGCAGCATGGCCCACCTTCCTCTGGATCCCAAAGTGATGATTTGTTGCCTCCAACTTGGGGTTTGGACCTGCAAAGAAGGCTTTGGACCCTAAAATTCAGGCCTCGGCTCCTAACATGAGGATTTGGGAATTTGCAAAGAAGGGCTGTTCCTCTCAGATAAGGCCTCGCCATCTAAAAGGCCGCTTTGCACCTTCCAATTGAAGTGTGGACCCTAAAACTAGGGCATTGTGCCCTAAAAATGGCAGCCTGGTCCATATGAGTGTGGCTGTAAGCAAGAAAAAGCCAGTAAAAAGGAGGGTTTATCCTTTCAAACAAGGCTTTGGAGCCCAAGGAAGAGGCTTTCTGCCCTAATATGTGACGCTGAGGCCTAAAAAGAATGCTTTGGACCCTAAAAATGAGAGCCTGGGTCCAAAAGCGGAGGGTGTAGGCGATAAAAAGACGGTTGCATCTCCGCTGGCTGCACTGCACTGTGGAGGGCGCCTTGTCAAAACCGAGGTGTCCTGTGTGGCCTGGTCACAGACAGGCGCTGCAGCAGGCTGTCGCTGTGACAGGGCAGAATGGCCCACCTTCCTCTGGATCCCAAAGTGATGATTTGTTGCCTCCAAATTGGGGTTTGGACCTGCAAAGAAGGCTTTGGACCCTAAAATTCAGGCCTCGGCTCCTAACATGAGGATTTGGGAATTTGCAAAGAAGGGCTGTTCCTCTCAGATAAGGCCTCGCCATCTAAAAGGCCGCTTTGCACCTTCCAATGAAAGTGTGGACCCTAAAACTAGGGCATTGTGCCCTAAAAATGGCAGCCTGGTCCATATGAGTGTGGCTGTAAGTAAGAAAAAGCCAGTAAAAAGGAGGGTTTATCCTTTCAAACAAGGCTTTGGAGCCCAAGGAAGAGGCTTTCTGCCCTAATATGTGACGCTGAGGCCTGAAAAGAATGCTTTGGACCCTAAAAATGAGAGCCTGGGTCCAAAAGCGGAGGGTGTAGGCGATAAAAAGACGGTTGCATCTCCGCTGGCTGCACTGCACTGTGGAGGGCGCCTTGTCAAAACCGAGGTGTCCTGTGTGGCCTGGTCACAGACAGGCGCTGCAGCAGGCTGTCGCTGTGACAGGGCAGCATGGCCCACCTTCCTCTGGATCCCAAAGTGATGATTTGTTGCCTCCAACTTGGGGTTTGGACCTGCAAAGAAGGCTTTGGACCCTAAAATTCAGGCCTCGGCTCCTAACATGAGGATTTGGGAATTTGCAAAGAAGGGCTGTTCCTCTCAGATAAGGCCTCGCCATCTAAAAGGCCGCTTTGCACCTTCCAATGAAAGTGTGGACCCTAAAACTAGGGCATTGTGCCCTAAAAATGGCAGCCTGGTCCATATGAGTGTGGCTGTAAGCAAGAAAAAGCCAGTAAAAAGGAGGGTTTATCCTTTCAAACAAGGCTTTGGAGCCCAAGGAAGAGGCTTTCTGCCCTAATATGTGACGCTGAGGCCTGAAAAGAATGCTTTGGGCCCTAAAAATGAGAGCCTGGGTCCAAAAGCGGAGGGTGTAGGCGATAAAAAGACGGTTGCATCTCCGCTGGCTGCACTGCCCTGTGGAGGGCGCCTTGTCAAAACCGAGGTGTCCTGTGTGGCCTGGTCACAGACAGGCGCTGCAGCAGGCTGTCGCTGTGACAGGGCAGCATGGCCCACCTTCCTCTGGATCCCAAAGTGATGATTTGTTGCCTCCAACTTGGGGTTTGGACCTGCAAAGAAGGCTTTGGACCCTAAAATTCAGGCCTCGGCTCCTAACATGAGGATTTGGGAATTTGAAAAGAAGGGCTGTTCCTCTCAGATAAGGCCTCGCCATCTAAAAGGCCGCTTTGCACCTTCCAATGAAAGTGTGGACCCTAAAACTAGGGCATTGTGCCCTAAAAATGGCAGCCTGGTCCATATGAGTGTGGCTGTAAGCAAGAAAAAGCTAGCTTTGGATCCAGAAGCGGGTGTGAGGGCCCTGACCAAAAGCACTTGGTCACTTAAATGGAGCACCCTGGCTCTTAAAACAGAGGGTTTAGGCCATCAGAAGAGTATGGATCCCAAGTGCAGGTTCTGGAGCCTGAAAATAAGGCTTTGGAGCCTATTTAGGATGAATGGGGCCCTAATAATGAGGTTCTGGACTGTTAAAATATTGGGAAGGGGGGAGGCAAGGGGCAGTGAGGAGGAGGAGGACAGGGCGTGCCTTGTGTCTTCAAGTCAGGCTTTGGAGCTGAAACCTGGACCTTTGGACTCTGCAGCTCAGGGTCTGGATCCTGAAGTGATGCTTTGTTCCTTCAAAATGGATGTTTGGACCCGAAAAGGAGGCTTTGGACCCTAAAATTCAGGCCTCGGCTCCTAACATGAGGATTTGGGAATTTGAAAAGAAGGGCTGTTCCTCTCAGATAAGGCCTCGCCATCTAAAATGCCGCTTTGCACCTTCCAATGAAAGTGTGGACCCTAAAACTAGGGCATTGTGCCCTAAAAATGGCAGCCTGGTCCATATGAGTGTGGCTGTAAGCAAGAAAAAGCCAGTAAAAAGGAGGGTTTATCCTTTCAAACAAGGCTTTGGAGCCCAAGGAAGAGGCTTTCTGCCCTAATATGTGACGCTGAGGCCTAAAAAGAATGCTTTGGACCCTAAAAATGAGAGCCTGGGTCCAAAAGCGGAGGGTGTAGGCGATAAAAAGACGGTTGCATCTCCGCTGGCTGCACTGCACTGTGGAGGGCGCCTTGTCAAAACCGAGGTGTCCTGTGTGGCCTGGTCACAGACAGGCGCTGCAGCAGGCTGTCGCTGTGACAGGGCAGCATGGCCCACCTTCCTCTGGATCCCAAAGTGATGATTTGTTGCCTCCAACTTGGGGTTTGGACCTGCAAAGAAGGCTTTGGACCCTAAAATTCAGGCCTTGGCTCCTAACATGAGGATTTGGGAATTTGAAAAGAAGGGCTGTTCCTCTCAGATAAGGCCTCGCCATCTAAAAGGCCGCTTTGCACCTTCCAATGAAAGTGTGGACCCTAAAACTAGGGCATTGTGCCCTAAAAATGGCAGCCTGGTCCATATGAGTGTGGCTGTAAGCAAGAAAAAGCCAGTAAAAAGGAGGGTTTATCCTTTCAAACAAGGCTTTGGAGCCCAAGGAAGAGGCTTTCTGCCCTAATATGTGACGCTGAGGCCTGAAAAGAATGCTTTGGGCCCTAAAAATGAGAGCCTGGGTCCAAAAGCGGAGGGTGTAGGCGATAAAAAGACGGTTGCATCTCCGCTGGCTGCACTGCCCTGTGGAGGGCGCCTTGTCAAAACCGAGGTGTCCTGTGTGGCCTGGTCACAGACAGGCGCTGCAGCAGGCTGTCGCTGTGACAGGGCAGCATGGCCCACCTTCCTCTGGATCCCAAAGTGATGATTTGTTGCCTCCAACTTGGGGTTTGGACCTGCAAAGAAGGCTTTGGACCCTAAAATTCAGGCCTCGGCTCCTAACATGAGGATTTGGGAATTTGAAAAGAAGGGCTGTTCCTCTCAGATAAGGCCTCGCCATCTAAAAGGCCGCTTTGCACCTTCCAATGAAAGTGTGGACCCTAAAACTAGGGCATTGTGCCCTAAAAATGGCAGCCTGGTCCATATGAGTGTGGCTGTAAGCAAGAAAAAGCTAGCTTTGGATCCAGAAGCGGGTGTGAGGGCCCTGACCAAAAGCACTTGGTCACTTAAATGGAGCACCCTGGCTCTTAAAACAGAGGGTTTAGGCCATCAGAAGAGTATGGATCCCAAGTGCAGGTTCTGGAGCCTGAAAATAAGGCTTTGGAGCCTATTTAGGATGAATGGGGCCCTAATAATGAGGTTCTGGACTGTTAAAATATTGGGAAGGGGGGAGGCAAGGGGCAGTGAGGAGGAGGAGGACAGGGCGTGCCTTGTGTCTTCAAGTCAGGCTTTGGAGCTGAAACCTGGACCTTTGGACTCTGCAGCTCAGGGTCTGGATCCTGAAGTGATGCTTTGTTCCTTCAAAATGGATGTTTGGACCCGAAAAGGAGGCTTTGGACCCTAAAATTCAGGCCTCGGCTCCTAACATGAGGATTTGGGAATTTGAAAAGAAGGGCTGTTCCTCTCAGATAAGGCCTCGCCATCTAAAATGCCGCTTTGCACCTTCCAATGAAAGTGTGGACCCTAAAACTAGGGCATTGTGCCCTAAAAATGGCAGCCTGGTCCATATGAGTGTGGCTGTAAGCAAGAAAAAGCCAGTAAAAAGGAGGGTTTATCCTTTCAAACAAGGCTTTGGAGCCCAAGGAAGAGGCTTTCTGCCCTAATATGTGACGCTGAGGCCTAAAAAGAATGCTTTGGACCCTAAAAATGAGAGCCTGGGTCCAAAAGCGGAGGGTGTAGGCGATAAAAAGACGGTTGCATCTCCGCTGGCTGCACTGCCCTGTGGAGGGCGCCTTGTCAAAACCGAGGTGTCCTGTGTGGCCTGGTCACAGACAGGCGCTGCAGCAGGCTGTCGCTGTGACAGGGCAGCATGGCCCACCTTCCTCTGGATCCCAAAGTGATGATTTGTTGCCTCCAAATTGGGGTTTGGACCTGCAAAGAAGGCTTTGGACCCTAAAATTCAGGCCTCGGCTCCTAACATGAGGATTTGGGAATTTGCAAAGAAGGGCTGTTCCTCTCAGATAAGGCCTCGCCATCTAAAAGGCCGCTTTGCACCTTCCAATGAAAGTGTGGACCCTAAAACTAGGGCATTGTGCCCTAAAAATGGCAGCCTGGTCCATATGAGTGTGGCTGTAAGCAAGAAAAAGCCAGTAAAAAGGAGGGTTTATCCTTTCAAACAAGGCTTTGGAGCCCAAGGAAGAGGCTTTCTGCCCTAATATGTGACGCTGAGGCCTAAAAAGAATGCTTTGGACCCTAAAAATGAGAGCCTGGGTCCAAAAGCGGAGGGTGTAGGCGATAAAAAGACGGTTGCATCTCCGCTGGCTGCACTGCACTGTGGAGGGCGCCTTGTCAAAACCGAGGTGTCCTGTGTGGCCTGGTCACAGACAGGCGCTGCAGCAGGCTGTCGTTGTGACAGGGCAGCATGGCCCACCTTCCTCTGGATCCCAAAGTGATGATTTGTTGCCTCCAACTTGGGGTTTGGACCTGCAAAGAAGGCTTTGGACCCTAAAATTCAGGCCTCGGCTCCTAACATGAGGATTTGGGAATTTGAAAAGAAGGGCTGTTCCTCTCAGATAAGGCCTCGCCATCTAAAAGGCCGCTTTGCACCTTCCAATGAAAGTGTGGACCCTAAAACTAGGGCATTGTGCCCTAAAAATGGCAGCCTGGTCCATATGAGTGTGGCTGTAAGCAAGAAAAAGCCAGTAAAAAGGAGGGTTTATCCTTTCAAACAAGGCTTTGGAGCCCAAGGAAGAGGCTTTCTGCCCTAATATGTGACGCTGAGGCCTGAAAAGAATGCTTTGGACCCTAAAAAGGAGAGCCTGGGTCCAAAAGCGGAGGGTGTAGGCGATAAAAAGACGGTTGCATCTCCGCTGGCTGCACTGCACTGTGGAGGGCGCCTTGTCAAAACCGAGGTGTCCTGTGTGGCCTGGTCACAGACAGGCGCTGCAGCAGGCTGTCGCTGTGACAGGGCAGCATGGCCCACCTTCCTCTGGATCCCAAAGTGATGATTTGTTGCCTCCAACTTGGGGTTTGGACCTGCAAAGAAGGGTTTGGACCCTAAAATTCAGGCCTCGGCTCCTAACATGAGGATTTGGGAATTTGAAAAGAAGGGCTGTTCCTCTCAGATAAGGCCTCGCCATCTAAAAGGCCGCTTTGCACCTTCCAATTGAAGTGTGGACCCTAAAACTAGGGCATTGTGCCCTAAAAATGGCAGCCTGGTCCATATGAGTGTGGCTGTAAGCAAGAAAAAGCCAGTAAAAAGGAGGGTTTATCCTTTCAAACAAGGCTTTAGAGCCCAAGGAAGAGGCTTTCTGCCCTAATATGTGACGCTGAGGCCTAAAAAGAATGCTTTGGACCCTAAAAATGAGAGCCTGGGTCCAAAAGCGGAGGGTGTAGGCGATAAAAAGACGGTTGCATCTCCGCTGGCTGCACTGCACTGTGGAGGGCGCCTTGTCAAAACCGAGGTGTCCTGTGTGGCCTGGTCACAGACAGGCGCTGCAGCAGGCTGTCGCTGTGACAGGGCAGCATGGCCCACCTTCCTCTGGATCCCAAAGTGATGATTTGTTGCCTCCAACTTGGGGTTTGGACCTGCAAAGAAGGCTTTGGACCCTAAAATTCAGGCCTCGGCTCCTAACATGAGGATTAGGGAATTTGAAAAGAAGGGCTGTTCCTCTCAGATAAGGCCTCGCCATCTAAAAGGCCGCTTTGCACCTTCCAATTGAAGTGTGGACCCTAAAACTAGGGCATTGTGCCCTAAAAATGGCAGCCTGGTCCATATGAGTGTGGCTGTAAGCAAGAAAAAGCCAGTAAAAAGGAGGGTTTATCCTTTCAAACAAGGCTTTGGAGCCCAAGGAAGAGGCTTTCTGCCCTAATATGTGACGCTGAGGCCTAAAAAGAATGCTTTGGACCCTAAAAAGGAGAGCCTGGGTCCAAAAGCGGAGGGTGTAGGCGATAAAAAGACGGTTGCATCTCCGCTGGCTGCACTGCACTGTGGAGGGCGCCTTGTCAAAACCGAGGTGTCCTGTGTGGCCTGGTCACAGACAGGCGCTGCAGCAGGCTGTCGCTGTGACAGGGCAGCATGGCCCACCTTCCTCTGGATCCCAAAGTGATGATTTGTTGCCTCCAACTTGGGGTTTGGACCTGCAAAGAAGGCTTTGGACCCTAAAATTCAGGCCTCGGCTCCTAACATGAGGATTTGGGAATTTGAAAAGAAGGGCTGTTCCTCTCAGATAAGGCCTCGCCATCTAAAAGGCCGCTTTGCACCTTCCAATTGAAGTGTGGACCCTAAAACTAGGGCATTGTGCCCTAAAAATGGCAGCCTGGTCCATATGAGTGTGGCTGTAAGCAAGAAAAAGCCAGTAAAAAGGAGGGTTTATCCTTTCAAACAAGGCTTTGGAGCCCAAGGAAGAGGCTTTCTGCCCTAATATGTGACGCTGAGGCCTAAAAAGAATGCTTTGGACCCTAAAAATGAGAGCCTGGGTCCAAAAGCGGAGGGTGTAGGCGATAAAAAGACGGTTGCATCTCCGCTGGCTGCACTGCACTGTGGAGGGCGCCTTGTCAAAACCGAGGTGTCCTGTGTGGCCTGGTCACAGACAGGCGCTGCAGCAGGCTGTCGCTGTGACAGGGCAGCATGGCCCACCTTCCTCTGGATCCCAAAGTGATGATTTGTTGCCTCCAACTTGGGGTTTGGACCTGCAAAGAAGGCTTTGGACCCTAAAATTCAGGCCTCGGCTCCTAACATGAGGATTTGGGAATTTGCAAAGAAGGGCTGTTCCTCTCAGATAAGGCCTCGCCATCTAAAAGGCCGCTTTGCACCTTCCAATGAAAGTGTGGACCCTAAAACTAGGGCATTGTGCCCTAAAAATGGCAGCCTGGTCCATATGAGTGTGGCTGTAAGCAAGAAAAAGCTAGCTTTGGATCCAGAAGCGGGTGTGAGGGCCCTGACCAAAAGCACTTGGTCACTTAAATGGAGCACCCTGGCTCTTAAAACAGAGGGTTTAGGCCATCAGAAGAGTATGGATCCCAAGTGCAGGTTCTGGAGCCTGAAAATAAGGCTTTGGAGCCTATTTAGGATGAATGGGGCCCTAATAATGAGGTTCTGGACTGTTAAAATATTGGGAAGGGGGGAGGCAAGGGGCAGTGAGGAGGAGGAGGACAGGGCGTGCCTTGTGTCTTCAAGTCAGGCTTTGGAGCTGAAACCTGGACCTTTGGACTCTGCAGCTCAGGGTCTGGATCCTGAAGTGATGCTTTGTTCCTTCAAAATGGATGTTTGGACCCGAAAAGGAGGCTTTGGACCCTAAAATTCAGGCCTCGGCTCCTAACATGAGGATTTGGGAATTTGAAAAGAAGGGCTGTTCCTCTCAGATAAGGCCTCGCCATCTAAAATGCCGCTTTGCACCTTCCAATGAAAGTGTGGACCCTAAAACTAGGGCATTGTGCCCTAAAAATGGCAGCCTGGTCCATATGAGTGTGGCTGTAAGCAAGAAAAAGCCAGTAAAAAGGAGGGTTTATCCTTTCAAACAAGGCTTTGGAGCCCAAGGAAGAGGCTTTCTGCCCTAATATGTGACGCTGAGGCCTAAAAAGAATGCTTTGGACCCTAAAAATGAGAGCCTGGGTCCAAAAGCGGAGGGTGTAGGCGATAAAAAGACGGTTGCATCTCCGCTGGCTGCACTGCACTGTGGAGGGCGCCTTGTCAAAACCGAGGTGTCCTGTGTGGCCTGGTCACAGACAGGCGCTGCAGCAGGCTGTCGCTGTGACAGGGCAGCATGGCCCACCTTCCTCTGGATCCCAAAGTGATGATTTGTTGCCTCCAACTTGGGGTTTGGACCTGCAAAGAAGGCTTTGGACCCTAAAATTCAGGCCTCGGCTCCTAACATGAGGATTTGGGAATTTGAAAAGAAGGGCTGTTCCTCTCAGATAAGGCCTCGCCATCTAAAAGGCCGCTTTGCACCTTCCAATGAAAGTGTGGACCCTAAAACTAGGGCATTGTGCCCTAAAAATGGCAGCCTGGTCCATATGAGTGTGGCTGTAAGCAAGAAAAAGCCAGTAAAAAGGAGGGTTTATCCTTTCAAACAAGGCTTTGGAGCCCAAGGAAGAGGCTTTCTGCCCTAATATGTGACGCTGAGGCCTGAAAAGAATGCTTTGGGCCCTAAAAATGAGAGCCTGGGTCCAAAAGCGGAGGGTGTAGGCGATAAAAAGACGGTTGCATCTCCGCTGGCTGCACTGCCCTGTGGAGGGCGCCTTGTCAAAACCGAGGTGTCCTGTGTGGCCTGGTCACAGACAGGCGCTGCAGCAGGCTGTCGCTGTGACAGGGCAGCATGGCCCACCTTCCTCTGGATCCCAAAGTGATGATTTGTTGCCTCCAACTTGGGGTTTGGACCTGCAAAGAAGGCTTTGGACCCTAAAATTCAGGCCTCGGCTCCTAACATGAGGATTTGGGAATTTGAAAAGAAGGGCTGTTCCTCTCAGATAAGGCCTCGCCATCTAAAAGGCCGCTTTGCACCTTCCAATGAAAGTGTGGACCCTAAAACTAGGGCATTGTGCCCTAAAAATGGCAGCCTGGTCCATATGAGTGTGGCTGTAAGCAAGAAAAAGCTAGCTTTGGATCCAGAAGCGGGTGTGAGGGCCCTGACCAAAAGCACTTGGTCACTTAAATGGAGCACCCTGGCTCTTAAAACAGAGGGTTTAGGCCATCAGAAGAGTATGGATCCCAAGTGCAGGTTCTGGAGCCTGAAAATAAGGCTTTGGAGCCTATTTAGGATGAATGGGGCCCTAATAATGAGGTTCTGGACTGTTAAAATATTGGGAAGGGGGGAGGCAAGGGGCAGTGAGGAGGAGGAGGACAGGGCGTGCCTTGTGTCTTCAAGTCAGGCTTTGGAGCTGAAACCTGGACCTTTGGACTCTGCAGCTCAGGGTCTGGATCCTGAAGTGATGCTTTGTTCCTTCAAAATGGATGTTTGGACCCGAAAAGGAGGCTTTGGACCCTAAAATTCAGGCCTCGGCTCCTAACATGAGGATTTGGGAATTTGAAAAGAAGGGCTGTTCCTCTCAGATAAGGCCTCGCCATCTAAAATGCCGCTTTGCACCTTCCAATGAAAGTGTGGACCCTAAAACTAGGGCATTGTGCCCTAAAAATGGCAGCCTGGTCCATATGAGTGTGGCTGTAAGCAAGAAAAAGCCAGTAAAAAGGAGGGTTTATCCTTTCAAACAAGGCTTTGGAGCCCAAGGAAGAGGCTTTCTGCCCTAATATGTGACGCTGAGGCCTAAAAAGAATGCTTTGGACCCTAAAAATGAGAGCCTGGGTCCAAAAGCGGAGGGTGTAGGCGATAAAAAGACGGTTGCATCTCCGCTGGCTGCACTGCCCTGTGGAGGGCGCCTTGTCAAAACCGAGGTGTCCTGTGTGGCCTGGTCACAGACAGGCGCTGCAGCAGGCTGTCGCTGTGACAGGGCAGCATGGCCCACCTTCCTCTGGATCCCAAAGTGATGATTTGTTGCCTCCAAATTGGGGTTTGGACCTGCAAAGAAGGCTTTGGACCCTAAAATTCAGGCCTCGGCTCCTAACATGAGGATTTGGGAATTTGCAAAGAAGGGCTGTTCCTCTCAGATAAGGCCTCGCCATCTAAAAGGCCGCTTTGCACCTTCCAATGAAAGTGTGGACCCTAAAACTAGGGCATTGTGCCCTAAAAATGGCAGCCTGGTCCATATGAGTGTGGCTGTAAGCAAGAAAAAGCCAGTAAAAAGGAGGGTTTATCCTTTCAAACAAGGCTTTGGAGCCCAAGGAAGAGGCTTTCTGCCCTAATATGTGACGCTGAGGCCTAAAAAGAATGCTTTGGACCCTAAAAATGAGAGCCTGGGTCCAAAAGCGGAGGGTGTAGGCGATAAAAAGACGGTTGCATCTCCGCTGGCTGCACTGCACTGTGGAGGGCGCCTTGTCAAAACCGAGGTGTCCTGTGTGGCCTGGTCACAGACAGGCGCTGCAGCAGGCTGTCGTTGTGACAGGGCAGCATGGCCCACCTTCCTCTGGATCCCAAAGTGATGATTTGTTGCCTCCAACTTGGGGTTTGGACCTGCAAAGAAGGCTTTGGACCCTAAAATTCAGGCCTCGGCTCCTAACATGAGGATTTGGGAATTTGAAAAGAAGGGCTGTTCCTCTCAGATAAGGCCTCGCCATCTAAAAGGCCGCTTTGCACCTTCCAATGAAAGTGTGGACCCTAAAACTAGGGCATTGTGCCCTAAAAATGGCAGCCTGGTCCATATGAGTGTGGCTGTAAGCAAGAAAAAGCCAGTAAAAAGGAGGGTTTATCCTTTCAAACAAGGCTTTGGAGCCCAAGGAAGAGGCTTTCTGCCCTAATATGTGACGCTGAGGCCTGAAAAGAATGCTTTGGACCCTAAAAAGGAGAGCCTGGGTCCAAAAGCGGAGGGTGTAGGCGATAAAAAGACGGTTGCATCTCCGCTGGCTGCACTGCACTGTGGAGGGCGCCTTGTCAAAACCGAGGTGTCCTGTGTGGCCTGGTCACAGACAGGCGCTGCAGCAGGCTGTCGCTGTGACAGGGCAGCATGGCCCACCTTCCTCTGGATCCCAAAGTGATGATTTGTTGCCTCCAACTTGGGGTTTGGACCTGCAAAGAAGGGTTTGGACCCTAAAATTCAGGCCTCGGCTCCTAACATGAGGATTTGGGAATTTGAAAAGAAGGGCTGTTCCTCTCAGATAAGGCCTCGCCATCTAAAAGGCCGCTTTGCACCTTCCAATTGAAGTGTGGACCCTAAAACTAGGGCATTGTGCCCTAAAAATGGCAGCCTGGTCCATATGAGTGTGGCTGTAAGCAAGAAAAAGCCAGTAAAAAGGAGGGTTTATCCTTTCAAACAAGGCTTTAGAGCCCAAGGAAGAGGCTTTCTGCCCTAATATGTGACGCTGAGGCCTAAAAAGAATGCTTTGGACCCTAAAAATGAGAGCCTGGGTCCAAAAGCGGAGGGTGTAGGCGATAAAAAGACGGTTGCATCTCCGCTGGCTGCACTGCACTGTGGAGGGCGCCTTGTCAAAACCGAGGTGTCCTGTGTGGCCTGGTCACAGACAGGCGCTGCAGCAGGCTGTCGCTGTGACAGGGCAGCATGGCCCACCTTCCTCTGGATCCCAAAGTGATGATTTGTTGCCTCCAACTTGGGGTTTGGACCTGCAAAGAAGGCTTTGGACCCTAAAATTCAGGCCTCGGCTCCTAACATGAGGATTAGGGAATTTGAAAAGAAGGGCTGTTCCTCTCAGATAAGGCCTCGCCATCTAAAAGGCCGCTTTGCACCTTCCAATGAAAGTGTGGACCCTAAAACTAGGGCATTGTGCCCTAAAAATGGCAGCCTGGTCCATATGAGTGTGGCTGTAAGCAAGAAAAAGCCAGTAAAAAGGAGGGTTTATCCTTTCAAACAAGGCTTTGGAGCCCAAGGAAGAGGCTTTCTGCCCTAATATGTGACGCTGAGGCCTGAAAAGAATGCTTTGGACCCTAAAAAGGAGAGCCTGGGTCCAAAAGCGGAGGGTGTAGGCGATAAAAAGACGGTTGCATCTCCGCTGGCTGCACTGCACTGTGGAGGGCGCCTTGTCAAAACCGAGGTGTCCTGTGTGGCCTGGTCACAGACAGGCGCTGCAGCAGGCTGTCGCTGTGACAGGGCAGCATGGCCCACCTTCCTCTGGATCCCAAAGTGATGATTTGTTGCCTCCAACTTGGGGTTTGGACCTGCAAAGAAGGCTTTGGACCCTAAAATTCAGGCCTCGGCTCCTAACATGAGGATTTGGGAATTTGCAAAGAAGGGCTGTTCCTCTCAGATAAGGCCTCGCCATCTAAAAGGCCGCTTTGCACCTTCCAATGAAAGTGTGGACCCTAAAACTAGGGCATTGTGCCCTAAAAATGGCAGCCTGGTCCATATGAGTGTGGCTGTAAGCAAGAAAAAGCCAGTAAAAAGGAGGGTTTATGCTTTCAAACAAGGCTTTGGAGCCCAAGGAAGAGGCTTTCTGCCCTAATATGTGACGCTGAGGCCTAAAAAGAATGCTTTGGACCCTAAAAATGAGAGCCTGGGTCCAAAAGCGGAGGGTGTAGGCGATAAAAAGACGGTTGCATCTCCGCTGGCTGCACTGCACTGTGGAGGGCGCCTTGTCAAAACCGAGGTGTCCTGTGTGGCCTGGTCACAGACAGGCGCTGCAGCAGGCTGTCGCTGTGACAGGGCAGCATGGCCCACCTTCCTCTGGATCCCAAAGTGATGATTTGTTGCCTCCAACTTGGGGTTTGGACCTGCAAAGAAGGCTTTGGACCCTAAAATTCAGGCCTCGGCTCCTAACATGAGGATTTGGGAATTTGAAAAGAAGGGCTGTTCCTCTCAGATAAGGCCTCGCCATCTAAAAGGCCGCTTTGCACCTTCCAATTGAAGTGTGGACCCTAAAACTAGGGCATTGTGCCCTAAAAATGGCAGCCTGGTCCATATGAGTGTGGCTGTAAGCAAGAAAAAGCCAGTAAAAAGGAGGGTTTATCCTTTCAAACAAGGCTTTGGAGCCCAAGGAAGAGGCTTTCTGCCCTAATATGTGACGCTGAGGCCTGAAAAGAATGCTTTGGACCCTAAAAAGGAGAGCCTGGGTCCAAAAGCGGAGGGTGTAGGCGATAAAAAGACGGTTGCATCTCCGCTGGCTGCACTGCACTGTGGAGGGCGCCTTGTCAAAACCGAGGTGTCCTGTGTGGCCTGGTCACAGACAGGCGCTGCAGCAGGCTGTCGCTGTGACAGGGCAGCATGGCCCACCTTCCTCTGGATCCCAAAGTGATGATTTGTTGCCTCCAACTTGGGGTTTGGACCTGCAAAGAAGGCTTTGGACCCTAAAATTCAGGCCTCGGCTCCTAACATGAGGATTTGGGAATTTGCAAAGAAGGGCTGTTCCTCTCAGATAAGGCCTCGCCATCTAAAAGGCCGCTTTGCACCTTCCAATGAAAGTGTGGACCCTAAAACTAGGGCATTGTGCCCTAAAAATGGCAGCCTGGTCCATATGAGTGTGGCTGTAAGCAAGAAAAAGCCAGTAAAAAGGAGGGTTTATCCTTTCAAACAAGGCTTTGGAGCCCAAGGAAGAGGCTTTCTGCCCTAATATGTGACGCTGAGGCCTGAAAAGAATGCTTTGGACCCTAAAAATGAGAGCCTGGGTCCAAAAGCGGAGGGTGTAGGCGATAAAAAGACGGTTGCATCTCCGCTGGCTGCACTGCACTGTGGAGGGCGCCTTGTCAAAACCGAGGTGTCCTGTGTGGCCTGGTCACAGACAGGCGCTGCAGCAGGCTGTCGCTGTGACAGGGCAGCATGGCCCACCTTCCTCTGGATCCCAAAGTGATGATTTGTTGCCTCCAACTTGGGGTTTGGACCTGCAAAGAAGGCTTTGGACCCTAAAATTCAGGCCTCGGCTCCTAACATGAGGATTTGGGAATTTGCAAAGAAGGGCTGTTCCCCTCAGATAAGGCCTCGCCATCTAAAAGCCGCTTTGCACCTTCCAATGAAAGTGTGGACCCTAAAACTAGGGCATTGTGCCCTAAAAATGGCAGCCTGGTCCATATGAGTGTGGCTGTAAGCAAGAAAAAGCCAGTAAAAAGGAGGGTTTATGCTTTCAAACAAGGCTTTGGAGCCCAAGGAAGAGGCTTTCTGCCCTAATATGTGACGCTGAGGCCTAAAAAGAATGCTTTGGACCCTAAAAATGAGAGCCTGGGTCCAAAAGCAGAGGGTGTAGGCGATAAAAAGACGGTTGCATCTCCGCTGGCTGCACTGCACTGTGGAGGGCGCCTTGTCAAAACCGAGGTGTCCTGTGTGGCCTGGTCACAGACAGGCGCTGCAGCAGGCTGTCGCTGTGACAGGGCAGCATGGCCCACCTTCCTCTGGATCCCAAAGTGATGATTTGTTGCCTCCAACTTGGGGTTTGGACCTGCAAAGAAGGCTTTGGACCCTAAAATTCAGGCCTCGGCTCCTAACATGAGGATTTGGGAATTTGAAAAGAAGGGCTGTTCCTCTCAGATAAGGCCTCGCCATCTAAAAGGCCGCTTTGCACCTTCCAATGAAAGTGTGGACCCTAAAACTAGGGCATTGTGCCCTAAAAATGGCAGCCTGGTCCATATGAGTGTGGCTGTAAGCAAGAAAAAGCCAGTAAAAAGGAGGGTTTATCCTTTCAAACAAGGCTTTGGAGCCCAAGGAAGAGGCTTTCTGCCCTAATATGTGACGCTGAGGCCTGAAAAGAATGCTTTGGACCCTAAAAATGAGAGCCTGGGTCCAAAAGCGGAGGGTGTAGGCGATAAAAAGACGGTTGCATCTCCGCTGGCTGCACTGCACTGTGGAGGGCGCCTTGTCAAAACCGAGGTGTCCTGTGTGGCCTGGTCACAGACAGGCGCTGCAGCAGGCTGTCGCTGTGACAGGGCAGCATGGCCCACCTTCCTCTGGATCCCAAAGTGATGATTTGTTGCCTCCAACTTGGGGTTTGGACCTGCAAAGAAGGCTTTGGACCCTAAAATTCAGGCCTCGGCTCCTAACATGAGGATTTGGGAATTTGCAAAGAAGGGCTGTTCCTCTCAGATAAGGCCTCGCCATCTAAAAGGCCGCTTTGCACCTTCCAATGAAAGTGTGGACCCTAAAACTAGGGCATTGTGCCCTAAAAATGGCAGCCTGGTCCATATGAGTGTGGCTGTAAGCAAGAAAAAGCCAGTAAAAAGGAGGGTTTATCCTTTCAAACAAGGCTTTGGAGCCCAAGGAAGAGGCTTTCTGCCCTAATATGTGACGCTGAGGCCTGAAAAGAATGCTTTGGACCCTAAAAAGGAGAGCCTGGGTCCAAAAGCGGAGGGTGTAGGCGATAAAAAGACGGTTGCATCTCCGCTGGCTGCACTGCACTGTGGAGGGCGCCTTGTCAAAACCGAGGTGTCCTGTGTGGCCTGGTCACAGACAGGCGCTGCAGCAGGCTGTCGCTGTGACAGGGCAGCATGGCCCACCTTCCTCTGGATCCCAAAGTGATGATTTGTTGCCTCCAACTTGGGGTTTGGACCTGCAAAGAAGGCTTTGGACCCTAAAATTCAGGCCTCGGCTCCTAACATGAGGATTTGGGAATTTGCAAAGAAGGGCTGTTCCTCTCAGATAAGGCCTCGCCATCTAAAAGGCCGCTTTGCACCTTCCAATGAAAGTGTGGACCCTAAAACTAGGGCATTGTGCCCTAAAAATGGCAGCCTGGTCCATATGAGTGTGGCTGTAAGCAAGAAAAAGCCAGTAAAAAGGAGGGTTTATCCTTTCAAACAAGGCTTTGGAGCCCAAGGAAGAGGCTTTCTGCCCTAATATGTGACGCTGAGGCCTGAAAAGAATGCTTTGGACCCTAAAAATGAGAGCCTGG
Organism: Anser anser; assembly: GCF_964211835.1. Lineage (NCBI taxonomy): Eukaryota > Metazoa > Chordata > Aves > Anseriformes > Anatidae > Anser > Anser anser. The sequence goes on from NC_139733.1 coordinate 8,605,854, forward strand.
GTCCAAAAGCGGAGGGTGTAGGCGATAAAAAGACGGTTGCATCTCCGCTGGCTGCACTGCACTGTGGAGGGCGCCTTGTCAAAACCGAGGTGTCCTGTGTGGCCTGGTCACAGACAGGCGCTGCAGCAGGCTGTCGCTGTGACAGGGCAGCATGGCCCACCTTCCTCTGGATCCCAAAGTGATGATTTGTTGCCTCCAACTTGGGGTTTGGACCTGCAAAGAAGGCTTTGGACCCTAAAATTCAGGCCTCGGCTCCTAACATGAGGATTTGGGAATTTGCAAAGAAGGGCTGTTCCCCTCAGATAAGGCCTCGCCATCTAAAAGCCGCTTTGCACCTTCCAATGAAAGTGTGGACCCTAAAACTAGGGCATTGTGCCCTAAAAATGGCAGCCTGGTCCATATGAGTGTGGCTGTAAGCAAGAAAAAGCCAGTAAAAAGGAGGGTTTATGCTTTCAAACAAGGCTTTGGAGCCCAAGGAAGAGGCTTTCTGCCCTAATATGTGACGCTGAGGCCTAAAAAGAATGCTTTGGACCCTAAAAATGAGAGCCTGGGTCCAAAAGCAGAGGGTGTAGGCGATAAAAAGACGGTTGCATCTCCGCTGGCTGCACTGCACTGTGGAGGGCGCCTTGTCAAAACCGAGGTGTCCTGTGTGGCCTGGTCACAGACAGGCGCTGCAGCAGGCTGTCGCTGTGACAGGGCAGCATGGCCCACCTTCCTCTGGATCCCAAAGTGATGATTTGTTGCCTCCAACTTGGGGTTTGGACCTGCAAAGAAGGCTTTGGACCCTAAAATTCAGGCCTCGGCTCCTAACATGAGGATTTGGGAATTTGAAAAGAAGGGCTGTTCCTCTCAGATAAGGCCTCGCCATCTAAAAGGCCGCTTTGCACCTTCCAATGAAAGTGTGGACCCTAAAACTAGGGCATTGTGCCCTAAAAATGGCAGCCTGGTCCATATGAGTGTGGCTGTAAGCAAGAAAAAGCCAGTAAAAAGGAGGGTTTATCCTTTCAAACAAGGCTTTGGAGCCCAAGGAAGAGGCTTTCTGCCCTAATATGTGACGCTGAGGCCTGAAAAGAATGCTTTGGACCCTAAAAATGAGAGCCTGGGTCCAAAAGCGGAGGGTGTAGGCGATAAAAAGACGGTTGCATCTCCGCTGGCTGCACTGCACTGTGGAGGGCGCCTTGTCAAAACCGAGGTGTCCTGTGTGGCCTGGTCACAGACAGGCGCTGCAGCAGGCTGTCGCTGTGGCAGGGCAGCATGGCCCACCTTCCTCTGGATCCCAAAGTGATGATTTGTTGCCTCCAACTTGGGGTTTGGACCTGCAAAGAAGGCTTTGGACCCTAAAATTCAGGCCTCGGCTCCTAACATGAGGATTTGGGAATTTGCAAAGAAGGGCTGTTCCTCTCAGATAAGGCCTCGCCATCTAAAAGGCCGCTTTGCACCTTCCAATGAAAGTGTGGACCCTAAAACTAGGGCATTGTGCCCTAAAAATGGCAGCCTGGTCCATATGAGTGTGGCTGTAAGCAAGAAAAAGCCAGTAAAAAGGAGGGTTTATCCTTTCAAACAAGGCTTTGGAGCCCAAGGAAGAGGCTTTCTGCCCTAATATGTGACGCTGAGGCCTGAAAAGAATGCTTTGGACCCTAAAAAGGAGAGCCTGGGTCCAAAAGCGGAGGGTGTAGGCGATAAAAAGACGGTTGCATCTCCGCTGGCTGCACTGCACTGTGGAGGGCGCCTTGTCAAAACCGAGGTGTCCTGTGTGGCCTGGTCACAGACAGGCGCTGCAGCAGGCTGTCGCTGTGACAGGGCAGCATGGCCCACCTTCCTCTGGATCCCAAAGTGATGATTTGTTGCCTCCAACTTGGGGTTTGGACCTGCAAAGAAGGCTTTGGACCCTAAAATTCAGGCCTCGGCTCCTAACATGAGGATTTGGGAATTTGAAAAGAAGGGCTGTTCCTCTCAGATAAGGCCTCGCCATCTAAAAGGCCGCTTTGCACCTTCCAATTGAAGTGTGGACCCTAAAACTAGGGCATTGTGCCCTAAAAATGGCAGCCTGGTCCATATGAGTGTGGCTGTAAGCAAGAAAAAGCCAGTAAAAAGGAGGGTTTATCCTTTCAAACAAGGCTTTGGAGCCCAAGGAAGAGGCTTTCTGCCCTAATATGTGACGCTGAGGCCTAAAAAGAATGCTTTGGGCCCTAAAAATGAGAGCCTGGGTCCAAAAACGGAGAGTGTAGGCGATAAAAAGTTGGCTTTGGATCCCAAGTATAGGCTCTCTTGCCCTGAAATATCCTGAAAGCTTTGTGCTTAAGGACAAGGCTGTGGTCTATAAAGAGGAGCCTTGGTGCCATACCTGTATGCTTTTCAGGTGCAAAGAAAAGGTGATAAAAAGGTTTTGGATCCACAAAAGATGCTCTTAGCCCTGAAGTGAAGGGGTTACAGGCTGAAAATGAGACATTTGGCCCTAAAAATGAGACTTTGATTCCTCAGAAAGGGTCTTTTCTGTGTGCCCGGAGCATCCCAAAGGCCCTGCTGGCAGCTGGTCACAGGTTTGGTGGCTCAGATGGGGCCTCGTGGGGCTGAAGAGCTGCTGGGGGAAACTGCTCTCGGCCGCTCTGGTTCAGAAGAGCTGGCCTCTGGAGGGAACCCACTTCGAGACTCTGTCCCCAGTGCTACAGCGCCTGGCTGTCGTCGTGCAGCCTGGCAGCATCCCAAAAGGTCGCTCGCTGCTGGCCAGAGTCAGAGGGGGCAGATCCTTCCTCCGGGCACATGGTGAAATGGAGAAAGGCAGCACTCCAGCACGCCCCTGCTGTCACACTGTGGTGGTTTTCCTCAGGCGGGCAGCCGAGTTCCACCACGGCCGCTTTCTCACTGCCCCTCCTCAAAGAGGAAGGGGGAGAAAATATGACACAAAGAGCTCGAGGTTTGAGATAAGGATGATTTAATTAAAGGGAAAAGGGAGAGGGGAAAAAAAAGAAGAAGGAAAAGGAAAAGGAAAAGGAAAAGGAAAAGGAAAAGGAAAAGGAAAAGGAAAAGGAAAAGGAAAAGGAAAAGGAAAAGGAAAAAGAGATGGAAAAGGAAAAGAAAAAGATAAAGAAAAAGAAAAAGAAAAAGAAAAAGAAAAAGAAAAAGAAAAAGAAAAAGAAAAAGAAAAAGAAAAAGAAAAAGAAAGAAAAAGGAAAAGGAAAAGGAAAAGGAAAAGGAAAAGGAAAAGGAAAAGGAAAAGGAAAAGAAAAGAAAAGGGAAAAGGAAAAGGAAAAGGAAAAGGAAAAGGAAAAGGAAAAGGAAAAGGAAAAGGAAAAGGAAAAGGAAAAGGAAAAGGAAAAGGAAAAGGAAAAGGAAAAGAAAAAGAAAAGGAAAAAGAAAAAGAAAAAGAAAAAGAAAAAGAAAAAGAAAAGAAAAAGAAAAAGAAAAAGAAAAAGAAAAAGAAAAAGAAAAAGAAAAAGAAAAAGAAAAAGAAAAAGAAAAAGAAAAAGAAAAAGAAAAAGAAAAAGAAGAAAAAGAAAAAGAAAAAGAAAAGAAAAGAAAAAGAAAAAGAAAAAGAAAAAGAAAAGAAAAAGAAAAAGAAAAAGAAAAAGAAAAAGAAAAAGAAAAAGAAAAAGAAAAAGAAAAAGAAAAAGAAAAAGAAAAAGAAAGAAGAAGAAGAAGAAGAAGGAAAAGGAAAAGGAAAAGGAAAAGGAAAAGGAAAAGGAAAAGGAAAAGGAAAAGGAAAAGGAAAAGGAAAAGGAAAAGGAAAAGGAAAAGGAAAAGGAAAAGGAAAAGGAAAAAAAAAAGAAAAAGAAAAAGAAAAAGAAAAAGAAAAAGAAAAAGAAAAAGAAAAAGAAAAAGAAAAAGAAAAAGAAAAAGAAAAAGAAAAAGAAAAAGAAAAAGAAAAAGAAAAAGAAAAAGAAAAAGAAAGAAGAAGAAGAAGAAGAAGGAAAAGGAAAAGGAAAAGGAAAAGGAAAAGGAAAAGGAAAAGGAAAAGGAAAAGGAAAAGGAAAAGAAAATCAAAAAGAAAAAGAAAAAAGGAAAAGGAAAAGGAAAAGGAAAAGGAAAAGGAAAAGGAAAAGGAAAAGGAAAAGGAAAAGGAAAAGGAAAAGGAAAAGGAAAAGGAAAAGGAAGAAATGAAAAGGAAAAGAAAAAAAGAAAAAGAAAAAGAAAAAGGAAAAGGAAAAGAAAAATGAAAAGGGAAAGGAAAAGGAAAACGAAAAGGAAAAAGGAAAACACCCTCCTTTGTCTGAATCCAAAAGTGATGGTTTGCTCCCTCCAGATGGGTGTTTGGACCCACAAAGGAGGCTTTGGATCCTAAAATTCAGGCCTCGGCTCCTAGCATGAGGATTTGGGTATTTGAAAAGAAGGGCTGTTCCTCTCAAATAAGGCCTCGCCATCTAAAAAGTCCGCTTTTCACCTTACAATAAAATCTTGGACCCTAACAATAATTCATTGTGCCCTAAAAATGGCAGTGTGTTACATAAGAGTGAAGGTGTAGGGAAGAAAAAGCCATCTTTGGATCCAGTAGCAGGTGTCAGGGCACTTACTAAAAGCACTTGGTCACTTAAAAGGTGCCCCGTGACTTTGAAAATGGTGGCTTTAGGCAATCAGAAGAATACTTTGGATGCAAAGTGGAGGTTCTGGACTCTAAAAAGAACCCATTGGGTCCTAATAATGAGGCTTTGGACCATTAAAAACTCCTGTATGGAGGAGGCAAGGGGCAGGGAGGAGGAGGAGGGGGCGTATTGGTCAATTAAAAGTTGACCTGGCCTGAAAACTCAGGGTTTGTGCAATTAAAATTAGATTTTCAAGTGGAGGTTCAGGACTTTGGAAATAAGGCTTTAGATCCTAAAGAGGAAACATTGGGTCCTAATATAGAGGCTTTGGATCCATAACTTGGGGTGATGGAGTGTGGTTGAGAGGAAAAACCCTCTTTTTTAGTGCCCCAAATCTCATTTTAGGAGCCAAGGTGTGAGTTACAGTTCTGAATGTCTCTTTGAACAGCCCCAACCCAACTTCTGGAGGTCCCAAAGGCTCATTTTTCTGGCCCAGTTCTTTTTAGAGCTGAAAGGCACATTCTAGATGCCAATGCCTGAATTTTTGAGCCCAAAATGTCTTTTAACACCCAAATACCCATTTTGAGGAATCATAGCTTCATTTTAGAATGTAGCTCTTGAGCTGAAGTTCAAAGCCCGACTTGTAAGGTTTAATGCCTCATTTTAAAGTCCAGATCATAATTTCATGGGCGCAATATCGTCTTTCAATAGGCCTTTTTTTCCATCTCTGAAGTATACCAGTAGTGCCCAAAGGCTCGTTTTTCATATCCCAAAATATCATTTTATGGCAGCTCTGCTGGACCTGACAGGACAGGGACATGAGAACACTTAGCCTGACCTTCTTCTGTGAGCAGTAGTCTTATTCCCATACGCTGCTAGAAAGTGCCACCCTTTCCCCTGTCAGCACCAGCCATTCCTGCATCACCTAAGTTTCTTGCTTAGCCTGCAATTCATTCCTCTATTGATCTCCATCTTTTTTTTTTTTTTTCCTTTTTTTCTTTTTTCTTTTTTAATTGAAAAGTTAACCTATTCTGCTAAATCAATGCTTCTTTCGCCCAGTTGTGGGAGTCTTAATATGGGAGTCTCAGTAAAGAAGCCTTACCCCCCCCCCCAATTAAACAAACAAAACAGAACAAAACAACAACAAAGAAACAGCTTTAAGTCGTATGGCCCCTAAGCAAGAAGTGCTCCTCATTTATGAATGAAGCAGAAGTGATGAAGTGGAACAGGCACATTGTCAACACTGCCGGCCTGGATGGTCAGGAGGAAGGACTGTCACATTTGACAGGCTAAAAATGAGCCTGTAAAATACTTCAAAGAGAATTATGTGCAGTTTTGCCTCTCCTGGACTGCAGCACAACGTTAAGCAAACATCTCGTGGTGCCGTGCCGTGCTGGAGAGGTACCCGGAGCCCGTCCGGGGCTTGCAGCAGGTTCCTGTGGCTGGGTGCTTGTTTGCCAGTGCCACCGCCGGAGCTGCCGGGCGTCCTTTGGGGCTTTTTCTGTTGAAGCGTAGGGTAAGTGCGAGTGTGCAGCAGGACCAGGGGAGGGTGTACGTGAACTCAGAAACACGAAACTGGAGGAAACGCCGGGGCAGGATGGGGACTCGCCGCCCTCCCGGCCGCCCGGCGGCGCTCGTCCCGGAGCCTTTCCGCCGGCGGCGCCGTTGCTACGGGGCGCGGGAGGCGCCGAAAGCGAACGGCGAGGGGCGGGCGGGCGGCATGGCGGCGGCCGGGCCGGTGAGGGGCCGGGGCCCCGCTGCTGCTCGGGGGGTCGGGGTCCGGCCGGAGGCGTCCTGCTGGCGGGCGGGGACAGTCCCGAGGGCCGCGCCGGGCTGGGGCTGCGAGTGCGGGAGGAGGCCCGGGGCTGGGTTCAGGGGGGATTTCTGGGCTTTGGGGGCGGGAGGGCTGAGCGCTGCGGCTTGGCGAGGCCTGGAGCGGGGGCTGGGGCGGGGGGGGGCAGCGCTGGGTGCCGGGGGAGCCTAACGTTTGGCCTTCCTGTGCAAAGATGTGGCTCTTGCCTACAGCTGGACTGAGATGAGCAGCTGTTAGAGCAAAGCTGCGCTTGGTGACTTGCTCCGGTGTTACTTCAGTGTGACTGATGTTCCAGGGCCAGCTTTGGGGTGTCTGCGTGAGAAGCAGTGGGAAGCATGCTGCAGAAATGCACAGATGGTTTACACAAGTCAGCTAAGATCAGGAGGGGTTATCAGCGTGGGTAATTTTTCCTTTCAAAAACTTCTTGATGTGTGTGAAACGCATGTTTTGCATAATGTTCATACCTCTAGCAGGCTTTCATGAAATGAATATGGAGCTTGGTTAGCTTGTCATGGAAATAAAATGATTTTGTTGTGTGAAGATGGTTCATCTATTGTGTCCGAACATTATTGTCTTTTAGGAAGATCCGTCCCTAGAGAGGCACTTCAAAGGCCACAGAGATGCTGTCACTAGCGTGGACTTCAGCCTCAATAAGAAACAACTGGGTAAATAAGCTCTGTATTTTGATGGCCCAGTAATGATAGAGTTTCTCTCCTTTAGCTGTGTGAGGAGAGCCCTGGAGGTCCTGAGCATTAAAATAACTTAGTTTTGTGATGAAAAGATTTGTGGGGGTTTTAGGATGAGTATTTACATGTGCCTTTAAAAATTCTGTTGTTGAACCATAGCGGTGACAAATTGTGTGCGTCCTACTAGAGCTTTAGGGTCATCTACTGTTGCCTACCGTTGTGCAGGTACTTTGTTTTACAATGCAGTGAACATAAAGTAAAACCTTATTTTTTTTTTCCCTGCACAAGTATCTTTCCTCCTCTTTTATTTCTCCTATTTAGACACTTGCCTGTGTTTATGCCAAGACTTGTGTCCTAGCTGCTATTCAGTAACTCACTGTGTATGCTTTCAGTAAGAACTGATAGGGGTTTTGGCTCTTGATGAAGCTGTTGGTCCATCTGTGAGAACAGTGCTTTGACTCACTGAGAAGGTATGTCAGAAATGATTACTTGAGACAATGTACCTGGTAGGCAGTGGGCACAGCAGACATGAATTAATAGAAATGCAGCAATCAGTTAGGTAGCCGTGGGCTGCTTGTAATAATTCTGTTCTGGACCTTGCAACCTACAGAGCACTTGGGAGGTTGCAAGAAAATGAAAATTACTCAAACCCATCTTGGACCATCCTTCTGCTGTTCTCCCTTCCCCTCTCTGATTCTATTTGCCTTTCCCTAAAACTTTATCTAGTCAGTGCAGATCTTTGTTTATTAAGGATGCTCTGAATGTAACTTAGTGTTGCTTTTCACCATCTTTCCAGAAGTAGTGCTTGAGCCTTTGCCTCCTCCAACTAGACTGTGAAAGAGTTACTCTTGATATTTTTTAGTAAATGAGATCAGGTAAGAAAGGGAAGAAATTCTAAGAATTTTTCTTTTTTAGATACTGTTGGGTCAGTCATGTATACTTGACTGTTGAGAGATTCTCCTACCTCCCTCCCTTTGCTGCCCCAAACCTGAAGGACTAGGTCTTTTTATTCCATTAGATTGTTTGCCCAATCTGGTTAGGATAGTTATTGCTAACAAGTCCCAAGGAGTATCCTACTAAAATGCTTTATTGAGATGTCAGAGCATTATTTGCCTTATATTTTTGATATCAGTCTTGGAAAAGATGTGTTATTTCAACTTAATATTTTTGCCAGACAATGACTTAGTAAAACCATGATTAAAGTTTTAATCTGTTGACACTACACCATATGCTCAATCTACTTTTACACAATTGTCCCTCCTTAAACCTTAGTATCCCTAAGAAAAGGTTTTGCCTGAATCTTTATGAGTTCAACTGTTGTTTTTGTAAGGTTTTTTGTTTCCCTTTAAGGGACATGATTCTGTATGAAATAGGCATGTATTAATCCTGAATCAATGGCAGGAAAAGGTTGTCTTGTTGTTGTTGTTGTTGGAATGACTGTGAAGTGAAAGGACATTTCCAGCAAAAGCTATTTGTTATTTGCCTTAATGCTAATGACCTGGAATCTTCTTGTAATTATGTTACATCCATATCAGAACCTACCATCAAACTGATCTTTTTTTCTAGGAATATCTTGAGATCTCCCTGCAGATATGTCCTACTTGGGAAGAGAGATGCAGCTTGGGTTTGTTGGCAGGCTAAGACATATACTCTGTACTAGCCTGTGGAAAACCTACGAAGTTTTCTATTATTTAGGCATTAAACTGATTTGAAGGGCTATTTTTACTGTCATGGTATCTGAGATTTGCCATCTAGTATTTTTTCTCTTTGCTAAGTCAATGCTGGCATGTGTTTGTAAGCCAATGCATGACTCTGTATGAATTGCTAATGAAATACAGAGTATGCAATACATCAGTGAAATTTAAAGGACAGCGTGCTTGAGACTGTTGGAAGCTGTGATGGTGAACTGTGTGTGAAAGGTGGTTTCATTGTAACTGGAGGAGAATTAATGCAAATTATTTTTTCTTTTCTTTTCAATTCAGCAAGTGGCTCGATGGACTCATGTCTGATGATCTGGAGTATGAGACCTCAGATGAGAGCCTATCGCTTTGTGGGCCATAAAGATGCAGTGATGTGTGTTCAGTTTTCCCCTTCTGGCCACCTAGTAGCTTCAGGATCCAGAGACAAAACAGTGCGTTTATGGGTTCCTAGTGTGTAAGTATTTCTTACCACCATGTCTCTTTTTAAGTTTAACTATGGCTTAGGGTTTTTCCCTGCTTCTTGAGAGCAATTTTTCAGCTCTGGGCCTTAAGAAAGAACCATTTTATGGAGCAGCTTGGACAGAGGAGAGGTATTTCAGTCTTGAAATGGCATTGGAAATGAAACTGAAGTCCCTTACAAAGCTTAAAATCAGTATTACTTTCCTATGTTAATATAACAAGTCATTAATGTTACCCATCAGTGGTGAGCTGTTGGATTTTTTTTTCTTCCCCCCACCTGTCTGTCTCTTCTAGCAAATTGATCCTTTGCTTCTCTGCCAGTGTTAAGCAAGAAGCTTAGACACAAGCTGTGGTCTGGTGATGGAGATACCTGTTCTGTGAGGAGGGTGAAGGTTACTAGCTTGCTAACTAGCTCCCTGAGTAGCTTCAAGTTTGCGGTCTTAAATCCAGGGCAGTAATTCTGCTGATCTCTTTTCCTAATTACACCAAAATTTTTGAATTCAATTATTTCATGATCAGCGTGGCCAAGACAGCTACCTGCCACTTCATCTCCCACAAAGGCCTTCTCTGTTCTCAAACAACAGATCCATGAGGGCACCTTTCCCAGTTGGCTCAGTCAGGACTTGGACAGGAAATTATCTTCAGCATGCTTTAGGAAATTTCCCAGACTCGCTTGTTGCAGCACTATGATAGTCCCACTTCATGTCTGGGAAGTTGAAATCTCCCATAAGGACAATTAGCGCAAACTTGTTAAATTTCTCAGAAACTAACATATAAATAGAAAGGACTGGGATGTAATGGGAAAAGTGAACTTCAGCGATGTTATCTCAGTTGTTTAAGGGATGTGATCTCTGTAGTCTAAACTTTATCTGTGGTTGTCGTGTCAGAAATGGGACAGCATGGAAAGGAAACTATTGTTACACCAGTTGTGAAATACCTTCGTACATGGTAGCTCTGATCTGTGCTTTTTTGGTGTTCTTTGTCAATTTACCTTCTTTAGACACAACTAAAACAAGAGGCATCCAGGTTGAGTCAGGTTTGTAACTGTGAGGGTCATTAAAGGGCAAGGAAAAGCTCTACCATGGCCTATTTGTGGGTCAGGAGCTTCTTTCTAAAGAATTGGAAACCTTGTAGTCCCTTTCAAGGGTGATACGTTATTGAGTTAATGCTACCCTGCTGTATTGATTTCTGTTTGGGATTTGTTTTTTTGTTAAGTCATGTTAACAGAATTTTACAATTTCACGTTTTTGCTATGAGATTTTATCAGATCTGGGGATGTTTTGTGGTTTTAGACAAAACGAAAACTTTATTAAGAAGTAATCATTACTGTTCTTTGCCTCCTGGTAAATAAGGATCAAATAAAACTTGAGAGCTCTGACTTTTCTGAAGAGGGAGGGAATATTTCTGGAAGGCATATAGGATTTTTACTTTCTGCCTTTTTGGCTTCAGTAGTGCCGTGGAACTCAGCATATAGCAACAGAATGCAGTTTTCCAGAAGCCACAGTACAAAGCTAGGCTATTAGATACCAAAGGAAAAGAGAATAAAATATGTCTTTCCATCCTCTTCTGTTTGTGAATATTGCACTCTTGGTAGCACAGTATACATTGTGCAGACACGGGACTCTTGGTCCAAAATATTCCTATTGGATCTCAAATATGTTGTACTCTGCCTTGCGTTTATCTGCCAGAAAAATACCTCTTTCATTTATTTGGAAACTGGAGGAAGACGAATTAGTGATACCTTGTCTTTTGTCCAGCCTGACTGCGTTAATAGTAGCATTACTCGGTGTTGTACAATGTCAGGCATTCTGCATTTACTCATACTGTTTCTCCTGTGATGCTACATCCGGAGCTGTCAGCTGGAGCATGGGCCACTGCAGTAACAGATGTGAGGTGGTTGCCTTCTTGGCACTGTCTGCGTGAACTGCGAAGGCACCTTTCTTTTCATCTGCATTGCAGTGAGGGAGTTAGTACAGAATCTCAGCCTCTTCTTCTATAGTGATGTTTCTGTAAATGTTGTTTTAAATAGTTGCACAAATTAACAGCATTCTTGCCCCTTTCTAGGCCACCTAAGTTGTTTCAAGTTGGATTGGGTTCCAGTATTGAGGTAGAAAACTGATTTTAGCTTTGTATTCTTTTCAACTCATGAATTTGTCTGGGGTTGGTCAATGATTTCTCCCTAATGTCAACCTATGCAGTTCCCATAGAAATCATAGAAAGGATTCTGTGATCCTAATGGATTGGAAGGGACTTTATAGACCACCTAATTCCATCCCCCCTGCCATGAGGAGGGATGCCACCCACTAGATCAGGTTGCCCAGGGCCTCGTCCAGCCTGGTCTTGAACACCTCCAGGGAAGGGGCATCCACAGCTTCTCTGGGCAGCCTGTGCCGGTGCCTCACCACCCTCTGAGTGAAGAATTTCCTCCTGACATCTAATCTAAATCTCCCCTCTTTTAGTTGAAAACCATTCCCCCTTGTCCTGAAATAATGGTTAATAGCGCTGCATAGCCATGCAGAAGCTTCATGTTCTCAGGTATGCAATGTCTTTGCTGTCATGTTGTGCCATTTTAAAGTGTCCTTTCCTTCTGTGTAGCAAAGGAGAATCTACCGTGTTCAGGGCTCATACAGCAACTGTGAGAAGTGTTCATTTCTCCAGCGATGGCCAGTCCTTGGTTACGGCTTCTGATGACAAAACAGTCAAAGTGTGGACAGTTCACAGGCAGAAGTTTCTATTCTCACTTAGTCAGCACATAAACTGGGTTCGCTGTGCCAGGTAAGTGGCTTTCTGGGAAATAGTGATGGCCATTTATCCTTCAGGGTAGAGATTGAGCATCGTGGTCTTGTGTAACTATTTAGGATGATTCAAATTTGTCCAGTGACTGAAATAAATTGGTAACATGCAGAGAAAAATTGGTAACGTGCAGAAAAATGCCTTAGATAGCAGTTGTGTACCCATTTTTTATTTCTGTAATAATCTTTGTCAAGCAGAGGCTTTATTGCTTAGTTCCATGTTTTACTTCTACCTGCCTTTTGCATCTTGAAGTTGCCAAAGAAGGCAAAATGAGAGATTATAATTGTTACTGCAGTTTAGTTACTTATAGGCTTGTCATGCCTCTATTCAGAAATGATCACGCATGCTCCTTCCATCATTTGGTTAAGGAGAACATTCCAAGTACATAAAGATAATCATCTACAAGCATTTTAATGTGTCAGGTTATTCATTGTAGATATTCACAAGGATCAGCTAATGGTATCTTGATATTTCCTGTAAATAGCAAGCAAGTACATAAAATGCTGAAAGGGTTGCCATTGTAAATACATTATTTCCTTATAACTGTCTCAAAAATTCAGTTTTCCACGATCCATCTCTTCAGAACAACAGAGTTTTTATGGATATATGTATTTAGGATAAAGCCAATGTCCCTAAAGGTGATTCTTGCATTAGAGTTCATGAAAGTGATAGTGACAGTGACTGACAGAATTAGAGATGCCCACAGTACAGTAGAAGGAATATTTTTCTGGTGTATGTGATGTTCTCCAGTTAGAAACTCAAGGCCTGATCCTGTAATATTTATGCCTCTGAAAGAGGTACATTGATCTTGGTTCTCTTGTAATGAAATTTTTAGATGAATGATGTACGTTCACCTGAGGCATTAGAATGATGAAGCTTCTCCTCTAAGAGCTGCTCCAATGGGAGTAATCACATTGCTGTTAATACTTGTGGCAAATATAGGAATTGTTTTGAATCAGGGTAAAGAAACAACTTCAGATACTCTTTAATTAAAACAGGTAGGACAGGAGATCTTAAGTCAGACTGAAGACTTTCCTAAGGATTATTTTATGCGCTTATGGAATTAGGGACGGCTTGAGGAATTATGGGTTGCCTTTTTCCTCAACCTGTCACAACTGTATTTTTAGTCTCATTGATGTCTGTGTGACTTCTCAAAGAGTCAGGTGTGTTTATGGATGTGCCCTGACAGCTGGCCAAATCCAGTTGACCCTGTGTACCTTTTGCATGGGGACACTTCTTAATTGCTGTTACTCTTTTCCTAGGTTCTCTCCAGATGGACGCTTGATTGTATCAGCCAGTGATGATAAAACTGTCAAACTGTGGGATAAAACCAGCAGAGAATGTATACATTCCTTCTGTGAGCATGGCGGGTAAGTAACTGCCAGGGCACGAGGACCAGCCCTGTAGTGATGGCTCAAGTGGGGTGTGTGGTGACTGTACACCTGTTTTTGTCACTGCGGTCAGAGATCCTTGTCCTGGCAATCATTTCCACCTCCTAAAAAATGATTAGCACCTGTTTCAAAAGCAGCAAGCAGCAGACGAGGTGCAAAAAGCTTCCAGAATTGCTTTGATCTTGTTATACATTGTCCAGGTTGGAACATGAAGGGTTATGTTTCAATAACTGTCCAGTATGTCAGGCCTTAAATAATAAGAACAGAGAAACTTATTTTTGAAGCTACTTAAATTATTGGTTTCTTCCAGACTTGTCAAGTGTTTTGTTGTTTGTTTTTTTTAATTGTATTCTGAGTTGAAGAAGTAAATTAAAGTAAAAGTATGCTGGCAAATTGGTACTTCTGTGCTTTGTTTCATCCTCAGAATGCCAAAGAGTTGCTCAAAAAAATCCTGTTCTATTCAGTTGTGGAATCAGGGATTTTTTTTTTCATATAAAACGTTGAGCTGCAGCAGAAGTTAATTTGTCCAGAAATACAAAATGAGTCTTTAGAGTACTGAGGTGGGACTATGCCTAGCTTCTTGCTGTATTGAAAATTCAAGTACAAAGTAATAAACAATTATATTAAGACAAATTCAGGCAGCATGATAAGTTAAGTAAGCAAAGTAGTAAATTCAGTAAGTTGTATCTCAAAATTAGTTAAGAATAATAAGGGGCTGGGGGGGGGGGGGCGGATCTGTGTTCCATTCTTGTATATGCCAATCTAGAAATCCTGTTAAGTTATACAGACCTTTACACTTTAAAATATTCCACAATTGGATCCATCAAATTTCCAGAGGCTTATATCTACAGCTCCTACACACAGCTGTAATGCAAAACTTTGAAGACAGGTATGCTTAGATATGATCCTGCAGTCTGCTTGGGGTTATAAGCAAGGTCTTGAGAGAAGTTTGCCAGTATGAATTTTTACATTTTCTCCTTTCCTTAATGTTCAGTGCATCATGATATAGTTTCCCTTCTTGAAAATACCTTTCTGATCTTCAGCAAGAATTAAATATAAACAGCTGGATTTAACTGCAATTTACAGGTTTGTGAATCATGTGGATTTTCATCCCAGTGGTACATGCATTGCTGCAGCTGGTACAGATAACACAGTGAAGGTGTGGGATGTTAGGATGAATAGACTTCTTCAACATTATCAAGGCAAGTTAAGATCTTTGAAAAATCTGACCATTCCATGTTTTAATATGGATTGCTCCGAAGCCCCAGGACTCTCTCTCCATTACCTGCTGTTTTTCCAGAAGGGCATTGGCTTAGGCCTACCCAGGGAAGCCTTTCTTCACCAAACCTCATGCTTTGCTTTGTATTAGCTCCAAGAATGATTCTTGCAGATTGATGAGAGACGCTTCTGTTCTGATTTTTCCTTTTCTGCCCACCATCAAAAAAAAAAGGGGCAAAAAAGCCCCAGCACTGAAATTGTATCATATTGCAGGTGTGCATAGGTGTTATTTGCAATTCCGCTTGGCTTTTATTTACTGTTCTTGAGGAAATAATGTGCAGTAGAAAGAATGTGGCCTTTGCCATCAAGTAGGTCTGTGAGAGAAATCCAATGCATTCCAGCAAAGCAAAAAGTTAAGTTTTTCATGAGAAAATTATGGAAATTTAACAGAGGAAGGAAAATGAAAATCAATAAATTGCAGTTCTAGACCATGATATATGCTTACAGTTCCTTCTCCAGTATCTCCTTTGGTTTTCATCTTCCAGAATTGTTTTGGACCTTGTTACACCTTTTCCAGGCTAGTTTGTCCTTGGAATAGCTTTATATTTAAGAGTCTAGTTTTTGTTGTTGTTTTTTAATCCTTACTTTCAAAATGGCATCTCCTCCTATTGCCTGTTGTTGTCAAACTGATTAGTGCTGCCATTTGGTACAATTGAGTAGGGAAAAAGGTCCTTTCCGATTCCTGCAAGCTCAGCAATCCATACATTTTGAAGCACTGTCTTCAGTACAAATAGTGCATCAAACTTAATTTTGTTAGCTTTTGTGAAGACCACTTCAGGCATGCTAGTCAAGCAGATCGAAAATATGGGACTGGAGCTCAGTATTCTGTTCTTTCTGCAATCCACGCCAGATAGCATCAGTTCCTGCTGCTATAGCCTCACAGGTGAATGCCAGGCAGAAAAGGCAAAATAGTAAAATATTTTTGCAGTTGATTTCTGCTAACTTCACAAATTAAAAGGCAAAAATTGAACTTTAAATTAAAACAGTTGGACCTCCTGACTTTATTTAACTAATTGTTTTTCAAAGTGCTTTTGTGTATGTATCCCTTTACACACAGGTCAATGAAAGAATTTGCATAGTCTTTCAATGAAAGTTCCTTAGTTTCCATTAAAATAGAAATGCAGAGAAAGTGTTACGGTGGTTTAAGGAGCAGGGCGCTCCTTCTTGTGTTCCTTCAGTGACCTGTACAAGACAGCCTCTTCTTGTACATAAGAGTAATGGGAGTGGCTCATCTCAGAGCAAACACAGACTATTTGCAGAGAAGTCATTAACGTTGTGAAAGTCCTCTGGATTCCATGAAAAAGTACCTAAAAGCTTTGCAAAAACAGGTTGGTGAGGATTAGGAACAGTCTGCAAATTTTGGAATCCTTTAGTAATTCTGCCCTGTATAGTGGGCTGTTCTTTGCACATGGATGGAAACACCATCACCATTATGATCGTCTAATCAAACCATTAAGCACTGATGGTGACACCACCATCATTGAAACAGTTCTCTTCTTGGGTTAAAAAAAAAAATGCAGGCACAGGAATAAGGAATATGATTGTATCCTGGCTTCTAAACTGAAGGTTGTCCTCTCAAGTGTGTTGTCCCTGTGGAGTCAGGTCAAATGGGTGTTGAAATCTTTCAACTTTAAACCTGCTTCAGTTTCTTGAACTCTCATATAACATTATTTTTATTTATTCAGTTATTCTGATGTACAATCGCTTCTGGTTCCGATAATTAACAAATGTAGCGGACGTAAAGCCTTTTGAGGACTGTTATTTCAAATCATTGTAATTGTACCTTGTACCGGCCACATACCAGCAATGAATCAGTGAGGTGGATTGATAATTGGCTGGATGGCAGAGCTCAGAGGGTTGTGCTCAGTGGTGCGGAGTCTGGTTGGAGGCCTGTAGCTAGCAGTGTCCCCCAGGGGTCAGCACTGGCTCCAGTGCTATTCAACTTACGCACCAATGACCTGGGCAATGGACAGAGTGCACCCTCAGCAAGTTTGCTGACGACAGGAAGCTGGGAGAAGTGGCTGATACCCCAGAGAGCTGTGCTGCCATTCAGAGGGACTTCGACAGGCTGCAGGGTTGGGCCGAGAGGAACCTCATGAAGTTCAATAAGGGCAAGTGCAGGGTCCTGCGCCTAGGGAGGAATAACCCCAAGCACCAGTACAGGCTGGGGGCTGCCCTGCTGGAGAGCAGCTCTGCAGGGAGGGACCTGGGAGTCCTGGTGGACAGAAGGCTGACCGTGAGCCAGCAACGTGGCCTTGTGGCCAAGAAGACCAGCGGGATCCTAGTCTGCATCAGGAGGAGTGTGAACAGCAGGTCGAGGGAGGTGATCCTCCCCCTCTGCTCAGCCCTGGTGAGGCCCCACCTGGAGCGTTGTGTGCAGTTCTGGGCTCCCCAGGACAAGAGGGACACAGAACTACTGGAGCGAGGCCAGAGGAGGGCTACGAAGATGATGAGAGGATTGGAGCGGGTGTCTTACCAGGACAGGCTGAGAGAGCTGGGCCTGTTTAGCATGGAGAAGAGGAGACTGAGGGGAGACCTCATCCGTGTGTATCAATATCTGAGGGGAGGGTGTCAAGACGATGGAGCCAGTCTCTTTTCAGTTGTGCCCAGTGAAAGGACGAGAGGCAACAGGCACAAACTGAAGCACAGGAGGTTCCAGCTGAATATGAGAGGGCACTTCTTTACTGGGAGGGTGACAGTGCGCTGGAACAGGGTGCCCAGGCAGGCTGTGGAGTCTCCTTCTCTGGAGATCTTCAAAACCCGCCTGGATGCCATCCTGCGCAACGTGCTCAGGGTGACCCTGCTCGGCAGGGAGGTTGGACTAGATGATCTTCGGAGGTCCCTTCCAACCTCGGCCATTCTGTGATTCTGTGAACGCTGAAGTGTGATTCTTTGTGTAGTAAGTATTGTTAACTTGTGACCTTTATCAATACTTGGAAGTGCCTTTCTGAAGTCTTGCTGCTAAAATAGGTGCCATGTTTAAATACTCGAATAGTGTCAGACTGTCCTTCAACCTACTTTATCAGCTTTTCAGCAGTGGCAAGATCTGCAGCGCATGTTTCCGGCCACAGTATAACTTGGCTCAGGAATGACCTCTTCTTGCTTTCCACTTACTGCTATTAAATTGTCCAAGTCTAATGTGGTTTAGGTTTGATTGCCAGGTTTATTTCTGTCTTGGAGTTGTATATTTCCCCTATATCCCACCCTTTCTGAATAGGATTTTAGTCTGACACTTGCTATTGAAACGATCTTTTCCTGTTGTGTTATTTTTAACAGCTACTGTGTAAGTCCTAATCATGTACTAAATTTTGAGCTAGAAATAGTCATAGAAGCTGAAGAAATCTAAGACGGCAGTGGTAGTTGTATGCAGTTGCTTCATGCACTTGCGGCTTCAAACTGATGCATTTGTAACATAGAATGGAGATGTGTTTGTAGACTGCTCTGTAAGGGTTTATGCACATGCCTGTTGGCTGAATCTGATTTAGTTTTGTGGCTGAGTCCCACTAGAGGGCATCTCTTGCCTCTGTATGGGCTCGCGCTGCCTTATTTCAAGGGAATCCATTTTAAAGATTAAATTGCTTTGAGGAATTAGTAGATAAGTAGCCCTGCCACAGGCTCTTACCTGTTAAAGCTTGGTTGTTTTCTAAAACCGATGTGTCTTCTAGCTATGTTGCTCCTGTTGCCAGAGCTTGTTCCAACTGTAACATTTGTAAAGGAAAGTTGGAAGTAGAATGCAAACTGTAAAACTTCTTGTATGGTATGTCTTTTACCAAAGTAAAGAATCTCTGGTCCCATTTACTGTATAGGAGAGTAGGTGGATGCTTTATTTGCTCCTCTAGTTGGTGCTAACTATTTTTGTACAGCAAAAAAACCCCTAATTAAAATGGTCAGTATTTATTCCCTAAAGACTTTTCTTCCTGTGCAAGTGAGATGCCCTGCACACAACTTTGCAGGTCTGTGGAAGCAGCTTTAACCTGCTTTGTCATTGCTGTTTCAAAAGAGCAATTGACCTGTGTCTATACTTCAGACAGAGCTGGGCGATGGGCATCAGTCTCTGGGACCGTGGCTGTCTCAAGTACATGCTTTTTTTTTTTATTTTTTTTCTGCCTTCTGATTACTGAGGTGTCACTACTTCTGTGCAGTCAGTGTCTGTATTGCAAGGCTCAAGACAGTTATGTTCAGTCACTCAGTAGGTTGGCATGACTCAATTTTCAGTAGCCAACCTGTGAAGGTAACACCTGAGCCCAATAGCAGTCCCTTACCTGGCCGTTGTTTTTCTAGGGTTTGGCTGGTGGAAGGGTAGGCTTGTGGCAGTGGGAGACGCTTCCCCGTACTGCGCCTGGTCTATCGGTGAAATAAATGAAATAAAGTGAAGTTGTAGGACGTTTTGGCAAGTTTCTGGGGGAGGTGTTGTGAATGCTTTTGTGAGAGGTATGAGCTGGTTTGGCGGAAGGAAGATGAAATTTTCTCTGAGCTTATGGCAGCCAAGAACTGCTTGGGCATAGAAGCTGTGACTGCTGACATGGCCACAGCCTGTGTGAGTTCTTGCCATTGTGAAAAGCTTTCTTGGCAAAGCCAGAAATACTTAATTCACTGTCTGGAGCTTAGAGGATGTATCTTTATCTTAATCAGTTTCTGGTGTGATTCCTTTTAGGACTTGCTTTAGTTGACAAGATATGAACTTGCCTGCATCTGAATATAGACAGTAAAGGGCTGAGGAATATTATAAATTACTCAGAATAAAAATTTCAAAGGAGTGTGTTTTGTGCTCCTTAAGGATAAAAAACTCCGCGTGTACTTTTTCTCCTATAATATATAAGGGTGGGAGGGAGACCTACCTGTTTGATACAGGCAATGTTCACCTACAGGAATAACTG
The DNA here is from genome assembly GCF_964211835.1 of Anser anser. Taxonomy (NCBI): domain Eukaryota; kingdom Metazoa; phylum Chordata; class Aves; order Anseriformes; family Anatidae; genus Anser; species Anser anser. Next base: position 8,625,368 of record NC_139733.1, read on the forward strand.
TTTAGAAGTTACCTGCATTAAGGTTTTTTGTTTTGTTTTCTATGGGGTGTTGTTGTTGTTTGTGGGGTTTTTTTTAATTATCTGGGTCAAGAGGAGATACTTCCTAAGAACTTAAGCTGAAGTATCTAGTGTTTGAGAGCTTAAAAAGTAGATATGTTCTATGCGGGGGAAAAAGAATAGTTGGTGCTAATGTCTTTAAAACTGTATTTTGGGTGAGTATTTTTAGCAGGCAGTTTGGATATGAAAAGTATACCTGACTTAAGAGAATATAAGTTTAGTCTGGGGCTTGTCGAGGGAGGCTGCATTAGTAGTAGTAGATTCAAGACGGAACATTTGGAGGGCGTTCAGTATAATTAAGAACAAATGGATAGTTGAAATGCTCTTGAAGCATAGCTTTACTATTCTATAATGTCACGTAAGCTATGCGTATGTGAAGTAATGTGTGTTCTTACAGATAAATAAGCACAATAGCTTATTTTGTGAAAGGTGTGTTGTTTTTTTTGGGGGGGGGGAAGTCCTACATTTGGTAGATGTTTAATGTTCTAGTGAATATAAAAGTGTAGTTTGACTTTTTTCCTAGAGCATTTTCTTTAGCTCCCTTCAAAATAACTCTTAGACTTTGTGCAAGAAGGATCACTTCATTGGAAGTTCATGCTTTAACAGTTTGTCTACTCATTTTTGTTATTTAATTATAATTTTTTTTTGGTAAGGGAATTGGATGGCTGAAGAAATAATGTTTCTACTGGACCATTTTCAAGTTGCTGGTTCTTCTTTCCTAGTTCCTCTTAAACTGAGTCTTAGAGTCAGTTAGTAAACTTAAAAGAAAAAGAAGAAAAACGAAACAAAACCTATGCAATACCAATTTTGAGTTTTTCTTTCATAGTAATTTCAGTCTTCTCCTTAATGTACTAGCTTATAGATTTTATTTTATTTTTTATTAATTACTTGGGAGCAAGAACAGCAGCTCCCCTGTAGTAAAATATGCCAACATCCAGCTTTGTCCCAAAATCATATAGTTCACTTGTGCACGTAGTTACATTTTAGGGCTACACTTGAAGCTTTTGTAGTCTTAACTCTTTTAGAATAATTGGAAAGCTTCCTTTTTCATTTCGGTAAAGTTATACCTATCTTTACAAGAATTTGAATGCTGCCCTTGTTCTCCAGTGCTTTGAAGATTTTTGTGGAATGTTTCCCCCATGATAATTTTCCTGTTAAACTTTGTAACAGAAAATCGGAATGTGTCTGTACTTTATTTTATTCTTTTGCCTTGGGCTTATGTAAACTGGTCTCGGTGATTCTTTGTGTACATTTTTTCTATCCTTAGTGCACAGTGCTGTGGTAAACAGTCTTTCCTTTCACCCCTCTGGAAATTACCTGGTTACTGCTTCCAATGATTCAACTCTTAAAATTCTGGACTTGCTGGAAGGAAGACTTCTGTATACTCTCCATGGTCACCAGGTGAGGAAAAGCCTTTCATACAGTGACATACAAACCCACAGCGTACTGGGCAAATCTGTGCTCGAGCCTTAGATTTCACTCTTTGTATCCAAAAATCTTTTGAAAAATTCCTTGCTTATTAAAATAATAACAATGATAATAACGAAAACCTTTGAGGTCAGTGTTTTGGAGGGAAGGCATACAGGGAGGAAAGGAGATAAGGCAGGAGTGGAGGGGATAAGGAAACGAGGCAGACAGGGAGCTTCAACACTGGGGATGCAAGCCTAAGACTGAAGGGACACATCAGTGCTGTGCTCCAGACTCTAACCCTGTCCTGCAGTCTCTGTACTGCAGCTCAGACTGTCTCCCTCTCTAAAGAGGTGCAAATAGCACTTGGCCTTCTGACCTGTTGTGAACGTCAATGCTGTTTGTCTGATAGGACACTTGCAAACAGTAGTGGTAAAATGGAGGAGATGCATTTTGGGATGTTATTTGGGCACACATTTCCATTTTGTTAGTTGACTGAATTAAATAATTGAAGGTGATAAATGCTGCTGTCTGGGTAAGTTTAACTGATTGGCCTATTAGTATTATGCTGCTGGATGTGTTGCTTGTAAGGTTTATTATATGAATGCTTGGAGCTCTCTTTTAAAATGTTAAATGGAAATAAATAAATTAATTTCATTGCCCACATTGAGTGGGGCTCAAAGTCATGAAAAAGCAAACCTGTTTTAAAGATCCCCTTTCTAAAGGGACAAAGAACAGACATTCCTAATCTACTTGTCCCCCAGTTATTATTGAGGCTGTTTTGAGCCATCAGTACTAGCTGGGGAAAATCACAGCCTGAAGCTGTTGGAGGCGTGGTTCTGGTCAATAATGGCATCTGTGTAAGCTGCAAAATTGATAATTCTGGCTTCTTGTGGCTTTATGTTTAGTGATTGCATTGTCTGATATCTAAAAAAAGGTTGAAGTTGTTCTGCAACTTCTCTCTTATAGTGTATTAGTAAACTTCTCTTATTTTTCATGATTTTAATGAGTAAATGTAACAGTCTCATGCTTAAAGCTCTGCTTCAAGACAGGATCTGATAAAACTGACCAAAGGGTTTAAATGCTGAAAAGAATGAGACAAAGATACGAAGAAAAGATAATAAATACTCAGTATCCCAACACATAAACCTCATCTGCATAAAACTTTCTTATTTTGAAAACTAGACTGGGTGGATCAGATAGGCAAGGCTTTTACCTGTTGTCCTAATCTCATTTTCATATTTGTCCCTTGCATTAATTGGTTATGCAAGTGCTTAGGAAGTAGCTTTCTGGAAAAGGGTAAGTCTGGAGGGACAGTGGATCTTGATACCTTTAATTCTTCTCTTAGAAAGTGATGTGGCTGGTTATTGTTTGGTTAGAGGCTGAACCTGCTTTCCATTCCTTCCTCCCTTCTAAACTTCTCACAGAGTGCAGTTACACAAAAAAATAGCTTTGAGTATCTGAAATCGATTTTGGTGATGGAAGTGTTCAGAATTAGGCAGTAGAAAGTCCCTTTAGACTGATGCTCTACTAAACTCAGCACTTCTGCAAAATAACTGTTTATTGAGTTGTCTGTTGAGATGTAGGGTCAAAGCTCCTTCGTTATTATTCCCCACCCCACACTGTTTCCTATCAGTGAGATAACCAGGAGAGAGTGACAGATGTTACCAAGCTGGCACTGGAAACGCTGTGACAGCAGCCCAGCTGAAGGGTTGTTGCCGTTTTAGGATTATATCTCTGTTAGTCTGGAAACGAGTAGAATTATAAAAGTGGCTGGCAGTGCTTTTTGATCTTCTTTCAGGGTATTACATTAAGGTGAGATGGGTATAGAACCAGTCCTGGCATTGCCCTGGGCTGGCATTCACTCTGCTGATATGTGCTGTATTGTTGTGGGGTTTTTAATGCCTGATTTGACAGATACATCTTTTCCACTTAAAGCTTGTGATAAACTTTGCTTTGTTCACAGTAACCAACCCGCAGGGACAACATGCAGTGCTTTCATCAGAAGCTACTGGGGTAGATTCCTGTGCTGGCTGCTTCTCTAGCCTGCTTCTCTGATGTATAAATGGGGGCTATGGGATACTCAGGGATTTTTCCTCCAGTCTCACTGTGATTTCTGCCAGTATCTGAAAGTGGCAAAAAATGAAGTGGGGGTGGATTTTTTTGGTCACTAAGTAGATTTGCCTTTTTAAGCGAGGGTTGTGGGTTAGTCACCAAATGAACAGCCTGTTCTGAAGACATTCTTGAGTTGTGACTTTGTGTGGGTGACTGTGTTGGTCCTTAGTTCTTATTCTGACAGCTGACTGCTGTTATGTTGTTCTGGGAAGGCTGCATGCAAGCGGACACTTGAAGAAAAAAGTCTTAAGGTTCTTTAGACATACTTTGACGCAACTGCTGGAGCGCCAGGATTTTGTTACCAGCTGATTAGCTGTAGTTTACATAGGGAGGATTGCCAAGTTTACATTGCTGTCTTTTAAAATTGTAATGGAGCTGGCCGTGTTGTAGCAGAAGGATCATTAGAGATGGGAGCTTGCAGCTTGGAGTTGACATCTTGCAGCTGTGGAATATCATTCTGTACTGTGCTGCATATTTGAATTCTGGAGTGCTTCGGGCTGTGAAGTACTGTTGCCTAAGCCCATACAGATGAGACATCAGGTTGGTATGTAAGTCCACCTCTGGTACTGAATCATCGTGGAGGAACAGAATGTTTTGGGGCTTGTAAGTCACCTCTGGATAGTTGCTGGAAAAGAGCAAGTATGTATACGGTGCTGTCTGCCTTTTGGGATGGTTTGATTGGAGCATTTCCAGACAACTTCTGTAGTGGAATGGATGGAAGTTCTTGGTAAATATTTAGAAAACATCTGTATGGTTATATTTATAAATAGGAAGCCAGAAAATGCAAAGTTACAGTTCTCCAAGCAACCTCAACTTGGACTATGAAGTAGCTGCATTCTACCTACCTGGGTGGCATAAGTGCTCTCTGCTTTGCTGGTTAACTTAAGGGCAAGATCTGAGCAGGTGTGCAGGAAACGAATGTGCTCCTTTAGCCTCTGCTGCCAGCTCTTCCAAGGTGGCATTAAGCATCCATGCAGGCCTAGCCATCTCTGGATGGTGTGAGGACATCTCACGGCGGCCTAGAAGTGGATCAGCAAAGGGAGAGAAGGGCGTGTTAGAATATGCAGTTGGCTTTAGGTTAGCATTTCAGGTATTAAAAGGAAATGGGGGTTCTGTTCTTCTCTTGTGTGTGTTATTTGTTGTTTTTTGTTTTTGTTTTTTTTAACTGAAGCTTTCAGGAATAGAAAAGCTACTGGAGATGCAATTACAAGGTGCCAGTATGGTGGGGAAGTAGGACTGTTTTTCCCTGTGGTAAGCTGTAGCACACCTAACTTGTGGTGGAGGAAGGCTCTTATTGCCATTACCACCTCCATCCTTTATGCTTTTCTCCTTAATTCTCTTTCCCTCTCCCTTTCTGTCCTTTGTGCTGTCACCATCATTGTGCAGTTTCCAGGAATCCACCTTTCTGTAGCTAAACTTTTTTTTTTTCCCCCTCTTGTTCTTAGCCTGTGGAATGCAGATTCTTTCCATGCCCCCTATCTTTTGCCACCCTGTACACACTTGGGGACAACACTCAGCTCTGCTCTGCACCTCCTGATTTGCCAGTATATAGTACCATCTCCTCTCTCCATGTTGTCTTTGGGATATCCATGCTGTTTGTAAGGGACAACAAGCATCCCTGGCTTTTATAACTTTTTTCTCCATTTTTTTTCCCTAGCTCATCTCTTTAAGATTTGGATTTTCCTGTCTGATGCTTCTTCTGCAGGATATGTATTGCATCCTGTACCAGACTGTGAAACACCTGTGTTAGTTGTCACCTTTTATTACCTTCACTGCCCCTTATGCTTCCTCCTGGCTCTGCCTTCCTACCTGAATTCAGCTTTCTTCTCCAGACCCATCTTTCACCGTTTCTGTGGAACTTCATAGCTGGGTGTTCCTTGCTGCAAGCAAGTTTATCACTGAACATGAGGTTTTTGCTCAGTGCTCTCTCCTTACTAGAAGGCCTGTTAATTTGAATCAGCCTTCAGTGAACTCCCTTCACTGATCTCTGCTGATGACACCAATAAGATGGTCAACATGTCATCTCAGACCATCTGTGCTGTTCGATGCTCAAATGCATTTGTCTGTTTTCTCATTCTCTCTTGGTGTTTTCGTAGTTGTCCTGATCACTTTTTCCATCTCTTGCTCCTCTACCCATTGTCCTTTGCAGGTCCATCTGTTTGCCATCTTTCTCCTGTGCTATGGAGCTGTTGAAAGCAATGTGAGCAGTGGCAATGACTGCCCTGTTTATTTTTCATTCCTTGAACTGATTATCTCATGCCTGGGATTCCAGCATGCATGTTGCTGCCTCTGATCTGCTCCTCAGACCTCATCACCATTCACATCTCCTTTTTCTTCATTGCATTAGTTCATTTGTTCCAAGAGAGTTTGAATGAATGTATTGGATGGTATATTCCCTCTTTTCCCTGTGGGCAGCAGGAGAAGCAGCTCTCTTTGAATTAAATTACTCACTTCCCTCAGTTATGCCTTGTACCTGCTCTTGGCATCTCCCTTAATCTATCTGGCTCTTGTCTGGTATGTATTATTTTCTCCCAGATTAAAAAAATAATAATAAGATTAAATAATTCTGCCAGCATTGTTGACCCCACTTGTCTCTCCAACTACCTCTCTGCTATTCCTTTCATCTTGAAGAACGTGCATCATTAAACTTCTTTCCTCTGGTTTAATCCTGGGCCAGTTCCAGCCTGGCTCTTTTTCCGTCTGTTACTCTAAAGCCAAAATCTTAGCTCTGTTCATAGCTGAAGCTCAGAAGTCTGTTCTCTCTTGACTTAAATTGGTAGTGTTGGCCCTGCTGTTCTTGAAGTCACGTGTCCCCTTTCCTTTACTGGTTCTACTGGGGAGGAAAAGCTTTCAAGAGGGCTTTCTCTGTGATTGTGTGCTAGCTTTGGATAGATGGTACCCATTTACCTGTGATCTGCATGTAGGTATGACTCTGCTCCAGGCTTATTTCCATTTCTCCAAACCAAACTCCTGGCCTCTTTCTTCAGTATTTCTTTAGAGTGATCTGTTTTTTAGCTTCACCTTTTGAAAGATTATGTTTTCAGGGATGCTCATCCTGGTGTGTCTTGTCATGCTTTCGTCAATGGTTGCAGATGCTACCATCATCCTGCCAGTCATTCAGTGCTGTAATCTGTGTCCTGCCTTCGGATACCATCCCTTTAGACAATGCAGGCAGACTACGTTAAAGCCATTCAGAATAATTCTGAGTATCTTTTCTTAAAGCTGCACTTTGTTTTGCATAAGCTGATCAAGATGGATTGCTAGAGCAATAAATGATGTGATCATTAGCCTCGATCTGTAGGAAATGGGAGAACACAAAGGTGGGGAAAGGGAAAGTAGTTGCTGTCTCTTGGGGGTAGCCTGCACATTAATTAGATTGTGTAAGACACTGTGCCTCCCCTTTCATACCGATGTAGGCAGCTAAACGTAGGATGGCACCTGGAGTTTCAGCTACCATGCTATGGCTGTGTCATCTTGCCCAAATCTTGTTCATTGGGATCTTGGCTGCAAAGGACTAGGTTTGATCCCGTTATCATTCCTTTTGTATGGCTTTCTCTTCTTTTCTCTTTCTTTTTTTTTTACCATGTAAGTATGTGTGTTTCCAGGTTTCTCTGCTGCATCCGTTGTGTGAGCTGTTTGTTCCTTTCAGGGCTCCCTGGGGTTTGTCTCTACCCTGCCTGGTGCTGCTCCCTTACCGGAGGAGACGAGTTGAATATTGATTAGTGGTGATGTTCTTCCCACTCAACAATTCCAGTGAATGACTTTTTGCTCTTTGTACTTTTCCTCAGGCTTCCTTCAGTTCTCTCCCAGTATCACCAAAACCTATTATTTCAAACTCTGAGGTGCACAAAAACCTGACAGTCTTCATGTTGTTGGTGTGCTGAGGACTAAATAGAAATGTTTTCTACTGCTGCCTTGGTATCTTGGTATCAGTAACGGGAGCTCCTGAACCCTTAGGGCATTATGAGAAGGTTGCACCTCACATGTTCCAGCTACATGGGAAATAAGCCTCAAATTCTTCCTACAACTTGGCTAGAAGAATATGCAACTGCTGCTTTTTGCCACTTTTAATGCAGACAGTAAGTTTAAAGGAAAAAAACATCTGAAGGAGGCTTTAAATTCTTCAGTCTCCAACCACGTACCTGTTGTCCAGGACTACATCACAAATATGTTGTATCTCCACCATGCTTACCTGGAATGAATGCAAGCTAGGCTATGCCTAATCACTGGCTTTTTTTTTTTTTTTTTTTTTTACTATGCGTGACTTTTTCACGTTTGTTTAAAAGGTCAATTTAAAAGAGTATTTAACAGTTTAAATATTTGGCAAATTATTATTTGTATGTTGCTACAGCAAACCTGTTATATCTGGGGGGATTGCTGTAAGTACATGTATCAAAAAGACTTTTCACGTAATTTATGTCAGCAAATCTGGAGAGGGTGTTGTGTCTATCGACTTGTTTGTTCCTCTTATGTCAACTTATAAAGGCACATTCAGCCTTTGATATCAGTTTCTATTTTGGGAGGAATGTGTTCTGCTCTACTTCCTTTTTTCTTTTTTTTTCCCCCCTTCAGAATGGCATGACTTTGGAGTCAGTTCAGTGCCTGTTTTGATGTGATTTTTGTTGTGTGAAATTTTGACTAAATACACTGAAATAGGTAGACTGATTAAAAAACAATTCACAAATACACTACTGTTCTCCAGTGTTCTACACTTTGTCCTGTTCCTGAATGTTTTGTCTTAAGCAAAGCCTTGAATGGTTTCTTGCCCTCCCAACCTTTACTGGATTATTAGTTAGAGCTCAACTTCTTTATTTCCAGGAGCCAATTCTTTAAAATACAGCATCTGATACCCTGACAGTGCACTAACAGCATAAATTGTTCCCTTCTGTTACATTTCCCACTTGATTCAAAAAACTTTCTTTGAGCAGTATTCACCCCTGTGCAGTTCTCTGACTATGTACTTGTTCTGCTTACTTGTCTCTTGTTTTTTCAATTCCTTTAGAGAATCTGCATTCCTGGTGTTGTCAGAGAGCTGAATGGTTGGAGGAAGTGGGTGGGAGAAGGCACCATAAGCATGTTTTGTCTCGGCTGAGTGACGGCAGTCTCTCTGGTTGGAAATATCTGCAGTATTTAATGCTGTGTTGGTTGAACAAGCTTAGTTACACCAATGCTTGTGCGTGCACTTCGAAATCGCTGCTACAAGATCAATTCTGGCAAGATGTCTCCAGAACGAGATCTTCCTAATGGAAGGCTTCAGAAACCTTTTGAAATTACTTCAGGTGAAATGACAATATAGAATTACCTTAGTGGCTTTTTAAGGAGGCTAAAACTCTTCACACTAGGCATGAACACATTGAGACACAGTATTGCTGGCATAATCTTGTGCCAGCACATTTGAAAGCACAGTGGACTGTAGGACGGACGTTGCAATGACAGTTGTGCATTTGTCCTGAATGTAATCATTATGTATTTGTCAAGCTTCAGGATTTATAGTGATGCATTTGTTCTTCTTAGTATTTTTTTAAGTAAAGAATAAAGGGAAACCAAAAATAGCTGGATCTGGGATTCCTGTGCAATGCCCTTTGGGAAGACATGAACTCTTATTAGAACGGTCCATCCTTGTAACTTGATGTAGAGTGAGGAGAAGCTTAGAACAGTCTGCAAGACAGTGGGTTTAGCAGTTGACATAAAACCTCCTGTCTGGATCCTTGCCTGTTTATTCTAACCAGAATAGTTTGTCTGTGGTGCCTGTGCTCAAACAAACTTATCGATTTCCCAGCTCTGTTTAGCTGCGTGTCAGAAGATGCCTGCCTCATCCTTCCTGTGTGCTTCCTCCCTCATGCTTGCTTAAAGGTTGAAAATATATTAAAATGAATGCATGGTGTGAGATGCATGCTTTTGCTCAAGTAGTGCTTTAGCAGTCAGTACCACTTAAAGTCTCTCAGAAATGACTTTATTTTTTTTTAAGTGCAAGGCTTCTTCAAAATGCCAGTGCCTGTGCTGTATGACAGTGATCCTGGATGCATTCATTCTCGCATCTGTTCTCTAAAACTATTAGGAGAAAAGCTGTTTTAAGCCAGCCTTCTATATTTCACTTAACAACATGACAACTATCATAAGCCTGCATAGATCATAGCTTGTAGCTTAAAAATGGCAAACAACTGTGTGTAAGGAGTGCCCGCCTGCTTCTTGCATTCTCCAGTGGTGCTGCAGGTACCTGTTCGTGCTGCTGCGCTGCTCTGTCTGCCGCTCTTCTGCCACCTATTCTTCTTTCCAGTGCGCCTCAGAAAACTGTGCCTTTTTCTTCCTCCTGCGCTGAGAACCATGATCTTGTGCTTTGTGGATTCTTGACAACCAAGTCTCCAAGAAGAAGAATTGGATTCTGCTGTGAGTCTTGTGCATTCAGTTATTCTGCTTGAACGGATTCCTTGATTTGAAATGCTTCTAACCTTGGCCAAATTAATCACTGCAAATTGATTGGTTTGGTTGATTGCTGGTCAGGCATGTTGTGAAATTACATCGTAGTGGAATGACAAAAGCTTTAACTCTGTCTTCTGTAGTGAGTAGCTTGCATGGAATAGCCTATAAATACATAGGGAGAGCATGTGATGACTAAAAACAAAAAACTAACAAAGAAGAGGAAAACATCCCTTTCCTTCGTGATAGAACTGATTGTCTTTCATCTCTTGCATCTCATCCCATCTATTGATCAGTCGTGTTTTATGCTGTCCCTTAGTGGCAGCTGTATATGTTTCAAAGACAGGCTGTTGGGAAAGCGTGCAGAGAAAAGATGTGATTTTTCCAAGGCAATTCTATTGCACACAGTGGTCTGTGAAATATGTTGTCTTGTGCTGTCAGTGTCTTGAAGATTTTCGGTAGTTCTTGAAGTTCTAGTCCCTGGAGCTATATGATTATGCGGAAATCTTGGTTTGGTGGGTTTTTCATTCATGTTTCTAATATTCATGGTGTGAAGAGGGGCTTGGAAAACAAGCTCTGAAGGCTTGGCAATTTGAGGAGTGGTGACTCCATCTTCCAGGCTCCAACTTCTTCTAAAAAACCTTGTGTTTTTATGAGGAATGGCTTATGTTTTGTGAATGCTCAGAATTGTCAGTAGCTGGAGTATTTTTCTTCTCATAGTCTTATCAGTGCACCATTTGATGCAGAGCTGTGCGTGTCTTTGTGTATGTAAACCTCCTTTTCTACTTTGAACTTTTCCTTCAGGTGTCTGTGCTTAACAAAACTCAGTTTCACTAATTCTTAAAAGATGAACAGGAGCTTTAGGAGATGCTAATTCTAAAGGGAAGAGGATGACTGAGGGGGAACAAGGCAAAGGCTGAAGCTGTAAAACTTGGCTTGTTCCTCACTCTGTCTCAGTGCTATGGGTATTGAAGAGTGAGTATCTTAAACTACAGGCAAAAATGTGGGAAACAATAAGTGCCAGCAAGCTTAGCACATTAATTATGGGCTGTTTACCTGACAGAGAAGAGTAGTTGAAACTTGGTCTTTAGACTGCTGATATTAAAAGAGAAATGCTTTGTAAAGGTATAGTAAATGGAGCTTGTAACACTTTGTTGTTGCTTTTTCCCACTTTTTTTAAACACTTCTTTTAAACTTATTCACAGGGTCCAGCCACCTGTGTAGCGTTTTCAAGAGCGGGAGACTTCTTTGCCTCTGGAGGTTCTGATGAACAGGTATGTAACTGTTTTTATTTGATAGTTATGTGCCCTGTTACTGTTTTTTAGGCATCTTACTGCTTTCAAAGAGAGGAAAAATGATATTTAGAAGAGAAAAAGAAAGTGAAAAATATTGAGCACTGAGTTTTCTATCTGAGGAAATGAGGTGATGCTTCCCTGAATGCTCTCCCAGAGCCCATTGATCTACAGGGCAGGGGGTTGTATTTCACGTTCCTCAGGGTTCTCCTTCTCCCTTAAATCTGTCCTTTCAGTTTTATTTCAGAGGCTGTGGCTAAGCCATCTCCCCAGACGGCTTTGAGTCTGATTGGACATGAACATAGGCTGCAAGTCTTTCTGGTGGTGGGAGGAGCTGGTGCAAAGCTGCACGGCTTTCTGAGTCAGAGCTGGACCTTTTTCTGAGCTTCATTTGTACTCTAGGATTGTCTAGGTGTGTCATGCTGCTGGTAAAGTGCTTTTGTGGACATAGCAGTTATCTCTTCCTTTTGCTTCTGCTTTTGAATTGTAATCCCGATTCACATTTGTTTAAAAGCTGCTGGATTTTCTGTTCCCTGGGAGAAAGCAAAAACGTATTCAATACATCCAGACCATGCTGAAATGAGTTGCATTTTTTTTACATATGTTTTCAGCATACTCTCAAGGAAGAAACGAAACCAGTCCTAGGCCTGTAGTTCATGACAGTTACATGATCTACTGCATTTTAACTCCATTTTATGCTAGGATACGTGGGATAGCTTACCATCCTGTCTCTTTAATAACACCTTTCTTTTTTTAAAAAAGATTTTAAACAGGCTATCTCAAGAGAGACATTTCTAGTTTTTTTTCTTTTCCCTATAAAATTACACGGGGTTTATTAAGGTTTGCTCTTGAAATGCTTATCTAACACAAGGAATAAGTATGCGTTTTCTGCTGTTGTTTCTTTCTCCCAAAAGAGCCCTAGTATGATGTTGGGAGTTGCAGTTACGTTGCAATTCATTGTTATTTATTTTCTGTAGAAAACTTCTTAGAAATCCTATTTTTGTTCTTGATTTCTGGGCATAGCCAAGAATCTTTTGTTTATTTTTATCTTGAGAGGATGTGTTAGCCTATACTTTTCTACTGTGTAAATTCCTTTAGACTTTTTTTTTCTTTTTTTAATCAAGTCCTGTTTATCTTTCATTTGGTTGGGATTTCTTTAAACAGAGTAATGGCCATTGCAAATTAGGTTCATTCTTTCTCCTCAAAGCATCTCCTTGTATTGTTAATTGAGAGACTAAATGGCAATGCTTCCCCAGAAGCTGTTTTGTAAAGGTATATTTATGGCATGTGTTCATATTACTGACATTTTTGGCAATCAGTACCATCATAGCTCAAGGTTGTGTATTGCTGAGTGCATGTATTGGGAATGTTGGCTTTCCTGGGCCTAGCTTTCGTGAAGGAATTGCCTCTTTCCTCTCAGGTTTACATGTGAAAATGTAGGCAATGCTTCCTTTTGTGCATGGAGAAAGAACTTTCACGTATATATATGTATTAAAAACAGCATTAGTCTTTGTGTATAAGATTTTTCTCTGGAATAGATCTCATCAAACACTAGCTTTCTGGATCCAGGAGAAATATGAGAACTAATGACAATAATCAAGAATATCTCTAGAGGTCAGAGAGAAAATGTCTAAATTCCTTCATAAACAACATGTAGCCCATCTGAAAAGGCATGTTTACTGAATAGAGTAGAATAGTTCAGTTGGAAGGGACCTTCAAAGTTCATCTAGTCCAGCAAGCTGACCACTTCAGTTCACTGACCTGTGAAGCTGTCAAGAGATGGTTTGTCCAATAATAGCATCGTATCTTCCTTTTACGCAGTGGAATGGCCTTACTGGTTCACTGTGCAAGTACAAAAAAGTCTTTTTACACTTCACAGAAGGTGGGAATGAAACCTTGCAAGTGAAGCATAAACACTGATGTTTCTGTTAACCAAAATGACCTGATCAGATTCACAGATGTCTTTCAGACTTCTGAAATAGTTGATCAATGCTCTTAAACTTTTTCGACTTACAGAGTGTCATTGTTAAGGATTTTACTCCATAGATTTGCTCTTGATATGTTGAAGTGTTTGTTTTTTTTTTTGTGTTAGAAGCCCAGTTGTAACTCCTCATCTCTTCTGAAATAAATACTGTGTTATGAAGAAAAGGTGCCTTTAAGCCGGACTTAATTTTGGTATTTAGCTGACAAACCAGCTCAAGATCTCTAACGTTAATCTCAAAGTACTAATCTTTCCTTTTCATCAAGATGTTGCTTTGAAGTTATCTAGGTAGCTCTGGTTTCATGATGTTCCTGACTCAGGGAATGTTGGAAGGACTCAGGGAATGTTGGAAGAGATCACTTTCCCACTGAGAATTAAGTTATAGTACAGCTCTATTCAGTAGCATGTTTACAAATAGCAGCTCTTTAACGTGATTGATGGCAAAGCTGTCTTAGGTAAGCCTGGTGCGTAGCTGCCTTTTCTTCTCTGACAAGTTGACACAATTGACCTCTAAGCTAACGCGGGTGAAAAGTTTTAATAGACGCAACTTAGCCACTTGCCTTTCTTCTGCAGGTGATGGTATGGAAGACTAATTTTGATGCAGCAGACTATGGTGAAGTGCTGAAAACACAGAAGTCTGGCTCTAGTGTGGATGGGACCTACCACAGTCTGGTAGGTCAGCATGTAGAAATTCCATAAGGTTCCTTTCTGGAGCATTTCCTACAACTTGAAAACCATGTGACTTGATTTCGGGTGTTTGAACTACAGAGCTGTCTTTTTCCTTGGTATTAATTTGAGTTGTAGGATATCTGCTATTTACCAGTTTGGTGTTGTTTCTGGTTTATTTAGCTATACTTACCTCGTAGGAATATTACGTATATAGAGAAATAAATTTAGTGCATACATACGCATTTTTATTAGCAGACTATATTTAGGAATGTGTGGTAGGCTTGGACAACATTATACCCCTCCATCTCTCCTCGCCCCCCAACCCCCCAAAAAAATAAAAATAAAAAGCACAGATGTAACAGGTGAAAGCAGAAAGAAAGAAAGCTGAAAATAGATGTTCAGAATATCTTTTCATTGACAGCTAACAAAGATGAAAGAAATCTCTGTGGAGAGACTTAATGCACAGGAGAAATAGGTGACACGTTGTATTAGAGCTTTGCTCCTGACTGTTTGGAGACATCAGTTCACATCCGTTCCCTGAACCACATGTGAAGAGACATTTCAGTTCTGACTGTACCTAATGGATGAATTCATCAGCTGAAAAATTCAGAATGATGCTCTGATCTAAGTGTAGCATTGATGTTAGACATCTTGTTAGATATCTATTACAAGATTAACCCTTTGAAGTTGCTGCCAGCACAAGTTCTGATTTTTGCACGTTGTGAAATGCATTCAAAACACACTTGAGTTTTTGTATTGTCTTAAAAATCTTTGGATTTTTTGGTATGTTCAAGTATTACCGCAGGATTCTGAAATATGTTATTACTGTGACAATTTTAGTACGTCTGGTTCAACATGGGCTGGAAGCTTAAAAGTGGGTTGTGAATCAGTAGGTTTATGCATATGTGGTATGTCTTAATTGAAAGGTAAGCTTCTAACAGTCATCTCTTGCTCTGTGGCAGTATCTGTAATCTTATCAATTTAGATACCCTTTACTGGGCTACTAAACTATGTTCTCTCTTAAATATGATAGTGTTTTTACCGGATAAAACCTCAATCCGTTGCTGGAGGTGTTGGAATAGCCATAGTATTTTGACAAACAAGGTTTGTGTGTAACTTGCTATATAGCTCTAAACCTGATGCCTTATGATGTTGTGCTTTCTCAAGAGAAGGAATAAAAATTGGAGGATGCTGGTGCTAGGTGGGAAGGACAGAAAGATCAGGATCAGTCATGGAAGGAGATGGAAAGTCCACAGTAATCCTGTCTAGCTTTGGATAAGACTGATATCTATCTTTTTGTCTTCTCCTGTGTCCTAACTCTAAAGTTATGCAGGCTATGAAACTAACAGTCCAATGACCTCTTTGTTTATTAGCTCATTGAACTGGACTAACTTTGAACTCTGTCAGTTTTAATTTAAGATACTTTGTGTAATATAATTCTGTGTTAAAGTGTAGAAGAGAAAGCCCTTATGGAAGAAATGCTTTTTCAGTTCGTGATATTAAAAGTAGTCACATAAACAGTGTAGATGAGGTGACCTCTAACATGAGGAGATGGTAACTTTACCCCCATTTGTACTGCTGTTATTACCAGTGCATATTATCCAGTAGTAATTTAACGCAGGGGGTAGGAAATGCCTGATCTCTTCTAAAGCTTAGTCATTGGTATAGAACCTCTCAGCAGATGATATGATATGTATTGAAAGTAGCTGTTGAACTAGACCATAGAGCAGTGACTCACCACCTTGAATGTTGGTCCCTCCAACAAAACCGTTTCCCTGTGAGAAGATGGTTTACCTGCCAAAACCTCTGATGGATGCTGATGGGATCCCTTGTGTGCTACCGACAGGTGAGTCCATGCCACGTGGTGGTAGTTGACCAGGGTTTTCTCCACTTGCTCTCTGTGCCCATGGGAAGCAGGGCACTGCAAATTCTTTGAGGGTTTGGACCAGGTGCTGTGTTTTTACAGAGGGCAAAGTGAATCCATGCTGAATCACATGCAAGAGATGTACTTTGATCTGGGGACCTAAATTACTTCAGAGGAGTGAGCCACCCAAATGAGCCCTTTGGCTTGGGCATGCAGTGTGGGAGCAGCTGTTCCCAGTGGTAGTACTGGAATATAAAAGATGTGGGAAAGTTACCGTGTTATGGGCAACTTCTGTAAGTTCAAACTGAGAGTGGTAGTCAGTGGGATTCTTCCTTCCTATTTACTGCTTGGCCAAATGTGGTGTTACCTTTCAGTCTGGACAGCATAAATGAGGCTCCCCGTAGACCTGCTGGGTTAGCTATAAGCATCTATAGGGACTTTTAATTTAAACCTTTGACAGACTCCAGCGGTAAAACTGTCCTGGTTAAAAAGCAGGGTGGAGGTGGCAGCAGTGGAGAGCTCTGGTGGCTGAAACCAATCGTCTGTTGATGCAGTTCAACAGCGTGGTCTCCTCTGTGCGGGTGTTTCTGCCTTGCATGAAGTGGTTGGGAGCATTGTTCTGCTTTGAAAGTGTGGTGCTGCTTTGAGCTGCTATAAAGGAGTGAAGTTCCTATGCTCGTCTCATGTTGCACTGTGGTCCGTGATGCCAAAGTAGTGAAATTTTTGGTGGTGTTGGCTGTATTGTTACCAGAGCAGTCGCAACGTGCAGAAGTAGAGCCTGCACCTGGTCTCTGCTAATGAATGGCTCACTGTGCTCGATGAGAATGGAAATGCAAAATATGACTTGTGCTCAGTGCTCTTGAATTTTGGGTTAAGAATGCAGTGCTCGAATGTTAACACAGTTGTGATTGCTAAAGTTAGAGGAAGAGTAAACAATGTAGTCTGAGAGCTTGTTTTGAATATCATAAGTTAAGTTTAAATTTCAGATTGATATAAATGTTCTTAGCTATTAAAAAAGAAGCTAATCTCTCTGAAAATAGCTTGGCTTATTATTTTGAGGAATGTAAGTGTAACCTGAACATGGAAATTTTGACTGTAAGAAATTGTCCACTCACGGCAGCCTAATTCTTTTCTTTCAAGTGAAGGTCTTTGAGTTTTCTTTTAGAAATATGTTATGCTGGGCTGTTTTTGAAGAGTACTGCTACAACTTAGTGCAAGACTTGTATTTCACTATATATTCAGCTTTAAAAGTGCTTCCTTTCTATTTTGAGCCAAATGCTGCCTTTTTAAGTTATGAAGTAATTATTTTGATGCATTTTGTGTAGCTGAGGTCAGTATTATTTCTCCCACTTCTCTCCCATCAAAAAGACTTTAAACAGCAACCTGTAGTTTTTAATTTCATACTGAGGTCATCCTTTCCTTCGATGGAAAGGGAAACTGCTTTATTCTTCTCTACTGCTGTGTTAGTGTACTGACACTAGTATTCTAGTATCCTGCTTCTGGAATAAGCCTGAGATTTTGCAGATGTTCTTTTAAATGTGGTTACGTGCCAAAAGCATGTAGGTTGTTATTCATTTTCTGTACCCCTAAAATATATGAACATTGTTCTTGACACATCTGAGTCTGTTTTCACCTTTTACTTAAGGCAAAGAGAATATTTTTCAAAGGAGAGCTTATGCTTTCTTGTATGGTGTAACTTTTTTTTCCTTAAGTATTGTGAAAGCATGAATACTAACCAAAACAGCGGCTATGTAAAAACATAGTTTTGTATTCAGTTTCTTGCAGGGAGAGTCAGACTAACATGCAAGCACTAAGAAAGAATAACTGAATGCAGATACAAAAACTAGTCCATCATTGAGATGGATAGGGAGAAAAAAAGAATCCTAAACAACCTGTGGGATAAAAGAGGCATGAAAAATCCTGTCAGGGTGGGTGAGCTTGAAAACAAACTTGCTCTAAAACAATCTTCATTTCAATATGCAGGTGGAGACTGAAGCCTTTAGAAGATGCTAGTTTCTCAGGCAGTTGGTTAAGGTTCATTATGAATCAGGGTATTGGGCTTGTTCGTAGCAATAGGTGTGAACTTCAAAGTTGCTCTGCCCACCTGCTTGTGTTTTCTGTAAATATATGAGGCTTGGGAGATGCAGCTTGCTTTGAAAGTAAAAATACTCTGTGCAAGGGCTATTGCAAATGAAAGAAGGCCATGATGGGCAGGAATTATAGTTATGGCTGTGGTGTAAAAGAATAAAAACTAGAATGTGATATAAAGAACACTAAAGCTGTCAGAGGTAAATTGTAAATATATGTTAGTTTAGATGTGAGAGATTCTGTGTGTTAGATCAGAGTTACGATATCTCTGGAATGCTTGCTTACAAGTTATAAACTAATAATTGCTGCTACAAAGTGTTGCCTAGCTGCCTTGAAAACCTACGTTAAGGGTAAGCACTCTTGATGAGCTCTGCATGAAGCTCATGGGAGGAAATGAAGTCTTACAGTCCCGTGTCTTGATTTACGTGTTTGCTTTGAGCTGGAATCTGAGTACAAGTAAATTTATGTTTTAATCCAGAGTATTGAGCAGTGAGGACCTCAAGGAAAGTCAGAATAAGAGGCATAGATTTTTGCCTGTAGTTTCATATATGTGGGCTCTTGTGATTGTCCTGGGGTCACTAACTCTGAGGATAAGGGTCTGTCTGTATGAAGAATTGTGTAGGATCAGATCAAAGGAGTCTAAAATCGAAAAGATTTTATTATTTACTTAATCCTACTATTTGCTCTTTTTGGAGAGGGTAGATAATATGTTTTATTTTGGGTTTTTGGTGGTGGTGTTTTTTTTCCCCTCAGATACAAAGAAAGCTTCGTACAAAGCTTTGCACACGCAGTTACAGCCAACATGAGTATACATTAACACTTGTTTCATTATGTGACAGATTTGCTGCTATTGTTTGACTAATTCCAAGAAGACTATGTATGGTAAAGTGTTACGAACAAATGCTGAACAGTTGATGTCACATGGGCACTTAGAAAGTGCTTGGGTATTTATCTAAATTTGTACACTCACTGAAATTGATGGATAAAGAAATTGTATGAGCTAAGTTGGTAAACATTGTTTTTAATGTGATGTTGTGGAAAATAGGAAACAGTCGTCGATGGAGAGATTCTTTATTTGATCTTAAATATAATTATAAACATGCCTTCTATGATTCTGTGTTGTAAGTCCTTGTGCCAAGCACTACAAGGCAAAGAGGGACTGCTGAGGAGACTTTCCACCTCAGCCTCTGACCCTTTTGCCATTGCATCAAACTTTTTGAGGAAAAATACTCCAACAGTTGTTCAGGTTGTAGTACCTCAGAGGCAAAGCAGTCTTCAATGGGGGAAGGAGGACTTCCGACGTCCAGAAGGCAGTCTGCGGGTGCTGTGTGTGGCTGGGGAGAGGGGTAACTGGTGTGGCAGAACGTAGGCTTACAGGTGGTGGTGGGAGGTGTTTCTCTTGCCACCTCGATTGTGAGTTCTGCAGCCATAAAACCTAAATATATGCTGTACGTGGATGCAATGTTAGTTTTCCTGAGAAAAGTTGTACGTGTGAAAGCTTTCTGGTTTGGAGGTAAACTGTAGGATAAGGTCAAACGACAAAGCCAGCAAGTGTCTTAGCTACTCTTGCTGAGAAAACACAGCTTAGTTCTCAGCTCCCAGCATGATGCTGAGAACTGCCCACGGGAGTAGTCCTTTGTAGTCCTTTGCTAGGACAGTTTGGGAGACCAAAGCCATGTGGGCAGAGAGGCAAGGTTGTCCTCTGTCACTCTTCTGCCAGGAAATCTTTTTGTTTGTTTGTTTGTTTGTTTTGTTTTGTTTTGTTTTGTTTTAAAAAAAAAAAGCTCGTGCTCTAAATATACTTAGCTCATTAGAAGATAAATGGTGCTCTATTGCAGAGTTACCAAATTCAAAAATTCAAAGTCTAATGACATAGCAGACTTAGCAAAGATTGGGAAGAGCAGTGCTTCAGCAGAAAGGACTTCTAAACAAAAGATAAGTAGCCCATGGCTCTTCAAATATGCCTTTTGGTTAAGATGATAGACATTTAGCCCTTTTTCTACACTTCTGGGTTTAAACTTCTTTTTTTCCATGAGGCATTGGATTATGCTTACTTCCTCAATGTATATTTTTCCAAAACAGATAAGAGACTAATTCCTTGTTGTAGTCCATGAGACTTTGTACAGAGACTGTCATTTCAGTGTGCCTCTCCTGTCTTTTGACTGGAAAGTCTTTCCTGAACAAACTAGAGCCTGAATAATTATCAACTACAATTCACTTCAGCCTGAAGAAAGAGGAGATGTGCCCTTATTTTGCTAACTACACAGACTTTCATGTATCTTCAATATTGTTTATACTCTCTGGGAGGTAGTTTTTTGTTTGACAAGAAATTGCTACAAAAGCCTGAGATCTGACAGTGGTGGTAAGTCATAAATCTTCTTAAAGAAAAATGTGTGAAAACAATGATCTGATCATTGATCATCAGTCAGCTCTCTGAGGCCTACAGCTGAACTTCCTAACCCATCTCCACCTCTCATTTGCTTGTTCCCTTCTGCATTTGGTGACCTTGGGTGCCTTTGGTGCTCAGCCCCTGGTCTCCATGCTGACTGCAGCAGTTCGGTCCATCAGCCAGTCGTTCGTTGTGTAAATAAATTCCTCCTGAATTACTCAGGGGCCAGATGTGCTTTTTCTTTTTTTGACCTTTTGGCTTCCAAATCAGTAACTATCTCTAATTTTGGCATCCTTTAATACTTACAAATACTTCTGTACATTTATTTATTTATTTGCTGTGAAATTCCCTCCTGGGAAGGCACAGCTGGAGCTCTGTGCAATTGCATGTTTCTGTTTGCATCTCCTCCACCTCGTTCTATTTATTTCCTTATTCTTATGAATTGTAAGAGAGGAAACCTATCTTCAATAGCAGGGGATCATCCTTCAGATTAAATGTGGTCTGTAAATTGATTTTTTTTGTTTTATTTTTCCCGATCTGCTTGTCACCTTGTTTCTCCCTGGATGTTTTTCTACTCCAGGGAGCTTTAGCCTGGTATATTGTTGTCTTCCTCTCGGAATACGTAGATAGATTATTTACTTAAAAGAACAACAGTGATGAGTTCTCAAGATAAGTTTCCACTGCTTTCTACACTGCTCTGCTGTCCATGCAGAAGCTTGATAGGGAAGGGGCAGGAGTCTTACTACAACTAATCCCAGGGTATTAAGGAGCTCTTCCCTGCATCCTTCACAAGTGGTGCAGTTGCAGATGATTGCTCATAGCTGACTAGTTTTCGCTCTTCCTTCACTTTTTGTTGAAGGGAGCCTGCTCATGGAAGCCTGTTGCAATCTGTGACTTTCTCACATTTTTGTGAGTAGACAGAGGCTCAATAGGAACAGAGGAAAAGGTTTCTCGTTTTCTCGTTTTTACACACCGTTCTTTCTGGTGTGGACAAAGATGGTCTCTACTGTGGCCTGTCCTGAAGAGGCTGTACTTGCCCTAGAGTTTTGTTAGCAGATATGAAGAGGCTTTCTGGAATTTAGGATGGAATAATTAAGCTTTTTTGAACGGGTGATGCTCAACTGGCTAGCCTAACATTGCTCCTGGATAATAATGTCAGCAAAAATCTCAATGCCAAAGTAATAGTTCTCGGTTGAATCAAGCCACTGTAGGAACCATTGGGAAGAACTTTAACCCCTCGGCTTCAGTTTTGAAAAGACTTGATCCAAATGAGCTATAGAGTCCAACTCTAATTCATCAAAGATTAACATCTAGCAGCAGTACCAGGTTTGTTCATAGGAGGAGGCCTGAATTTACCCGAGCAGAGCTGGATAGCTGCATTGGTTTACTGTGCTCTTTTTGGAGCCTCACTGCTTATCTCTGATTTTCTGCATATTAAGTTGACTGTGAAGTTGCATCAGAGTAAAATAAGTTCTCTCACTCGTCTATATCACTGTCTACTTCACGAGCAGGTAACAGCAGAGCTTCTTCACAGAAAGTATTCCAGGAAGCCTCTGTTAATTGTTAGCCCTCTCATACTCTGTTTCGGTTTGCTGCTGCTGTGTGAAGCTTTTTCTTCTCAAGCTGGAGGGTTTTGCCTTTATGTTGCTCTTTTCCCCTCGAAACACTTGTGTTTGCTTTTCCCTTCATCTGGTCAATGTAAACAGGGAATGGTGTGCAGGAAAACAAATCATGTTCTTCTCCATTTTTGTGTTTTAACATTGTTTATACGTTACTTCAGGGTGTTCATCAGAGTTCTTTCATCTTGTCTTGAGGAAGGTCTTGGTTAAGAAGAAAAAGCAAGGTATTAGCACCCTCAGATTGGTTTTCCAAGAGGATCTGAATGATGGCAACAACCTGCAACAGTTCTGCCCAACAGTGGATGGGAGCAGCCATGCTGCTACAGCTGTTACCCTTAGTGTTCTGGTTTAACAAGACTTTTCACAGAAATAAGATCAAATTATATTTTTTCTTGTCTTGCAGTGAATAGATTTGTTCTTTAAAACTCCTGAACAATAAGGCACGTCCTGACATGTCATTATTGGTCAGAATAAAAATTGCCTTTTTAGTTCAGCAACATCTCAGGTTAATTAATGTAAATTCACCCACTTAGGTTGCTGCAGTATGTGGCTTATTTTAATGTTTGAGTCATAATTCAAAGCAAAGAGACAGAGTCAAGATTTATGTATTTTTCCAAGCTGCTGTTCTGTGTCAGCTTAGAGAGATGGATGAAGATGGCTCAAGCTTTAAACGTTTATATGACCTCAGACTTCTCTGCTAAAATCCGAACTTCAAGCAACTGAAGTACCAAATGGACATGTTGGTTTTATATGTGTGTATATATATAATATATAGGGGAGGAGGTATGTTTCTGTATGTGTACACACACATATATATATACGTAACAGGCAAATTTATACATATGTGACATAGGCATGGTAATACATTGTGCAACATATACATACATACCTCATTAGAAAGGAGAAACTACTGCAGAAGAGCATGAGCTGGAAGCTGTTGCTCACACTTCATGAGAACACTATGTGTGTTCTGCGTTTGGCCTTGGAGCCTGTTGCCTTTGATGTAAAAATACCTGTAGCCAGATAACCTAAGGCAGGGGATAAACACTTTGCTTCAGTATTTAGCAGTGTTTTTTTTGGGGAGCTTTTCCCAAAACAATCTTAAAAAGAGCCAGAGAACAATAACTCAGTTTTGGGTGAAAGTTCTTCCCAATGTTTCTCCTGTTTATATTTGGGTCCTGTAGTTTCTTGAATGAAATGAAGAATACGTAGCTCAGAAAACACGAGCCTGATCTCAGATGGCACGTGGAGCAGCGGTGCTCAGCACAGACCTCCTGCAGTGCATGGACAGCGCGTAGCTTCGATGCTTTTGGCAAATTGGCATGGATGCTTGTTACTGGAAGTTACCTCAAAGGACATAATACTGGTGTTTTGCTTGTTTTAAAAGCGATGCTTACAGAATTTAGAAGTAAGTGTAGTGGACCAACAGACAGTGAACTAGAAGAGTGAGGTGATGAAAACAGGGGAAGGGAGGGAACAGCTTTTCCCTTCAAGTGAGCCTTCTGTCAGGCTGGAGGAGGGAGAGAACCACCACTTGGACAGAGATTGACAAATAGTATCGCTTCCAGAGGCAGAATGCAGGATTTGCAAACAAATGTAAATGTCAGTCCAAGGGCAGACTTCGATACAAGGATAGTCTGGGTTTGTGTATCTGACTACTGTAACTGGCCATTAGTTGTAACCCATGTTCTTTTTCCTTCTTGGCACCATAGTTAGCAGAGCTGGACGGTAAGAAGCTGCTTCACTTAAAATATACAAACCTTACACCATCTGTCTGTCTCTGCAAGAGGTCTGATTAGGCAGACGAGTACAAGAGTGCCTTGGGATCTAACGAGGTAAAGATGTTTCTTGGGGTTTGTCACAGGTTTAATATTTATTGGCCTATGGAAAAACGTGGTCGTTACAGTAGGTGTGCCAAGTTTTAATGTTTTCACTTGGTATTTTTACTAACACCAGTGGGGAGAAGGGTCCTGTCTACATCATTTTTGGCCTTAAAAATGCACCAAAAAATAAAAGGGAAGTAATGTACTTTTCACTTCCCTTCTTTTTATTCCCTCCCTTCCTCCTTCCCTCCCTCGTCCCCTTCTGTTCTCAAAACTGAGTGCTGAGACAAGAGGTGAGCAAGAGTGGCCTGTGATCCTATGAGTTGTTTGACAAAACTGATTTAATTTGTATCCTAGCTGTTATTCTATGCTGTTCTGGAGCATAGAGGTAGAGTAGTGCTAGTCTCCAAGAATGCAATTGCACCAGAAATTTCAGTGCTACATTGAAAAGGGATGCTTTTCCAGTCTAGAAAACGTCTGTGCTCAGAGAACTGTTTTCAATCAACGGTATTTTATACCTAGCAGGGAGAAATGAGATTGCCTCTCAGTTTTTAATGAGTTCTCCAATCTAGGGTAGCGTACTCCATCTGACCTTCCTGGAAACTTGAAGCTAATATGTTTCCACTGGATGTCACTGTTGCTCTGTGGGAATACATTTAAAATAACACTTCACCTGTGGGTGAAAATCAGTCCTTAAAATAGAAGACTTTAATGGTACTTCTTTCTCATTTGGATTAGCAGAATTGGAGTCCAGATAAACAGTGTGCACCACTTTTTTTTTCCTGATTCTCTGCTGCTTCTTGGGGATTTTTTTCAGCCAAAACGTAAGAATTTAATTGCACTTAGTCAATAACAGATTCAATGGATGTATTGCTTAAAGGCAATGCCATCTTCCAAGATATTTAAAAATTAATTCTTGGTAACATCATACTCTGTTTAAAAACAAAACAGTAGATACACTGTAGAAGTTGATTTAAAGGACTAGAGGTAAAGCTGAACCCATTCCTTCCCTCCACTCAGTTACTCCCTTCCAGTGGAGAGAAGAGGGGGTATTTTCTAAATATCACCATTTAGAAAGCAAAGTGGCGTTTTTAAAATCGTCTACTGCAGTTTTACTACTGATGCACATGGATTCTGTAGTTAGTACATCCCCTACACCCCAATCAGCATTACAATAACTGGCTACAATGCTGTGTAGCCAGAACGATTTTCATGAAAGGTTCAGCAAGAGATGACTGGAATGAAGGCTGATTAATTTTCCCTTTCCCCCAAGTAGTTGCACTGTGCTGTCTTTAAGTGGTTGCTATAAATAAATCACTTCTGTTTTCCCTTTGTCACTGAGAGCTGTATTGTATTCTGAAACTGCTTATCCATTCTTCCTTAATGTTCAGCTGCTTCTTGCTATGCCCCCAGTGCTTAATAAGCAGATGTTGTAATAAGATATTTAATGGCAGATACATTTGTTCGGTTGCACTGAATAAAATGCACACTTGACCTCGGACTAAAATAGGTAAAACCTCTGTGGCAGTGTCACTGTTTCTGGGGCCTGTCTGCAGCACTCAGGTGGCACTTCACCTTGCATGTGAGGCGGATGGGAGCACAAGTGTCTGTGCAATGATGTGATGCTTGTCAGCACTGAGACTGTTGTGAAGACAGTGCATGTTTCAGGGCTCTTTCTGTATTTTTTGCAACTCTTTTTCACAGAATGGTTAAGGTTGGAATGGACCTCCAGAGATCATCTAGTCGAATGCCCCTGCCAAGCAGGATCACCTAGAGCACGTTGCACAGGATGGCATCCAGGCGGGTTTTGAATACCTCCAGCAACGGAGACTCCACAGCCTCTCTGAGCAACCTGTTCGTGTTCTGTCACCCTTCCAGTGAAGAAGTTCTTCCTCATATGGCAATGAAACCTGTGGTTCAATTTATACCCCTTACCCTATCACTGGCCACCACTGAGAAGAGTTTGGCCCCATCCTCTTTACATTGTCCCCTCAGGTGTCTATAGAGGTTGATAAGATCCCCTCTCAGTCTCCTCTTCTCTAGGCTAAACAGGCCCAACTCACTTAGTCTTTCCCCATAAGGTAGATGCTCCAATCCCTTAATCATATTTGTGGCTCTGCAGTGGATCCTCTCTAGAAGTTTTATGTTCCTCTTGTCCTGGGGAGCCCAGAACTGCACACAATGCTCCAGGTGGGGCCTCACCAGGGCTGAGCAGAGGGGGAGGATCACCTCCCTCGACCTGCTGTTCACACTCCTCCTGATGCAGGCTAGGATCCCGCTGGTCTTCTTGGCCACAAGGGCACATTGCTGGCTCACGGTCAGCCTGCTGTCCACCAGGACTCCCAGGTCCCTCCCTGCAGAGCTGCTCTCCAGCAGGGCAGCCCCCAGCCTGTACTGGTGCTTGGGGTTATTCCTCCCTAGGCGCAGGACCCTACACTTGCCGTTGTTGACCCTCATGAGGTTCCTCTCCAGCCTGTTGACGTCCCTCCAAATGGCTGCGCAGGCCTCTTGCATGTCAGCCGCTCCACCAAGCTTTGTATTGTCCACAAACTTGCTGAGGGTGCACTCTGTCCCTTCATCCAGGTCATTGATGAATAAGCTGAATAGCACTGGAACCAGTGCTGACCCCTGGGAGACGCTGCTAGCTACAGGCCTCCAACCAGACTTGGCACTGTTGAGCACAATCCTCTGAGCTCTGCCATCCAGCCAGTTCTCAATCCACACCATTGTCCATGCATGGATCCCACACTTCCGGAGCTTGCCCAGGAGGATGTTATGGGAGACAGTGTTGAAAGCCTTGCTGAAGTCAAGGTAGACAACATCCACTGCTCTCCCCTCATCCGTCCAGCCAGTCATCTCATTGTAGAAAGCTATCAGGTTGGTTAAACACAACTTCCCCTTGATGAATCCATGTTGACTGCTCCTGATCGCCTTCTTTTCCTCCACATGCTTAGAGATGGCCTCAAGGATGAGCTGCTCTTTCATCTTTCCAGGAATGGAGGTGAGGCTGACTGGCCTGTAGTTTTATGGGTCTTCCTTCTTGCAGTTCTTGAAGACAATGACATGACATTGACTTTCTTCCAGTCCTCAGGCACCTCTCCTGTTCTCCAAGACCTTTTGAAGATGATGGAGAATGGCTTAGCAATAACTCACGCCAGCTCCCTCAGCACCCTTGGGTACATCCTATCAGGGCCCATAGATCTGTGGGTGTCTGGCTTGCCTAAATAACCTCTAACCCAATCCTCTTCAACCAGGGGAAAGTCATCCTCTCTCCAGGCTTTCTGTCTTGTTTCCAGGTTCGGTAGTGCGTGGGGGCTAGCCTTAGCAGTGAAGACTGAAGCAAAGAAGGCATTCAGTGACTGCGCTGTCTCTGTATCTGCCGTCACCAAGGCACCCACCTCGTTTAACAGTGCACCCACATTTTCCTCAGTCTTCCTTTTGCTGCTGATGTATTTGAAGAAGCCCTTCTTGTTGTCCTTGATGTCTCCTGCTAAATTTAATTTTAACCGGGCCTTGGCCTTCCTCATTACATCCCTGCATTCTCTGACAGTGTTCCTATATTCCACCCAAGTGGTCTGTCCCTTCTTCCACATCATTTTTAAAGCTGGTTCGAATTTAAATCAATAGTGGCTGGCTCGCCGCAGGGTTTAGATCCCTATTAAGTTTAGGGGAGCTGTACTTTGTTATGCGAAGGGTTCTATGTCCGTTTTTGTGGTCAGTAATAGGGTTGATTTAATCCTTTTTTATCAAATTGAAAGTAGTTTTAGTCTGGAGGCACTTAAGTTTTTCCTCACCTGGGTGCAAAATTCCCTTTGAATATAAGTATTCCCTTCAAATTATATATATTACTTACACATCTACATATGTTGTTATTATATATTATCTATATATGTTGTTGTTATCTATATTTGTGGTTGTTACTAAAATGTGAGGGCAGGGTTTTGAAAGACCACACAATGATGCTCACCACTGTCAAATTTGGAGGCTGTACATGCAGTTCTACAGAGGCAGCGTCATTGTCTTACTGCAGCTCCAACCAGTGCTGCTGCTGTATTTGACCTATCACAGAAGTGAAGGTGGTGTTTATGGGAAATAACATGTTGCTCTAAGCATTGCACGGTCTCTTTAGTTTTTGTTGTTTTTTTTTTTTTATGAAGAAGAATTTGTTTTAGTTCTTATAAATGTTTGGCAACTTTCTGAAATTAATATCAAACTAAATTCTGGAGGTCTGCTTGGTTTTAGGATACGTAAACACCTCAGCATCTGCTCTGTGAAGTCCCAGTTGTGCTGCTTATGCAGGAAAAGCTTTTGTTCACTTAAAGGAAAATGTAATTTTGCATGGGAATTTGGAAAGGATTAAAAAACAGCCTTTCTTCTCAAAGTCATGGTAGGAAGACTGCACAATATCGCTGTTCCCCCTGGTTCACAAGGTTTCTGTTACGCTTTGGGTAGTGTTGCTACAAGTACATATTTGAGTTTAGGCTCTTAAAAAGGTGAATTGAAATTAGTCTAGTGACTTGTATGGAGTCTGATCCAGATGGATGCAAATGCTCTGGTTTCACCCGTGAAAGGGAAAGTGCAGCGCCTTTGAGTTGAGAGGAGGCAGCGTGTGCAGCATCCACCTTGGCCTGGCTGGCCATCCGCCCATCCTGTGCTATTGTCCTTCTGCTGCTCTGTATGGTGTGGGCTGCATTTAAGGCTTGTGGTGTTTTCATATGTGGCTAGCTGAGGGTTTGCAGGTGTTTGTAATGAGATCACCTTGCCCTGGATGTGCCCGTGGTGGGCAGATTCTTAACCTTTGTTGAGTAGTGTATACAGGACCCTTCTTTGAGAGGCCTGCTTGGCCAGCTTCCAGATTTCGGTTGCAGCTTCGTGCCTTTCAAGCGGGTGGGATGAGTAAGAGGCTGGAGCAAGCTGCTTTCAGTTTCTCTGCCTGACTCCTTGTGGGCAGCAATTCAACGTGGTGTCTGTAGGTGTGGATGTTGGATACTTGATTCTTGCACCTGCTGTGGCAGGGTAGGATGTTAGAACTGAGTATTCAAAGACCTTCGTCAGTTAAAAGACTCCTTTTTGGGAGTCGCTGTCTATGACCCATTGACATAGCTTTGTTTTGTTTTTTTGTCGTTGGCTGAATGCATCCCTAATTTAGGGGCATGCACAGGCTCGAAACTTCACTGCTGAAGATGCTACCTACAAGTTATCTTCTTGATCACGAAGGTCTGTAAGCTTTCAAGCAGCTGTAGTGTTTGAAATGGGGCAGTACGCCATACTGTCACACATTTTACATGTAGATTCTGTTTTGGAGGAGTGTTGCCGCCATTGAGTGCCTTCAGAAACCCATGCAAGCTTCATGGAGGTGGCTTGCTGGGCTTTTCCCAGTGGTGGTGCGTAGCCTGTGAGCTGATCTGCAGAACGTGGTGTATGTGACACAGAGCTGCTGCTGCTCCTGGCTTCACCTTGACCTGATGAGGACCACTTGTCCCTTACAGCCTAACGTGTGGGAACATCTGTGCAATACCACCCTTGCAAATATGCCATGCTCTTAAAGTCTCCGTACTGCGTACTGTAGCAAAGAGAATATCAACTGAGTTCAACCCAGCAGATTTTTACGAAAAGCTGTCTGACATATGCTTTAAAGCTAGAGGAGAAAATATGTTGTTACAGTCATTTTTCTGCTTCTGTGAGTCAGCTTGTTCTAATGGGTTTTGAAGTGGATGGCTCATCATCATTTGGGCTTTTTAAGTGCGGGTTGCATGTAGTGTTAGCTTGCTGAAATTTCTGCTGTGCCATGATTGGCTGGCCTAAAGTTATACCATCAAAACATAATGGCCAGTCTTAGCATAACAAGAAAACATGCTATTTAGTGCTAATTCACTGTTGATCAACTGCATTTTCTTGTTTTGCTCTTAAGTTTACACAGCAAATAGCAGCCTTGTGAAGCTGGCTTTATCTTGTATGTGCAAAAGCATGTTTTAGTCAATCAAATTAGTTCATCGGTGACCAACACGTGGCTCTGGGGCAACCTGCAGCACACAAGTAGTTCGAGTGTGGCTCCTGTGCCAGGGCTGCGCAGTGTGACCTGTGCTGGCCAAGAGCTGTGGCTAATCCAAATTGCTGCAAGCAATCTGTGTCCTATTGCACAGGGAGCATGTTCTGCCTGAACTTCCCTTCCCAACCAGTCTTAAGGGAAAAGACAGTGAGCTGCCTGCTTTTTCATGGAGAACCATGGTCCTGTAGACCCTCCATACGTTTTTATCTAAGAATAATCTTACTGCATTAAGCAGTTTAAAGTTATGTGAGATGGTCTAAGGTCTTGTTGCATCAAATGTAGAGATAAATAGTTAAATAGAGTGCTAATCAGAAATGCCTTCGTAGCAGAGAAGAGATGAAGGTACTCCTAGAGCCCGTTTTTCAGTCCGTCAGAATTCCTTGCTTTTTGTTGATTTGCAAGCTCCAGCCATTTACGTGAGCAGTAAGTTGGTAAGTTCCGTCCGTGGGATGCAACTGCACCAGGCACTGGGCCATGGTGAACTACGTTTTGAGTGCTGCAATCTTGGCTTTAGATTCAAGTCATGTCTGTTAGTGTAAATTAGGAAATATAAGTCTGCAATTGCTTAATCAGTTGGCTAACTTGTTTAGATAAACTCAACTTCTACTGGTGATAATGAAGTAAGTAATGCAAGTAGTGTTTGTTCTAGAAGGAAGATAGCATTTTGAAAGGAAAGAAGAATAAGTTCTCTAGTAAAGATCTATATGTGTTTTAAAAATTTATTTGGAATTAAATATTCAGGCTTGCATAACTAAAACAGTTGAAATTGAAACTTCAAAGTAACCTTGTTCTTAACCTCATTGAGGAGGGAGAACCAGTTCAAGATGTAAATAAAATTATAAGCATTAAATCAAAACTGTGTGTTGTAATGCATATTGGATCATTTTGGTGAAATTAATTACGGTATTGCATCCTTGCCTTCCTGCAGCTAACAAAGATGGAGAGAGACTTTTACAGTGTGGTACACTAAACCTTTTTCTTCTTACACTGTTGGGGTGAAATAACTTTGACTCCTATCAGAGTAGCTTGCTTCATTCTGTAATTTGGAGGTAGTACTTCACATGGCTCCAGTAAGTCTCCGTTTACCTGTATGGTCTATGTCTGTGGAGCACATGAACGTGCCAAAGCTCTTTGCATATACAAATCTCAAACCTAGCAGGATTGTTCCAAGATTGTTGTCTAAGCTTTGCCTTTCCTCATGAAGGCTTTAAAAAAAATAACAACAACAACATACACACCCCTCCAGACTGTGGAGACGGATGATTCCGCAGCAGCTTTTCCTTTTTTAACTGTGTCAAGAACAAACAGTTGCATTTCTCTCTTGCCCTTTTAATAGCATAGACTGTCTCCCAACATAAATTGTTCTTTACCACTCATAAAACAGAAATCCTTCTCCAGCTGTTTGCATTGCAATAGCAGATTGTCTGTTTATTTTTCTAGCTATCAGAAATGGATTGTGGTGTTCACCTTAAGAAAACTAAAACTCAGGATTCTGGTAGCAACCACGAGCAGCAACAGGACAGCAGTCTTGCAACTACCTTGGAACATATCATGGGACAGCTGGATGTTCTGACTCAGGTATGGTTTGCTGTTTGGTTTTGTAATGAAAAGGGGAATATTTTGCAATAGCTTCATAGAATAAGTGTGGCTAGTCCAAAATCTCTGCTTTTTAGCAGTGTAACGATAAATCTATTTTTATCTGCTTATCAGTATGACACTATCCGTTCCCTCCCGTCAGCTTCCAACTCAGGCCCTGCTCTTCCCCTCATTCCTTTGTACTGCAGTGTAGCAGAGAGCTAATTGAGCTAGCTGTAGTACCTTATCCTATTAGCCAAGGTTTATCCAAGGTAATGCCTGAAGGCGTGGCTAAAATAGCAGGCAGTAGGACTCTGTCTTGGTGAGTAATCAGCCTCTTGTCCTTCCCCTGTTACATTGCAGTCTATAGGCAGACTGTTCAGATCCTTTTCCTTTCCCTCACCCAACATTCACCTACGCAGTCCAATTTCTACAGTGTTCTCCTCCCGTCTACGCATCTGGGCCCTTCTGTGCCCCTCTCACAAACATGCCTCTCACCCACAAGTAACAAACAACTAATCCCTTGCAGAAGCATTAACATGCAGTTCTTCTACGGAGACCCTAAGTAATGCTTGAACAGCACCAACTGGTAATGGTGATCCATCACAGCATATGTTTGTTTAATAAGAATTTGAGGATAGAGCTGTATTTTTGGTTGTTTTTATTTGTTTGTTTGTTTAACCAAATCGTTCTTCATTGCTCGTGTTAGGAAATGTTTATTTCTGAGCTAGGACTGAATTTCATTGTGTATTTTTAAGGGATGTGAGAAGCAGGGAGAAGGCATGGGATAGTAAACACCGGTGATATGTAGATGACACCACGGTGGTTATAAGGAAAAAATCTGTGTGGGAGGGCTTTTCTGTGAGTTTGAGTGTTGTTTCTAGGGAAGAACAAGCAGATCTTGAACACTGTGTATTGAACACACTGATTACTGGTTTGAGTTAGCTCTCTTCTCTCGAGAGAAGTTTGTTATCAAAAAAAAAAAGTGTAAGATGACGGACTGGAGAGCTCAACAGGGGTTTGAAGTAGGGTTGACTTAGGGATATAAAGCATTCCAGGACTCCAGACAGTCTAAAATAGTATAGAGTGAAAACCACAAGATATTTAAAATTCATTTGGCAGAAATGCAAGAAAGCACTTTTCTGTAGTCTTTAGAACTTTAGAATCCTAAGAACACTAGAGGGGAAAAAAAAAAAATCTTCTATGACGTTAGACCCGCATGTTTGTTATTAAAATGCAACCAAGTGTATACACAAAATATTTTATTATTGTTTTTGTCTCCTTAGTAAGTTTGGAATGTGATCTTTATCTTTCATTACATAAATCAGATTCACAGTTCTGATGATGGATGTGTAATGGCTCCTTTTCAACTTCATAGGTGTTTAGAGGAGGCAAATATTGCAGTAAACAGTATATGTGGGATTTAAACTAGATACAAGCAATGCAAACATCTCTAGAAGGTATTGTGTAACCGTTAAAAAAAAAAATCCAAACATTGTTTTAAACCTAGAAAAAAGAGAGAAACTGAGATCACTGGGGGAGGAATAAATTAGTAGGTTTTAGAATAAATTTGGAAATAGGCCTGAAACTATAGTTTAAAAAAAAACACACTGCCTTGAGTAACTGCTTTCAGCAACCTTTTACCTGTAGCTTTTCGCTGTCTGTACAGTACTTATTTTCGCATTGGTTCTAGTTTTTGTATGTTGTAGTTTATATTAATACCATGCATGTGTACAAGTAGATGTACCTGATGTGTTGTTGAAATGGTTTTGCAATGCTTCATTTTCATTTTAGTATTTAGAAGTGAAACAAGTTAACACAAAACTATCAAGCTTGTGCAAATGAACATGAAAGAATTCTTTATCCCTGTACTAGGAGATGAGATTCTTGAAAGGGGGGATGCAGGCAGTTAGCAGGGCAAAGAAATGGAAGGTAACTGGAGGGTACCTGCTGGTGTAGCTGAACTTCGTTTTTTCCCTTGTGGGCACACCATGCTGATGGGTTATAACACAGAAGGGAGCACAGGTCCAGCACGGCACCATTGCTACCTCTTCCATGCCATCAGATGTTGACCAGGTGGACTAACAGCAATCTGATTGCTAGCTCTGGTCTGAGTGAGACGGAAACGGAAGCTGGTGATACCTGTCTGGTTATCTTTCCTAGCCATTTCTGCCAAAGCATAACTGGGTGCTGCTTCCTGCAGATCCAAGCTAATGTTGGGTGTTTCTTATACAAGAACTTGGGAATTGCAGACTTATTTCAATGAAAGAAGGACACCACTACTTCTTAAAAAAATGCTTTCATAAATATGCGACTAAAAGCTTTCATGAATAAATAACATAATACAGGCATCAGCATTTTTCCCTTCTTCAAGAAGGGCTGAGACTATCAGTAGTCTCCTGGTGCTCTGTTAAAAATCATTGTTACGTAATTCCTGTGTATTGCTTGCTTAAAGAGAACTCTAATGGCATAAGCAGGACCATATTTTTTATGTTGTTTTCTTAGCTATGGAGAAGGGACAGACACACCATTTCCAGAAGCTGTCTACAGGTTTTCCAGGAATTTCTAATTTGTTAGCTCGGTGGGAGCTTGGGTATATTTCTAATGTACCACCTCGAGTTCTTGCACTCTCTGTGCTCACCGTAGTTTCCAACACTGTGTTAACATAATGTGGAGACATAATATGGAAGAAACTTAAGGTTCTGATAAACTACTCTGGGAAACAGATTAATTTTATATTTGCATTATCGTTTTTCTAACACTTCCTTAGCTATCATCTCAAGGTTTACCATGCTAACCTGGGTATAATGCAAAAAGTGGGAAGGAGAAAAAATGCTGTGTTTTTTTCAAAATTTTCTGCTGAAAGATGTGATAGGAAGAAATCAGCTGGACCCTGTCATCTCTACCCAGTGCACAGCTTTGTACTGAGCTGCGCGCTTGAAGCTGCATTGTCTGCTGCTCACCAACTACCAACACCTTCCCTCTGTTGACAATAGATTTCTAGATGAAGTGGAGTGTCGTGTACTTGGATACAGCAGAATCGTTTTTATTCTATTAAGAGGTCTCTTCCTGCCAGACACCAATTGAAAGTAGAAATGCTGAGGCTGTAGAGGCATTATGTCCTGTGCAGCGGGATGCACTTGAGCAGACTTGCTCCTTCAGTTGGCACTTCTGATACAACTTTCTCTAGTAAGAACTAAAGAAACTAGTGGCTGTTGCGTACCATGTCTAGCAGTAAATGTTATAGCTAATAGATATGTCCCCCTTAGATTTATGAAGCTTTCTTTTTACGTTGTGAACTTCATGCTGTGATTTTACTCTTAAGGGCTTTGACAGCCTTCTTTAAAAACAGGTCTTTGATTCGATGAAGCTTTCCTCTTCTCCTCACCACAACTCTGTCAGGCCTTTTTGTGGTTTAAGTAAGAAAGCGGTCTAATGTAACCTGACAGCATCTTCGTACTTTTTTCTAAACGTGGTTTGTAGCCATATTTCACATGTAAATAAAGCAATCTTTGCCTTTTTCAGGTGAGTAGCACATGCTCAGTAATTTTGCTGGATTAAGGATAACTTATCCTTAATGTTCTGGAGTAGAAAAATGATTTTTGGCTGAAACTAAAATGGAGTAGGTATTATGAGCAGGTATTATTTGCTGTGCTATCTAAAATGTATTTCCTGCATTTGCAGGTGAACTGCTGTGATGAAAGATGATCATCTGTGAGTTAAGCATCTTAGCTGCAGTGGAAGATTTGTATTCTCAATTGTTATCATAAAGAGTTTGTATAGTCTTGCCCTCACTCCAGACACCTGCAGTTGCTCCATTCACCCTGATAATCCCTAGCACAGGTGTGCAGTGAGCACTGAGGAAAAAGCCACTGTTCTTAACATGGGAAGAAGGAAGGTGTCTGTTCCACGTGAAGTGTTTCAAGCTCTTCATCTGAGAGAGTTGTGGACATTGTGTTTGGGACATGGTGTACTGGTGGACTCAGTAGTAGTGTTAGGTTGATGGCTGGACTTGGTGATCTTAAGGGCCTTTTCCAACCTAAATGGTTCTATGTATGAGGTTACCATAAAAGTTCGTAAATAGCTGTGGTAATCCACCCACAGGAAACAGTTTCAAATCCATCCCCAAGCTAATCTGGTATTGAAGCTGGGAGAAAACAACGCAGTGAAATGTGAAGAGTTACTAAATCTGAAAGGTAATCCAAGCCAGAACCGAAGGACAGTTTAGCTCCAGTGAGATTAAAGGATTATCTCACGTCTTCCAGAAGAGATTGCAGAGGTGGGGAGAAAAATATTTTGTAAAAAATATATTTAGTACAAAAAAAAAGGACTTGGAGGAGAAATGGGATGCTTTTTAAATAAAACTCAAAATGTGTGTGCAGTGTTTGTAATGCAAATGAGTAAATCAAGTTTACTTCGTACATTTGGGGATATGGTCTTCAAAACGTGTTGGTAAGGAATAAACAGCCCCTTTCTTCTCTGAGATGTTGGATGTAGATGTCCTGGTTTTGGCTAGGATAGAGTTAATTTTCCTCCTAGTAGCTGGTAGGGTGCTGTGTTTGGGATTTGGGATGAGAATAATGTTGATATCACACTGATGTTTTAATTGTTGCAGAGTGGTGCTTACACTAAGCCAGGGACTTTTCAGCTTCTCGCTCTGTCCTGCCAGCGGGCAGGCTGGGGGTGCAGCGGGAGCTGGGAGGGGACCGACCCAGGACAACTGACCCAAACTGGCCAAAGGGGTATTCCGTACCATCTGGTGTCATGCTAAACAATATATAGGGGTGGCTGGCCGGGGTGGGGGGCCGGCTGCTCGGGGATAGGCTGGGCATCGGTCAGCGGGTGGTGAGCAATTGCATTGTGCATCACTTGTTTTGTACACATTATTATTATTATTAATTTATTTATTTATTATTTTCTTTTCTGTCCTAATAAACTGTCTTTATCTCAACCCACAGGCTTTCATTTTTTTCTGATTCTCTGACCCATCCCAGAGAGGGAGGGGGGAGGGTAAGCAAATGGCTGTGTGGTGCTTAGCTGCCGGCTGGGTTAAACCACAACAGTAGATTAAACAATGGGTTTAATAAAATAAATCCGTACATGACTTCAAGCAGTTATAAGTAAATTAATATTTTTTTTATTAATTTATTTGTGGATCACAAGGGCTGCTACCTGTGCCTTGCACAAATGTCTTGGTTTGTATGTTGCTTTCACTGCCTGAACACCCACTGGCTATGAGAAGTCCCAACAAATAGGGACAACAATCAGTTTTTATTCCAAAAGAAATTGTTTGAAATCCAAGTGATCTTTAAAAATAAAAAGCAAGCATTCCAATCCGAATAATCTGTGAAATGCCAGATGAGCTTGGTTTTTAAATCTTAATTTAAGGGGCATAGAGATTATTTCTTATGATGCAGAACCGTCTTTTGGAGACGCAGTAGCTTTGATGATCTCTTACTCAAAATAAATGAAGTACCCTGTTTCTTGCCAGTCCTTATATAGTATCATCCAAGTTCTGAAATTCACTTCCAAAATACGCTTGTTACAGAAATCTCTAAGGATTTTTCTGCTTTCTAAGACTGCCTAAATTAAACACACTCCCAGTGATACTGCTGTATTAGCATGACACTGCCCAGAGGCCAGGTTCTCAAAAATGCTGATTGTCTCCCTGGAGGTGCAGCAGACCTTTACCTTCTCTTAGCCTTCAACAGGCAGGAACACTCGACATCTCCAATGATTTGCATTTTTACAAGCAGACCTTGAAGAAGTATCCTTTGATATGCTTAATATAAGTTGCTGGTTATCTACTGGGTACCAGCAGTTGAGTTAATTCAGCTAAGTGATTAACATCCTTTCAGAGTTAAATTGGGTGGCAGGGAAAGTATATAGGATGTCTTTGAAGCACACCCTCATCCTTGTCGCTGGGGAGACCTCTAAGCCTTTTGGATTTGCTAAGCATGGTACAGCACTTTTGTAGTACCTACTTGGATATTTCATCATAGCTCATCTTAACTCGCTGTATTTTCATACTGTATGGGGAAACATGAAGTCTCCTGACTCCTTTGGCTGGTTGGCTCCCCGAGGTCTGGGAGCTGTGCACCAGGGAGGCTGCCCATAGCTGAGCAGGCGGTGCAGCCCTTCCCTCCCCAAAACTTGCAGCATCCAATGCAAGTGCCATCAGTTTAGCTTTGGCTGATCAGCCATTGAGCCTGAAGCAACAGTGCTGAAACATCTCAGTAAAAGGACTGTAAGTTGAAAGGCCCAGTTGCAGATGACACGCATGCCTTGAGTCCCTGCATTGCACAGAGGACATTGGCAGAGCTTGTGACTCCTCATCTTGGGAGTCTAGGCTTGATTTAATAAAAAGGATATCCATTTTTCTATATTCCAGGGGCCATTTGATCACTGTGGTATTTCAGTAGTGGTATCTTGTCTACTTTGCTGCTTGGTCTGGCCAAGTGGATGAGACTAGAATTTTCAGGTACTATGTATGTGGGTTTTTTTCTGAGAGAAAGGTTTGAATGAGCACTGTAAGCAGCAACACTTGTGTTGCTATACTGGGCCTGTTGCATGGCCGTCAAAGCCACTTCTGCAATCTAGTTAAAGGACTTCAGAAAATGGAGTGTACTGGGAGGTGGAAGGAGCACAGGTTTAGAAAACCCCATCTGGTTTGCTTCTGGGACTTTGTAACCCATGGTTGTACAGCAACTCTGACCAGTATGGCCCTGGCTAGCTGTGCTGGGGCAAAGTGTTCTGTAGTGCCAGATAGAAAAGTTTGTGGAATTGAAGCATGTTACAAAGTAAGTGTGAAAATTTATGAAGATGCATTAAGGAAATATTGATGGGGGGAAGACTAAATGACTGAATGAAACTGTTTCATTCTGAAATAATGTGCTATGCTTAAATCATGCTGCTGTGAAATACTTTATGCAAACAGACTTTGTGAGAATTTACTTCAGAGTTTGCATTCAAAACAAGGAAGGAGGTAAGAAGCTACAGAACTTACTTAAAATGTCCTTGGGGTAGGAGATCTTGTTTTAGTTTGAATGGAAAAAGTGCTGTCTTGTATTTATTTATTCATTTTTAATGTGAAATTATTTCTAAAGGAATGTTAATAGTGCACTTGATCTCTGAGATGAAGACTTTGACCAGTAGCGTAAGGCAAGTCCTGGCATTCAGAGAGCACTGTGTGTGTTTGCTATGTAAAGTGTTACTGTCAGTGAAGGCTTTGTGTTCTTGTACTTTCAGATATGAGATTTTCTCCCTTGGTTAGTTTAAACCACCACTTCTTGATGACAATGATTCAGAGGTACTGAATGTTCTGATCCCATCTCAAAACTGTGTTAAGCTATGATTTGTGCCTGAAGAGTGCTGCTTGCTAATAGCAGGGGTCTCCTTTGAGTTTCCCTAGGTGCAGTTGCTGAGGTGGAAGGGAGACTGACAGCAAGTCATGGCAAAGCTTTGTATGGCAGGAGGAAAGGGCGCTGCCCACTGGACGGGTCTGCACCTGAACCTTGGTGTGACTTCTGAACACGTTCTCCCATGAGCCTCAATTTTTACGTTCAAGTCTGGTATTTTAAGCTGTTGTTTGTGGAAGGAGACTTTTTTTTTTTTTTCTCCTGTGGCTGCCTGAGTAGAAAGTGTTCACCTGGTAGTTAGTTTGCTCATTGGATTAATTTAGAGAAAGTATAGATAGGTACCTCTGAACCCACTCATCGGCACTTGCCAAGGAGGGACTTTGTTGGCCCCTTGGATGCCTGAGCAGCTTTTTTTTTATGACGGAATGTCCTGTTCTGAATGTCCTAGCTTTAGCTGCCAACGTGGTGAATAAATGCAGCTCCTTACAGCATCCTGACGGGAGTGCTGGTATGGATAAGCAGCATAAAGCCTCTTCCGCTTTGATTGACGCTTGCCATACACTTAGAAGTTCAGGGCACTGTATTATCCTGCTAACATCATTATAAGATGGTACACAGAAGAGAATTAAATAATGATGTAATCCTAATACAGAGATGTGGTCATTCCAATGTCTTTGTGCTTTGTGGATAGAAATCCCTATTTTTCCATTTGTTATTAGATTGATAGATTTTTTCCATTGTAACATTTTTGCATTTACTGACCTTTTGCAGGAAGATGTTTTTTTTTTTTTTTTGATAAACTGGAAAGAAAATGCTGTCTTTGTAGATTAACATGTCATATGGGAAGAAAAATCCGAAGAGGCAGAGCTAATGCTCTTTCTTGGGCTATTTGATACATTACACGTTAGTGCCCTGCAGAACAGTTTTTAGCACATGCTTTAGTGAAACCGTTAACATTAGGGATGGAGCAAATTTTAGCAACCTTTTTATTGAAGTAAGGCTAGGAAACTACCTCTCAGAGAAGGCAGATCAGTGGAGAAAGGGGTTTTTTGTTATGAAATGGTTAATGATGACAGGACCAGAAGAAGCTCAACTGTAACATTTAGCCTCTACATCTGCAAGGCACACCTGCTTTGCAGTCCTTGTGTATGCCTGTGTTCCTTGTGTTGTTACCTATCTGAGTAACATTGTGCAAATCAATGTTTTTTGGGGTCCTGCGATTACCAGTAATGAACTGGAGCGGTGTTGTGTCCACTCTGCTGTTATTCAGTCAAAGCTGGTGAGAATCTGGCATACTTGAAAATCCTGTGTGCTGCTTGTGGACATCCCTTGGCTGGCTGGGCATGGGATTATCCATTCCCATGCTCTTGGCCACTTCACTCCCAGCTCCACACTAAGTACTTGGTTTTAGTTAATGGCCTGTTAAATTAATTAGTTAATCTGGCTAGCTTGATCTCTCTCCTGGTTACCCACATGGAGTTAGTTCTGTCATTGCTCTCCTAGTCTGACCCTGGGGGTCACCTGAGGAGTGTGAATGTCCTCAGCTCTGGACTCTGCTTTTCAGGTTTCCTCTGGCAGTTGTTGAGCTGGTTTCTGTTGGGATTCAATTAGCACCAGGCTCTGCTTATCAAAAAGAGTCCTCAAAAGATGCTGGATGGATTACCCCAGGGCTCTGCAAAAACCTCCACCTTGGGGCTAACAGTGATTAAACTGTCCCTACTGCATGGTCAGGCAAGGAAACGTTTAACAAGACTTAAAGAAAAGATGCTGATGAAAACTGAAAGTGTATGTAGGTCTGGCATTTGGATTGGCATCACGGATCTCTAATATTACTGGGTTGAGGGAGTAAAAATAACGTTGAGGGAATGGCATGGGGAATTTGTCATGATGTAAGCAAATGTGACTGCTGGATCCCTCAGATTAGGGAGGATGGAGCTGAATATTCACCAGAACTTAAAGTAAGTAGGATGCAATATATATATATATTTTTTTTACATAGTTTCTCGTGAATGTTTCCTGGTATGCAGTGAAGAAAAGTAATCGGCTTCTGACACCATGGGAAGCCGGGATCCTACCATAGGGAAACAGAATGAGCACAAACCTGCATCAGGTGAACCCTCACTGAGTCTGCCTGGTGGCATGTGCCTCCTTGGGGTAGTTGTTGGTTCGTTACCTTCTTGAAAAGTAATAGCAAAATCACGTAGCAGTTTGATTTGTGTACCAACAAGGAGTTGCCTTATGAATGGCAACATGGAAGCCTTGTAAAACTGTCAATTGGGAATAAAGTGGCTTTTTGTATGTGTGTAAACTACTATATAATAGTAATAACATTTTTGCACTTTCCCTTACCTTACTAGGACATCAGGTGCCCTGTGTATTTTGGGCATCATGTATTTCAAACCTGAATGGACTGTGCTCTGAAGTTCTTTGGACTTACTGGATTTCATTTCTGACTTCTCCTTTTCCACTTGTAGTTTCCAAAAAATGCTCACTACGAGTTTATTGAAATGGAAATTGCATACAAGTATAAGCAGAAAGCATATTTCTTGCAGCTTTTTCTCACATTCAACATTTTCTGAAATCCACTTTATCTGTGCTTTGCTTCACTGTCCTGCATGTAGCAGTGGCTGCAAGTAACCTGGGCCTTTGCTTCTTGCAGGGTTGTGTGACCAGGATCTGATTCACCTGATTACATCCCTTTTTAAAGGAAATTGAATGCAATGCTACCCCCCACATTTTGAATGAACACTGAGTCTTGAGTCACTTGTTCTTTTCTAAATGGAAAAGCCAGGATCCCTGCTGCTTTTCTTTCTCTGTCTGGTTGTTTGCAGGCTGAGATCTTTGCTGTAAACCCCTGCAGACATTCAGCCTGCTGTGTTCTTCCCTGAGCCGCTGTGCTCCTGACATCTGTAAGGCAGCCCCTAGGTAGTAGCCATGGCTAGGTTCAAATCAGATAAAATCCTCTCTCCTTTGAACAGACAGGAGAGCTCCTGCTAGCTGTGGGATGGTACCTGGTGCCTCCCCAAGTTTTCTTCGGGCTTTCTGTATATAGCAGCTCTTGCACCTCAAAGAGGTAGAAATAGAGGAGGATAAAACTAAATGATGCTAATGCCATAGGCCAGGGGAATATCTGAGCAATGCAGGGTTTGTTCCTTCGGGCAGAGCTTGTTATGGTTGTAGCAAGGCTGGGTTACACAGCAGGAGTTGACTCCTCCTCTTCTTGGGGCACACCTGTGGGGCAGCAGTGATGAGAGGTGGCTGGGGACATGGGACACAGGGAGAGGGCTGCAAACACTTCAGAAGGGATAGACAGGAAAGGAAGGGAAGGGGGTGTTGCCCTCTACATGAGGGAAGGAATTGATTTTGAAGATTTGCCTTTGAGAAACAGTCATGTAAAGGCTGAGAGCTTATGGGTGAGAGTTAAAGACTGCACCAATAAAGGACAGCTTGTCCTTTACTGGGGGGTCTACTGCAGGCCACCTGATCAAGGGGATGGAGAAGCACTCTTTACTGGTGTAGATAATGATAGGACAAGGGGGAATGGTTTTAAACTAAAAGAGGGGAGATTTAGGTGAGAGGTTAGGAGGAAATTTTTCACTTGGAGGATGGTGAGGCACTGGAACAGGCTGCCCAGAGAAGCTGTGGATGCCCCATCCCTGGAGGTGTTCAAGACAAGGTTAGGTGAGGCCCTGGGCAACCTGATCTAGTGGGTGGCATCCCTGCTCATGGCAGTGGGGTTGGAACTGGGTGATTTTTGAGGTTCCTTCCAACACAGGCCATTCTGTGATTCTGCCTCTTTACAGGTCAGTGGTGTGTGAGTAGTAGAAAGAAGCTTTGAGCTGTGTTTGGGGGTCGGGGGGGGGGAACGTGTTCCAGCAAATCCTATGGTGCAGAACCCGTCCTGACTGTTAACACGTGGTGTTGTGATGTGTCTGAGGGAAACCGTTTTGCAGTAGTGCTTGACGTTGTGTTTTCACCATGACTGTGTTTTCTCCTTACTCTCCCCACCATTCTTCTCATTCCCCAAATCATTTTGCAGGAGATTTTTCGTGGTCACTCAAGTGACCTTAGCCAAGCTGCTTCCTTTCTTTGTGCTTTAGTTTCCCCAGCTGTAAAAATGAGGATAAAGAGACCTGCTTTCCTTTGTCAAGCACTTAGTGATGTGTTTATGAAATGTGCTATTAAAAGACTTTCTATGTATAACTTCTATACAAATAGCAGTTGTCCAAGTTTATTTGAATTACTTTATTAAAGTCTGAGGTTCTGGACATCCTTTTGTTTTTGAAAGAGGATGTTATTTATGCAGTAAAAATGCTCAGAATATGAATCTATTGATTGCTGATAAGTTTATGGGTATTAAAGCATTAAATATAATCACTGCCTGTTATCAGCCATTCTGGTGTCTTTGGAAGCTGCAAGTGGTTTGCATAGGTAGGTCCCCTGATTACCTCGGAGCGATCAATAAAAGGTTTTCAGCAGAGGCTTTTAATACCACGTGGTTAAAATGTTCTTCCTGTGTATCCTGTCCATGATGACTTCAGCTCTAGGAGAAAGCTATAACAATCCCTTTGTGAGGTAACTGGATTACACAAATACTCGGGCATCATGTTGAGGTAGATACTGCCATTTTGGTTTTTAACTCCTTTCTGTCACCTGACTGTGCTGCCTTACACTGGGAGGGTTTTCTTGCTTGATCCTGGAGTTACAGTCATGAAATCTCTCAAAATACTCCATTTGAATTTAGGATTTCATTACCCACCGACAGTACAGTGGCATACATAGCTTGTCTTTGTGAGTGGCTGAGCAGCAGCTTTCCTTTTGTTTTGCAGACAGTTTCCATCCTGGAGCAGAGACTGACACTTACAGAGGACAAGCTGAAGGAGTGCCTAGAGAACCAGCAGAAAATCATTCAGAACAAAGCGAACTGATTTTGTGAGAAAGGAGCAGAGATGGAGGCTCTTGGAGGTTTGCAGTGGTTTGTGTTCTTAACAGACTGTGTGTGACTTTAATGATTTTGAGAGCAGTCAATTTTTAATTGATATGTACAGTTATTGTATCTGTAAATACAAAACTTTGTTACTTTACTAGAATAAAAGGAGGAAATTATTTGTAAGAGTGGATGATGATTGTGATTTCTTGTGTTTTCCAGATACTGTAACAACCAGCTAGAAAGGCTGCATCTGTTCTGCCTTAGCTGCTGCTGAGTTAACCTTAAAATGTTTAAGCATCCTAGAGTTGTCAAATGTCTGGCCCAGGCCGTTCGGCTTGTTGCTGGCTATATGTCGCAAGAGCTCCCAGGATATCCTGGCCAGTGGGAGTTCACCTCTGTTCTCAAGTCAGAGCAAGCATGTGATATCCTAGTGCAACTCCCACCTGTCGAAGGGTCTGTCCGACCAAATCCCAAATGGTGCCTGGCAAATCTGACAAAGTGGATCAGATCCTGGATTTGTGCAGAGGCTTTTCCAGTGGAAGGATTTAACCTGCTCCCTCATGCAGTGT
Organism: Anser anser; assembly: GCF_964211835.1. NCBI lineage: Eukaryota > Metazoa > Chordata > Aves > Anseriformes > Anatidae > Anser > Anser anser. The sequence goes on from NC_139733.1 coordinate 8,669,570, forward strand.
GTGAAAAATGGTTTGCTGAGCTGAGGCTGGAGGAAAGGTCCTAGCTCTACTAGATCAGATTGCAGAGTGGATTGCCAAGCAGCTTTTGCTTTGTATTTGTCCACTTCGTAAATTAAAGGCAGGGAGAGAAAAGGCAACCGAATAGCAGCATGCTTGCTGCAGTCATAAACCTTCCCTCTTCTCACACTGGACTCTCTTTAATTTTCAGTCATTTTGCAGATGTTTTCGCAGTCGAATAGCTCATCACTCACACCTATGCTGTCACCGTGCTCCTCGCATCACACCTCTAAGACTCTTTCAAGGCTTTAGCAGGTGTTCAATATGTAGCTGCACAAGAATTTGGACTTCTGGGAGATCCTGTTCTCCAACACCTCTTCTGCTAACATGCACTGGAGATCTTTCTTGTAATAAACTATTACGTACATTCCTGAAGAAATGAGCTGTGGGAACTTGAGCATTTCAGGGTTAATGAAACCCTCCTCCTTTACCGTCTTTCTGACCTCTTAAAAGAGGGAATTTGCCTCAATGCCTGCCCTTGGCTGTCACAGCAGGCTCCAGTGCTTCCAAAACCCCCATCTCCAGATGTGCCATGGGCATTTCAGATGCTTGCTGGAGGCCTGGCTGGCATTCTTGTTTCACACAGGGCTTAGCAGATCTTAAGGCCAGACCCGTTTGTTTTTTGTTGGTTTTTTTTTTGCACCTGTTCCTGTTGCAGGCTGTGTCTGCCTGTACTGCATCTGAACGGTGTTAATCTTCTTGTCCCATCTGGATGAAGCTGTTTGCATTCCCTTGTCATCACTGGGAAGCTTCTGGTCCCCTTCCATTCTGGTACTTTCCACATCTCTAAGAACCCCTTGTTGGCATCATCACAATATTTCACTCTTTTTCATTTGCAGGAAGATGAGGGCTTTCTCATTTCCATGCTTATTGGGTGGATTATAAATCTGAGTTTCTCTCTGCTCCACCACAGACTGTTTGTTTTCTGTCTCTAAGCTCCCACTCCGATAAATTATTATTTTCTCTTAGATTACGCTAATGGAATCAGTTCAGTGAAATTCTTCCATGCTCCTGCTATAAGCTTTCAGAGGCTTTCTGTTCAGAGACTGACATTTTCATTGAAATGAACTGATGTCGTGACAGGATGGGTGGGAAGGAGAGGATTCAAAAGTGCACAGGGCCAGTTTTCTGCTAGAAGAAGGCCGTTCTGCCACTGAAGCAGTGACAAAAATGAGTTGTAAGAGTCTATTTTATCAGCCTGATCCCCAGAGCTGTGGGCTGACTTGTGGGGGTGGGGAGGGGAGAAGAAAACTTAAGCTGTTCCAAGTCATCAGTTTTCAAGCTTCACTTCTTTTCCTTTTAATTTGTAATCTCTAATGTCTTAGAGACCACAGAAGCAATTTGCCATTCTCCCTAAAATACTATATACAATACAAATGACTTGGGCACATTTGATAAAGATGCTTTTTCCTTTCAGATGTTCTGAGTGAATCCATTTGAAAGATAATTGTGCTTGTAAAATAGAAGATGCTCAGGTGCTGAAGGGCAAGCTAATGAGATGCAGTGAAGGTTGCTTTTCTGTACTCAACTTCATAAAAGCACTCATTTGATCAATGCAATCTATTCTTGTGAAAGTAACCCACAGTGGGTGGCCATGGGGAGCTAGAAGAAGAGGGAATCTAACAAACCTAATGTGATTTAGGTAGCAAGAGCGGTAATACGGAGGGAATTTCTTCTGACAGTTCTCTCCATCTCAATCATTTTGTTTTCCCACATCTCAGCAATGTGCTCTCTTTCCCCTCATTATAGACTCTTACCTTGAGAGGGATTTCAGGACTTAAAATGTACCAGCACTTCTAAAGAGAGGGTACTGCTTGAGAAGCAAGCAAAGTGCAGAAAGCACAACACTTTAAATTATAATTCTCAACCTTTAACATTGAGCAATAACCTCAAAAATGTCTGAGGAGCCGTCATGTCCTTATGCTCCATGCTCAACTCCATCCATGTTTCTCATGCACTGAGGACAGGATAGCATCCAGAGTGGAGGCTTGAATCTACCTTTGGTTTTACACTCATGATTTTTGACTTGGGAACATCTACAACAGCTGATTTGGGAAGCTGATCACGCGGGGAGCAGTGGATCAGCTGAGCAAGGAGGAGCACGTATGTATCTGGTCCAACATCACTTCTACACAATGCAGGGATATGACTTACCTTGAAAACTGCTTGTGGTGAGCTCTGCATGAGGAGGCTATAAAGAGTTAAAGATTTTGTTTTGGATCTCCAAGGCACACTGGAAGCCAAGTTCTTAAAAAAGTAGTTTAATTTGTTGCCATTATATTTGCCAGATGTATGACCTCACTCAACTTTTAGCAACAGTTCTTTGTGCCCAGAATGGCCCCCTGGGGAAGCAGGCTGTGCCTGAAGGCTGCTGCAAATGGCTTTTTGGCTGCTACGAGCATGGAGCATGTTAAACATAACCGTGATATGCGAAAAAGTAAGAATCCTCAAGCACTGCCCACTTTCCTTCCTGTCTGGGAGCTGGAATTGGACAGATACTGCAGTTTAGTTCATAACTGAATAAGCAAAAGCAGCAGAGCGCTGTGGTATTGGCTCTTCTGGCTAGGAAGTGAGATGGCCAGGAGAATCCTCTGCCTGCATAACAGTACACGTGTCTGCCAACTAACTAGAAAATAAAATCCATCTATGATCAAAGTAGCCAGGCTTAAACTAGCCAGCCTCTTGGTATGGATCACTTATCATCTAATGTCTTTAAAGATCTACTCTTGAGCAAAATGTTTCCTGAAACACAAGTGGCTAGGAGGGGAGGAAAACGAATCATTTGCAAAGGTTTGCTGCTTGTGACGTGAAAGTGGAGCTACATCTCATCCCTTGCTTTTAGAAATGGTTCATCTCCCAGTACAGTGCAAGTTCTCAAATTGTGCAACCTGATCAGTGGTAGTTTCAGGAAGGAAATGTGATGGGAAAGAATGTTCACCTATTGATGCTCATCTGTGTACTTAACCTGGATTTAGCCAGCTTTTGGAAGTTTTACATGTGTCTCTGGAAAATCTGGGATCTTTGTCCAGCTCTGCAAGAGAACCACCATTGCAGGCAAACATCATTCTTCAATCCCCTGTTCTTCTTGGTGGAGATAAACATAAATTACTTCCTCTTTTAAGATGCAGGTTCTGTGGATGAAGAGCTAAAGATTTGTTTGTAGTGTGTCAGGAAGAGAGAGGTCAGCTCGCTCCCAGAGCACATCTCTCTTGCATCCTTTGCCTTCTCTCTCTTCTTGTAGCACAACAGCTGGCACTGCTGGGGGATGCGTGCTGACCATCTTTCTGTTGTCTAGGGTGCGTGATGCTGTCACCGAGGGCTTCAGGGCAAGGCTGCAGCCCCCTTCTTACTGAACAAGAATGAGGTACTATCGCCCCAGTGCTTTTTTTCCATGTTCTCCCTCCTGGAAGCCAGCTACCTGCCAAAGGGCTTATCCCACACCAGCATCCATCAAAATGACCTGGGTTTAGGGGAAAAAAAAATCAAAACAAGCGCTTGAAGTTAAGTGGGGTCATTTCTGAGCAAAGACCAGGGGTGCATGCTGGAAGAGGAAGCTGTGGGATGATTTCAGGTGGGGTCTGAGCACCAAGAACAACTGGGGATGTTCTGGCAGAGGGTATTTCATTGCCTGTTTAGCAGCAGCTGAGACAGACTGGGTGACCACTATTTGAGACCATTAATTTGCCATCTGTGCGGAAGTCTTTCCCGACTGACGACCTTTAGGTTTTTATCCTCACTCCAGCCTTTCCCCCTCAATAACCCAATACAGCTGGAAACCCACTGCTGTGTTGTCACCAAACAGGCTAAATGGGCACGGTAACCCAGTGCCAAAAACCTGTCACATCTATTTTTCACCATTTCTGCTCTCTGCAGGCATCTTCTACGCAGCCAGTAACTTGCTGCTGTCCTCCGGACACCCGTCAAGCCGAGGATATGGTTATGTTCTGTGTGCTGTGACGCTTTTAGACAGCCATAGGGATGGTTTTGCAACAGATGCCCAAAAAGTAGTAGTACAAAAGCCAATACCACTTACTCTGAGAGCTTGCTGCTGTGCAGCGTGTGCGGTTGGTGGCAGCTGCTTTCAGCTGATGACTGAAAGGGTTAAGCTGAGCAGTTGCCTGGATGGAGCTCTTGAATTGCTTCACTTCCCTTTATCCACTCCCTCTGTGAGTATTTATGTAGCAGCTGTCTGGGAGCTGTTCCACCCAGACTTCCCCTCGTGTGGGCCTACAAAAACACACTGTTTTGGGCAAAGTTTCCATTGTCACCTTTACACAGCCCAGCTGAAAGTCAGAGCCAGCCTTTGGTGCTTGAAATACGCAAATCCTCTGAATGGAGGAGAAACTTCCCTGCTCAGCTGAAACAGGCAGATCTTACAGGCCCTCTCAGATTCTGAGGGTGCTGACCACCATAAGGTCCTCCAAGGAGGAGAAACTCCTTGTGACGTGCTAAGGGCTGGGGGGTGGTCGTTGCTTCTCCTCTTCTGTGAATCCACTCTGCCATGTGTAGATGCTTGGTCCGTGCAATGAGGAAGGCTGCCTCAGGGGTTAGCAGTCGGATGGTTTTCATCCTATGAAAGCCTAGAAATATCCTTTTTCCTTCCGTCTTCTCTGAAAGACTGTGGTTGCTTCAGAGGACATCGTTGCTTTTGTCCTGGGGCAATAGATACATCTTTCTGTTTCAGTGTCCTCTGATGCAGGCCTGTGGCTGGGGAAGGCTCTTGCTGCACGTTGGGCTCACCAGGTAAGAGCTTTCTCCAGGAGTCAGGGACTAACGTTGCTCTGGTCTCTTGTGAGCAGACAGTGCAGCCAAGATAGGGGTGACAGTGCCATCGTGCAAGCTCTGAATGCTGTTTCCATATACTAATAGTGGCTGAGGCAGAAGCGTGTGACATCTCACCACCTAAGAATCGGTGGCCCAGGAGCAGCATCCAGTGCTCAGCTCCCCTGCAGCCAGCGGGAGGGGAGCTGTGGTGCAGTCCCCGGCCAAGGCTTGCGGTCTGATGCAGCAGGAGAAGCAGCGTGGCAGCCTCTTGGGCTTCCCGCAGAGGAAACTCTGCAGAGCCTGTGGGTCCACTGGCTCCTGCTGTGGTTGAAAGTTTCATCTGGCTTACTCACAGATCCTTGGATAGATGTGGGGAAAGAGAGGGCAGGCTTTGGTTTTGCAGCTGTACATCAGTTTCACTTCCGTGGCATTTCGTCCCTCTTGCATCTGCCGGTGGTGGTGGTGACAGAGTTTAAGAAACCAATCCCCAAGGCAGCTTCAAATACAGCTAATGCGGTAAGGTCAAGAGGGTGATTGGATTTGGATTCTGCTTTTGAGGTCTTAGGGAAAGGCTGCATTTAACTTGGAGAAGCTTTGCAGAGCTCCTCCTCCATTTACTGTCTCTGTTTCTGGGGCTTTTCACATTGGCTGCAGACGAAATCCCTGTCAGGGTGATGTTTTCTAATACAGAGGTGGAGCAAGGCAAGGGGCCGGGGTGGAGATGGCAGCATCGTGCTCTCAAACTGTTCTCCCCAGGTATCTCCCTGGTTGTGGTGCACAGCAGTGGTGGCACAGCTGGAGAGCAGCTGGCTAAAATAAAACTATAGGGAGTGGGGGCTGTACGGGTACAAAAGCTCTTGAAATGGGCCCCAGCGGCAGACTGAGATCCCACGTGTGTGGTGGAGAGGCTGGATTTGGGAGAGCTCCAGCTGCACTTGTAATGGAGCCGATCTTTTCAGTCCCAAGCCCAGGGAGAGCAGTACAACACGGTGAGAAAACGCTGTGGGTGCTGCCACAGCTGGTTGTGCCTCTCCCTAGCAGAAACCCCACGGGGGACCTCTCAGCTCCATATTAAGCCTTGTTGTCCACACACATGGCCCCCTCCCCACCCCACTGACTTTCTGTGTTAAGAGACAAACGCGCTTAGGGTGTTTGAGTGTCTCAGTCTGGTTCCTGGGAAGCGTTTTCCTGTGAGAAATGTGGGCTACAAGCCTGCAGGCCTGCAGAACAAGACCCCTCAAGGTGACCTACTGGAATATGGCTACACCTGCGTGCTAAGTTGATTAAGAAATATCTTTAATGCTACTTCATCTTCTGCTTAAAGATCAATGCGTGCCTGCTGGTTTGGTTTTTTTTTTTTTTTTTTGTAGATCCTGTTGGTTTCCTAAGGGGGAGGTTATTTGACTTGTGTCTTTACATGATGTATTTCTTTCCTTTGCTCTATTATTTATGAAATCAATAGACCTTAAAAAGGAACATTTGCTGCAAAGTGTCTGGAGCAAGGTGTGCTTAATGAGAATGTGAAAACATGCCTGCTGGCCTGGCCTTTCCCATCAGTCAAGCATCTGTGCCAGAGAGGAGCTCACCTGAGCACAAAGGAGCGGTTTGTCCATGAGCTCAGTGCCTGGACAGCAACCCAGGTGATGGGGGCAGAAGCAGAAATTCTTGCCTGAGTGCCTGCAGGGCATGCAGGGAAGCAGCGGCAGGAATAGGCTGGGCCATGGGATTGGTCTTCTGAATTTGGCAGCCCAGGTGGGAGAGGGGAGGCATGATCCAGACAAGGTGCTACTGAGGATGCTGGAAATTCTTGAGATGCCTTTCACCAGTGCTGTGCTGGCGGCATTGAGCACACTCGTTTTGCTCTGAAGAACTTGTGGTGGTCCATAGGGATGCTTAATCTGATTTTTGGAGGTCCAACCCTGTACAGTACCCTGCACAAAATGGAACAAACCTCATCTATGCCGTGACTGTCCAGGCTGTAATTTCCTAATACACCTGCAACAGCCCCATTTTTTTGCCTGGTGGGATGCCATAGGTCCCTTTAACTTTAGGGTCTCAAGCCCCAAGCTGTCCGTCAGCTTTCCCAGCCATGGCTTTACCTCAGTTGTTGCAGCTGCACTGCTGTGAGCTGGAGAAGGGGTCTGAAACTTCGGCTTGGCTTGGGCACGGTCACAAGCTGGTGTTGGCAAGAGCCAGGTGTTAACCATGCTCTGCTGACTCCAGGCATTAACAGCCCAGCACTGACACATTTTTTTTTTTTTTTAAAAAGGAACCAAAACCACCAGAAGAAACAGCTTCTGAGCCAGCCAGTGTATCTAGTGTGTTCCTTCAATACCTGTTCAGGATGCAGATAGAGGCATCTTCTGCAGGACCAGGAGGAGCCTGGGGATGAACTTGCCCCATATTTCTACCAGGTAGTAAATTGAGGAATCTGGGCACCGAGTAATAAACCACTCCAACTTGAAATGTAGAAGAGAAGTAATGAGGGTGGAGTGGGGAGCAGCACCTGGGGGAAACCCCAGCTCTGTGCTACTCCCCACTGCGGGATTTCTCCCTGATAGCATCTCCAGACAGAGCTGCAGAGCTCTGTGCCAACAACCCCTCCAGCACCCACGTACCCAGGAACGACTGCCTGGTTGCAGTTATCTCCATCACCTCCGCAGCGCTGCAGAAGGCAGCAAAGGTCGATGCTGGCTAATTCAGAGATGACTTGATGTTCCCATGCTGCGGGTAAGGATTCGGCCACAGCAGCCAGCTCTGCAGGGCTCTGGTGTGTGGCCAGCTCTTTTGCCACCTCTGAAAATTTGTTGCCTCAGTTAACTGCCTGCTTTGCCTACGCTACTGCTAACCTTGCTGCCTGCTTGTTAACAAATGCAGCAATGCTTAAGGTAGTGAAATGCTTGATGGAAGGCTTGAGGTTGGTGCTGAATCAATCCCTGTGCTGGGAATGGATCCACTTGCTTTATTTCAAGAAATGAAGTGAGCAGGTCTCTGGCTCTGCTCCCTTTTTCTCACCCGTCAGGTGGCGATACTTGATTTCGCTGCGGCTGGTGGGTTTCCCTGTGCTCCCTGCCCTTTGCTCTGAGCAAACTTGTCTCAGAGGTTACATTCTTCACTACAATTACCCTGCCTCATTACTAGGCTTCCTTTGTTGCCAGGTCTCAGAGGAGAAGCAAAGATTAAAGAGAGCAGAGATGATTATATTTAATAGCGATGAAAATTGGCACAGTGGTTGGGGGCTGTTTCCCTTCCCTCGCTTCCACCTCTTGAAGTTTGGAGGCAGCTTGAAATCACATGCGACCATCTCACCCAGCTCCACCACTGGGAGGAGAGAGCCAGTGGCAAGTTTTCCCTGTGTTTGTGTTATCTGGACTTTCCATCCTGGCCCCAGTGCTCAGGAAAGTAGCTTCCCCCCCTGCTCTTTTTAAATATAAAGCTCCTTTGCTCCTTTCTGCAAGCGAATGCTGCCCTGGCCATGGAGTGTTGAGCTGGCTGTAAGAGGCTTGCCTGCCTTTTAGGTGCAAACACCTCACTAATTTGCAATGATGGGAAGTTTGCAGCAGGAAGCTAAATGAACGTCAGCTAAAGCTGTCTTTCCTTAACTCACTGTGGCATTGCACAGGCTTGCTCAGAGCTGACCCTCACCCTGCCGCAAGCTGCTCTGGTCCCGTCCGAGGCTCTGGGGGAGGCATTGCAGCTCCAGTGCTGCTGCTGCTGCTCGGACTATGCTGGGAAAAGATTGCTGGAGGAGGAGAGCTGCTTCTCAGCCTGCCTTCATTTTGAAAGGTGCTGCTTACCCCCTGGACTTTGAGCAAGGGTGTCTGTATATCTAACAGCCTCCCTCTTTTTTTCCCTCCCAACCTATCTTGGGTTTAATAGGAAGTGTCACCTTATGTCTTTAGACCATCCCAGCCATGACACCACCGTACCTTTGACTACCTGGCTGTCATCGAGGATCGACACCCAGTAGAGGACTGTGACTATGGTGCCACCGATGGAGCCAGCGCATCTTTCTTCAGTGGGGTAAGTGGCAAGGTCACAGGTGTAGTGAGGCCATAAAGCCTGGGTAAGCCCATGCTGTGGCCTTGTCAGACATCTCTTTAAAAGTGTAAGTAAGATTCTTATCCCAGTATTAAATGTCCCATCCCATCCTCAAGCTAAGCTGTGATTTGCCCATGGAGACAAATGCTAGGACTCAGTCCTCTCCTTTTCTTTCCAGCAAGGCTCCATCAAAAGGCGTTGCTGACCTCCCTCACCATCTGTCACACCAGCGAGGAGAGGATGGAGCTGAAGGATCCCTGAACAAGCAGGTAAGAGTGAGACAGCCCTTGACAGAGGGGGCTTGTTGACCATGAGACTTTCATCACCGGACCGCAACAGTTGCATGCCCTGAGCATGTTCATCTCCTAACAGAAAAAAAAAAAATCAGTGGGGTGGGGAAGCGTAGATGGGTGCAGAGAGCAAGACTTATTATGGAACTAATAACCCCCAGGGGGATTCTGCAAGGAAGAGGCACAAACAGCAAGTGCTGTGTGTCCCCAGAGCTGATTACTGAGCAAAACATAAAAAGGGCACATGGCTGTAGCTTCCCCCATGGGAAAGCATCCCATGGCAGCTGAAAGCTATCCTGGCTTTCCACAAGGCATGAGGTGCCATGGGGTTTCGTGAGCTGTGGTTTTAGCTGATGGAGAGTTGTAGCCTGCACAGCTCCAGGCTCCTCTGCTCAACTCTGGCTCTTGGGACCATGCAGGACGTGTACTGGATTCCAGACCCACCAGACTGCAGCACTGGCCGAAGATGATGGACAAAGGGTGCTCCTGGTCCTTCCAGCTCCTTTACGCTGCAGGATGGAGTCTGAGAGTGGTGTACCCAAGAGAAAGGATCTTGCTGGTCTAAGTTTATATACAACCTAGAGCAGGAGAGTTTCTGATTTGAAGGTGTGAGCTAGGGCTGTGACGTGCGCTGTAGGAGCACGTCACAGCTGTCTGTAGTTGTTGTCTGAGCCAGCCTGCAGAGAAGCTTTTGGTGGCTTTGCAGTCTTTCATGACTCCCTGCACACATGTTGAGGATGAGCAGCACGGATGGGCACTCACGATGAGTGGTCTGGTCTTTAGTATTTACAAAATGAAATCATCTTCCTCTCTCTTTCACTCCTTTTTCAGGCACTGCATTAATATGTGCCCTGCATAGGCCACACCTTTTCCTAGGATCTCTTTCCCACCAACACTCCTTGTTTCATCCAGTGAGAAACTGTATATGGTTTAACTATTTAACAAAGGTTACTTTTTATTTTATTTCTTGCTCTTGCTCATTTTCAGGCTGTATGGAAATTGGTCTTAAAAAAGTTTACATCGATTCTTCTGAAGTCGATTCCTTGGCACTCTGAGCATGAGTGCTATAATCCGTCTATGTCTATCTGCATTGGTTTAGCTAATAAATCAGCTGAAATCCCTGAGGTTCATTGAAACTAGCCCCTGTATCTAAATGAAATGGTTTTTTTTTGCAAGGGATTTAACTCATCCCTGTTGCACAGAGCCTGCAGTGAAGTTCTGGCTAGGGTCTCTCTAGCTGTTGAGCTAAAGGACTTCAATGCCTTTTTCCCTATGAGCCTTTTCTTTCCTTGAATTTGCATCTTGGCTGGACATAAAGCTACTTCATGTCCCTGCAGGATTAATTGCACGTTGTCCCTGCAGTTGATAGTGTTCAGATGGGTCCTGGCACATTTTAAGCAACATGTGGTCTGGTGGTGGTGCTGAGCAAAGTGGGAGAGAAGTGTGCTGTTCCCAGGAGGCTCTGTATTTAATTTTGTGGTCTTTTTGCCTATCCTGAGCAGGGACGAATTCAATCAGCCAGCATAGCCCATTGATGAGCTACCATGTCACAGAGTGATGACGTGCTCAAAAGCTCACCACCCTTTGGTGCAACAACCAGGTTAAGTCAAAAAAAACAATTTTGGGAAACAGTAGGGCTTGTCCACAGGGCTTGGTTTTGGTTTGCCTCTATGTACTGGGCTGTGGCCTCTGCTGAGAAGCAAGCCTGGCTAAATCATGTTTCTCATCACACCCTTTTGTGTGCATTTGTGGACTTGCAGGCTCTGCGGCTGGACCTGACAAAGCATGGCTGGAGGGAAGACCACCTACTGCCTTTTTGTGCTGATGCGTGGGTCTCACCAGTGAGCCAGCCTACCCCAAAAAGTCTTCGATGGTGCTGAAACCAGTCCTTCAGCTGGGGATCCTTCACAGAGCTCCCCATGACCCTGCTGGTAGGTGTCTCAGCATCACATAGCATCACGCAGGCAGTGTGCCATGTAATCGCGGCATTGTGCAAACGTCTTGGAGGTCTTTGCTGGGGCTCTGTGAGGTGGGAGTGGTAATACCCAAACCACTCCTCATGGACAGGGATCCTGACTTTCTGGAAGGTACAGTGACTTGCTTAAGACCATGTAACCCAGCTCTGTCTGCATGCAGTCACAGTACAGCCTCCAGCTTGGATGCACAGACCCACAGTTTCTTTAAGCTGGCTGGCATCGGTGCTGCTGGCACTGGCAGTGCAGCATGACCAGACCATCTGGCTGTTCTGCCACAATCTCAGCTGACTATTGTAGCCAGCGTTAAGCTCTGCTACAATATCTGAACTGGTGAAAGGCTGAGCCAAGATCGGCATCTGTGTTCTTATTCCATTTCGCCAGGCCATCCCATACTATCCTTATTATAATTGCTTTCTGGAAGACACCATGGCATTTGGGCAATGGATGGAGACGTGATGCTTCAGGGAGAGTTTGGTTTGGGTCTGGACTCCCTGTCTTGAGCTGGGGCTGGTGAGCTGAGTCCTGAAGATCCGGGTCATTTGGAGGCTGTAGAACAACATCCTGTAGGCTCACAGTCTTGCTCACAAAATTGCTTAAGTTTTGGTACGGGTTGCTTGAATGCAGGCAAGCTCAGGTCCCAGCACTGAGGAGGTACCAGTGAGCAGGAGCAGGGCACTGTGTGAAGGCTGCTGGACACAGCCAAAGGCATTTTTGCCTTCCTCCACCCTTCCTTCCTTCAGAAGGGGAAAGTAGACAGGCTTTTGCTACATCAGACCAAAAAGGATCAAAGCCTTGTGGAAATGGTCCCGATCCTGATCTATTATAAACCCCAGTGGGGTTGTTTCTGCCTTTATATTGTGCATTAGCAGTGGCGGAAGGAGAAGAACCAAATGAGAAGCTGGTGTTTGGTAAACAATTGGTGTGGTTTCCCCTCGTGCTGCGCAGTGTTTTAAAGGAGAACCATTTGCTGTTGCTAAACAGTGCACAAACATGCATTTTTTTAGATCCACTGGTGACTGGAGCTCTGCTGCATAGTGAGTTGCCTAACGCCCAGTGGGGAAATCACCTTTCAGACCCAACGCAGATAGCATACGCTGATGAGATAGCCACGTGCTTGTGACGGGATCTGCGCTGGTTAGTTGTGTTACGCCTCCAGCCCTGAGTTGCACAAAGGGGATTGCTCAGGCAGTTTTATTTCCTCCTCGAAGATGCTTGGGGTGACACCCTCTCTTTTGCCATGTCTTGGGGTAGCTCAGGGCATGAGGAGAGTCCCATGCAATAGGTGGGAGAAGGACCAAGAGGTCTGACTGGCCACTGGGGAGCAGGAGGATTTAGGAGGTGCATTGAATGGCGAGTCTACAAAAATCGTATGTGCTCAACACTTTTCCATGATTTTGACTTGCTAACGGGTAAGTGTTTGCTCGTCCACCGTAGGGAAGAACTAGTTTGCTAAAACAGCCCCAGGACTATGAACTCCAAATCAAAAGCAGATGATGTTGGTCAAGCATTGTGCATATGTATCTGCCCTTCATTGTGCAGCACAGCTGTGGTTCCTGTCTTGAATGCAGTGCTCGGGGGTCAGTGGGGCTCTGCAAACACTGACTGCGTGGAGGGATGGCTCTTCCACGTGCTGTGGCTGTGGGGCGGCAGGAGCACCCAGCGCTGAGCAGGGACAGGGCTCTGGTACCTTCAGATCAGGCCACTGTGCTGATTGTGGAGGCAGATAGAGCTGCATGGGAGGCATCAGCGGGAGGTGGTTATACTTTCCCTTATCTAAATGCTCTCTCTTATCTAAATGTCCTCAGTTGTGTCTTCTGCAACAAAAGCTTCAGGGTTTGAGTAGAAATGAGTTTACTGTTGAGGTATGAATGAGTTAGCAGCAGATGTCTGGCTGTGAAGAAGAGCTTGCAATTGCTGGTCTTTGGTGCATGATGATTGTGGAAAGCCTCTGGGCCTGACAATTTCAACGATTCACTTCCCTGGACCCTGTGCTACCAGCCCCCATACTGCCCAGGAGTATGCGCGTTCACAGTGGGGAGCAGAACATGGCAGGAAGAATATGGTGAACAACGGGACAGGAGTGTGGCCCTTCAGCTTTGCCCTGGTTTTCTGGAAGTGATCTTCTGCAGTGTTAGGAGACGCTCAACTGGCCTAAGCTCTCAGTAACAGGAGCCTGGTTTCACTGCAATGAGCCTGTCCTCTCCAGCTGCCTTGGTCCAGGACAGATGTCTGGTTTGCTGAAAGCCCATATAATATTTCTGTATAAACTCATTTTGAGTGGCGTGTTTCAGAGCCCTAAAGGTTTCTGTCATTGAATATTATGACACAGCTGGATAAAATCTTTTCTCAGCTCCCTGGGTGCAGGAGCACTGTGCGTGGTCATGCAAGCTCCATCAGGAACCGAGGTGGTCAGAAAGAAATATTGCCTAATAGGTGCTTGAGGAACTTGGTTAAAGACAATGGTATCCTGAGAGACCAGGTTCAAGCTGCTGCTTTCATGCTGAGCATGTGAGATGAGAGCAGTGGACAGCAGGAGTTTCTCCTGACCACCTCAGCTGGGTCCATGAGGTTCAATCTTTCCATGCTCATATTGTGTCCTGGCAGTAAGATCCTCACACTTTGCTGTTATTGATCGTCCAGTAGTGCCCAGGAGCACTGCTGGATCAATGAAAAAAATGACAGCTCTCAGAAATGTGTCATACCCATTGCAGGTGTTAAATGAAATACCCATCCATCAGGAAGGTGCCTGAGGAAGTGTTAAAAGTTCAGGTTATGCACAAAAATTTCCCTCTTCCTGGACCCAGATGGGTTGTGGGCAGTGCCAGGGCACGTAGCCCACTGGGCAAAGGAGAGCTAGTAATGTGGTGGAAATAGTTACACTATTGCTTGTCCTGATTAGTTTTCTTTCCTAATTTCCCCCAGATTTTGACATGTGTGGACAGAAGAGCACTGTGAAACTTTGCTGTACAAAGTGCCTTCATTTTCCAGCTGACTCTAGATCTGATTGAAATGCTTTGGGGCAGGGGGAGTAATCAGTCACTGTTAGTCTGAATTAATTTTGAAGTGTAAGTGAGGTGTAATATGCACAATCAGAAGTCAGAAAATTGACATTTGGGAATAAAAATCAAAGAACATTTTTAATGACAGAGAGAAAATGATTTGTCTTTTTTGAAATGATGTCTTTCTTATTGGTTGTTCTTAGACTTCCAAAAATTCCAAATGCTTTTGTTGTTGTTGAAGCCTAACAGAAGGCTTCCCATTGGAAAGCACTGGGGAAAATTTTTATTTGCAAAGGTGGAAATTGAGGATGCATTTTTTCAGTGGGAAGCTTCTCAGTTCGTATGTTGTTGAAGCCCATGAAGATAAGGGACAATAAATACTGAATGATAAAGCTATTGGACATCAGAACTCACTTCTAAATCGTCAGGAAGGAGAAGGATCTTTAAACCATGCACCCTGGCTTGGCGAAGCCGTTGCTGTGACGTTACCAGCTTCGGCAACACCATCTGCGCGCTTCCGCTCCAGCCTTGGGTGACGAAAGGGCACACTGCTTCAGTGGTGCTCCCTTCCAAGGGATGTGGCCCTACACCATGATCACTGCGGGCTGCTGTGACCCTGGGGTTGGCAAGGAAGCTGAAGAGGATTCAGCCAGGGGCTCTCTGCTAGCACATCAATAGGCTGTGAGGCCAGTCAAACACGCTTGCTGCAGAGCAGCATTTTGGGTGCTGGGGCTTGTCTTCTCCCATGGGCTCCTCTGACACGTTCCCTTGTGTAGGAGATGATCTTTGTTAGCTGTGGGCCCGGTACAAGGGCTGCTGGCAGGAGGGAGGAGTTCTGAGGTCCTGTGGGACCCTGGCTTTAGCAGTTCGTCACCAGCTCCTTCCCATCAAAGGCATCTTGTGGATTTCTGGGAAGGATGCAGGAAGAACTTGATGCCACTCGCAAGTCTGTGGCATCACTCCCAGCATCAGCAAGATAAAAGCAAGGCACGGACCCCAGTGATTACAGCCTGCCCGCCAGGATTTCTTTCTGCCCTGATACGAACTGATGGAGCTGATAACCAGGGAGTGAGTTTCAGGTAGACAAGCAAATAGTTGCCTTCCTGTCACACGCAGGCTGTCTGTTTAGACTGTACAGGAACTGCAAAAATCGTCACTGGAATTTTTCTACATTAGTTATGGTTTGTCTGAAGTCTGGGGCCTCAGCTCCTTCAGGAGCCCAGTGAATAGTGGATCGCTAAAGGTTGCATAGAGCTGTTAGGATTAATACTTGCTGAGAGCTTTAGTAGACCCTGCAAAGGAAGGTGCCCTTTGAAGGACAGCGGGTGGCTGGGCCTCCCTCTGGGTGCGTCTCCAGAAGCAGGGAAAGGGCCCTGGCCTGGAGTCAGAGGTCTGGCGCTGGGGACAAGCGCAATGAAGAGGTTGTGTCCCCTGCTGGGATTTGAGATGTGACCATGCACCCCTGCACAGCTCTGAAATGTCAGCGGTGAATAATTCACCAGCTGTGTCGGACGTGACATGCCCACTTGTCACTTGGTCCCCCCTGTTTCCACTGCTTGTCTCTTACCTTTCCTGGTGTCTCTCTCAGCCTGGTTCTTCTCTTTGCACATACGGTCCCCTCTGCGGTTGCTGCTCTCTCCCCCTCCCCAGTTTTCCACACCTGCTCTGTAGCCTTTTTCCTGCCAGCATGCTGGTCTCTTAGTTTTGGGTTTGTTTTTGTTTCCCCTGTGGAATTGATCCCTGAAGCAGTGCTCTTCTTGTGAACTTCCTTATCCTCATTCAATGTTCCTTTCATCCTCGTTGCTTTCTTCCCTTCCCTCTATGTGAAAGAAAGATGCTCAGGTTTTGCTTTATCACTTGCTTAAGCCCCAAGACAGGAGAGCTTGTCCTGATGTGATCCTGTGACACACGGAGCATACGCAAACGGAGGGACAAAAGTATTCATTGCCAAAGTAACCAGGGAAATGGAGAACGCCTGCGTGACTCAAGCCCTTTTGGTGGCGGTCCCAAAGGACTCTGTACAGGAAAAAAATCTCCTCTGGTTTAGCAGAGATTTTTCCTTCCTGTTTGAGGCTGGGCTGTGCTGTAGGAGCGTGCCCTCGTGTGCTAGGGGGGAATTCTTGCCCCAGGGCATTGGGTCCTCAGCGCAGGGAGAAGGAACCTTGTGCCCATCACAGCCTCAAAGAGAGGGACAAAGCAGCTTGGCACGTGGCGTAGGGAAGGTATCGAGCAGGATGTAATCACGGTTGCTTTTGATGTTGGAAAGGAGGATAATCCATCGCTGTCTGACTTTTCAAGGACAGATGTTGTTTTCTGCTTTGGGGCCTTGGAGGAAGAGGGTGAAGATCCAGGAGGAGCTCTGCCAGCGAGAGCTGGTCCCCAGGCTCTGCCGGCAGCCCCCACTGGGGTTCATCTCTGCAGGGATGGCCCCAGCTCTCTGCTCAGCCCCAGCCACTGCTGCGGGGTTCGGGTGTCCCGAGGCATCCCACACCTCAGCACCTCTCTGCTGACCACAGCCGGTCCTTTACTTTGTGTCTTCTTCTCTCTGGGTGTGTGATTAGTGAATGAGATCGTTTCCCAGGAAATCTCTTTCAGGTAAGACAGCCCTCTGCAGCGCAGTATTTATTTTGCAGGATTGATGCATCGTGTGCTTTTCTTTCTTGCTAATTCAAGCAAACGCATACAAATAATGCTGCTTTTATATGCCCAGGCCCAGGCCACACTCAAAGCCTCTTCTTGCCATGACTCACTCATGGGCAAGCCCTGGAGAAAGTAGATGTGGTAATTCAGTTGCAGCTCCCATCTTTTTCTCACAGCCCTGTGGTCAACAGGCTTTGTCAGATGGGCTCTGGTGAGGAGCGAGTTCCTCTGAGCAGGAAGCTTGCATCAGCCGAGCGCCTGCTGCTACCCCTCCTGTCCTGCTCCAGCCCTGCCGGAGGGGTGCTGCCCTTCTGGGGAGGAGCTGAGGGGGCTCGTTCCCACTGCTGGGTCTCTGTGGAGGAGTCTGTTAAAAACAAGTGCCTTTGTGCATCATAGCTTTTTTCTTTTTTTTTTTTTGCTTTTTTCTTTTTTTTTTTCTTGATGTCTTGAAGCTTGGTACAGCTTTCTGTGAGGGTAAATTTTGTTGGCTGAAAATTTTTGTAGCTTAAAAAATGTTCATTTTTCTGTTACCCTCTTTCCTGTTTTGTCCCGTCTTTCCTTTCTGTATCGTCCTTTTTATACTTAAAACCTCAAAATAAAGAAAAATCCATATTTTAGGAAAAAATACAGAAGACTGAAGAGTGGAATCCAATTTGATGAATAAATAATCCCAGGCTCAGAAAAGCCTCAGTTATTTTATTTTATTTTTTCAAAGCAGCTGGTGGACTACTAGCTTGATTTGCTGCTATAAATATCGGTCAGGTTCTTTCAACTCTTCTGAAGGCAAATGAGAAGCAGTTGCCAGGTTTGCTTGGTATTGCATGTCTTGGATGATGAAAGGGCCAAAGCAAGTGGAAGACCTGTAATTGCGAGCGGGGTGCTCAGCCGTGTGGTCTGGGAGCCCGAGCTGCTGGGTGCAGCAGCGAGGCATGTGCTTGATGTGGGATCTACCTTCACCACGCTTTCTACCTGCCAAACCCCAGCCTGGGAGATAAATAACTCTGGCTGGCTCCATCACGGGATGTTAAAAGCTCTCCTGCCCAGACAGAGAAATCAACCTCAGTGAGGTGGCGCCGGGCGCACCTCCAGGCCAGCTCCTGCCAGGGCTGAGGGGCCTGGAGCCCCAGCGCTCGCAGTGCTGCCGTGCCTTTCTGTGCTTCCAGGGGCGGGCTGTGGGACCATGCCTGCTGCCTCTGGGGGCCAAAGCCTTGCCTTTGGGCTTCTCTCCAGCCCTGCCCGGCACAAGGTTTGAGCACAGGCCAGACAGAAGAGATAAGCACGGCCTTCATGGGTCCGACTGGAAGCATCTCAGCACATCGTCCTGCTTCCAACAGCGACTCTGAGGGATGCCATGGGGTTAGGAGAAGAACCCAGGCATGCGTAGACCTGTCCTTCCCCTGCATGCAGCCCTTAGCAAGCTGTGATTTAAGCCGCACTTCCCAAGCTAGATGGTTCCTGATCCTTCACTGGCCGACTGGCTGGACAAAGCCTTGAAGGAACCAAGTGCTTGAGAATAGTTTTGTGAACAAGAAACATCCGGGGACGTTTGTCACTTAACTTACCCTAGGGACACTAATGACTTCCCGGTGGAGCCAATTAAGTAGGTGCATTGATAATGACACAGTTAGAGCTGCATTGCTACCGAGAGAAACACCAAGTGGTCACTGAACCTCCTGGGGTACGCGCCATTGGTACCGTGCCAGGGCTCAGACGGCTGTGAAATCTTCTCGTCCTCCATCCGAGAGGGTTTTGCTGTTGATTGTTTGTTTAATTTTTATTTTAGTGACTTGACCAAGGGGGTCCTCCTGCAGCACTGCCCAGGGTGCCCGGCACTGCTTCCCGTGTGTGTCCAGCCGTGCCACAGCGGGCCCCCGGAGCATCGCGGCTCTCCCATGGCAGCAGCACGTGTGCAGTGCGATGCAGGCAGGTTGCAGCTGCTTCCCTGTGTGCGCAGGCAGGAAAGGAGTTTTCTGAGGTAAGAGCACAAACAACTAGCAGAGCAGCGTTTTGGCTCGGGAAAAGCAGATTTTCCAGTGGCTAGGGATGCGTTTTGTGCCGTGCTAGAAGTGCTAATGATGATGGTTTCAGTAAGATTGGATCTTGGGATCTTGTTTTGCTCTGCCAAGATGCCTTACAAACTTGTCTTAGGAGCTAAATTTAAAGGGTGATCGTCCAGAAAGGGCTACAGAGCAGGTCTCTGAAGTCTCTGCCTGTCCTATGGGCATTAACATTGTTTGTATGTTTTCTTAGTATCGGTTGTAAGGGTTACTGTGGGATCCAGTCTCAGCCTGGAGTCTGCTCCTGGGATGGCTGTTTTTCAAGGGCAGAACGCGAGCAGCCAGGCTGTAGGCAGAGCTCATGCACAGCCCTTGAATTTGAGCTCCTGAGAGCAAGAGCTGGGCAGGACTATGCTTTGCCTGGGCCAGTGATGAAAATGAAGCCATGCTCGTTCGTTTGCCGTGGTCAGCCCAGAGCTGCTCTGTTAGCTCTCAGCAGGGTTATTAGCATCCTTCAAGCTGACTTTGAGGAAGAAGGAAAGGTTTATTTGCTCTGCAAATCCTGGTCCATGCAGCTCTCCCTCTATCACTTTTTCACTGCGTCTTTGCTTGGGCAAGCAAGGTGCCACCTTCTTTTGTGGTAGACCTAAGGATCCTTGGACCAAAGGACCCTGTTCCCTCCGTGCAGGTACCAGGGGCTACATGGCCTGGCAAATGACGCCCTTGCAACATCCTGATGTCTCCTGCTCTGGAGCATGTGTTGCAGTCCAAAGGCATCCATTTGGTATCTCTGGAAGCCTCTTCTAAGCGAGGCTGTGATGGGACTGCTGCTTGTAGTTGTAGTTGATGGCAGGTCCAAGTTGATCGACCGATATGGTCCAACTTGACTCTCCCTGGATAATTCAGTAAGGGATTTGGAAGCATACTTTCTACTTAATACCTAAATCATACAAAAGACTGGTGGGATTTAGGTGCTATGTGACTTTTGGAGGACTGAGCATCTGAGCTGTCCTGAAGTGGGAGGGGGGACACCGAGGGGACATTGCTGCTTTCTGAGGGCACCAAATGCATCTCAGCGAGGTTTCTTTGGTCTTTCCCCACTCAGTAACATCAAAGGAGGCTGCTGGTGGAAACAAATAAAGACCTCATCGTGGGAGAGTGGCGGGAGCCCTGGCCAAGGGAAACTTGCCTGCTTGGCTCCTATCGGGCTGGCAGAGCCGGCTCGTCCCAGCGCGAAGTGTGCAGCTGTGCTAACCTGTCCCTGGGCAGCATAATTACAGGAGGAGGATGGGACTGATGGCTTACAGAGAGAGCTAGAAATTAGGGCATGCAGTGGTGGGGTATCACTGCTCAAGGGAGGCTTCAGGGAAGGATTCGTGAGTGGGTAAAAAAAAAAAAAAAAAAGTCAAGGGTACTGGCTAATGCCACAGAGGTTTGTAGCCTGCATGTGCATTTTTGGGTCGTGCACCAACTTGCCCAGCCTGTGAAATGCCGGGGGCAGCTGCAGCATCTCCCTTGCAGCAGGTTCAGAGCATCCTCTTGGCTCAGCTGAGCCTGGCTGGCTCTCAGCAGTCTGCCACCCAAGCATGAAATTCCTTCTCTGGAAGTGTAATATTCA
This sequence comes from Anser anser, assembly GCF_964211835.1. Taxonomy (NCBI): domain Eukaryota; kingdom Metazoa; phylum Chordata; class Aves; order Anseriformes; family Anatidae; genus Anser; species Anser anser. The sequence goes on from NC_139733.1 coordinate 8,689,952, forward strand.
TGCAGGAGACACATTTATTAGGAGGCCGTCTGCTCCCCGCTTTGGCATGAGAGTTGGTGCAGTTACCTCTGGAATTTGGTTGAAAATCATTTGGTATTTAGGCGTGTTTGGTTTGCAGGAGCTTGGAGGCTCCTTAAAGAACATCTCTAAAGCATGTTTTACTACACACAACCTTCATGGTACATGTTTTCTCTCCATAGGTCCAGGACATGTGAGGAGACCTTCTTCCAAAGCTGGCCTTCCCTGGCCAGCCGAATAAATACAGCCAGCCAGCCACAAATGGCCACGTTCACAAGTATCTCCTCCCTTGTTGGCAGAGCATCTGCAAACAGATCCGCAATTATCTTGGACTTGGTCATGATGGAAAGTCGCTCAGTGGAAGTTTATTCACAAGTTGCACTTTCTCCTGTGTTTGGAAGTCAAATGACCAACTTGCAGCTTTGCTGCGGTCAATGACGTGGCTTTGGTCCCCAGCCTGAAGGAATGCCACTTGTCTCTTTGAGCTGGAGATGGGGAGGAGAGAAGCTAAATCTAACACTGGAGAATCATATTCCCACGTGATGAGTTTCAGCTGCTACTGAAACCCAGTGGCATGAATGTGAACGCAAAGAGGTACACTACTTATTTTTAAATCGCTTCTTGAATATTTCCACCACCAATACGGTTCCAGTGCTAATATACCGTCTTCAAGTATCAATAAGTTTTGGCAACTTTTCTAGAGCACGAGGAGCCAGGACCTCTGCAATCCAGCTTTCTTTTTTTCCTGCATCTTTTCAATAAGTTTCCCCCTTCTGCTATGGAAATAAGAAAGTAGAGCATGAAGATGCTAAAAGGACTAAAATGTCTTGCTCATTCTGTCGTTTAGAAATGAAACACTTAGTTTCTTCCTTTTTTGTAAATGTTTTCCAATGATTTCAACTTTTTTTTTTTTAATTTGTCACTGAAATAAAGAAAAGGAAAAAAGGGGGAGGAGTAATGAAAAGGCCAAATGTTTCGTTTTCCGGCTAATTTGTTAAGAGGTTTGTAAAGAATGAAGTGCCTTATGCTGATTTCTGGAATAAGGAAGAGAAATTCCACTTTTTTGTATGTGTTCCATTGTCCCTTTTGAAATAATTCATCCCACCTTAATTAAAACATTCAATCTGGAAACTAGGGAGGATGGTGAGTACAGATGGGCACTTTTGCAGGAGGGATACTGAATGGATAAAACATTTCTGAAGGACCCCATGCAGATGTAGGGCCATAAGGTAAAGCAATGCGCGGACTTTCTTTGGGGGCAAAGAACTGCTCTGCTCAGCAGCCAGTAAAACCACAGAAGGAGTTGCTGGGGTGGACGAGGAGGTCTGTAGCATCCTCTGTTCCCAGGGCTCGCACCCTGGGTCCCACCGTCCCCCAGGAGAGTCCTTCCCCTCTGCCTGGGTGTTTTGCTGGGTGCCAAAGGGACTGGAGAACCCCTCTGGAAGATGTTCATCACTAATGTCACCTCTCTCTCATTTAAAGGAAGGCTTCTGCATCCACATGCAGGTCTCTGGGCTGTGCAAGTCTCCACTGTGGGACCTTGACCCCGGATGGCAGCTTTGCTGAGCCCACCAGCTCCTGGGTATCTGTGGTGCAGGCACGAGGATGCTCCCAAGCCAAGCTCAACAAGAGAGCGTGCAGAACAGCAGAGGGGCTGAGCCGGGTGAGTACTTCCTGCCTTTCCCAGGTGTTGTCCCACCAGTGTCATCCAGCTCTGTGTTGCTTTACTGTGAGCAAAGGATGCTCAGGCATCCCTACGGAAACACCACTGCCCTTCGGGCTGCAGATATTCAGCCCCGTTTGGCTTCCAGCAGGGAACAAACTCTGCTCGGCTGCCTGTCAGTGCTCAGCCTCTCTGGTCCTTGCATCCCGCTGCATGCCCCGGTGTCAGGTGCTCCCCAGGAGGCCAGCTGAGCAGAGGCAGCGTTTGCTGGTACCTTCAGAAGCCAGTTTTGTAGCAGAAGACTACTATTTTGTCTGCCTTCCTCAGCTGATGTCAGGGAGAAGGCACGTCGGGAGGGGATGACTTCACAGAGCTGCTCTGGGAATCGGCCACCCCCTCCCTGCAGCGAGGGCTGCTGGAAGGGAGCCCAGGCCAAGCGCTGCCAATTGTGTCTTCATCTTCGTACCCCGTTACAGGCAGTGTTTCCAAACACTGAGGCAATGCTGTTCAGGCAGCAGCCAGCCAGCTCTGTTGTTAACACAGCTTTTGGTTGCTGCTGAAGACCCAAGAGCCTCACGGTGCTGTTTGGATGGAAGGCTGCAGCGATGGCTTGGATGGTCCCATAGGAGTGGAAGAGGTGTCTGCCAGAACACCAAAAATGCTTTAAAATGTTCTGTTCACACTGGGAAGGAGGAGAAATGCAAAACAGATGGTTCTTGTAAGCTGTCTCGCATACACCAAAGGATGAAGGCAATTAATTAATTAATTTCACTAACCCCATCAGATCAATGTGGCTGACAGGGCTGCAGAGGGCAGCTGCCTCCCTTGCTTTGATCCAAACTGTCCTGATCATCATGCCAGCCATCTGGAAACCCAGGGTCGTGCTGGCATCCTGCAGTGCCTGAGATGAGAGATGGCTCCTCCTTGAAGTCAGGATCAATAATCTGTGAAAATAAAATAATAATCATAGAATCATTAAGGTTGGAAAAGACCTCCAAGATCATCTGGTCCAACCATCACCCTACCACCAATGTCACCCACTAAACCACGTCCCCAAGCACCACCTCCAACCTTTCCTTGAACACCCCCAGGGACGGTGACTCCACCACCTCCCTGGGCAGCCTGTCCCAATGCCTGGCCGCTCTTTCTGAGAAGAAATGTCTCCTCATCTCCAACCTGAACCTCCCCTGGCACAACTTGAGGCCATTCCCTCTAGTCCTATCACTAGTTACCTGTGAGAAGAGGCCGACCCCCAGCTCCCCACAGCTTCCTTTCAGGTAGTTGTAGAGAGCAATGAGGTCTGCCCTGAGCCTCCTCTTCTCCAGACTAAACACCCCCAGTGCCCTCAGCCGCTCCCCATAGGACTTGTGTCCCAGGCCCTTCACCAGCTTCGTAGCCCTTCTCTGGACATGCTTCAGGGCCTCGATGTCCTTGTAGCGAGGGGCCCAAAGCTGAACACAGCACTTGAGGTGCGGCCTCACCAGAGCAGAGCACAGGGGGACAATCACCTCCCTGGTGTGCTGGCTGCACTATTCCTGACACAAGCCAGGGTGCCATTGGCTTTCTTGGCCACCTGGGCACACTGCTGGCTTGTGTCCAGGTGAGCATCAACCAGCACCCCCAGATCCTTTTCCTCTGCACAGCTTTTGAGCCACTCTGCCCCCAGCCTGTAGTGCTGTGTGGGGTTGTTGTGGCCAAAGTGCAGGACCCAGCACTCAGCTGTGTTGAACCTCATCCCATTGCCCTCTGCCCATCGACCCATCCTGTCCAGGTCCCTCTGCGGGGCCTTCCCACCCTCTGGCAGATCAGCGCTTCCCCCCAACCTGGTGTCATCTGCAAACTTACTGAGGGTGCACTCGATTCCCTCATCCAAGTCATCAATAAAGATATTAAAGAGGATGGGCCCCAACACCGACCCCTGGGGAACACCACTGGTGACCGGTCACCAGCTGGATTTCACTCTGTTCACCACCACTCTCTGGGCCCAGCCGTGCAGCCAGTTTTTAATGCCAGTAATTACTGCATGCTTTTCTATGCCCTGGTGACCACAGGATGTGAAGGACAGGACTAAGCCATTAGGAGAGGTGTCAGCTCCACTGCTTCTGCCCTGCCAAGGGACATGTCCCTGAGCTGGCTTCTCCACCCAGTGACGAGCGTTGGCAAATGCTCACCGGGTGTTAAGGCAGGAGATAGTGCAGTGGTAGCATCTGGGGGCCCCGGGATGCTCCTGGGACCTGTTGCTTCTTGCTGTGTAATGCAACATTGACGTAGCTGTGTGCAAATTTCCCTGTAGCCTGGGACTTGGATGGAAATGGATTGGATCATTACATCGTGCTACTGAAGAGTTATTCGAAGAAGGGAGATGGAAAATAATCAGGTGGGTGAAATGAAGTCTGGGCTATGCCCAGAGTATCTGCCTGCCTTGAAACTATGCTGCAGTTTGCTGAGACTCTTGGACTTTGGAAAGGCCTGGAAAAGAGAAAGTTCTGCTTAAACCCTCTGGACTTGTACTTTCTCCTGGGCACCCTGGACTGAGATCCCAAGGAATCGGGAAGGAAGCTGCGCAGGAGAAAATCCCTTTTAGTCCAAAAGGAGGCACAGGGTGAGGTTGCACGTGCAGGCAGCTGAGGAGGCTGCCCACAGCTGGGTTTCTGTGTTGCCTTCTGAGGACACAGGATAACTCCTGAGAGCTGGAACTGGTAATGCAGCACCATCTCTTTTGGTGGTGAAGACTGCAGAGCAGCAGGCTAGTTGCAGGGGGGATTTCACACCAGAGCTTTATCCCACAGTTCCTCAAGAGCACAAACCTGCAGTGGCATGAGGGGAGGGATAAGATACAGGTCTTCAGTTTCCCTTTGGAGATGTTTGCAGACCTAGAGCAACTCCAAGGCTTCGGTCCAGTGTCAGCCCCACACCACGCTGCATTGGTGTAGGGGATGCTGGGGCACCCAGGTTTTGGCTGACGGAAACATCCAGCTGGCTGATGCTGTGAAGTTTCGGGAATGATTTCGACCAGCACAGGCTTTGGGGTAGCTGTGGGGGGACAAGCTGTGGTACCTCGATGGGTGAAGGACCCGAGCTCGTGAGCACATTTCCTTCAGTGCTGCCTGTTCGTTCTGTGCACCTTGTTAGTGAGTCTCAGCATCCTACCTAGGAGACAGACAGACAGACAAACTCGATGTTGGCGCACTGTTAGCCAGGCTTCAGCCTGATGCAGTTATGCTCATCCATGAGAAGCTCACCAGGACCAGGAGACCGAGAGACAGTCTCCCACGAAAGACACCGACAACAGCGAGTGTCTGGTTGCTTGGCGTTGCTGAAGTATCATTGATTTTTACCTTCTCCTCTCCGTAACCATGACACCAACACAGCAGCATGTCTGTGCTGGGGCAGAGGGAAGGGGAGCTGGCAGGGTGAGGCTGGATGGAGCAGCTTTCAGTGCAATGAAACGCTGTAAGCAACTTGTTTTCCTCATGTTTCACTACAGATTGCCTTCCACAGCTGCGTAATGAGATGTCAGAGCAGCGTGTTCCCCTTGTCTCTGCGCTCCTGTTTGCGCAGGACCAGGCTGGGCTACAAATCCCCATCCCCTGTGTTCGGTTTGGTGGCCCTGTCCCTCTGTGCGAGAGCAGGCATTTGGAGGAGCAAATCCTCGCCTCCAAGCAAGGATTACCTCCTAGCCTCTCCAGGCGACATTTGGCAAAGCCTAGTAGCACCTCCTCAGGCCACAACATCTGCTGTCCTTAGCTTGTCAGCTCCAAAATGTGTGTTGGCTTCATCACATGCTTAACACCACTGACTGTGGGATGTGCCCAAATATTAAGTAACCTGCTGAGCTGGGGTCTAGCTCAGGCTGATGGAATTAGGACCATTTCTTTCCGTGTGGGTCACTGAGCATGTTGGGAGGGATAATTGTATGAGATGCTGCTTTCTGTGACCTGTGGGAGGGGGAGCCGATAACCAAGAGAGGATTTGTTTGAAGTAAGGCAAAATACAAGTCTACAGCGATGTCTCACTGGACCTGAAGACATCTGAAGTATTTTGGAGAGGACCAAAACTGATGCCAGGTGCTTGCCTATCACTGTCAGAAACAGAGGGAATATTTGGGAGTTGGAAGCCCGACTCCAGAGCTAGATCTCAGATGCCTCCCTCTCAGGCGGGGCTCAGCACTGGGGAAGGGGCTGGGCAGCCCTGTGGGGTGAGCGGCACGGTGGGTTTGGCAGCTCCCAGCAGATCACTTTAAATCCAGCTCTGCTTGCCCTTCGTGTCTGATTTTAACAGCATGACCGAATCCTTGCCAGCAGGGAAGCTGTGTTTGACTGGGGAGGTAATAAGCTGATTCGAACACAAGAGCTGATAGTTTCAAGTAACTAAAACTTAACCTCAGCATATAAAGAGTTATTGTCCTGCCACAGCAGTCCTCTGTCCGGGAGAGCACAGCTGCAGGGGAAATAAATGCTCCTCTTCTTTTTCTTTACCCTTTCTTTCTTTTCCTTTTTTTGTCTTCTTTCTCTCTTTCATTCTCTCTCTCTTCTCTGTTTGTTTAAAAAAGGGGACCTCATATAGGTTTGCTGGCGTTGGCCAGTGGTAGGACGTGAGTGCTGAGCTTTGAGGGAGCTGTGGTACGGGGCACTGCAGGGCAAACTCCCTTTAATCCTGGGAATTACATCCCAAGCAAATCCATTGATGGGTGTGGATTTAGTTGAGATCCAGGTCAAATCCTGGCCCCATTGAAGTTAAATGAGAGCTTTAGCCGCTGGTTGCAGAGGGATCAGGGCTGGGAGTTGAGCACATCTGCCCTGCCAACCTCTGCATCCCCTTCCCCATGGGGTGACAGGTTTGTGCAGCAGTTAGGATGTCTGCACGTACCCCAGCTGAGCTTTCCCTCTCTGTCTCAAGATCAGCCACAGCTTCGCTCCTTTTCAAACCGCCATGAAACCTCACCGAGCAGCAACTCCTGCTGATCCTTCAGCTCCTTCTCGAGACCATCTCCTGACACAGAAATGGCTTGTTGCCACATGCAGCCAGCATGAATGCCAGCTTCCACCAGCAGCTGTTTTGGACATCGAAGCATCTGAGGACACCTTTCCATCTTGAAAAAGCACTGCCATCACCAGCATCACACCGGGGCTGCCATGGAGCTGGGAAAAGCGCTTCCAGGCAGGTTGTCCTTCCTCAGTGTGTTATCAATGGGGTATGTGTGTGTGTGTGTGTGTGTGTATATATATATTACATTATATATATGTATTATATATATTATATATATATAAACATATATATATATATAAAAATCCAAAAGGAAAAACCCAAAGCCCAAGCTGGTATAACTAGGAGCAGACTCCATGCTTTCCCCAGTGATGCAATGTAATGATATAAAAAAGTAAGTGTTTGAAATCTTGTTTTAAAAGCTCTTGTTCCTGGCCAAAGCTGATGAAGAAGCACTACTGGCAGTGTTATGGTGAGGAACACATGATGATGCTCCAGCCCTGCAGGTTCTGCTGGTCCCCAGGTGCTGGGAGCTGCAGGCTCCTTCCCAGGCACTTCCAATGCACCCTGCAGGCTGCGTTGCTCGAGTCATGTAGCTGTGTTGCTTTTCAGGCAGTTTAGACAGTTTTTATGAAGGTAAGAAGATTTTTCTTTTGATTTTTTTTTAAAAGAACTTACTATTTTCTTGAATTCCTCACCCATGCACGTCAGTGGGGTCTCAGACCAGCTGGTTTTGGACGCACTCGGAAATCCCCGCAGGGCTTGTTTTCTGGCAGGGCTGGGATGCTCTTCCTGCTGGTAGCTAGCCTACCATGAGAACGTTTCTTTTTATTTAGTCGCATTTATTTATTTGTCCAAACACACAGCAGCCCAAGCATGTATTTGTGTATGTGTGCTCAAATGTCTTCCAAAAGCCACTCCTACCACCCCTGCAAAATAGTTTGAGGATGATACAAGAACGATAAATATCTGGCCAAGGGGAATGTTTTGGAGTGAATGAACGGGAGTTGTGAATGGAGACGGCTGTGGCAGCACGGCACTGTGGTGGCACTGATTTCACCCAGCATGGGACTGAGGGAGCAGAGGCAATGCCCGGGCATCCCAGGGGAGAGGCAAAGTCCAGGAGTGCCCGGTGAGGAAAGTCCCTCGCTCAAGCAAGACACTTCATGCCCCATTCAAGCTTCTGTTCTGGCCTGGATTGAAGTCTGGGTTTGTGCTTAATTCTTCATCCTGAAATCCACGCTTAACTCAACGTGGGCTTGGAAAGGGGAAGCAGGGATTTGAAATCCATGGCAGGAATTAGCTGTGCTGTTCATAAAGGCTTTCAGCTTAATCATGGAATATTTTTTCTAATTCATAAGAAATTCTAGTACATGGGACTAAAATAATGTCACTTTATCATTAATACCCAGGGAAAGCCTCAGGGACTGTGTCCCTGTTAAAAGATGGTTTACATTTTAGTAAAATACTGCCTGTATAGGTATGTTTCTGGACATGTTTCTTTTTTTTTTTTTTTCCTTCGGTCTTGGGAGCTAGTAAAGGGTTTTTATTTATTTATTTATTTTAGTTTTTTCAAGTATCTTCGCTACAAGCTATTCAAACTTCTCCAAGGGAATGTTTTTGCCATTACTGCTGAGTAGCTGCTTTTTACAAGGATTAGAAAAAATGAAAGTTGAAATTAAATCCAGGAATAATCAAATCCAGTTTTGAAATCAATTCAAAACCCACACTTTTTTGACAAAATGTCTCTTGGAAACAACATGATGAATGGTCATCAACTCTTCAGATTCCCAGCTCAGCTCCAAATTATTTGCTGTTTGGGCAAGATAACGCACGCAGCTGACCTGGGTGCTGAGTTCCCATCAGCCGAGGGGTCCTGGCAGTGGAAGGGTTGCGTTTCAGACCAATATTGGGTTCTCAGGCAGAGGTACTGCATGATGGGATAACGTCCTGGGGGGCATCAGTACGTCCCCTGGTGCCTCCTCCGTTGCTGTTAGCACACCCATCTCACCCATGCTACAGGAGGGGATGCCAGACTCCGAGTCCAGGGGTTTCTCCTCCTGACACTCCTCCCACAGGCACGGGACACCCAAAGCCACAAACTGCTCTGCATCCCCCAAGTCATTTTCTCTGCTTTATGGGCCTCCTCCTCCTTGGTCTTTTTTGGAATGTTTGGGGTTTTGCTCAAAAATATTGCAGTGATGGGAAATGGTTTTGACAGACAGGAGATCCAGCCTTTTTTCACTGCATGCCCTCAGCGCTAAGGCAGCTAGAGTTAGAAGACCCGAATATTTTCCAGATGACGCGCTCCTCATCTGCTGCTGCCGTGGGTGCTGGAGAGATGCAGGAGAACTTGCCTAACAGCTGGTGGCAAACTGTTCTGCAGGCAGTGCCGTGAACCTGCTGCTTGTTCTTCTTGCCCAGGGCAGTGGAACAGTCTCCAGGCTTGGCGGAGGTTTTGTGTTTCAGATTCTCAGGCCCATGCATGACCCGCACTGCAAACAGCCCAGCTTGCTGGCTGACAGCATGGGGCTCCACGGACCACTCCATGGACTCTCTCCTGGCCCCCGTCTCTTTAGCACATTCGCATCTCCTCTCAGGACTGCTGATGTCCCAGGACCCCACCACTCTTTGACCTGAATCTCCAGCTCTCCTGGGCTCCTTTCTTCTCTCTGCTGCCCATAACTAGGGAAATCTCAGACAATGGACCCATGTAGGAGTAGGAATGGTAGTTGCTGTGGCTCAGGCTGGCTGGCGAAGACTGCCGCAAAGGCCTCCACAAGGACAAGGAATTTCTCTACATGCACCTTGATCCCAGGATGGAGTTTTTCCCACGTTGGATGGAAATAGCCTGATGTGGGAATGTGCTCTTTGCACTGAAGGGGTTAAAAGCCTGCTCCCTCCTCCTAGGCTGACCCTGGAAAATACCTCTCAGCCAGGGACTAAATGCAGGACAGAAAGTAAGGCTCCTAGGATACAAGGATACAAATAACACAACTTGTTCCACAAGCAGTGGAAACCAGCAAAGCTGGGTTTCCTATGGTTGGTGTCATGGGGCAGAGTTTCGGGGAGGGCTCTCGCTGGTTGATAAAAGCTAAACATCGCAGGGCAGCAGTGGGATTTCTTCCTTCTTGCCAGCCAGCAAACTTCACAAAATGTAAGTTCCTGTAATAACTGGGAGCCCCTGCTCAGTGTGGGGACAAGGCTGGGTTCCAAATTAAACCCAGCAAGGACGTGCTTGTTGATTTGTTCCTCTTCAGGATCTGGTGGAGGCTCCTTTGCAACGCACTGGTGAGGAGGAGGATGACAAGGAGGAGGAGGAGGAGGGGGCTGCTGTGTCATCTCCCCGAGGGTGGCAGTGGGGCCACCAGTGTCCCTTTGCTCCCAGCAGCCAGCGATGGGGAGCAGCTCAGCCTGAATTCACTCTGCTACGAGTGATGGGGGGGCCCATTCCTGTCCCCCCTGCCTGGGAAGGACTCGGCATGGATCAGTCCCCCCCTGCTCTCCTGAGCCAAGACAGCTGGGATGCTTGCGGCTCCGGTGTTCTTCTTGACCACTTGCCCCGTGTTTTCAGGGGTGAGAGGAGTCACGGTGGCTAGGGGGCTATTTTGTGTGCCCGGCAGACGTGAGCTGGGCACTTTGTGGGAGGCCCGAAGGAGGATGGCCCAGGCTGAGATGACTGCTTACTGCGAATGCAACCAGATGTTACTGATGTGCTTTGCGAGATTAATGGGAAGGGAGGAGAGGGTCTTGGTGTAAAGAGAACGAAGCTGGCAGATGACTGCGCCATCTATGCTCAACCTTGTCTAAGCCTATTTATATAAATCATGTGAAACTCAAATTAGAATTTTATCCATCTGCTCTGCTGCAAGTCGCTCTTCCACTGGTAAAGCAAGCCAAGAAAATGTTCTTAACTCTGTAAGATCTGCCTCTAGCATGAGAAAGGTTCATATCCACGTCCCAGAGCCAGTGGAGAGGCTGCACCTTGCCATGGGCTTCGGGACATGAGCAGAAGAGCTCCAGGAAGAAGCAGGGGCTGCCCTCAGGGCTGCAGCATTACTTGGCCTCCAAGGCTCCCCACCATGTGCAAGAGGATATGGGTCACTCACCTGTCTCGTGTCTGACATAACCATGGGTGAAAGCGTTGGGCAAATCCCTCTTTGCCTGGCTGCCAGTCTGAAAGTCGGTGCCAAAACACCACGTGTTAACACAACGAAGGTAGGGAAGTGCCCCCTCTTGTCTCTTTGCATCTTCCCGTGTTTCCTGCTTGTAGCATCTGCCTCTCACTGGATTGTTCAGCCTTTCCTTCTCGGGGAGGCTCTTACACAGTCACTTGCTTTAGAGATGGCCAGCGCTGCGCTTGGGGTGACCGTGGGCCCAGGGGACGTGGCACCACCGGCAGCCGTGGCCGCAGCTCTGCCTCACGCACGGCCACTAACCGTGCCGGTCAGCCGGGCACACGCTGCTTGTGCAAGCGTCCTGTTGGATCCTGGCCACGAGTCAAAGTTCTTGCGAAACATCAGCAGCTCATGGCCTAAAACCCAGCTGTGGGCACAGGGAGCGGCGAGGGGAGGACACTGGGATGGAGGCCGTGCAAGGGCACAGGAGAGCGATGCCTGAGCGGGGAGGAAGCCAAGTGAGTCAGCGAGACAGATGCCGGGCCTGCTCTCAGCCCGGTGATTTCTAGGAAGCACATCTGTCTGCACACACGGGTGGTCGCTGATGAAAAAGGTGACTCACCAAGCGATCTTCTGACCCCTCTGCCTGGCTTTCTTGACGTGTGCTGCTTTTCCCATAATTGAAAACAAAAAACATCTCCCCCACCCCAAATTGAGGATTTCAGCGAACAGTTTGGGGGTAAACTGGTGAAGATGACATGGCAGAGGAACAGTTGGTCAAGTTTGTGAGAGATGGAGCCAGATCTAAATGAGGCCCAGCCTCACTGGTACAGAGCAGAAGGAAGGCAGCACATGTGTCTGCGCAGTTGGATTTCTGCATGCTCTGTTAGATTGCCTTAACATCACGTGTATCTCTTTCCTTTTTCTTTTCTTTTTAGCAAAACAGGAGTGGAAGCTCACCAAAAGTGTCTTCAGGCAGAAGTGGAGAAGGTCTACGAGGTGATGAACCCCGTGGCCCCTTGGGCTTGGCTGGCAGGTGGAGGCAGACACATCTGGACGAGATGCTCCGTTTGCAACCAAGAGGCAGTGGCAACCTCCAGCAGATCTCCCTGTAGCTGAACGTGGTGTCCACATCAAAATTCATCTCAGTGAAAGGCCTTTTCCCAGGCGTCCTCCATGCTGTGGCCAGGTGTTTGGTACCCACAGAAAGTCCAAGACCTTGAAGCCCAAGACCTGCGAGAGGGAGGATGCTGCTGGTGTCTGTCTGGAGATGCTGCACGCCTTCCAGACGGGCCTCTGTGTGTCATGAGCAGGATGCCTGAGTGCCTCCTCTGAAGGCCTAGACCACCTTGTTTGTGCAGAAAAGCCACTTGCTTCTAGTGGTTCCTCCTGGCCCCTTGCTGCAAGCACCAAGGGGCTTTGCAACCACCTTTTTTGGTGGTTGTCTTCACATCTTAATGAAAAAGTAAACAGGGCTGGGAAAGGCTGGGGAAGGATGTGATGCTCCCCTGCACTTGCAAAAATCCCATATGTACGGCAGCAAAAGTGATGCTGCAACACTGCAGCCATCAGCGCTCCTGGCAGGGCCACCCTCCGGTGCTGCCATCCGCACGGCTGCTGACATAACTCCCAGCACCTCTCCTCGCTCAGCCCTGAGATTGCAGGCAAGGTCAGTTCTGGACCCTTCTGCAGCTGCTTCAGCTCTGGTTGGGCCTGGGTCCTGCCCGGGAGCTGAGGAGGTCTCCCTGGCCTGCTGCAGGCATCGAAGCCTCCTTGCTGCTCTCCCAGAGCAGCCACTGTGATGGCCGTGTGGCTGGATCAGTACTTTATGCTGGATGTGGCCCCCACTAAAAGTCAGCATTTGCCAGCAAATGACATATGTTTCTTCTTTCAGTTTTATTGCATCAGAGTCAGTCTCCCTACTCTGCGTTTTAGATCAGAGACTCCAGAATCTTTAGCACAGGGGAAAGAGCTACAGATAGTAAAAAAATTAAAAAAAATAAAATAAAAGGGGGGAAAAAGGGTCCTGGAGATGCAGTTTTGTCCTCCTGCCTGTTACAGTGTTGCTGGCTGCCTTGGGCTAGCACCACAGTTTGCTTTCAGCTGCAGCTTCTGCCCTGTGAAGGCTGGAGTGGAAGTTTAGGAGAAGTGAAGTGGCCAGGCTGTGCTGGGACAGCAGCGGCTGTTGGTGGAGCCACCAGGGGAACGGCTCCGGAATGGAGAGGCTGAGGACTGTGCCTGAGCTTCCATGTCTGCATCCACGGAAAACAGGTAAGAAATGCTCCTGGCTTGGTCGCCCACTTCCAAGCCCATTCTCAAAGCCAAGAATGTGAGTAAAAAAAGGATTAAACTGTTTTTAAGAGCTTTAATCACGTAAAATGGAGATAGTCAAAGTGTTTGTGTGAGGAGATGTCTTAAATGCCCTTTGCAAGCCTGGCGTGGCCACGCACCAGTATGTGTTTCTCTCCAAAAGGGCCGAGATTAGTTTTATTTAGAGGGGCAGAAACAGAGGATTATAAAACTGGAATGTTCTGTGATGCAAAACTGCTGCTAGATTCATTTTTTGAATTCATTTTTTATAAACAGGCTTTTAATTCAAGTTGTCTCAGTCTTGTTTCTTCCCCAGCCTCTCCTGTGCAATGCTAGCCCGTTTGTGTCTGGGCTACTGGCAGCATGTGTTTCAAGTTCTAGCCAAGCATGTTTTAAAATAAAGCTGCAATCTGCTGAAAAACAGGTTTTAAGATGGAAACAAATAATTAGAAACACGCAAATTAGTGTATGTCTGACAATAGGTTGAGCTCTGTACAAATTTAAACAAAGCTGGTAATCACAGGATGCAAGTGATTAAACCAGAGGCAGTGGCGAAATGTCGGCTCTAGCAGGTCAGGTGAAAAAGGTGTTGGGAAGGAGCAAACCTGGGCGGGTTTTTCAAGGGCTGTGCACCCAGAATTGAGATAAAACAGTAGCATTTTGGGGCCTTTGTGTAAGACAATGCATTTAAAGACCGGGTGCCACAGAGGTGCTTGGTCAAGGTGCTCGCTTGAACACTTCGAGTGATGGGACATCCACAACTTCTCTGGGCAGTGGTGGGGCACCACGAAGCTACGCTGGTGGGGACGATGTGGAAGTGCTCTCTGTGGTTTCCTTCCTTTGGCAGCAGCTGCTTTTACACCTCCAGCCTCAGGTGGTGCGGGCACCCCAGCCCTGCCAGCGACCCCTGGCTGGGTAGCGGCCAGTGGGTCCCCTGGGTGGCTTTCCAGCAGTGACTGGGAGCAAACTGGTTAAAAATTCTGTGATTGCTGAAATTACAGCATGCCTGTTTCTCTTTGTGTGCGTGTGTGTAAGCAAGCAAGGCACAATAACAGCATAGATTGTTCTTCTGCACCCATTGTTATGGAAATTGCCTTAGAGACAGTTGCTCTGCCTTACATTTTTAGAAGTGCCAGCAGGAAAAGCACTCGGAGGGGAGGAAAAGCACCCAAGGCAGTGCCAGCACTGCCTCTTCTTCAGGTGCTCGGTGGGGATTTGAGCTATGGGTGGTTTTTTGCCCATTCGGGCAGAGGGAAGGAGCCTCTGAAGGAAAATCCCCATCTGTGTCAGCCTCCAAAGGAGCCTTTTGGGCTGCGTGTCTCAGCCTCTGCTGCTCATCCGCAGTTTGGGCAAGGGATCGCATGTCCCATGCTCGTGCCTGAAGTTTACAGGAGTCCTTCCCTCTGCCAGCAGTGCTTCACTACTGCAAATGGCCCCATTTTAGTCAAAATTAGGTTTTTCCTACTGCTAGATACCACTTTATCTCAAAAAAAAAAAAAAAATTTCAAGAAAAATTCACCATTGGATCGGTGTGCTGAAGTGCTGTCCCCCTGTGAGCTGATCCAATGCACCTTGTTCACCATCATGTCTGAAACAAGGCTTCTAATGCTCCCAAACCTGCCAGTTTCCAAAACACCACAGGTGCTGGTGAAGGCGCTTTGGAAGGGGTATGTGTCCGTGAAATCTTTGTGCTTCCCTCGCACTGGTGTTTTGCAAAAGGCAGAAAATGACGGTGCACTGGAGCCCCCGAGTCGGCTGTGACCACTGAGCACCAGAACGCTGTGGGGGCTGGCAGGGCTTGCAGACACCCTCTCCTTCTTCCCAGCCAGCTCCAGTTTCCTGGTCTGAAACAAATGGTCCTTTGGGTTCTTCTGCCACACCAGCCTGTCCCTGCTTTGAGAATGAGCTTTCATCTGAAAGGATGGTGGTTGGGCCAGCGAGGAGGGTTGCATGGTGAGGGTTAGGGCTGTTCACCCCCTATTTGCATTAAAATGCCCAGGCCCACGTCAGTTTTGACCCAACAAATCATCTTTTGTCTCAGTTTCAATGTTTTTCTCTTTCAGGAGAAGAAAGGAGGCAGGAGGTCTGAGCAGGGGAGAGTGGTTCTGGAGAGGGGCTCAGCTGTGTCCCCTCCCAAGCACCCCCAGCCTTATGGCTGTTCCTCCTGCTGCATCCCCGAGCGCTCAAGGGCTGGTGGCGATGGTGAGGTGGTGGCAGAGGCTGGGAAGGGACCTCGTCATCAGAACGTGGACACTGGGAGCCACGAGCTGGTGGCAAGATGCCACTGAGCAGCATGGTCCACGTTGGCTCCATGGGTCCCTAGCTGCTCCTCTGCAGCCCCCAGGCACTGTCTGGGGCTGCACATGCCCACGGTGGGGTCAGGAGGACCTCGCCATCCTCCTGTGGCTGTTGCAAGTAGGCCGATTTGTAATACCTGCAGGCTCTTCACCGTGCTTCGTGAAGGACCGTGGTGTCATGTTCTGTGGATGTGCTCAGAGCTGCTGAGCATCTGACCTTTGTGCTAGCAAATTCTCTAGCTTTGTAGCCACTACAGCTGAAAAGATACTTCTCGGTGAACTTGGGAAACTCTTTATCCAAAGGGTCCCTCGTGTTGCTAACCCCAAAGGCTCCACTCTCAGCAGTCAGAAGCATGAGGTTAACACAACCCTCCAACCGTTTCTTCTGAAACAGAAAATATTGGAGGGGTGGGGAAGGGTAACTCTTTGTATTTTAGACTCTGAGCCTTTTAAGTTTCTTTTACTGTCTTTATCTGCTGCTATTGCAATGTTTGGAAGCCCTTGGGTGGTTTTTTTTGTTTGTTTGTTGTTGTTGTTGTTGCTTGGTTGGTTGGTCGGTTTTAATGTGAAAGCAGAGATTTTGGGGGCAGGTAGCTGAAGCTTGGCCACAGGGGCTGACAGCCCCGGGCTGTGCCTGTCTGCAGATGTCGGATGCCTTGTTTGGATGCCTGGCTGCTTTACAGACAGATAGCAGAGAAGGACACTTTAATCTTTATCCCGAGCTTAAAAATAAATAAATTAAAAAAAAAAAAAAGTAGAATGGAGAAAAATATACAAAGTAGGCCATGACAACAGAGTTTGCGATCATCTGAGATCTGCTCCTAATTAACAGCAGTTCCCATCCCAGAAATCATACCATTCAGCAAAAGTTAATCATCTTTGCTCATACATACAATGCGCTTCAAGAGGGAATGAGTCACCCTCATTGAAATGTCTGATGTTATGAAATCCAGCGTGACTGATGTAATAGACCCAGCTAAGCTCCCCGGATTGGCTGGGAGCACCAGCAGCAGCACTCAACCCGTGTGTAAGTTGACTTCATTGAGTTTTGCGTGTTTGTACCCGGGCTGGGTTTAGCCTTTAGATCCTAAACCAAACTCTCAGGGAACGGCCCAAGAAGCAGCTGGGTGGACTCGTGCCCAGCAAAGGGGTGCCAGAGGGCAGGCGGGGTGGCAGCACCGAGCCTGGTGGTCCTTGCCCCCTGGCATGGAGCTGCCCGTTGCCACCTCTGGGAACAGAAGCACTCAAATCCCATCACTCTACATGTCTAAGCATTCACAGGCCCAGGGATTTATTCTCCATTTCTTGGTTCAAAGAGGAATGTACGTTGAATTCAGAGCTACGATCCTGCCTTGATATCAGCTGTTCCTCCTTAAATTAAATATTATTACCTGCAAACATTTCCTTTACGCACTGGGAGCTGTTTGCTTGGTGTACTTTGTGTAAATGTCACCATATGAATTACTGAAAGTAATTTAAATATTTAAAGTCATATACTGCAAGTCTAATTTTATTCTGAAATACTGAGCCAGACTTGCAGCTGATGCAGCCGATAACAGCTCAGTCTGGCACCCTTGCTTCCTGTCCCAGTTCTTTAAATTAACGATTTGCATTTCCAACACCTTTCACCCAACAAGTCTGGGCTCTGAGATTTTTTTTTGTTTCAGTGCGATGTCACTTTGCCAATAGCTTTTACTTGACATGAATGCCCGTGATTTCCAAAGAAATAATGTTTCCCCTGAGAAATGTCACCACCCAGGCCAAAGCTTTCCCTAGCTTTCCCAAGAAAAGTTCTGGCCACTTGGAAGCCCCAGCTCCTGGCAGCAGCCCACCCTGAGGAGCTGCGCTCCCACCAGGGCTCATTTCCGCATCCTTGTGCCCACCCGGCCTGCGGGGCTTTCTGCTCACACCTGCAAATGCCATCTTGGATGGTCTCCTAACATGAGGCCCACGGTGCCTTCTAGTTGCGCTGCAGGCACCTCCTCGGAGCACTTGTCTTGCCTGGTGACCTCCCTGCCCCTCGCCGTCCAGAGATGTCTTGCTTCCACTGTAAAGCCGGTGACACATTCCCCAGGGTGTATTTGCTTAAAAGTTGCCTGGTCACCTCTTTCTCTGCCTGCTGTTGCCTCACTGTTCAAATCAGGAGTGAGGAAACGGTGACACGCAGGCACAACACGGCTGTGTGTCCCCAGGCCGTGCCCCCCCCCCCGGTCAGCACGGTGCGTGGGCAGGGTGGAGGCGAGACCTGGCATCTCCTCCAGAAGGAGGGCCCACTGTGCTGTCACGTCTGGTCACCTGCTCTGCAGGGCAAGGTGTGCCCCCTTTCAAAACTGGGTTGTGTCTCGGTGCACACTTCAGTTTACGATATTACTGGCTGTAAAAGCGAGTCAGGGGTAAGCTGGAGGTCCACTGTGTAATTCTCAGATGGGAGCGTGTATCTTAAAGCCCATCTTTTCCTCCCGGGTCCATCCCTTGGTCTAATAAATGATGTGAGCTCTCACTTCCCGCAGGCTCTGTGTGTGTCCCTGGGATGTTCCAGATATAGCAGCTGCATGTGAAAACAGGGCCACAGGGGGACATTTCCCCCAAATCCCCTTTGGCCACCACAGCCGGCCCCTCCAAGCTGTGCCAGAGCAAGGCCCAGGCCCTCAATAACCCTCCAGAGATGCTGTCAGCAGGCACAATAATGCACACGGTGTCTTGGGCAAGATGCAACAAGTGCCTTCAACAATGACTGCTTATGCATTGTTTCCTCCTGCCAATGCCACCAAGTGCCTTGTCTGCTTTGCTTGCTGGAGGAATGGTCTGGACTGACGCTCCAGCAAAGCTTCCAGGCTGTCATGAAATAGAAAAATCGCTCAATGCTGCAACACGGGGCTTGGAGAAAATACGGGGAAATAGTGGACACTTCTTTGCAGCAAGTGAGTTGATGAGGCCAGGCAGAGGAGGAGCGGGAGCTGCAGCCAGAACACCTTTGCTGGGGCTCAGCAGCTGGGTAGGCGCAGCAAGGTGGGTCCTCAGCAGCCAGAGGACAGGTCCCTGCCCATGGCAGGGGGTTGGAGTTAGATGGGCTTTAAGGTCCCTCCCGACCCAAACCATTCCATGATTCTATGGGCAGGGGTCGGGGATCCAAGCTGGGGAAGCAGAGCTGAGACCCCAAGCTCATTTTAAGAAGTGCCCAGTGGGTGGTGGAGCTGCTTTCGCAATTGGTTCTGGTAAAAAGCCTGCACCAGGAAGCTCACACTTAGCCTCCTTGAAAAAGAAATATTTCTCTGCAGGAAATTGCTTCTTGTGACTAGCCTGGCTGACTGGGAGAAACAGCCAAGGAACTGACGTGTGTGGAGGGCGGGCCGCCGAGGATGCTGAGCCTGTGGAGCTGGGAGGCTCTGGATGTGCAGACGGGTGAGAGCGGAGGCACGTGGGGAACAAACACCAAAGGGCCCTGCTGTCACTGCCCTGCTTGCTCTTCTCTGCCTTCCTGTTCTCTAAGGATGAGCTTTTATTTTGGCATATAAATGAGAAATGATTAGAAATGGGGCATGTAGGTATATAGGTATACCTACATAGGGATATGTAGCTATAGGTATATATCCTCCACAAGGGAGGTTGTCGTAAGGGTGGTGGTGTGTGGCTTTCACACCTGTTCGTGTAAATCCTGCTGCTAAAAAGGGTATATAATCGGAAATTTTCTCCAGTTTTCTCTCTGCAAGGAGCCTGGAGCCTGGGAAGCAGAGGGAGGGAAGCAGGCAAGCCGTTGTTGCTGTTATCCCAGTTTGGTTGGATCAGAGGTTGCCTTGATGGCTGGAGGAGCCTGTGGGGACTCATCTCCTGCTTGTCCCTTTCTGTCCTGGATTTTACAGAAAGTGTGGGGACCTCCCAAGCTGTCCTCGAAGCAGCTCTCCCAGCCAAAGCAGTGTGAGAAGTACTGGGCTGATATTTCTGGATAAATTAGGTTTTGGCTCTGCAGATTGGATTTGGTTTTTTTGCACCCAGGTGGAAGCAAACCCTTTGCTGTAAAAATGCAGATGATTCCTCAAACTCTGAAGATGGAGCCAGGCTATTCTTGGGTGCCCAGTGAAAGGGTGGGAGGCAATGGGCACAAACTGAAGCACGGCATGTAATGGTTAAACGTAAGGAAACACTGTTTCACTGTGAGGGTGGTCAAACACTGCATCAGGTTGCCCAGAGAGGGCGTGGAGTCTCCATTCTTGGAGATATTGGGAACCCAACTGGGATGGGGTCCTGCTCCAGCAGACCCCGCTGCGATGCTCTCCAGAGGGACCTCCAGCCTTAGCCCTTCTGGGCTTCTGCAACCACTAAGAGCTGATCACAGAAAACAGAAAAACAGAGTTCTTGGAGCCTTGATTTTTGCTGCAAAGAGAAGATAACGTCCACCACAGCCTGCAACACTCTGCAGACACAGCTTTGCTCCTCCATGGTTGCCACAGAGCTTCTGGATCTACCTGGAGACATCTGCGTGGTGGAAAGGTGGGAACCAGCCTCAGGGGAAGCCTCCTACCCTGAGCCTCCTTCAGAAGGCCGGAACCTGGACGTGGATTTTCGTTGCAGCTCTAGAGGGGTTTCCTCAACCTTGGCGGTGCTCTCCAGGTCTGACAAGAGGCAAAGATGATGTCAGAAGAGTCAGGTGGGAGGCAGGAACAGAGGCCCATGGAGATTGAGGCTAATCTGGAAGAAGGAGGAACACAAGTGGAGGCCGGGCACTGCAAAGGCGCTGTGAGGCCGCACATGCCTCCTTTTACATTTGGCCGTGTGGATTCTCCTGCAGGGACGTACCAGAGAACCATTGTGCAGTCTTTGGCCCAGAATCCACAGACACCGCGACATGCAAATCTCCAACTCTAGAGCAAAAGTGCCTTCCAGAGAGGGACAAGCGATGCTGTCCCATCTCGTAGAGCAAAAATGGCAGCACCCAGCAACTCATCAGCCTGAACTCCCCGCATCCCGGCCCAGCGTCTCCACTGGTGACTACACACGAGCAACACCACCCTGACCCTGCTGGACACAAGGCAGCTTCCCGCCGGCAGAATGCACTTCCCAGGGCTCAGCATCCACGCAGGATGGAGCCCACCGGAGAAGCAGGGCGGTGTGAGGAAGGGGAAATCTGCTCCCACCCCCAGGAGCTGCCTGCAGGTTCACGGCCGTTGCTGCACAGGGAGGGCTCGCTGCAGAAAGCGTCGCAGCGCGTAGATCCTCCCACTGATCGCTTGTGGGTGAAGTGCTTCACCAGGCCAAAGTCATCTGACATTTTTCTTGCGGGCGGCTGAAGCTAATGAATCCAGATTAGGCAGTGCGGAGGCTGGGGAGCTAGATTTCTGCTGAATATATATGAAGACAAATGTAAATTCTAAATTTCTAGGGAGTATTTTTACCCTGGCTCAGCGTTAGTGTTGATAAAAATAGTCACAGATTAGTGCAGGAGTAGAAAGTAAATTTGTTTTTTTTTATTTTATTTATTTATTTGTTTAATTTTACTGTTAAAGCCGTGCATCTATTTCTCTACCAGGAGTTAACCTCTTACATGCAATAATGAAACATTGTGTAAACAATGAACAACTGCCCTTCCCTGACAGATTTACTCCTACTTCAATTAAGTGATTAGTGAAGAGAACTGAAGTTAAATTATATATATATGTATATATAAAGTGATTCAATCCCAGAAATTCAGCACTGCAAGGAGGATGCTAAGGATGGTAGCATCAAACCAGCCCTCCTGCCTGTTTCCCTAGCAGCTAAATGTGCTTGCAAAGGTGACAGGGAGGGAGGCACTAACTCTGCTGTACAGGTGGGAAAACCTACTAACTGTGCTGTTACCTCTTGTCCTGCCGTGACTCTTGGTCTTTGTTTCTGCAACATAAAACAAAGATCCAGGTGGAAAATAGACGCCAAAACACAGCCCTGGGTAGAAAAAAGACATCAAAACACAGTCCCCGGGCTCAGGAGGTGAGAGGCGGTGGCAAAGGGAGTGAGGAACCGGAGGTGGCGGCTGCCTCAGCATCGCAGGGGAGCAGAGAATGGATGAGGACAAAAGCACCCCGAACCCAAGATGTGGCTGGGGGGAGTCCTCCCAGACAGGGACAAGGACCAGAAGGATGCGTGCACACCTTTGTGTCAGGCACCCGCAGCCAGCTGAGGTGCGGCACGGAGAAGGGAGCCATCCGCTTGCTACTGCACAGCGTTGTCCTTGTCCCCAAGCGCTTGGGACCCTTCAGAGCTGAGCCGAAAGCTGCTCGTTTCTGGGCACCGACCTTTGCTGGCACCAAAGCCACGTGCACGGCAAGACCAAACGTCACCGAAAGCCCCGAGGCGGCCCCCGGCCCCAGCTGCGTGCGTCCTCTCTGCCTCTTCTGCTCTCCGCAGGAAACCAGATGTGGGTGCCTGCTCCTTTGCAGGGCACCGAGGAGCGCAGAGCTCTCGGCAGAGCTTCCTCTGCAGGGGAGATGCGCCGGGAGGCGGCGGGGGGACGGCACGCAGGGACCCGCCGCCGGTGCACGGTGATGACTCGGTTTCATCTCGCTTTTGGCTTCGCTGCATTTTGGAGCAGCTGACTCAAGAGGGCAGCAAGCCGACAGGCTGGCACAGCCTCCAGCTGCCAGCCCTGCCCGCCCCTGACCCCGCCACGGGCCTGTCCCCCCGCGGGGCTGTGTTCACCATAACCCCACCGTAACCCACGCTCCTGCCACAGGAGGTGGGAGAAGCCGGGGGGGGCTCTATTGCCCCCTCCCGATGTCCCCCGGCTCCTGGCTGGGCAGGCAGGGATGCCACGCTGCTGCTGGGCGACGTTCTCTGGCCCTCACCTTCACTGGCGAGAAATCTGGTCTTGCCTCTGCAGGTGATGCTCCTGGAACCTGTCCTGCTCGGAGGTTTACGTGTTCGCTAACGTGACCACAGGACGGAGGTGAAGCGCATCCCTGCTCACAGCGGTTACTGCTGCCTCCCAAAGGGGAGCCCAGGAGCCCCCCTAAAATTCCTGGCACTGAGCGTACCCCCAGTAGGCTGAGCATGCTCAGTACACCAAGGGCTTTAGACCCAGATGTGCCTTCTTTGCACAGCCCACTGCTGTTCCACTTAGGAATCGAAGGTACTTTGAGAAATGTTCTGAAAGGTCAGCTATTTTCACAGTGGCTTGCATAAGAACCTCAACATCCTTTGCTGCAAGAGTGGCGTTAGTAACTTCCTACTGCAACGCTGAATCACAATAGCTTCCCACAGCAACCAGCAGTAAAAATAAACTGGGCAAGGGGAAGTGGACAGCTTCAGCTGTTCCGCTTTCTCAGGCACACACTTGAGTCACAGAGAAGCAATGTAGAAGCAGACGTTTATTTTGCTGATAGCAATGAAATCCACGAACGGCTCCGGGCACGGTCCTGCTGAAAGCACAGGGTTTTGTAACGGGATGCTCGACGTGCTCGAAGTTCAGCATGTTCCCAAGTGCTGCGCTGGTTCTGCATTCCCATTAGGGTCCCTGCTTAACGACCAGGCTGAAAGGAGACAGGCTGGGGCTGTGTGCTTTATACAATCCAGCATGTATTTTTTTGCCTAGGCACACAGCATCATTCGAACAGCAGCTTTAAAGCCTGTTACAACTCAGACTGCGTACGTGTGTTTGTGTGCGCTTGTGCAGGGAAGGGGGGTGTTACAGAACGACATCTTTCCCGTTACACAAGACACATCCCGGGCCTTGACTTTCAGCCGGCTGGGAAAAACCCCGCAGACACCCAGCCGGGTCCCTGAGCCTGGGAGTCTGCTGCTGGGGCAGACCCAGGCCCTTCCCTCTGTGGCAGTATTTTCTGGGAGGGCGTAGAGCGAGGGGCTACAGTGAGAAGAAGCTGTTGCCACGAAGGAACGGCTCGTCCGTCTTGGGCTGGGAGCGGCTGATACCCGCGGGGATTTGGGGAGCGCAGGCCTGGAGGATTCCCGGGGGGGGGGCCTGGACCCGCCGCCGCCACCTCCCCCGGGTCCCGCCGCCGAGGTCCGCGGGACCCCGCGCCCCTTCCCGCGCTCGGCGGCCCCGCCCCTGCCCATATACGGCCGCCCGCCTCCCTCCCGCCGCGCCCTCATTGGCTCCGGCGGACGGCGGGGGCGTGGCGGCGCGGGAGGGGGCGCGGCCTGTCGGGCGCGCCATGGCGGGGCGGGGCGCGCCGAGCTGTGCCGCGCCGCCCCCCGGCCCGCCCCTCGGCCCGCCCCCGCGGCACGACCCGGCGGGCCGGCGGAGAGCCCCGCTTTAAGGGAGGCCGCCGGGATGGGGCGCGCCGCCTAGGGCAGAGCGGGGCCGCCGTGCTCCGGGCCGCAGGCAGCGCGCAGCGCACGGCCGGGCCGAGCCCAGCCCAGCCCAGCCCAGTCCAGCCCAGGGAGCCGCGGCGGGGGTGGCCGCTGGGGGCCGGGCCCTCGCTCGCTCGCTCGCTGGCCGCCCGCCCGCCCGCCGCCGCCGAGCCCCATGAAAACGCAGGTCTGGGGGAGCTCCCCGCGGGCGCCCATGGCTGCGGCGATGCCGTGCAAGAGCGCGGAGTGGCTGCAGGAGGAGCTGGAGTCGGGAGGCGGCCGGTCGCTGCTGCTGCTCGACTGCCGCCCCCACGAGCTGTTCGAGAGCTCGCACATCGAGACCGCCATCAACCTGGCCATCCCCGGGCTGATGCTGCGCCGCCTGAAGAAGGGCAACCTGCCCATCCGCTCCATCATCCCCAACCACGAGGACAAGGAGCGCTTCGTCAAGCGCTGCAAGGCCGACACCGTGCTGCTCTACGACGAGGCCACCGCCGACTGGCAGGACGGCGGCGCCGCCACCTCCGTGCTGGGGCTGCTGCTCCAGAAGCTGCGCGACGACGGCTGCAAAGCCTATTACCTGAAAGGTGAGCTGCCCCCCCGCCCCGGAGCCCCGGCCGGCCCTGCTCCCGCACCCCCCCGGCGCCGCCGGGTGCAGCGATCCCCCCCGGCTTTAATCCCCGGAACAAAATGGTGGGAGGCTGCCAGCGCCCCGCTGCCTTCTCCCCCCCCGGCAGCGGCGGCAGCCTTCGTGCCCGGCGGGGGCAGCCCCCTGCGTTCCCCGCAGCCTCCCCTGCCCCGACCCCAGCAGCCCCCGGCTGGGTCGCTGCAGCCCCCGCGGCGCCCCACGCCTCTCCCCTTCAGAAAGGGCCTCCGTCCCTTGTGTTTCCCTTCCCAAAAAAAAGCCGCCCGCACCCCCCATTCACTTTCCTTGGAAACAGCAGCCTGTCTGGGAGGCGGCTTCCCCCCCCACCCCCGTAGGATGATGCAGGAGCTGGGGGGGGGGACCCTGCGTATCCCCCCCCCCGCACATGCCCTTTCCTGCGGTTTTGGGGTATCTGGGGACCGTTTCGGAACATCCCGGCGGGCCTCCGTGTGGGGCTGAGCGGAGCCCGCAGCCGGGCTGCCGGCCCCTTCCCGGGCTGCCGGTGCGGTCGCTGGGTGGCGGCGTTGGGGCAGGAATAGCAGCGGAGGCGAGGCGGCCCTGCGGGGGAGGGGTGCGAAAGCTGCCACTTGCAGCCCTTTAAAAACGCTGCTGCTTCTTAATAGACCCTTTTATGGGAGCCGGGGGAGCCCCTGGTATGGGCCTGGGGAGGCAGGGAGATAGGCAGGTATTTGGGGACGAGCCCCCAGAGCGCACTGCCTGCACCAGCCTCCTCCGAAAGCGACGTGGAGGGGGGGACCCAGGCCCCGAGCACAGGGACTGGCCCTCTTCCCCGTGCCCCCCATCCCTCTGCTCCCTGCCGGTGCTGGTGGGCGAAGCCCCCAGCCCGTCCTGGCTTCGAGCTTCCCAACGAGCCCCGCTGCTCCTCCGCTTTGACTTGGTGTTTCTCTCCCCGTCGTCCTCCTCCTGGAGAGGAGGGAGCAGCTTTGAAGTTGCTCTGAGCTGTCCCTAACGGGCGGGGGGCTGGGGGTGAGCCCCTTTCTCTGCCTCTTTCCGGGAGCCTTGGTGGGAAATGTTTCCAATTAAAATTCCAAAATGGCTCCTCGGCGCTGTCTGGCTGCGCGGGAGGGAGGAGGAGGAGGAGGACAAGCCTTTTTTCATGAATGGATGTGGCAGGAGCTATCTGTCCTGCTCGGTGACCCCGCCACAACCACCGAACCCACTAACAAAGTTTCCAGGAGGCCTTTCTAATTAAACCATTTGTCAGTGTCAGATACTGATGGCTGGATGCTGGTTTAATGTTGCCTGGAAGGAGGCAGATTGGTGGGGTTTTTGCTGCTCTCTCTGCCTTCCTTCCCAAGATGTCGAGCTGAGGAGCTGGAGGGGAGTGAGTACTTAGGGGCAGGCATGAGGGGTCCCATCCCTCCTCAAGCCAGCTTTGGTTTGGGTGAAGAACGAGCCTGTGGAGCTGCCCTGTCACAAAGCACGTTCGCAGTGATAAATTAGGTGTGAGAATGGCTCTTTGGCAAAACTTATGGCCTTTTTCCCTGCTAGAAGGTGAATTATTTTATGGGGTTTTAGTGCCTGAGCTGGGCCTTTGCTTGTTGTTCTTGGTTTATCTCTTCAGACATGGATACTTTTGTGCTTTTCTGCCTAGGTGGCATAATAGCTCTTGCCTAAACTGCCCTAGCCCCATGTGCCAAGAAGCTAAATGAGGCGAGATTGTCTCTTGCCATTTATTTTATTTTTGGATGTTTGTTTCTTTTGATGCAGTTGAGATTTGGCCTGTATTTATTAAACTTAGTAAGGAACTTTCTTTACTTGGGACCCGTTTGCCCAGTAACAGGCTGCTGGGGAAGGCGAAGGAGCAGGGAGATGCCTTTCTCGGGTTGCTTTTCGGGTAGTTGGAGGCATAGCAGCCAATTGCTGGCAGAGACTAAGTAAATAACATGTGTGTGTGTGTGTTCAGATAGGAGGATGTCCCATGTTGAAGGCTAAAACATCTTTCTCTCTCTGCCCCTCTCCTTCCCTTTCTCCGTTCCTCCTTCCCAGGTGGATTTAACAAGTTTCAGACTGAGTATTCGGAGCACTGTGAGACGAACCTAGACAGCTCCTCACCCAACAACTCTCCCCCAGCATCTGTCCTTGGCCTGGGAGGGCTGCGGATAAGCTCTGACTGCTCAGATGGTGAATCCGACAGAGAACCCAGCAGTGCCACGGAGTCGGACGGGAGTCCCATCCCCAACAATCAGCCTGCCTTTCCAGTCCAGATCCTACCTTACCTGTACCTGGGCTGCGCCAAAGATTCAACCAACTTGGATGTCCTAGGCAAATATGGCATTAAGTACATCCTGAATGTGACTCCCAACCTGCCAAACATGTTTGAGCACGATGGAGAGTTCAAGTACAAGCAGATCCCCATCTCAGATCACTGGAGCCAGAACCTCTCGCAGTTCTTTCCCGAGGCCATTGCTTTTATTGGTAGGTAGTTGGCAGAATTTTTTTTTTGTAGTCACTGTTCGGGAATGTGGCAAACAGCTTCCCAGGGCTGTCGCTGGTCTCTGGCCTCACCTCTTGGGGCTGTGGCATCGGTGTTAGCTGAGCAGCCAGGCAGTACGCTGCAGAGGCTGGGTTTGGGGAGTCCTCCCCTTCTGAAACTGGGCCCTCACACAGCACCTCAGCCACGTTACCTGCAAGTGGTGACAGAAACACCGGCCCTGCTGCCTCGTGCCCTTGTATGGGGATTTGCAGCGGTGTGAGAAGGCTGAGCCAAGGTGGTGGGGAGCTCTGGTTGCCTGCTCTGACGGGAGGGGTGGGCGCCAGTGGGGGCCGCGTTAACGTGACTGGTGCCAGAGATTCCTTAGCCCTGAGCGTGGTTAAAACTCTGGGGGGTTGTTTTCCTCAGGGGATTTGCTAGTCTAGTTGTGATCCTGCTGTAAGTCTCCCTAGCATAACTAACTCCTTGTATGGGTACTTCTCCTAAGGTAAGTGTCAACACAATGAGTTAGTGATTATAATTACACTGCAGAGCTCAGCTGGAAAAACTGCTGTGCAGACAGCCCCCGAGACAGCTTGGGCTGGTCATGGAGGGGGGTGCAGGGGCAGATGCCCTCTCTGAGGCTAGCATTAACTTGGAAAATTGCTTCATTTTCTGGTGGAAGCATCTGTCGGGCTGAATAGAGATGTACGCTTCCCCTGTGAGCTGCATTGTCTGTTGGTGACAGTCAGCCTGATCCATTCTGATTTGGGGAGTGAATGGCACAGGTAGTCGTTAATACTGTAACTATTAAAAGCTCCATGGCTTTGTATCTGGTTGAAGATGCATTGATGTTGGCAAGGGTGACAGGGACCTTTGCCTTCAGTCTGAAGGCTCTGCTGACAGATTCGGTGTTACTTTGATGTCCCCGGTGTCGTATCCCGCTGCATGCGCTCACTGGCCATGCTGTAAGGGCTGAAGTGGGGCAGAGCAGTGCCTGATAACTTGATTCTGGTCAGGACCTGCTGCTGCGGTGAGGCAGCAGGGACCTGTCTGCACCTCCTGCACGGAGCGTGCTGCTAAACCTCATGAGTGAGATAGGGGGGTCCCTGCTGGGGCCTGTCCACTCTGGTCAGGAGGTGTCCCTGTGAATGCTGTACTTGTGCTTTCCATTTAATGGCAGGAAATGGAGGATTACCTCACTCTAGAACCAAACACCAAGAAATGCAGTGCAGTACCCCGTCAGATGAAAGGCAGAAGTGTGAGGGGGAATGTTGAATGGGGAGAGACTGAGGGGAGGGCTGGGTGATTGCTCATTGCACTGGAAGCTCTTGCCTGGTTTTGGAGGCTGGGACAGAAAACCTGTTGTGGATCTGGTCTAGATTTTGCTTTGCCTGCATCTTCTTTGCCCATTGCCATGTTGGGGGTGCCGGTATGTCTCTCACCAGTGTGGCTTTATCCGAGGACCCTCTTTCTCCTGCCACCTTCTCCCTCCCCACCAAGCTCTCAGCCAAACGATGGCCCGCAAGTAGGGCTGCCCAGAAGTAAGCAGAGCCGTGTACTTGCGTGCGTTCAGCGCGCTCAGCAGCGTGTCCCTCTTTCAGCACCAAGATGTCAATTCATAAAGGGATCACGCTGTTCTGGCCGTGCGAGAGACGATGAGAGTGTGTGTGTGCTTCTCAATCAGTGGCCAGGGAGGGGAAATTTCATTGCTGTTCTCTCGCAATTTTTTGGTGCAGCCTGCATTCCTGCTCCCTGCTACCATTCATTCTGAGAGTCTCCTCCAACACAAGTGTTTGTTTGTAGTAAAGTGTACTTCTTTCGATCCTGAAGAACAATTTCACAATAGGGGAAGTTCGTGCACTTCAGACTCTGTTTAAATTGGCTTTGACTGCATTCGGATAACTTTCTAGTGGAAGGATTAGAACAGCAAAGGAGAATTGCTTGTGTGGCATGGGGCTGTACCCTTGTGTCCTGGACAGCCTGGATCTAGCTGGTGTGGAGGTGGCTGTGCTGTGCCCAGCATCTCGCTGGAGCTGTTGTCTCCAGCCTGGCCTGCCTTCGGAGGGTACTGAAGGTCCCTGGGGCAGGGATGTGCTGCCTGCTGCCGGGATTGATTTGTGCTTCTCAAGCATCTGAGATACATGGCCTTGCCGAGCTGAATGGGGCTGTGCAGCATTGCTGCATGGTGGGAATCTCTTGGGAGCACACTGGGGAGGGCCGTGGTGTCAAAGGGATGTGAGCTGGTGTCACTGGGAGCAGGGGATCCAGTTCTGGCAGTCGTCCTGGTCCTGTGAGCCTGCAGCTGCCACCTGGCCCTGCTCCAAAGCAGTGTGTTTTTGGTGCGGAATAATAGACCCCCCCCCCCCCCCTTTCCCCTTGTCTTGTTTCAGATGAGGCCCGTTCCAAGAAGTGTGGGATCCTTGTTCACTGCCTCGCTGGCATCAGCCGGTCCGTAACGGTCACGGTCGCCTACTTGATGCAAAAACTCAACTTGTCCCTGAATGATGCCTATGACTTTGTGAAAAGGAAAAAATCCAACATCTCCCCAAACTTTAACTTCATGGGCCAGCTACTGGACTTTGAGAGAACTCTGGGACTCAACAGTCCGTGCGACAACCGCTCGCCCAGCGAACAGCTCTACTTCACCACCCCCACCAACCACAACCTGTTTCAGCTCAACACCCTGGAGTCCACATGAAGGGGACGCCGTCTGGTTGGGAACTCAAGCATCGAATCGCTTCTCTTGAGCATTTCAACTCTTACAAAAAATATCTGTCTTGCCAGGCAGCTCTGAAAGGACTAGCTTCTCTGGGCAGAGGTGCCCGATTGCTGCTTTAAGAAGGCTAATGCCATTCAGTAGTATCCTGATCAAAGTGGTTTGAAGAGGTAGCCTTTTTACAGGGGGTTATTTAATACGGGCGATGTTACAGTGTTTTGAACACAGCTGTTACCGGCAATAACCGCTTTCCTGGGTGCATTGGGACTGTCAGATCATGCACACGTGCGAAGAGCTACCAGGGGTTAGCTTGCTGTGGAAAGTGAGGAGATTATGCACTTGGAAACCTTGAACAAAAGGTGTTAGGCCAAGACTGTTTTAAAACCCAAGTTTACTTTTTTTGATTTTAAAAAAAAGGAAAGGTAGATCTTACTCGAGCTTTGGGTTCAAACTCTTTTTAAATATGTAAGTTCCTGACTGTTTGTACAGACAAGGTTGCAAAACCAGTATTTTATTCTGTTTCTTGTTTGATCATTTATTATTTTTTTAATCAAATGTTTATATTGACCAAATGCATTTTGCACACTATGTGAAGCCTTGGTATGTCCTGGCATATTACTGGGTACTCCAGAGAGAGATACATGCTGCTGCTGTTGTTGTTAGCATCTGGTAGGAAGCTTTGTTATGTGTGAAGGCCAGTTGGGCTTAAACGCAACCCCTTCACCACTCCTGCACTCACAATCACAAACTCTGCACTGATTCAGCCAAGGTGACTAAGCCGCAAGCTTTTTTTTAATGCCACCCCTGCCAAAAACAGTTTGCTGTTGCCAGTGGTAAAACTCTTGTAGCCTCTAGAGTTGGTAGAAGCATGTCTGAGCCCAGCTTCATTCTCTGCTGCCTGTTGACTGACTTAATGTCATCCAGCTGGCCTGAAATCATTCCAGCTTCCCAAGTAAAGAAAGGAGTCGTGATGTTGGCATTCCTCGTGCACACTCGAGTCTTTCCCACATGTGCGTGTGGGGGGTGGGGGAACGTGGCAAGAGCCTGGAGCAGAGTGAGGGTTGCATGGCAGGATGGGACTGAATCATCACGTGTGGAGCGTGCAGGGGAGTGGAGAGATGTGGAAACGATGACAAGAGTGTTGCAACAGAGAATTTATATATATATATATATTAACTGGCAAATTCTGAGATGATTGGAGCTTTCAACAGAGGTTCTGATTTTTTTTCTTCCTCTTTCGAATAACTTTATACCGTGCCTTCTATTCTGAGAAGACTTGTTTATATTTCTGGCTAGTGTTTGGCAAACACCTTATACTGGGCCGGGAGGGGGAGGAAGTGGTAATTTCTGGGAGGAGGGCAGAACGGATTTGGATTTTTTTTTTTTATTGGCTGCAATGTAGTCCCTCCTTTCTCCCCCCTCCCTGGCCACTTTAACTCATGTAACTGAAAAAAGCCACGGATTTTTCTAAATATCCAGTTTTTGTACTTTTTTCAAGAAAAAGAAAAAATAAAAAAAAGTCTCCATCTGGAGGAATGTTTGACGCTGTCACATCCTGAAACTGTTCTTTTTGTTAAAGATGTTACCAGAATGTTGGAATGAGCTTTTCTTGTTTTCTGGATGTTTTTTGTTTGTTTGTTGGGTTTTGTTTGCAACAATGTTGGGATCATGGGTCATTGGAAGGGAGAATGGGTGTAAGTACGGTTGTGAGTGAGCAAATTGAGAATATCCTAATTGCATCTTACCTCATGGAGGAATTTACTTTTTCAGGGATTTTTTGACAGTGCATCTGTATTGCATTACAGCTAAACTGGTTTGTAAAGGCTTCCTGTGCTGTTAGCGGTCTTTCTTCTTTAAAGGAAAAAAAAGATGCATCTTCTGATTAGTACAAATGAGAGCTTGTTAGTGAGGAATGGTTCTGCTTTCTGAGTTATGAAGGAAAACTAGTGACCCTATATATACTGATCCAATATTGGGACTTTGTTTATATTGCAAATAAATATTATTTTTTCTTTAAAAATGATGTTTGTGTCAGATGCTTGTCTAGCCTCTGCCCATATAAGGGCATGCTGTTCTCTTATCCATTTTTTTATGGTCGATTAGTATTCTTCTGTGACCACGAAGAGCATTTGCTGGGCAGTGTTCAAGTGTGGTGTTTGGTTTCGTGCGCAAATTAATTTTTAAGACCTGTGGTAAAATGGAGAGGGGGAAGTATGAGGGCAAGGAGAGGGATGGGGTATTGGATAAACCAGGGAACAAAGAACAGCTTGAGAAAGGGACCGGCTTTGGCCCCAGCCATTCCTCTGTGCCAAAAATAAATAGATAAACTAAAGACACTTTTGTTTGCTGTTTAAGTGTGGCCTGTGAAGGCACAGCAAAGCCTTGCCCACAACTGTTGTGATAGCAGATTTTCTTTTGGTAGGAAAGCAAGAAGTTGTGGCCTTGTGGGCAGCTGCCTGGTGACTTCTGGGTCTCACAGCTCTGTTGGCAGCTGGGCAGGACTGAGCTGGCCCTGCCAGCGTTCAGGGCACTTGCTTTTTCCTGGGTGCTGGTGCAACCGTACTGTTATAAGGACAGCTAGGAAAGGTTATCAGCACCTTGCAACTCACCTGGAAACGGGCAGGCAAGCTGTGCTCTGGCTGGTGCTGGATGTGAAGCTGGATGGTGTCACCTCTCCCACCTGGGGGAGGGGTGGGGGGACAACAATCTTTTTTTTTTTCCCCTCCAGCATACCTTGTTCTTATCTAAGTGGCAAGAAATTAAATTACTATCTATTCAACTCCTTAGGTTTGCATCTTTTTGTTCTCCTAATCCTAGGGCCTGAGCCCAAAAAATTGCACAAGGAGTTCAGGCTGGCAGGTGCAGGGTCCGTTGCAGAGCAGGGCAGATGGTCAAAGGCTGAAGCAGAAGCCAAAGGTGTGTGTGTGGGGGTGAGTGAAAGTTTGGTTGTTTACTTCTCCACTGCATGATGAGAATCTATATATTGATTTTAGAGGCCTGTTTGTGGCTCAACAAATGAAAAAATCTCTGTGCTATGTGGGGAAAAGAAGACCTTTAGGTTTTCTTCTGTAATTACATGGTAGAGTAGCTCTTGAGGAGGGTGTGAAGGAACACTGGAAGCTGGTTGTGCGCTGAAGAGGTGTGGAACAGCTTGTCAGGTATATGGCTATATTTGTTTCCCTCTTAATTTCCTCTTATGATTTTCTGCTAAAGTGTGGAATAGGATATTAGCAGCTAGCACTAGCTCTGTGAGCATGTTTGAGCGGTAGCTGAGCTGTGGCTGGCTGGAACAGCACAGCTGCTATTCGCAATGGCCTTGGTAGAAGAGCTGGTGTGCAGGCAGCTCTTGCATAGCACATCATCCTGGGAGATGCAAGTCTGTTGTATCCCATCACTGCTCCACTTAAAAGCCTTGTTGCCAAAGGAAGGAGAAGGCTTGTCTGAAAAGCATTTGCCATCTGCAAGTGCTCTTTCCTACGGGGCCAAAAAGAGCATTTTCCAAGCCTTCTGGCCTCAACAGCAGGGAGCAGCCAGCCTGGCTGGTCCTCAGCCATTATTGTTTTACAAATGTCTTGCACTGAGCTTCTTGGCTTTTGGGGGGTGGGGGTGGGGATCCTTAGAGAGCCAAGTCCTCTACTGTCAGAGTAATTCAGTGAGGAGACAACTGACATCAGGAAAGGGTCAAAGCTGGAGAAATCTTTACAAGAGAAAAGAGTGTGGGGTCTGTCTACACTCCCTTGCAGAGGCGGGCACGAGCGTTAGCTGAGCGTAGGAGCGCAGGCTGAGTGAGAAAGCTGGTTATGTTCAGATTGGTGGAATTTGGCAAGGAGTTGATGCTTCCCACACACAGCAGGGAGAAGCTCCTTGGTTAACCCATTGATTCAGACAAGCCAATTTTGAGATGCTCTCTGGTACTCTGCTCTACAAAACCAGGTAATCTCCTTCTCTGGTTGCTAGATCTGCTGTCTCTGGGTTGTCATGTGTGATGCCGTGAGCCCTTAGGAAATGTGAGATTTTTTTTTTCCCTCATGCATCACTTTGTCTTGCTTCTCTCTCTCGAACAGCTACAGGGACCACAGGTTGATGCTTACAAAATTTCTCCCTCCGCTTCAAGTCAGGGAAAAAGCCTAAAGCTCTGAACTTGTGTAGTTGCCTAAAGGTTGTGCATCATATTCTAGCCTGTCTCCCTCAGTGCTGCTTGGCAGAGCTGGCTGCTCACCCCAGCCAGAGAGAGAAGGGCAAGGAAAGCAGGTACATCCTGAGTGCAAGGGTAACTGTTTGGCATCTTCTGAAACAGGAGAGGGGTCGTCTTTTTGTTATTGTGTTTTTATATATATATATATTTTTTAAAAGGCAGGTTCCCCAAGCAGTGTAGCTAGGATTATCTATGGTCATAGACACTGACAGAGCATAGGCAGGGGAAGATGTGCCCCAAACAACCACAGAAGGGCTGGTGACAGCACCAGGAGCTTGGCAAGCAGGACATGAGCTTGGAGAAAGGGGATTTGGGGTTAATTGTAGTTTTCTTCTTTGTG
This sequence comes from Anser anser, assembly GCF_964211835.1. NCBI lineage: Eukaryota > Metazoa > Chordata > Aves > Anseriformes > Anatidae > Anser > Anser anser. The sequence goes on from NC_139733.1 coordinate 8,723,958, forward strand.
TCTACCCTTACCCCTCACTTAGGCACTTATTTCTTGGTGTGGCATCAAATGCACTTTGAGTATGATGCAAGTCTAACTCCACATTTCTGAACTTGCCTCCTGTTATGTCACCCAGAAACGCACATGGGAAAACAGACTCTTCCTGCCATCATCTGAATGTGGGTGCTCACATTTTCAAGGTAGCCTGGTTACTTGTGGCTTTTTTTTTAATCCTTAGTGTGATCAAATCAGGCTATTTGCGGTGTTGCAAAAGCATTTAATTAGTTCAGCTAATCACCACATCCCTGTATTTACAGCTGACTGGCACAGGCTGTGATGGTCATGCTCTGGGCTGCTCAGAAAGTGTGTGAAAGTTTTTTTTTTTTGTTTTCCCCTGATTTCAAGCCATTTGCTCCTGTGCTTCCTCAGATCTTTCTCTTAATCATGCTTGAAGTCTGAGTGCTGGGTTCGTTAAATATAATTTGGGATAAGAGGGCAAATAGTGAAATGCCCAGAAGTAGGGATGAGTTGGATCTGCCCTCCATGCCTGTTTGTCCTTTCCTTGAGTTTCTCTCTTCAAGCTGCAAAATTCCTCTCTTGTTGCCTGTCATTTGACTTTCTTGGTGTGTGCGATGATCTTCTTGTCACTTTGGTCCGTCTGTTGCCGATGGCTTTCCCTTCGCAGCCTGTAGGAGCCATCCTGTTCTGGTGGGAGGTTCCTGCCTGCTCCTCCGTGCTGCTTCTGATGGGTTGACCCTTGTGGAGAGGACACAGCTTGCCTGGAGCAAGCTTGGCCTGCTGTGGGCAGTCTGAGGATACAAACAGCTGGAGATAGTTTGCAGCACCTCTGGAGAGGCAGCAGCAGCAGTGGCTGTGGGGGGACGCTGCCCAGAGGTTTCCTCAGCAAAGATGAGGCCTCCTGTTGAGGACTTTGATGGAGGCTATGACCACTGCAGGGGAGGAAGGGAGGTTATGGACCAGAAGGTGGGATTTTGCTCAGAAAAGACATTGAAGCTGATGGTCTTCTACTGGCAGCTGCTGGAAAAGCAGCGAGTCACCCAGCAGCACAGGTGAGAGACATCCGTGCTGCGTGCTGGGGGTTGGGGCGCAGCCAGGAGGCTTGGGCAGGCAGGAGCTGCTGGGGGCCGCCATGCTGGGGAGGCCCAAGCACATAGAGCTTGGCCAGTGCCGTGACAAAGCAGCAAATATCTGAGGCTGTGGTTCCTGGCCTTATGCCCGCATGGCGCCGCGGCTGGGTGTGCGATGCGGGCTCGGACCCTGTGGTGGCGCTCTCTCGGCTCGGGAAGGGGCTTTTGTTTTTTTTGCTTTTGTTGCCTCTCCTTCCCGGCCCACCCCTCCTGTCATGGCTGCCACCCGCTGCAGCCCCGGGGTGGTGGGACAAGGGCCTCTTCCTGGACTGGGAGGCCTTGGAGCAGGGAGGAATTGCCTCGGTAGCCACCGTCTCCTTCTAATAATCTGGCTTTGGCTCTGCTTTCACCCCTTCCCTATCCAAAACACCTCAGGAGCTGCACTGATACCCTTGGTGGTTTCACTGCCTCAGGTAGCACGTAGGGGAACCCTGGCTGGCTGGTGGCCTGCGAAAGCCTGACAGACTTGCTGGTGGCCACTGTGGTGGCTACAAAAATACAGCTGCATCTTGCGAAGGAGGTGTGGGAGAACATGGCCGTCCAGAAGTCGTTTCTCAGGGGCTGGTGGCAGCAGAATGCCTCTGCCTGTGGGGTTGGCGGCAGCCCTTGGCACAGCCATAATAAGCCCACGATGGTGCTGGCACGAGCGGTCGGAGACGAGGAGCTGCTTCCAGTGGATCCGGGTGAGTTTGCGGCACCTGTGGGCGCATTCCTGACACCTCCACGCTCCCCTGGTTGGCTGTGTCCCAGGAGTATTGCTGGGCTGGGAGCTGGGTCAGGACGGAAGCTGTGGTTGGGCTTTGATGGCACAGTGAAGGGTTGGGGATTAATTACGGGTTGGGAATTAATCATGTGGCAGGTGCAGACAGGCTGGCTGCATAGCTCCAGACTGCTGATGCTGCTGGGCAGTGCGGGCCCCCCCCGACCTGTGTGGTGTAGACCCCCTTCTGCACATGGTGCAAGACGGGATCACCAGTGCTCCCTGCCCTTTCTGTTCTGCTGTGGCTGTTGGTGCTCACAGCTGAAACTGCACTCGTTTTGCATTATCCTTATTTGCTTCCCTGGCTTCTCCACTGCTTTTTATTGCTTCAAATAGCTGGGACTTGAGGTGTTCTCACCTGGCAGCTGTTCCTGTGAAGCTGGGGTCCTCCAGCAGGAGGCTGGAGCCCTGGCTTTCTCTTAAACGTTGGGGCCTGCTGGAAGTGGAGACCAAATGTGCTACAGAGATCAGCAGAGATGGGCAGTGCTGCTCAGCGGCACAAGGAAGCCGATAGCATGTAGGGCGTTAAACATAGCTTGTAAGGGAACCAGCTGCGAGTGGAAGAAGGGGAATCCAGACAGATTTATTTATTTTCCTACTTTCTTTCACTGGAGAAATATCTGTCTTATGTAAAGTCATTTGCTGGGTTTCTCACTGCCTTTTGGTAGCAATGAAAATCTCTGCATTCAGGCGCTCTGCTCTTCTCATCTTCTATCAATGCCTCAGGAGTAGATTCTTCATAATTTGGAGTTTTGCTTTTATTATTTTTTTTTCTTCCTCGTCTCTTCCTCTGCAGCTCAAGTTTGGCTGGTGGTTTTGCCATGTTTTTCTTCTGAGAGGTGAGTTGTGGTAAACCTTGCACAAAGCGTGAGGGACCAGACGGGTGTGTTGGTGAGGCACTGGTCACTGATACGGCATTAGTGAAAGCCCTGTGCTAGCAAGGAGCTGAGCTCTGAGGTTTGGTTGTGGATGTGACATCCTAGCAACACAGCTTTTTTTTTTTTGTATGGGAGATTTTGAATTGAAGTATGTGTGTGTGGGGTGTGACTGGGTTTGGGGTAAGAACCCTCCCTCCACCCACCCCCCTTCCTTCCCCAAATGTGGTTCTAAATTGCATCCATTATTTTATTTCCCTGTTCCAGTGATGCAGTTTGGTTCTTGCTCTAAAATGGCCTGGAGGACTGACTCCAGACTGTTTGGAGCAGGCATCAGTCTGTGCAGGATTGGACCCCCTGAAAGCCAAGGCAGGATCCTCTTGAAGGTGTTCCAAGCAGGATACTGGATGTGAGTTTGAAGGGTTTCTGGGTGCTGAGCCCAGAGAAAGCTGCCCTCTCCTCCCACAGAGCAAGGATCAGCTCTGTCTGTATCCTCTCCGCCATTCATCACCTTCCTTCTGCCCCCATCCAGGCTGTTGTCTTCAAGTGATCCTGTGCTAGAGGTCCTGTGCAGGCTCCTGCATGTCTTGGCCCTGCATCCATTTGGCAGAAAGCTGAGAGATGTTTGGGAAGGGTTTTTTTGGTTTGTTTGTTTTTTTTTTTTAAGCTTCAACAAGAAGCTTCACTATTCATTCATTCCCCAAATAGCTTTCCCTCTCATTGGACAACTTCTTCCTGCTAGGACAGTCCAAGCCTGTTCTGACAGGCAGCTTATCTGCCTCACAGCTCTGACTGCTGCTTCTGTCTCTCCTTTGTGTGGGAGGTGTTTTGTCTTTCCAAACTTCTGCTGACTTCAGTGGTCGCTAGCTTGTGCCCAAACATGCACTGATAGCGCAGTTCAGTGCTGAAATTTGCCACTGATTTTTATTTATGTCCCTGCAGCATGTTTTTCTTCACAAAGGGAAGGACTTATGTGTTTTGGGGAGGGGCCAGAGGGTTGTTATTGAAAGTTAGCAAAGCAGCAGTTCTCCATTGACCCTGCCTGCCTCTGACTAGCGAGTCCTGCAGCACAACACGGTGTTGAGGGATGCCAGGCTAACGAGGGTCCAAATAAGGGGCTGAACTGTTCTGAACTGCACAAAAACTGTCTGAAAAAGCACAAAGCAACCAGTTAGTTCCTTTCCTGTGTTGCCAGCTGCTGAGGCTGGTCTAGAGAAATTCCCAGTCTAGTTTTAAATCCCGTGAAAGCGGAGAGAAGTGCATGTGTGCCCATGTAGATTTACAAATCTCATTTTTTTTATAAAACAAATCTGGTCTTGTTTGAAGCTGCTGTCTGCCAGTGTGCAGTGCCCGATACAGAATCAGTGCTACAGCTTTCAGGCAATACGATGGCAAGCAGCGGCAGCCAGGAAAGCCCCATCTTTTTGGGAGGGGCACGCTTCTCCTACAGCAGCAGTATCAGTCCAGTGCCTGCAGCCTCATCCCCGAGACCAGCCTCGCTGCGCCTGTCTCAGACAAAGAGAGAGGACAGACCCTCCCAGCAGAGATGTGTCTGTGGAGAGCACTCCTTGGTCATACATGGCGCGTGAGGAAAGCTCTTGGTGCTGCTGCCAGCCTTCGGTTACCAAGGTCAGTCGCCACCCTGAGCCTGATTAAAAGTCTCAGTGATTTAAACCGGGAACACTGAGGCTTGGTGATGGGCTGGGGCGTGGCTGCCTTACCTCAAAAATGGTGGCTGGTACAGCTAGTGGTGGTGGGCCGCCAGGAGATGAAGATGCAGACAGGAACATTCTCCCTGCCTCAGTGCCAAAAATGAAGCTCTGAACTCTGGCAGTCTGGAGTAATTCCCAGATGTTGCCCTCCTGAAATAACTATGGACGAAACTAGGTGATGGTTAGTTGTCCCGAACGACCAAAGCTTCTTTGAGCCTGTTCCTTGTGGAGGTGCCTTTGGTTTTGTCTTGGGAGGTCTTCGCTTTTCTTCCTGAAAGCTGAGATACTTTCTGTTGGCCTTGCAATGCCATTAAACGTCCAATGCAACTGCATGTGCAGCGGAGGCCTGGGGATGTTTGTAGGTCAGGGATGACAGATACTCGCAGGACTCATAGGTGCTATTATTTAATTGCATTCCAACAGCAGCGAAAGCAGTAGCAAGAGTAATAAACAAATTATAATCTACATTATGAAGCTGACAAATACCACCCACTCATTACCTGTCTTTAACCACTCTCATTACTAGCCAGTCTTTGTGGGAACTGATCTTGCTTCTCAGTGTCCCACTTGTTCACCTAATATCATTATCTGAGGCAATCGGCCGCTCCTTGTGAAAGAAGAGGAAGGTACTTTTCCTGGGGCTTGTTCTCTGGGTGCTGAAATCTGGGTAGCTCTGAGGTGGAGGAGTGTGGAGGACGCTTCACAGAAGTGTGGTGTGTCTGGGAAGCGACGACTGAACTCCACAGGGACAATGGGGTGGGTTGTGGGTGGCAGGATGGCAAATTGTCTCTGGGGGAAAAGGCTGCGCTCTGCTCGTCTTTGTTGTATTAAGGACTAATGTCCAGCAAAAGGATGTTAGGGAGAGGAACGGTTTTTCTCTCCCGATATACTCTAGGGTTTGGGAGGGAGCTGGGTTGCTGGGTAATGACCGTTGACTCTTGGGCTGCTCCAAGCCCAGGTGTTGCTGGAGGAAGTCCTGGTAGGGCTTCTGTGGGAACCTGTTCAGGCTCTGGAAAAACCAAGTGAGCTCCAGTATTTTCTTGGAGTGGTCTGGCGTAGCTTGGCTTCAACAGAATCGAGGGTGCTGACCCTGAGGAGAGCAGTCTTGGTGGTGCCTGGCTGCTGCCTTCACGTTGTGTCAGGCTGTGCTAAACGCTACGACGGCGCGGTGCCTGGGGTGAAGCTGTGCTTCCCTCGGTGGCACAGGCGCCCACGGCTGGGACCCTTCATGAGGGAGGTTGTTGAGGCCAGCAAGCCGAGGAGTTGAGCAAGAGAGCAGGTAGGAAAATTCTCCATGGGTGGCAGGACGCTGGGGAGCTGGAGGTCCTGTTGTGCTGTCAGGGTTTTGAGATATCTCATGGCGGTCTCTAATGGGTAAATAATAAGCTGAAAGATGGGAAATGAAGATCGAAAGGTGAAGGGCCAGCTTTCCCGATAGGGAATTGACATTAGTCAACTGTGACAAGGGGCTGCCAAAGGTCGGAGCTGCTGAATGGGTCTGTTAATGATAAATAGGAGTAAATGGCAGATGAAGTCTGCTGCTCGCTATTCAGAGCAGCAAAAAACAAAAGCTCTGGTGAATAGCTGTAGAAAGTCCTTGTAATTGAGAGTAGTGGGGTTGTGCAATAAGACGCTGAGAAAAGCAAAGCAATCCAGGAGGGAGAGGGAGCCATTGTAATCGGTAATTCATCGTAATTCAGTGCAGGGGGCTCAAAACAGGATAGTGTCATGTGGGTGACAGAGCTCAGAAGTTCAATGAACTGGGCTAGAGGAACAAGGCTTGGTGCTGAGTAGTGTTTGTTTTTGTTTAAAACAAAACAAAAAAAAACACAATCAGCTCCTAGGAAAAAAAATCACCAACAGTTTAAATGCACTGTGTAGATCTGCGGGGAACAAAGTTTATGCAGGTTTGGGGGAGACTGGAGAAACTAATGCAAGGAAAATCCTCTGAGGGCTGTTAAATGCCACTACACAGTCTCTGGTTGAGAAGGTCCTGGAGCTGCAAATAGCTGGATCCTGGGAAAGCATTTGTAATGAAACATGGCTACGCTCTCACCCTGTTCTTACGTTCGTCCTTAGATGCTGCTGTCAGCTGCTGCTGGAGATGAGGCACGATGTAGCTTGATCCAGCTAGGCTTAGTGGCTCTGGTTCCTCTGCTCTTCCAAGAAGATACTGTCCTGTAATAACCAATGCCTAGCCCGCTGTGACTGCGTGTGTGTGAGGAGGTTTTATGGAGGTTGGCGATGCTGTTCCTCCTCTTCTGTCTCTCTGTTTGGAGAAGAAAGATGCTGAAGTGCGTGGCTGGAGGAGAAAAACTCCTGAGGTTATTGTACCTCTGTTCTCAAAGGGATACCGCAGTAGGTGGGCGATGACCTGTAGCACACCCAAAGCAGGGAGAGGGACTGTTCTTCAGCAGACACACTGAGCGTCTTGTTCTTTATCAGCATCAGCTGCTGAAACGGACGGTTTAGGTGACGGAAAGCCATCACCGTGGTCACTAAACCTGCCTCTCGTCTCTTCTGAGTGATGCTGGGGCAAGGCACCAGTTCCAAAAGCACCTGCTTTGTTTGATCTGCCCTCTCCCGTCACGTAAGTGCCATGCTTCTGGCTGAGAGGTGGGTGCCGTGGAAGTAGCTGGAAGGGTCGGGGCAGCTTGTCGTGCCCTCGCAGCCCCGTGTGCTGCTTTAAGCCATGCCACCCGGGGCCGAGACGCTGTGTGGGAGCGCAGGAGTGAGACGGGTCCCTAATGTTCCTGTTGCTCAAATGGGCCCACTGAGGTTCCTGATCCGTGGAGATATGTCGTAATGAGGATTAGGAGAGAGCCCTCGTTGTAATCCTCTGTTGGTGCTTCCTGCCTACATACACGAGATGTTTCCTATCATCAGGGAGTAACCTCTGTGGAAGATAGGATCAAGTTCCCAGGAACCAGGCTGCAGTAAGAGTGAAGGAAGAATGAGGAAACTGTCCTAATTTGAGGCTAATCTCATAAATACAGGGCTGGATACAGACAATAGGAAGAGAAATGCCAGGAGAGCTTTAGCATTTGGCGAGGGAATCATCTTTTGCCAGGAGTAGTAGCCTTAATTGTAACTTGTGATGTGGTAAAGCTGCCGTTTGATCTCAGCTTCTGCAGAGGGGATGAGACAGATTCTGCTTTGTGTCTCCAGAGGAGGAGTAGCCTGAGAAAGGACGGGGAAATGTGGCTTCAAAAGCCATGTTTCGTGCACTCTTGGACTGACTGAAGCGGCAGCGCATGGATGGAGCGCTTTACTTCTCAGTCTGGATTTTGGTAAAGCACTACATGAGGAGGAGAAAAGGGCTGTTGTGACTTTTCCTGAAGCACACATGCTAACGTACCCACCGGGTATTTAGTGTTGCAAAGACATTGCTGAAAACACAGAAGACCACAAGTCTTTTAGTGGGGGGAAGAGCATTGGTGGTGTTTCTTTCTCCTACACAAACCCAGAGCTGGAGCCTGTAGCAGTCAGATTCTTGGCCTGTCCCTCCCTCTCACCTTTCATGTGGGCTGGGTGGAGTGTGCTGAAGCTGTCTGTGGCAGGGAATTCTCTCAGGAGAGCTGCTTTTCTAACCCTCTTCAGACAGCCTGTTAAAATGAGGAGGTGCCTTCTGTCTTGTCCAAATCGTGGCGCCCTGCACAGAGCCTGCGGTGCCTCTGTGTGCTTCCTTTGCTAGCAGGGTGAGCTTGTGCATGCCTGTGGGAAGTGAATGGCCTTTACAGGGTGCGTGAGGGTCCCTACCCCCACGTACACGTGGAGCTGATGCTCCAGCATGGGCCGGCAACCATGCGAGTGACTGCAGTGCAACAAGGCATGGACACGGGTTGCTCATCCCCACCCTGAAGGCGGTGTTGCAAGTTCCTGGAAAATGCCGTCATGTCCTTGTGGGTTTGGACTCATCTGGCTTTTTACTACCTGTCCTGCTCACAGGTGCTTGGTTGTGGTGCTGTTTTATGTGTTGCCCAGCTCTGGGTTGATCACTTCTTCCTTCAGAAGCTTTACAGGCTTTGTCTTAGACCAAGGTTGGGAAGCAAAGGTGATGCACGAACCCCCTGCTGCTGCTTAGACTTCTGTCCCTTCTAGGTGGTCCAGCGTGGGCAGGAGATCTCACCAGCCTTGTCCTAAGAAGAACGATACAGTAGTTCCCCATTCTAGGCATGTATTACGACGAGACCTTTCAGCCCATCCATGTTTTAGTTTCCCACTTCTGTTTCTGGCCCTCCCAAGATGGTTGATTTTTTGCTGAAGGACAGCAGAAGAGTCATGCCATGTGGACTTCCACTGCTTACCTAAATGGTTTTCTTTGCTGTCTTCTTGACACTGTAGCAGGTTATGTCTACTTCATTATAAACAGTACACCTATGTTATTATAAACACTGCGCAGTTTGGCTCTAGCTGCTTTTTTCTTTTTCTTTTTTTCTCTTTTCTTTTTTCTCTTTTCTTTTTCTCTTTTTTTCTTTTTTTTTCCTCTTTTCAACGGCTGTGTTTGAGATGAACTCTGGCAGCAAGCAAGGCTGTCTCAAAGGGCATGTGCCATGGCGTGGATGCATCAGATCCTCCTTTGTGCTAAGCGTACACTGATAAAGGCTCGCTGAGTAGCGCCTACGGGTGGTTGATGCAGCTGGATGGTGCACAGAGTGCTTGTAATTGCTTCTGCTGTCTTCTGGGATGTGCTTCCAGCAAGTCAGGACACCTGGTAACGTGCTCGTAACATCTATTAGCCTTGTAATTTTATAAGTGGAGCTTTAATCCTGCCTGGTTGCCAGTCAGGTCTGGAAACACTGACACTGGTGCTCCAGGGTCTCTGCTGAAATGCTCTGCCTGGTCTCCGGGCTTGCTGGATTTTGCTGCTCTTTGTTGTTTCCTCCTCCTCGGCAGGTGTTCCACTCCCTCGCTCAGGTCAAATCCTGCCCTTGTCTGTCAGACTTCTCCCTGAGTCCTGCTGTAACGTGGATGTTTGAACGTTGATCCTTTGCTAGCCAGGTCCCAGCGCGTGCTGTTTCCCCCTTTACAGGCAGCAGACACCCTGCAGTTGAGGAGCTGTCAGGCTAAAGGGGACAGCATTCCTGTAAAGCCCCGGTGGCACTGGGCTTTGTGCCGCTGGAGCGAGAGGTAGGCTTCCTGCGGAGAGAAGGTGGCTTGGAGAACACCTGCTTCGTGTGAGCTGCTGAGAGCTGCTCCCCTGCGGGATGCGGAGTCCCCGTGCCGCCAGCCGGCTGTGCGAAGTCCGGAGCCCAGCCGGGCAGGAGAGGGAGGGAAGGGGACGTCCATCCTGTGTGGGCTGTGAGCAGCCCCAGGGCTGAGCCACCGCCAGGAAGCTGGAAAAGAACCGAGCAGAGCTTCTAACCAGCCAGCTTTCCCCAGAACCCGGTGGGCCCAGCGTCTTCTCCAAGGCCTGCTCTAAGCAGAGGCATGAGGCGTCGTGCCAGGCTGCCCAGCTGGTGAAGTCCTGGCCTGCAGCCACCCATCCCCACCTGGGAAGGTGTCCCCTGGAGAAGGGCTGGCAGCAGCGTCCTGCTCTGTGGGAAGACCCAAAGAAAGAAGCTGCTGGCAGTCATCACGGAGGGGATGCGGAGCACGCAGGGGGATCTCAGGGTGGAGTTTCAGGATGCAGGGCAGCCCAGCTCCAGCTCTGGGGCAGCCCTGGTGAATGTTCTTGGCAGCACTGGGAGGGACTGGTGTGCTGTGAGGAGGGTGGGGAGGACGCACCGCACCAAACTCGCGCTTGTCTCTGTTCTCCTTAGGGCATTCTTCATTCATCAAACTTGTTACCGGGGCAGCTTTGGGGAAGTAACCAGTTTCCTGAAAGCAGAAGCCTTTCCTGATCGAACGCCCTGAGTGCCCAGTGCTGGGCTTGGGGTGAACTCCTGTGTTGGGCAGAGCAGGGTGCGGAAGGCAGGGATTCTTGTCATGTGCTTGGCTACCACTGGCCGTGGACAGGAATCCAAAGCACCAAACACAACCAAAGAGGTGGTTTCAATCACCTGCAGTCAGATGCTCCCGGGGAGCAGAGCAAAGCTTTAAATGGAGAACACAGGCTACTTCTAGTTCACGTGTCTTTGTCTTGCCTGGCTCTAAATGGGATTTCAGGTGTGTTGCTCCAAAATAAGCAGCAAGAACCAATTTAGGGTGAGTGCAATCGTTCTCCTTCCCCGGTCTTCACCGCCACAGTTAGCGGGGACACGATTGCAGGCAGCACCCCTGTGGCAGGGCTGTCGTGAAATAATGAGCTGGCAAGTCCAGTATCCTTATTTATATTTGGTTTTAAAAAATATCAAAATTATCACGTTTCCTGCAGACGTGGACTGAGAGGAATGGGTGGTTCTGCTTCTGGCAGGTCTTTCTGATAAAGGCCCGCTGCTTTTAGCAAGCGTCGTGGCACTCGAGTCACTGCTGGGACTCAGCGTCTCCTCTTTCGCTGCTTCCGCTGCACCTACTAGGAGACAGGTATCTTCTGTGCGAGGGGTTTTAAGGAGTCACTTAAATCTGAAAAGGAAACAGGCTATAACCCATGTGCATCTTTTTGTTCTACCTCTGTCCCTGTAGGGAATATGTACAGGAATCTGTATTTCGTTAATTGAAACTGTTTCTTGCTTTGCAGGAAAAAAAAAAAGATGCAAACCATGACTGCAGAAAATGGAAGTGTAAACAAGAAACCACAAACAGTGCTTCAGTTTGGAGGCATTGTTCCTTAAGAACACGAACCCTTCTAGGCCTGGAGGATCTGTGAATCAAGTATCAATTGGTGTGATGTACTAGAAAAGGAAATGTATAACTTCTGTGTTAATGTCCAGCGAAGCTCAATGAAGGTGAGGAGGGTCGAAAAGGTTTCAAAGGGACACAGCGCACAGAGCTGCTGGCTGTGTGTCCAGGACTTCTCAGGAGTCCCATGGGAACGTTAGTAGTTTATTCTCAGCAGTGTTTGTGGAATGTGAGTCGGTAATTTGGAAACTCTTTGCATGACTTTCAGATTTAAAATTAAAGAGAAATGTGGCCTAGATCTTAAGCGACTGAGGAAGTTCTCCCCAATGAATACTGAGGTATCCCATAAGCAGCGCCTAGAAAACCAAATCCCGTAAGGATGTCTCCACTTGGAATGCAAATTCAGTAGGCAATTTAGGTGATCTTGGACTTGGAAGTCACCGTGTCATTTGGTGACAAGAAGAAATCACTTGTGAATTATCTGTTAGCTTAAATATGCTCACCTAGAGCACATACTGCACAACTGAGCATAACGAGTGCAGTCACCACAGATGGAGTCTGCTCACGGCTAATATGTGAACTGAGAAAGGAGCTAAATCCCGTGAGCACTTGGCCCAACTTCTCCCAGCTCTACTGTCTGTTTGTAAAGGAGCAAAATGTTTAGTTAATGTCAGTATCGATGGCTTAGGAAGATCTTATCTGTATTTATTATTACTGCTCAATTTGGAAAAGAGTTCGGAAGCTTTCGGAGTGCCTTTTTGCTTTCTCTTACCTGCTTCTGTAGGGATGCCAGCAGGTCAGAGCCAGGCAGTTATCCCCTCAGGTCAGGCAGTTTGCAGGTGGGTTTGTTGGGCAGGGATTTCGGGAGGGTCCTTGTCCTCTGTGCTGAGATGCGGAGGGGTCCCTGCCTGGCGAGGCAGCACTTCTCACCTCTGCAGCTTGGATTAGGGCAAGGGAAGAACAAACTGTCACTGTGAGCTGTTCTGGCCAACTCTCTTCTTCTGTCAACTGCCAACCCTGATTTTATGTTCAATTATTTACATGAGATCATTAGCCCTGTGCTAGTTGCTGTAGGAGGCTAACGATGTAAAACCCGTGCCAGGTTTAGACACTGTACAGGCTCCCGTGACATCAGTGGAATGATGGCACTCACTTCAGGACATAACCCAAACCGTCTGAGAGGAGTGGATGGCTTCTCTTTTTCCCAGCTCACTGTCTCAGGAAAGCCCACAAGACTGGGGAAATGAACCCAAGTTCTGGCTGGAGTGAATCCCTTCCCTGTAGGACACGTGTGCTCAGGGGAGGGGGAGCTGGCAAAATCTCCCCATCCTCTGCACTTGGAGCAGTGAGGTATTTAACACTTCCATTTCACCTGTATGTTAAAACCAAGGGTATGGCTTCAGAATCGCGTTCCTGCACTGGCCTGGATCTCCCTTCTGTCTTCTCTGCCATGCATTTGAACAGGGTTTCTGAGGAATACTCCGTCGGAGGTCCACCACATGCTTTCCACAGGACCAGGCTTGGGCAAGGCAGTACAGGGAGCATCAAATCAGTTATTTGGAGAGCCTGGGCAAAACAAAATGCATCAGCCTCCGCCCTCCGGAGAGCGAAAACTCCAGATATTTCTTCTGAAGGTGCCTGGTAGTTACAAGCAGATCTCCTCCCTTCCAGTGCCAGCGGTGATGGCAGGCTGCTTGTTACTGCCCTGATGTTATTTCCGTGTCCCCGCAGCCTGGGTGGACGTGTGTATTTCTAGTTGTTCTTTTCTCATGTTCTCCTTTCTGAATTTCCCTTTAGACTGTTGACAAACTGTCTGCCTTGGTTAACGTTGGTCGCCTGGTGGCAGCGAGGTCGGGGACCGGAGGTGCCACACTCCATTCCCAGGGCCTGACGAGCTCTGGGAGTTTGGGGTCGGTGGTGCTCCCCTGCTCCGTTAGCAGACGTTGCCCTTTTACTGCCTGCAGCCGCCTTCCCGAGGGGAAGCGTGGGCTCTGCCTCGGTGAGGTGCTGCGGGGCGGCCAAACATCCTCAGCAGATAGAGATCGTGTAATTCAGGTGGACCACTAAACTTTTAGGCAGCGATTAGGACTTAGGCAGTAACTCTGAGTCAACTAATAAATACATCTGGGTGGTGCCTGGCTGTATTTTCCGATGGCAGATCCTTCCTAGGTAGGCCTGATGTTTCTGTGTTCTCTGCTGGCCTCCCAAATGCTCTGCTTGGAAACCTGATCAAAAGCCTGTGGTGACGGTAAAGGGAGATGCCCCACTGAATTCCACGGGTTGTCTTTGCTCCTCTAAGCTTGTAGACAATCCCAGGTGGTTTCTTTGATGCCCTTCTTCCCAAGTGGATGAAGTAATTATGACTCCTGTGCAGCAGGCTAATAGTTCTGAAGACTTTAGTCAGGCTGATTAACAACTGTGCTTTAATAAAAAAAATGTTCTGGTAAATCCTTCTGAATTGCAGCCCTAATTACTCTACAGCCTGATGTGAAGCAATTGCGAAGCTAATAGGATCACCTGAATCCAGTTAATGAATCCTCTGCCACGGCTTGCTGTGACTCACACCGTGTGTAGTGTCTCCCGGTCTCCCCTGCCCTGCTCCATTCCCTAGTGAATATTTATGATGTGCGTTGCCAAAGGTAAGGGGGTGCGCACCTAAACTTTGAATAAATTGCCTTAGATGTATGTGCATCCTTCCTCTTATTATTTCGGGGGATTGTAAGGATCAAGAGCCAGGGCTTTTTGCTTTGGTCTCAAGGCGAGTTCATTCAAGAAGTCGCTGGTTGCTGTTACTGCCCTTCCAGGGCTTTTCAGCTATTTCTGCTCTTCTCAGGCTGCCAGGCTTGTGCGAGAGACCTGTACAGCCCCGCTCCCTGCTTCCCCAGAAGTGCTTAGCAGGTGTGAGAGAACGGAGTTAGGAGAAACAGCTCCTTGCTAGCGCTTTAAGATTGTTTGTCCTGTATCAGGACAGGAAAAAGCATTAATCTGGAAGTCATTTGTTTTTGCTGGAATGCTTTTTCTTTCGGTTTCAACCCTTTGTGTGTAAACTTGCTTATGGTGCCTGCTGCTTTCCCCCTCAGCACCCAGTGCGTTCAAAAGGAGAAAGCCAAGACCACGTTCTTCCACCTTGACAAGGCCGTAAGCTGCTGATATGGGTTTGGGAGGCTCAGGGCTGCTCAGGAGAGTGAGACTCTGGGTGAGCAGCAGAAACCCGATGATGCTTTTGGTTTTAAGGTATTTTTTCCTCTGACAGGTGGAGGATGTAGGCGAGGTCTGGGGCTTGAGGCCGACTGCTGTGTTAAGGGCTTGGCCTCAGTCAGGAATAAGCAAAAGGTTGTAATGAAAGTGGCTGTTCAGAACTTCCCTCCTTGTTGACTTCTGGTCCTAAATGTTCTGTTTCTTTACGAGTCTTAACCTATATAGGCTGGAGGTAGACATAGGTTTATAAGATTAACTGCCTGTTTAGGCACACTGTAAAATGTACCCCTAACCATGTACCTTATGACTACCGTAATGGCAAGGAAGCCTGGCTGACAAACTCAGTGGCAGGAAGCAAAGTAAACATCCGAGGGATGTAACAAAGATGTTCAGGAAGGTAGGACGTAGCCACGGGCCAGAGGCGAGACTTGACACCGGTTACATTTCTGGTCCAGTAGCCCCAGCGCAGCCTGTCGCTAAACGTCATCCAACAAAAAACATTTACCTTAACTGCTCCTGAGTTTTTCACTTTGTGTGAAAAAGCAGGGCTGGGGCTGGGGCCTGGCAGTCCCCGAACCGAAGGGGTAATTCAGCAGCGGGGAGGATGTACGCGGCAAAGCTCTCCCTCTCACACTGCTTGCGCTACTGCTGATTGCAGATACTGCAAAACTCCAGCTCCCTGTGAGGGTGTTCGTGGGGGATGTTGGGCTGGGGGTGTTCAGATGCTTAATTAAATCTCTGTCCAGGAACTCAAAGGCCTTGGTTAAGAGGAGGAAAATGCCAAATGATTCAAATATTACAGTAGAGAAAGATGAATTAATGTCGCTAGAAAGGAACTGTAAAAATATATATTTGTTTGTATGCTGGCAACAGATTCCAGGCCAGTCCATTACAGCTGAGGGGAGAGAGGTGTTTTTTTTTGTTTTTTTTTTTTTAAGCAGAGGTTAAAGAAAAAAATAAGAGGCTCGGTGGCATTTGGAAAAGAGGAAGAAAACCAAGCTCAGCAAATGTGCTTGGAAATGGTAAGACACGGAGGGGGAGAGCAGCAGAGATGGTGCCGGAGGGTTTGCGTTACAGGTGCAGCAGCATCTCCGTAGTGCTCCAGCCTAGCTGGGGCCTGAACAAGCCTCTCGTGAGCCACAGGCTGAATGTGGGAGGAAAGGAGCGCAGTTTCTTGGGTTTTTAAATATTGCAGTGTTGGGCTTCTGCGCCTCCGGCTTTCCCCTGGAAGCTCAGGGCCTGCTCTTTGGAGGCTCCCGTCTGGTGCTAACAGGCTGTCTGCTCCGGGCTTGGCTGCACGCAGCGGGTGAGGAACGTAGGACCCGTGGCATGGATAGACGCTGGGTTTGACTGCTTGGGCTGCTTTATTTTTTTAATTTCCTTATGGAAGAACTGGGTAATGTGTTCTGGGGCTGAGATGCTGGGTGCCTTTGTGGTGACGCTGCGAGCTGGGGGAGAAGGGGAGTGCATGCGCTGTTGGGAGGCAACTCGGGGCTTAACTCAGGGCTTTCCTCGGGGTGGGTGGGTGGGAGGGAGGACGCCACTTCTCACCCCTTGCTCACACAGCAGAGGTCGGCCGTCCTGCTGACGTTACCCTTTGTCTTGCTGATAAATACTTGCATTTTTGATATTTTTGAAGCCGAGTGCAGGGAGATCAAAACTCGACCTTGTCAGCTTTTTGGGACAGTGGGAACTGGCTGCTTCCCACACGTCGCTGTGGGGTTGCTTCATGTGGCCGCCCCGTGTTTGGGCAGCGCCTTGCTCTTCTCCTGGAGATGCTGCAGGCCCTTGGGGGCTGTCCTGCAGGATCTGGCCCCGAAAAAGCACAGCAGGGCTGTCTGCTGGGCACAAGTGGGCCCTTCGGCCAGGAGGAAGGAGTTTCTTCCCGGCTCCGCCGCAGATTTACTCCCCGGAACTTCAGCCCCTCGGCATCGATGCCTTGGTGGGGCAAGGAGGGGATGCTGGCGGAGCAGCTCCGTGCTGCTGCTCCCGCGTGTCCTCGCCGCGCGGGGCCCTGGCACGTAGCGCTCTGCCTGGCTGGCTTGGTGGAGCTCCCTGAAGCTGGTGGGAGTTCCTAGCGTGCCCCAGAGTGGGACAAAGATTTTAAACCTTCACCCTCAGCCATGGGGCAAGTATTCAGGAGGCTTTCATCTTTGGAAAATGCTCTGGGTGCTCTGGATGAAAGAGCTATTATTTACCTATCAACAACATAATCCCCCTCCCTCCTCCAGATTGTGGGCAAGCTCCTGGGGCAAACGGCACTGTAATTAAGAACAAATATTTACTATGAAGGACTAGCTGAGGCCTGGCTGGGCAAGCAGCCACGAGCCTTGTCTGAACTTGCCTTCTGTTTGTTCCCCTTTGAAAGCAAGGAGTCAGTCTTTTGTCAGAGGAGTGTTTGTGAGGCACAAGATGGTGGGTTGGGCCTCTGAAGCAGCCAGGAACCGTCAGGCTGTTTGTTCCAAGCCTAGGAAATCCCCCACAAGCAGCAGTTACTTGCTCTAGAGGCACTTGGCTGCTTTTGTCAGGGATTGCTGTTTAGCAGATCCGCAAGTGAGGGTGGGTGCAGAGGTACGCCCGCATGCAGGAACTGCAGCTGGCATCACGCTGCAAGCAAGCCTTGGGAAATATTTGTTTGGGTGCTTTAAAATCACAAATTAATTTAGGCTTCATTTGCATCTACTTTCCCTTTTGATTCCTCTTGCAATTCAGGAGTTTACTTCCCGGGGCTCAAGGCCTGGTGTTTTGATGCGAGGGAACTCGGCTGCCGGGGAAAGCAAGCGCTTGCAAAACTGCTGGGGCTGTTCCACAGCTCAACCTTGCGGCCTACTCACCTGCCCTCGGCCACTCTGATCAACAGCAAGGAGGGGTGACGGGGATCTTGCTCATCTTCTGGCAAAGCCCAGCAAGCTGAAATTTAATAAATAAGTCAATTGTGAGTAATAGAAGTAATTGCAAGGATGTGGTGTGTGGTTCAACCAGCTATCACTGGTGTGGTAATGCAACAAGGCATGTGATTAGACTGGGAAATTGCTGTAGCATACCAAGATAGGCAGCACGAACAAGTAAACGTGGGAGCCATGTACGCAGACGTGCGGAGCTCACAAAAGGACCGAGCAAAGTGTCCAAGCAGCGCCAGCACCAGCTCCCGGGGTGCTGAGAAAGCCGTGGAAGTAACCGGAGAGCTGCCCCGCAGCTCCCTGATGTGCGTGCCACAAAGCTCAAGGTTACAACTTATCCGAGTCTTTTAGGAATATGTGACCAACTGGGCTGATTTAAGAGCCTTTTTTTTTGGTTTGTTCCTCCTTGAGGTAGGGGTGGTTATGTACTCTCTGCGGTGCGGTAACTAAAAACGGGGCTTGTGGCTTCCTGTGCTCGTGGGCTGAGCCTACCTGCCTGGAGCTTGTGTATTTGATGGCCGCTTCCGTTTTTTTTAAATAACCTCCTTTGCTACCAGAGAGCAGCGGTCCTCTGGGGCTGTAGTCTGACCGAGCTGTCGGCTCTGGTGTGGGAGCTTGGCCGCTGCGCCAGGGCGAAGGCAGGGGGGGTCCGGGAGGGCTGGGCAGGGGAAGGCCACGCAGCAGTGGGGCAGGGAGTCACAAGGGAGTCACAAAAGAGGAAACGTGAGCTAGAGGGGCCCTGGCAGGCTTGAGGTTAGTGCTCCTTACAAAGGCAGGAACAGGCTCAGCAGGCACTTGCTGGGGCTTTATCAGCACCAACCTCCTGGTTTGGCCCAGCAGATGCGCGCAAGGAAGAAGCGGCAGCGCAGCCGCTCCAGCTTGTGCCATGACCGGGATGTTAGCGCTGGCAACCCCCCGCTACAGACACTGCTCGAGTGGAATAAAACGTGCTCGCTGGTTTTCCTGTTAAACCCACACCATCCCGTTTCGTGGAAATACTCATTTTTGGCTTCTGTGGCCTAAAGAAATGCCAGAGAAGGGATTGGGTCTCTGGTTTGGTTTGAACCGAAGAAGTCATCCACTGTGGTGTGTGCCACGCAGGTGGGCTGTAGGAGGGGAGCATGGCTTTCAGCTCCTGATCTTTGCCAGGGAAACAGACATCTGCACTCCCTTTGCTGAGCCTGCAAGGCTTTTGCTGGATTTTGAAGGGAAGGGTGTGAGTAAAACTGCGTGGAAGATAGGCCGTGCTTTCTGTAAGCACTGAAGTTCTGGTCAGAGAAAGCACAGCTTGTTTTTTTTTAGGGGAGAATGATTCCCGCTGTTTCTGCTGATTTTTCCCCTTCTGCTGCTGTTTCCTTGTCACATTTGCCCTGCGGTAGGTTAAGGGCCTCCCTCATGTATTTGGGTGCTGTGCCCTGAAAAAGTGAGTTTGGCTAAAGAGCAAGCCTGCAAGAAATGCTCAGAGCTCTTGTTTGTCTTGGCCGGCGTAAGATCCTGAAGCCTACTAGGCAGGGGTTGTGCACCTGAGCAGCGGCCTCGTGTTCGACAGTGGAAACACGAGCAAGGAGCCAGGCAGTGGACAAGGGGAGCAAAGCGATGCAGAGAGAAGTGACTTCCAGGGAGCCCAAGGGCACTCGAGGCAGAGCCAAGGCCTCCTAGCTCAGACCTCTGAGCCTGGTCCTTCCTCTCTGCTCAGCACAAGTTCGATTTCATCATTCCCAAGGAGTCAAAGCATCCTGGAACTGAAGAAATGGCTACGTACAGCTTAAGGGGAAAAATTCAGTGACAGAAACAAACTCCATAGCCCTTCAGGCACGTGCCTTTTAAAAAAAGGTCCTTGCTGTGCTTGTGTGGACTCTTCGGGGCACCCTGGATCACGGGCAGTCCAAGTCAGACACATTTAAATGCATCCCTGCCATGCATTCCAGGTAGGTGGCTACAGCCAGGGGACTTCTTGGCCCTCCTGCCTTCCTCCTGCCTTTCTGAGGGAGGGAGCTGCTGGGCAGGGCGGCGATGGCCGGCTGCGACAGCTCCCTGCATGACTGAGAACATTCACGGCTTGAGTTTTCCTTGTTACCCTACGCCTGTGAGTTCTTGCTGGTCCTTCTTGCTGCACAAGCAGTCTGGATGCGCGCCTTGGCTCCTCGTCTGAGGAGCTGACGGGGCTGCGGAGACGGGGACTGTCTCTTGCTGTCAAAATGTCACCAAGGAGAAACAAGTCTTTGCCATCCCTGCCTATTATCGCTGTTTCCCGGAGTCCTTTCCGTGTGTTTCTGCTAGTTCTCTCACTAAAAACGCGCATCCTGGGGTACGAGAGCTGCCCTGGAGCCCGTGGGTGCTGGCTGTGGGCCGGAGGCGGTGCCGCACCCCCGGCTAGGGCTGTGCAGGCACGACAGCCCCCGTGCTTCAGCCGTTCGGTGTCTTTGTTCGGGCTGTTGCAGACCCAGCCTGGGCTGGCGGAGGTGTCCCTGCCCGCGGTGGAAGGGGTGGGTTTTGGGGTCCCTGCCAACCCAAACCGTTCTGTGATCTGCATCTCCTGCTGGCATCAGCCGAACCCCTCGCAGCTCGTGTGGCTGCCGAGCCTCCTGTTCTGCCGTGCTGGAGGACTCGGAAGGCGGAGCTGTGCTGTCCAGGGGTGGTTTGTCAGGTGTGCTCTGTTATTCACAGCGGTTTGGTCCCAGAGATGTCCTAGCGAGCTCCATCCTGTGCAGTGAGCAGTCGCCAGCACTGGGGAGACCGCCTTTTAAAAGGGTTTGGACTTTAGTGCCAAGGATAGGTCTGTCCTTGGAACGATACGCGAGGAAGAGTGAGCTGTTCCTGCCTGAGCGGAGCCTGGAAGCAGAGGCTGGATGGCTGCACGTTGGAAATCCTGTCCTCGTGCCAGGTGTAACAAGGATCATCTGGTCAAAATGTGTCTGCCTGAGACACGGCTCTGTTTTGGACATGCTCTGAGCACAAATGGAGTTTGCTGTCTGCTGGAGGAGCCAGGTCCCCAGTTGAGCAGAGCCTAACGGAAATTGGATCTGCTCCAAAATGTCTGGATGGCATATGATATTTACTGAAATATGGCATTGCTTGTGTAAGCAACACACCCTTCTCCCTCACTCTGAAAACCATCTGGGCTTCATGTGCAAGCAGTTAAAAACCAAGAGCAAGAGAGCATCTGATGCTGTATGGCTCCTGTGATGAGAGTCCCCGCTGTGGGTGTCCCTGCTTTTGGAGGCCTGGAAGCCTCAGCCATGCCCTGACGTCCTCTTAGCGACTGCCGGAGGGCTTTCTTCCCTCCTCCAGTGGTGGCTGTAAGCAGGGTAGGGCTGCGCAAAGAGTTTGCGTAGGGTTTTAATGCCAGGATAAGAGATGAGCTCTCTTGCCTGAGCCAGGGTAAGATCATTACGCTGGCCAGGCCTTCCTCTGTTTCTAGCTGGATCCGTAGCTGATGGCGGCCTTATTGGCTCTGCTGATTTTTGTACCGCCTGGAGTCAAAGCTCCTAGGAGTGAGGAAGGGGTATCTGGCATGTCCGGGCACTTGCACAAGGAAGTATTTTACCCAAAGGGAGCTGAGCACCCTTGGGAGAGGGTTACCTGGGGCGGGGTTAGGGTGTCCTCTGCTGTTTTCAAGGCTTTCCTTGTATCTTCCTCTCTTATCTGTGTGTGTACGCTCTGTGGGTTTTGTTTCTTACAGGGAGCATCATATGACAGCCCCAGCATCTGTGATCTTTCTGGCAGACCGATCCCTCTTCCTTCCTGAACCTGATAAACAGTCCAAGAAACTGCGCGTGTGTGAGTGCGTAGACACCTCTGAGACCCACAGCTCGCTTCTCCAGTTCTTGGTGTGGTTTTTCTATCCTTCCGGCACAGTTTCTGGTGCCACGCTGCTTCGCCTTCCCATCTCCCCTCCCGCTGCGGTTCACCTGCTGCCACGTGCTGCGAAGCTGCAGTCGGTGCCGAGCTGCCCGTTTCTGAGACCCTCGACCTGCGCTCCCTGACCTCGCACCCTGACGGCATGGGATTTCTGAGTGGTTCGGGTTTCAGGCACCCCCGACAGAGGCCCTGCAGTGCTTTCTGCAGTCAGCCGGCTCTCTGAGCGTTGGCAGCTCCTTGCCAGAGCACAGATGCCGTGGCTCGCGGTCACGCGAGTGCCTGGTGCAGGCAGCTGCCGTTAGGAGAGCGAGGCCTGTTCCCTGCCTGAGCGGGGCACCGGGGCACAGCGGAGCTCTGTCTGAAGCTGGGCTCTGACGTGGTAGCACAAGGAGAATTGTTCCCAGGCTCCAGCTGTCTTTGGCATAATGCAGGTAAAATACAGAGGCACTAAAACGGCCTCTCGTGCTTCCAGCCTCAACAGCCTGTGCTTTTGTGGCCAAGGGATCTGGCTCCAGCTGTGTTACTGCTGTTTCAAAGTGGAAACGTGTGGTGTGCAGGCACCCATCGAGGCCCAGGGGCTGGAGGCCTGATATTTGCACCTCTGCTCTGAGAGAGAAATCCGTTCTCATGGGCTGGGACTTCCTAAAGTCCCTTTTGGGCTGAGAGGGGTGCATTTTCCACAGTTACTGAGACAGTACGGCTGCTTGAGCCTCGTTCTCCTCTCCAGATCATTGCCAGGGCCCAGCTCTCAGATCCAGGCTGGACCAGCCTTGTGCTGTCTGCAGCTCTTCCAGCCGACTGCCCCTTTCTTAGAGCACAGCTGGTGCTTGAGAAGTGACGGGTGTTTGTCCCCATCTTCCAAGGTAAGAGGAAGCTTCCCGTTTCTGTATTCCCTTCCTCCATCCCTCAGAGCCTGGGAGAGAGCCAGCAGCTCAGCATCTATGGGCAGTGCTTAAACAGGTCACTCCAGTACCCAGGTACCCTTCTCTTCCCTCCACGTCTCCTTTTTGCTGCTTTGGCAGATTGCCTTGCCTGATTGACTGCATTTCGATTCACCTCTGATATTTAATCTCATCCCTGGAGAAGGATGGGCTGGAATGATGCTGGGCTGCCCTGAGGTAGGAATCAAGAGCTTTAGAGTGTTATTTCATTCAGCCCCAAAAAGTCCTCTAATAACACAGAGGACGTTTTGTGCTGTAGTGAAAGGCAGCTTTGAGAGATCACGTAATCTGCCTTTGCCTGGCCTTGTGCTGTCTCGTAGGACTGGGATCAAAATACCGTCTCGGATGCTGCAGCACAATTGATTGGAGCCAGTTCAACCAATTCCATCTTTGTGTTCTGGAGGAAAGCATTTCTCTCTCCTTCCCTGTCATGGTCAGATGACATCCAGGACACTTGGTGACAAAACTGGCTGCTCTTTTTTCCAAGCTACAGAGCCTGGAATAGGAGCAGGGCACCGTGACCTTTTTTTTGCTCAAAGCGCTCGCTCCCTTTTGCTGGGAGCTTCGGTCTCCTGGGGTCATGGTGGAAGGAGGTAGCGCCTTCACCTTGGCCGTGCCCGTGCTCCCTCCTGGAGCTGAACGCAGTCCTCACGGGCCTGGTGCTTTGAAGGAAGCTGCCTGCAGCTTTATTTACATGACATGGGTGGAGATAGAATAAAAGGAAACGAAGAAGCCTATGCTAACAGCGATGGCTTTTGTTTGTAACCAACAATACTGTGAGTCTGGCCTCGCTAAAAAGCAAATGCTGAAGGGCCAGCTGCTGCCCCGCGGGCTCTGGCCGATGCTCCATGCTCCTGCCTGGGCTGCAGCGCTGGCCCCCGGCACGCCGTGCTGCGTGGGGCGGTGCTAGCCGTGGTAGGTCGGGCTCTCCAGGCGTTCTCGGAGCAAGACCCCCTCCTCTCTCCAGATGCTGAACCGTCTCTGAAGAGCTCTCGCTCTGGATAGACGTTTTTTATGTAGCTGCTTGGCCCCTGCCCAGCGGAGTCTGTGTGGCTTTATGGGAAATGATTTCGAGGTGTGCAGGAATGGTGCTGCGCGCATCTGAACGCGTGCACCCGGCGGGTCGTTCAGCTGGGGACGGAGTTGCACTGCTGACCGCAAGTGTTTGTGCATACGCATTGATTGCACTTATCTGCAAAGTTATAATCCGTACTCGGCCAAAGATTCTGGTGTTAAAGTCTGCTTGTTATTCCGTGTCTGGGCTCTGCAGGGCTCTGTTAAGCCCCTTTCCGCCTCCTTCCCCCCGGCACGCTGCCCTATGGCATCCTGTGCCTTGCGCCCGTTGGAAAGCGGCTGCGGCTCTGGGCCTGGCTGCCCAGCTGCTCCCGCAGGAGGGAGGTGATTTCCTCGGGGGCTGGTGCCTGGGGCGAGGAGGGCACAGACCCTGCCCGTGGGGGTACAGAACAGGTCGTGGCTTTAGTATCGCTCCCTGAAAGGAGACCTCTGTAGGTGTACTGAGGTATATGACTTGCAGGAGAGCAAATTTTTTTTAATCCCTTTTCTTCTGAATGGACAGGAGAGAGGAAGAGCTCTGAAAACTAAAAGGTGAAGGTGGCATAAGACCAGTGAGGATGGAGGTTTGAAATCAGGTGTTTCCCATCTGCTGTGGTGCTAGGACATGGAACAGCCTTCAGTAGGAGCAGAATGAGAGATTTGAGAAGCTGAGCTGCTTGGTGGAGAGAGTTTTATCATTTATGATGAGGATCGGTTATGAGGTGGTGCTGTCTGTGCTGTCGGCGCTTTGACCTGATGTCCTGGGAAGTCCTTCAGTGGCGTGTGCGCCTGCATGGGCACCGTGCACCAGGGCAGCATCCTCCATTGCTCCGTGTTCTTGCTGTGGCCCTGAGCCTGAAGACTGACGTTTCTGAGGTGATCACAGCTCAAAGACAGTGGAAGCCAAGGCTTCCGAACGGTCTGAGCTGGATCTTATTTCTCCTGGGAGGCACATCTGGGAGGTAAGGGGAAAACGTGAGGGATGGGTTTGGCTGCAAGGTGGAGCAGCATGTTTATTTTATTCAGAGCTTTGCTGGCCAGTTAAGGCCCTGAGTGCTGCTGTTGCTTCTCTGTCAGCTTCTTCCACTGGAAGCTGCAGCCCACTTCTCTCCTCTGCCTTCAGTACGTAGCTGCTGTCTCAAGGCCTTTCTTTTTCCTTTCCTTTCAGACCCGCTGGGTGCACAGGACTTGTTCGCAGCTTGCTGGCGCGTGCTGGTTACAGCGTTCAGAGAGCTGACCCGGCGCTGCCTCCTTGACACGAGCAGAGGGAAGCTGGCGTCCAGGACACAGAAGAAGTAAAGGAGAAGAGGTTTGTGTGGCAGGTGAATGCAGCCGCCGTGCCCGTGCTGGCAGCGTCAAGGTGTGTGAACACGAGGGATGGGGCTGATGGCGAGCTTCGGGCAGACGGGTCTGCTCAGCCCTGCCGCTGTGCTGCTGGTGGCCGGGCTTCTCCAAGTGCTTGGCAGACACCCCTGCCTCGCAGCAGGACCTCTGTGAGGAAAAGTTAACCCAGCTGGAGGTCACAAAGCAAATCAGTGACGTGGTTCGTGATACCATTGCAAGGTGTCATTTCTCCATCTGTGCCTGGGCAGTGCTAATTACTTACAGGGGAAAGACATATTTCAGCAGCCTTTGGCAGAACTGATATTTAAGAAATGCTTTGGAGGAGAATTGACTCTCCCCCCCTTGGTGGGAGGAGGCAGCTTCTGGCCATCACAGGCTGCTGCCTGTAAGGTGCTGCTGCCTGTAAGGTTTTGCCAAGGCTGGCCTGTCCCAGGGTGGGCACACAGGGTAAATTCAGTGAAGATTTGGGACTCCTCAGTATTTAACTCGTCTTGTGGATGGTCATGCCCAGCTTTGCAGATGTTATGGGCTAGCTTCTGAGGTGCTAAAATTCCTGTTTTCCCTGGAAACACACAATTCAGCTCTTTGCTTATGCCAGTCCTGGCTAAAATGCAAACTGTGAAGAGAAGGTATGGACTGGAATAGGCAAGCACTGGCACGGGCTGCCCACAGAGGATGTGGAGACTCCCTCCTTGGAGCTCCTCAGAATCTGCTGCGAGCAAGGGGCTCTGAGTGAGAGCAGAGAAGTTGTCCCAGGTGTAGGCACTGAAACCCAGGGTGTTTTCTTGTTTCTTACTCTGAATCTGAGTTTTGGATACTTTCTTCTCCAGTGAAGGAAGAGATGGTCTAAAAGGAAGGTCGGGTGACTGTGTAAAGCCTGTGGACCAGCCAGAGGTCCAGCATGTACACACCAGTGTTCTGTCTTCTTGCAGGCAGTGGGAAGGGAAAGCTTCCCCTCTGTGGCTGTTGTGCCAAGAAGCATTGTGTCTCCCCACCAGCCGTGCTCTGAAAGGGTCTCTTCCGTTCAGAAGGGGACTTAGTGCAGGGCGGTCCTACTCCACAAACCTTGTGGAAGGAGCAGAAAGAGGTCTCGGTATGTTTTTTGAATCCTTTTCAGGGGGCAAACCTCCTAGGCAAATGTTTCTGGAAAAATGATGGGGTTTTATTCTTGCTCTGCAGGATCCCCTTGCTTTGATAGAAATGAGTGAAGTGCGACGTGTCACTGCGGTGAAAGCAGTCCAGGTGGGTGCTCAGACCCAGTTCTCGTTCGCCTTCCCTGCCCTCAGGTATTGTGGTGTGGGCTTGGGGAACATCTCCGTGGGTCAGGGTGTGTAGCTTGGGTTCAGATGCGTTGGCTGCACCATTTCCACGTCTTTGCAGAGCCTTGCTCCTGCCGGTGGTGCTACGCTGTCCAGGCTCTTGCGTTCTGGTGCTGCTCCAAGGCCTCAGCCTTGAGGAGAGGATGGTTTTGTTTAGTTTGCTTATATACAGAAAAAAAAGTCTGTCAAAATAGGGATTTGGAAAGGAGGGGGGAGCAGGAAGTCTTCCTGTTGGCATTATTAGAAGGGAAATGAATGTTTTATGTTCAGGGGCCCTGCTGGATGCACAGCGCTCGGGGACAGTGGTGTGGTGAAAGCCTCCTGACTTCCCGAGTGTAGGGTGCGAATTTGATCTGGAATAAGCAAGAAAGGGCTAAATATAGAAGCCGCTGGCTCCCGTCCTGCAGTGGTGGCTCTGCCCTCGCTGCAGTCCTGGAGGCAGCAAGTTCTGCCTATTGTTCCGGTCACATTCTTGTGTCCCACAATGGGGCCTCCGTGATGGAATAAAATGAAGAGAAACAGATGGGAAAACAATAACCCAAGGAATAGGCCCTGAGCTTCGCTGGCAGCTTCCAAAAAACCCATAAATCCCCAAATGCATTTGTGCTGGATTAGGGAACTGGAGCAAAGCAAGGGCCAAGTACTTGCCTTCCCGTCCCGCCTGTGCTCTTGCTGTGCAGGGAAAGCTTTCTTTGGGGGCTCTACCTTGCAACAAATCATTGCAATGGCAGTGGGAGTGCACAGCGCGCCAGCCTGCTCTTCATCCTTCTCGGGTACGAGGGAGCTGGCTGCCAGCAAAACGTGGGGAGACCCTCACAACGTGGTGCTGCAGCCTTT
The DNA here is from genome assembly GCF_964211835.1 of Anser anser. Taxonomy (NCBI): domain Eukaryota; kingdom Metazoa; phylum Chordata; class Aves; order Anseriformes; family Anatidae; genus Anser; species Anser anser. The sequence continues at coordinate 8,750,605 of NC_139733.1, forward strand.
CTGAGTTGCTGGTAAACGCTCCGTAGAAAGGAATAACCATTGGTAGCTGTGAGCCTGGGAGGAGAGGCTGCCTGGAGCACTGAGCAGGGAGTATGATGTGCCTGAAATGTCACGTTTGGTGAACATGAAGGCACTTAAGTAGTGAGAAGTCCTGACCCAGCCAAAATTTGCTTTTTGTTCATGTTTGAAGCCAGTTTGTGATGCTTTCCTCAGCAGATTGTCGTTGTCTTTTGTGTCCCTTCCTCAAGTGTGTGCACTAAACCCTCTGAGCAGCACAGAGATAGGTGACTCTGGAGGTGAGTGAGAGAAGTTTGGTCCTTTCTGCAAGAACTTGCCTTTAACTTGCAAAAAGCCAGGTGCTTGGGTACTCACCTACCTGGCTGTGAATTGGCTTCGCCAGAAACTGCAGCTATTTCTTTCCGTAGTGGGTTATTTGCTGCTGTCTTTTTTAGATGAATCGGTTCCTCAGGGTAGCGGGGCGGCATTGCAGCCAGCCCAAGGGAGGAGTGAGGCTACGCTGCAGGGAGGTGAAATGAAACGAGTTCTTTCTTTGAATCAATCGTCTTGTGAAACCTCGTCCTTAGGATGTAGGGCAGGAAGAACTGCACGCGCAGAAGCTGTGCTGCTGCAGCTGTGTTGTTACAGCACTGGGGCTAAGACGCTTAGAGCCAGATAGGGATCTGTATACCAGCATTCCTCACCCTCGTTAAAATTCCACTTTTCCTCCCATTCCATTCCCCGAGCATATATTCTTTCAGTCACGATCTTCCTCGATGTGTTTGCTCTTTCCAGCCACTGTTCCATGCGAAGCAGCTGTTGCTGCTCTGAATGGACAGATATATCCCTCCGCAAGCAAAGAAATGGCGAAACAATTCATGTGCTGCTGTGGCATGGCCCAAAGCTGCTGAGCCCAACAGCCAGGCTCACATTTTGTGTAATGGGCTTTGATTAGGCTTGATGTCGCTTAGGTGAGGTGGCGTTTGCAGGATACAGATTTTCCCTGTGGCTGGTCACAGTACTAGGGGATACTGTGTGCAGACAGATGGGTGCTGTGGGACTGTAACTGTGTAGCTTATTAACTTTATTGTTCCTTGCACAGCTCTGAGTGGGAGATTGTTTTCATCGAAATAAGAGTGCTTATGCCCTTGTGTACTTTGTGTACATGAAACCACATAGGAACCACAGAGTTACTGGTAAAAAGTGAACTTAAAATCAACACAGAACACTGCGTTGTGCACAGGAAAGTGCATTGCTTCCTTTGACCAAGTGTTATGCTGCCAAACTAGTTTCATATCCTGCATCCTCTGCTGTGTTACAATGCTGTGATGCAGCTGATGTCCTCTTGTGTCACCACTGCTTCGGCTGCGTACAAGCGTACCTAACAAAGGGTATTTCAAAGGCGAGGTCTGGAAGGTGCAACTGACCCCTGCTCCAGCTCATGTGCTTGCGTTGTGCCACCTTGGCTGTCCTAGGAAAAGATGGGGAACTGCTCCTGCCAGCCCTGTGATGCTACAGGATATGAATCTTCCTGTTTTGTTCTTCGGTTCTGTTTAGGGCGAGCCCTGCTTCCTGCTGAGAGCCAAACAAGGGACCAACAGAGGTAGACTCCGTGAGGGAGGTGAAATATGTCCTTCTTTCCTTGGGCTTGGAGCCACTCAACCTTTTCATGCTGTCTGAATGGGATGTGGGAGGAAGCAGGGGAGGAGGAAAGACTCCAGGCTGATTTTCTCTTCTAGGATCTGACTCCCGTTTCTGTTGTCTTGGAGGAAGAGTGGTTTACACCACCTGTCAGTGACCTTTTCTCAAATGCAAAGTAAATATTTTCTCAGCAGCCCTAACCACTGTGAAAGAAACAGTGGAAGGCGGACAGATGGCAGACCTTCAGATATCGTAGGTCCAGTACCACAGAGCCAGGGTGAGTAACAGCAGTGAAAGCAGGAGGATCAGGCCTCCGGCTTTTAGAGAGGCACACGCACAAAGTTGTTTTCCAGGACTGTGGAGGGGCTGGGACATTGGACATGAATCCAGGCCACTCTTCAGCAGGAGTGAGCTAATCTGGCTCGGAGGTGGGGGAAGGAGACAATCCTTCTGTTTGCCTTGTCTCACTTCTGAGGTGCCAGCTGAAGTCTTTTATGTGTGTAGGTGAATCACCTTGGTCAAATGCAATTACTGTTGGGGGGGGGGGGTAGAAAAAAAAAACAACCCCAAACCAAGCACATAGTAAGGCGTAAACAGTTGAATCCTCAGTTAATCAGCTGAATACATTGAAGAAAAATGTTTGGGCTTGAATGAAGCATTGAATTCCATTTGGGTGGGATGGCGTTCAGTAATGACACACTGCATTATTTTGTTTTGGAAACAAACCGAGGTGGTTTACTCCTTTCTTAACATCGAAGCTAATCTGTAATTTGCAATTTGAAAGTGCAGCTTGGGGGAACTGATTGCGTTGCCCAGTGCCTGTTCCTTGTGCTACACACAACCCCGTTCAAGCTTTTTGTGTTCGTAGAGGAAGGGCTGGTTGGGAGGACTGCCTTTTGGAGGCAAGTGAGCTGACTGATTTCACCAAGCTGAATGTGAGCAGAGGCACCTCGATCAGTGCCCTCGGCCCTGAGGGATGAAGCAGGTGAAGGGAGCTGTTGGGTGCCACCTCTGTTACAGGGGTGGGCTCTGGGCTAACAGGCACTGGGAGCGATGGTGTGAAAGCAGGAACCCACTGACGTGGTGATGCTTGCCTTGTGCTGCATGGAGGGTCTGACTTGCAGATAGAAGTAAAATCTCTTTTTGTGATCTTTAGATAGCATTAAAACTTGATGTAGCTCAGCCCCAAGATGCCCACCCTGTTTTGGAAATCACCGTGATATCAAGTCCTCTTTCATGCAGTTTTGAAGTAGATTCTCCAGGAATGCTTTTGCTCTTGGTAGTAGCTTGGTCTGTTTTATAGCTCTGCACCATCTCAAAACCAGTTTATCCGGAAGCAGGTATTTTTCTTGGTGCAGCCCCTTAAGTCCTCATCATGCTTGTCCCTGTACAATCATGGTGCTGAGCTGGAGGCCGTCGCTTTTTGGGCAGCGTAGCGGAAGCAGTGCCTTTCCCGGGACACAGAGGTGCGTGGAGGCAGGTGAGAGCTGACCCAGCTCTGCTGTGGCTGGAGCTGGAGGCTCAGGCAGCAGCCAACACCCTCCCTGCTTCCTCGCAGAGCCCAGCACTCGCGGTGGTGATGCTGCCGTAGTTTCTGCTTACAGCACGGGAACAACCAAGCAGGTTGTTCCTTCAGCAGTCTTCTAGCTTCTGAAATGGAGGACAACTAAAAGTACGCCGGGGCTTGACTTGGTCTGTTTCTAATTCACAGTATCTAAAGTGCAGCTGGCTGTAATGCTGCAGCAGGTACACCATCGATTCAGCTTTGGGAGGCAGGAACGCCACCTCCCTGTTACCAAATCACACCGTGCATCAGCGTAGGACTGCTGGCAGATTCTCTGCTGGAGAATCAATTTTTTTTCTTTTGGCAACTGGGTGACAATGTTACCTTCAATAACATATTTATGCATGTGTAATTTTAAAAAGAAAAAACAGTGCCTAGAGTGGCCAGTCCATTCTGTCCTCTTCCGTGCAGCAAACTCATCTTTTGTACGTGTGGCCAGAAAAGCAGCTGTGAACGGCTTCACCAGATACAGAGCAATGGCAAATCCAGCTCACAACGTATGTTAGCAATATGAATTGCTTACTCCTTTCTCCTGGGCTGTGTTTCCCTCACAAGAGAAATGAAAAGTGAAAAGAATTATTTAAGATGTAATAGATATTTAAAGAAATATTTCTTCCTGTAAAGTGTACGCATGGTTATCGATATCCCAAGGAAGAGCATTTTGTCTTCAGCTCCTCAATGATGGAAACTCATAATGCAGCAAATTATACCAATGTAAAAGTTAACGTACTCGTATTTAACACGGATGTTTTGCTGTTGCTATCACTATCGAAAGTGACATCCATCACAATGACAGGTACCCAAGAGGTGTGTGTGGGGGAGCCTGGCATAGTTGTGTCCAATAACCTCGATTACAGAGCTCTTCTAATGCCTTTTTACAATGGTTTTGCAGTTCTGTATTATCTCTTCTTCATGTGATTTCTCTATCTGTACACTTCTCAGGATTGCCTCTTCCCTTCCACTTTCCATAATCAGCATTTATTATCCACACACGTCCCATAAAACAAGGCTACAGGTGACACAGACACTGATGCTGACCCAGATCCAGGCTCACCCCCAGCTTTTGTCTTTCTTTCCTTACCTTAAGCAATAAAGTGCTCGTTAGAGTGTTGAGGAGGCTTTGTTGGAAGGTTCAGCTTCTCCTACTGCTTGGTGCTAAAAATAAAGTCTCATTAGCTGGAACTTTGCTTGATCAGCAACAGAGCTCTTGGGGGAGCGGTACTGGGATGAGCTCAAGTTGTAAATAAATTCGAGAAAACTCCGTCCTACTTCCCCGTCAGCTCCAGGTCTACCCAGAACCTGCAAGCCAACGCACCGGCAGCGCTTTGTCTGCGGCTCTCTGCAAAGGCAGCTTCTCCACCCTTGAAGGCGATGGCAACCATGTACCTGGTGATGGTTCTGCTCTTGTAGTTTGGGGGGTTAAGTTGAATGTTCTTGCGTTGAGAAGGGGAAACCACTTGCTTTCTCAGGAGTCAGCTGATTTTGTGTTCTGTTCTCTCACTGCCGCAAAAGTTTGGCTTTTTTGGCTGGTGCTGGGAAGGTGGCAGCTGGTTTCTGCAGCTCCATCGTGCAGGAGCCAGAGCATGCCTCTCCTCTGCTGGGAGGCTCTTCTGTGTGGCAGAGGATATCTCATCTCCCATCCAAAAGGGAAATGCAGCTCATAGAATAATTACCTCTGCCAATCTGCCCCTATTTCTTAAAGTTAACACACTCATAATTAACCACAAAGCCTTTTCTTTCCCTTCATCCTCATGGTTCTCGCAGTTGTACTGCGCTGAGCAACCCAGGCACGCTTGAAATGAAGCTCTGCCTGTTTCTGTCCACCTTGAACTGAGTTTCACAAGGGCAAGGTCTGGCTCCCCCAAGCAGGGGAAGGCATGGGAGGGAGCTGGGGGCAGGCTCTGTGCCTCCCTCCGCTCGTCCTCAGGGCCCCTGTGCTGGGGGAGCCCTTGGCGAGCTGCCTGCGTGATGCTGCCCTGAGTCACAGCGCTGCTTATCCCACGGGACTTCTGCAGAGCACCATTTGTGGTTCCTTCAGGGAACTTTCTTAATTTTCGTGTGTTGGGTCTCCTCACTTTGTTTTTGTCTTCATGAATGAATCCTTTTTTTTTTATCATTATTACTGAAAAACTACTTTGAGCTACTTAGGTAGCTGGGGTATGCTTCAGTTACAGAGGAAAACGTTGAATGCTGTGTTAGTAATGGACCGATGGTGCGATCGTCTCAGTACTGCCCTGAAACGTAATGTATAGCACCGCTACAAAAAGCTGTTGTGTGTGGATATATCCAACAGCATAAAGGGTGCAAAGGCATTTCTGAAGGCCTCTTGGTGGCTGTGGGCCTCAACATCCTCCAGAGGTTGTTGTGATCAAACTGAGCTAGGGCTTTCCAAGGAAATAAGTCTGGTTGTGGGGTTGCAGCTTGTCTTGGTAGCATTACGTGGCTGGCCGTGCAGGGCAGAGCCAAGGGCTCGTGACGGCCATCCCAGGGCTGTGAAGGCTGCAGATGCTTCTGTCAAACTGCAGCTCTGAAGAGCAGGAAGCTCCCTCTTCTCCTCGCCGGGAGGCCAGGAAGCCAGCCAAGGAAGAGATGTTGGTGATCACAGACAAGGAGCAGCACAAGCCAGGGGTTGGGAGGCCAAAGGGCTGTGCTAGAGAGGGTCTGCCTGGGCCTCCATGCCAGGGAGCCCCCGGTCTGGCTTGGAGCACCGTGGCTGCAAGGCCCCTTGCTGCATGTCTGGGTGAGGGAGGATCTCTCAATGCGGAGGAAGGAAACGTGTGTGCTGGGTGGCTCCTGGGCTTCCCATGCAGTCCGCTGGGCTGTGTGACAGCAGCAGTGACTGTGTAGTTGCCATGCTTGCTCATGTAATGTCAGTAAATTCCCCCTCATCTTTCCTTGCCTCAGATATTTTTCTGAGTATGGCACGCCAACATATGCATCTAGCCTGAAACTAATGAGCCCCTGCTTCCTCCCAGGCATGCCACATGGCTATTAAATGCAGATGGTACGAGTGTTTGGGGGAGCAAGGGGGTGATGTGCTATTCTGGAAGGTCCAGAAGGCAGCAGAGAGCCCAGCTTGCCCTAAAGGTTCCCCGAGGGACTGAGGTCAGCCATCTCATGCTCCTGTCACCTTGCAAACTCAGTGCTGCTTTTTCAGAACGGAAAGGAACTGAAGTAACCCAACCCAGCTGCAGTACTGACTCACTCAAAATCCATATACATTGGCTTTGCTGATGGCTGTGGGGAATTTGCATTTTTAGGCCTTGAAAGGACCCAGGCAATGACAGATAAATCAGACAGATTTTTGATATCCCCTCTCCAGGATCTGCTGTTTGGGCTTCTGAGTCCAGGCAGGAAGAGGAGTTACTGTGCAGCCAGATGGTTTCGTTTTTTCAGGAAGATTAATTACCTAGCATCAACCGGCCTGGCCCTGGTATCCGAGAAACAAGTACTTACGGCAACAGGTGAGCTATCAGTTGTCCCCTCCTGAGCCTGCTGAAGGAATTCGATGGTCTTTTCCTCAGGTCCTTGGTGCCTAGATTTGACGTGCTGGCATATGTTAATTGTCTTAGTTCTTGAGCTGTCAGTTGAAGCTCGTATAACAGGCATGTAGGTGTATTAGGGGCAGATTGACCAAAGTTTGAATATACTTGCAGGATCCCCTTCCTCAGTAAGGAACAGCTTTGCTGACGACTTCAAGATGCCCCTTTTCCTGCCATGGAGGAAAGACGTCTGAGCCTGACAAGCGTCACCCAGTAGGATGGGACTGTGGCAGGGATGTGGCTACAACAGAGGAGTGCATGAGCTTGTCTCCTGCAAGCCTCCACAGCTCTGCAGAAGCTCCCTGAACAGCCACCAGTAGTCAGTCAGTCTTCACAGTAAGAAATGTTGGGGTCAGACATGGTACAGCTCCCTGCCACGTGCCTTGTTAGGCCTTAGCGAATGGGAAGTGGCATCTGGAAGGACAGGAAACTTGGCTGTACTGAACTGATGGCACTTAAGATGACAAATGGATTTAAGACCATTCTTTCAAGCCACAGCTTGATTTGAAGTTGTCGTCATAAATTAGGTGCTCCTGCAAAACCAGAGATTCGACGGGAATTGCTGTTATTGGGAAGAAAGACTAAATAATGCTCCTAAAGCTTCAGAAGCAAGAGGCTAAGTGATGCCACAGCTCCCCATGTGCTTGTGCTGAAATGTGTGCCCAGTGCTGGAGCGCATGGACCTGTCCGTTCAGTTCCTCACTCATGGGCAGAGGGTTTAGCTCCTTTCCTTTGTGCAAGTCTTCTCTTGTTTCCTGTACCCATTTGTGACCTTCTTGGGAGGGTTGGAAGCCCCGGGGTTTTCCCTTGAGGGACAATTGCTCATCCTTGAATAAGATGTTTACTCTTGCCTGTAATTGCATAGGGCTTGAGCAGTGCCAAACCCTAACTGTGCTTCCTTCCCATCTCATTGCTTTCATGTAGAGACATGGGTGTGTGAATTGCTCGGGGAGGTTCAAGTTGTGGCATGATAAGCCTCATCTCTGGGCACTTTCCCAATCTGTGTTGTCAGGAGCAGGTTCTGCTCCTTGTTGTCCGTTTATTGCAATCCCCAGAGTACGTTGGGGTCTCCTGGCTTTTTTTCACTGCACTATCCAGCCCTGGGTCACGATATTTTGAGGAGCCATAAACTGGTTTTAAAACTGGAGGACAGGTATCCTTGATTCCACTTCGGAAAACTGGGGGTTTGGAGCAATGGAAGGGAAAGGACTGTGGGTCTGTTCCAGTATTTATTTTGCTTATTGGAAAACAAAAATATTTACCAGGCTGCTTTCAGAAACCAGCAATCCGTAAGCTTGGTTTTCATTAAAAAGGCATTCATTGTTTTTCCCCTGAGGATTTAGTGACATTTTTCAAAATTTTCTGTGTACAATAATTGCATTTTTTATCAAATTTAGTTCTGACTTTGTGACCACAATAAAGTTTAGGAAACTATTATTTATTATGGGTTAAAAAATATTCTGTGATTCTGGCTGCTTGGCCTGATTACTGGACCATACTGTGATTCTTCTCCCAGTTGCAAACCAACGTTGTAAATGCTGCTTTCAGACTCTGGGGGCTGTTCCCAAAATGCCTGGGAGAGCTACTGTCGCTAGCATCCATTGCTCAGCTCTCCTGCTAGGATTCTGCCAGAGAAACTTATGGACAGATGCCATGGGGGGAGAGAGGAGGTGATACTGGAACCCCCTTCTCCTTCAGGGTCTGTCGCTTGTCTCTGTCTTCCCCAGGATCCAGAAAGGGATGTGTTTGTTTATGGTGCTTTAATTTTACCTTGGCCAGAGCTTGGTGTTGGCCAGGAGTTAGGGAGTAAACTTTCCTACAACCCTTCCTTTTTTTGTGATCTCTCCTCTTGTGACATTTCAGAACCAGAAGATAAGGTGTCTTGGTGAGGATGTTAAGTCCTCCTGCAAAGCAAGCCATCACACATCCCTGCTAGCAAGTTCCAAAGGCTGTTTAGCATTTTTTCAAGAACAGGGGGAGAAAAGAGGATTTCCCCTTGAAAAATGATTCTTGGAAAATCTGTACTGTCTTTGGAGAGAGGGAGGTGACCTTTGGAGGCACCAGAGAAGATCTGATGTTTGCTGTGGCTGGTCTCCAGCTCCCTAAAAGCATGTGAACAGAGGGTCAAGGAAGTACCTAGAGGTCAGGCATCCGAAGGGATGTGCCCCGAGCGCAGGCCCATCGAAGCCACCCACGCTATTGCATCAAGATAGATGTGTGTGCATGTTGAGGGGAGGTACCTCTCCCGTGGAGGGGGCTGCTTGGCTTTTAGGCGCAGCTTGCTGCTGACGTGGGGAAGGTATGGCTGCCCTCTGGGAGCTGAACCATGGCTGTCAGGTCCCTGGTCAGCCTTCGCTCAGGTAATGCTGATGCTAGGCCACTATTTACCTGCACTAAATCGAAGCTGAGGACGGTGAGTACACAGTTCCTACCTTGTTACTGGTCAGCTGAGCCCTGCAGCATGGCCTTGTCTTTTGCCAGAGGAGCCCTCAGGTTTACTCTAAGACTAGAGAGGTTAGGTTAGGTTAACAAAATAACCCGTGCGGTTTTCTTTCCTTAGTCCTTTCCCAGAGGGCTGTTGCCTTTCCATTCTCCTAGTACACATGTTGGCATTTCATTCCTCTGCAGAGGTCAACCGATTGCAGCCTTGCCTTAGCAAAAAACATGGATTCATTGCTTCTTTACAGTGAGACTAGAGGGTTTTTGAAGATCATGCCGTAATTCAGCCTCAGTTATAGATTACAAGGCAGAAGTGATCAAGTGAAATCTATGATGTGTCGTACAGAAGGGAACTGTGAGCTGCTCTTAATCCTAGCAGAGGTGCAAATGACCGTGTGGGATGGAAGAACATAGAGGAAAGAGCCTAAGTGTATTTATCAGTTTCCCGTTTGGCTCTGTAAAGAATGTTTTAAGGCATGAAATGATTTTTTTTTTTTAAATCCAGCTTCCTTTATCCAGCTGCCTTTTCAGTTTATGGCCTGAACTTTCATAACTAAATATGTAAATGTGTAAAACTAAATGTGTAAATAATGCATGCAGCTACTATAATTGCTTGCAAATATTGTGTACAACAAGAAGGGAAAAGTTGGGTTTGCTCTGTATTTATTGCATTTCAGTAAGCTTAGCAACTGGAAGCAGCTTGAGTCAGCTTTGCTTCATCTCTCACACCCTTAACTGAAAGCTGCATTGTTTAGGTTCCTAGTGGAACTGGTTGGGAATCTTTTGATGAGATGAGTATTTGTTAGTAAATGCTGTGTTACGTAGAGGATGACTTTTAAGGGAGAAATGTAAATTTCAGTTAAAACTTTTGTGGCCGATACAGAATTCTAGTGCTACCTCTTGTGTCCACGGACACCTGCTGTAGTACAGCCTGGGATCGGGCACTCGAGCTAAGATATGAAAGCTCCTGTCTTCAGATCCAGCCCCACAGGTCTTCAAACCTCTTTCTCTCTCAGCATTGGACTGTTGGCTCTTCTTCGATAGACATCTGGGGCTGGGTATACTCTTGAGTAATGGGAGTCCTTATCTTTTTTCCTTCAGTTTTTAAAAAGCTTTGAGTTTATGCTACGTCAAACAGTTAAACAATCAGTCCTGGAAATATATTGCAAAAGGGCAAGTATTTTTCTCTGGATGACTTTCAATTCACAACCCAGAAAGAGGGAATCCTTCCAAGAGGTTAAGCAGGAAAAATGGCATCTGCCCTAGGATTGTGAAAGTTTCTGCCTTGGAGGGGCTCTTTGAGACTCCTCTCAAGACCTGCCCACTGTTACTACTTGGAGCGAGCCAAAATACTTCTTGCCATCATTGTGTAGCTGCTTGAGGGAGCCAGGCCTGGACGACTGCATGAGACGGCAGATCTGATCCAGCGGCTGGTAGCTGGTACCCCAAATCCCAGCACAGTTTGAAACACCAGAGAAAACCGTGTTTCGGACAGGTAGAGTGCGGTTCTGCTGGGAAGTTTGCTAACCCGTGCACAACTAGAAGCAGTAGGTTGCCTCAGTGTCTGTATCTACATTTGGTCAAGGCTTCTGCTTGACAGGAGTGAGCCTGGCTGATCTCAACAGTGAAATTGTGTCTGTTCTATTTGTAGGAGGTAAGAGCTGTACCATTTCATTTATTTATTTATTTTTGTTGAGAAATAAGTCTTTCACCTCCAAAACAGACAAGATTTCTTTTTTTTTTCCTGTTCTTATATTAACACCCACAAACCAGAAAGGCCAAGTCTCCTGCTTTTCCTGTCCCCAGTGCAATTTGTAGGGGCTGACTTTGCTTGCCCATGTCTCCAGCTTCACTTAGAGCTGTGTTCACCTAGGGCTGTGTTTGCAGAGCTCTTCATGTCTGGCTAGCAGAGCTCTGCAATTTCGATTTATGTGCAGATGGGTTGAAGTTCAGGCATAAAACCTAGGAGGGTTGATTTTGTTTTGTTTTTCCCTCGTAAGGGACACTAGGACTCCAGGCTGCCAGAATTGATTGGACTGGCTTGTATATCTTTTCTCCTGAAGCTGGCTGACAGTTTTAAACCATCTTTAAATCAAACCTTTGTGGCTAAGATTTACTGAGAGCTTTTCCCAAATTAAATGCAAAATCTCGTCCTTTCTGTGTGGAAGGCAAACTCTTGAATCTGGCTGCCCGTGCATTGACAGGAATGTGGGGCTTTCAGGTGTATATTTACAGACACATGCTGCTGAGCCCTGCAGCGGTGATAGACGCTTCCAAATGGCCCTGCTCAGAAAGGAGAGGTGTGTCTTAGTGTTGGAAGACTGATCCCGTGAGCCTCATAGATTTATGAGAGTGAGGGACCTGAAGTGGGTAAATGGGACAGGTGCCTATAAATATAATGAGCTAGTCTTGTGCTCGGAACAGCTACAATCTAGCTTTATAAATAACAGCAGCCCTTTAGGTTTCCTAGGAGGTCTGGCACTCTTACAAATGAATGTGCTGCTAGTTGTCTGAGACCAGACATCGGAAAGCTGTCCATGAGTGCTGTTGGCCCACTGTCTTTTTTCCCTGCCCCCGTTCCCTTTCTCTTTTTTTTTTCCTTTGCTGCCTTTTTGTTACTGAAACACAAACCCTCTGTGGCCTGCAATCTCTCTGTTGCTTGCTGAAGATGAGTGATTCATCGGGTCCAACCTGATAAAATTGTGCAAGCCAGGCACCAAAGTTAATCAGACCAAAAGGAAAGAGTAGAGGGAAGGGAGAAACAAAAACAAAGAGCCCCAGAGCTAGTTCTAATTTTTGAGCCTCCCCTGGGAATTTAAAAATGCATGTATAATGTTCTCAGCCTGGGTTCTCCGTCCTCCTCCCGCCTTCATTGGGAAATCTGAGAGCAACCCAGGCGATGGGTTTTAAAGTGCAACTTCCGATGTTGCAACGCCGAAGAGCGTGATTCAACAGGCCTCCGACTGCCCTGCCACGGCTCATTCATGGCGCCTTGTTTGTTAATAGCACTGGGGAGCAGGCGGCTGCGGTTGCAACCTGCTAATCACTTCCACTCAGATTTGTTGTGTCACACCAGCAAGGATTGAGGTGAGGGGGCCGGGGAGCTGCTGACATGAATCACGCGGTGCTCTGCTGTGTAATTAGGAAGGAGCTCTGCGGTTCTCGCTGCACTGGTGAGATTTCTCAGGCCTGAAACATTAATAAAGGCTTCCACCCACTTGAACAGTGAATTAGCATCGTCCTTGCTGATCCTGAAGGAGGCTGAGCACTTGCTGGGGGCCTGGCTGTCTGGGATCAGGAAGGACTGCGGCACGGCCAGACCAGGCAAGGCTGGTGGCCAAGTCGCTGCCGTAGCCGGGAGGACAGATCCTGCAGGAGGGAGAGCGGTGAAAGGGAGCAGAGCGCCTGGGGCTGCTCTTGTGAAGGCCGTTCGTTGGTCCCTGCTGCGTGCAAGCTGGCGATAGCCCTGCTCACGTCCGCCCTGTGACTAAACGGAGATGGAGTTGCACAAGCACTTGTAATGGGGCGTGCCTCTCCCCTGCCGGCACGCTGCGATGCGCTGCAGCTTCCCGGGGTGCTTTCTGCTTCCACGTCTGTCACTGCAGAATATCTTTTTGTCGCAGCGGTTTAGGTGGCAGAGGGGTGCTGTGCAGGGCCTGCTGGCTTCAAGCCTGGCATGGCCACAGGCCCGTCGGGCCACGCGTGCTGTTGGGGACGAGCGAGGGGTGAGCACGGTCACCTTGCACACCAGTTCATTCATCCTGGGTGCTTTGGCTCCAGGAATTACACTGAGCTCTTAGCGAGCATGAGGAAATGTGTTAAACCCTGAAACCTTCACACCACCGATGGCCTTGGTCCAGAATGAAGAGACTAATTAGTGAGCGAGAATGCTTCAAGGGATTTCCTCAAATTATCTTGTGGTTCTTTCTAGCCTCTGAGTCCACATTACAATGGAAAGGCATTTCCTTTACGCTCTCTCATTTTAGATTAATTTTAGTTTAGTTCAGTTTTCTTGTATTTGGTATTTAACAATATTATATAAAAACATCTCCACATGATTTTAATTTAGAGTTAAATTACTATGATACTGTCAGGAGAAAACCACATACCAGACCCTCAGCTGCTGTGAATCAGCAACAGTCCGCTGATCTGAGCAGGGCAGCGCCGATTTCTTCCAGCCAAGGATCTGGCCCACCCTTGTTTAAAAGGAAAACCCATTTCCTCACCCTGGTTGCTGAAACGTTGTATGTCAAGGTGGGATGTGTCTAAACCACCTACTTTTACTTTTCACCACTTGTTTCCTTTTGTTTGTGCTTTACACTGCTCTCATTCTTTGTGGGGCGATGGAACTTTTCTGTGGGAGATCATTTCACTCCAAGCTCACGAGCCTTGGCACAGCTGAGTTTTGGGAGGATGGGCTGAATGTTGCACCGAATATGAAAGATGAGATTATCTGCTGCGAAATAAGACTTCCGGCTGCTATGTTTTAGTTCTTGCATGTAACGTTCACGCTATACAAGGCAGGGGGAGGAACGTCTCCTACTGTTTTTTGTTCTTTATTTGATGCTTCCAGAAGCCAAGAGCTGGTGTGTGATTGCACTCTTCAAGTCAGAGAGCACCTGAAGAGCTGGGTACCTCTTGAGACAAGTAAGAGGATATCAGGCTGGCTCCTGTGCAATTTCTCTGAAAAAATACCTTCCACGGACTAAATGAGAGTCATTTTATTTTTGTGAAAAAGCATCTGCTTTCCACAGCACGGTTGTGTTTTTGTGTTGGCGCTGTCAGACTGCTTTGTTTGAACACCACAGATGACAGCTTCATTATCCACTGCATCCCTTCCTTAGGATGGGAAACACGATGGCATGTGGAAGAGGGAGCCCAGCTCTCGTTTCCGATCCAAACGGTCTTGGGAGCTCTTTGGCCTGGCTCAGGGCTGGGGGCCCCAGCTGTGCCTCCCAAGGGTCCCTGTGTTTGGCAGAAATCCTGTTAAGGTTACTGGCTTCTGCTGAGGTGGCACTGCAATATTTGGACCTCAGCCACCTTCCCACGGCGAGAGGAAGAAACCCCCTTTTTAACAGGTAACAGAGGAAAAACAGTATTAGAGGTTGGGTGTAGCAGCCACCCTTCATTTACTGCAGTTGCAAGAAATTATTAACGCTCTTTTGTGGAATCAGGGAGCTGGAACAATGGTGGCCTCCACCCCAAGCACACGTCACTGCCCAAAACAAAGGCGCAGCCCCAGCGCGCATAGGTGTGGGCAGGTTTCCTTGGCTATCGGCTTGGCAGAGCCTGGCAGGAAAGGCAGGGAGGCAACAGGGGAGAGCCCCGGGCAGAGCAGCAGTCAGGGCTTTGTGAGCTGACTGATGGAGAAAAGGGAGCGGAAACAGGAGCAAATAAACTGTGTCCAGCTCTGAGAGAGATTTTGTACCCGCTTCCTACATGAGCAGTGTTTCTGCAAAGAAATAGCTGGCACCACCGCGAGACAGAATCCACGTGGAGTCAACACAAGGCTCTGGTTATCCACTTGTCTGCAGGAAAGTCACTAAAGAAAATGAAACGAGTTGGAAAACAGAAGGCATTGGCAGGAGAACAGCCTGTTACTGGAATATATTTGTTGGATAGCAGTAAATGGAGGAGCCTGCTTTGCCTGGCCCTGTGCAAATCCCACTAAGAGTTTACAAAGCAAGAAGTGATGACTGACGCAGAGCAGAGGGGCAGCAGGGGGAGAGTGAAGTGCTTTAAATCTCTCGTTTTCATTTGACTCCGTTCCAGAATGACACAGTCCACCCTAGATTAAAAATAGCTGCAGAGTGGAGGAGAGCTCTTCTTTTTTTAAGCAAACTTTAGGATCTCTTTTGGGAACATCACAGGTTTGATTCAGCCTCCGTCCGTAGCTTTTATGCCAGTCTGTAAGTGGAGTTGTACCTTCATGGGCTGCAGTAACACTGTGATGACTCGCGGCTGTGACAGAGACCTCTGTCAGCCCTCCCCTTTCTGACATGACACTGTGAGGAGGACTTAGCAGCACCCTTGCTTTTACCCAGAAGTGCTTTTTATCCAGAGGCCCCGGACAGTGAGGCCAGGAGGATCAATACTGGTTTGGGAGCCAAGGGTCGTGACCTCAATCTCCCAACAGACGTTTTTGGGATGACTGTTGGGATGACAGGGGGCTGTTGTTCGCTGTGGCTTTCCGTCACTTCCTTCAATTGCCTTTGCGTCAATAGAAACACCTACCCACTGTCCTTTTTAGTCTGGTTTGTGGAAAAAATACATCCTATGTCATTGCTGCCTACCTGCAGATTTCAGTCAGACTTGGCAAAGTGGAAGAGGACTCAAAGATACTCGCTTCCAGCTTTTTTTTTTTTCTTTTTTTTTTTCCTTTATGGAAATAAGCATTAGATGGGAAACGAGACTTGATTCTTCTTCACACCAAGTTGCGGCAAAAGTGCAGGTCTTGTTAGAAAATACCCCCCCAGAAGAGACTAAGTCCTGGGTGACCAGCGTGGGGACGCTGCTGTCAGGATACAGAGCTGCTTTGGTGCTGTGGTAGCCTTGTACAGACGTCCCTGTGGTGCCCGGTTACTGTGCAGGAGGGCTGGATGGGTTTTCTGACTCCCTTATCTCCCATCTGCTTGGGACGGGACTGCAATGCTCTCCCTCGCTCTGCGCCCTGTCGATGCGATCTCTTGCAGCGTGATCAGCGCTGGCTGCCGTGAGCTGCTGTAACCACAGGATGAACAAACCTTCGGCTCTTTGTGCGGGGAGATCTGCCTGGTTCAGCAGGGAAAGTTGGCTTGGCCGCTTCCTCCGTAGGGCTGGAAGGCAGCTAATGACTCCTTTCCTAATTGGCAGAGAGCTGATAAAAACTCAGGCTGGCACAGCACGTTGAAAGCCGTGCTGCTCAGCCTCCTCGCTGAGACAGGAGGGACAGAAAACTGGGGGGAAAACTGGAAAACAAGGCCGCAAGGGCAGGAATCCCCCTTTATGGGCTTGCAAATGAGAAAGGAGAGATTTAGCCTCAAATTTTGCTTTTGTTCAGCTGGAAGTATATTATCTTCAAATAAAATCAACTAAAAAAATCAAGTTAGGTTCAAAAAACATTGGGCGATTCTAATCCACAGACATTTAATTACCAGAAATATTTGGTCGTTTGAATAGCTCCGTATATTTTTCTGTGAATTTACTGTTTTCTGTAAAACCAAACAAGTTACCTTAGCTCTCTTGGGGGCAGATGGGACCGGTGGCGCGGCAGCTAAGGGCGAGAGGTGCCTGGCAGAAGCAGGAGGCTGCGAGCAGACGGGAATCCCTCGGCCGCTTCTCTCCAAGCACCACGAACGGCGCCGCTGTTGTCTGGAGGATTTTTGATGCTGCTGCAGACCAGACCAAAAGGCCTTTTCTAGGAGCTCAAACCCGAATAACAAGACGAATACACGTTTTTCTTGGTCTTCTCCATTATGTTGCCTCCCAATGCTACCTCTCCCCCACCTTTCAGGGTGGCTGTGTTTTTTCCCAGCGCGTGAGCAGGGAGAGGTTGACAATTCCTTGTAAGGGGCCTCACCTGCTGCTGCTTTGCCTTGCAGGACGCCTGACTCACGCAGATCCTGCTGCTTATCTCGGGTGGGAGGCAGAGAATGTCTTCAGCAGTGAGCTAGGAGCGACCACTTCTGCCTAGTAATGGGGCTCTTCGGGGGACAGCAGGGCACGTCCTGATGTGCAAAGCCCTCCTGTCAGAGATGGGGTCCTCTTGTGCTGGACATTCACGGATAGAAAGAGGTTGTCCTGCATCGCAGAACGTGTCAAAGTAGACAAGGGGTTGTGTGCAGAGAAACGCTGGCGTCCTTTTGGTGGGCCATCAGGAAGCAGCAAATGGGCCCAGCAAAGTCAGTTCCACGTGCACAAAATGAGTTTCTCAAGAGCATAAATGGCCTGTGCTCATTCAGCCCTACAGATCTGGTTTTGGCACATCATTGCAGTAGCATAGCGTGCACTTCGGGGATGCAGTTGGAGGAGGCAGCTGTGCTCATCCTTGCCAGAGTGGGGTTTTTGTTTCTACTTTCTGCTGGTTCAGTGGCTTCAGTTGTCTCACTGAAGCATCTCTAGTGCCAGAAACATCAGCAACAGTGGAATCAAGACTGGCTTTTCTGACAGCTATTGGGTTACGTCAGCCATTGTAGTTTACTCGCTCCTGGTGCCGTTTTTTTCTCTTCACAGGTGGGTCCCTGGGATCCCCGAGTTTCTGCAGTTTGCAACAGGCCTCTCTGGTAAGCAGAGTGGAGACCGAACTTCCCAGTGCAATCCGTGCAGCGCTAATTGCTGCTGCTGTGACCTTCTGCAAGAAAGTACCCAAGCAGGTGGGTGGGTAACAGCCGGGAAGCTCCTGAAGGGAAAGTCCGGGAAGGGGGGAGTGTCCGGTGCATGCTTGTGTTTATGGGGGCTGCTCACAGAATCTGGCCCTGCAGTGAGAGTTGATGAAGATTTAGCTTCATGGGTTTCTTTTTCTTCAGGGATTAGGGGTGGGCTTCAGTCTGGATTTTTAATCCAGCTTTTCTGCTCTCCATCCTGGGGTTGAGGTTGTAGCACCTCAGCGCAGTACCTGAGGCTGGTCTTAAACTGGATGCCAGACACTTGCTGTTCTCACCAGGGCTGGGTTTTCACCTCCTTTTCTTTGGGCTAACTGCATGAAGTGGATTGAAATTGCAAGGTTTACTTGCATACCTTTTTTTTTTTTTTTTCTTCTTTCTGATGTTTCATCACATTTCTCTACTCAGGCAGGTTATTATGGCTGATGCAACATTTGCTGCGTGAATCTTTGGAGTGGGGAGGCTTTGCAGAGTGGTTAAGGAGGAGGAAGTGATGGGTAGGTTGCCTGGGGAGGTTGTGGTGTCTGTCCCTAGAAGCTTTTTGGGAGACTGGCTATATGCCTCAGCCATGTTACACAACAGTGGGACCTGTTTTAAGGCAGAAGGTGAACTGCTTGTCTTTGCACCATGCCTTCACCTCTGCTTTGCAAAGAGTATTTGCTGAGTTAATTGGTAGTGACAAATGCTCATGGAATATTGCAGGTGTGTGAATAACCATCTAAGAAGTATTTGGAAGTAGTTACTCTTGGTGTTCTGGGTTTGAGCTTCCAAACAAGAACTCCAAATAAGTGAGCAAGAAGATGACGTGCTCTCAGCTGTGGGTACCCTTTGCTGAAGGGGTGTGGGCAGCAAAGCCATGCAGAAACCGTTAGTAATCCTTGCAGGCTCTGATGTGGTCACACCAAACGAGAGGCTTTGTTTTATAAGTGAATGCAGTCGCTTTACTTTCTAATATTTGGCTGGCTTTAGATACCATCTCCTTTTTCCCGCTTCTGTTTTCTTTCAAGAAGCTAACATTTCTCATTTGTTTGGAGTATTTTAGTCACTTGAGAGGCGTGTAGGGTTCTCAGAAGCTCAGGAGCTCTTTTATTCTTCAGCAGTGTCCTTCCTCTGCATGCAGACAAATGGGAGACCTGGGCTAAGAGGCTAAGGAGAGCTACTGGCATGAAAGCAAGCCTCTGAAAAAGGGTGGAGTGGCAGAAAGACTGCATGTCTTCAAGGGATCTTTGCATTGCATGGGAACAGCTGATCCTGCTGCCTTTTCTGCAGCAGGTAATTGAATATTTTGTGTGTGCTTTGCTTTTTCTTTGCGGCCCAGAATGTGTTTCTCTTCCTAGCTCTTAGCTCCTTCTTTCCTGTGTCTTTTGATTTATTTTTTTCTCATCCTCCTCTACTCTTCGCACACGAAACGCAGGCCAGAGGTGCCTGCTACCCCCTTTGACATCTTCACAGCATGACTGATGCTAGCCAGGCTTTGAAACAGAAGCAGCTGCAACATAGGGCCACCCCAGCAGGTCTCCTGTCCTGCTTCCGTTCCATCTCTCTGCATGCATCCGGAGGAGCCAGCCTGCTCACGGTGCCGTGGCTGTGCCTTCAGCCAGCCAGAAGTCATCTGCAGTTTGCCTCCTGTGACACTGAGTCACAGGGGAGAGGAAGGTCTTGATTCACCGTCTCATGGGAAACGCTCTGGCTCCAGGCTTCCTTTAGCGTTTCCTCGCTTAGACAGCAGTTCAGCAAAGCATTTGAATAGAGTTCATTGAACTGCTGTCTACACCTCACTGTCCCCCCTCCCAGTATGATAGAGATTTTTCTTGTGGCACTGATGGTTGTTTCCTGAAGAAGCGTCGATTATATGAAGCAGGGCTGGGTACTTTGGTGTTCCCTATTCATGAAGAATACTAAAAATACTTTGTTAAAAACATGACTCTGGTGGCAGATTATTTTTTTTTTCCTTTTCAGCTTTTGCAAGCTCTGTCAGTTCAGTAGCGGGGAAATATGCATGCATGATAAAGAAGAGGCTTTTTTTTCCCCTACTGCCAAAAGAAATGCAACATTCTGGGGAAAGAGGAAAAGTTCTCATTGCTTTCATCAGTAAATGAAACTTAAGAAAAAGTCTCCCCTTCTTCCTCTCTCTCTTAACCATTTTGGAGGAAATTTTCCACTTAGCCACCTTTTTGGGGGCACTGGACAGCTCTGCCTTGGCCTTGGTCCAAAAGTGTCTCTGATCTGCAAAACTACCCTGGAAACATCACTAGAATAGGCTTTCCTGTGAGATTTCGGCTTCCTGCTGGGCTGACAATGCAGCCAGACTCGGTGGGATTTCCCCTGCGCCAAGGGGGACGTGGTGCGGCTGCATAGTAGGTCAACTCTAAGGCTCCTCCTGAGCAGAGGAGGAATCTGTGAAGACCCAGGTCTACTTAAATACTCAAGGTGTTCACACTTGAAGTTTTTACTGGTGGGTAATTCTTTAAATCATTCATGGGTGAAAGCAGCCTTTAGATCTGCCAATCTTATGAAAGAAACTTAATGTTTGGAGTGTTGCACTGGGACCACAGAGAACTATTTTGGGAAAACTAAGCATGTAACACCAGCCGTGGCTGGGCAGTATTACTTCACTCTCTTACTGCTTCTTTAATCCCCTGTTGGCTCACCTCTGGCAGGCGGCACAATCAGCACAATCAGAGCTACATTGGTAGCCTCTCTCAGCTGTCGGGTGCTCCGATGGTGTTAGGGGCCACTGGGTGCCTGCCACAGGCACGCGGGAAGAGGACAGTTCTGACAGACTTCTTATTTCCTCCCTTCCCAACCAAGGTGCTCAAGCTCTGTAGCTCCAGCTGAGCAGAGCTGGGCTGGGATTCGGAGCACCCGTTCATTTTCCATTGATGCCTCAAAGATCATTTGAAGGCAGTGGTCCTGGTGTCAGTCAAGGTGATGTGGAATCCCTAAAGCCTCTCTCTAAATTCCTGGTGCCTCCTGTCTCTCTCACTGAGATCTGCTGCTTTGCAGACTTTGCTCTAACAGAATCTGCTGGGCTGGAAGGTGCAGCCTGCTGTTCAGATCACATTTACAGAGGGCTCATGCTAGACTTAAGCCCATATTACGTTTGTTCCTTTGTGATTCTTATATTTGTCTTGTACTTTGTCCGGGAATTCAGATTGTGTGTCTTGGCCTGGCTCTGTCATATATGTTTAATCCCAGTTTCTTTGCTCTCCTTCAGGGACTTGCTAGGGAACAGGAAGCAAATGGAGTGTCTTGGTGAGACGACTTGTAGGGAGAGCTGACTGCCAGCCAAAAACCCCATCCAACTACAAAAGCAGCTGTTTCAGACCAAAAAAGTTTGTAAGCAGAATTATTTTCTTAGCACCTCATCATGCTTCCTGCAGAAGCTTGGGCAGTCAGACAGGTTTTCCATCCTGGTAGGCTAGGAAACAGGGGGGGATTATTTAGACAAGATGGTGAATATTATTTGGTGATTGCATTGCAGAAAGGGCTGGCTGCGTGTGGGTGAGAGGGGAGAAGTCTGGAGGCGTGAAAAGGGGAACACTTGAGCCAAATCAATACTAGGGGTTTGGAGTCAGGTTTCTGCCTTTTTCCTGTGCCTGCTAATTCCAGGCCCCAGCTAGAGCAGGTTTGCTAACTTTTACAGCTGGATCTGGAAGATTTGTGTGTGCATGCCTCAGGCACCGCAGAAAGAAGGATTTTTTTTCTAGGCTGTGACGCACAGTCTACCTGGAGGACTGGCTTTGTCTTGGCTCCAGTGGGTCCCAGCTCTCCAAGCTGTGGTCCTGCCTGGTACCTCTTCTACACTAAGAAGTACCTGGACTTAAAGAGAGAGATTTGTTTGGGAAGTAATTAGCACAGGAAAGGAGAGAGACCTGCTCCCTGTGTCTGACGTACAGGTCTCACCATCAGTTCTCTTATGGAAAAAAACACCTCCACATGTTGCCAGTGGACCAAAGGAAAACAGATTTGTTGAAATTATCCTAGATGGGCTGTGAAACCACACAGAAGAAATATCCATCACTTGAAAATAGCCCTGTTTTATAGACAATATAAGAGTCAGCTTCGCAACATGTTTTGCAAGAAGGTGTCGTGCTGAGGCACTTTGTTAAGGAGCGCATAGAGATGGCTCTTCTTTCTTTGGGTCTGACTGTAATGAGACACTGCTTCTGGTTTCGGTGGTGCTTAGGCTGCAGGAACTGCTGCCCAGTGACATTGTACTGGTGGTGTGGGCTACATCCTGCATAGGCAGGCTTGCTGCTGGGCCATGACATTTCAGTTCAAGATGTCAAAGAGCCAGATGCGAATTTCCCTCTGTGAGGAAAGAGAGCAATACGGATTGGTGCTGTAAACCTGACGGTCCTAGGTTTGTTCTAACAACACAATTAAATGTAGTGGGGCTGTTTCCACTTTGCTGTTTGTTCTGCCTCATCCCAGCACACCAGCCTGGAGAAGGGAAATTCCTGATCTCAGCACCTAGACATGCCCTCTTTGTCAAGGCTTATCTTGTTGATGTGGCTTGTGTTGAGGCTTCCTCCATGGTGTTGTTGTATGTGGGGTGTCAGCCTATTGCTGCTGCTACAAATGTTTCCCACTGTGGTTGTGAATGGCATAGCTGTCCTGACACGGAGACAGACTGTGCAGTTCACAGGTAGACCAGGGATCTTCTTCTCTGCCTTTTTATGCCCTTGTAAGTCCCATGGGGTTCTAATTTATGTTCTCAAAATTCTCAGGTTGCAGTTTGCTCCCAGCTGACACTATTGTGCCGCGCAACAGCCTCCAGAATATCTGCCATGGGACGAGACCTTTTGGCTGCAGGAGTCTGTCGCTGTTCAAGCATGGCCCAGATCCTTAGATAAAGGTAAATCTACCTTTATTTCTCAAACACAGAGCAGTAAGCAGCAAGTTTAGGGTCACAGATGTCAGCACAACCACATAGTGCAGAGCTGCTGGGGGTCATGTGCCCTCATCCATGCCTGCCTATGGCTCCCCTTAGGGCACGGCTACAAAACGTTTCTCTGCATCTTTGGTGGCATGCACTATCTTTTATTGCACTCCTTTTTGTATTCATAACTTTGATGAGGGCAGTAATTCCAGAGCAATGTTACAAGCAATTAGCTGCTACAAGCCTTGCTGGCTGGCCGCTTCAGGCCACTATTTCAGAATGCTTCAGAAGCAGGATGTGGGGGGTGTGGGGTGGGGGATGTTGCTTGTCCTGAGCTGAGGCTTTATTGCCACGGGGAAGCCTTAATTACAAAGCAAAGCTCGTTCTCGACTTGGTTGTATGAACTCTGGGGCTCTGTTACGCATGCAGCAGGATGCAGCATCCTTTTCTTCCTGGCCCAAACTGTTGGCTAGCATTTGCTTCATCTGCCTGCAAATGCAGGGATGAATTTCATTGGATAGTGATGCCTGAGCACGGATGAAAAACAGATGAAAGCATAGTGTGAGTCAGCAGCTAGATATACGTTCAGATAAATTTAAGCTAGAAATAAGGTACCTGGTTTTAATGGTCACTATTTAACTGTTGATGCCAATTACCAAGGGATACAGTGGTGTTTTTTTTCTGTCATTTGAAATCTCTGAAGAAATTTTGTCTATCTCAGCAAAAAGACTTGGGTTTGGGACATCAGATGAAATTCAAGAATAGTTCTATGCAGGAGACCAATCTAAGTGATCATGAACAGTTTTGCTGCCCTCTTAAAATTTGGAAATCTAAAACCAGTCATTTTAAAGGCAGTTGACATTCTTTTGAAGAGATATTGCTATCTTGTGACAATCCGTCTTCCCCTCTCATCAGCCCTGTTTTCCTAACATGTTACTGTGGGCTGGTAGGCGTGTTTTACTGCAACCAAAAACCAGTCAAGAGATGTGTTTATTAAAGGCTTCTGTATGTCTGTGTAATGTGGAGAGGTAGTTTACCTGAAACACACAGGTAGGTGTATGAAGAGGCTTTGTGCTGAGGTCATGGCTTGCTAAGAGTTTCTTTTGGTGGCAGTACTGTCAGAAGCATCTCCTGCCATTCACTCCTGCTCCATTGCTGCTTTTTCTCTTTCTTTTCTCTCTTTCTCTTGTTTGCTTTCTCTCTCGCTCTTCTCTCTCTCTCTTTCTTTTTTTTTTTTTAAATAAGGCTCCTACCACCGTCATGTGTCAGCATGTGATTTCCTTCCATCTGCAATGGCTTTCACCTTGAGAACTTTCTCACTGACTTTCATGCCTGGTTCTCACTGTAGGGCTGTCAGAATTTGTCTTAAGACCAGTCTGAGAGCGTGGGAGCTGGGGGATAAGCTGGCTGCTGCTGAAAGAGACACCCGTTTGGAGGTGCTTTACCAGGTGGGAGAGAATGATCACGGCCAGAGATCAACTAGGAGCTCAGCCCAGGCCCTGGGCACTGGTAACCTTGCTGTATTCACTGCCGAGGCCAGGGATAACCACCGTGCAAAGGGCGCTGATGTCTCTGGAGGAGATAGGGCAGACAGTGATCTAGTGATTGGAAGGCCAATACAACTCTTTCTAGATTTGACCTGAGATTCAGGAAATCGGTGGTGGGGAGAACACTGTTTTGAATCCTTGTGATCTTTGAAGGGCTTCAGGCTATGAAAGGAAGTCTGGGCCTCCAGAGCCATCCTGTGCCACAAACACAGCCTTACTGTAGAAGACCGTATCAAAACTG
This sequence comes from Anser anser, assembly GCF_964211835.1. Lineage (NCBI taxonomy): Eukaryota > Metazoa > Chordata > Aves > Anseriformes > Anatidae > Anser > Anser anser. Next base: position 8,774,821 of record NC_139733.1, read on the forward strand.
GCTTTCTACTCAAGTATTGGTTTGGATACTTAGTGTAAGAAACCACAATTAATCTAAATAGTAATTGATTTTTTTTTGTTTTGTTTTGTTTTTGGTGTGTGGGGGTGTCGCTAATCCTATGACCTATCTTTGATTTAGTAAATAAAAAATACTTTGGCTTGCTGGAGTTAAGGGTGATGTCAGTGTTGTAATCTAATATCGCAGCATCACAATGCTTTGGGCTTGTTGATCTTCTTAAGACCCAGGAAACTGCTCCAGGATACCAACAGGGTGATAAAGTACATCGCCACTTAACTGCATGCATCTCTGTAGGAGAATTACCTTCCTATCAGTGACATTAATCAAGAAGACTCTCTGGCCTGCCCTGAGGTGGTGGGGTCCCTGAAGCATGTGGCTTGCTGGGCAGATTATGATATGCTTCTGTTAAGCTGTGTTCTGTAAATACAAAACCTTCTCCTCCAGCCAGCCACTGCCCTGCCATCTCCTCTCCACTTCCCAAAGTCTCTTCTGCTTTAAAAGAAAGCATGGATTTCAAGGTCAAACTTACGGCTTCCTAGGTGCTGCTCTGCATGCTGTTGACTTGACCAAACTGTATTTGAAAAGTGCTGAGGATCTCCGAGATCAATGTAACAGGTGGTGAGATCAGCTAGGGCTATGACACCCTTGCAGAAAAATGGAGAAATGTTGGAGGTCAAAGGTCTGAGTAATAGGCTGAGGAAGTTAGCCCCACATCTGAGTCATGGTCTTTGGGTTTGCTTTTCTGAGAAAGGGATCGTTGTGTTTTTAGAAGAGCATTAGTTTTGCTTTCTGAGTATTCCCTTCGATTTCAAAGGGAGGAAAAGTGTAAAAGAAGAACGTTTGTCTGTGTTTTCTTTCTCTGCTTGTGAAAGCGTGAGTCAAATTCACTTGTGGAGAAGCAGCCCTAATTCAGAGGGGGAATAGAGTGCTTTCCCACCCTAACAGGGGATTTTGGCCTGAGGTTGGCCAATGACCTTGTCCTGGTTTCGGGTGGGATAGAGTTAAATTTTCTTCCTAGTAGCTAATGAAGTTCTCTGTTTTGGATTTAGGATGAGAATAGTGCTGATAACATGCTGATGTTTTAGTTGCTGCAGAGCAGCACTTGCACAGTCAAGGGTTTTCTGCTTGCACTGCCCTGCCAGCGAGCAGGCTGGGGCTGCGTGAACCAGCTGGGAGGGGACAGCTGGCCCCGGGTAGCCAAAAGGATGTCCCATAGCATATGGCATCATGCTGAAGAATAAAACTGGGGGGAGTTGGCTGGGGGGCTTCTGGTGATCAGCTGGGCATCACTTGGTGGGTGGTGAGCAGTTGCTTTGTTCATTTCTTATTTTTTTCTTTTTTTCTTTTTTTTTTTCCCTATCTTACTAAACACCCTTTATCTCAGCCCACAAATTCTGGCCTTTTTACCTTTTTTAATTCTGTCCCCCGCCCCAGCGGGGCGTGTGAGCGAGCAGCTGTGTGGATCCGAGCTGCCTGCCAGGCGAAGCCACGACGGCCCTTTAGCTCCGTGCTGCTGGCATGGCCTTCCAAGCCCAGGCCTGGGAGCTTCCGTACAAGGGGCAGTGGAACAGTGTGGAAAAGAGATGACTTCTGGAGGAATGTGACAGATGTGCCAAGTCTGGAGACGCCTAGAGAGCGCATTGGGACTGGCTGTTCCTCTTTTACCATGCAAGAACTGGAGGGCCATGAATGAGGGCAGTGGGAGTCAGGATTCAAATAAATGAAAAAGGGGGGTTCTTGATGTACCGAGCAGTAGAGCGGGGAGAGTTTCCCCTTAAGGATGCTGTGGGTGCAAGGTGTTTACTTGTCTTCAAAGGAAGACAGTACTAAGTGTCTGAAAGAAGGGCCTCTTGGGAATTACTGAACAGACAAGCCATCTAAAGCTAAATAAATAAATCTCTTCAGCTGAAAATGATTGCTCGCTGACTAAATAATTTGGGTCTGGGGAGGGAAATACAATATATTCGCAGCCTGCTCTATCTCTTACCTAGGTACCAGCTCAGTCTCTGTCGGAGACGGTTATGGGCCACGCAGATGACTGCTGTGGAGCTGCCTGGCTGGTCTACGAGTTTGGGGAGAGGTAAGCCTGGAGAGAATTTCGTTAAGTTTCTTAGTGCACAAAAAGAAGCATCAGCACAACTAAGGCTTTCTAGAGCATCCAGAAGGCAGTTGGTCTGCTTAGAAATGTTTTCTAGGCTATTTCTAAAATGTCTGCAGTCTCAACGATTATTTCCTTAGCACCCTCCCTGAGCACATAAGGCGTGTGCTTGCACAGGAAAGTGTACCCTGGGGCACGAGGGCTGCTGGGGAGGAGCAAGGCTGCCGTGCCCAAGAGGGAACAGATGAGAAAGGGGAGGTCTGGGTGAAGGCACCTACAGTGGGACTTTGGAAACATGGCATTTGGCAGGCTGTATTTTCTTGGACAGTTTCACCTAGCTACAAACTGACACGTGGTTGGAAGGGCTGGGTAGGAGTACATGCGCACCGTGCTGGGCCTGGGTAGGAATCAGCGGTGAAAAGGAATCTCTGAACTGGAAAGTGTTGGTGTGTCTCATTGCTCAGTTTGCTCTTGAACAAAACCAACCCAAAGTAGTGGTGCTGACTGTTTTCTCTGAATGGAAAGCCAGGCTCTCTCCTTCCCTGGTATTCACAGAATCACAGGATCATCTAGGTTGGAAGAGACCTCCAAGATCACCGAGTCCAACCTCTGACCTAACACTAACAAGTCCTCCACTAAACCATATCACAAAGCTCTAAATCTGAATGTCTTTTAAAGACCTCCAGGGATGGTGACTCAACCAGTTCAGAGTTGTATTCCCAGAGTTGTGATTTCAGAAAAGCAGTTCTAGGAATACGCGTTGCCCTGACACCTCCAAACACCTCTTTTAGGAGTTAACAGGCATGCTTATACCCACAACTCTGGGAATTCTTCCTTTATTTTCAACTTCTAAAAGGCTAGCTACAGAAAAATTTGTGCCTGGCAGAGCCTGCCTCTCCCTCTGCAGTGGCTGGAGTGTGCTTTTGCGGCCAGTTCTGCATACATGGGGAATCACGGAGCAGGTGACTTCAGCTTAACCTTCCCTCTGAGCTTGAAGAGCAAGCCAAGGCAATACAAGTGGGACCTTCTAAGAGACTGCTGCAGCTGCACAGCACTGCCCTTACACTGGCCCCACGATCTGTTTATCTTTTGCCTTCAAGGAAGTGTCAGTTAGAGGAAGCTTCCCCAAATGGTATGGCTTAGAAAACTGTATCCTCTGCTGGGAAGTGCACATGCTTCTTTCTTTATAAGCCATTTGATATATTTTTCCTCTTTCTCTCTCTTCCCCTCCTCCCCTGGCAGCAGGATCTCTGACCATTGCATGCTTTTCATTAAATCTTTCTGAATGTAAGCTTGTATGTTCTGACACAGGGTCAAAGAGTACCATTGCAGGGATAAAACGAAGCAACGGAATGGAAATCTTTTTCTGGTTTTCATTACTGGACATTTCCAGTTATTGCAGAGTGCGTTCTTGGCTGGGGCCTGAAGACTGAGTTAAAAATCACCCGGAAAGGAGCATTCCACGATGCTCCAGAAATGCTGAACTTCTCCCAGAATGCGCAGGGAGTGTATGTGCGGGGGGGGTGTTGTGTTTTGGCCAGTTTCCAGCCCCTCTAACACTACTGTCACTCTTATCCCACACGTCCTGCTTTTACAGGATCCATTGGAGGAGGCTGTTTAACTTCCCTTGCCTATAAGAACAACTGACACTGTTGCGTTGTTGAGTTTCGTTTGTTTGGTCTCTAATGAAAGCCCCGTGCCTAGTGATGAGTGCAAATAACCGGCTGCTTACTCAGCTCTGCAGCCCTGTTACCTGAAGGTGTAACCGCGTCCTGCATCTCTGCGCCTTTGTCTCCGTGCTGCAGTGCTGCTGGCCCAGGAGGTGCCCTGTGCCGCTCCCGCAGCTGCTCTTCTCTGCCCGAGGCACAGCAGCACGTGGCGAGGAAACGGCTCCTGGCTTTGGCTGCATCTTCTGTGCACTGACTTAGACACGGGCTGCTCCGTAAGATGGAACGGCGCCCCTCTTATTTCGGAGTGTTTTCATCTCTGGTGAATACCATCAAGTTTTGTGCCTGAGGGGGATGGTGGCAAAGTCCCCCCGTAACCCCTGCGGGTGCAGAGGGGCAGCGGAGGTGTGAGACAGAGGGCTGGTCCCCAGTCACCAGGCGTGAGCGTTTGCACTGAGGTGCTCTGGGGGCTCTGGGGGCACTTCTTTCGGTGTCTGGCTGTGCTGCTGGCCCAGGCTGCGGGGAAGAGGCTGCTGTGACTGCAGAGGTGAAGTGTCAGGGCCCTGAGTGCACCTGGTAGGCCTTCATTGTCCTGACAGACGTGACCTGGGGCCTCTACCCGCACCCCTGCCCATGGGTTCGGGGGCTCCGTTTCAGCTCTGTCCCTGACCTTCAGTCGCTCGCTGGCCTATGCTGTAGGTGTACCTGTCTCCTGCTCTGCACAGCCCTGCCTGTGCCTGGCACCATGGAATGACTTCCCAGCCTGACCTCGGACCTGCCCGGTGATTTCTGGACCATGTCTAACCCTGGTTACTGCCACTGGGCTCAGACCTGCAGCTTGACTTCCTGGCTAGACCTTGGACCTGCCTCGTCACCAAGAATTCGCCTGATGGTCTGGACTCTAGGTTGCCCCTCTGGTCCTGCAGGATGGGGCCCTGCCCTGCTGGCTATTATCCCCCTCGACTCCTCATCCCCTAGGAAGCAGGTTGCCCTTGATACTCCCTGGCGTGAAGCAGGGTCCTGTTGCTCTCTGACCCTTCGAAAGTCTCTAGGGAGGAGTGGTTCTTCTGAAAGGCTCGTCTCAGTCTGAAACGCTTCATCAACACGCACAGCGAAGCAAGAGTGTGTGGCTTTGGGGATGTCCTGTCTACCCCCTGGGGAAGGTGGCACGGTGCATCGAGGCTGTGCCTGCCTTCAGCAGTGTGGCAAGTGGGTTCCCACCAACTCATTAGTTACAAAGTTCATTAGCATTCCAGGCATGGCATGTGATGTAGTTCTTAACCCATCAGGTTGGCGAGACAAACACTTCGTTCCAGTCTAAGGGAAGGATGCTTGGGGATTTGGGGTTTCGTTTCTTGATTGTGTTTTAAGCTGCTAACACTTCCAGTGTTTTCTGCTGGGATCAGCAATCTGTCCCATACTGTGGGGTTTGCGACCTCCCAGGACCAAAAGACAAACTGCTCTTTTGCAGAATCCTTGCTAAACGGGTTCCTTGAAAAACATGAGATGTGTGTGATTGCCTGCTAGTTGGAAGCAAAGATCATGACAAATGCAGTTACAGAGAAGAAACAATAACAATCAACAACAGACAGGAGGAAATGGCTCCTCAGAGAAAAGGAGCCAGACTAAGGGAAGAAAAATGCTTGGATTAGATATGTGAGTTTTATGGGAATAGGGGAGAGAGCAGAGGTTTCCTTGCGAGAGGCACTGCCTGGTCACCCTTCTCACCCACTGTTCTGCTAGCAGCTGCACATCTCCAGAGGGACAGGTAAATACACAGAAGGAAACACGTGGCACCTTCTGCAGGCAGTTTCCGAGATATGGAGGCAGCTTTACAGTGGGAAGCGGCCCTCTCCTCTGCCACCCTTCTGCAACTCTTCTTGTTCCTCTTGCAGGCTGATGTTCCCTGCCTGCCACGGTCCGCTTCCCCCCTGTCCTCCTGTTACCTCTGTTCAGATAAACCCTGTTGGTACCTTCCCAGGTGGTGCCTGTTGGCCAGGATGCGCCTGTATCCTCTGATCCTGGAGTTTGCTGGGATGTGGCGGGTCAGGCTGTAGGGGATGCTGCTGACAGGGGAGCGGCTACAACGCACGCATACCCAGGAACACACCTAGAGCAATATATCCCACCTATTTAATGGATACACACTTAAAAACAATAATAATCCTTGCCAATGGAGAAGGAACTGTCACGGCCTCTTGAGCTTTCCTCAGCTCTTGCTGCGTGAACTGAGACCTCGGGTGTTTTCCTGCCTGGGCTGTTTGAACTGTCATCTCCTTGGGTGGGGGCAGCACTGCCTATGTGGCCATGTGGCCCTTGGTAACCTGCGAGCACTGCTGAACCACCACCACACAAAGAGCAGCCGTGCAAAATGGTCTGCAAAATGGTCTGCACGGCAAGAAACCTGTGATGTGTAATTCCGCGCTGTTTTGCACTAAGTCCCTCCTGCTCCCCTCTTTCCTTGAGCTTGTGTCAAGCTGATGGCAAGCAAAACCTATTTTTCCTCCTTTCCATGAGGCTTCTGTGAGTGTAGATGGTGGAGGTTGCAAGCTCTTAACTATCCTTCGGAGCTATAGACAAGATCTTCCTGCATGCACTGTGCACCTCAGAGGGCAAGGTATAAGGGACATTGTGGGAATGGCTGGGGGACGTCTGCAACCTCTTGGAGATCCCCATTTGTTACTGAAGGGTAAGGTGGGCTGGCTGTGTTGTCACTGGGACCCTCTGCTATCTTGTTTCTTCCTGAGTTGAGGCGTTTGGGTGACCCAGCAGCCCCTGCTGTGTTTGCCTGCTGCTGCCCCAGAGGAGCTTTATTGGATGTGCTACGTGCAGCTCACAAGGAATGGATTCTCATCAAAGTGGTATTCACGCCGTGTTCCTCTGAATCTTGTCTGAGTATTGTGCAGACAAATCAAGGCTGAAAAATCTTACTGCTGCAGAAAATCGAGAGAATTTTGTTTTCCCCACATGTAAGAATGCTTTGTGTTGCTGGAGATTTGGGACTGGATTAAGCTGGAAGTAGGAAGCTGGAGAGATGCGAACAACTTGAATCAAAGCTGAAGAAAGTTTTCTTGTCATCCCTTGTGAAACATAACTCACTTATACAGCGAACAGGTGTTGTGTGACTCTTCATTATCGCAAAAAAAGAACGTGTTCCTACTCCTAAACTTAGCTTGCTTTTCTCTTGGACTTTGTTAAGAAATTTCTTCCTTTGGAGATCTTAAATCTTCTCTATATTATTCCTGTCACCGTTCTGCCAAGTAAAATGTGAAGTAACACAGCTCTGCTGTGATTATCAATAAGATGTTAAAAATATCCCTAGCTTATCTAAGTTTGGGCTTCTAATGTGGTGACAGCATTGGAGCTGACCTGGTGTTAGGAAAGTATTTTCAGCTGCTCCAGTACTGCCGAGATCCTCTGTCAAGGCTCATTCCTACAGCCTGCACTGTCTGCGCTGTCATCGCAGGGGGAAAAGGTGGGTTCTTAATACGCATTTACTAACACACAAATACACTACCAGGTTAAGGTGGACCGTTAAGCTCCCTGCTCTAAATGGATGTGCTAATGCATATACAGAGCTTACAAGACTCAGTATTCACTGCTGAGAAATGCATGTGCTTCTTCTTTTTTTTTTTTTTTTATATATATATATGAGCCATTTGATGTATGGGAAATTCTGTGGGGAAAGAATGTCCCCTCTTGTAGACAAGATGCCTGAACTCTTTTGGAGACTCTTTCAATGAACTTTTGAGATACCATTTCCCAATGTCATTCTTAGTTGCCATGAAGTTCATAGTTTTTTTTTTTTTTTTAAGTACATTTGATTTTTTTCTCCCAAACTAGTTGAGCTAGTTCTCATCTACTGAGCTAGTTGAGCTAGTTCTCGTCTATTCTGGAACCTACTGATTCCAGTGATAGCTGCAAACGTGTCTGAGAAGTGTAAGCAGTTGCTGAAGTTTTAGTGTGAAAAGGTTTGTGGGAAGGGCTCCTCAGGTACAAAATTACATGTTTACTAAGATGAAATTTCAGCTCTACCTTTTTTTTCTCCTGTCAAAGTTTCAAAATCAGGCCACTGGCAACGAGCTGTGAGTCAGAGGTCACTGTTGTTTTAGGATTAGTACTGTAGCTTTTAACAAGTGTGGGTGTTAGATGTCCTTATAACTTAGGGAAAGGTTGTGCACCTCCTGTTATATATTTTGTATTGACACAAGATGATGATGCAGTTCTTAGAAATTCAGACTTGCCTGTCTCTTATGTAAGGGACTCTGGAGCCAAAATACCTTTTGAGGATCTAGTTGTGCCATAGATTAGGCCATTCAATTTGCCTGGCACAGCAGGAAATACAAAGCAGATCTCTCCTTACTGCTGCCTGAGAATTTTCTGACTGTCGGGATAAAATGTGGAGACTTCATTCAGCAGACCTGAGCCCATGTAAAATCTGGGACATCCTCTCCAGGGCAAGGGTCTCCATCACAAAGGAAGTTCACCGAGCAGGTAACAGATAACATTAACAGCAGGTTATATACGTTATAGCAGCAGGTAACAGATAATATTAAAGACATGGATTTGAAATGTACTGAAGTCTTGTGTACAGTATCTAAGTTATGTTTATGATAACACCTGACAAATACAAAGCCATCACTGCGTGGTGACTTACCACTTGGTTATTTCTACCTCAGCAGCGAAGACAATTTCTTCCCTCAGGATTTATTGACTTGGTTTTAAAGTTATGTAGCAGACTTCGGACAGGGCAACACTTAAAGTTTATTTTGGGCAAATGTTCTTTTAAAAAGACTTCAAAAGCCTTCAGATGGAATGTCTTAAGTTTTCCCATGGAGAAAAACCTTAACAAGATCAATTATGTCACAGTAATCTATGTATGTTGTCAGGAGTGGTTTTGTTTCTGTAGGGTGTGTGGAATTTCAACTATCAATTTCTAATTTTTCAGGAGTCAGAGAGGTCACCCATGCTCGTTATGTTCCTCTAAGTTCCCAGCTAAATGTGCTGACAGAAGAAAGTGTTCCCAACAGTTCAAACTCTGCCGAGATCCTCTGTCAAGGCTTGTTCCTGCAGCCTGCACTGTCCACGCTATCGTCAAAGGGGGAAAAGGCGAGTTCTTAGTATGCGTTTATTAACAGGCATGCGTACTACCAAGTTAAGGTGGGCCCTAAGCTCCCTGTCACCTCTAAATCAACGTGCTAATGTGTATACAGAGCTCTCATGTGCAAGGAGTCTCCTGTTAGTTGCTAACTGAACTCAAGAATATGCATTTCTTTTAAAATAGTTAACAGCCACTCAGATTTGATCTTCATTTTTCTAGGCTGTCCTGAACCAGTACAGCAGGCGTTGGCCTCTTGAGGAAGCTCTGCTGTGAAGTAGATGTTACTCTAGGTGAATCTGTTAGCCCTGTTCCTCTTGACCGTATGGATGGGGATGTAGTTCCCTTTGAAAATCGTGGAACAACTAAAGATACATTACACTTCTTCAGTGGGAGCTTACTGTAGTAACCATCTCTTGCTTTTAGTCACATTTTTTTAATCTGTTTTGAAGCAATCCACTATTGCCATCCAGGATTATCATGAGTCAAAAAAATGTCTTAAAAATGCCACTAGCTCCATCAAAGAGGTTTTGCATGTGTTCATCTACAGTAATACTAACCTCAAGCTGTCTGTCACCTGCAGCAGCTAGGAGGGACTCCCACGTTGTCCTGCCTCTCTCAACACTGGAAGGTCGGTGGGATGAGAATGTTTTCCCTACAAGGCTGATTGTGGCTTGTGCAAGAGGCAGGATTCAGATCTGTAAAGGTTTTATTTTGCAAAGGCAAATCTTACATTCCCAGTGGGTCTGGTGTTGAAAGATTGCTACTCTTACACTACACATCCTTTGATCAGCGGTGTTTACTCTTCAATATATCCACCCATTTCCCAAGTTAAAAGTAGCTGCATGTGGAATAGCATTTTAATATCTATACCAGTTTAGATACATGCAGGAGGTGCAACTGATTGTTTCTTTGATATACTTCGTGATGAATGCTTCCTTCTATGCATAATGGTTGCATGACAATAACGTCTGTTGGGAGGGAAGCTGGGAATTAGGAGCTCCGCTGTGACCACCAGCAGTTGTTTTCTTCCTGACTTGAATTGGCATGACCCTGTTAGCCTGACACCTGTTCTGTTCCTGAGATAAACTGTACCTGTTCCTGGGATAAACTGTAATTAAATATAGGCAGTAGGAATCCTCTTTTCTCTTTCTCCTGTGTGACCCTCAGCAAACTGTTCTGTCTCCTCTCCTGTAGTTGTGAAGTAGGCAATGGGTAGAAACAACGTGCTCCTTGAGTCAGTGTGCATGGCTTGACCTTGAGACTTCTGAGTCTTGAATTTTAGAAAGCAGCCCTTAGCTGAAAGCCTGGATCTGCTACTGAAAATAGTAAAAGGTAGCTAGCCTCAACATGATCTGCAGAAAGAATTGTAGCTGTTCTCTGCAAGTTTTTTTTTTTTTTTTTTTTTTTTGTGGGGGCAGGGGAGGGGTGGGAGTTGCCACAACTTTTTAAAGTATTGCTCTGAATTGAGGGCTCTGCTTTAAGTTGGCAGCCAAGTTTCTGAATATGGTGAAATGTTGGAGGTGTGAGAGAAAGGTGGATAAGAAAAAGCAATTTATACCCCTAGGAAACCTGGGCACGCAAAAAGTGTACCAGATATTGCAAAATGGTGCAGCTAAGAAGTGACCATTATGGTTTTCAAAGGTGTGCTCCAGGTTATGTTTGCTGTAGCTGCAAAGTGCAGCTGAGGTTCCAGTTTCATACCTGAACGGATAGAGTCTTTTTCTTTCCAGCATTGCTGACACTAGTGCTTCGCTGCTCTCCTTCTGCTGTGCAGCAGTAGCAGAAGGATGGAGCTGGTGGCCTGACAGGAGGTAGATTTGCCAGCAGTGCACAGTGGAATACGGACGTTAGCTCAGTGTGTGCCCAGTTGTTCTGTAGATCCCGGCAGTGCATAGGAGGGATCGCCACTCACGTGGAGGGGGGGAGTATATTTGGCTTCAGCCCAGAATTTATAAGGGTGGTGGCTCATTCAGGACATTGGTGAGAATAGGCTGTGGGGCAAGCACCTTGGAGTATGGAAGAAATTCATTAGGGATACCATTAAGATTATTAACGGGATTGAAACTTCGGTCTTTAATACAAGGCAGTGCGTTCTCTGAGTTGAAAATCTGCTTCTCCTCAGAAAATGAGTGGCTGGATGATCTCCTTTCTTATCTCCAGGATATGTTGTAAACTTTTCCATTGACCTCATGGCTTCCTCAGACAGCTGTCTCAGCTTGTCCTCTGCCGGAGTGACCTATTACTTATCAGCTCATTATCTAAGGATTTACTAAGAGCTTATGCCAGAGGCTAAAGGTGAATACCCAGAAATGTAGGCATTTCTTTCATTATCCCTACCAGGTGAATCATGTGTGGCATTTGGCCTTTGAAGTAACCTGAGCATGTGAGAGGCAAGCACAGCTCATCTGTGAACTTGAGAAACAAGTGAAGTGTGTAAATGACTGTCTGCCATCATTTGCCCTAAAAAAGGGCAAATATTGGCTAAGAGCTGCTGCTTTGAGATGCTCATCTTCAACCAGAGCAAGATGTGACCAGGAAATTACATTTGTTTCTGTCTTCCTCATCAATCACTTCATGAAAAATAATTAGAATGGATTGATCCTCTAGAACGTTATCCCAAAACTTATCCCAAAGCCAAAGCCCATCAGGCGTGCTTCTGTTGCTTTTCTCATGTAAAAAAAAATCACATCTGAGCAGGCAGTCAGTCCTTCAGACCCGAGTGTTGGCAGAAAGAGTCACTGAGATCCCAGCCAGCGTGTCCTCCTGTTTGGGACAGTCTCATTAATGCTGGGAAGCTTCTTTGGTTTTGGACATCTGGAAGCTGAGTAGAATCTTCAGTTGGTATCACTGATTGATAAGAGATTGTGAAAAAATGGGTGACATAATATGAATTTGGCAATTTTGTTGGCCTAAAAAATTCCTTTTCCAAAATCTTTGAATTTTGCAGGAAAGAAATTGAACGTGCAAAATCCCATTTATTTTTTTTTTCCTAAGAAAGTTGATTATTTATGAAACAGAAACTGTTCTGTAGAAGTTGATTTCTCTGGAACAACAGTATTCTGTGATTCAGACTGAGATTTGCTAATAGAGCTATTGATCCTTGATTTCCCTCAACCACAAGAAATGTGTACCTGTTGAAGGGCAGTGTAGACTATTGAACTGCTCCCTTTTGGCACTGTGCAAGTCCACAGTAGCCATTGAAATGGAAATCAGGTTCCCAAGCCTTCACCCACAAGATGAAGAGAAAGAAAGATCTTGTTTATTTGTTTGTTCTACCGTACAGAGGAGAAAATGGACTGAAATTTTGTGGAGAGAGAAAATGGGCAAAATTTCTTGATGGTTACACTTGATGCTTTTGGTTACAGAGAGGCACAAGAGATGGTGCCTCTGTTCTTTAGCAGCTTGTGGAATATTTTCCCAGTGAAGTACAACTGCGGGGGTGTGGAAAACAGGGTCAAAAAACACAAGTAGGGATGAGGCTTACTGGCAAGAAACCATTTTTCTTAGGGCTTATGAGGAAAGAGCGTCATTTGGTTATCATGACAGAGCAAAGCAGTCCTGTCTGGGCACCAGCCTTTAAAAAAAATGACACCATGTCAAAATCCCCCTGCATTCTTTTTAGGTGCTTTTGTTTTTCTTTTTGTCACGAGTTTTGGGAAACATGATGTTGTGGTTTTCGTCTCCTAAAGCTGTACTGCTGGATGTCTGCCCAACATGAGACATACGTGAGCAGGGAGACTAATTTAGTTTTTCCTCCATCATTATGGGGGTAGCTTGTTGTGCAGAGCTTGCCTCTGAAGACAGGCAGAGAGGTCTTTGTCCCTTTCCAAACTCACAGAACCACAGAACGAGGCTGGCAGGGACCTCTGGAAGTCATCTGGTCCAAGCCCCTGCTCCAGCGGGGACACCCAGAGCCGCTTGCCCCAGATCATGTCCTCGAGATCTTTGAGCTTTCAGCTTCTCCTTTTGGAAGGGCAGCTTGGAGTACAAATTGTTTAGGTCAGGACTTTTTCCCCTGTAGCTTTTATCAGAATGGCATGACTTGTGAATATTACCCTTCATATTTACTTTTCCCTCTGTTCTGAGATGCTTGATTGCCATTGTGCACTCGGAAACACCCAGCGGTCCTATTTCTGTATCCAGTCCTGAGATAAACCAGACTAGGACTGTGTGTCCAGTGAAATCATCATTACCAGATCATGGCTGCAACGTAGATGTCTTTGCCAAAGAGATACTTGCTCTGAGAACCAAATATATTTTCACTTCTGAGGCCCAAGCAGCTCTGTCACATTCAATTAATTTGATACACACAAGTGCACATATTATGAAGTTGCTTTTTGCTGTTTCTTACTGTATGCCTATGCTAGCAACCCATTTTTATTGTGATGCTGACTGTTCAAACTGAAAACTACAATTTCCACCTTTTGCCAGAGCTGGGCTTCTAAGTGATGGGAGGTATTAAAGACACAAGGTGTTGCTGCAAGGTGTCACCCTACCTCTAGCTCCAGAAACAGAGAAACTGTTGCAAGGCGTTTCTTGATCACAAAAAAAGTGCCTAGCCCTAAAACTGTACAAGAGCTTGAAGTTTACAGATACACCCCAAGCAACCCAAAAGCATTGCTGAGTGTATCACAGGTGATGATCCACCCATAGCTAACTGTACTATTGAATTCTGTTAACAGGTTTGTGGCACCCAAAACTCAGAGTTTCGGGGGAAATTTTGATTAAACTCTGACTTCTCTGAGCTGGGGGTGTTAGCTCTGGAAAACATCCACCAGTTGGATCCTGTGTATCTTCAGAGCTTCTTTTCTTGTCCCTGGGTCGTCAGTGAGTGAATGATTTTTCTGCCTAAAATTTAAGTAGGGAAAACCGTCAGAATTTATCAGTTTCCAAAACCAGTTCTGCTGAGCAGGACGCTCATACCATAGTCACGCAACGATGGACTTGTACTCTTAATGCAGCTAGTGGCTGTATATTGCAAGGGGAAGGTGAACTTGGAAGGGAAAGAAAACACTTCATTTGGAGCTGAACTTCCATACCTGCCACAATACAGTTCAGTTACCTGAAAACCTGCAAGACAAAAGAGGGCAGAAGTGCAGAGTGCTGATGGCTAGGAGTACTTCAGGGAAAATTCTTCCACTGTCCTGGGAGCAGAGCAGAGGAATGGATAAAGGGTGGCTGCCCTAGATGAGGTCTTCTAGGGAAAAGTCCTTCTTGGTCTGAAATTTGGCACCTGGAGACAGGTGAGAGCTCAGTCAGCTCTTTAAGGAGGAAATTGAAAGCAGAGATAGGAACAAGCTGTGGGCAGTTTAAGTTGCTTTAATTATTCATTTAGCTTTGCACCATTTTGCATTTTATAGACCTTCTTCTTCCTTTTGATCTTCTTTGGCCTTTTTATTTTGTGGCACTGGTTTGGATGCAGTGCCTCGACCAGCCCTGCTCCCTGTGCTTGGTACTTCCCTCAACGTTGACATGCTTCTCGGGGCCTGGATTCCAACTACTCTCCAGACCCTCATCCTTTTCCTGCCCGAGAGCCTTGAATCTATTACCCAGGGACGCCGCAGGGGTGGGTAGCACCGTGGGTGTTGGGGGCAGATGCCTCCTTCTGCTTCGAGCAGAGATGAGGGTCCAGCTCCTTTCCTCTCGTGGGTGGTCAAGCCCCCTGTCCTGCAGGTGAGCAGCTGGATCGGCTGCTGCCCCTTGCGGGGACTTAGGAGGGGGCTGCTGGGCTTCAGTAGGGGCAGGTTGACACCTCCTATCTGCCTCCCTCAGAGACTCCCAGGAGCCCCTCAGGCTGCTGATTTCTCGCTGCAGCCCGGCCAGCTGCTCAAGCAGTTCCTTGAGCAGGGCACACCTGCACCCACGACAGCCCTCTCTTCCCTCAGGACCCAGGGGGGCCTCCAGCTTTCGGAGCTCCCCACAGTCACCAGCCTGGACTGCCGCTTCACCCCACAGGGCATCCACCTGGGTGCCCCCATGAGCCCAGAGCGGCCGTGTCCCCTCAGTTCGGGTTGCCCCCTCGGCCAAATAGGCGGTAGGAAGACGGAGAGCTCCGATAATGCAGTGAACTATTGCTAGAGAGTCCTCAGGACTTCCATGACTTTTTGATGACTTGCCTGATAAAAAGACTGTATTGAAATGAAGACCAGAATCATTCCAGGAGCCTTTTGAGTGCTGGGTTCAAGAAAGATGGCAGCTAATGCTTGGGAAAGAAAAGTTTTTCTAGGTTAACCTCACCTGGGTTCTTCTGCTTCCAAGGCGCATTTCTCTCTTCTTCTAAAACGTTTTACTTCGCAGTTGAGTGGGAGCAAACAGGGGGTCCCTTGCCGGCTGCGCTTGCATTCTGGTTTTCAGAGCCTTGGCGCGGAGTGCTGCTGTCCCCTCAGGACAGCGGTTTGGGGAGAGTGACAGCGGGTGGCTGAGGAGGTGCTGTGAGCCCGCGCAATGGCTGTGCGTAGCTTTACCAGCCCAGGAGCCAGGAAGAAGCACAGGTGCGTGGGCTGCGCGCTGCTTTTCCAAAGCCTAGGCAGACATCTTCTCTTTTTGTACTGCCAGGCACAGCGTCCAGCTTGCGGACTCAGCTGTAGATGCCAGATGTCTGTGTACTTTTGGTAAGGGAGAGTCAGGCTTCCACTGCTCCCCAGGCCCAGATACATATAAATAGGGGGAAGTTCAGGGATGCCTAAAATGCATGGGAGTAGGACAATGGAGCCCTTAGCTTTGTAAATAACTACCTTTAAAGCCTTTTGAAATGCAGTGTTCCTGTCACCATTGTGTGTTTAGACTCTCTACCCTCTTTGTTTCTGCTGTGTTGCAGAGGAACGTGGAAGTAGCCGTAAAGCTGTGCCTGAAAGAAAGCCTGGCAGGCTGGCCAGGTAATTGTCTGGCCTCCGTCACCTGGTGTTAGGCAGGCTCGAGGTGGGCTGAGTGCTCATCAGCTGTATGCCAGCTGATGGACCCCTCATTGCAGTGGCAGGTGACCACCCTTCCCTCTGTGATTCGGTTAGGGAAGAGTTTGGATTCAAGTCAGATGGGAGAGAGCAGCTCTGAGATGAAGTTGGAGTTGTGCTGGTTGGACGGATTTGGAGTTTCTCTGCTTTGGGAAGCTCGGTCACTGTGAGTGGGGCAGAGGAGAGAGAGCACACCTGACTTCTCAGGTACTTGGCAGGTTTCCACTATTTTTATTTTGTCTTTCTTTCTTAGAGACTGATGGACCTATAAGCATGTGAACCTATGTTCAAAGGCTGTGGCCGGGCTGGGAAGGCAGCTTTCAAGGAGAGCATTTTTAGTGAGAACCCGGGGAGGAGGAAACTTGTTTTCAGTACGTGTGCATGGGCTTGAGAAGAGCGGTGGTGGGTGCTGCTGGCAGAGAGGTGGGGCAGCAGCCCGTGAGTAACTCAGGTAGCTCTTTGCTTATGGGGCGCGTGGGCCTGGGGGCTGCCTGGCACTTGGAGACACTGGGGTCAGCTGGACGAGCTGCGAGGGAGATGGGGTTTTTGAAGTGCAGGAATTGACAGCCGAGAAGACTGGTGCCATGTGGAGTAGTTTTGAGGAAGGGAAGTGAGTTACTTCTTTCTGCAGGTGGTTTCTGGTCCTCATCCCTTGTAATAGGTTGCTGGCTACAAAGAAGCCAGGATGACAGGAGGTGATAAAAGGTGGCTGCCCAGGTCAGCAGGGGAATCGCAAGCTCAGGAGTCCCAGCCTTGCAATGCTAAAATGCCGGAGTGCTGGAGCAGGGCCATGAGGCAGAGAAACACAGGGTGCTAATGGGGGCTGTTTGCAGCAGTGAGATCTGTCACACCTGTGTGAAAACCCTGCAGACCTTGAAGGTGTCTGCCAGGAAGGCTCAGCAGCATGAGAACAGTCCCCTGTCCCTGTGTTTGCTTGTTTGTGTGGCATCTCCAGCAAAGGTCGGTTCAGCTGACAGGACGGGCTCTTTCTGCCCATGGGCAGGAGGTGGGATCGAACTGCTTTTAATTGAAGCTCCTGGCTCTGATAGACTTGCTCAGCTGGCTCATTTCAGTGCTAAATTACAGCGTGTTCTGATAATATTTTGTAGACTTGAGTGTTGGTGGGTCAGTTGTGATAAAACATCCCTGAAGTGCTGGTGAGATGATTAAACTGTAGCTTGTAATTAAACTAAGACGTGTTTTCTGTAAGTAATGGATCCGCACCAGAAAGAAACAGCAGGAAAAGGGCAGGACAGGAACAGAAATGTTTCTGGTGAAGAATATAAAATGGTATTTTATGTTTTGCAGAGCATGTGGAGAACGTGGGTGGTTCAACTGAAACGTTTTTAGAGTTTTGTCCCTATCGTGGCTGAGGGAGTGAGCGATCGCTGTACCATACTGCCAGGCAGCTTGTTCCTCACAGGCACTGCTGTGTAAGAGACGCATGTACAAGCCATCCTTAACGTGTCCGTTGCTGTTAAAGTGATGCATTTTGCATATTGCACGGTGTTCCGGCGTGATGCAGTTTGCGCACAAAAAGCAGGAGAGAAAACAGACACAGGGACACATGCTCTAGGCAGACAAGGTCTCCCTGCTTGTCCAATCCTTCTGCACAGTGCAAAGGCCACCCCACCGGGCGCATCCCACTTCTCCTCCTTCCCTCTATGCTCCTCAGGGCCTTTGCTGGTATCTTAAAAGCTCCTGAAGAACAGCCGCGTAGACTCCAGCAGCCCAGCACGAGATGTTTCCATCCTCCTCTGTGATGCAGCAGACATCTCTGGTGTGACTCTGAGTCAGGCTGTGTCAGTCATCTCAGGAGCACATGCAGATCTCATTTAGGCTTTTACAGAAAAGATGTGCAATTCCCTTAGCGCTTATATAGATTTTCCACAGTGTGGTATTTGGCTGCTTAGTCAGAGTTATCTTTGTGTTTTAAGAATAGATTTGACTACAGTCTCCTTGGCTGTACTGCAGAAGAAAGACTTTATTTGTCTTAGCACAGACACCTTGGTATGAGTGTCAGATGTGCCAGTGAGTATATGCTTAATTAAACAGCCTCCTTAATAGGTTTTGTTATCGTTTTAGTGTTCTGTACTTCAATCGTGTCTCTTAAAGGGCTATTTAATGAATTTCTGAGGCCATGTGATGAGTAATGTTCTTTGCCTGCTTGTTATGTAAAATTCATTAATGTTTCCCTTTGCATACATTGTTGAATTACAAATGTTATGACTTAATTAGTTTATTGCGATTTATGGGACAGCGGAGGTAGGGTTTTTGTTTTTCCTTTATTGATCTCATGCAGCACTAACCTGCTTAAAAGGAGCAAACAAACAGAAACTTGAGTCGTTTTGGTTTCCCTGCTGAGAAACACCTCCCCTTGACCCCCAGCACCTGGGGACTTTTCCATAGCTTGCTAATGTTAGTGTTTCCCCAACAAAGGAAAAAAATCTGCTAGCACTAAGCAAAGCTTCCCTTTTAAGGGATTGGCAGGACTCAGGCACCAGTACTGCTTTGAGCGTAGAACGTCAAATATGTATTTTCTTAAAAGCAGGTCCCCGTAGTATTTCTTTCCTTCTGAGTCTAACATAAATATTTGGGGGTAATTCCTTAGCTGGTATAAATTTAAGAACTTCCATCTGCAGGCCTGAAAAAGGGGCCAGAAAAGTACCCCAGCTGTTTTTCCTATACTTCCTTGGGAGTTCAAAGTATTAACGCCAGTGGGGGTAGAAAAAAGTGCCTCATGGGTAGGCGCAAGCCTTCAAAGCTGTCGCTATCTGAAGTTCCTGCTGAGGCTCACAGGGGTTAGGAAGGCTCGATATATTGCAACTATGGGACAGAAAGGGCACAACGTCCCTTGCAAGTCCTACTTACTGGAATTAGCACTAATTTCCAGCAGTCTGAAGTAGCACGTTCCTGCTGTACCTTCTAGCCCAGCTGTTGATGCTTCCCAGACTTATTTTCTCAAACAGAAATTTTATTGGGTGGGGAAAACGTGCAGCAGAGCCGAAGTTGTCAGGTCGGTTCTGTAGGGCGACTCCAGTTGCGGTGTGTGCTGGATGTGGTGGGTGTCCTGGTACCCGATCCGTGCACTGCCACAGCCCCTCTGGTTTGCCATCACGGAGTCTCAGCCCAGCAAGAAAGGAGCATGGCTGGACTACTTGTGGAGGAAGCAGAGCGAAAGTGGTAATAGCTTGCTCAGGGTGCATGGGGAATCTGAGGCAGACAAACAGAACTGTCCTAGATTTTAATGGCAGAAGCATCCCTTCTTCCACTTGATTTTATTCCCTCCTTGCTCCCTCCCCAGCTTATTCATGCTCCATTTCCAGGTTTTTTCCCTTGTTACAACTGGAGGTGCTTCAGTGGTCTCTCTTTCCCTTCCTAAGTCCTTCTCTTCCTACAGCTGCCTTTATTCCTCCTTGTTCTTATTTCCTGCTCTGGAGCGCACTGAACTCCCTTGGAAATGAGCTGCTGCTGGTGAAGGCTGGACTCGTTTGGAATTGCAGCCACAGAAGCCAGTCTCTCTTCCAGTGTAACGAGGTCGTGAGACGTCTTGTGGTAGTCTTTAAAGCTGACTCTGTCTTCCCCAAAGAGAGAAATGCAGGGAGAGGCTGTTGCACCACTGTTCCTCCTGCTGATGATGCAGACTGGAATTGCTTTTCCTCAAATGCTACCTGTGCTGGGTTAAGGCTCAGCTTTGTGCTGTCGTAATCCCACAGTCAAGACCACAGCAACCACACTAAGCTAGAGCAGCCCGAAGCTGGTCTCGCTGCTGTTCCCTCACTGTAACGTGTGCCTTGTGTGAATTCTCTGAGAGTGCAGATCTTTGACTTGACTCTGACCCAGTGTCTCAGCTTCAACCCAAAGTGGAACCACTTGGTCTGGGAGCAGCCAAGTTAGACTTAAACTGCAGAAACAACTGCTGAGAAGATTAACAGACCGATTTCCTTACTTTGCTGCCCTTCTTCCTCTTTTCCGTGTGGGGGTGTCAGAAGTAAATGATCTTTAAAGTCCTTTCCAACCCAAACCATTCTATGTTTTGGGCCGTAACTGTAGGTACTTCTGGAACATCTGGTTTTGCTGAAGAGAGTCGGTCTCTCTGGGAATTAGGAATGTCCATGCTGTGTCATCTTCATTTTCAGATCAGAGGGATGGGTATGAAAGGAAGAAGGAATTTTCTCATGCTATAAGAATTTTTCAAGGTTTTTTTTTTTTCAGTGTTTTCCTCCCAGGCTGGAACGAGTTTTACTCTAGAAATTTTATTTCCTGGTAATTGGGGGGGTGGGGGTGGGAAGGGAGACAGGACTGCCTGGCACGAGAAGAAAACTTAAACCTCCAGTAAGTACCTGAACCTCCTAAAACAAGGTCATTTCTGGCTGTTTCCAAAATGCCTTCCCCCTCCCAGAGTGCTGACCTGGGGGTCTGCTGAAACCGATCCATTCCCGTAGCTGGTTGAGACTTCAGTGAATCAGCCCTGTGAGAAATCTCTTCAGGAAATTCCTGCCTGACTGTACCCTGGCATCACTCTGTGACTAAGTTGGGAGCTTCCTTGGTTTGCGTGGCTGAGCAGGACAATAGGTCAAACCCTTGGTGCTGCAATCCTGCAGCCCAGCTGCGGCTCACGGCTTGAAGGACGGGGGAGAGCTGTGTGCCATCCAAAACCTCTCTTAGCCTCTGAATTCCCCAGAATGGGTGAGCTCGCTCCTATGGTGCTGGGACATGTTCCTGCTCTGGGAGAGGTGATGTAAGCATGGCGTGGCAGCGGCTTACATTGGGATTGGGAGCTGCAGGGTTTCTTCCAGGAAATCTGTGTTCGGCTTTATAACCTCCAGGAGGTAGCTGTATATTAGAAAACTCCCTCCTACCCCATGGGAAGGAGCAGTCTCTTCTGTACACTGTAAAATATATCTAAAAGTTCTTTGTGAACCGATGGCTTGGAGTTTTCAGGGGTCTCGCTTGCTGCAGGTGGGTGTGACGAGTTTGACACGGGCCCTGAGGTGAACCTGGCGATGGAGCGGAGCTGCCTGTGTCTGCCCCTCCTTGGCTCTGGGACCCAAGGAACAGAAACTGCCGGTGTGGTTTGGTACCAGAGCACCAAGTGACCCAGGCGGTCTGTTAGGTGCACCCTTGATGCCTGGAACCGGTAGGTGCTGCTTTTGTCGTGGGCCACCTTTGCGTGTCCCGAGGCTGCGGCTCGCCCTGCGCTGCTGCCTTCGCCCTTTCACTGCTTCCTGGTTCTCAAGGCCGGCTGTGCAATGCGTAAGGAGGGGATGGCCAAGATGATGAATCCTGCTGTTAACATTCATCTAATTGCCTCCCAGTCGCCCTCCACCCAAAGGTGACTGCCTTTCAGCCTGAGCACTCCTTGCCTCAGTTGTTGGGTGTCTTTTAAGTGCAGCGAAGCTAAACTTATCTCCGCTGGCCAGTACTGGAGGAGAAGCAAAAATTTAACAGGCTTTGCTTTTATTCAGCTTCCCAGCAGCAGCACCTCCTTGAACGGAGACTCTTACCTCCTCTGCAAGGCGTTTACGCTGGCATAGCTAGATGTGTGCATGGAATGAGACAGCCCCCCCGCCCCCGAGTCTGGATGGGCCTGGATTGCAGGTCCCAAGGGTAAACAGACTTGAGGAAAATGTCATCAGTGTCACAAAACGCCTGCCCCCTTCCGAGTCTCTGCTTGTTGTACAGAGCAGTTTGAATATTGGCTGTGCAGTGTTCTGATATCCCTGTGTGTGCAAGTTGAAGCGATTAAAAAAGATTTCGCTTCTCAAAACTGAAATCTCTCTGTCTTGTAGGAGACTCGAGGTGTAGGGCTTGGGAGGGGGGGGGCACCAAAACCAACCAAAGAATACCCCGCCCCCCAAAAACCAAAACCACACCAAACACCTTGACCAAAACTCCTCCCAGACAGGAGCAGGAGGGTTTAGTGAGGCAGAGAGAGGAATGCTGGATAATCCTTTTGTAGAACTAATAAAAATTCATTTTACCACAGACTTCTCTCTTTTCTTGCATTCAAGCATCACGGCCTTCAAGCCTCGAGTTAAAATCAAGCTGTCACTGCAGATACTTCTTTTTACCTTCCTTTCCTGAGCAGCTGGGAGGGAAATGTGGCACAGGAGCGGCAAAAGGGCACAAGTCTATAGAGAAATGGGTCGCTCATTCTGGAGTTGCTGCTGGCTGGTGCCACCTACACAGCGCCGGCATCCGTCTGGCACGGGAGCAGCCAAGTGTGCTCGCCCGGCCTTGCAGGTCTCCAGGTGCCAGGGACTTCTGGGTGGCATCGCGTACTGAGCGTTTCCCAGAAAGAGCGTGTCTCTGTGCAAACACGCCGAATAAACATACTCGTTCTCTCTGTCCAGCCCTGTTCTGTCAAGCGTGAGGTACAGATGCAGGATCCAGGAGCTCTTCCACGTTAATTTTTTCCACTCTTGCTGCCTCTTCTTCCCACCTGCGGCTTGAGAGAGTGCCGAGAGCCTTGGTGAGAGCCCGGCGGGGTCCGGCTGGCTCTGTGCTGCCCGCCGTGCTTGAGGTGGGGAGGAGAGGAGCCGGGAGGCAGTGCTTCACCTCAGGGCCCGGGGGAGAAGTGGTGATGCTGAGCACCGGGAATGCCCTGCCTTTGTACCTTCTTCTGCCCTGGAAGAAATGTCAAGTGTCTGAGAGATACCAACGGGGGATGGGGAACTCTCAGCTGCTGAGGGCTGTTGTTACCTTTGCTGAGGCAGAGCGTGATCCAAAACAAGCAGGCTGGCCGTAGGGGTGTGGAGTGACCAATCTTGCTCGTACCCATGCTCCACGTATCTTGTGAAAATGAATACACGAGGCAGAATCGGAGGGGCCTGAGAGGTGCCCGTTCCCAGCTGGTGAGTACAGGCTCAGGAGGGGTTGAGGAAACGCCAGGATGTGGCAGATAGGTGTGCAGGAGGGCTGCTGCTGGTTGTCACGGGTCAAAACACCAGCTTTGGGAGCAGAGCTCTGGCCATCCTTTGTGGTGAAAAGGTGTTTTCCCCCTAAATGTCACTTGCCATTTACATACGGAGCGTTATTCTGTATGTCATAAGAAACTTAGGCTGTTAGAAACGTTTCTAGAAACAATTTGTGAAATGTTTTCTTCCCTTGAAACTAAGGCTATAGTTGAAATAAACTTAAGCTGTTCCTGCTTCAGTCAGAAGTCAATGGGAACCCCACTAAGTTTGTTTGCTTCTGCTCTACATCTCTTAAGAGAAAGCCTTGACTTAGGGCTCAGGTAGAAAGACAGGAAATATTTCTGCTGGGAGAATGTGAGCAGAAAAGAAAAAGTATCTGAAGTGGGATTATGGACTGATGTCCTTGTTGGGGGCTCTTGTGCAGATTGGACCCAGATTTGAGAAATGCATCTCTCTTAGGAAACCCTAGGATTGGTTTCCCAAGTCATAGAAGAATTGGGACCTGCCTGCAGTGGTGTAACCTGCCCTGTCCACTGCCAGGCTCGGCAGTTGTGGGCGCAGTAATGTGACCCATCCAGCCGACGTGTGGACTGGTGGCAATACAACCTGTCAATTCAGCTCTGCGTCTGGTTCAGGGAACATTGAGGGACTTGCTTGGGTTGAAGGAAACAGAGGCGACCTTAGAGTTGTACAGTTTTTGTAACCCCCGTCTGCTGCCCTGGCTCTCACCAGGCTTCCCACCACGATGGCTTTTATCAGCTTTCCAGGTTGAAAGAAAAATAGTATATGCTCGACTGCCTCTCCGTCAGCGCCGAGGCCACCGTGGAGGTGCTCTGAGGGAGGGCATTGTGCCACAGCCCTTCTCAGCTCGTGGGCTGGAGTGCTATGAGGAGTCCAGCAGCATTTTGTTTGTGAGAGAAATCCCTCTGGCATTCTGTGTTAGAGCTGGATTTACTGGAAACAGGTCCTTGATGAAAGCCTTCCCTGCACAACCTTTCCCACCTACAGGCAATGGTGACTGGCAGAGTCCGAGAGCTTTCAACAGCCAGCTCTATTGTGGATGTCTGGCAAGAAAGCTCCAGAGCTGGAGAACAAGAGCTGGAGAACAAGACTTAACTCAATGCTTCTTTAACTGGGGACAACTCTGTGGGTCTGGGTAGCAGCGAATAGGTGACGACCCTGCAAGTTCCCAGTCCTGCTCGCTCATAATGGCTCCTTGGGGTCGTGTTTGCCAAGAATGTGGTGGCTGATTTTTTTGTTTTGTTTCGTTAATTAATTTATTTTTTTTTTAACACAGCTCTAACACAAGTTTCTTAAAGTGGTCAGTACCAAGAGCCAGGTTTGCAGACCCAGATCCTGAGTTTCTGAGGTTGGAGTGGTGGTGTGTAGTTTCTATTCAAATATTGAGGTGCTCCTTCATTATTGCTCTGGTTTCAAAATTGTTAGGATTTAGAGAGACTGTGTGTATAGAAAAGAGAATGTGGGGTTTTGTGTTCTATTAAGTCCCGTCTACTTTTGGGGAAGCATGGGGCTGTTTGGTGATATTCCCGGTTCTCGTGCCAGCTAGCACCCTTAGCACGGGTGTACACCTGCCCTCCCATTGACTCAGCCCCCTCTAAGTCCCCGAAGAAGGCTCTAGTCTCCTTTCCTTTAACTGGTGCGGTTGGCTCAGCTCTGCTGGACACTGCTTACGGACCAGACTGTGACTTTGACCCCGTCACGTTGCTCCTGTCTATACAGTCGAGTGTAGACGAACCTGAGCTTGTTGCCTGTGCAGAGATGCAGCTGAACGTGAGCCAGACACCTCCGAGCATGGAGCGGGAGCGTGAGCAGCTGCGTGCCAGGCTCTGTGCAGCTCTGCTCGCTACCTTTGGAAATGCCTTCTGCAGCTGAGGAGATGGCTGAACGTCGTGCCAGCCGCCTGGGGACCTCTTGCAGGGCGGCTTCCCTGGATGCAGCCACTTCTCTTTAAATCCCACCCACGAGCAAGGAGATGGTTGGGATTTGCAGGTGTCTGGCCTAATGGAGTGCATCTGGTTCATGGGCAACATGGACTGCTCTTCCAGACAGCTTTTCAGGTGCAGCATGAGCAGTAAAACATGGTATCTCGAGAGGGCTAACCTTGCATAGGTACATAGAAGATGGTCTTGGGGTTGAAAATCTTGAAGAGAGGTTGGAAGGTGAACATAGATTTGGATCTTCACAAAAGAAAAAGCAGTTTTGTAGTGTTGTAACAGTATCTCAAAGCTAAGGAGAGAACTCTCTGTACCCTTCTGCTTGGTTTTTGGGCAAGGAAACGGAGGCGCACGATGCACAGATATCCCGTTGAAATGGAAGGTGTGTGGTGGGCCCTGTAAAAGTGTGTGCCCTGGCTTTGATCGACTCGGTGTGAGCTGGGGCCCAGGTGGCTTACCAGCGTCCAAAGCCGTGTCACGAGCTGCTTACACAAGAGGCAGGCTGGTGACAAAAAGGAAGGACTGGCCCCTAGGGCTGGCAAGGAGATCGCTCAAGAAGCATTGTGGCTCAGAAAATGCCAGCTGAGACAGAACAAATTCATGGGAAAATGTTGGTTTTGATGAATTTCAGTTGCTGAAAAATATTGGATGAAAATGTTTTGAAAGCCGTTTGACCTTTTCTAAATGGCAAAGTTTCAGTGTTTTTAGGTCCAAATGCTGCTTCATTCTGATAGTTAGCATTAATTGAAGGTTAAAAAAATGTTGGAACTGAAATGAAATTCCTGAAAATGAATAGAAACAGAATGTTCTCTTCCTCTTTTCCTCCCCCAGTGTTCTTATTTCTGGGGAAATTGGGAGATTTTTATTTTTTTTTTTTACTTTTTCGTTTCTCTAAACTGGGATATTTAAAACCTCACAAATTGTTGTGGGAGGGCATCCCATCCGGCTCACTACCCACCTTCTCCAATGCAGATGCAAGTGTAAAAGTGACTTTTAAATTTTCATTTGATTTTGTGATGGAGCTACAACCATTTTTCACACATCCCAAAGGGGTCTGGAACCCTCCAGAGGGACCGCGGTGCAGCCTGTCCTCGCAGCGCTCTGCCCAGGACCATCTGTTCAGTTCCTAGCAAGTCTTGAATCTCCCCATCGGAAGGGAAGGAGCGCGAGCAGTGTGCTGTGATTCGTGGTGCAGCTAAGTGACAAACACTGCGTTTGCTAAACTGAGACACTGGGAAAGCATGAAATGATCGCTTTCAGTGTGTCATGGCAAAAAGGAGCCAATTGTGTGCACGAGCCAGGAGCCAGGACTCACATCTAAATATACAGAAAATAAGGTAAACAGGACTACACAGCAGGGGATGTCTTAAGTCTCCCCAAGCAAATACTGCTGACTGGCTGAGATGCACAGACAGTAGGAACATTATCTGGCTGAAGTGGCTGGAGCAAAAGCCTGTGCATATGCGACATTTGCCCTTCACAGTTGAGCAAAGTATCTAGGGTGCAGAGAGCATGAGGACCTTAATCTGCAATCTTCATCCTCTTTACCCCTGCACTGGAGCAGAAATACCTCTTCCCATCTACCTTCTTAAATGGAAGGGTTAATTTAAGATCCGTCATGTAGGCATGATGGTAAATGGGTTGTTGTGCTCTCTCTCACTGGTATCCCAAGTCTGTTGCTGTGTTTCTGGCTGACATGAAATGCATTTGTTGCTCCTCCTTAGACTTTCTGCCTGTGCCTCGTCCATCAGGTGATGGGGTCGTGCTGCCAGAGTGGTAATTTCTTCCACCTGTTCCTGCCAGCGTGTTACTGTCCTGCATCCCTGGTTGGGCTCTGTTGCTTTTCCTTTTGAGTGTTATGGGACAGTTTTCTTGTACCCGTTGAAGTTTTCTTAGCCTTGGCTTAGTGGGAACAAGAATTTACACTTCAACTGTCCTGTTATGAAGTTGCCAACACGAAATTTGCAGAGTTCAGCTTTGCCTTCGGGGGCTGTTGAGGAAGTGAAAAAGTGCATCCCTTCTGGGTTCATTTAAGCTTGCAGAAAGGCTGTTGTAAACTCGCTGCACTTCCTGATTCCAGGTTCAAAGTCATCAGCTTGTATAGTAATAGTAAAGCAATCTTCTTAGTGCCAGGGGTGCTCCTGGAGATCCCCACGAGGATCTGGATGGCCGGGGCAGGGTAGCTCAGTGTGGAAGAGAAGGCAGGAGAGACGCGGTCTGCAGGCGGAGTTTGGGGACTGACTAGGGGTAATGAAGTGAGGTGTAATGTTCCCATAAACAGCAAATACTGATTTGGGGTTGCTTGCAGTGTTGGGTTTTGTCCTGGTGATTGACCCGTTTCTGAGATATGGAACGTTTTGAAAACCTCTGTCAATCTGATTTGCCCAAAAAAGGGCTCCTGTAGGATAGCCAGTGACTGGACCTGTATCCTTCTCCTGTTCTCTAATAACATAGCCCTTTTTCTTTGTTTCCGTGTTGGGGTTGGCAGAAATTACAGATGTGAAGAGTCTGCCCTGTAAGTAAATAACTGAAACAAAACTCCCTCCTCCCCTTCCCCCCCCAACAACAATGCAGGCAAAGCTGTAGGATTTTTAAATTGTTTTGCCTCACTCAGGTGCTGGGAGAATGAATGGATACAAACAAAGATGGGAAAAATGGAAATACAGAATTTCTAGGAGAGATACAGAGCTAAATTCATCTTGAATGTGGCTTTATTCAAGGCAATTATTTGAATGATTACTAACTAGTAAAGCCATTTTCTTTTAATTTACCCATTACTCCTAACAGAACACATTGGTAAGATGCTGTTCTTGAGGTACTTCTTGCATCTTAATACATCTCACAGTATCTGGTCTGCTTTCTAAAGCCTGTTTTGCAAGTATTCTTCTTTCAGATTCACAGGTCACTTGCGCCTTGGCAGCCACTCACAGTCTGAGTGCTCCTCCTGCAGAACGATTGCTCCTGAGGCAGGTTGTAGGCGATGCTGTGTTTCACCGGTACGTTTTTGTATGCTGCAAAATCACCTGGAGCTGAGGGGAGCCTTACTCGAGTAGCCTGTGTTCCTCTGAGCAGTCCTGGTGGATGAATAGGGCTTACTGCTTGTACCAAGAACCTAGACCCCTTTCCCCTCTTTGCTGGATTTCTCTAATAGCTGACATTGTTTCGTTCTAAATGTGTAAAATGGACTTCTAAAAATAATTTTTGTGGATGCCTACTACCAGAACATGGAGCTGGGCTGTGTCTGAAGAGAAAGATGGAGTTCCTTCTTTCTTTAGCGTGGCATCGTCCCTTTTAGCCTTGCAAGCCCCATGTCCAGGCTCTATTTAAAAAAATAAATGTAGTGGTGCCTGTCTTCACCAGAAATTGGATGCCTGGCCTCCAGCTTGCATCACTGGAGCCAGCAGGCCGCACGACTCCAACTGCTCTCTGCCGCAAGCGTTGCATGACCTACTCGTACTGGTCCCAGTAAGCAAGTGGTGGCTGCGAACAGGCAGCTCGGGCAGGGCCCTGGCGTGCCCCTGGAAGGTGAGCGGCGCTGGTGCTCTTGGGGCATGTTCAGAAAACGGCCTGAGCTGGGCTGGCTGGAGGTGGTGGTGTGGCTCTCAGTCATTCTGCTGTGGGCTTCTCCGGTGCTCCGGCATCCCTGTTGATTTGGGGCATGTTTTTTTGCTCTGAATACTGGCCTGAAGAACTGGAATTCACTTTTCCTCAATTATTGTGCACAGGACCTGACTGTTATCATCAGAAAGGGACAGCAGCCCAGCTTCTGAGAAATTCAAATCTTTTGGCTTGGAAAGGACCCTTCAAATCATTTTAAAATATCTTACAGGATTTTACAACGATAGCTTTTGTGCTTTCATTTTTGGATTCAAAGAAACTCTCAGACTGAAAGATAAAAAAAAAATCTGCTAAACTGCTCTCCCATCTATTCTTGAAGCTGCTCATCAAGTTCCATCAAAAGCACTTATCCAGTGACATTCTCGTTAGTTTTTAGCTGCTGTGCTGTCTGGTCAGTAGTAGTCGGAGGTGCAAGACTGAAAAGTAGGAGCTTTCCAGACTTTGAAGCTCCACAGGTTTTTGTGAGGGTATAGCAGAATTTGGGCTGTAACTTTAAAGGGGGGAAGTGTAAGGCCAGGCTATCACAGATCTGTAACTTAACCTGATAGTTGGCATTTACATGGTCCCTAAATATAATCAGGAAAAATATTAGTTTTTTCAGGAACACACAACTCTTGGAACTGTTCCTTGTCTTCCCTGTCATCAGTGCCCTCTTTATTATTTTCTGTGGCTGTAACACTGCATATGAGATTTCCACAGCGAAGTAATATCCTCTCTTTTCTGGGACTTTGGAAGGCACCAAGGAAAGCCAAACCCTGTCCCCCTGTCGAGGTTCTCTCATTGAAGAATGATTGCTTGTGGTTTCTTCACCGCACACCTTCAAGCTTGGAAGCAAATGCAGAGAGCGGATCCTGGCCAGCGATTTCACCTGCCAGCAGTGTGCATTTCTTAGGTTTTACTGCTCGGGTGCCCAGAGCTCTCCTTGCAAGGTAGTACTGATGCAATTAATGGAAAGGGCATGTAGGTGTCCCCATAGAGAATTGCTGATCTCCTTTGCATGTAAAACTCGGCAGCTACAGTTACCCTACGCAGCTGGCCTTCTAAGGTGGCTGCCTACAAGTCCCGAGCTACACAGGCTTTGGGCAGTTATCCTCTGCCTGTTGTGAGACGCATCAGAAGTGTGACCTGTCTAACAGCACTGCTAATCATCACTAGCTTAGTACTGGCAATGCTACAAGCAGTGCTTGCCAGCAATATGGTAGCAGTTTCTGCTAGAGCAGCAGTTCTCTTGTATTAAGGGCAGCTGCCTAGCTGGGTTGCTTTGAGCAACTTTCTTTGAAATAGTGTTTCCAAACTTCAGGAAGTAAGAGGAGAAGGCTGCCTCCTGCAGCCCTGCGCTGATTCTCCTGACCACCTCGTGTCGGGACACGCAGGCTTCCAGGAGCCTTTCGGAAAATTTGTGCTGGCAAGCAGTGAGAAGTAAGCAGTATCCAGGAGTGTACCAAGTCCTCCCCACGTCTGGTGGTTGTTCTCGGGTGCTCCCGTGTGTTTGCATGAAAGGAAGCGTGGTGGTGGTTTGTCTCCTTGACCGTTTCAGGACAGCGTGAGCCACAGGCTTGCTATGTGGCTACCCGAGCACTGAAGGCAGCTCATGAACGAATGCCTGAGAGTCCAAAAAGCCTCTTGTTCTTCCCAAGTGTGAAGTGAATATTGTATTGTGGCTCCTTAAAGCTGCCAGAACAGCCCCTGTCTGTACCGTACCTACCCCAAGCCTGTCGACAGCTGTGACTTGGGTAGGAAATGGAAGGTCACAAATGACATGACCCCAGGAGGCATCAGAGCGCTGGCAGTCCCCGTAACAGGGTTTACTGAAGTAAATCAGTATCTGTAACACCTGCGAGGAAAGGAAGTCACAAACCACAGACAAGAACAGAGCCTGAGGTTGCTAAAGCGCAGTGCCAGCTGGGTGTCCTGGTGGGGCTGGGCTGGGCTGCCGTGCATCTGCCCGTGAACCCAACACCCAGAACTGCTGCCTGTGCTGTCTGCCGGCCCTGCCGGAGGGCTCTGTGACACCTCGGTGTGCCCGAGTGTGAAGTGCACCCTGGGGAGAGGGCAGTTAGGAAGGGATGACCTGGCACAGCCATCACACCATGCCTTCTCCATTATCTGCCTTGTGCTGGGGCAAGCTGAAGGTCAGAACCGGTCACCCCATGGTTTCGCTGATGTGTGTCCTCCGTAGCCTGGGCTTGTGTGCGTAGGACACAGGAGGGAAATCCTCCTCGGGGGCCAGGCTCTCTGTCTTCCCTCCAGTCTCTTCCCTCCACTCATCATTTCCTCACCAGGATTCCCGGTGCTTTTAAAGGGGAAGGTTATCTGAGGCGTGGGTTAAGGTGCTAGAAAACGTGGCAAGTATAATTGTGCAATGGGACGCTCAGGAGGTTCTCTGCCAGGTGACTTACAGCAGCAGTAAGGGCAGCCTGCCTGCCCGAGTCCTCACCAGGTCTCTGGTGGGATCTGGTGCAGCTCTCTCCTTCCTGGCTGAATTTGCAAGATAGCTTCTGTATATTTTTTGCTGGCTTCTGCCTGAAGCTGGCCATCTGTCCTTGGGATGCCTCTGTATCCCTGTGAGCTCTGGTCCTTGGGTTTGCACGCCCTGGGTTAAACCAAGGCCCAGGCTGGAGCAGTGGAGTTTTCCGAAAGGCATCTGAGGCCTGGAAGCTGCCGGGCGTTGGTGCAGCCTCTGTGCCTGGGCACCGTAGTGGCAGTGGATGAGGAGAAGAAGAAATGAAGGACGTGGAGTGAGCAAAGTTACGTATTGGTGCAACAGGCAGGTGCTGGGAAGAGTGGCGGAAAAGGTTTTTCAAATGCATCTCTTTCTTCTGTGCTCTTATCTCCCACCCCGGCAGCAGCCTCCGCTCTGAGACACTGCCTCTTGTGTCTTGGGAACAGGCCCAAACCCTTAATGACGGCAGGCATTCCTGGCTCTCGGGGCCCTTTGTCTCTCAAGGCTATCAGCTTTCTCTGAGGAGACACATCATCACCCAGACCTGCACTCGATAAGGGCTTTTGAAGTCTCCTGTTTGATATGCGTCACGGCCTGTGTCACGCAGCACAGGGCCTGCTGGCTTTTTTCCTTTCTGTGCTGCGGTTTCACCCACCTGGTATCACAACCAGATGAAACAGGAGAAGCACATCTCTGAATAACTCGAGTTTGGGGAATGCAGTGTCCTAGAGAGAGCAGTTAGCCCCTTCAGAAGGTCTTAGCAGGAGCAAAGATGAATCTTTCCCTCCTGTGGGAGAACTGGCCTTTATTTCATTTAATCCCCTCACTGCTGGTCTCTGCTGGGGTCTGGCTGCGCCCCTCCGGAGCCGAGCTGTGCTTTCTGCTTGCACCACGGCCTCTGCTTCTTGCCTGCAGCGAGGGGCTCTCCAGGGCAGGACACTGCGTCTCTGGAGGCCCCCACAGCCCCCACGATGACAACAGTGCCGACCGCACTAAGGTACTGGCTGTTTACATTCAGGCTTTTGCTACTAATGCCTAATAGAGATTCACAAACAGAAACCAATTTGGGCTTTCAGGTGCCTTGTTACAAGTTTTTTTTTTTTTTGTGGGGGGGGGTCTGGTTTCTATAGCAGCTAATAATTTATCTTTTTCTCCAAAAGGCACGTGGTTCCTGCTAACGGAGTTGCTGCGCGGTACGTGCATGTGCTAGGTGAGATGACCCAGCTCAGTGACTTGTGAGTAAGGGTGTCTGAGCAGCAGGCATCCTTTGGAAAGCCTGGCGAAGCCAGGGTGCTTGCAGAGTTAGTGTCTGGCAGTGCAGGAGTTAAGTCACGCGTGGTGTTAACCAAAAGAAGCCTCACGAAGGGGTGCAGTGAGGTACCTACCCAACAGGCAAAGCAAACAAATGATGAATGGGAGTTAAAACAACACTTCAGGATATAACTAGAAGGAAACTTTTCTGAGCAGCTCTCTCTGATCTCTGATTGTCTTACTATTTCTAGATGAGGGAATCGTGAACGCGGTGAACTGTGCAAGATCAATAATTCACCTTGGATCTTGCAATTTCTGCTGTGCAAGCAAGCAGGATTTCACATGACTGCTGGGAAGTAAAAGCTAATTGAAGAACTGTTATTTAATTGGCCTAGGTTCATCTTTATCTAATAGTCAACAATAAAAAAGCGAGTCTGGAAGGAAAGGCTCTGGAGGGATGAAGTGACTTGACCAAGATTAAAATAAACTCAGGCTTGAAATTAGCCCTTGTAAGTCCCAGCAGAGGAGCTTGCCCAGTTGACCAAAAATGTCTATCGCTTGTGTTATTGGCAGAGATCCTCAGCTCGGAGCACAATAGAAATGAGATGACAAAAAAAATAGTTTTGTAAATCTTATCGTGGTGCTTCTGTACCTACATGAGCAGCGTTGGCTTGAAGGGGGGTGAGGCAAACCAGCTGAGAGGAGATACAAGTGGCAATGCGCAGGCAAGGAGGCAAGACAGGCACATTCCAGCCAGAGCATTATGTTGGGCAAAGGTGTTGAGAACAGTCTTCTAGATCTGTTGGTATTTCTGCTGAAGACTCCAGATTTCTCCACTGTCTTCCCATTTCTGGGGGAGCTCACCCTCCGAAAGACACAGTCCCTGCATGCCATGGTCCTAGGTTTAGACTTCACAGCTGCGTAAGGCACAACAGGGATGCCATCCGTGAGCAGCGTCTGAACGCTGTCGGATAGAGGCAAGGCAAAATGGACCATAAATGTCCTAACTGCAGCTGTGTGAGCGAAGTGGGGACCTGACCCGTCCCCGTTACCCCTTTTTAAGGGGTGGTATGGGCAGGGTAGGGCAGGGCCAGGAGTGCTGCTGGCAGTTCCCTCTGCCCGCTGGAAGCTTCCCTCTGCTCGTAACCAGGAGGGCTCCAGAGGCGCAGCCTGGGGAGAAGCAAGGCTTCAGCTGCCGAGGAGGAGCAGCTCAGTGCCGTGTTTTGGATCTTCTGCTTTGCCTGGAAAGCCAAGTGGTGTCTCTAGGGTCTCCAGCATGTCGAGCAGCCTAGGGCTGGTTCTTGCCTTTTGTTCTCTCCAGTGGCTTTGCAGTTGTATCCGTGTCTCCTCAAGTCTTGCGTGGTATAAATCCTAACAGCCAGGCACTGATCTGTGTCGCCTGTGGCTTAGCTAAAGGCGCCCATGCCGTTGCCTAGGCAGCCAGAGCATCATGTGTTAGCAAAGTGTTCTTTGGGCAGAAGCAGGGCTGGCTTTTTGTCCGTGTCATGCACGGGCATCTGTGACTGACGTCCAGCATAGCCTCCTGGGGTGCGTCACCGAAACCTCCCTGCTAGTGCCTGTGGTGCCTCCAGAGCAGGCATCACTTCTCCCTGCTGTTACGCTCAGGAGACCTCACTGCAGCCATTCGGGGTGAGTGCTTGCTGCACACTTCTTGGGCCAGTGGTTCCTCTGACAGGCTTTTGCCCAAGAGACAAAAATGCAGTGCCTGTTACAAATGATTGCCCTTGTCCTCTTCAGTCCACATCACTCCCCAGTCTGACATGGCCCAGTTACCGACTTGGTGCTTTCAGAGGCTGCGTTAATTTTATTTGTGACCATACAGTCCTGGAGACGCAGGCTGCCAAGTATCTGTCAATAATCAACTAGAGGATATCTTATCTTTTTTTTTTTTTTCCCCTTGGCTAAACACATTGTAAGGGCTAACACACCATGAATAATATTGTCATAAAAAAAACACATCCTCTGTAAATCTGTCCCAGCTGTTGCTAGGCTGGATTTATGACAGCAATATATAACCAAACTGTTTTCGAGAGGAGGGTTACAAAAACACTGTGCTACAAGTTGTGGGTCCAGCGAGAGGTCTGTGCTTTCTGGCCTGC
Organism: Anser anser; assembly: GCF_964211835.1. NCBI lineage: Eukaryota > Metazoa > Chordata > Aves > Anseriformes > Anatidae > Anser > Anser anser. Next base: position 8,808,962 of record NC_139733.1, read on the forward strand.
AGGAGGCTGGCTGGAGATGGAGAGGTGCGGGCTGGCAGCCTGGGGAGCGGGGCTGCGTTAGCAGCGTGACCTGGGATAGCCGGCGGGCGGTGGGGTTGCGATCTCCACGTTCTGTGCGATGGCTGTTGGGAAAAGCAGTGCTTGGAGAGCCTCACTGACCTCCATTAGCTCCTCTTCGTTTTTTTCCTCTGAACCATGAGATTTAGATAAGTCGTTTGATACGGTGGCTGAGATGTTAACTCTTCCTGATAAATCTCTTATCTGCCTCTGCATTAAGGAAAGCAGAATTTCAGCTTGAATTTGGACTTCAGTTCAGCTTCCTGGCCATCTTTGTGGTGTCAGGCCTCATTTTGTTGGCTGCTGGAGCTTTTGTTTTTTGACCATTTTCCCTGTTCTCCAGATTTTTCTCATGTTGTGCGTTTAAGGGATCTGGCAAATCATGTCAGTACTTTTCCACCCTCAGAATATGTCATGAAAATAATAGTTTAAATAAATGAATAGAAATTGTCTTTGATTTGCATTCTGGTGTTTGCAACTTGAGAATCAACTTCCTTTTTTGTTTTGCTTTGTTTAAGAGATCCTCTATGTAGCAATGAGTTGCTGTTTTTGAAAGTTGAGATTTTTATGTACTGATGTGGCTCCATTAGCAATGGCTCTGAGAAAAAGTTAATGCTGAAGGGCTCTGGTGACAGGCTGAGCATCAGAAGTTATGTCATTCAAACCGAGTTTGCATGGAGAAGTGAACGTGTCACGGGATCAGCACCGTATGCTGGGACTTGGGCTGACAAATGTTTCTTCAGATGGCTGCTGAACCTGGAGCAAGTGTCTGCAGTTCCTCTCCAGAATCTTGAGCTTAGTGGAATCCAGCGTTACGGGAAGTCATCGAGGTGACTTCTGCATCCAGGCAACTCTGTTGTTACAAATAATGAGCAAGTTCAGATAAGGGTTATCAAATTGTGTGCCTCAAGTTGTAAAACGGTATCTGCAGGCATCAGGAGAGAGCGCTTCCCAGTGCTCGCCACAGGGGTTAGTGGGCAGCCAGGCTTCCCCATGGGTTCGCTGTGGAACTGTTAGGGAAGAAAACTTCCATTCAGCATTAATAACAGCAACAGATTCCATTGCTAAGCTGTTTCCTTTGCTTTCTTAAAAGCATCGTGTGTTATGGAGGTGGCCAAGAGCAGCAGCCACCTCCTGCCTGCTGCTTTCTTCTGAGCTTTCTATTCTTTGTCCTTCACTGTCTTAAAGTCTCTTGAGATGGGCTGGGCATCCCAAAAGTGCAGTTTCCACAGGCACAGCAGCCTCTTGGGTCTTGGACTGAGGCTCGTGGTTTTATGGGATAGGATTTTGCCTGCCAGAGAGCTTAGGCTGGGGTGGTATTTGACTAACAATGAAGATATATTAATACCATGCCCTGGAGAAATGACTGCTGAAATAAACCGTCAGTCAAGTGTGTGCCTTCCTGTTGTCTGAAGGGATCTGGGCAAAATCTACAGCCACCAAATAGCAGATTTATTTGCTGTGCTGTTGCAGCTGCAGTAAATCTAATGTCAGATGTAACATGCCAAAGGCAAAGCTGTTCAGGCTTGTTGCAAGAAAGGCTTTCAGCGTGATAGGAGTGCCTTCGCCAGTCCCAGGCAGGCACTGAGAGCTGCACAAACACTCAGAAATGAAAAACAACTCGGTGAGGGCAAATGGCACCAAAACACTTCATTGGGCTGGGTTGAAGGAGGGAGGGGGATTTGTTACCAGCTTTGCTGATGGTTTGCTTGCTGCTCTTGTTCTATTTTTCCTTTCCTCCAAGTGTGTTGAGTATGATATGTATGCTTTCCAAAACACTATGTTTAGGTTTGCACAGAGGTAAAGGATTTAATTTTGTTTCTGTTTCAGAACATAGGTCAAAAATGGCCATTCGTCCCTTTTCCATCTCTAGCAGCTCATTTACAGCATAATTAGCTCGAATGTGTTGCAGTGCTATCGGCCTTCACGCTTGGGCCTTCTGGGTGTATTTTCCTTGTCAGCTTGAATATGTGGATCCCCCTCTCCTCCAGCATGGGCTGCTGGATGCAGTTTTGCCATTTCATTTAAAGAGGAGGGAAAGACGTGCATCTCTCCTCATGCAGGAAAGCTACAAGTGCCATGAGATTTGAGCCTCTCAATGTCAGCTTTGTGACTTCTCTTATTACTGGCTTCATGATTCATTGGTTCTGATCAAACCAATTTCCAGCAGGAGGAGGGAAAAATGTGTGTCATGGTGATAGCGCGATAAGAGCAATGACCCTCAACTGAGAGGTGGATGAGCCGATCCTGTTGCTAAATAGATGGCTCATCCTGTTATGCAGTGTCACGCCACCAGGAACCACATCTTCAGCATATTTCTGAGAGCCTTCAGCCCTGACTTAGGAGAGGAGAAGACATAGGTCTGAGCTCAGGCACAAGGAATTTGGGGCAGCAGACAGGTGCCTGCCAGTTTCTCAGTGCCCATACCTTGCAGTTCCAGGGTCAGCGTAGCTGTCGGTAGCAGCATAGCTGTCGCGTGCCCGTTTGCCTCATGAGCCCGAGTCTTCTGAAGGCAGCCAGTGAAAATGAATCTGAAACTGGGCTTTGCATGGATTCAGCACACGGAACTGGGCTTCAGGTGTGGAAGAGCAGCAAAGCAAACTTGGTGAGGAGGGACTGCTGCCTAGGTTTGGGCTCGTGGGTTGATGTTCATGTTATGGTTAGCAGCTGCCTCCCGTGACGTTTTGGTTGCCCCCTGTCCTTGTCTGTGGTGCCTTTTTGTCACAGTGGCTCACCTGAGCTGCTTTCTGCCAGGAAAATCCTTTGCCAGAAGCTCACGTGTCCACTCAGGGTTCCACGTAGTCACTTGCCTTTCTCATCCCTCTGCACAACGCGCTATCACCAGGCATCTTATCAACATTAGCACTGCCTTGAAGACAGCTAATTCATGCGATAAGGCCTTGCTGCTTGTTTCTCAAGCTGCACCAGTACGACTTGCTCAAAAATAAGATATGGTGATCAAAAACCTGCAGGACAGTCACCTTGGATAGCGTTGTACTCTTGTAAATGGTGTACGTGACATAAATCTCTATCAGGGTGTCGTTTAACAGGGAAATAAGCCATTAGACTTCTCCCAGCAAATACTGAGTATTTTACGTTTTTATTGTGTGGTGTTTATTATTTTAATGAATCACCAAGATTATGCAGCTGTGCTGTTTAGCAATAAAGAGAGTGACATTGCCTGGCTAAGTCCATTGGCCCTGGGTGAAGTCTCAGCGGTGATTTCTGAGCTGGAAATGCAGTCCTGCTGTTGTTATCTGCTATATAAGGGATGGAGCCTGGTGGGAAAAGCTGGCAGGTTGTCCCAAAAATAGCAGTTCTCAGAACTTTAATTTTAACTGGTTTATTTTCATGAGCGAGCCAGATCTCTCTAGTTCCACTTTAAAAACAAACGGTTTAATTAAGCAGTCTATTTCTGGTGAGATTTGTATTTAAAATGAGAGGTGTTTCTTCATCATCTTCCACTTCGCTAATGAAAAGCACAGCTACAATAAATTGTCTTGCTTGGGAGAGGTGTTTTATCTCCATAGGTTTTTGATTTGTTACAGAGAATGCCCTTAAACTGGGCTGAATTGTCCTTGTGCTGTTGATTTTTGCCCACCTGCAAAATGTCTTGGATAAGGCTCAGACAAGGAGAGAGGAAAAAGCATAAAGTAAGCTTCTGAGGTGCTGCTAACCAGCGTCACCGCTAACAGGACAGCGCCTCCAATGTCTGGTTGGTTCATAGTGGCGAGCAACTCATTTAGGGACGTATTAACCCTGCACACACGTGTTTGGCATCTGCTCTCCTCTTTGCTGTGGATTTGGGGTTTTCAGCAGTGGAGCAGGTGACCTGGGGGAGGGATATAATGTCACTTATCTGGAGGTTTTCAAGAAGCATAAGGGGAAGGGTAAGCAGTGATATGGCTGCTCAGAAAGTATCCTCAGCTGGCTTTGTGTGTGGGGCTACTGAAGGAAGACGGGGATGATGGCTGGGGCTGTGCTGGGGAGCTCAATTCCTTCCCCTCATCAGCCTGCGAGGCTTCTGAAAGTGGCTTCCACCCGCCGCTGGGTGCTGCGAGCAGGGCGGCATACTCCTGCAGGCTGTGTTGGCTCTTCTTGGCTCCAGTTCCCTCTTCTCCCCCCTTAAAAAGGGAAGCCTGGCTCTTGGCAGCCAGGTGAGGGGCTCGTCCAGTCCTGCGCTGGCAGTCGCAGTGGCCGCAGTGCGTAAAACAAGCACACGACAATGCTCCTTCTGGGCTGTGCTCTCCTGGCCCCGGTGGCGGTGTGGCTCATGGTGTCCTCTGCTTAGCAGCTTCTGGTGGTTTTTTTTACGTGAAATTGTCGACTTGTTTTCTGAACCCCTGTAAGCTCTTGATGTCATTGGCATCTGGTGGCAGTCAGTGGATTTATAGGTTGTGCTTGAAGCCATCTGTAATGCTTCCTTTTCCCGGGCTGAGAATTCCTGGTGTTGAGTCCTGGTCTGAAAGCTTCAGTCGGACTTGTTTTCTGGCGAAGCCCGTGCTCTTGAATCTCATCACAGCCAGGTCTCCTCCTTTTCTTTTTGTGTTAGAAAAGGGTGAACTCTGCAATGTCAGCTCAGAGCTCGCTGTGTTTGAACACAGGGTATGAATTAGCAGTTCAGGAACTTTCAGATAAGGTTTTTCCACGCACAGTTATATTGCAGGTGGTTTATAAGGCAGAGCTATATTTGAGCAACTCTGTTTACTTAAATACACAATTCCTCATAAGCACAATTAATTTCAAAGGCTGCCTTATCTCACCAGTGACTGAAAGAGAGGTGTCTAGCAGGGCATTAGCACAGAAACAGATGTGGGGTAAAAGTAATAGCATTCCCCTACCTGTATCACGATGGATATATCCGCATGGTTGTCCCTGCTTTGCCCTGACATGCAAACAAAATTCTATAAAGATGCTGCTTTGTGCTGGCTTTGGGTCGTTCTTTCCTCCTCCCTGTTATTACCCCAAATCTTCACCACCACCTCCACAGCTCAGCAGAGGCTGCGGCCAGAACTGAGCCCCGCCGGCCCTGCTGTTGGACAGTGAGCGCCTTCATCCCAAAACAGCAGGGAAATGTGCCCGTCCGTTTCTAGCTAGGGCCACAGAGTTAAATAGCAAAGTCCAAACCACACTTTGGTCTGGGAGCCTCTGCCCTAGGCCCTGTGATGAGGGATCTTCAGCTTGGGGCCCATGGCAGGCATCTGCAAGCAGGTTGTTCCCCCTTTTGCTAGGAGAGGATGCCATCATCTCTACCAGGGAAGATGCTGGTGGTCTGTTGCATGGTCCATTATTATTATCATTGGTATTATTATTAATCGTGCTCATGGGGAATGATGTATTTAAGTGAATGGACCTGGTCAAATATAGCACTGAATGGTCTATTATTATTATTTATTTCTAAATGAAAAAACAGCAGATTATTTAAAAGCCCCAGTTTGGAAGTATGCATAAAAAGTACAGGAAGATTTAAGTTATTTATATTCCCAAGTTCCCTTTTCAAAAAGGACTTGGGGCTCTTGTATGCCTAATTAGTTTGCCCTTAGGGAACTAATTTCCTTGGGAAAACATAGATTTCTTGCTTCACTCTGCTGCTTCTGGGAAAGCGCACCCAGAGCTCTGGCTGGGGCCGCTCGGAGCCGGTTGTGAGCCAGGAGGACCCAGGGCTCCCTGAGCTTGGTCAGACTCCGCCCGAGGTGTCTCTTGCTTCCCGAGCAAGGAATAGGTAGCCAAAGAGTGGCCCTTTAAGGTAACCTAGAAAGCCATGACTTTGCCTACACAGTCCTTGCAGGCACAAAAGAACATTTTATAATTGTTTTTCCAGATAAACAAGTGTCAAGCCTGTACTGTGAATTAGTTCTGGTGGCTTAGGCTGGCCTTCACGATCAATAGAAGAGCAGTTGTTACTTGATCGCTCAGAAGAATGCCTGGGCTGCTCCGTTGCTCACCCAGTTAAATAACACGTGGTAAGGTTTATCCCGCGTCAGGTGTCACTTCACGCCAGCCAGAGGAATAGATCTTTTGGTTGAAAAAAAAAAAAGAAAATAATCAAAATAGCTTCCTAAATTCTAGTGGATACTAGCTGTGGTCCTGGAGCTGGAAAATGACTGTGACTGCAGACAGGATTACCTTTTTTTCTTTTGTGGCCAAAGATGATAGGTGATGAGATTTTAAAGCTGAATAAGGCAAACTCATAGGTCAGAGGCTACCAGGCATAACAAAAAGGGAATAAGGCAATTCAGCTATGCCTCAAGATGCTGATCAACTACAGAAGAGCTTTCCCACTACATCCCACCCTCCCCCCCCCCAAAAAAAAAGTCTGTGTCCTCAGTAATGGGCACAGTAATGCCACTTTGGAGTGTATCAAGATGCTGAGGCTGAATGGGTGGCTCCAAAAAACCAAACCACCCCACAACCCCCACACACCAACACAAAGGTGCTTGCAGCCTTCCTCTTACTTTCAGTGAAGAACAAACTGCTTGTCCACGAGCTGTGCTGTGGGCGTTTGAAGGTGGTTTGCACAAAAGGGTGAGTGAGGAAAACAAGGGCATTTGAGTAGGTTTTGCACCATGAGGCTCCCTGTGGTGTCACCTCTGCGAGCAGATCCTGGCAGTGTGTGTATTGACGCTACTGCCTTTGCACGGTGTCCTGGCTCAAATGTGAATGCTAATGATGCTGTTCTGTTTTGGTTTGTTTTTTTGAAGAAACAGAGTGTAAAATTGCACTCTTGCTATAGGCCGCAGTCCTACAAGAGCAAACCATCTTCCATGTGCCAGGGGCTCTGCCTAGCTGAGAAAATCCTTGATGGATTATTGATGCTGATGCAAACGCTTATGTTAGCTTCAGAAGATTCGGGATTAAGATTAAACTCCAGATTGTTCAGTGCTTGCAAGAAAAAGCCCATTATCTTTACAAGTATGTTTCATACTTTTGCCAAAGGTTTGTTTTAACTCACCTGTTGACAAATCTCAAAATCCAGAAGTGTAGTCAGTCTGATTGTATTCTGTGTGCCAGCTGGAGGTAATTCCATGGTGGCCCATGTAGCATTAACGTCACTTGCCTCTGATACAGCTGGTGAACGGCCAGTTATGCAGACCAGCGTGGGTCATGTTCTGCATAACAACCCCCGATTGTCATACAGCACTTCCTACTCATAGATCTCCAAGCACTTTGCAGAAGTACACTTCTCTCTGTTTTACAGAGGGCAGAAGAAGCATGTGGACAGAAGTTACACATCACAAGTTGGCCAGTGGCAGGCTGCAGACTAGAAAACAGCTCTCCCATTTCCAGTCTGATACTCCCCAGTGCATGGCTCTGCTTCTCACGGTATGGTAGTTCATCGGCAATTACTTAAGAGTGTGTAGGATAGGGAAAATTCCTAGACCAATCTGATGAAAATCCTTGATGAAAGATAAATGAATGCAGACAAGGAGGAACTCCTAGTGTATGGCATTGGAAATCAGCATAACTGATATTTGAGTGAATGCCTAGACTGATTCCGTCCTGCAGCTGGTAAATGCATACTGTTTGTTATGCCTCTCTCACCTCTGGTAAGAAAACCCTGTCACTGCTAGTGACTGCTAGACCTGTCGTCCAGTTAGTGACTTTTGAGGTGAATTAAACTTCACTTTTTAATTTATTATTATTATTTTTTAATCCTTTGTGGAAAACATAGGGCCAGAGAGTTTTCTGAGACTTCCCCCTGCCTCCTGGCTTGAGTACTTTGGTCCTGGCCTGCCAGAAAACCGGAGCTGTGCAGCAGACTGAACCTCCTGAGGGATGTGCCCTGCTGCGCAGTGGCCAAGCCATTGACTTGACCGGAGGCCATGCAGTGGGAAAGTGTGAAATGCTGCCAGCCTCTCTGCTGAGAGGTAAGGCAGAGCTGGCACTTCTGTGCTAAATTTGATAGCAAAGTAGAAAACAAAACCAAACAATACAAAACATGGGATGCAAAAATTTTCCTTTCAGCTTTGTGGATTGTCCTAAGTTTTGGTGTAGACAGGTGAAAGAAGACAGAGGGCTGGCACAGGAAACTGAGACCTTGATTTGTTTAATCTTTCCTTCCTTAAGGCCACGAACAAATACTGGAAGCTCAGGAGAAATGAGAATTCATTTATTAGGAGCAACATTATTGCCAGCTTCTGAATGACAGTAACGCTTTCAGTCAGAAGTACTTACCTGTCCGGAAGAAACAACCCTTGAGAGAGATGGGGCACAAAGGGAGAACCATCAGTTTCAATTTATAATTGCAGAGTTGAGCACAGAGGGGATAAGTGACCTGCTCCAAACCACACAGGTGACATGTCAGAGGAGGCCTGGCCCTGCTCCAGTGCCTCTACTTGCAGACTTGATGCAGCTTTCCACCTCTTCCCCTCCAGCTATGCTACTACACTGTAGTAACACGCTCTTGGAGCTGGTCCATCAGCTAGGGAGAGGCTCACAGCTTGCTGTACCAGGGCCTCTGCCAAGTGGCTCCATTAAGAATTGCTTTCATGATTACAGTGCTTATGCAAGCAGGGAGCAGGCTTTTGGGAGGATGTTTATATTGCACAGATCCTTTATCTGGGTTGGCTATCTCCTCATTACCTGCATCGAAGAATTGCCTTCCTTAGTGGCCAATAAAACTAAATTGCTAAATCCAGCTTTGTGTAACCCTATTTACCTTCTGTACCAGATTAACCTTTATCATATTTGCAATTGCATTGGGAAAGTAACATAAACAGAGATGTAGGTGGTGGAGGCAAAGGCTAGCTGGAGAGAGCCAGCAGCACCCCGCTTGCCAAGGGCCCGCAGATAAGAGGCTTGTGCCAGGCAGGGAGTTGCAGAGAAGCAGTTGCCTAGTTTGTGCTGATCAGCACAATAGTTGTATGAGTCTTCCACGGCTTCGCAGCACTGACAGAAATGGCTGGGGTTTAAGGTAAACAGTGAGGAGCCCAAACACTGTAGAAATTATTGGTGGGGAAATGAGTCCTCGGGGCTGGCTGTGGCAGGCAGTTGCCCTAGGTGACTCGGCAGCTGGGTCAGCGCCAGCTCCTCCCAAGACATGCCCAAAGCATTGTCACCGTGCTGCTGCGCTCAGCCTGCGTCTGGGGCACGGCCCAGGATTTGTTGTGCTGAGGTGCTTGAAGGATCTGCTTTCTGTGAGCTACCAAAGAACCTGGAGTGGGAGGGAGGCTGGCCGTCTGATGGGGACAACCTGTCAGGGACCCGGGGGATTGGTGCTGCTGGGATGACAGGGTTGCCTGTGTTCTTCGTCGTCTGTCCCCATGACTGGGCACAGGAGGGTTTCCAAAGGTCCAAAGGAGGGGGGCTTCCTGTTTTTCTGAGAACCCGCTCCACCCGAGGGGCTCGCTTTGGCAGGTCTGGACAGTTGGTTGACTTGGTCACTGCACCGGTCCCATTTGTCTCTCTGGGAGGAAAAAATGGTTTTGCCTTGAGTATTTATCAGTGAACAAAGCAAAAACTCCGTGGACAAGTGCTCCTCTTCCCCCTCTTTGCAGAGCCTGTTCCCGTGCCACACCTTTTGCCTGATGGTATATTTAAAACAAATGCATGTATATAAAACTCTGCAATAATACAGCCTTAGAAAAATCGTCTAGGCTAGATAAGTACAAATGGATCTTGCATGCAGTTTGGGTTGGGTTATGTTGAGGACTTCCTTCTCGAAGTTCAGATGAGTTTCCTAGAAAGTGTGGCTGTACACTTTAAACTAAGCAGCTGAGAAATGCACTAGTGGTTTAATTGTTGGGTAGAGACCAAAAAAAAGGGGGGGGTGGGGGGATGTATAAAATTCAGAAAAAAGAACTGAAGGAATATTTGTGTGGATTGGTTCACCAACACTTAATTTCATTGCAGGATGTCCATGCCTGTGGAATATTCAGTGAATTTGAGAGCACTTTGCAGTATTGGGGCAAGTGCTCGTTGCTGAGAGCTATGTTATCGCTGGGTTCACAAAGCCGGGTACAATGAAGGGGGAGCTGGAGCTTGCCTGGGTTGTGTCAGTCCTGGTTAGCTGAATGGGAATAAGTGTTTCCTGAGACTTCCATCTCCTCAGGAGGCTGTGTTAAGCTGGATCTTGTAGTTGAAATACAGCGCTTCCCTCGTCCTTTGAAAAGTGGGTCCCAAACCCTTGTTTCCAATTAGATCTGACAGGGCAGGAGGGGCTTCCCCTGGTTTTGGAAGGAGGAACAAGGGTGACACAAAGCACCGTTCACCAAGGCTTCGGGGTCCTGCTGTCCTGAAGCAGGAAGACAAGGGAGGAGACCCCGAGAGAAATCCTGGGGTGCCAGCGTGCGCCCAGTGGGCGGCGGGGCAGAAAGTTCATCCCCTTGACTTCTGGGGAGCCAAGGTTCTCTCTGCGAGAGGGGTGTCCCAGGAGCTTCCGTTAATGAAACGTCACGGTGGTATTTGCCTTTGGGAGAAGGAACTAAAAGCTAGACAAGCAGCAGTCCTGGGGCCGGTGCCGCCCAAACTGGTGGTGCTTGAAACAGGCTTGTGTTGTATCTATTTGCCGAACAAAAGCTTCCAGCTCTTCAGCATGTTAGTGGGCTATAGCAGGCCTAGTCACAAGCGACAGTTTGTATGTGAGTTTTCAGCAGCTGTTTTTTTTTGTTTTGTTTTGTGTTGTTTGTTTTTGTTTTAAATTCATTTAGGAGAGGTTACATCACAGAAAATGCAAGCTCAGATGGAAATTTTACCATCCTGGACTTTGCAACTCTTTCAGAGCAAGCGGCAGCCAAGCAGATAATCCCATCTTCTCCTGTTTGTGACTTTGTCCTTCCTGTCCTGGCGTGAGTTTAAGCATAAGGCGTTCTGGCTCCTTGCAGTTGCTGGTGGGGACAAGACGCTGGGAGGGCAGTGAAGAGCAGAAGAACACCGAGACACCTGCAGCTGTTGATTAACTAGTCTCACTTGAAAAGAAGGCCCGGAGCAATAGGGAATGGTTAATAGCTGCAGAGATTGGGTATTGGCAAGACGAGGCTTGGCTTTTGGTTTGAGTGGTGAAATCATGTATAAGTGTCAAGGCTCAGTTCTGAACCTGTGGAGGTATGGTCCAGTACCACCCTCGGCCTTTTGCAATGAAGCTGTGAAATTCTTGCTGGCTGAACGCCAGCGTGAAATAGAGCGTTTCCAGAAACAGCCCGCTTGTTGGGTGAGAGAAAGGTCCTTAAGCAAAACTGACACTTAAGTGAAAAATGTGCCAGTTTCTCTGACAACTGCCATCTTGTTTCCAGGCCCATAAGGTGCATGTCCTAGGGAATAGAGTAAAATGCAAACTGGCCACAACGTTCTGATGATTTTTTTATTATTATTATTAGAAAATGTTGAAATTGGGACTCTTGTGGGTGAGGATAAGATTTAAAGAATTTCTTACTCCCCTTTTTGTGAAGAGGGGCTTTGTTTTTCCTCTCCCCTTCTCCCATTTTGGCACAAAGAATCAATGTAAAATTTCATTTTACTTGTAGTTTTTGAAAGTTCCTGAAAAAACAGCGATCAATTACAAGTAAAAGGTCAGGTTTCTGTGGTTCTGTCTCCTTCCAGTGCTCTGCTTTGGGATACCGAGCCATCGCCGAGGTCTGTCCCATGCAGCTGGTGGGCCCTGTGAATGCACAGCCCCGCGTCACCTCTTCCGTCCTGCCCCTGGAGAGGTAAGCAAGGGGACGTGTCTGCCTTAAGTTACGTAGGTTAATGAACAGGAGATGGAAGGACACGTGTCCCTTGGAATAAGGATCGGGAATGAGTTGTATGGTAGTGCGTTTCCTCATGTCCTGGGTGCTGCAGGCAGCTTCCAAGGCTGTGCAGGGCACCTGCAAGCTATGGAGGAGTTGATTTCGTTACGTGATTTAATCCTCTATCGTTCATCACGACTGGCCTTTTCAACTCTCAGGAGTTCCTGTTTAAATTCTTCCTCTTGCCCTAAGGATTGCCACAGCTGCACCAATATGTAGCAACCCACAAACTATAACAACTCCTCACCTTTTTGTTTTTCATCTGTGTGGGGTTGCAGAAGTGCTCGCCTCTCCCACCCTGCCTTCTGCTTGCCCCAAGTTTTCTTCTAGCGCTGTGCTCCAGCTGGCCTGTGCATTATAGGTGTGCCAGGGAATAGCTTGGTGTAGCTACGGGCCAGCAAAATGGTGCTGTCCTTTGATTTTGCTTTGTCAGAGCCATTCTTACCTCCTACATTTTTTTAATGTATGTATATACATTGTATATATACAATATCTATACAATATATATACATTGTATGTATATACATGTACATATGTATATAATGTGTGTATATGTATGTGTGTACATAATTTATTTATACTTTTGTACTTCTCAGCGTGTATGGACGCAACAATCCAGCAACCCAGCACTGCCATCCCAACCCGGCATTGTGCTCTGTTGTACAGTGTAGACATGCCCTGTGTTTCTTCCTCTCTTTATCCCCCTTATCTGCTTTATCCCCCTTATCTGCCTCATCTCCACACATGCACATGGATCAATTTGCTGCTTGTAGTCTGTATTGGAATAGGAGCTAGGAGATGTGTGCAGCTTCAGCTGGGAGAAGCAGTTCTATAGCCATGTTGCACATTTGTGCAATCACAATTGCTTTTTCCAGGCAAAGCATAATTTTCTGTTAGACAAAGCTGGTGCTCAGCTTACAGCCTGCTTTTAGCGAGGCTGCTTGTGCACACGAGTTTAGGCACACAGTTAAATGTTTTGGGTACATGATTAAAAATTCTTTGAGATTAAGCCTTAGTCTAGGTGTTCTGCTTGGACCTGAACGGATAACTCGTGTCCTCCAAAGCAGGAGCATAAAGGGTTATGCTGTAAAGATGGGAATGTGAAGCATTCCTCAACTCCAGAGATTAGAGCTGCAGAAGAAAATTGATGATGAACTTCTGTTTGCCTGTGTGCGCACAGTTAACTTCAATGCGAACCCTTCCCCATCTGAAGGCAAGAGTTTTCACCTCTCTTCTCTGCTCAGACCGCCTGAGAAGATGCTGGCCTGGGCCGTGGAGTTAAAGTGGCTGTCTCTTCCACGGAAACCTTCACTGAGGGTGTCTGTCATTTCAGTGAAGAGCCGTCGATAGGAGCTAATTTTGTTTCCCTTTGGCCTGGTAAGCAGCATACTGAACTAAGAGGAGAGGTTCCTGTTGAGTGTAACAGATCAGCTAGGCTGGGTTTGCACTGACATGTTTCAGCTTTGTTCTGTTTCTTTTTTTATTTTTTTTGACAGTTTCTCAGGGTATAAGGGCTTGAGGAAACTCAGGATAGCACAGGCTGCATGTCTGTGAGTCACTCGGTGTGCGAAATGTTTGCCCAGTCATCCCAGGACTTTCCACCCAATCTTTGAGCTGGGTTATGGAACAGAAGCAGATGAGTAAGTTGCTTATGGAGGCTGCTGTGCCTGTCTGCTGTAGACTTGTCTCCTGTTTCTCCATGATGACTGACCTGTTCATGGGGGGTCTGGAAACCCGGCCAGGCCTCTGCAGCTTGGGACCTGCTCTGAGCAGGTGTTTGGGACAGGTGAAGTTAAATGATTGCTTATTTACTAATTGCAAACATGCTGACAGGCCAGAATATATGGATGGCTGGGGAGTTATGGCAGAATTCATACAGTCTCTCATCTCTTTCTTCCTTATGCCCCTTGCCTGCTTCCTTTAGCCACAGGCTCAGTGATTTCAGGTGCATCCGGAGAGATGCAGTTTCTGGCCAGAGACTGCCACGAGTCTGAATGTTCCCCATCTGCATGGGCCTAGCTCCCCACTGGCACCTCTGTCTTGCTGCCTGCCTGCCAATAATGCATGGCTTAAATGGCATGCCACCATGTGGGAGCTTTCCTTGAGCTCATTGCACAAGGTGGTAATAAATTAATAATTGGAGATTTTATCCTTGCTTGTGCTTAATTGGTACCTCGACCCACAAGCTTCAGCTGTTGCCTGGGGCATGAGGGTTCACGAGGGGAAAGGGCTGAGTGGATCTTGCCCATGCCCTGCTGTTCCTGCCGATGGTCCTCCCAGACGGCCCACCCTGGGTGCCCTCCCAGACGGAGGGGCTGGGAGGAACTGGTGATGGCCAGCGCGTCTGCCTCGCTGTTAGAGGACCAGCAGGCAGCTAAGAGGGGCTGTGTCCGCAACGTAACGCAGCAGGACGTGAAAAATCGAGTTTGTACCATCTCTTCTAGAGCCGAGAACAGGTTGCGACACTTATTTTTAAAATTTCTTGTTGTTTTATATTTTTTCTCCCTTGTTTTTCCTTGAATACCCTCCATGCTATTGGTATCTTGACTACAGCTGGTCTATGGAGGGAAATGGGATTTGTTCTGAGCCTTCACTTCTCTCTAGCTACACTTTGCCGCTCTTTCTTCTTCTGTCTCTGCACACAGAGATTAGAATTAGAATAGTTCAGTTTGCAGGGATGGGCAAAGATCAAGTCCAACTGCCTGGACACTTGAGAGCTAACCAAAAGTTAAAATATATTACAGAGGGCATTGAACACTGGCAGTCACGGGGCATCAGACACCTTGCTAGAAAGCTTGTTCCAATGTTTGGCGACCCTCATGGTAAAGAAGTTTTTCCTAATATTTAGTCTGAGTAAGATTAAAATATAAAATATGTAAAATAAAGGTATAAAAAATACTGATTTCAGAATTGGTGACAGAATTAGGCTCTCTAGTTTGTCTCAGTTTCATACAATTACTTTTGTACAGCTGAATTGCTAACGATCCCTTATCTCAACACGTGCTCTGTGACACATGTAGGAGAAGCAGCCATTCTGCCGGTGCTCCCCTCAGCCTTGGGAGCGTGCCCGTGAGCCAGAAATGCCCTGCCTTCTCCCATCAGAGTCCCCCCGGATGATTCTGCTGCTGAACCCCGCTGCAAACTAAACAGGAGTCTCACTAGCTTGGGACAGACAGCTTCTCTGACGTGCTTCTCCATGACTTGGTGCAAACGCAAGAAGATGCCATATGATAGGAAAGAGGACGGGTACTTAGAGGTTGTTAGGAGAAGTGCTTGAATTGCTAGTGGATCATTTGCTTCTGCTGTGGCAGGTGAAATCTAAAGCGGGTCTGGGATTGCACTGTACAAGGTGTGAAGCTGGGTGCCACGGGAGGTCGGCGGTGGCACGGTGAAGGTGTCGGAGCAGTGGCTGGGCTCTGGGTGCTGCGCGGTGGCAGCAGGGAGGGGAGCAGAGGCTGGCACTTGTCCCCGCCTGCTGCTGCCTGTCTGGTGCAAGGCTCAAGCAGAAGCTGCTTCAGCTCTGTTTCCGTTTGGCAAATCCCTTGTTACTGCAGGGTCCCGGGCTACATGTGGGCAGCGCCGTCTGTCCCGCTCCCTACTCGTGACGCTGTAGGTACCACCTGCTCTGTTACAGGCTCACTGCAGGGCCGGGGAACTGTCTGGGAAGGGTCCTGGGGCAGGGGCTCTGGGGGCACTTGCCGTAAGGCTCCTGGCAGCGTTAGGGACAGTGATGGTGGTGGCTTCCCTGGCCGCTTCTCATCTTGTGCGCGCCAGCTTACGCTGTGTTGTGGCTCCTTGGGAGGAAGGCCAAGTTGCAGAGGAAGAGGGAATGGGCACCTGACTCAGCTGCGTGTGTGGCCCTCACTAGCCACACGTGGCTGGTTGGAACAGCGTGGGGCTTCTGCCCAGCTCCTGATACTTGCTCATTTTGAAGGTGTCTGGGCTTGGCCCCCCAGATGTACAGCCTGATGGCCATACCATTGGTGGCCTGTGTTCCACAGCAGGTTGCAAACGTTGCCCGGCGATGAAGTTAATGAGCTTATTTGTTAGAGCATGCTTTGGAGAAATTAGTGCAACTCCTTTTCCCGTCAGGCTCCAGGGCAGTGCTGTGCAGCATATCTCCGTGGCACAGAAAGACATCTTCTCCTCTGCTGGGTGGTGGTGGTGGTACTGTTGCATTGTGTTTTTTGTACAAACACCAATTACTGCTATGTCTGAACGCCTGTGACAAGTTGCTATACCAGGGTGTGGTCAGGCTCAGAGGCACGTGGACTGGTTGGTAAGTGTCACGTTCTGAATCTTTAATTGCCCCCCCTCCCCCCCATATGTTTCTTTGGCAAATAAAGGAAGAAGAGGTTGTTGCATGATTCATTAAACATAATGTTCAGCAGAAGGAAGGCAGGCGTGGACAGATGGAGGCAGGACTTCCAGTTGTTGAGGGAGCAGCTCTCTACAGCAGCCTGTAAATGAGTGAAGCTTTCTTTGAGACTGCCCGTGGGTTTTCTGTCCCAAGCAGGATCTGGAGTAGCAAAGCCCAGTGTCTTGGGAGTAGGTCTCAATTCCACCACCTTCCTCCATACCCAAAGCCTGCCCATCTCTGGTCTCCCTGTCCTTCCTGCCCATCCCCACAGCTCCCCAGGTCCCTGCAGCTGCTGCTGTCTTATCTCCACCTCTGGCTTCTGCTTTCTTGCCCAGCCCTGCTGTTGGGTGCAGCCAAGCAAGTGAGGACCCTGCGCTGGTAGGCCTGGGGTATGCAACAGCTTGAACCCTGCTCCGTGTCATCCTCACTTCTGGTTTTGGCTCCTATGACATTGCAGACCTGCCTACTGAAAAGAGAGGGGCTTCTCCTGGCTCCCAGCTCGCTTCAGAGCTACCTGAAAATCACAAGGAGGACTTGTAAGATTGTAGGAATATTTGAATGGGAAATAGATCAAAATGGTTAACTTCATCACTTAAATAACTGCCTACAGACAGGAAACTTCTCTCTGCTGACACCAAGCTGTCCATACACGAACAACGAAAACCTCCCCGGGCCAACCTGTCGATTGAGTGCAGCTCCGTGGAGCACAGCGCTGCCTGTGGAGGTCCTGCCCTTCCCTCCTGTCCGCTGTTCACTGTCCTGTAACGTGGTGGTGATGGTGTCTAGCCCTGTTTGCACCAGTCACCAAAGACCTGGTGATGAACAGTAGCCAGAAGACACGTGTGAACTCACCTTTGTGACTCCTACTGCTTCGAGCTTGTTTTTCCCCAAAGTGTGTTTTCAGCCAGTCTTAAGCTCCTTGCAGTTGTTTGTGTTTGGCAAATAACTACAGCTAAACAAATACACTGAAAATGAGGTATTTCACATGGAAATATTCAGAAAGCCAGTGTGTGGTGGTGCTCTTCCCTGTCGCTAGCTAGCGAAGGCACTCATGGGAGAGGCACAAGACACAGTTTCCAATCCCCTCTCTATATGAAGATGCAGAAGATGGATTTAAGTATCCTGTCCCACAGAATGGCCTTGTCAATTGACTGCAGTCCATTTTGTGAAGGGTTTTGCTGCCTTTCCACTAAGCTTCTTGTAGAGACCACTGCAGTCACCAGGGGCCAGGAGGCCTTGTGGAGTCCTTCACCTGGGACATTTTCTCTTGCTGGCCCAAAACACAGGACATTTTAATTAATGTATACAACTTGAAATTGAGGTGATTTGCTTCCAGCCTCTTATTTCAGTGGGGCAAAGGGGAGGATTGACTCTTTCCAGGTAGCCTGTGTAATGGTCTCTTGTTTTATAAGGAGAAAGAGACAGCACAAAGAGCATCCTATGGATGTACCTGTTCGAAGTGTCCTCAGATGGAGCAGTTTATTTAGTGAGATGCTGTTGTTTCAACTTCTTGCAAACTTCTGAAACAATTTGCTTCCAGGCCAATTAAAAGAAAAACAATACATCAGTCCCTGATCTGAAGAAGGACCGGCACATCTCAGATGTGCTGGAACAGCTGTCACTGGGCAGACACGCCATTGCAAAACGTCCTGTTCGGCCGCATGTATTTACGCATAAATAGATGTTCCTTCCCCTCCAGTTACCTCTGTGCTACTGTTATTCCCAAACGCCTTGGAGCACAGGTAAGTTGTAATAACTACTGATACATGTGGGAAAAATTAAGGTTAATAGGTAGCTTGTTAAGAGAGCTCTGAGAAGGGCACAGAAAGGTATTTTTGTATTATGCAATGCATAAAGCTTCCCATAGGTGTGCCTGAATGCAGCTTACCAGCAGCAGAGTTACAAGGTGAGCAGCTTGGTTCCTGGGTATCAGACTCTGTCAAGTCAGTGAGCGGAAGAACAATATTTACAAGTCTAGCCACTGTGACTTGTTTTGGTTTTGATTGCTTTTTCTCCAGAGGTCTTTAAGACCAAGTGGAAGATCCAGACTGGCTCCGACTGAACCCCTTGATCTGGCCGTGGGTGTGCAGAAATGATCTGGAGTGGCCAGGAAGAGCCCTGCCATGGCACGCACCTCTCCCAGGCACCGCAGTGAGCCTTGCACCTCCCCAGCACTGTGCAGAGGGCAGTGAAGTGACCAGCTGCGCGAGGCACCTCTGCACGGCCGCGGTGCTCGGGGTGTCCCCACGGCACCTCCAGTGAGCTGGGATGGAGTCTGCAGCGTGCTCTGCGTCACAGGGTGAGAGGCTGCTCTGGGCACTCGGATTCTTGTTGTAGTTTGTGCCCTCTCATGGTTTTGTTGCCCTCTAGCTACTAGTGTCTGCAGGTCGCTAAGGCCAGTGATTTAGCTGTAATTAATAAGGTCGGTAATTTAACCGTATGTAGGTCAGTGAATGCAGTGGCAGTCAGGGACAGGGTTTGGTGACAGGACCTGGTAGGTCATGTTGATGGTTGGATTTGGATGGTCGTGGAGGTCTTCTCCAACCTACATGGTTCTGTGATTCCAAGAGCAGGATAAAGATGCAGAAGCTGTTCAAGTTGTGGCGCTGGTACTGCACTGTGAAAGCCGGGCATCCAAAATCACCTGCAATTGCTGTTCTGCACCTCTGGCTATGCTGTGCAGCTGTTCGGAAAAGGGCCCAAAGGGAAGTTTTCTTCTAAGGACTTCTGGGGTTGCTTAGTGCATTCCAGTTACATTTGCGCCAGCGTTGTGGCTGATGGAAGAAATGAGTGGAACAACCTCAAAAAGCGACTGCAGTTCTGTTTTAGTCCTGGCAGTACTGGAACCACCAGTTACTGCCCTGGTCTTCCCCTCCGTGCTTTCAGTGCCTCCTTTGTGAAGCGACCCCCACCCCTTCTGTACTGCCCGGGCTGTCCCTGTCTCGAACTGGCTGGCTGGGGGGGACGTCCTGCTGCGGCGAGAGCCCTCTGCGGCTCTCTCAAGGGTCAGCAGCTCCATCCAAGACCAGACTCCTCCAAAGGACACAAGCTTGAAAACGGTTTAAATGCACGTGCTTGGCTTTGCACTGAGCTTGTAGGGGGGCCTATAGGAAGCCTAATTAGTGATTTACCGTGATAATGTGTTGGCTTCCTATTGTGTTCTTGTAACTAAGTCTACCAAAGGCAGCACAAGCAACATATACTTGGTAAGATGTAACTGAAGGGATCAGGGTGCAGGCCTGATCCTTCCCCTCTCCTTGCCCTGCTCTAGAGAAGAAAAGGCTCTGGTACTACCGTACATCCATGTGATGGTCTTGCTGGGGACCTCATTGCACTCCAGTCTGTGGCATTGAAAACCAGAAAGGACGTACCCTGCTATCACGGTGCTGTGGCAAGAACATAGTTGTATTCATGTAGAGCTATTGCAGTCTGTTTGTAAGACATGATATAATTGAAAAGTCTGGCGCATTTCCCATGGCAAACATTGTTAATCCCCACTAGCTAGGATTAGTCACCACTTCTTACAAGCCTTGACACAAAGCTAGCAAGTTATTCAGTTAATCCACGCTTACAGGATAAATATTGCATCCTATGGGAAATTAGGCAGCGTCTTCCTCCTCCTCTATTGTATAGTGATGCATTGTGTCTCTTCCACCTGAAGGTGGAAGGGAAAAATGCAATAACGTGTTATTGATGTTAGCAGACACCTGCTATCACGATGCAGCTGGATCAGCAGGGAAATGTAGTACAAAATAGCTTGCTGAAACCAGGCAACAAATGTAAATGGCATCTTCTTACTCGTCATGGTGCTGGAGAATTTTCCTGGTACCCAACAATAAATACTCCATGCATCACAGCTGCAGCATTCTTCCAGACGTCCTTTATTCCTTTTTACAGTGTTGTTTTTTTTTCTTCACGTGATCTCAAACTGTATTTGCAGGTAGTGTCACTGAAGTTGGTTGGAAGATTTCCCACGAAACCGAGGTCACTGAGATGATGGTGTTTTGGTCTCTGTGAGCCTCTGCGGAGTCTGAAGTGCAGCTCCAGGTTTCCTCATGGACAGTTCCCAAAACAGCAAGATCTCATTGAGTAGCTGACCTGAGATTCCCCTTTTTGGTGGGCAAAACAGCTGGGTGGATCTGGAACTGCCAGGCCTGCAGCTGCTGGGCGATCTACCTGGGGAAGCTGGCTTAAAGCGGAGTGCCAGGGAAGCTCGGAGACTTCAGCTCATCAGCAGCCCTGCCAGGGACTTTGTCTTCCAAGGCTGCATGTTGCAAATGTTCAGTGAAACCAAGACCACAAGCAGGATAAGAGTCTGTTGGCTGGGGAGCTCTTGGTTTGTGAGGATTTCGAAAATTTTGACATGATTTGAACAAACCCTTTTTTTTCTCTCTCTTTTTTTTTTTTTTAATGGTTACTTAAGCGTTCCCTGAGATGCTGAACAACCACCATGGTTTTGACCAACTTAAGTTACATTTTATTTTAGATCTTGGGATACATAATTACATAAATGATGGATTTTTCTTTGTAGGTTTATCACCTGCTGGAGTGAGTTGTATTGTCAGATAAGCTTAGATTTTACTCACAGTCAATGAAGTGCCTTAAGTAAGGTGCTTTTTGAAAGAGAAAACAGATGATAACAGATTTTTCTGTTTTGGCAGTCCATCTAGTCACTTTCCTACATTGCTGCGTGACTGAGTTTCCTTAAAAAAATCTGGTTGTGCATTATTTCCTCCCAACTCCACCCCTAGAAGTGGATGGTGACCCATGTGTGACCAGCCCTGGCTCCCTAGCATCTTGCCTGAGTAGACCTGGCTACCAGGTGAAGTCTGACTTGGATGTCATAGGAAGCAGAGATTTTCATGTCTAGTGATTTTTCTTTTCTTTGTCTTTTGCTTGCTTCGTTGTCTGTTTGGAAGAAGTTCATTTCTGCCCCATCAGTAGCAGGCTAAAATAGTTCTACATGTGATGCTGGAGTTGCAGCAGGTTCCGTGGTAAAATTGTGTTAACACTGTGAGTACAAGAGTGTTTTAACCTCTTAATTTTTTCCTGCTGATCCTGGATGCTGTGAGGGGGGTTGTCACACTTTGTATCTGTTTGGTCACTCTCTTTCATCTGTGCTTTGGATTTTTAAATACTTCTGTGATGTTTCCATCTCTTGTCCCTGCAACGTCCCATGTGCTTGGGGTGGCTGTGCGGAAAGGCATCCATCCCTGCTGGCACAGTCAGGTCCAAATGCAGTGATGTTTCTGGGCCTTCCCCAGAGTGTTCCTATGTGCCTGATAAACCGTGTTGGTAGGCGTCTTCGTGAAAATACAGTGCTCAGTTCACCCTTTTAAGTTGGCACGACCCTGCTGCCCCTGAAGGCAGGAGGTTGCCGGCAGGTTGAAGTCAATCGCGAGTCAGCTGGAATGCACCAGCAGTGGTTTTCTCCCCTCCTGTCCTCGTCCAGAATTTACATTGGAAGGTCGTGTTACTGTTGTTTCCCCTTCTCTCTTCCCTGTCAGACAAGGTCATTTCTGAAGCCAATGACCAGTTAAGTTTTAATTCTGCAACCGTGGAAAATTATTATTAGAGGGGACAAGCTTCCGTGTCGATGATTAACTGGTACATCCGATGACTGGTTACATTTTAACAGGCTCCTTTTGCACAACTCCTTTCACCTGCAGCAAACCTGAATTTCTATGAAAATGGATTTCCCATGTGCTGTAATAGATCCAATTCTTCATTATGACATAGCTACAACATTCAGTCCTGGCAAGAAAAATTGATGCAAAGAGGAAGGAAATAGTCCTATGATAAGAAACTCGTGGGAGCTTTCCCTTGAAGTCTCAATGCTGTCCCTGCTCCCATTCCCTTGTTGCAGCTGGGAGAGCTTGCTTCATTTTCTGTTGCCAGGACTAGGAGAAGAATTGCCCTGAGATTGTTATAGCCTCTTATAACCCTTAACTAGTGAAAGTGTCAAGGTGTATTAAAGCCAGCCCTGCTACCGCGTTGGCTCAGGTTTTGGAGTAGCTAAGAGCCAGGCCAGGTTTCCATGAGATGTAATTCTTCAAGGAGGAAAGCAAGGAGAAGTACTGCTGTGCCAGGGGGAATGAAGTTAAGGCTGGGTTGTGGCAGCATGGCCTGAATTGATCCTCCTAGTACTACATTTTGGAGATGTTTTCCTAAAAGAAAATGTTTTGAGGCTGTATGTTTTTTCGGTGTGGAGCATGCATGCAATATTTCAAGTCTTGCCATCTGAGTGAGCTGCAGGGCGTGAATGTTTCCTTCCTAATAAAGGAGAAAGATGGCTGACAAACCAAAGGGGAATACAGCAATGCAGTGAAACCTCACTGAGGGAAAAACACTGGCACTAGGAGAGCCTTTCTAGTAAGCCCATTCATTGCTTTATGTAAATATTGCATTCATCTTTCCCTCCTGGCTTCTCTTCACCGTGGCTTGAAAGGTGCATTGAGAAAACCCAAACCATCTTGCTCCCACTTGAAATGTAGCAGGCGCCGATGTGGTTAAGGCAATTCAGAGCCAGTCCTCAGCTGTCAGCTACTGGCAGAGGCACCGGTATCTGTGGAGCTCTGCCTACCTGTGTCAGCAGAGCTTCTGGCACAGAGTTGTCCCCTCTTGTTCAGAAACCCGCCGAAGGAGAGGGTTCGTGGCTGGCTGTCTCAGTGCCAGCTCTGTGCGGCCGCACCTATCCTGCTGGCGGGTGCCTCGCTGGGCTCCCCTAGCTGGGGGTCTCGGATGTGTCCGGGCTGGCGGCCGTCATCCGCACTTGCCTGTGGTGTGGTCCAGAGTCCGTGTGGTTGCACAAGGAGCAGCAGACTTTGCCTTGCTGGCAATGTCCGTGGGGTGAGAGGCAGAGGCAGCACGCAGCCCTGTCCTCGGCATGCTTCCTCAGACTCGATTATCTTGTCTGTCCTAGATGATCCCTTCCATCTCATGTACAGCTAAGGGCAGCAATTGGCCTTTGATTTATTTATGGCACTTTCACTTTTGTTCTCTTTCCCCTATTAGCAATAAGGAATAAGTTCTGTTCTTGGCTTAATGTGGGTATCTGTGAGCAGGCTCACGCCCGTGCACTCCAAGGCTGTTTCTAAGAGCTAGCTGATAGCACTGCTATGGTGTGAACCTGATAAATCTTTAAAGAGAAAGTCAGGGCTGCACACAGAGGCCTGGCATTAGCTTCTACTGACACTGATAGGAATTGGTGGTGACCATTTCAGTGCAGTATTAAAGAAGGATATCTAAAATTCAGCTCTGCCTGAAGGGCTAATCTTGTGAAGTCCCACCGAATGGCGTCTGAGACAGGCTTGACCAGGGGAGGCATTTACATTTGTCCCACAGGGTGTATCTGCCATCCCATAAATAGCTGTGAGTCAAAGCTTTGACAGTGCAGTATGCACACCTCGTACAGAAGGCACAGCAGGCTGGTATCTCTGCTAATGGCTGGGTGGCTGCTAATTGAGACCTGCAGCACTGAAAGCCTCCGGCAATCATGAATCTGGTGACGTGGAGTTTTTCCTTTTTCTTTCTAATCGCTTGAATGGAAACAAGGGTTCTTGTTTAATGACTTGATCCCCATTCCCAGGCCTTGTGATGAAATCTCAGCCGCTCTGACCCAGGACCAGGGGAGGAGCCAGCGCTGGCTGACACTTTGCTCCTGCTGGAGGTGATGTCCTTGTCCTGTTGGGGACGGGCTGGGGCATGGGACCAGAATTGTTCCCTTCCTGCTGGAGTGTCATTGCCCTCATTGGCTGCTGTTCCAGTTCCGTAACTGCTTCTGAGAAGCTGTACAGGATGATACACTGGCTTTTGTGCCTGGGAAAACTGGGTGGCAAAATGCAGGATGTTGGACACAGTGAGCCAGATGCCTGTCTCTGCTAGGGCCAGCAAGACGGGGGTTCTGAGAAGAATATCTCAGAATAAACCAGTTGCTACAACTGGGAATGAAATTGGGAAGCAATGGTCCTGAAGATCTTTTTCAAGTCTGAACTGGAGGCTACAAAAGTTCGGGGAGGTGTGAATTGGTTGAACCGTCTTTGGACCGCTGTGGCTGCAGCAGCGGTGCTGTAGCAGCAGCAGCATGTGGGCATTTTCACATTTTTCACATTTTCTAACCTTGTCCTCTGTTACTCCACTGGGACGTGCTCATTCCTCCTTTCCCTGCTCCTGTCTGCCTTCTGCCTTTTCAAATACAGAACATTCATATAAAGAAATTTTAAAAAAAAACCAAAAACTTCCAGAACTGATTTTATGTGACAGATGTTACTGTCAAAGTTAGGAAGATGGCCCAAAGGCTAACTGAACTGGAGAGAAATTGAGTGTAAGCATTTTTCAGCGCAAAGTGATCTTGCGTGACCTGGAGTGTCATTTTCACAGCAGCCTCCCCTATGTCTGCAAGAGAGACGGGATTTACTGGGGGGACAGGGGGACGCCAGTGGGAGCAGCTCTAATCTGACAGTCAGGCACTTGGGCAATTTGGACTGTGCTTTTCAGTTATGATTACTGAAGTCCCTTGATCTGTTTGTCCTGCTTGGATGAAGGAACTGCTCCTGTTAGGATTTTCCTGTTTTAGGAATCCCGTTTGCATTCTAGCAAATGTCTCCCTAAGGGAGGACTGGATGTGGTGTATTCATACGCAGTACCTTTGAGACTTATCCAGCCAGCTTAATTCCAGTATTTTACCAAGGTTATATAGAAAGCTGGCAGCCTGCAGTTCCAACCAACAGACACCCAGGAGGCTGTTTCCCATATAGAATTCCCAAAATTTGCTGAGCCTCAATTGCTCCTGTTTTCTACAAAACGGAGGCGCGTTTGGTGCCAGCTGGGGAGCTTTGTAACCCGCTGCATGGCTCTGCACCTGGTTGCACCAGGAGGGGCTCGCCCAGATCTCCTCCTTTTCCTGCTGGTTTGATTGCAAAGCTGAAGCAATGTTTGTTTTTGTAGTACTAGCCCAATCTCACGTGCTTAAGCTGAAGGCTATTGGCGGGAATACCTGGGCACTGAAATTTTATGGTGGATATTTCAGTGTGTGTTTGCCTGCTTCATTCCGTTGTTTTGTTATGCCTGTGCAGTTTGTAAAGGGGCAGGGGATTCCCTAAGAAGGAACATAACGTGAATGTTTATATACCTTCTAGCTTCAGCCTCAGGGAAATCCCAATTGTGTTACTGTTATTTAAGGGCAACAGTGAAGAATCAGCCTTTAAGAAAACTCAGGGAGGCATTAAGCAAACCTTCTCCAGTTTTGATAATGAAACTGCAAAGAGAGAATTCATAAGCGTGAGGGACACGCTCTGTAGCCTGTGCCAGCAGTCCCCAGCTAGCGACAATGCTGGGGGGCCACGCTGGTGCCTGCAGGACCTGTGTGTTTGTGGTCTGCCCCTGCCACGAGGGCTGGTGGGGACAGGGGGAGCTCAGGAGGCTGCGATGCTGGAGGCTGCAAGGGGGCCAAGAGCATTACAAGCAAGCAGGTAATGTTTGGGGGAGAAAAGCCTATTCCAGGGAACAGGGGGTAGGAGGTGAAGGCAAGAGCAGCGAGACCTGCCGAAGAAGCCTTGTGGAGGCAGTTTTGGCAGCGTTTCTAGGAGGTGACTGATCACAAAGCTCTGATGACGGCCTTTTTCCAGGGCTTTTATGGACAATGCAGTTTAGTGTTGCAACAAAATTGGGCTCTGAAATGCTCTGTGCAGCCTCTCTGTTGGCAGCCACATCATCCCAATCAATAACATCAGTCCATCAGCCTTCCAGAAGCACTTAATGGCTCAGGCACAATCAGCCAATTTCAAAAACAGAATGTTGCAAGTTTAATAGCAATCGGTCCTGTCCCTGCTGGTGTGAACTGAACAGCTGGCCTCAGTGGGCTGTGCTGGTCCGAGGGAGCTCAGAGACATGATGTGAAAGTTTTCTTGCAAACCCATTTCAGGAGATGCCTCTGCTGTTCCCAAGGGACCGTCTCCATCTTGAATATAAATGCAGAGTTGACCGCTATTTAAGTTTATGAGTGACTAAATCACACAACCCAGCTCAGACCTGAGACCTGTACAGGGCCAGGGCATTGCTCCTGCTCCACAAAGCCGTGAGCTTTGTTGTGCTCCGGAGTCCGTCTCCTTGTCATCACCGTTTGAACCCTATTTTGAAAAACACGGTATGCCTCCTGCCTTTGAAGGTGTTCCGTACGTGAAAGTCAACTTGTGGGCACCCAAAGGCAGTGGCGTCAGACCTGAGAATTTGTCTAGAAAACGGAAACCAAAACAGTGAGGCAGTTGGAAATGGTGTAAAGAGGCAGCTTTGAAGATAGGATTTTATCTTTAAAAAGTATGCGTGGGGAGGAGAAAGCATGTGACTATGACAAACAGATATAAGGAGGAGAAGCCTCTAGCATTTGTATTTGCAGCCCTTCCTTTTTTTTTTTTTTTTTACGTCAGTATCTGTCTGGAAGGAGACAGATTAAAACAGAAACCATGCAGTTATTTGTTTATAAAATATTTTAATTGTTAGCTCAAAGCTTGGGAGAGCCCTCTCTTGGCCTTAAGCCACGTGTTTTGGGTTGGTTTTCCATTGGGGGTGGCAGGGAAGCATAATTATTTTTTTTTTCCCTCACTGAGGTGAGACTTGTTGGAGAAATTCCTCCAATATGAAACCGCCATGGGCTTGGTTCAGCTACACTAGGAAGGAGCATCTGTGGCGTACAGGCACTGGGCAGAATTCGCAGCAGGCCCTTCGCAGCGATGTCTCTGTTATGTTCAGCTGCCACGTGGGGATTTCACAATTATTGCAGAACATAACTCAGGGCGCTGAAGTGAGCCGATAAAATTATTTTATAAATCTTTCCGAATGCAAGGGACAAAAAGGAGGGCAATGCACTCGGGAGACTGACTGCTGAGCACTGAGGGCACGTGGTTTATCTCCACCGAACAAAGTTCTGCGTCAAAACCTGCATGCGTCAGCACAAAAGGCATCGGAGGTACAAGAGCCCTCGATGACTTGGCCAGCAATCTCTGTAGTCTCGGCAGTGTTTTCTTTTAACTCTCTCGTAACGGGTCCTGCTGTTGGTTCTGCAGAAATGATGTGGAGCTGAGCACTACAGTTCTGCTCTTTCAAATGGCCACTGCTGGAACTGCAGCTGCTTGCCCCGGGCTCTCTGGAAGCCAGGCCTGGTGTCCCTGCCTCCCCCGCGGCAGGGTCAGGCTGTTCTGCTGAGGGTCAGTCTTGGTGTGTGCTGGAGGGACACCCCCTTTTCCATTGGGAAGGAGGGTGGTGTACTGATAATGAATTTGAGGCCCTCTCTCTGTCTTCCCATCGCTGCATTGGGCAAATGAAAATACTGGATGCGTCACGTTTCTTGTCTTCTGAGAGACGTGGTGCCCTGGCTTTGTTTCCATAATGTCAGACAAGTTCTTGATTATAGCTGGTACCATGCTGAAATTTGCTGGATAACAAAGTTGTTAAAATACTGAGTTCCCTTACAGATACCTTCAAATATCAACTTAACATCTAGTACTGTAAGAGGCAGAGGAGCAGCTCTCCCAAGGGAAACAGAATGAGATTCCTGTGCCAGTGTATGAAATACCACATTGTGCAACCCAGACCAAAGACAGTGGTGTTACTAATGCAAATCCTAAATTTCAGCGTTCGACCAGACTTCAGCCATCTCAAAGCAGACCCAGCAGCACTATGAAGGGCTTTTTGTTTTTTCACCTCCCCTTGGCAAAGCACTTATCCTGGCATTGAGGATGAGGACGCAGAGCCCCTCTGGTCAGGCTGCTGCTAGGTCTAAGCTGGTGGGAAGCCTGACTTCCAGCCGGCTCCTTGCAACAGCCAAAGGAGGTGAGACCAAGGCTCATCTCGTAAATTCCAGATGTGCAGTGGCGAAGCGGTACTAGATCCAGGAGGTGGCTCGTGCAGAGCGTTTCCTCCCTCAACACTCTTCTGTTTTCCCTCAGACAGTTGTTTAAAGGTTTCCAGAACCA
This sequence comes from Anser anser, assembly GCF_964211835.1. Classification (NCBI taxonomy): domain Eukaryota; kingdom Metazoa; phylum Chordata; class Aves; order Anseriformes; family Anatidae; genus Anser; species Anser anser. Next base: position 8,837,074 of record NC_139733.1, read on the forward strand.
GAGCCTATATCCAATGGACTTTTTGTCCATGCATTTATCTTAAGTCGGTGTAAAAACCAGTTCTGCCCTTTGCTACAGCTAGTGGCACGCAGTTGCACAATCCCCTGTAGGTGAAAACACACGCTGCTGGTGAAGCTGCAGCTGTTGCTCCTTGTAGAGCAAACCACACCCCGAGACCTTGTTTATAACCCAATGGGATGGACCTCATTTGAAGACTGTTTTATGGCAACTGAAATCATAATTAGCACAGCTATCTTCGTATGTTGCGAGATAGTTTCTCTTCTGGAGGGGGTGGACATTAAGGTGTATGTAAATAATCAATTAAAATGGAGCTTTCGTTACTGGCTTGCTCTCTAGCTGCCGTTTTATGGGCAAACTTGGGTAATGTATGCTCTTGCTGGGTGTAAGCTGCTGGTGCAGTGCAGTGGAGGCAGCTGTGCGGTCCCTCGAGCAAGGGCGAGAGCAAAAGTGCATGACAGCACCGCAACCTTTACAGGATTAGCTGTAATTACAGGCTGCCGTTCTTTGTCAGAGCAGGAGGAAAAATCAAATATTTCCTGTTGGGGATAAACGGGGAAGCAAGAGCTGTGCGTGTGCGCAGAGGGTGGGCCTGGTGCTGCGCATCAGAGGCCTGAGCTGAAAGGTGGCAGCGCCTGCTGCTGCTGCTCGCTGTCAGCAGGTGAAGGAGACCTGGCAGCCGTGTGCATGAGCCCAGAGCTGACAGCACGCCGTGGCTGAATTTGGAGGTTTCTGTATTTTTAGCGTCACTGATGACAGAGATACCAACAGCAGAATGATCCCAGCTACCTTCAAGTGAGAAATTATTCACACTCTGTAAAAATAAAGCTTGATGCAAGCAGCTCTGTCTGTTCTGAAATAACTGCAGCTCGTGAACTTCTAAGTGTCCCTGTTTTCCAGTTCTTTAGAGAAGGGAAAACTTGCAGGGTTTCGCTCTTAGCTTGGATTGCCTGTTCTTGGTCAGCTCTCCTGAAAAGCATTTGGTGGGTGCGCCCCTCTTTTGCTCAGGCCTGGCACCGAAGCTGGGCATTAGGAGAATTTAAAGGCAACTCGGATCCACGTTGGTATCCCCAATACTGAAATGAATTTCTCTCTTCTCCATTTCAGCTAAATGTTGGTCCCCTTGGTAAAGAAGCCTGAAGGAGGTAGGGCCAGGCATGTGCTCCCCTCTGACCATTCCCCTGATGTGTAATCAGAGAGACAGCATGAGCTTGTGATACCAGAGCATCTCGTCCCTGCCCATCTGCTCTGGATGCTTTTTGAGGCAGAGATATCTATTTCCAGACAAGTGGCACTTGGTTTCAGTGGGAGAATCTGGATCTTTTGCAAAAGGTTTTACACAGACTTGAAATGAAGAAGGGGGAGGGAGGGTGAGTGGGGGGAAAAAAATCTATTTTAGTAATGCTTGATGTTTATAAAGTCTTATAATATTTCAACAAATGGCATGCACATGCCATACAAAGGCAGCTGTGGAAACAACCTTCAGAGAGTTGGTACTTCTTTTAATTAATTATTTGGGCAGTGTAAAAGGACACTCACACAAAAAGCCAGAAGCGCATCATTTTAGCACAGAATACTGTCACTAGCTCTCTGCACTGTTGAAAGTTCTTAGACCTGTCTAAACCCTTCTCCTTGTGGTACCTCGCTTACGCCGAGCCGCTCCCCCAGGGCTCCATCAGCGCAGCAGGACAGAGCTGCCCTGCTGCCAAACCTCTCGTTTAGACCTCCTGAAAACTGGCATCAGCCCATGGCTACACTGTGGTCCTGGAGGGCCGGGGCTGAATGAGCACAGGGCGTTGGTGTGGATGAGCTGATGGCTGCTGGCCCACAAACGCCCTGGTGTTGCTGCTCTTACGCGCCCCTATTCCCTCTTCCTCCCCGGTCCCTAAGTACAAGAGCCAAGCTTTGCTCAGAGGTCGAAGTGGTCTTTTAACAGCGTGTGGATGTGGTGGTGCGAGATGTGGATTTTAATAATGACATGCCTCTAGTCCTCACCTCTAGTCCTGAAGATTGCATATCTTCATTAAAAACCTTTGGGTTTCTAGAGCTGAGAGTCTGTAGAAATAAAGGTATCAGCTGAAAATGAAATTGCATTTTCGTGCAGGGGGAAATAGACTCTCCCGCTCACCTGATTGCTCTCTTATCCCGTGCTTGCGCCGAGCGTGGAGCTGCTTTGTGCGTGTTCATGCACAAGGCAGATGAAATGACTCAGCTCCAGGAGCTGAAGTAATGACTCAACTAAAAGCTTAAACAGCAGTTGCAAGATGGTAGAAAGCCTTGTATGTGGACTTTCCACTCTTCCAACAACTACTTACGACCTTTCATACAGTCGTATACGTGGCTTTATCAGACAAAAGCCTGAAGCAGGAATGCAGCTTGTTAACAGAATCACTTGGGTTGCAAGTGATGTTTCTTTCCTTAATTTTACAAGCTTGATCACCACTTTTTAAATGACAACATTTATTCCTAGAAGAGCTGATGGAGATGTTAGCCATATTGCTGATTTATGCTTCAGATACCATCAAGTTGTATTTGTGTTAAGGAATGAGCTGTAAGCAGGGAAGTGGAAACTGTGGCTTAAAAGGTGAATATCCTCTGGATATGTAGGCACAGGTCTGAGGTCACAGCTTAAAATTAGTGTTAACAACTCCTAGAAGTCTACAGGGGTGTGTGGTTCCCTTCCCTCCCTTTTTTTTTTTTTTTTTGTTTTGTTTTCCTAATTAATTCAGTTAATTAAACCACTGCACGGTTGGCACTCTGTTGAGGACAGCTTGGGGACTGGCTGAGTGAGACTACATCGGGTCAGACTTGAGATGCATCTGCAGCGTGCAACTGTACGTCATTTATTTGTCATTTGATTGACTGGATTTATTTACTGGTCTTGTTGAGTCCTTCCTCTATTATATGCTGCTCCTCAAGAGGAAGGATAATGCAAATGTACATTGTGGACTTGTTCCAAGTCATACGGACACGAGCATTTCTCGGTGAAACGCTTGTCTCATTTGGGTGGCATAGCAGAGGGTTAGGCTGTGGAAAAAAAATATCTATTTTTTTAAGATATAATCTTATAATAGCTGAAAAGTCCAGCTTGAGAGAATTACTTGTTTTGGAAAATCGCAACACAAGGAGCTAAAACTTAACTAAGTTGTGTGCAGTGGAAAACAGAGCTGGATGCTGAAAGGTCCTGGGCAGGCTGTACCAGGAGTGCAGTAACATAATCCGTAACGTAAAGTACATATTATGTAAACATAACATTTACTGTAATGTAAAGGATAGCTGAGAGTTTGCGATACGTATAGAGGGAGAACATTTAGCAGCCTCTAGTATGTTTACTTTGGAGAAATTGAAAATGGATGTTGGAGAACCCGCTTCATGACTGGTGTTTAGATTAGGAAGCCAGGCAGACAAATATCGCTGTAGAAAATGCTGAAATGCCAAGACCCTCAAACATTGAGGCAATGTTGTTCCAGGAACCTACAGGACAAGGAAAACCAAACAGATACCCAGACACCTTCTTTACCTAAGAATACAGCTTTTAAGGGTCTTAGGAAAATGAAATCCAGCTATGTTGTTACCTGGGCTGTTCTGTTCCACAAAGATTCCTTTAAAATGCAGTCACTTGGTTGAAATAATATGAGTATTTTCAACATCTTCATAGACAGAAATCCATGGCCTTTCTCCTTCACCAAATCACTTCTGTCTTCTGAGCTACTTATTTCTTCAACAGCGGGTATTTTAGCGCTACTTTAGCTTCTCCTCTGTCTTTTCCACCTGTAGGCTCAATGGTATTCCTGAGCAAGTTAGTTGCACATCTGCAAGGAATTTCAGGGCTGTGATCTTTCAGTAAGGCTCTGTTACCTCTCCTGGGGCATCTACGTGGTTGGGAGAGCTTGGAGTGGGAGAGGAAATCTGAGCGCGTAGCGGGGTAATTGAGTTTCTGAAGGGCTGCTTGGAACCAGTCAGGCTGATGAGGAAGCAGCAATGGATGCCTGGCTCCAGACAGCCCTGTCAGCTCAAAAATGATAGTTAGGATGGCTGTTACCACAGGAAAGGTGAAATATGTTGTCTTTTCTTTCATTGCACTGCTCAGTGAAAGCTACTGAGTGAAGCTGGGAAAGCTTGTGTACGTCCATCGTGATAATGGAGCACGAACATTGCTTTGGGTAGAGCCCTGTAATCACCTGGGAGGAAAGAATTAATAAAACATCTTAGGTATGTTCTAAGAACAATGTAGTCTTTAAACCTCCCTGTAAATGTAAAACAACAGAAGTGGGTTTCTTCACAAACATCTTTAAAAGCCAAATTCAAAAATTGTGATCAATGACTGAATGACACCAGGCAAAATATTGACTTACCTTAGCAGTGTATTAGCCCTAACCAGCCCCAGAAATGCCTGTCTTCCCATTCTGCTGTCCTGAAGCAAGTCTGCATGTCGGGGAAGACACTCCTGGCCCCGTGGCATCCTCCTGAGTGATCAACTGGTGTTCTGAGAGTGTAAATATCACAAGATTTGGAATACAATCTGGAAAGTTAAGTTAGAGCTTGTTACGCGGTCGGTGCCAACCCTGCTCAGGCATCCTGCTGGGTGGCTTCTGCCTGGTCCCTGGCTGGGCAGAGACAGGATTTCACCCAGCTTTTGGCAGGATGCTGGTGCAGGCATGGCCGGGCGCTCTGAGGCTGCACAGACGGTAATCTAGACACAGATGGAATTCAAAGGAGCCTCCAGGCGGTAACGTCGCTGCTTCTCTGATGCGGGTTAGTTGGCTAGCGTGAAAGGCAGCTCTCTGATATGACAGCAGTTAAAGCCATAGCAATAGGGTGCTCATACAAGGGGCCAAAATAATGAGCGCAGGGACTGCACAGCTCAGAGAGTAACTACATGGGCTGCTTTTGGTACCGCATCGATGCGGTGATGTCACCCTGGCCTGCCAACACCACAACGTGAAGACCAGTGGCGTGTTTTCTGGGAAGTCTCACACTGCCTGCTCTTTGGCTTGGGCTCTGCGGTCATCCTTGCTGGCTTGAGCTCTTGCTTTATATTTTTTGGGGGACAGATGCACTGGTATTGGGAAGACCCGAGAATTTGCTTAATTTAGACTTGTTCAGTTTGCTTTTTGTCTGTGTGTGGAAACTGGTCTATTCTAACCCTGTCCTGGCTAGATCTCCTTTTGAACTGATGTTCAGACACACACGAGGCCAGCTAGGGAGTATTTGCCAAACAGAAGTTGGGCAAGCCACAACGGGCTGGATTTGAGTGAGCGAAGTAAAAATGAAAATTGCAGGAATGTAATTTTGAATGTCTCAGTGAGTCACAATCTGTTTGTTAGCAACAAAACGCTGTTTGGAGATCGGCTGGGAAGAGGAGTAAGAGACAGCTCACATGGCCTTTGCTCATGCTGAGCAGCCCATCGTCCTGCTGGGGGACTCCAAAAGGCATGTGTGTTGTCAGACAGGAGGCGTGATGGCAGAGCCGTGTTCAGAAACAGGGAAGGAATCGAGTATATTGCCTGGGGCTTGCAACACCTAAGTCAGGGCACGGTTCTGCTCCATTCTCTTTTCTAGATCAGTCTGGTGCTTAAAGAGGTGGGTACACTACTGTCTAATCTGGAACAAGTTTTACTTCAATATTAACCTGAAAGTAGATAGGAAGGCAAGCCCTGTCCACATGAAGGCAGCTTTGTCGTTTAGTCTTTAATAATCATCTTATTTTAACAGAGAGGCCTAATATCTGCGTGATGATTAATTTCTGACTGTTGGATTACTGAATGTTATTCATTAAAAAAAAAAAAAGGCTCAAAGTATTGCCTGCATTGTCTTGGACAGATTCTCTGTGGGGACTGCTGCATTTGAAGACCCCATTTCCTTGGCACTTTTCAGTGATGACTGTGTCAGAAATAACGTTTTTAAAATATTTGCCTAGCAGAAGTGACTTGGTACTTCTGCCTCCATACTGGCCTTCTGTTCAGGGACTGTGAGAAAACAGAAGCAGGGCACAGCCCTCTCCCCGTGCCATGCATAGCCGTGTCAGCTCCGAGCACGGGTCTTCTCCATGGCCACCCGGGAATGCGGTTGTTTAATGTGTGCACAGCACTCCCGCCCATCCAAAGCATTTGCTTGGAGCGATTTTGCAAATAGTGAGGCTTCAGGGAGCGCAGAGAGTTTTCAGTGACCTAATGAGGAAGGAAGATGCTAATGCCCTAGGTTGGATCCTGTCATTTTCGCTCGTGCTCAGAGTTCTGTTGACTTGGAGAAACCAGGGGCTCAGGCACGACCGGGCCACGCTGCTAATGATCCTCGTGGATGTCACATTCCTTTTTGCAGTGTGAGAATTGCAGTGAATTGCAATTGAAGTGACTTTTAGTGAATTCTTTACAAGCTGGTTCGTAGTCTCAGTTAAGCAGCGCATCCATTATTCATTGAGTTTATGACAGTTCCTGGGGGGCCTAATAAAACTCGGGCTGAATTATGGTGGGCATCAGAGCCCCTGCCCCAACCAGGCTGTGCGGAGAAGCAAGGCAGGCGGGATGGGGAAGGGGCTGCCAGCAGAGCGCTGCGTTACAGACTTAGCCCCGTTCTCGTTCAGCAGCGCACGGTCGCGGCGCTCTGCCTGCGTTGATGCGGGGGCTGTGTGTGAGAACATGACACAAATGGAGAGCAGAAGATTGCTCTGTTCCAAATTTCCCTTTTTGTTTTTTTCTTTCTTTTTTTTTTCCCCCTGTCCTTTCATGCCTGTGACCTAGCTTCTTTTTCTGTCGTGATTTCCAAACACGCCAGGTTGCTTTCAGGGTGAGGCAATTTAGGAAGAGGTGAGCAGAGGGGCCAGCCATGGGTGTGAGATGGGCTGGGAGCTTCTAAAGGATGGGTGCACTGGGGGCGCTGAGGCTGTCACAGGGCTGTGGTGGTGCTTGTTGCTGTTGATCTGATTTCTGTAGAGAGAGCTCTAAAGCAGACCTGCCGTGCGACTGGGCCTTTTGTAGGGTAGGTGAAAGAAAGTGTGTTTTGGGGAGAGCTGACCTGATGGACCCGGATGCACATTTTTCACATGCAGGCAGAAATCTGCTCTCCAGCTGATGCAATTGTGGATGAGCAGTGAGGAAGAAACATACACCAGCTTTACAAGGGTGTCCCTGGATCTGCTCAGTCCCTTTTGAGTGAGGCTTGGGGTGCAAGCATGGTAGGTGCCCACCCAGCCAGGTTTCTCCTTGCTTCTACTTTAGAAACATCTAAGTTCAGCTCCTCGCTGCTTTGAGCCCATGGCTTCAAAGGTACAAAGGTTCAACGCCTCTAAACTCTGTCCCGTACTTCTGATTTGGGCACCCTTCCTTAAGGAGGGCTTTTGACATATTTAACCTAAGGATGTTCTGGCTAGTGTCACCGGTAGCCAGATCTGTACTCTGCGGCTCCTCGGGTGTCTGTGTGACACCTTTGTGTTTTACAGAGCCCTCCTGCCTTCACATCTTTCTCACGTCACTAGCTGGGAATTGCTCTTCCTGCCCTAGAAGAGCAAATGTTTGGGACTGCGGATACACTGCAGTGCCAATAAGTCACTCCCTTGGGTACTCTCTGGCCACTGAGGTGGGCTCGTGGGTGACGGTACCTGGCTGTTGGCATCCCGCGGTCAGCACAGGTTGAGTCAAGTTGTATGCAGCAGCCAGTGCTCTTGTGCAGGTGTTAGGGTCGGGACTTGGGGGTGGGGAGTGTGTTAACTGTAGGTTGGTGTCCTATGAATTCTTCTAGATGAAGCTGAGAGTAAGAGAAGGGGCTTAGCCCCTGCCTTTTTTTAATAGGCCCTTTTCTTCTTTCAGTCTGCTGCTAATAAACTTGTGAACTAAAGACAAAGGAAAGAATAAATGACGAATGACTCCTGTGGAGCCTGTGGAAATGGGCAGACGCAAAGCTGGAGTCAACACGAGTGTTGGACTTGGGGGCTCATCTCCTGGGTGGATGGGGCGAGGGGGGACACGGGCTTTGCCTCCATTCCTGCTGAACTCATACAGAAAAGATACCTGTTTTCTTCCGTTTTAATAGCATCATAACACTGATCTAAACTGGAGCAGTGCACACCTAGAAGTTGTCTTTTCATGGAGAACTTGTTAAAATGTTTTTTTTGGAAGTCCTCCCTGCAGCTAGAAACCCTTTCAGAGTTTTTCTTTTCGAGGAGCACCGTCAGTTCCTGTACGAGCCCCTCCACAGCCTGTGCCAGCGCCAGCCTGCCTGCCTGAACGTGGCAACCAGAGGGACTGGCCAGCAGATCCCAGGGAACATGGTGCCACCCTGATGGCTGCTCGCTGCCAACCCCTGTGGAAAGTGCCAGGGTGATACAACAGCGTGACTCACTCTACAGGCTGCTCCCTTTCGTTATGGAAACTGTTGCCAAAGACTGAAAATTAGGCCCATAACAAAATAAATGGGTAATTTGTGTGTGTGTATGTGTGCAAACATCAGTTAGCACACCTTTTAAATTTTTTTCTCTGTCTTGTGTTTTAGGCCTTTCATCTTGTGAACCTTTGGGAACAAAGAAAGGATCTGAAGGACATCTGATTCCATGCCATCCAAATCTGGTAGCTGCTCACTGTTGGTGCAGATATGAAGATGTGGTGCTTGTACGCCTCGGGACATCACACCTATGCTACGTACTTCAGCTGCCCGGGTAAGCAGCTTCCTTTAATCCACAAAGCCATTACACTCCAGAGTAATAAGGCAAGACACCTGCACTAACAACTCATGGGTGGCGGTGCTTCAGCAGGAAATTCTCATCAAGAGCTGCATACACAGAAAATATTTGAGGGATTTGCAGTGAAAATAGAGGGTTGCAGACTCCAGTCGGGAAGGCCAGAGGGAAGGAGGTGAGCAGAGGTCAGGCATATGGAGAGACGTGTGCTCTTGTACCTCAGAGCATAGCAAGTGTTGTGTCAGCTCCCTAACAGCAGAGCAGCCTTTCTCTTGAAGGTCAGCCTGTTAAGAGCTGACTTTCTCAAACAGACAAAGATCTTTGCCATGAAGTAAGCCAGACTTCTGCATAAGATGTTCAATCCGTTTCAGGAAAAGAAAATGCTATTTTGAAGTGCTCTTCTGATTGGGTCTGTGTAGTACAGCATCCTGCCTTGGCCATACAACTGTAGAATGGTTTGGGTTGGACTCTGGACCTGCTCTAACAGGTCTGTGTCTGCCTTGTGCTGGGGGCCCCAGAGCACTGGTCACCATTCACTGCTGAGAATTAGGTCTGGAAAGCCTTCACCACAGCTCCCCATGCTTTTGTGTGAGGAATTGTACTAGTCACTTGTATTATATGAAATGAAAAATCTTTAAATCTTTTTCCATTTAATGTTGTGACTATCCCTTGCTAAGTGTGTGTGCATGATTCTACAAAGTATCTCCTTGCTTACAATTTCCTTATCAAAACTAGAAGGAATCAGAATTGTCTCAGGTGCAATGTATTGGACTAGGTCAGCATTACTCTCTTGCCAGGAGTTTTTCCTGGGCAAATAAAGGATCTAACTAGCATTCATGTAGATTTCTGTTTTGTTTTGTTTTTGCAAAGCATTAGATGATTTCATAGGTGCATCATGCTTATGGTTGTCATAAGGACTGTTTGGAAGTCTTAGCTCTAAATTGTCTCAGGTAGATGGCTGAAAAAACAGATGTCTCTGTTGTTGTAGCTTTAGGATTACATCTCCACAGTTCAAAAGTCCTGTAAGAGTCTTAGGTGGAAGATGCTGGATTAGACCTCGGTGTTGACACCTTTTCTGGAGTGGTTTTGAGATGCTAGTGATACAGACTGGGATGGCACTGATGTGCTCCATTTATTTGCCATTTGCTACGCAGCAGGAGCAGCAGGGATTTTCTTCAGAAAGTATGTTCTCCTTTCAGGTCTCTGTGTTGCTGTAGAAAATACAGAGCATCTCGTTTCAGTTTTAGAGGGAAATGAACCTAAACACGGTCCTGACTGTGCCATGGCTGCTAAGCTGATGGCCATTGTTTTTATCCTTTAAGGACACGTTCATGGCAAGCTCCAGGTCAGAGGTATTGATTGTGTCTCTCTCCCACATGTTGCCAGAATGGGGGCAAGGCATGGATCCCTCTCGTGTTGCTCACTGCTGCTGGACCAGTCCATGTCAATGGGAAAAAGTTGGCCTGTCTCTGGGCAGGGATTTGGAGAGGACACAGTAAAGATGATACTGAAGGTAACTGCAAGCTGCCAGACAGAAGCAACTCTGAAACTGCAAGCTCGTCTGCAGCCTGATGATGTTAATAGATCCCACTCTCCACTCCATGCCTTGGAGGAAGGCACAGTCTTCATAATAGGCCAAATTCATGGACTTATATTTGTTCCATAATTATCTCTGGAAAGAAATTTCTCACTGATTAACGTATGCTCAGAAGCACTCACAATGAATAGGCCTTATAGTTTTCAGCGTACCGCAGACATTTGGTCGTATCTTCAGCTGGTGAAAACTGGCATCGCTTTGTTGCCTTTCCAAGTCATTTTACAATGAGTGAAGATTGGTCCTTCTGTTCTCCTTCACATGAAGGTCATGTAACTTTTGTGGCTTTGTGCAATATGTTCTTTCTAAAGGAAAATGAATGTATAGTTGTCTTTTATTTTGCAATGATCTTCTAAAGTACGCAGTTCAAAGATTGGGCGTGCTTGACACACTTTCCACCCATTTCTTTCAAATTAATAATCCTCTGATGCCTCTCACATGATCTGCTGGTCCTAGGAGGGTTTGAGCTTTGATGGAGGAGGGGTCTTTGAACAAGGGAGGACTGGAAAATCTGGGGAACTTCTGTTTCACAGCCTTTGATACTGTGCTGATACTCTGTCCTACTGTTAGGCTGCTTCAGTACTTCGAGTCTCAGGGTCATTTCAAAAAAGATATGGGAGGGATTCTCAGTTGGCTTTTCTGCAGTTTTTGTAGCTGTTTGGGGGGGGAATACCATAATAACTTGCCCACTAAGACTCCCAGGACCTTGCTTTCAATGGCATCTGAGGCCAGGATGCTTCAAAAGAACAGAGCAGAGAACCAGCTCCTCCTGAGAAAAGGTCTCATCCTGAAGCCTTGGTAAGAGGGCTGGCAGGCGGGCATTTTTCCATCCCTCCCTTTCCTCTCCGTGATGATTAATAGCATCGGCTGCTACTCACTCTGAGCAAACGTTTAAGAATTTCTCTCACAGATAGCGGAGACATGAGTTGTTCTGAAGGCTGATTGAAACTGGGGATCAGCTTCCTGCACAGTCAGGCCTTGGATCAGATCCCCCTGTATGGCAGGGAAATGTGTCGTTAGCTGGGCATGCTCCAGGCCTGCCTCCAAAGGGCCCCCAAAATGACAGCTGTCCAGGAGTCTGAAAGAACTTACAGAAACAAACTGACTTGAGAGGGTTTCAGGCACTTTAGGAGATGAGGAGGAAACGTCCCCTTTGAGTGCTGATAGATTTTGGGCTCCAAAGCCCAGCAGAATCGGTAACAGAGGAAGAAATGAGCAGTTTGACAAGCAGCAGCAGGAGTCAGATCTGCTTCTAACATCCTTCTCGGAGTTCTGCAGTGTCTAGGGAGAGCTCGCTTTGTCAGCCCTTCCCCTAGCAGGAGCACCAGCAGAGACTTTCTGCTCTGTTTGGCCGCTAGGTTTCTCACAATTCGTACGAACTCAGTATCTTGGAGGCCTTTCCTTCCAGTTCCCAGAATGTTGAAATCAAACAACTCCCACAGGCACCTGGGCACGTAACAAGACCACACATGGAGCACAGCCCTTGTGAGCTGGGAGGAAATGGCTGCAGATCCCTTCTGAGGCAGGTGCCACTTTCCTCGGTCTGATCTCCAGGAAGGATCACCTCTGAAGGGAACAGGGTGACTGCCCTGTGACACACCACGCAGCTGCCAGTGCTGTTTCACTTCGAGGCAGGCACTACCTCATCGCAAAGCTCTTGTTTGCACTTGATGCTCCCTCAGACATCCTGAGTCACTCTTTACCCACATTCACCCTGGATACATCTGTTTTCTCTGTGGTTGTGTGGTGGTTGGGAAAGTCCTCAAGTACAAAGAAAGACAAAACTGGCTTCTTCCTCAAAACTTAGCCCTGCTGTTTTTAGAATGAGAAAGCAGTTTGGATGTCACATTCCTTGATAAAACACAACTGCATGTCAGTCTCAGCATTTCTCAGGTCTTGAAACACAGTGTAGTTTCGCTGTATGCTTGTGCTTGGAGTTCTCCTGGGGTGTTGAACTCCAGGGTGTTTAGGACAAATCAGATTTTTATCCAAATGGGATGTCTAGAATCAGCCTCTCAGTCCCTGCCCTGGAAACGGCTGTAGGTCTGTGTCAGCATGAGAGAATGAAATGAACGATTTTATTCTGATTTTCAGCTTTGAAAGGTGTTTGGGTGTTCAGCTCAACCCTGGCAAAAGTTTGCTGCTTCCTGCTGTCTGTGCATGCGCATGGCTCTGAAACTTGGATCGCTCGATCTTTGCCATTGGTTAGGAGCATGTGCCCAGCTAGCTGTCTGCGTCAGCTGAAATGCATTTACATTTATTTGCAGTAATTTGGTCATGAATTTTGTTTGAGCATTCAATAAGCTTTAAATACTTAAACAGTGAAACCTCTACAAAAGCAACTCTGAAGACTGAGTAAGAAAAATGTAACTGCCCGTAACAAAACCTTCCTGCTGGTAAGCATAAATCAGTGTGTTTTTAGTAGCTTTTGATGAGCATCTTAATGGGGCCTATCAGTCTGACTTCATTTTTTAAAGTTTCAGCCATTGTTTTATTGCCTCAGTGATCACAGATGCTCTTGTGATGGAGGTAACTTCGGAAAGGCTTAGCATAATATGAGTTTGGCTGGAATTGGTGTCTCTGGACACCTCAGAGAAGAGGTGTCTCTGGCATCTGACAAGTAAAGTCAATACTGTACATCTTGCCAGGATGCACAAAGTCTAGGTCAATGTTCTGTCTTGTTTGGCTGCTCACCTATTGATCCTCCCATGCCTCCTACCTTCATTTTCTACCAGTAGGCAACAGCATTCACTCCTGTTGCACCTGATCTAGGAGGCATGGAATAAAAATTCAGACCAAGAGGAGAAACTTAAAAAAAAAACAACAACAACAAAAAAGAAAAAACACACAAACAGAAACCCCACAGCGTATGAGCTGATGGCATCAGGATATTGGGATGGTAGAAAAACTGTGCAGCTACCACCACTTTCCTCCTGGTCACATAATTCACTTTCCTCTAGCAATGGATGTAACACAGTGACTTGAGAGTTTCACCCTCATTGTTTTGCTCCTGTTTCAAAGCTAACAGTAAAGGGAAAAGGCATCTATGAACATCCTATGGCTTAGGAACTTGAGGAGGCATAAATTGAGGGCTTTAGGCACTTATCTTCCACCAGCTGTCCCGAAGGCCATTCAAGCTGTAAAGCCCATCCATCACTGTGGCTGCTGACGCCAGTGCCACCGCCAGAGGAAGATCAGTCAGGCTGGATTATCAAAGTCAAAGCCAGAGACAGTTCTTGTGGGAAGCGGTTGGGAAAGTCTCATGTCTTTGCTCCTCACTGCGCAGGAAATAAAAGAGGGATTGTGCATGAGGGTTGGGAATGCCCTGTTTCTCATTATTGAAACGTGTGGTCTTGAAAGAGAGGGAGGAGCCCCTGTACAAAAGATAAATCATGTTAATGCTGTTTGTTTTTCTGTTTTTGCCTTCCAGTGCTCTGGTCTGGGAGCAGGAGGCAAGGGGCTTTGCGCATAAGCTCTTACACTTGGCTGATAGTAAGGGTGCTGCTGTTTATTTTGCAGTGAGGCAGAGATAGGCATGGGGAAATGAGACCTGAAAACCAGACCCAAAAATGTGCAGTTAAAGGCAGATACATACACCTCTATCTCATAATAGAGTTTGACTCTGCTCCACAGTTGCCAGCTGAGCTGCTCGCTTCAAGAGCCGTCGGGAGGCAGAGCTGTCAGACTGACTGTGCCACAGGGAACGGATGCGACTGGTGGCACCTGTCTGTGCTGGCCATGGGGAGGGAGCGGACCCGCCAGCTTAGCTCAGGGCGCAGCGGGTGTGGGAGCACCTGGAAGGCATCTTGGGGCACGTGTGTGAGCAAAAGGCAGCCGTTTGCAGCGCCCCGTGGGATGCGCTGGGGTCTGGTTCAGTCACCAGCCCAGTCCCTGGGCTAAGTTCAGATCAGAAAGAAACTCAGAAGTTTTGTGTTGTTTTTTTTTTTTTTCTAATGGAAGCTGGGGATTTTTGGCAGGTACGTGTGTCCCACAAGCAGCTATTTCTATCTGAACATTTCAGGGCTCTTTTCTTTTTTTTTTTCTTCTTTTTTTCTGAACGGGGAACCAAGCAAAATGGTCAGGTTTTGCTAACCAAAGCACCGCTTTTCCGACACCTCTACCCCATCGCCCGAGGTGAGATTTCTTGGGGAGTTGTATGTGTGTTTCACAGGGATTTTAGGAATGAAAGCTTACCTGGAAACCAAATTCCCCCTCAGAAAAATAACAATAAGCTTTTTTTTCCAGTTTTGTGAAACATTTCTCGTAAGGCAGGAAACAGCCCCTTGCCTCCTTCCCTGTGGTTAAACGAGGCTGAGCGGATGGGCAAGATGAAGATTGATGGTGAAGGGCCCCCTGTGCCCCGGGGCTCGCAGGCACCGCTGCTAAGCTGGTGAAAGCCAGAAAGCTCCCACCTACGCCTGCAGTGAACCAGGACCTGCAGCATTAGGAACATGCCCCAGCAACGGATCACTAAGGCCTGAACAAGAAGATACAGGTTTGTGCCAGGGTCCTAAATCCATCTTCAGGAGGAGTTTCACACAGGAATTCAGTGAAAGACAAGGAAATAGCATCCTTTTTGGACCTGTGGGGAGAAAGTTCAACACCATCCACCAGCATGTCAATCAGCCGGTGGGTGAACTTGAAAAAAGGAATGGTACAGCTCAAAATACTGCGGCTGCAGCTTGCCCTGCGTTGTCTGGTTGTGCCAGGTTTCCCTCTAAAAGGTTGTTCAAGCTACTCTGGTAGCAGACGTTTGGGAGCAGTGACACAAGGCACAGCTGCAGGGCAGGTGATACACTCCCTCCCTCCTGTGTAATTTCTTCACTGGCTACTTTGCTCACCATCAGATTTGATTAAAATCTCTCAAACAGCATTAAAAATGGAAAGAATGTTGCTAATAATTTTCATGGCTGCTGACTACAGTAGGCATCTTGTAGTTCAACTGTTAGGTCAAGCTGTGGGGTCATCCTAACAGAAGTGTGAGATGTGTTGCGCATGGACAAGCGAGCCTGGTTCTGCTCCACAGCCATTCCACCACCCTGGTGGGTCTGCAGGAGCAGTGGGACTTGAGTGTCCCGTGGGTGGGACATCACGACACAGTGAGAGACTTCTGTAATTGCCACTGCTGGCTGTCTTGGCAGGGGGGCTGAGCACTGAGCTCTGGAAGAGGCCTCTTTAGTTAAGGGCCAGGGCACACAGGCAGCAGCGAAGGCAGTGCGATTATTTGTGGACAGACAGCTGACAGCATGCTACAAGGCTGTTATTTCAGCATATTTCACTGTCATTTAAAATCAGGGTGTATATTTAATGCTAAAAGAAACTGAAAGAAGGCAACAGGATGAGGGTCTGAAATGGAATGTTGCAAGAAATCAGAAGGGCAGTTTCCAAGAGCTACGTGACTGGGTGTTGCTCTGGGTGGGAGACTGCTTGTTTTCCCATATAAGCTCTCACCTTATTCCCCACTAGTGAGACCTGTACTGACTCTAGCCAAAGCCCTCCTTCACCTTCTCTTGACTGCGACCACTAACATATACCTGGGGGAAGTATAAGAGAGAAACCGTAGGTAACATGGTCCTTCCCTTGGCATAACCTCCAGTGCATCCACCCAACAACTGGCATCAGCATCTTGGTGAATTTTAGTGGACCTGGTAAGTGCAGTGGTTCTGGCTCTTGTGCCATGAACACTTTAATCACCTTACCACTATTCGTGTCTCTACAGACCTCTGTCACCTCCCCCTGCCATCTCTTTTCTGAGCTGAGGCATCCTCCCACATGGAGACAGAAGCTGTGCAGTATGCGGAATCACTGGTTAATCTGTTCTCTGCATACTGCCTGTGCTTTCCAAGAGAGGGTGATGAGACCCCCCACAGGAAGCATGACGTAGGCGCATCTTCTTTTAGTGGTGGCAAAGCTTCACCATCTTTTCCTCTAGCCAGCCTTTCTGTAATATTTTCAGGGATCCTGTGTGCCTTCATCCCGAGCCTTGAGCTGGCATTTTAAAAGCACGTCCTGCAGTGGCTACAGGCGAAATGATAGATGACTGTGAGAGCAGAAAGAAGCATGGTATGCTCACAAAGCAGAGAAATGCACGTGTGGGTAGACACTTCTTTGAGTTCTTATTTTGTGCTTGCCAGTGTATTATCTGTACTTGCAGAGCACGCCCAGTGTCCCTGTGGTGCACATTCATTTGGTCTGCCTTGGAAGTGACCTGACTGCAGTGAGCAAGAAAAGATGAGCAGAGCAGAGCATTTCCAAATTCTTGGTTGTATCTGAGACCTCTCTGAATTACTGGCTGTTTTACATGAATACTTTGCTAGAAAGAAAGAGGAAGCATTGGTTTGAATTGTTGATTACAGGTATTTCACAATGACCTTGGTGTTGCCTGCAAGCAGAGTCAACCATGTATCAGACACCAAGGTTAAGCAATAGCAATGCAATCTGGCCTTGGGGTTATTCCATGTACATCCCCTGCTCACTTCGTGGTTTTGAATTTCCCTAAAACAGTATTTTCATAAGCCTAAGCAGTGAAAACAAAATCTCCCTTCACTGCATTTTTATTCCTTTTTGTAGATGTTGCTGTCTCTCTGAGAAGATGAATTTGATCGTGAAATGCCATGTTCCCAGTTCTTGACTCCTCTGCTCCCTGTCTGGAGACCTCTGTCCCCTTTGTGTACGTTTGAATAGAAAACTCTTGTTGGTAGCTCAAGCAGGTGTTGTACAGTATGCGTGTACGTACATGTATAGGTTCATAGTACTTGTAGATGGGACAGCTTCTTCTGCTTCACAGAGAGCAGAATTTCTGCCAGTCGATCACAGCTGCCATGGGGGCTGGATCTCCAGTTCTTGTTTTTTTTTACTATGTTGTTCTTACTAATCCAAGTACTAGGCCTCTCCTGCTCTTGGAAATTTCCACTGGCTCCACTCATATAGGACCTCAGGATTTGACTTCATCTGTTCAACCTGCTGTGCTTGTCAGGCTTACTCTATCAATTTTTATTCAATAAAAGAGTTAAGTTGGTAACTCTGGACTGCACTCAGTAGGAAGCTGAGTCCCAGCTCCGCTGCCTCTGACATGAAAATAACATGCTGCAAGGGTGAGGTTTTAAGGTCTATCACTTGGATTTATGTCTCTGTCCTCTATGGAGGTGAGCTAGTCTTTGTCAGAAAACAAAAAAGAAAAAAGGAAAGGAGTGTAAATAGAAATGCATTAATATAGGTGTCTAGACAATATCTGTAGAATTAAAATGATTGAAAACTTAGAGTGAAATGGAATTAGGGGGAGGGCAGCAGAACTCTCCTGGGCTTTATGCAAGAGGGGCTGTCCTGCTTCCGTGGAGAAGATAAGAAAGAGTTGTGAGATATTTATCTTACTGCTCTGTTTTGCTTTGTCATGGGAAGAGGGATGGTATAAAGGGAAGGCAGGGGGCAGAACAGCTTTTATGTTTGGGCATGGGCTGGGAGAAATAACATGCTGTAAATATTGCAGCTGACACAGCAGAGGCCCATTTGGCCTGGAATATAGGGCAATAAATGCAGTCAGGTGATTCAAGGGTGTTGTGCATAAGTCTGCCAGGTAGTTAGGCGAAAGCAGATCAGGAAATAATTATGGCTGATAAGGGGAGCTTGTAAGGAAGCCAGCACCTTCTGTGACCATGAAAGGCCTTAATGATTAACTATGATGGAAAAGCTAGAAGCACATTCTCCCCTTTCATAGCAGTTACGCCCAGCTGCTCTTCTGCATCATTAACTTCCGAGTGGCCTGGACATCGCTGCTGAGCATGAACCAGCTTTAATTCAGGGCAGCCTCTGGGGTATGAATGGAGAAGCTGATTGCTTCTGAGAAGGGCACTGGTTTTGGCATGCCGTGCCTGCCCAGCTCTTGTGGGTTAATTTCTGGTGCAATCCAGACCTTGTGGAAACTGGCCAAGGTTGCTGTCCCATGGGTAGGGTCTGCAAATGGCAGCAGAATATGGCCCAGGTACTTCAGGGCCTGCACACCCACTGACACCGACTGTGGCTTTCCGGGACTTGACCTGGATCCTGTTTTCGAACATCTCCTCTTTTCTGTTTCCTTATGAAGCGATGAAAACAGCAGATGTCAATAAAAACAGCTCTTGCCAATGCAACACTGAATCGACAGTCTGTGGGTATTCCTCTGCCGCAGCATTTACAGCACAATATGGCACTAATACTTTTCCTTACTTGCACTGCAGGCTCCAGCTTCCTCGGCTTGCGCAAGAGGAGTGAGCCACCACCATCAGAACTTCCATTCCCCAGAACTGGGAACTGATCTTCTAAGCCACTTTGGCTACATTTTCAAGGTGCTGTGAGCACAAGCTTGCACCCTGGGAGACGAAGTAACCACAGACCCTGTTAGGAGCACCTGGTGGTGCTCAGGATAAATGAGATGGGATCTGAATATTCGGGCTGTCAGCACTTGCCGGGGTTGGGCAGGGATGTGGACCACACAGCGAAGTACCGTAGGGAAAAGTACCACGTCGTACGCTTGTAGCTGTGTCTTCTGTCAGCAGCTGAGCGTAACAGCAAGGGCTGAGCTGCCCCAGTGCTTGGCAGGCGCTGAACCGGCACTCCAGCTTTTCCCCGTGTAGGGAACTGGCCCTGAACATCGAGACGGGACGGTGCTAAATACAGATACTGGGAATGACACTGGAGCACTAGTCTGGGTCTTGAGTAGTCTATCCTTTGCAATCCTACCATACAGCTGTTATTATAGCATTTGCTAATTGATTTTACTTGATTAACACTTGCTAATTAATTTCTATTAATTACCTCTCATTTAGATACCTGTATGGTTAGGCACAGCTATAAACCTCTGCACAGCACACCTCCTGAATGACAGCCCATGTGCAATTAGCAGCAATTTTCACTGCTCAGAATCGCCTCTGGCAGGACAGGGTGCTGGCGAGCCCGTGGACTCATGCAGCACGTAAAGGTGTGCAAGCAGTCCTGGGAAGCGGGGGAAGTCATGTGCTGCTGGTGTGACCGTCCCCAGGCTGCTGGTAACTCCCGCGGCAGTCTGCATTGCTGTACTTGCTGGGTAAGCTTGGCCTACATGTAGGCTCAATCATCATTTCTGAGAAAATTGCATTGTTAATACCTTGTCTGTAATCAATAGGCCATGGCCTTGATTCAGCAAGACACTTAGGAACATGGCTAATATCCATTACGCAGTCTGGTGCCTTGGTTTGGTTTTTTTGTTTTGCTTTGTTTGTTTGTATGTTTGTTTTTTAGGGGCCTGCTTTTGCATTCAAAATCATTTGTGCTAAACTGTGGCTTTTGTGCCTAAAAGGGCATCAGCTGTGGCCTGGCCAGGAGGTGCTGTGTGCTCCCGGAATGAATAGGACTTCAAAGCTGGGAGATGGTAGCACGTGGAGAATAAAAAGCTAATGCAAGCCAACAAAGGGGAGAGAGCACTACCAACCAGTGCGTCTGGCCTCTTGTGGCCTCTTTGCCCACACAAAAGGTTGGTGCACAGATCACAGATTATGGAGAGGAATGTGTAAATTTGGTTAAAAGCAATTGTTCATTAGGCTTGTAGCTGAGTTTCATTTATTTTTAATTCTGTTCTGCTTGAATAGCTTTTAATCAGTTTAATACTTGTCCTCCCAATTTGCTTATTGTTGCATATTCTATTCAGTTGTGCATCTTACAAACATTCATTTCCCCTCCCGGATCTGCTGTAATGACCACTAGAAAGCCGACGAAAGGGAGGCAGAGTTAAAACCACCTTGGGAGAATTTTCTAGTGACTGCCTTGGCCTGAGCTCTGGCGAGCGGCAGGAAGACCGGTATACTCCAGCCACTGAGAAGTTTTTGAGAAATTACCTCTAAACTGTATTCACCGCAGTGGAGCAGGTGCTTAAGCAGCAGCTTTACCTCGAAGCGTACAACCGGTCTCCCCCTGCTTGGCAAACCTGACACTGGGAGCTCAGTTTGTGGCACCAGTTTGCCTGCCAGGAAGCTTTGCCCTGGGCTGCCGGCAGCAGGGAGGGAGAGTCCCAGCTTCGGTCTGCGGCTGGTGGCACCTGGGATCGCTCTCTCGGCACCTGGGATCGCTCTCTCGGCACCTGGGATCGCTCTCTCGGCACCTGGGATCGCTCTCTCGGCGTGGAGAGAAGTGGTAGGATTTGTACATCCACCAGAGGAACGCAGCAGTGGCTGGGTTCTGTTACTGCAGCACCGAGCGGAGAACCGTGGGGACTCAGGGCATCTCCCCACAAGCAGGTTGTCACGTCTGGCTGTGAGCCGCGTCCCTGCGCGAGGTGGCAGGAAGGCAGAAGTGGCCCTGCGCCGTGGGGCTTGGTGAGCATCGCGCCCGGCTGCCAGATGCGCCTTCGTCCCACCACGGCGCCGGTCTCCCTGGGTACGTGACAGCCAGCGAGGACAGGCGGCAGCGGCAACTTTGCCTTGGGTTCATTGATCCTGTCCTAGTGCTCAGTGTTTATCATGACAAAAGGCTGTTTGCAAAGTCACTGCAATTAAGCTCGCTAATTGTCCTGGTTTTAGAGGAGCTGAGTCTCTGTGTGTAAGTGGGTCACAGAAGAGGTCTAGTTAGCGCCTCCCCTTGTTTAAAGCAGAGGACTCGTTGCAGGGTGAGATTCACGAGATCCTTGGTGGGGTGGCCCCACAGACCCTCACTGAACAGGGTTGGCCTACACGGACGTGGCCAGGTTGCATTCCTCTTTGAAACGGCAGAGCGAACTGATGTTAAGGAATGGATCTGGGGGCACTGGCTCGAAGTCAGTCAGGAGGTGCTCCCATACGCCTACACCACCACTGCCTGCACCTGCTGCTGAAAACCGTACGTGTCTCCGACGGATCGTTCCACCCCGCCATGGCTCATCTTCAGTGCCCTTCCCGTGTCCTTGGCCACTTGAAATAATTTCCCTTCTGCTCACAGCCCTGACCATCACTGCTTGCTGTGCTTGTAATGACTAGAGAAAACGGGAGATCAGTGGGAGGTGGAGGTGGAGCTGTCGTGGGGTAGCTTGCTCGTGCAGCACCCCGCTGCTCCCCGCCACGCCACGCAGTGCCCGGGGTGCTCTCGGTTCCTCTTTTGCGGGACGGCTGCAAGGTGGTTTTGCATTTCCCTGGGGGAACTACACACAGGGAGTTACGGTCATGCTGCTTTCAGCTGGAGCTGCTGGCTGAGCTGAAACCAAGTGATTCAGATTCTGGAGAGTGATTCAGAGTCAGGCTCTGTGAGCAGCTTCCCTCACTCTGTGTTCAGCTAAATCAAGGGGCTTTTTGGCACTGCTCTGGCTTGAGAATTAAGTTAGTGGTTTTATCTCCGTTAGTTCATCTCTTGAAGTGGTCAGAAGTGATGTGATGTGTCCTGGGAGGGATGGTTTAGTTTAAAGGTAGCCTAATTTGCTAGTGTACCCGTACCTTGTATTCAGTGCACTGTCCTCCTGTCATTTCAGCAGCCTTGGAGTCATGCACCTGCTGTTGACAGGTGAGAGGTCCTTCCTCTGCTTAACATGATTCCAGAAATAAGCCTTAGTTGATGATTGAATTTAGAAGGCTGAAATCAGTCCCCCGATGCTTTTTATTTAGTCGAGTGTCCCACTGGAAGGATGAAAATGTTGAAGAGAAGTAAACCTCCATGGGCTATGGGAGGTTAGGCCCCTGGGGTGAAGTTTGGACAATCCTGGAGGGAATAGATGTGAAGGGCTCAGAGGCTTGTGCCATAGCTGGAGACGGCTCGTATTGTCCCTGCTGAGAGCAGCGTGGGGCTGCGTGCTGGGGGACAGTGTCTTTGTCATAGCTGGCGCCAGCTGCCGGGCAATTATAACGCAAAAGTCAGAACTAGAAGAGCACCGTGGAGCCAGGAGGGCGTTTTCAGCCCTCAGAGGGGCCACTCCTGCAAAGTGTGGAGGCACCAGCCAAGATCAGGCAGGAAGGGCTAATGCTGTAGTAGAGGAAAGGCTTTGTCTTTGAGCCTGACGGCCTTCAAAGCTCTCACAGTGATGGAATTTGACTTAAAAATGGGGGAAAAGATGGTTTCCCTGCATTAATTTTTCCCCAAACTTAAGCACACCTTAGGTCTGGTTGGTTTTATTTTGTCAAGAAGCTAGGAGGGCCTGGCACAGCTGGACATGAAGTCATGTATTCTTGGCAGTTTATGAATTCTCTTGTGAATGTATGGAAAACATGTATCATTATTTCAACTCCCAGTGCTGGAAATAGTGCAAATAAATGACTGTGAGTCAGAATAAGGTGAATCAGTGCAAGTTAGCTCTACTGCCAATCGTTTAAGAGCACAGACGTGACATGGGCAATTATTTGGCTAATTAGAGCAGACCTTTGAGTGTTGAAATTCAGGGCTTTCAAAGGAGCTTAGCAGAATTAGGTGCCTAAGTCCTTCTGCCGTCAGCAGGCGGTGGGTACATCCTACCTTCCTTTCAATGCTCGCCTTAGCAGAATACACAAGGGATTTTATTCGGATGCTGAGGGAGCAGCGTTTCCAGCGGGTGCCTGGGCAGCATGCTCCTTCAGGAGGGACAGAGCGCCTCCAGACCGAGACCTGCAGCCTGAAGCAGGTCCTGCTATTGCCCTCTTCACCAGGGGGTGTGAGTCGGAAGAGGTGGCAGCTCTGTTCTAGAGCCTTTGCCAACACCGCTTGGAGAGGACATCTACATGTGTGAGAAATGGCACTGCCCAGCTTAAAATGCTGGGCAGGCCATTAGTCCCATGCGAGGGTTCAGACAGAATTAGGACGGCTTCCCTTTGCTCGGCTGGCATGCCAAGTTTCTCTTGTTTAGCTCGCAGTAAAGTTGCCCGACATTTCTCAAAGGCGGGCTGCGTATCGGAAGTGCTCACCCAGACACTGATGTTTCCAGCACCTCTCTGCAGAATGTGCTGCTGTGTCCCTGACTGCAGCAGCCACTGCACATCTTTACAGCCCGCTGATTTTTCCCCCCGCTCCTTTCTTCCTGGGGAGAATGCATGGACTGGTGCTGTGGATGTCAGCTGGGCAAGAGTTAAATGCTGCTGTGGAGCTGTTGGCTCACCTTTGAAAGCATGGTGGGAGACGTGTACGTCTGATCTCGTAAAGGATCCTGTTTTCTTGCTGGCAGCACAGCCTGCTCCAATTAGAAAACAAGATTTGAAACAAGGCCTGGAGTCAGTCTGTCCCCTGCTGCGGCAGTGGCACTGTCACTGCTTTTGTGGTAAGTAGGGCAATTTCAGTGCCAGTCACCTCTCTGAATACAGCCTTGCAAAGACATGTGCAAAGTCATTGATTTTCTTTAGACCCAGCATGTTTTCCTTCTGTGGGATCGTGGAGCTGGCAGGACTGTCCTGCCTGCAGAGGATTTGCTTCCATTTGGGCTCTGGCCAGGCAAGACAGGAATTCTAAGTGCTCGCTGCTTTATGGCTCATCTACAGCAGTGAAACTTGGTGCTTTCTCCAGCACAGAGACGGCCCAGGGGAGTTATTTGCTGGTGGTTTTTTTGTTTGTTTGTTTGTTTCCTATGGGTTTACCCAGGGGAGATGAAGGAAGAATGGAGGCATCCTCACCAAACCTGTGACAGTTGTTGCTGCAGTTGTGTCCTGAGGCACTGTGGACACACGAGCACCAAAGATGGTAGTGCCACCTGGGATGCCGTAGCCTCAGCTACCAGAGTGCCTTCATGTGTTGGGCAAGGACTCAAGGTGAGGGGACTGAAATGATGTAAGGCCACGGTGGAAGTCAGCAGCATGCTTGGGAGCTCTGAACTGTTCCCAAACAGCAAGGCTCTCTGGCGTTGCGTGGTCTTGTTGTGTTGCTTCTGCCTTGGGGAACTTTCCAGGCCAGCAGTAACATCAGTGCATGTAGCAGCCCTTGATGAAGACTCTCTCTGGCAGACTTGTTAAGGCCGTATGGATGATTCTAGCAACCACAGCATCCTTTGGCAAGAAATGATACAGTGGGAAGTTGTGTTGTGAGAAAACACAACAGAGAGGGAGGGGACCTGCGAGTTGAGGAGGAATGGAGACAGGTCCCTGCTCGACCTCGCAGGAGATGCCCTCCCCTTCCGGCGCCGCCTTCCCAGGTGCCCTTGAACAATAGGTTTGAGGCCCTGGAGCTGGAGAGACCGGTGGGTGAGGATGAGGTAGGAAGCCTACCCGGGAGGATGCCTGAGGTGAGGAAGTTGACTCCACGCCTCAGGACCGCCTCCACCAAGAAAGAAAGAAGGGTGATTGTTGTAGGCGACTCCCTCCTCAGGGGAACGGAGGGCCCTATTTGTCGGCCTGACCCCACACATAGGGAAGTCTGCTGCCTCCCTGGGGCCAGGGTCAGAGACGTTACCAGGAAGCTTCCAAACCTGGTTCGCCCCTCTGACTATTACCCGCTTTTGATAGTCCAGGCTGGCAGCGATGATGTTGAAAAGAGAAGCCTCAGGGCCATCAAACAGGACTATAGGGGGCTGGGACGATTGGTGGAGGGAGCGGGAGTGCAGGTGGTGTTTTCGTCCATCCCTACGGGGGAAGGGAGAGGCACGGAGAGGACATGGAAAGCTCATGTGGTTAATAGGTGGCTCAGAGGCTGGTGCCAGCATAGAAATTTTGGGTTTTTTCACCATGGGGAGCTTTACTCGGCACCCGGCCTGATGGCCCCAGATGGGTCTCTATCTCCAAGGGGAAAACGGATCCTAGGCCAGGAGCTGGCGGGGCTCATAGAGAGAGCTTTAAACTAGGTAAGAAGGGGGACGGGGCTCAAACAAGGCTTGTCGGAGCTGTGCCGGGGGAAACAATGGCTAGGCCGGGGGAGAAGGCGATGGCCCAGCTGAAGTGCATCTACACTAATGCACGCAGCATGGGTAACAAACAGGAGGAGCTGGAAGCCATTGTGCAGCAGGCAGGCTACGACTTGGTTGCCATCACGGAGACGTGGTGGGACCGCTCCCACGAGTGGAGTGCTGCAATGCCTGGCTATCGGCTCTTCAGGAGGGACAGGCAGCACAGAAGGGGTGGTGGCGTGGCTCTCTACATTAGACAATCTTTTGATGTTGTGGAACTCCAGGCTGGGAATGATAAGGTTGAATCCCTGTGGGTTAGGATCCGCGGGAAGGCCGGCAAGGCTAGCATCCTGGTGGGGGTCTGTTATAGACCGCCGAACCAGGATGAGGAGACGGATGAGGAGTTTTATAGGCAACTGACAGAAGTTGCAAAATCGTCGGCGCTTGTCCTCGTGGGGGACTTCAACTTCCCGGACATATCCTGGAAACACAACACGGCACAGAGAAAGCAGTCTAGGAGGTTTCTGGAGAGCGTGGGAGATAGCTTCCTGACGCAGCTGGTCAGTGAACCTACCAGGGGTGATGCCCCGCTAGACCTTCTCTTCACAAACAGAGAAGGACTGGTGGGAGATGTGGTGGTCGGAAGCTGTCTGGGGCAGAGTGACCACGAAATGGTAGAGTTCTCTATTCTTGGCGAGGCCAGGAAGGGGACCAGTAAAACTGCTGTCTTGGACTTCCGGAGGGCCGACTTTGAGCTGCTCAGGACGCTGGTTGGCCGAGTCCCTTGGGAGGCGGTTCTGAAGGGCAGAGGAGTCCAGGAAGGCTGGGCGCTCCTCAAGAAGGAAATCGTGATGGCACAGGAGCGGTCCGTCCCCACGTGCCCAAAGATGAGCCGGCGTGGAAGAAGACCGGCCTGGCTCAACAGAGAGTTGCGGCTGGAGCTTAGCAGAAAAAAGAGGGTTTATAATCTTTGGAAAAAAGGGCGGGCCACTGAGGAGGACTACAAGGATGTAGCGAGGCTGTGCAGGGAGAAAATTAGAAAGGCCAAAGCTCATCTGGAGCTCAATCTGGCTACTGCCGTTAAAGACAACAAAAAATCCTTTTACAAATACATCAACGCGAAACGGAGGACTAGGGAGAATCTCCATCCTTTACTGGATGCGAGGGGAAACCTAGTTACTAAGGATGAGGAAAAGGCTGAGGTGCTTAATGCCGCCTTTGCCTCAGTCTTTAGCGGCAATACCGGTTGTTCTCCGGACACCCAGTGCCCTGAGCTGGTGGAAGGGGATGGGGAGCTGGATGTGGCCTTCGCTATCCATGAGGAAATGGTTGGCGACCTGCTACGGAGCTTGGATGTGCGCAAGTCGATGGGGCCGGATGGGATCCACCCAAGGGTACTGAGAGAACTGGCGGAGGAGCTGGCTGAGCCGCTTTCCATCATTTATCGGCAGTCCTGGCTATCGGGGGAGGTCCCGGTTGACTGGCGGCTAGCCAATGTGGCGCCCATCTATAAGAAGGGCCGCAGGGCAGACCCGGGGAACTATAGGCCTGTCAGTTTGACCTCAGTGCCGGGGAAGCTCATGGAGCAGATTATCTTGAGGGTCATCACGCGGCACTTGCAGGGCAAGCAGGCGATCAGGCCCAGTCAGCATGGGTTTATGAAAGGCAGGTCCTGCTTGACGAACCTGATCTCCTTCTATGACCAAGTGACGCGCTTGGTGGATGAGGGAAAGGCTGTGGACGTGGTCTACCTTGACCTCAGTAAGGCTTTTGACACCGTTCCCCACAACATTCTCCTCGAGAAACTGGCTGCTCGGGGCTTGGACTGGCGTACGCTTCGCTGGGTTAGAAACTGGCTGGATGGCCGGGCCCAGAGAGTTGTGGTGAATGGAGTCAAATCTGGTAGGAGGCCGGTCACTAGTGGAGTCCCCCAGGGCTCGGTACTGGGGCCGGTCCTCTTTAATATCTTTATTGATGATCTGGATGAGGGCGTCCAGTGCACCCTCAGTAAGTTTGCAGATGACACCAAGCTAAGTGCGTGTGTCGATCTGCTCGAGGGCAGGAAGGCTCTGCAGGAGGATCTGGATAGGCTGGAGCGATGGGCTGGGGTCAACTGCATGAAGTTCAACAAGGCCAAGTGCCGGGTCCTGCACCTGGGCTGCAACAACCCCAAGCAGAGCTACAGGCTGGGAGATGAGTGGCTGGAAAGCTGCCTGGCCGAGAAGGACCTGGGAGTATTGGTGGATAGTCGGCTGAATATGAGCCAGCAGTGTGCTCAGGTGGCCAAGAAGGCCAACGGCATCCTGGCCTGTATAAGAAGCAGTGTGGCCAGCAGGTCAAGGGAAGTGATTGTGCCCCTGTACTCGGCTCTGGTGAGGCCGCACCTCGAGTACTGTGTTCAGTTTTGGGCCCCTCGCTACAGGAAGGACATGGACGTGCTCGAGCGAGTCCAGAGAAGGGCGACCAAGCTGGTGAGGGGTCTGGAGAACAAGTCTTACGAGGAGCGGCTGAGGGAGCTGGGCTTGTTCAGCCTGGAGAAGAGGAGGCTCAGGGGAGACCTCATCGCTCTCTACAGTTACCTGAAAGGAGGCTGTAGAGAGGTGGGGGTTGGTCTATTCTCCCACGTGCCTGGTGACAGGACGAGGGGGAATGGGCTAAAGTTGCGACAGGGGAGTTTTAGGTTGGATGTTAGGAAGTACTTCTTTACTGAAAGGGTTATTAAGCATTGGAACGGGCTGCCCAGGGAGGTGGTGGAGTCACCATCCCTGGAGGTCTTTAAAAGACGTTTAGATGTAGAGCTTAGGGATATGGTTTAGTGGAGTACTTAGTGTTAGGTCGGAGGTTGGACTCGATGATCTTGAGGTCTCTTCCAACCTAGAGAAATCTGTGAATCTGTGAATCTGTGAAAACCAACTCCAGAGGCTGCTGGAGGGGGCCAGGAGCTTGTTGTGGAGAGAGGGGAAGAACCCCAGCCTGGCCTGAGGCACAGGAGTCACTCATTAGGGTCCTGCCTCATGCAGGTACATGCAGAAGCTCATCCAACCCCTCTTCTGAAGCACAGACTCAAAAGAGTTGCTGCCATAGTTGCAGCCCCAGTCTCTCTGGCACTGTTAGTTTCCCGTTGAGAGACTGCCCAGATGTGCCATCAGATTGGTACATGGCTTACAGGTCCTGGCTTGGGAATGCGGTGGCTAGAATGGAATAAGTGACTTGTTTGAAATCCCTATGCACTGCTCCATAATTAAGAACAAAAGAGAGGTTTGCTATTAATTAGCTTTCATTGACCTAATTTTGACCCTCCAAATGTTGTTGCAGTGCACTAGGTCTCTGAGAAGGCATGTCATCCTCTCTGGGGAGAGATTAATCTTCATTACTGCTTCTGTATTAGCCTGGCACTCTTCGTTAGTTTCTCGTTAATGCTCTGGCAGATTGGAGCTGCCAGCTGAGGAAGTAACGTTCACAGAGAACATTATTAGGAAAATAGAGCACTTTCATATGGTACAGCAGTGGCACACTGCAGATGGGCTGGCAGCGGTGATTGTTGGTCACGGATAGCACTGGGTACGCAGCAGGCCGTGGTAAACCATGCTGCGGTTTATTCCGTTCCTTCATTCATCCAGTCCGGCTTCTCCCTGCGTTCGTCTCACCCATGGGTTGTTTCAAACCACTGGAGTTCCTGGGTCCTGCTTTGGTGAGTTCCCTCCATCCTCCGTCGCAGAACAGCCCCTGCCTTGCTCCATGGAAGGATGCAGTTCTGTTGCTGGGGACTAATTAAGACACGAGCCCAGTTTTCCTAAGTCCTGTTAATCAGGATACAGCCCAGTGGTTTTTAACCCAGGATGAGAGGGGAGGAATTCAGCAGAGGCTGCTGCACAGAAATTTTTCCAAAGAATGGAGAAGGTGGAGATCCTCCAGCAGGCCTTAAAATCAATCCCAACTGGTCTTTGTCAAAAGGAAGATGAGCACCAAGAAACTGCAGTGTTTTGCTGCTTTGTGAGCTCCCCGGGACATCTAAACGAGGAGGGGGGCTTCAGCTGGCTTCCCCCAGCACTGTGGGAGTTTTCTTTGCTGGTGTCTGTGCCACGGCCCCGATGTGAGAACAGAGCTGCCCATCAGGAGTGCTGGCTTGGTGTTTGGTGCCAGTCTCAGCCATGGGTCGGAGAGCTTCTGCCCCGAGAGGGCAACCCTCAGAGCCGTTCTGCAGGGGGCAAAATAAATCATTTCTGGTGACTAATCAGGACCCAGTGAACGAGTCAGTGGAGGAGTCAAGCAGCCAGGTCTCCTGGCACTCAGGACTGGCAGATGTGCTCCGCTCCGGACTTCAGAGAGCGGAGCATGCTGCTGGAGCCACCTGAAGTGCTGTGACAGGCGTGGAAGCTCATTATGGAGAAGTGATTCATTTCTTCACAAGTGCTGCAAATGCACTGTGCATCAGGGTTCCAGCAGTCTGTTGCAATGTAACACTGAGTTTCATTGAAAGGTTCTGGATCAAGGGATTGTCTTTTTGTTCAAAGTACAATGCAGTTGCTGAAAGAACCTGCTAAATGTAGTCTTTGAAGGCTCCAAATTTCGAAGGGAAATAAAGAGAAACAAAAGCATATTTACAAAAATATATATTTTTTTTCAGGTCTCTTGCGTATGTATTTTGAATGTTTGGGACTATTAGTAATACTGCTGGTGGAGGCTGCAGTGAATTTGTAAATGGGTTGCATTTTCAGTGGCTGGCTAGATGAGGAAACACAGGGTAGGTCTGACTCACCGCATGGCCTTGGGCTATGAGAACCCCATCCCCTAGAGTGGACCCCACGAGAGCAACCCCCTGCTTTCTGCAGGGCCAGGCACAGCTGTGCAAGGGTAGCTGAGGCGCAGTGGAGGTGGGAGTGGGATGTATTGCCTGTGAGGAAAAGTGGATGCAACTGAACCCAGTTTCAAGCTATTTCCTCCTTTCTGGAGTGCCCCAGGGTTTTGTGGTTGCTTTGTGAGATGCAGGTACTTGGGACATTCAGGGTGTGTAAACACAATCTTCAGCTCTGTTGCTTGGATTCAGAGTTTCGCTGTTTGGACACATCAGCTGCTTGGTATGTTTCTAATCTCCAAGTGGATGAGGGCAGTTCTGATGATCAGGCTGGAGAGGTAAATACTCACCACTACATACTTCAATGCTACTTTGTACAAAGGCCTAAAAATGTGATTTATTTTCTCAGCAAACATTCACGCCAGGGAACATATTTGCTAGATGGCTGGCAAAAAGCTAAAGCTGAAGGGATGCGGTCCCATTCCAAGGTAACTTTGTTTGCACTTTTCCAATACACGATGGCAAATAATTTTGCGTTCTGCTCTCTCTGCCCTTGTGCGTGAACTAGGGGAGAGGAGATTCCTGCTGGCTCAAGCAGTACTTATCCTCTGCCTCAGCATTAACTGAGCGACTGGACTCATTCAGACCTGGGTTGGGAAGACAGGGCTTTTTGCTGACAGACAACGGAGCTTTTCCAGCAGTAGGATGCTGTCCAGGCCTCTGATGGGACCTTGAAACACTGCTGCAGTGCTCAGTGGGAATTTTGGGGGAACCTTTGGTCAGACAGCATGGTGCTGTGTTGTCTCCACCCTTCCCATGGTGGGGAGGCTCTGGTTTACAGAGCTTCAGCTGTGCTGTATCAACAGGGGATGTAGGCTGGTGAGAGAGGCAACGGAAAGGCAAGGCAGACAAACCACAATTTCCAAGAAATATGACAGCCATCTTTCCATGTACAAAGAGTTTTTGGATGGAAACACTGTCATTTGTGCTTAAAATAGAAATAAAGGTGGCAGTCCTACTTTTCCTGTTAAATCCTACTGCAATGGAAAAATTCTGATCATACCTACCTATTACCAGCAATTACTGTAGCATTCAGAGCCACCGATTGTCAAACACGGCCCATTTTGGTCATTGTGGGTATTCTCCCATTAAGACAGAGCCTTCACCCTAATGGGGTAACAGTCCCAATGTTAAACATGAGAAATTAAAATCCCTTTGTTGAGACGAAAGATGTGGCTGGAAGGGGGTAGGAGTATCTGTGGTCTCAGTGTGGCCAGTGATGGCAGAGGAGACACTGGAACGAGGACTTGGGTGCTGCTGAGATGCTGGACCTGGGTGTGGAAAGAGCAGAGCTGCTGCAGCTGCTGAAGATGAAGAAATGCATGTCAGAAATGTCTAGACAAGGTGGAAAACTTATTACAAGTATTGGGGGAAAAAAACGAAGAGAAACAAAGAACCAGTAGATTGCATGATTATATGCTGCCTAGGGAAGGCAGGTTGAGATCATGTAATTCTCTGGGGAAACTTTACATGAAACAATTATATGTTCAGTTAGGTGCACTCTGTTAGTTTTTTTGTTATTATTATTTAAAAAAAAAAAGGGATGAGTGCTCAAAAAGTGTGGAGGAGGGTAGTGAAGTGCCAAGCTGAAAACCTTTTTTTATATCTCTGTATGTACCGTGTAGTGGGGGAGAAAGAACAGAGAAAAGGATGCATTTGACATGTGTCAGAGATACCAACAGCTCCAGTAACAATTTTAAGGAAATTAAAGGGAAGCATTTTAGAGCACATTTTTAAGTCTCAAAAGCACTTAAAAATATAGAATATGAGAAAACCTCAGCATGTCAGCTCCTTTCATATCCAGCATGTTAGGCTCAGAGAGCCAAGCCTGCGTCAGTACGGAGACAACTTTTACTTGATGTAAAGTTCATCAGAAGCCTTACCAGAGCACGGGGGAACCTCTGTGCAAAACAGCTCCTTCCAACAGGCCGAAGCTCTGAAATCCCAGAGTAGTCTGGGGATAAAGGGACAGGACTGGGGCTCCTGGATCCTGATTTATCAGCTTACTGCAGGTACAACCCCTCACGTTGTGGCTTCCTTAATCCTTCAGCTTAGCTGGACAGAGGAGTTCCCATCGCTGCGTGGGGTTTGCCTCCCCACTGCCTGTCCCTTTTGGCATACTGCTGCAGTATGGCTCTGGCCCCAGCTGTGCTCTTTACTCTCACCACAAGGCAACTCGGAGGAGGTCAGGCTTCTTGCAGCTCTTATCAGCTCTTGGTGCACGTTGAGCCACCTGGAAAGCGGGGCACCACGAGGAAGCGTGTTGAGAAGTGACTGGAGCCAAGGCTTTGCAAGCACAGCTCAACTTGCTTGGTTTGGTTTCTCGTGGTCTTGCAAGGCCATGTAATGCACAGCGTGGGGTGTGCCCAGTGCTCTTCCACTGCAAATCAAACAGCGCTTGGCTGTCATCGCTTCGCTGTAACAGCACAGGGGCGGTCTTTCATCAGGACCATGTTCTCTTTCATTTCTCTCCCTCTCCCTCATTTCAGTCTCTGGCCATCTCATGGGTATTTCCATCCTTCTCGGCTGTGACACACCAAAGGTGGAAGCGGGTGTGATAAGACAGCACTGTTAACTTTTGGAGTTCCTTTGCCTTGCCTGCATGATACTGAAGATCGGGCAGCACATGTAGCCTGATGCAGAGAGGAGCCACAGGGACGGACACCAGTGTCTAAGCAGGAGAACAGGAAGAGTTGTGTAAGAAAGCAAGAGAAAAGAAGACACTAGCATGTTTTCATTTCCTCAGGAACACATCCCCAAAAAAAAACCCACACAAGAGGATGAGTCATCCACAGAGGATATTGGCCTCTCTGAGTTGCAGCTGCTAGTTTTTAATTCTATAGCTTTAATTTGCCAGACAAATAAAATAAGGAAGGAACGACTGGATAGGATGCATATCACTGTCACTGTGTAGGATTCTCCCTTTTCAAGCATGGGTGCGTGAGCTTGGACGTTGGATATGAGACCTTTGAGCTGAGTTGGTCATGCACAGGTGAAGTTCGTGCACGCACATCTTTAGGCTTCAGGCACAGCTTTGTCAGAGCGTATAAGATCATATCATTGGTGAAAAATGGCAAAAATAAATTTTAATATTTTCTCTCCTTTTAGAGTACTTCGACGTTAATCCGTATCCTTCAGATGAAGCCCTACATAAAAAAATGAAGCAATACAGATCTCGGAGGAATGGCTGATACTCCAGAGGGCCATGCTGCCATCCAGAGGGACGTCAACAGGCTGGCAAATAGGCTGACAGGAACCTCCTGCAGTTCAGCCGAAGGAAATGCTGAGTCCTGAACCTGGGGAGGAGCAACCCCAGGCACTACAACAGGCTGGAGAACAACCAGCTGGAAAGCAGCTGGGAGAGGAAAGACCTTGGGGTCCGGGTGGACACCACATTGAACAGGAGCCAGCATGAACTGGAGCCTCATGGCAAAGGCCAGCAGGGGTGAGGGCAGCAGGTGGAGGGAGATGATCCTTCCCCTCCCCTCAGCACTGGTGAGATACAGCTGGGCTCCCAGTGAAAGGGAGACATGCACGTAGTGGAATGAGTCAAAAGAATGGTCAAGATGATGATTAAGAGCTTGGATCATCTAGCATATGCAGAGGGGCTGAGAGAGCTGGACTTGTTTTGTCTAGAGACACGAAGGCTCAGGGTAGCGGGGGACTCATTAATGGGAACAAACTGAAACACCGGAAATTCCATTTAAACATCAGAAAAAGCTCACTGGGAGGGTGGTGAGACACTGGAATTGGTTGCTCTGGGAGGTTGTGGAGTCTCTGCCCTTGGCGATACACAAAACCCTACCGGATGTGATCCTGAGCAACATTCTCAATGTGACCCTGCTCTGAGCAGAACGTTTGGACTGGGTGATCTGCAGAGCACCCTTCTGAGCTCAGTGGTTCTGTGATTTTCTTCCTAGTTGTTACCACTATGTAAATCATTGAGCTGTCAGTGAGTTCAAATGATCTGGTGAAGAACTAAAGAGATTCTGTGTTTAGCATGAAGGTCCACTGGTCTGGAGTGGATTAGCTGAGACAGACAGCCAGTCTGTCAGCTGGATGAACGGCCCTCTGCCGCTTCCTCCGAGGTCCTCCTTTGGCACACTGAGCAATTGAAAGTCACATGCCGTAGTGCAGAGCAAACCCAGAGAGAACTTATAATCTCTAGGTCTAGGAACTGTTTTTTTTATATTAATAACAAATAGAAGAGCAAGGCTGTAGCGAGATCTTTTCCATATGTCAGGTCAGAACCTCTTCAGTTATCAAGTAGGCTCCTGTTCTCTGCCTTTGGCTGGAGTGAGCACAGAAGGTGGTTTTTCAGGGTTCGTGCCACGAGGCATAGGGAGTTGGTTGCAGACACAACACGGGACATTTGGCAAAGGTATTAATCTGCAAGTTATTAATAGCTATTAAGATATTTCATTTTAGAAGAAAGAAGCATCGGAAGAAAGGCAAAGCCAGTATTGTGAATATTCAATTTGATTATAGCTTGTGTTATTGATCTAAGAGGAATCCTGCTTGTTTTTCCAGTGACTGTTACAGCTTGGATGGTGGGATTTCAAGGTGTTACTCTATTAGCAATAGTGGGAGAATGGAACTGAAATCCTGTCACTTTTTCAGGACTCTATCAGAAGTACTTTCAAGATGGGACCACAGCCCAGGGTTCTGAGGAAGAAGGCACAGAAGTCTTGAAGGTCAGCTGTAATCATGAAAACAGAAGTCTGGGAGATTTCCCCAGGGTACAGCATGTCAAGGGCTCTGCAAAACTAACCCAAATTCGGGCTGCTTGGGGATAAACTGCTACCTTAGAAAATGGACAGGAATGGAAACCACCCAGCTTCTGCCTTGGAAGGTCTCGCACTTCTTGGGCTAAGCCAGCCTCGAATGAACTGAAAGTGGCTGAGAAAAAGTTCCTTTAGCATCTGTTGTTCTAGGCTTTTACACTGTTGTGTTTCCTTTAAGGCTGTCTCTGCTTGCTTTGCTCTGTGCTGGTGACACAGGGATACCAGTGACAGGGGGTGGGTTTGGCACTTTAGCTTCTAAAAACCTCCAACAAAGATTTGTGAAAACATGGGGATTCTCAGTGAAATACTGTGTTGTTGTTGTTGTTTGTTGTTTTGTTGTTGTTTTTTTTAAAGTCAAGGAAGTCATCAACCATAAGGTAACAGAAAAGAGCTCTGCAGCAATTTGTTTTATCTTAATGTGGCAAGCAGACATACCCTCCCTGGCCTCCTCTGCTCTCCCCATGGATAAGAGGATATGGCTCTCCAGAGACTATTTAAAGGCGGAATGCAATGTACCTGTTGCCCCAACTTACTAAAGACTTCTAACTGAGATAAAATACAAACTACTCACACTAATGCTCGAGAGCCAAAAACTGCCTTGTGGTTAAGACAGATTTGGCCAAGGGTCTGTGTTTGAGTCCCAGCTCTGCCAGCAGCAGTCTGTGACATTGGCAAGTACGCTTCCCTGGTATGGGAAAGTACTTTTCTATGAATTTCCCTGTATTATACTCTTCTTCCATTAAAGCTAATCCTGTCCTTTGAATATCTTATTGCTTCAGGTTCTGCTTTGTCTCTTGTTGACCGTACATATCAAATGAGGCTAGGAGCCTCTCACCCCATCTGGCTTTTCTTTTTAGGTTCAGACTTTTAGTTTCCAGCTGAAGAGGCTAAATATTCCTGGAGCTGCAGCGCTAGGAAAAGCTGGTACACTCACACTTGTGGCAACCAGCGAGTGAAAAGACGCCGGCAGGACACTGCTGTCTCACCCACCTACTGCTGTTATTTCTGATAGCGCTAACGGTGCTGTCAGAGAAAACCAGAGCAGAAGGAAAAGAGTATTTGGTCTAGGAAGAAAATTGTGATGGTCAGAGATGAAGGAAATTGAATGACTGAAATCTGTCCTGTCAAACATCTCTGAGTCTGCTCCGTGGTCTCATCTGCAGCCCCGATGGGGTGTCAGGCAGGACCTGGGTGTTAATGAACACAGGGAGACTCAAATGTGGCAACTGCTAACCGCAGGCAACTGTGGGAGTGATGATGCCAAGATTATCACTGTAATGCCAAAAGAATCTGACTGGAGTGCTTAAAATTCAGTCACGTAAGATTGTATTTAGAGCCTGTTCTCACCTCTCACGGTGTCTACGCAAATCCTGCTTGACTTATCATCACTTCTCAAAAGTAGGCACATTTTTGAAGTTCGGAGAATTCAGGTAGAATTCTTCCACACCCAAACCGCTGGCCCTTCCTTGTGCTGGTTTCCCATCTCACATGTGAGGATGTTGAAGATCCTGTGCCAAATCGCCTTGCAGATTGCATTGTCCCTCTCTGGCCAGGGAAGTGTGGGGAGCTGGTGGCTGGAAGTTTCTGCCAGCAGGCATGGCTGGGAAAGGGCTGCCCTGTCTGGGTTTCGCTTTGAAATATGTGCTCAGGACACCACTGATGCCAGAAAATGCTGTTCCCTTGGATGGGAATAAATCAATACACAAAAATCCCTCTCTACCAAGTAATGCTTAATGTATCATATTTATGCATTTCTGTTGGCCTCAGTGTTCTATATACAATTCCTGCATAATTTCTGTATAGGGTAGAATTGCACCAATGGTTCTTCCCTCAAAATGTTATCGTGCTTCTGCAGGCGCAGGGCAGCGGAAGGCAGTTGATAGACCAGGCTGAAATCTGATCTGGTGATTTCATCAGCCTCATGTCAAGTTAATCCTCTGGGAACTCGATGGAACCCGTGAAGTCACGCCAAGACTTAAAGTTGGCGTGGAGCTGGAGGGATGAGTCCGGCCACTACCTGAATCGAGTCGTGGCGCATGCGACAAGCTGGCTGCTGCTCGTGTACAGACTCCGGCTCCTGCAGTCCACCCTCAGGTAATCTGAGCAAGAGAATGAGCCCTGATACTTTGAACATTGCACGAGGAGGGGCAGTGCCCCCAGAGGCACGTGCCCCGTACACACACGTATCCGGTGGGGTGGATGGAAATGCACACAGACTGCTTTGGTCTCCTCCTGCAGTAACCTGAGGCCATTGCAGGTGCCCTTGTCCTTGCTCAGCATGTGCATCGTCACCGTGGAAGGATTGCTACGTGTTTGCGACGGGTAAAAGCTGAGTGGAAATCAGGCCTGGACCCAATCTTCCCTTGGCCTAAAGCACTGTATTTGGGAATGTCAAACCTCCCTGTCAAGTATTTTATCAGGAACAAAATGGGTGTTTCTTTTCCTGTTGATTTAGCCAGCCTAGCCCCTGGCTTTCCATAAAGGTCATGTTACAAAGGAGGCTGCAAGTTTCTGCAGCCACAACCTGCACATACCACCTGCAGACAAGCCTTTGTTCTGTCCGGGGTCGGTGGGGAATTTCTCTGTAAAATATTCATTTTTCTGGTGGTGCTCATTGATAGGAAGTGACGTGCAAGAGCCCTGTCCTGGCATCGCTCTGCCCTTCAGATGCTGAAGTTATCTTTTAAGGGGGGTTGAGCCACATTTCATGGGGAATTATGAGAGTTTGGGTTAAAAAAAAAAAAAAAGTAAACAAATGTAACTGAACAAAAATGCAAGCAGGAGTCCCTAGCAGGTGGTTTCAGCTTCGTTTTCCAGCTGAAAATGTAAAGATCATCCTTCCGCAAAACAGGTGTTTTGGATGACTCACTGTTGTCCTACCCAGCTGGAGATGAGAAGGTATCCCAAAACCCACAGCATGTGCCCCAGCTGGCTTGGGAACAACAGCTGTGCTCCACTAAGAGCTCCTCTTCCCCTCTGCTCGTGGCTCTGTTCCTGAGCAGAGCTGGGCTGTGCCCGGAGTTCTTGGTGTGGGCTGGGGACAGGAGGAAGAAATGACGCTTGCAGCCAGCTGGTGGTACGGGCATTCTGGAAGGGGATGAAGGAGGCGATAAGGTTGGTCTCAGTGCTGCAAGAGGTCTGGCTTGTTCGTTGGCAGGGGGAATGCTGCCTTTGCCCTAACTTTGGTCTCTGCTACAGAGCCATGGGTGGGGGAGAGCTGTTGACTTGATCATATTCAGTTTCTGATGGTGGTGTGCAAGCTACTTTGGTCTGGCAAAACTCTGAGCTTCTGTGTTTCCTCTAGCGCGTGTTCGGGGTGAGAACACAGCTACAGGGAAGCAAAGGAACCCGGCACCGAGCGGTTTTGTCTCTTATCTACTTCAAGTGCTCTGTCTATGTTCACGCTGAAGGCGTGAGGTGCTCTCCAAGATCCCATAAAGAGGGAAGGAGATCTAAGGTTAACTAGGGCTCTTGAATGCAGGTGCTCTGAACTGCAGCTGAGTTTCCTCTCAGAAGAGCTTAGGGTGATGATTGGTGTGAGGAACAAGCCTAGGTGATGCGTGTTTCTGCTGTGACTGTCTGCTCTGTGCCTTTGGTGTGGCGTTTTGTTCCTTTAATGGCCTGGGTACAGGCAGGTCTGCTTCCAGGCTGCAGCCTGCTCCTAGCTGTGCATCCCACTGGTTTTAATGGTGCTTGCTTGGCTGCTGCATCTAAATAATCAGGTAAAAGGGATGGTTAAACATCTCCAGCCTTGCTGCAGGTGTATGTATGTTGGTAGCCAGCTTCCTACAGGAATCTCCTGAAGGTGTAGAAAAGGTGGGGACTAGCCTGCAGGTCAAGGAAACACTAAAAAAATTTCCAGCAACTGGTTCTTGGCTCACGTGTAGGCGTTCATTTGCTGGGCTTCCACATGTTGCATGGTCAGAGGGATGTTGAAACTTTAAAAAACCTGCAGTGCTTGTGGACTGAACTTGAGGAGAATATGTACGCACGTGCCAAGTCAAACCTCTCTGTGTGTCTAGGGGACCTGAACTGGAGAATTCATTGCATAATTTGAATTGTTTTACAAAAATAGACGTTTCTGGGTTTGGTGTTGGGAAAGATCTCCCGTGTGAATGCACGAGAGTCCAGTGTGGTTGATCTGGAAAGGAAATGGAGTGTATAAGGTTGCCTTGAGTAGCTCTAGTGCTCTGTTTGTACCCTCTGTATTTTGAGGCAAAAGTGGGATGATATTTTAATCTCTGGTGCAAATTTGATGCTTAAAGAGTTGAATTTTTAAGTAACTGGCTAAGCTGGAAGTATTGAGACAGCGGTATAGTACAGAGATGGCAGCTGAGGATGAAGGTCAGTTTGACCTGCCTCTCTTCCCCCAAGTGAATCTTTCTGAAAAAACAGAGACTCGTAGGTCTGCAGTTCTTCAAGCCTCGCGGTTGGCCTTGCATGTCACTAGAAGAAAAGTACACTAGCTCTGTATTGGGCTATCTGCTTCATGCTGGTTTCTCATGGAGAACGAATTCATTCTAAAATTTAAAATACCAGTCTTGGTGGCTGGCCAAGGAGCTGAAACTAAGTGTTAAGTGGGGCAAATTTTTGTTGTCTTGTGTTTTTACCTCAACACTGTGTTTGGGAAAAACTGTTCAAGTTTGAATTTGGGAACAGGTTTAGTCAAAAAATACTGAAATATCAGCCAGAATAATCTGACTTCCTGAATCTTTTTTTTCAAAGTGCCCATTTTGCTTCTAAATTTGTGGCTTAACTGAAGCCACTCTCCCTGCTTCCACTTTGGACTGCAGCAGGAGTCCTCGGTAGCTGGACGGCAGAAGCAGCAAATGCCCCTGGGGTGCTAAGGGGGCTGTAGAGAGAAAAGATCTAGAGTTATGTGAGCAAAACTTGAATAGCTTTCTCAGACTCTAATCCAAGCAGGGACAAATCAAACTGTTCACTGATTCTGATTAGGAGGAGCTTTGAGCTCAAAGGAAATGTGAATAGAAAATCTAATTTTCCAGCTTCTGGTATGTTTCTCCCTAAGACTTCTGAAATGAGGACTAGGCCACAGGAAAGCACTAAAGCTAGCTACTTCAGTGTGTAAATTATTTATTCTGCTTACAGAAAAGCTGATTCTCTCCAGCAAGTTGCTTGTCCTATTTTTAAGTCACAGGGGCAGTCTGAATCATGTGCTGCTCTGAGTCTGGTATCAGAGCTCCCTGAGGAGCAAATGCTGCATGGCGCATGGGCCTGGTGTGACCACGGTGCCTCAGATTACACCGTGCCGTGCCGGGGAGGTGCCAGTGGTGGCATCTGTCATGGAGCGTTTCTGTGCCGTCTGCTCTGGCACCTGCATTCTTACCAGAAATCTGTGATACTGTGATACATTCATTACAATAAGTGCATGCTCAGCCTGCATAAATGTTGGCCTTTAACCTCAGAGATCTGACCCAAACTCACCAGAAGCTGCTCAGTTTCCCAGGGTTTTCTGTGGGTGATAGAGCTGGCTCTCATTAACCGCAGGCTGCGACAAACGTTGGCTGAAGCCACCCTGGTGGTGAAAGCTGGATGGCCCTGTGTATCTGGGCTTTGCAAGGGTCTCTTGCTGTGCAGAGCAGTCTCTTCTGCAGCTGGGGACGCCTTGCAGGCTGTGTTGGATAGCAAACTTTTCCCGTCTGAACAATTTTGTCACCCTGTGCCAGCAGTTTTTGTCAGATGGCTCTTGTTTTTGGCGCCTCTGTTGAGGAAGTTTTGGTGCAAATTGAACAAAAAGATGAAAGTCCAAGGGGTATGAATTGTTCAGTCCCACCTCCTCTTCCAGGTACCTGTGGGCTCCTTCCCCTGCGTTCATCTGCCTGGACTTCTGGTGGGTCCTGGAGCCATAACCCGTTCCTGGCTGAGTGCTGAATAACCAACAGAGGCATGGGGGAAGGAGTTATTTATGCAGATGCCTTTCTTCCTGCTTTTTACTGCAGTCAGTCTTGGTCTCCCGTGGCAGCTTAGGTTTAAACATCTGGTGCTGAGAGTTATGGGGAAATGTGAGTCTCCCATCCAGACAGCCAGCTTTACTGTGTTTGCATAAACGTCCATATAATGTGTTCTGTTTAAGCCCAAAATAATACCTCGAATTACTCAACGTATTTTGTTCATACACAGCCTTTTAATTGAAAGCCTTATTAGTATTATCACCCAGGTCTTCGTATCTTGATGACTGTGCTCCATCCTCGTGAGCTGGTGGCTCTCCAAGAGCTGGAGCTGCACGATCAGCAGCCACCCTGATCCAAGTGCTTGCGTTTGGCAGAGGCGCAGCCTGTTTCTAAAATTGTCTCAGAGATCCTTTTGCATGGGTTTGCGTCTCCCAGGCGGACTAGCCGGGTGGTATTTTATATGGTGTGATTGTTTGTTTAGCTAATGAAGTAGGAAAAAACAGAGAGCTGAGATCCTTGGCTCTATGCACCAGCTGTCAACAGGCAGCCCTGGGAGCAGAGGAGCGAGGACCTAGCAGCCAGGGCACTGAACTGGGGCTCCAAGGGATGGTTTTGATTCCTGACTCAACAAAGTTGTGGATGAAATGCCGAAAAGGATGCCTCAGCACAAAAAGAGGAGGGAGATGCTGGGAGCTGCATGCTTTTCCTGGTTATCTCACAGGGAGGAAGCGCCGTGATGGTGCGTGTTGGAGCCCAGCTTTTGTCTGCAGCTGCCTGCCCAGAGCGAGCGTGACCTATTTCTGCAAACATTTCCAGTGACTTCCTTCTGGAAGACCTTGCCCAGAGAAGTGTGGTTTCCCTCCCTCGTGGCTTGTGCCCTACCACGTAATTCAAGGCTGTTCCTTTAGTTGTGTTTATCTGTTGCTGAGGGAGCTAGTGAGAAACTCCTGCCTGGAGGAGCTCTGCTGGAGAGCAGAAAGCACAAGGAAAACAATAAAATGTCTTCCTGCATCCCCCTCTTAGTTTGCTGGTTTGACTTCAAGTGCAAGCTGCCATCATTGCCACATGGAGCAGCCACATGAAAAGCACCACTAAACAGTTCTGAGTTTCTCAACAAGAAACACAGCAGCTAAATATATTTAATCTGTGGGTATTGTTCATCTTGGCTTTAATTTCCTGTTCTCAAAAGGTTTAGGAATTTAAACCCATGAGTCATTACTGAAGCTGTTAATGCTTGGAGCCTTTTTCAGAAATGGAGATAAAGGAACTGATATTAATACCAGTTTAGCATGAATTCAGCCAGAACAGCTCTGTGAGAAGTTCACTGCCATCCCAGTGACATCACTTTGGTCCCTTACCATCTTGAAAGCTGCCAAGGAGCAGGTAGGTGGATGAGATCATTCTCCCTGAGGTGAATAGGATGCTTCCCACTTAAAACTTAAAAAAAAAAAAAAAAAAGTCTCTGGCAAGTTACGGGCTGCATCATCCCCATCTGGAGACTTCTAGAGCACAGTACTGTTCCTCAGTTTCTAAAAATTGCAGCATCTATTCAAGCAGTGATTTCTCAGCATGTAGTCATGAGATTTCTCTGGGGCTGGAGGTCATGCACTCGCTCACAGTGAATAAAAAAGATTGGAAGAAAACTTTCCTCGGTTCAGTCTAGTTGGACATTCAGGTTTCTGCTTGTATATTTACAGGTCCTGATACATTCTCCTAAAGTCCTGGTGGTAACAGGCTCCCAAATACCTCAGAACCAAGGTCTGGCCATGAGATGTTTCAGTGGAGGATGTGGCTTCCATTGCTTTGGAAACTGAACAGGATTTAGGATAGATCAAGTCATTCATCCTGGTTTAGCTGCAAGAACACGAGAAGCTGCCTTTGACTCTTCTAGGATTGAACTAAAGGCCAAAACAAAGTCCGGGAAAACTTCAGAAAGATTCTAACTAATGACTCGTAATCAGAAGTGAAATAAAAACTGTGTAGGCACTGGTATTTGTTTTCCTGCCAATTTGGTGTTAATTCTAGAATGTCATAGAAACAGAAACTTCCGGATTGGAAGGGGCTTCTGGAGGTCTTCTAGCCTAATCCTCACAACAAAGTCGACTGCCTTCTTGGGAATGTTGATAGACGTGACTACACAGGAGGAAGAACCTGCCTCCTCTCTTCTTGTTTGGGTTGCGCCTTTGGGTAGTGCAGAGGCAGAGACCTACAAAGCAGCTGCAGGACCTAGGAGCTCCAGAGAGATGGGAGACACTTGGAAAGAACAAGCTTGGTCCTCTTAGCAGGCTTGATCGAATGACTTGTGCCCTCTTGTGTGAGACTACATCTGTCTGTGTAAGTTATTTTCATTAACTTCATTAGGCAAACACAAAGCAGCAGCAACCCAGTGAAATGAGAGCAAGGAAGGGGTTGTTGCAGTAGGACTAGATTCATCAGCTGCATCCCAAGCAGCGTTGAAAAGTTTAGCTGGTCGGGCCGTGGAGGCACCTCGTCTTCCACCCGAGGTGGGCAGCAGGAGTCAGAAGCAGACAAGAGGCTGAGGGAAGGACAGAGCTCAGTGCCCATGGGCTGAAGTTCCTGTGATGCTGAGAACTGGAGATGAGCGGTTGCAGGGAGATGCCGTCCTGCGTGTGTTTGTGCTCAGAGTTCTTGCTGTCAGCCAAGCGTATGGTGGAAGGAAGGGGGGCAGCAGTGTGTTGTGGCAGCTCGGGATGCGCTCCATCAGGAATGGCTGCAGCCATTTCCCATCAGATTTCATGTCAGGTGTTGGGGGGGGAGAGCTTGCAGCAAAGAGCTTCTACCTAAGGCCCTGCAAGCCCATTGGGGCAGTTTGGCTTTGCTCTGAACCTGCAAAGCATTCAAGCGTGCTTGTTCCCTTCCTGCTTCTGTTTTCCATCATCAGCTCAAGTCTCTGAGGCTGCGGCCCATGACTGCATCTTTTCCTTCCACAGAGCGCTCCGGAGCCCCTCCTGCTCCTGGAACAAGCTTTCACAGAGCCAGCAAGTGTCAGGCTGTGTCTGAGCCTCTGGGGCTGTCTCTCCATTTGTTTAATGATGCGCAGCAGCCTCATCTCTGACTTTGCACCCTCAGGACAATAATCCACTCCGACGTTCAGGCCAGCCAGCTATTCTTCTGAGATGAGACTGCGGCTGGCGCACTGTAGGTTGGAGGTAGTTTTAAAATTATTCTTCTGTCTTGCATTATGGCTCAAAGTGCTGTCCTGAGATCTACAGGAGACAGCAAGCTTGCATGAGCGTCCTTGCTTGTTTTTCACTGAAGTAATAGGCAGGCCTCAAAATCTGGATACCTTGGTATGATCTGGTGGGGAGGGTACCGGCTTGAAGGTTGGGAGCAGAGGACCTCTACCAA
This sequence comes from Anser anser, assembly GCF_964211835.1. Classification (NCBI taxonomy): domain Eukaryota; kingdom Metazoa; phylum Chordata; class Aves; order Anseriformes; family Anatidae; genus Anser; species Anser anser. The sequence continues at coordinate 8,881,020 of NC_139733.1, forward strand.
GCACTGCTGCTTGTTTCACGGGCAGCAGCCTCAGCCAAGCACCTTTGCTTTCCTGTTCTTTCCTCCCTGTTGGCGTAGCAGGAACTGTTCAGATCCCTTGTGGTAAGAGGGCATGAACACTCACAGTGCTGCTGTTCTGTAAAGCTGAATGTAGGTTCACGATGATGGTGATGGCAGCAGCATTCATTTCTGAAAGCTTGTTAGGCAGTTTTGTGAAGCAGTAAGTGGTGAATGGCTTGCTGTGTTTGCTAAGCAATCCAGAAGCACCAGTTTCAGTAAATACCTGTGGCAAAACAGGCCACCTGGAGCAGCTCTGGAGCTTTCATGCATCCTCTGAATGCAATGTGGATAATAGAGAAAGGAAAAAAAAATCCTGCTTTAGGGAAGACAGACCTCAGGAGCATGCTGGCTTCAAAATCCTTCTTTGCTCCCTGCCTGGTTCCCTGCCTTTCCTGGGACACAGCTGCGTGGTGGCTGGGTACGCAGGCCAGGTTGCCCAAGGGATGAGCAGCAGGGACCATCTTGCTGATGAGTGAAACACCTCCCAGGAAAGGAGGGATGTCCCAAGGGTGTGCTTTGGTTTTAGTGCCCCATTGAATACAGGGAAACGTTCCCCTCCTGGGATGGTATGAGGAAAACTTGTGTTTTACCCCTAACTGATTACCAGCTCTTCCTTTCTCTTCTGGATGTGGAGGTCACAGGTAGCAATTCCAGCTCGTTGTGCCTCACCTTGCATTTTATATGTAGATGAAGAGGTTGCCCAAATAGTTTGGTTCTGTGCTCGAGTCCTTACCCAGAATGAGGTCCTGCTGTGCCGTGGGCGGTCCAGGCCCAGGGCGCTGGGAGCAGGACTTGGTGGAGCAGATGGCACGCGGCCCCGCGGCGTGCTGCCCTGGGTCTGCTGTCTTTGAGCCTCTGGGGAGAGGCTTCGGTGCAAAGCGTTCTACTGGTTTGCTCAAGCCTGCGTTCAGGCAAGGGGCTCAATTCCAATGAGACAAGGTTAAAACCTGCTAAAACCAGGTGAATTGTGAGAGTGATTTTTGCATGGTTTAGTGGGTTCCACCAAGTGGGAGCTGATTTATTTTTTTAAATGGAGGTAGGTGGGTGTTCAATACAAATGTGACCATTTTTAAGACGCTTCCTGTTGGGCACCCTTTAAAAAATGGCAAGATAACTGATGATAAAAGTCTGGGCTGTTGTGGTCTGTACCTGCTGTACCCTTGTGAAGGAGGAGAGCCCTGAGAGCTGCAGAAGGCAGAACCGCGTTTGCGGCAGTGCCTTGGAGGGGGAAGGGCTGCAGATGCGTGGGGGTCCTTCCACTTCCATCGCACAGCATCTTCTGGAGCTTATCCATAGGCAGACTGTGCAATAACCCTTTTCAAATTCCTCCATTTGCATCGCAGTGGTAGCAGAACAAGGCAATTATCCCCGTTATAAAAATCTCCCTCTGCTCTGCCTTATTCAGGGGTGTTCAGGAAATCTGGCTCTCCCCCGCTCCCCCTTTCTCCTAAAGCAGCATGTCGCATCTTTCTCTTGCACCAGCAGATGGATTTGGGTTATTGTTTGCCCAGGGTTATTGCTGCTACCTGCTCTTTCAGCAGGAACCCCCCCACACACACAGAGGAGAACAAAGCCCGCGGATTCCCGAGGTCTCCATTGATGCAGAAGGCACCGAGCGGAATGTGAAAGAGATGACAAGTGCAGTGCGATCCTCCTCCTTCCCTCCCCTTCCCTCACCCTCCGATTCAAGGAGCAGGGGCTGGTTTGTGAATGAGGAGCTGAAACTCATTCAGACAGAACGAAAAACCGATAAAGGCTGCTTGCAAGCCGAAGTCAGCCACGAAAAGGTAGCGGTTCTCAGGAGGGGGCTTAATTCCAAATGATTCATCGGTGCGTGACAGATGGAAGGGACTAATAAAATATTACAGACTTGCAGAGCTTTGATCTTCCTGCTCTTTCTTTCTTTCTTTCTTTTTCCCAAGGGTGCAGGCTGTGCTGTCGAAATGAATAGGGCGGAAATCTCATTTGGAAAAGGCTACTCTGGCGGCAGGGCTTGTGGAGAGGAGGTCAGGAGTCCCGGTCCAGCAGTGTTCTTTGGTGCTTGCTGGATTTTAGCCCTGGTGCATTTCTGTAGCCTTTGTAGCACCTGCTCCCCTTCCCATTGCACCGATGGCAACCTGCTTGTAGGTCATCCGGAGCAGGGCTGGGGTGAGAACGGCCATTTCACAGCATTGCATTTCTTTCTGGAGGCTTGGGACTATGTGCAAGAAAGAGTAAAATGTATTTCTAGGTCAAACGCGTGTCTTCCTAATTTCTGTTCCAACTGCAGCAGCTCTCAGGGACCTAGCAGCCTTGAGCTGGGGCTCTCAGCAGCCACCAGCTTTGAATTTATTTTTGTCTTACTGTGACTAATCTTTAGGATGAATACATTGAAGTTTTGTCTCTTTGTGATGAAGAGCAATTTGTTTTCTTTATAGAGAAGTTGCTACTGTAAAAGCCCCAGCCCCGGGACTTTAATGGAAAGAGCACAAGCATTGGTAGCATGCTGAGTGGCCTCCCTGATTTCAGGTTGTCTGTCTGCTGTTGTCTGTCAGTCTGGCTGTCACTGAACAAACAGAGGAAAGTTAGCAATTCACATTATTTCTGCAAAGGATTGAACTGTGATTTATACGTATGTATATGTATTTCCTTAACAAGACACGTTTGTGAGTGCCCCTCTCTTGCAAGAGCATTTCTTTGCTAAATCGTAGGGTCTGGCATCTTTCCTCAGCCTCCTGCCATCCCCATGAGCCGTATCTAAGCAGTTGTCCCCTTCCCCACCTTACCCTGCTCACCTACTCATCTCCCAGGCTTTGCAGCACCAGCTTCTGCCTTGGCCACTCCTGCCAGCCTCTGCATGCATCCTGCTGTTTGCTGCTCGTTGCCTCCTTTTGCTAGTTACCGCCTGCAGAAGTGGGTGTTCTTCCCCGGCAGTGATGGAGCTGCGCTGCCCCGTGTGCGTGGGGCATGGGGCTTGGCTCTGCAGGTCTCCCTCCTCCCCAGCTGCTGGTCATTGTCCTTGACCCATCTCGTGTTCAGCTTTTGGTGTGTCTTCTGTAGTGCAGTGCAAGAGGGCTATTTCCCTTCTTTGAAGAAACACATAATGCTTCCATATGTATTTATTTAATGGAAATATAGGTGGCTCGTGTCTCCTCGCTGAGGTTTATTGATCTGGAGCTATAGAAGAAATAGCCTGAGTCTGGTAGTGGAAATGGGAGTCGTCTGGAAATGATGTGAGCACTGTTGTGTTCATATGAAGATTGTCAGAAGCTTGCAGAAATGTGGCACAAGAAAGAGGTAAGGGTGAGGGATTTGTTTAATGTCAGCAGCTCAGGACCTCCCCTGGGCCTGTCTGCTCCACACACAGCGTTTCACTTGTTTGGCCATGAATTCATTAAGCTCCTCACCTGGTCCCGTAGGCACTCAGTCACCATAGCTGGGGGGCCTCTGGATTAGGGTGCAGCAGCAAAGCTGCAAATACGCAGCTATGGGGTAATTTTGGGCTGCATCACAGATCCTACGTGTCTGGCTTTGTTTCAGCAGAAAGCCCATGGTTCCTGCGTGTTTATCACGTGAGTGGTTTTTCAAGCTGGTTATTCCCTTGCTGAGCAGCAGGGAGGGGAAGACTGACTGCCAAAAGCTGGTACAGAAGTGATGGCTGTGACCCTCAATGGAAGCGGGTGGGGAGCTGGGTAGGGAGATGCCTGCGGGAGTCAGGACTGGTTGGCCTTCTGTCTTTGTGGTGCTTAATGCCTAGAAAAATGGAAAACTGCAATTAAAAAAAATGGCTCTTCTGTCCTTTAAATTTAAAAGCAAACTAGGGAGGGGAAGGAGGACTGGCAGAGACATCAGTGCAGATTGAATGCTTAAACTAAGACTTTTTTTTTTTAACTTGGTTTGCCAGAAACTCTTAAGACTTTTTTCACTGATCTTGGACAGGAGAACATTGCAAAATACCACGTTCTCCTCAGATGATAACATTGTTTCCTGCCCTACTCTAACACCAGCCATGCAGTCCTTTTGCCTCAATTCCTGGGACTGCTTTACTCAGATGTTTGCCTTCTCCACTGGGCTGGACTCTGACACTTCCTACTGGTTTGGGGGATTGGCTGAAACCACTCCAAGCCTGGAGACAACACAGCCCAAATGCTTGCTTGCTGCTCTGGAGCTAAATCTGTATTCCCAGCTGATACTCCTCACAATATCCCACCCGTTCACCTCCAGAGAGCCAGCTGACAGATAATAATCCAGCCAACTGGATTTACAATCGCCACATGGAAGCAGCAAGATAAGCCATATCCTTCAGTTATTCCCCCGAAAGCATTACTGGGCGCTGGAGTTCAGCTTGTCACAGATAATGAGGTTACTTCTGCAGACAGATTGGCTTTGACTACCATAAATTGGTGTTGGTTTCTGTACGCCATTCAGAGACCACCAGCCTGAGAAAGGCAGTTGGCCGTGTTCAGAGCAGATGTACTTGCTCGGAGACCTGTGGTGCCCATCTGACGGGTGGGGTGAGCAGCTATCTGCTAGTGAGCAGCCATCTGAGCAGCCAACGTGCACCTGCTAGACCTACAGGATCCAAAATCCGTCAGGCAAGTTGGGCCTTGGTTTCGCATCAAAACAAAGCCCATGGCAGACCAAAGCACGGTGAGCCTCCCTGGGCTTGCAGTGGTGACCCTAGTGCCCAGCTGGCTATCTTCACCGGGTGGTGGTGTGGAGCCTGCGTGGGGTCTCCTAGTCCTGTCCACTTGGACAGCTTCTTGTCGGTGGTTTCAGGCTGAAGTGGCCTGTGAAGGGAAGAAGATGAAGGACAAGTGTCCTTCACAAGATGCCCTCACAGCAGGATGGGTGCATTCCCCTCTCCCAGCCCCACAACTCCTCTCACAAAGGAGAACTGAACTTCACAGGACCAAGCTGAGGGCCCATCCTGCCCACTCTGCTGTGTCCGTGGCCCTGCAGGCTGAGGCTGGGGGAGCGCTCTCCTTGCAGGTTTCTGTCATATGGTGCACATCAGCCTGGTATGCTGTTTACTGGCTCGTCTGCTCCAAAAATGTTACACAGGGGGAAAGCTCTTGGCCAGGCTGATGTTGAACTTTCCAGACTCTGTTCCATTGGGGTTTTGTTGCTTGTAACTGTTAGCATGTTGGGTTTTTTTGTGTGTGTGTTTTTTCCTTAAATCCAGGCCTCTGCAGCCTTAATTTGCTGACTGGGAATGTAAGCTTGCTTGATACATGACAGTTTTGATGGGGAAATGTAAGCAATGGATGTGGTGACTAGGGATGCTCAGGAAAAGTATTTTCTGTCTGTGGAAAATTTTAAGAGTTGATATCTGTGTCTTGTTTTGAGATTGTATCCAGGTTCAGGAAAAACTTCCTCCAAAAACCACCCAACAACAACCAAACAAGAAATCTCAGCTCCTTTCCCCCGTCTTCACTTTAAATAAAAACCTAAACTCTATTTATACCCCTTCATTTAAACACAGATTTTATAAATACCCCAAAGTATTCCTGGTGACTCATTTCAGAAATGTCAAAACAAGCATTTTGGAACTTTTTTTTGTGAATGTTTAAGAAAAGTGTTTTGGTACATTTGTTGGATGATGGTTTTGTTTAAAATAGGAGGTTTCCTCACCTGTCTGTCTGGTAGATCTGCAGCAGGTTCTGGGGACAGCTGAGTGCAGGGGCCACAACAGCCCACATGGTGGCTGTGAGGCTTGTGGTGGCCACAGGGCTCCCAGGAGGTGGTGGAGAAGGGGACTGAAAGCCTTGTCTGTAGCCTAGACCTTGGTCTGGGCTCAGAGGAATGAACTTGCTCTGAAGTTACTGCTGCAGAAACACCTCCCATCCTTTCTGCACCTACCCAAACCTAGCAGCAACCATCCCCAGCGGTAGGTGTCTCACCAGCCTCGCGTGGGGCAGCGCTGGGTGCCACCCGGCCCTGTGCTGGTTGGGGCTCCTGTCTGTAATTTTCCCAAGGAAATGGAGATAACGGCAGGCTTGTGAGAAACACGAGTCAGTTTGGGTCAAAAGGGAAGACTATTAGAGGTGACTTGTCTGGGCAGGTGTTCACCCTGGGCTGTGCAGTAGGCCTGCGGTGTAGCCACATTCACTGCCTCTAATTTTAGGCACCCAACCCAAGCTCAGTGGATCCTCCAGCCTGCGTTCATCAACTGCAGTCATACTCAGCTTGCAGCCCTACAGCTCAGGGGGCATACAGAAGGACTGCAGACCCCTGGCAGTCCCTGCCACGGTGAGAGCTGCCTTCTCGTGGTTCAGAGGGGGATCCCTCACCATAAATGTTGAGATTTGCTGGCAATCTGTGCGGTGAGCCACTGTGAAATAATGGCACTCAGGATGGTCTGGAGGTTGTTTTCCAAAAAGATGAAGTGGGACCTTTATTTTAAGGGGACCCAGTCCCATGGGCTTGCATACCTGAGCTCAAATAAAACAGAAGGTGCAGTCCTTAGCCAGCCTATAGCTACTGAGGGCTTATTGCCTAACACCACCCTTCATATCTTATCTCTTTTTCTGCCACTTTTTCCTTTCTTGCCTTGAACAAGTGCTCTGGAGTAGGACTGCGGGGTTGGCCCCCAAGGAAGCGGGGGGGACTGTTGGTTGGTGTGTGTGGTGCCTGTCACGGTATTCTCCTGGAGAAGCTGGCAGCCCCTGGCTTGGACAGATACACGCTGCTGGGTTAAAAACTGGCTGCATGGCCAGGCCCAGAGAGCGGTGGTGAAATCCAGCTGGCAACCAGTCATGAGTGGTGTTCCCCAGGGGTCGGTGTTGGGGCCCATCCTCTTTAATATCTTTATTGATGACTTGGATGAGGGAATCGAGTGCATCCTCAGTAAGTTTACAGATGATACCAGGCTGGGGGAAGCGTTGATCTGCCAGAGGGTGGGAAGGCCCCGCAGAGGGACCTGGACAGGATGGGTCGATGGGCAGAGGGCAATGGGATGAGGTTCAACACGGCCAAGTGCCGGGTCCCGCACTTTGGCCACAACAACCCCACACAGCGCTACAGGCTGGGGGCAGAGTGGCTGGAAAGCTGTGCAGAGGAAAAGGATCTGGGGGTGCTGTTTGATGCTCACCTGAACACAAGCCGGCAGCGTGCCCAGGTGGTCAAAAAGGCCAACGGCATCCTGGCTTGTGTCAGGAATAGTGCAGCCAGCACACCAGGGAGGTGATCGTCCCCGTGCTCTGCTCTGGTGAGGCCACACCTCGAGTGCTGTGTTCAGCTTTGGGCCCCTCGCTACAAGGACATCGAGGCCCTGGAGCGTGTCCAGAGAAGGGCTACGAAGCTGGTGAAGGGCCTGGGACACAAGTCCTGTGAGAAGCAGTTGAGGGCACTGGGGGTGTTTAGACTGGAGAAGAGGAGGCTCAGGGGAGACCTTACTGCACTCTGCAGCTACCTGAAAGGAAGGTGTGGGGAGCTGGGGGTTGGCCTCTTCTCAGAGGTAACTAGTGATAGGATTAGGGGGAATGGCCTCAAGTTGTGCTAGGGGAGGTTCAGGTTGGAAATGAGGAGACATTTCTTCTCAGAAAGAGCGGTCAGGCATTGGGACGGGTTGCCCAGGGAGGTGGTGGAGTCACCGTCCCTGGGGGTGTTTAAGGAAAGGTTGGACGTGGTGCTTGGGGACGTGGTTTAGTGGGTGACATTGGTAGTAGGGTGATGGCTGGACCAGATGATCCTGGAGGTCTTTTCCAACATGAATCATTCTATGATTCTTCAAGAGTGGAGGCAGTCACCCTTGGGTAGCAGGATGCTCCAGAGGTGTGCAGTAGTCAGCTGAAGAGGGAGAAGCTGATGCCAGCTGGTGTACAGCATGTATGATGCTTTGTACTTCAATCCTTATGTGCTTACATACAAATATTCAGATATATACAATATTTGGTTGGGTGGAAAGGTGGTCACTCTTTTTCTATCTTTACACCTAGAGAATAGGCTGATCCCATACATAGTTACATACATAGTTGTAACTGAAAACCTAAAAATACACAAATGAAGATGCAACATGCTGACTTTTTTTTTTTAACCACCTCTTTCATAGAAGATCATGAGAGTAATTACAGGATGGCTGAGCCATCCTGCTTGGTTTTTATCATGGACCAAAATAATTTTGAGAGCCAATGTGAGGTGTCCATAGAAAACTATTTCCTGCAATCAGCTACTGTATCCCATATTTTTGGCTGAGTTCAGGAGCCTGTTATGTGGTGTTGGTCTCTCTCACCTTTTAATCATGGCTGTAAAATGTGAAAGTGCAAAATTAGACTTGTTTCAGAATAATTGGCTGTGATTAAATAGCTGCTTCCTATCGGTAGAAGGTAACTGTGGTCATTACACTCTCTGGGGCTGCTTCTGCCTTGTGATGAGGGCCAGGTCCCCATCCCCTCCTTAAAAAGTATCAAATTGAGGGCTTTTGATTTTTATATCAGCCCTCATACTGGAATCTGGTCCATCCCCAGGGGTGGTCAGCAACGGCACTGACACTCTTCAGAGCCAGTATCAGGAGAAGCTGCAGCATGTATTAAAATCTCTGCTCTAACCCTACCACCACCACCACAGAAAGGACAAGCTTTATTTGCCACAGTGAGCTGCTGTCAGAGTGGATTAATTAAAGTTTCAACAGTGTTTGGAAATATTTATAGCATTAACTTGATCCTTATACCACTCTGTAAATAGCTGTTATTTCTTTATGTCAGGCTGCATATGGGCCATTGTGGTGACACAGCCAAAGGGGCTTTTGATGCTTTATTCCCATTAGAAATTGGGCGCACGCGTTCCCTAGGTGCTTCTGAAAGCTGCAGTCAGATCATTAGCAGTATGAGGGGAGACGGGGAGAAGTTGCCTTTCATGGTATCAGCCCCTCTGTTTCTCAGAGAAGCTGGATGAGAGGAAGCAAAGCGCCATGCCATCTGGTCAGGAGGTGCTGAGCTTTCATCGCTGTTCGCTTTCTTCCAGCATCTTTAGGACCACTCATCTGTTCCCAAGAGAAAGCTCCTGGATGAGGCAAAAACCTTTTCCTTTGCGTTTTGACCTTGCTCCGGGTGAGGTGGAAGAAATTGAGTTATGTATGGAGCTCATGCTGAAAGCGAGTAGCAGAGAAGTTGTTTTGCTGAGACTAAAACCAAGGGAGAAGCTGGGACATGGGAGGGAGAGAAACAGTGGTGATGTGTGTTTGAGAGCTCTACCTGGGCAGCATCAGTATGGAGCTGCACCAAGGTCCTGGAGGAGCACAGCCCCATAGCTAGGTGTTTGTTGGCTGTATCTTTGCTAAAATGGTCCATTGGCCTTTCGTTTCTTTAGATGACAGCAATTTGCAGCTTGCGTACAGGGTGCTGGATGCTGGCAGAGCGGAATGGAACCCTGACATTGTTGGAAGAGTAGAAAAAGGAAAGAGAAGCTTGGCAGCAGGGTCGGAGCTGTTTGCTTAACCCAGCCCTGTGGTGTAATGTGGGGGTCCACAGTTCGGTAAAAGGTCCCCAAGGTGATGAGAACTGAAAACTCCAAGAGTAACCGTTAGGTATGGAAGGTGCTATTGCATGCTTTTGTTTGTTTGCATTTGCAGCTTAAAATGCATGCAAAGACACAGCCGGGTGCTGTGTCTCCTGGATGGAGGACTGGAGAGGTTCCCATGCTGCTGAACAAACCCTGTGGCTGACTTGGAGCACCCACACCTTGTCCTGCCCACCCCTCTGCTGCAGGCTCCTGCTTCCCCTTTGGGACCAGGCCGAGGTGGGGGGCTCAGTGAGCTGGTGGGTTCTCTGCATGGGAGCAGCTGCTGCAGGGGCAGCGCTTGTAGGGACCTGGGTGAACACGGATGAGCTCTGACACACATGAGGTATCATAGGAGGACTAAAAGCTGCCAAAGGTCAATCACTTTGCTGTGTTCCACTGTTGTTTGTCCCTATGCCTTGCTGGCAAAGAGGAGACCCATCCTGTTCACACAGTACTCTCCCAGTGCCTCCCAGTACTGCTTAGAGCACCCCTAGCACCCTCTCAGAGTGCCCAGTACTGCTGAGACCACCCCAGTACTGACCAGGGGTTCCCAGTACCCTCCCAGAACAGCCATGTAGGCAGTGACAAACCACTTGGCTGAACTGAGATGGGAGAAAACTCTCTGGCACCCAGCTGAACTCAAGGAATTTGTCAATAAGCTCCCACCTGCCTTGGAGAGCAGATTAGGAGCATCTGCTGAGAACCCTGGTTATGCCTTTTCACTGCCAAATATTCTGTAGCTGTCAGTTTTGCACAGGTTTGTCATCGCAGACTCAGAGTCCGTGTGCTGATCCTGCTACAAATGAGTAGATGTGAAGGACACAGTCACATTCCTGTGCCTCATGATGGACATCTCTATGAGTCCAGTTTAGCTTTAGCAACTGAGATTAAATCCAGTGGATTAAGTGGAAGGAGGCACTGGAACTTTGAAGTCCCATATTTTTGCCTGATGGCTGAGCAAGCTGTGATCTGGGCTGGGGTGATTTTGCTTGGGCATCTCTGTATAAGAGGAAACCACCACTGTGTTTGGGTTTAAAAAGCTCTTAACTTGTCCTGGTGGAAAGCAGGCAGGCAAGCTACCTGCTCGGGCTGCTCTCCTCAGATGAGCCAAGACGCAGCCTCAGGAGCTGTGGTTCTGAGTCTGCTGTTCTCTGCCCCCCCGAGAAAGAGGCTTTCAGCTTCAGTAAGATCAAATAATGCAAAACCACATATGACAATGCAGGGACTGTCTTGTTTTTTCTCAGGTATCAACATTTCTGCATCTTTTTTCTTTCCCTACCTTCCTTCTTCTAACTCCAGTCTTCCTAAAATCTATCAAATACCTCCTGGATGGCACATTTCTGAGCGTGATTCTTACCTTTCTTGTACAGGATTTTCTTCCAGGCTTTGTGAAGTACTCTTTGTTAGCATGAAATGCAGAAGAGCCAGATGGTTTGGATGGAGTCCAGTTACCTAAGAAACGTAGCGCCAGGACCCTATCAGAAGCTGTTTCCTCTAAAGATCACACTTGACCTGCCTTGTTCTAATAACCGGCTTAGAGTCAACATCCAGCTGTCAATACCTATTTTTCCCCCATAATTAATCTACAAGGTTCAGCCTGGAATCAATATAAATGACCTCATGGCTCTTTTATTTTTTCCCTTTCAAATAATGTTTCTCCACATGACTCTTCCTTCAGAGGGGTGTTGAATTGTGTAAGCTCTCCCCCCCCCCCCCCCCCAGTAAATCTGTAGTGGAAATTGTGGTGGTTTTTCTCTCTCCCTGGTGTGAAGTGCCTGGGTTGTCTGTGCACCTGGGAAAGCTGGAGATGGAGATGCTCTGATATGTTCCCGGTGGCCTCAGAGCTCCTGTAGCTCCTGCAGTTGTTCTGCCTGTTGGGGACAGGTGGGGATAAGGTGTGTGCAGCTGTGCACATGTACTCTGGTGTTCGCCTGAGCTGACTTGGTTGTGACATTTGTGCTTAGGTTCAAATGCTTTCCGTTTTCTCTGGCTTCCGGGTTGAAGCATTCTGCATTTTGAACTAGAATTCTTTATTTAGAAAATGATCCCTTAAAATCAAATATAAAGTGGGAAACAAACAAAGGAAAATTAGGACATCAGTCCCCATCGCAGAGAAGGACAGCAGAGGGACAAGGAAACACGTGCTGGTGACCCCAGGTGGCAGGTAGAAATGTATCCCAGAGAGGCAGTACCCGTCAGCATCCCTCAGATGTGGAGGATGTGATTTAGCAACTGCTTAGCATCATGCTCTGAGTGGCTGTTGATTTTTTGGTACTGAGATAAGAGCTGCCTTTTCTTTCTGAACAAGGCTCTGGTTGTGAGCTGCAAGGCTCAGTGAGAATCTGGCCCCCTTGACTTCTGCAGTGTGGCCTGATGGCCGGCAGGGCTGGGTCTCACGGGTCTCTGTCGATGCCTTACCTCTAAGACATCCTTCTGTCTTCAGAGCTCTTCATTATTTTTTTGTCCGTGATTGCTCTTGCATAATCGTTCCACTAAAGTAGCGTATCAAAATAATGGAGTGAAATTGGACGCTCCCTCAGCAGATGTAAAATTTATTGTCTGCTCGTGCCTTTGTGCTGAAGTTAGGATCTTGGGTTTTAAAAGTCCTCCTTCTCCTGGCTATGTGGGAGTTTCCCCTAAAGATGTGGAATGTTTACTGCATACCAAAGGCAAGACATTATGCAGACACGAGGCTCCTAACACCTACAATTTCTAAACTGCATGTGGCCTGTGTGGATTTCCTTGTGCTGAATTCACATGGAAACACAAACACATGTGGCATTTTTGTTGCTTTTCTAGGAAATCACTGAGCACAGCCCTGCAAAATAATACTTCCTACTGTTAGCTCCACTATATGTGGGGGAAGGTGCTGCCTTTGTGTCCCTGGCTGCGGGAGCTGCATGCCAAGGCTCGTGAGTCACTCACCCTGAGTGTCTGGCTTTCCAGGAAGGCAAATCCCAATTTTAGAACCTATCAGAGACCGAAGAGCGCCGTGGGGAAATAATAAGGGAAAGGTCATCGAACGTTATCAGAACTGGAGGTTTCCAGTGGGGATAATGCCAGGAAATGTGTGATTAGAAATAGGAGAAGCTGTGTTGTGTCAAGACAGCTGGAATAAAGCCAGCAGGATATGAAATGGTTTCAGCCTGCTAAGGGTGAAGCAAGCTGGCAAGGCGTGAGTAGAGGAGATTGGGGAAAAAACGTGAGAAATTAGTAGCTGGTGTCTTGCTGCGTGTCTGATAGCACTGTACAGCTATCAGCTGCCCGGCCACCTCCTGGGAGATGCCAAGGGGAAGGGCATCTCTCTTGCCTCGGCAGCTGCCAGCTGAATCTTAGCAGGCGTTGACGTTCCTCAGAGCTCCCTGCTCCGCAGTCGCGGTCCCTTGCCACGCAGCCCATGGGGGAGAGGAGCACAAGTGAAGGGCAGGACGGGCACCACAGGTTGCTGATGGAGAGCTTCCCTCTGCACTGGTGCCACCAGCCTGCTGCCTGTCCTCCTCCTTCCCGCTGACAGCCAGTGTGGCTGGAAAAATACCGCTTCTCGGGGAAAGCAGAAGTCACTTGGTGTATGTAGCAAGAACAAGAATGCTTCACCTCAGCATCCTACCCTCCTGCTGATGTATCCTCAGCTGTTTTGTTTGATTACTTGCATGATTCTTTCTTTGGATATATTGAGCAAAATGTGGGCTACCAGCAGCTGCAGGGCTCCACCCCAGGGATGGCTCCATTTCAGCAGTGAAATCACACTGGAATGTGCATCTCATCCAACCGTTAACCCCACTTAACCTGAAAAAAGTTGCTCTCTAAGTTTGTCTTGTGTGAGAACAATTTATTAGCCTGGTTTTCGCTAACAGAGGGACCTGTGTGTTCTGTTTATGTCCCTGGTGATGCACCTCAGCTGTTAGAAGGAGAGCTAGAAGACTTAGCCATATTATGTTCATATTGGTTTGGGGGAGAAGACAGCAAAGTGGAAGAGAGAGCCAAGTTATTTAACAGAAAGTTCACTTCTGAAAAGCTAGTTGAAGATAAAACACTTCTTAAGATTGACCTCTTGGTCATGCAAGTAATCTAGTGTCTTTCATGGCCTCTTCTGTGCCTTGCAAGTTTATCAGAGCTCTTCCATTTGGGCCTCTTTTCTCTTGCTGTGCCCTAAGCCTCCTTCATTTAAACGTTCTATTTAACTCAACTATTGTGCCTTGTTTAGGTGGCCTCTGGTGTTGCATGCGTAGAAACACTTTCTCGCAAGAAACCTTAAAAAGTCTGGCTCCTACTCAAACCCCGAGCAAGTGTCTGCAGAGTTGTTATCTCTGGCGGCATTGCAAGTGTCACCCAAAGTGACCTCAGTGTGTTGGCTACTCGTACTGCAAGACTGTGGTAATATTTCTTATTGTGAAATATTTCTTATTGTGGCGCTGGCTATGTGTGAGAAGTTGGTGTTTGGTTCGTGATAGCCCTAAAAAGCTCCTGGCAGGGAACTGCATCCTCCAAGTCCCTCTGGGAAGCAAATGCAATGTCACCAGACGTGTCCCAAGGCTTGGGCACAGCTGCATGTGATAACGCAGGGTATTTGGGCATAAGTATTCTGCCGGTAGTGAAGTGGTACGAGTTACCAGGTGTGCTTGCTCCACAGTTGTGTTGCCAGGGCAGGACATGGGTGCTCCCAAGAGGCCCACTGGTTGTTTCAGTCCAGGTTATCACCTCCCTTGTGGTTCCGTTCTACACTTTGGTCTCCTTCTTTCTAAAAGGACTGAAAACTACATCACTGGTTCAGCACATTACTGATTTTAAACAGTAAATGAAGAGTTTTTCAGCAGGTGGCTCTTTTCCTGCAGCTGGTTTGTCTTGAGCTGTCTTTTCTGTCACCCGCAGTAGTGGCGCTGCTGACAGCTCTGGGACGTATCAGGACAACTTTAAGTCCTTTCTAGTGAATGACTTCAGAAATTATCATTGTTCCTGAAAGGAGGTTTTGGTGAGGCGGGGGTCAGCCTCCCAGGTAATTAGTGACAGGACAAGAGGGAATGGCCTCAAGTTGCACCAGGGGAAGTTCGTGTTGGAAATTAGGAGAAATTTCTTCTCAGAATGGTCAGGCATTGGGACGGGTTGCCCAGGGGGGTGGTGGAGTCACCGTCCCTGGAGGTGTTCAAGGAAAGGTTGGACGTGGTGCTTGGGGACATGGTTTGGGTGATAGTGGTAGTAGGGTGATGGTTGGCCCAGATGATCTTTGAGGTCTTTTCCAACCTTAATGATTCTGTGATTCTTTTGCTCATTGTATTTGTTGTTTTCTTTTCCTGAAATAATTTTTCTGGAAACTCTTATTAGCTCTTAGTCAAGTTGCTGCAGCTTTCATTCAGTGGTTGTTTGATTTGGGAAGGGGCTTGAGACAAAGCCAAGGAACACCAAGCTTCTTGATATGTCCAAAAGCAGTTGATAGTCTCCAAAAAGACATAAGGAATGTTGGTGACATGCTAAATTTTCAGTTTTCTAAAAAGTAAGAAAATTGGGAAGATCCTAATGAAATATTAACTAATGATGGTTCTGCCTGACAAGCATTTGCACCGTGAGGCTGTTATTTGGTCTGTAATTACATCCTCAACACACCACAAACTCCCCTGCAGGCAGAGCAGGAACCTAGTAAGTTTTCAAGCAGTAGAAAGATTCCAGCCAATTCCATGATTCCACTTGATGATAGTGGAAAGCCTGGCTCTCAGAATTGGGGTTTCTGAGGATTTCTGGAAAGGAATATTAAATACCTGGCTTTCAGGGACCCATGGCTTTATCTGCTAGCAAAGATGAAACAGCAGTAGCTGTTTTTAGTAGTTTAGTTGATACAAGCACCTGTGAAGGTTTATTGGACGTGGAATGTGGCTTGTACGTGGCTGGAGGTAAATGGTGTGTAATCAGGAGTGGGCTGTCACGGCCGGAGCCTGCAAGTCAGTAACAGCCCGCGCTGTGCTGTGCTGACCCAGCGAGCTCAGCAAGCCTGGGCTGCATCCGTGCTCTCACCGTGCACCCAGCTGCTGCCGATGGAGACAGCCACGGTGCCACTGCCTTGGTACCAGCGGCAGCGGAGCCTGCTCAAAGTCCGGGGTGGCAGTATGGGTGCTTGAGTGTTGGATGAGCACCTCTGCTGCCTCTCTGAGCTGTTCAGCTAAAGGCGTTCCCGGGAACATCAGCCGCCGTGGATGCGTGCTTCAGGAAGAGAGACTTAGTGCTAGCGTCAGACTGGAGCAGAGCAGCAAATCCTGGCTTGCAGCGTGGCCCAGCCCCAGGCAACGCAGCACCGTAAGGCTGCCTCTGAAGCTGTTTACCAAACCTGTGAAGTGTAATTTAAAGTCCTTCCAATGTTTCCAGGTGCACAATATGAAGTGTGAATTACATCGCCAGGTACTGTTGTCTCTCATACAGGTTTCTCGGGGCACATTGGCTTAGGTTTCTGAGAAACGCCTTGCTTTGTGCAGCATGGGAGGATAGGAAGGGAGCAGTGAAAAATCCTGAAACAGGGCCTTGAACTGGTGGCGTAAGTTTTTCCACTGAGCTGCTAACTTTTGTTAGCAGACTAGACTGATGGGTACTAAACAGGGTAAATAGTCTGACCAAAATGCTGTGGGAATCAGACACTTCAACACCAGAAAGCCAACATTTATTAAAATACGCCATCTGATGAGGTGACAGCTACAAGTTATTCCCAGGGAAATCCATTTAATTAGTTGGAAGGAGTTGGGATGTTTGATCTTCCAAAAGAGAGACTTCGAGGGCTGGTAAATATGAATTCAGGAGAGAAATTTTGCGAGGTATTCACAACGCCGCCTTCTCATTCAAACTGGTAAAAATCATCACAGCCTTCAACTCTCTTGCTTCTCCGTGAACATGATGAATGCTCATTCCAGCAAGTGCTTCAGGTTCATGTTTCATCTGCAGTCAGCCCATTTTTTCCTATGCAGCTTCTTTTGTTGCCAGAAAACTCAGGCAACCTGAAATCGGGTCAAGTCTATCACAGATCAGTGGAGAAGGTGCACATCAGATGTTGTTCGCAGTAAGCTGGTAAAACCATGACCGTGATCTCTGTGCTGTGTGGTTTCAGGAAAGGAGGGCTCCCTCTTCCACTAATGGTGCTGTTGGTTTTGGAGGTTCATTATCCCAGCTGCAGCTGGTGTTTGGTTCCTTGTGGATGCAGTGCATTTGACACTTTTTTTCCAAATTCTTCTCTTTTCTGTGCACAATTCTTCTCTATGCGTATTGCCAGAGCAGCCAGCCCTAGTTCTGTGTTGCAGACAGTGTTCTGCATTTTGTGAAAGCAGGGGGTTGATCCGCAGGAGGATACTTCCAGCTCAAAGGATGTATGCAATTTCCACGTTCACGTAAATGTACAAATGTGTCACAAAAATTGTTCCCAAGAAGCCTGGGGCAAGGATTGTACTTGGAGAGGTTCTGCCATTCGTAAGCGACTGTCTTTTGGCCATTTCTCCTGCCTTCCTGCAGTGCCTTAATGAGCATGATACAGAAATGTCTACTCCTTTACCTTGCATAATTAGAATTTGGATCCAAATTCACTGTTTCTTTTGTTAATTCAACCTTTGAAGAGGGTAAACTCTCCCACTACCTGCTTTGTGGGTACAGGATAATGGATTTTATTGTGTCTGGGTCATAACAAAAACAAAACAAAAACCATCACTGTAGTATATCTACAACATCGTTATATGCAGAGGCTGTGGCATGAGTGGGCAGAGGTTTGAGACAATTTTGAGGTAGACAGTGCCTTCCCAGTCTGCCTGTCAGCAAGTGATGTGAAATGTCCCTGCTTTCCTCTTCCTTACAAAACTCCAGCCCTTCACCCACCTCTTCCTGATGTTAAATATTCCTCCTTTGGTTGGAAAGTATCTCTGTAAGGATTTCTAGGAGGAAGGAGTGGAACAGCTAATAACAGTGTTAAACCTGACCTTCTGTGTATGCTTTCCCTGAAGTGGTGCATAAATTAACATTCTGGCAATAATACTGAGCCTGTTTAATTTTCTGTTTGACTAGAAACATTGAGAAAATGTCATGGTATTTGATTTCATCTTTGTCTATTTTTGCTCCTGCTGAATGAAGCTTATTGGGCTCTTGAGACCCAAGCGCATGCAGCGCGGCTGGGAGCAGGCTGGGTATAAAGGGGCACTGTCCCTCAGGCATGCGCTCCGCAGCCACGCAGGAAGTAGTTGGTTTTATATTTGAAGGCTGGCTGAGGTTCCCTGATGGCTGTTAATCCACTGGTTTGACTTCGTCCTGAGCCAGACCCAGTGCAACCTCAGAAGTCTTGGGGTTTCTGTTTGCTTCACATAAGCATTCAAAAATGTGTGGGAAGGGGAGCCTGTGCACCAGGCTGAGCGTGCGGGAGCAGGACAGGTTGAAGGAGGGGCTACAGCAGCTAGGTATTTCTTCCTTCAGTAATAAAAAGTGAAACGTCCTTTCCAACATTGGAAGGGGCAAGCCACCTTGAAGGAAGAGGAGCCCAGCCCAAAGGGACTCTAGTGTAAGAGGCAGCAGAGGATGTTGAGACAAATATGAGAGAAGCTCTGGTACTGTCAGCATCATTCTGGTGCAGCACGGAACGAGCTGCGGGCCTGAAAGCAGTCTGTGTCCCAGGGAGTGGGAGCATCCATCCTTGTAAACCAGGAGACAAGAGAATGGCAATGTCTCCAAGAAGATGTGATGGTAACTGGGCCTCCTTTTGACATTTTATTAACAGATCTTCATCATATTGTTTCCTTCCTGAAGAGGGGGGGAAAAAAAAGAATGAAATGTGTCCCTTTCTGTGTCTCTGCCTACACATACATGCTACTCAGCAGCCACTGCTCATCTGCATTTGCGTTTGGAGCCCCTTGCTGACGGTGACCATCCAGGCTGCGCAGAGCACACAGGGGAAGATAGTCACGCTGCAAGGGGCTTACACTCTAACCAAGATGACCAGCAAAATGTGATTTTTCTTTTTTCCTTTTCTCTTTAACAGAAGCACTAATTGTGCAGCTGGCTGAGAGCGTGCAAGAATGGCAGCGCTAGCGGTGGAAGGGAGACCCAGATCTCCCAAGTACCAGACCAGCAGCTCCTTCAAGGTGCACCCTTCTGCACAGTATTTGCTCTGGTTGCTGTGTGGTGCTCAGCTCTTCTGTCCCTGAAGTAGAGCCTGGGCTGGGGCCAATGCTGGCTGCAGCTGATGGAGAAAGCCCCAGTGTTCTGGAGGTGAGCAGACTTCTTTTCAATGTTTCCTTCTGGGTAGCTCTGGAAATTTTGGACTTTTGGTCTGCGAGATTGAATTTCAGCTTTAAAAGATTGTTTGAAATTACCTGTTTGTTCATACAAATTAACTGTGAAACTGCTTTTGCAATTAAGCACCAGATATCTCTGTTAAGAATCACCTGCTACTACAAGTAACGTCCAGAAAATGAGTGAAATTCTGGCATTTTCTATAACTCTTTGTGCAGTCAGTGGCAGAATTAGGCTGTCAGTTGAGACATGTCAACCTAGGAAAAGAACCTTAGTTCAACTTGATAATTTTATTTCTGTTGGGGTTTCTTTTTTGTCTGAATTGAGCTTTGCTGGAATTCGCACTGTTGCTGTCCCTGGTGCAGCAGAACTGGTAGCAAGTGACCTCTGGATGCAGACAGGTCTCCTTGTTGGGTGTGACGGCAGGGAAGGTTTCAACCAGCTTGTGCAGCCAAGGGTGCTCTTTTCCCAGGGATGCTGCTAATCACCCTGGCACTGCTTCTCTTGCTTTCTCCATTTCATGTGGTATTGGTTTAAAAAAATGAAACATTTTTTTTTTTCCACTGCTGGCTCAAAGTACTTTTGCTCATGGCAATTTTCATATTGTTGGAAGTAAATATCTGTATGTTTGAGTCAAGATTGGAGCCTCTAGTAAGGAAAAAGAGAGAAACCAGACCGCAATCAACACTGATCTTTGTGTTATTGGTGGTAACGGTCTTTATATGACATGGTATTGGGTAATTCTAAGCAGCTTTTGTTCTATAGGGGTGTCTCTGCCCCACACTAATGCCCCCCTTGCCACAAAAAATCAATGTCTTATAGTGAAAAACAGATGGGGATGCAGACGTATTTTTGAGCGTGATGTAAAAACCCACAAGCATGAAGTAAAGTTTTCCCCTCTAGCACACGCTACCAGCAGCTCCTACAACGGGGAGCTCCTGAAGGTCGGCCCTGTTTTGCGTGCTGAGGAGCAGATGGCTCAGCTTCGTGGGCTTCAGGCACCGGGAGTGGTAGTGGCACAGTCCCTCTGTGAGGCTTGGTCACTTACGATGCTTAGTCCCTTGAGGCAGATTTTCAGTAGCATTACTAAGAATTTATTTCTGGAAGTTGTTGTGAAAATGCTAAACAAGCTCTTAGGTGTTGAACAAACCGAGGGCTCTGAAGCCACAAAACTCCAGGGCTCTGTTTTGCCATGGCCAAGCCTGAGATGATGTGCTTCTGCTAGCCCTCGCTGCAAGATGAGGGGATGTATCTGGGCCATGTACTGTAGACAACAGGTGTGTACGGTGAATCGTGAGGGTCTGGCAAGGTATCAAGGGGTGAGAACCCCCGTGTTTGGCAGTGCAACGTTAAAGGCTTTCTATAGTTGGTGGGGGTTCAGTAACAGTGTAAAATGATCATCTTTATGTCAAGTACTCAGCCTGATGACTAGGAACCGAGGCTCCCTCACCAGCCCCAGCACAAGCTCACCAATGCCTTCCATCACCTGCAGGTGAAGCAGGTGGCAGGGGAGTTGCAGAAGGAGATGCTGGTAGGAATTCCAACTCAGGGCCGTGTCCCAGGTCCATACTGACTACCACTGTCAGTGACGTGACTGATGACCTGCTATCCTGGTTTGGATAGCGCCTGGCATCACGGAGACGTGAGCTGCATCCAGTCCTCGTACAGCAATGCACATAAATAACAGCGATCTAATGGTGAGTTCCTGCGCCGGTGCTCCAGGGCCCCCTTATCGCTGCAGATCAGTGGAGTCTTATGGGTGACAGTTCATAAATCCTGAGTTATTTACTGTGCACCACCTGTTTCAAGTAGTAAATCTCACTTTCATTTACCCAAAGTTAACTTCTTTTTAGAGGGAATAGTGTTGCCCGTGAGCCTTTTGGAAGATGTATTGATTACAAGTTCACAAAACTCAAGGCTAATGGACAGTTTGGGTGGGTTCCAGGACGTCAGGAAATCAGTTGTGCCCCTTCTGGCTGATCTTGAAAGTGTCAGGGCTCAGTAACACTATCCAGAGGCAAGCAGAAAAATGAAGCAAGAAGAAAACACTCTCCTGCTGTACGTTACTTGTCTCTGATCTGGGCTACATGATCAGTCTGCAGCGGTGCTGTGCATGAAGTTGGAGGGGTAATTACACAGGGCAGGGCACCTCCCAGTGGGGTGTGGTGAATTAGGAAAGCAAGTCAGGCAAACCCGTTTAATGTTTTGATACCACACATCAGAAAGGGGGGAAAGACTTCAGTCTCAAGGATACGAAGTATATTTTGCAAGCGTGATGTATCTGTAGAAAAACATTTTTGTTGACTACCAGATCGCTTCACTCCTGTTAAAACTAAGGGCAGCATTCACGTGGGCTGCATTAGTAAGGGAGAAGGATTTTCGCAAGCAAATATTTTTATCTGGAAACCAGATCTACCAGGAGATGCGAAAATGTAAAGACCCAATTCTTAGATCTCTTGCACCAATAAATTTCTGTGAAAGAAAAAACAAGGCTGATGCCTATACTTGTGCTGCCTACAGATTGCAGGCAAGTACTTTCTTTAAACTCTGTTTTCTGAAATAATACTTTGGAAGATCCGTTTCATTCAGAACGGGAAATGAAATTTGTTGCAGGCACAGCCACTTTGCTGTATGGAGCTAAATGGATTGAATGTAGTTATCTGCCTGATGTACTCCCTGGGCATAATGGAGTCTTCTGACCACGTCAAAAGGGGAAGAAAGGCAAGCCACTTGCATTTTGTGCCTCTGTGGATAAAGTGGAACAAGATGAACCCATTTAATTTGCTACATGAAAGCAGACTTGAAGCATATTGGTTGGTGTGTGTTGTGTTTTTTTTTTTTCTAGAAGCCAGTGGCATGGGTATTCTTTCTGTGCTTGGCAAATGCATGTCACAGACAAGCGATCCCACCAGATAATGTTGTCACTAGCACTTAATGTCAAACGGGGCTCATGTAAGTCATCCTTGCGGCTTTGACTAATGAAATGCCGAGTGAACTGATAAGTGTCCCTTTCACAGCCAGCCTGACAAAATGTGGGAAAAGCTACATCTGAGCAGAAGCCTGGCTTCTGTACCCTTCCATCACTCCAGGAGATGGGATGGGATTTGCTCTCTTAGCTCTAGCTGGAAACAATGGGCACATGATGGGTTGAAGGTGCACTTACTCGTTTATTTGGTATTTCAGCAAGGCCTCATTCAGAATATGAAATTGTAAGTCTTTTTTCCTTTTATTCCCAGAAAGGATTTAAGTTTGAACTTATTTTTGCTACATATTTGTGGGGCTTCGGGGTATCAGACCCCAAGAACACTTTGTTCCATGAGATCTAGTGATCTCATCTCTCTGTACCCCTGCTCTCTTTCCCATTCTTTGCATGCCATGTCTACACAGGCTTCAGGTGTTTCAGACCTTCAGTGGTTTGCTGATCAAGTCTTTATAGCCTTATTTTCCATAATCATTTTAGTAGTTGCTTTGAAACCTCTGTTCCAAGCTTAACCAGATGTGAATTACAAGCCAGAAGCTCTTGAATAGAGCCTGTATCTAGAAAGAGGCAATTTTCCATACACCACAAACAGCAAAACAGACTTGCATCAGTGGAGTTTCTTGTAATACAAGTACTAGTGGTCCCTGTACAGAACTAAATGGATCAGACTGAATTAGGTAGTGACAAAGATCTTAACAGAGATATCAAGGGTACAGTATACACAAAATATAAATGATCTCCTCCAACCCTACCTGGAAACCCTGCCAGCTTGGGCTGTTGTACCATGCCCTGTGTGGTGGAATTTCTTGTCTGGAGACACATCTCAAAAGAAGAACCTGATCAAGTGTCACTATTTGAACTTACACAGCCTCAATCCTGCCTTGAGAAAGAGATTTTGTTCCAAAGGAAGTCATGAATGTTTGAGTCTGCGCCTGTGCATCCCAGTGAGTCCTGCCAGCCCAGAGGCAGGTCCTGCCAGGGAGAGGGCCGCAGCAGGGCAGCCTTGTCCTAGTGGCTTCCCCGTGTCAAACAGTGGGATGAGTGCGTTTCCCCACAGCTGACAGCTTCTGAGAATTCATCAGCATGGGACTTTTACCCCTTCACGTGTGGTTCTTCAGTAATTGTTGTGAATGAGCTCAGCTCCGAGTCATTTAGGATCTTGTCAGAGTGTTTGTGCCTAAATGGCCTTGGTGGGGCAGGTGGATGTTTTTCCTGAAGATGGTGAAATGAAGCTCTCCAAATTCTGGGTGTGCCAAAGCTGTGCCCTCAGGCCAAAAACTTGATCAAGAGCCACCACGTTACAGGCACTGACCAGGTGATTTTCCAGAAGTGATTATAGTAAGGAAACAGAAGACAAAGAGGAAAGTGTCACTTCAACATTATAGATGGTGTTGGGAGGAGAATACCCGTTTTAGTGGAAATAATCCATTTACTAACAGCATGGGTTATGCCAGTAGAAAAGGGTTTGTCCTGCTTTCACTTGGCTTCTTTCCAGTGTGAGTAAAGGTGTATTGCAGACACAGCCTGTATGCAATGCGGGCTGGCAGGGATGAGATAAACCTCTGTTAGAGGAGCAAACTCTTTCATCTGGAGAGAAGACCCGAAATGCCTTTTCCAACCCACTTAAGAAGGTGAGGGCTGAAGACTCCTTCCCTGCTGGCTGACAAATTTCATTAGGCTCAGCTTTCACACAAAAGTAAATTAAAGCTAAAGAAAGCACAACAGGGAAAAGTCCCATCATCTCACAGCACAGCTCACCTGCAGAGAAGTCTTTTTGACAATTCTTTTTTTTGGTGTTGTTTTTAATTTCCTAATTAGAAATAATGATGTGTTTCCTGGGTCAAGAAGACCTCCTTGCTGTGAAATATTAGACCACTTTTGACAGTGTAACTAAAAATAGGCAGACACGCACACGTGTATGTGCACACATTAGCAAGAATAAACATGCAATGCTTTTTGCTTAATTATGAACATACTTTCTTCAGAAGAAAAACGCCTTTGCCTCTAGTTAGTTGTTTCTCAAGTAAATAGTGAGAGGGAGTTTTCTGAAGAACAGATGGACTGGAATGAGGAATAGAAATATTTTCAGTCAAAGAGGGGCTGGATGATGTAATAAGCCACAGGAACAAAGTTCAGTTATTTTGTGCTCTCATCCAGACCTCAGAGCTGAAAATGCCTCTGTTGTTAATTTCAGATTCATCTGCTTTTGAAGGCTGGCTCTGTCTTTAAATGCTATTATAATACAGAGTTAAACTGAGCAAATAGTGATTGAGCAATGATGGAAGAATATATTTGTCAGTGCTGGAAGCGCGTGGGTGGTGTTTGCACTGCAGACGATAGGCCAGATATGTGTTTGATCGTGCTGGAGGCAAAAGGATGTACCTTGAGTAACCTTAATGAAGGTCCTCAAGACCTGCATCTGCCTGGCTGAAGTGAAGCTGGCTTTTGAGGTCTGGCCTTTGAGGGCTCAATAGCTGCTCACGAATGCTTCTAGACACATGGCTAGCTCTTGTGCTGGTGACTGACTTCCTCCCTGCTCCGCTCACCTACAGGGCTCTGCTGTGAGGGCTTGGAGGTGTGCACCTGTCCCACGGGGAGAGGGGAGCTCGTGCAAGGCCGAGGCAGAAGGAAGGGGATGAAGGAGTGATGGGGACCCTGCTCAAGAGCTTGGTGCAATTTAGTACACGACTGTGGGCTGAGAGTTAAAATGACGGCAGTTGGAGCTGTTTGGTGAGCCTTCTGCAGTCAGGCCGGACGAGGCTGCAGCTTCTGAGGGAGCCCAAGCAGACTTCACCTGTCGTAGCTCTAGCACTAGTGGTCATTTATCCTTACACTGTTCTGTTAGAAAAATGCCAAATGGTTACAAGGTGCTCCCAAAGGAGAATACAGCCATGATGGTTGTGTGACATTGCAGTAGGCCAATTTACTCAAGTGGAGAAATCTTTACTTACCAAGGAGCTCTTAAAATAATAAAGACATGTCTGCCAGTCCATCCTTTGGCTACAGACAGAGAAGACTCTCGTGTGCTAAGCACAAATTCCATGGAAGGAGACAGCACTGGCAGAAGCACTCCTCAACAGAAAATATGTGCAGGAGGAAGGGCAGGTATGTGGTATGGAGTCTTGAATACTTGCCAAGGAGCTGGTCTATGTATTTCATCTCTCTGAGGAATCCCAGAGTCTGTGTGGTACAGTGAAGGTCCTCTGAGATGGAGCGTTTCTGGCCATAAGTAATGTTCCTGTTTACTCCCACTGACGCTTTATGTAACAGTCCTGCTCTACTCCTGACTGCTTGTCAGATCAAAAATAGCTTTCCTTCTGACGGATGTCTTCATGCTGGAGGGGAACCGTGGGGATTTTCTTGTGTTATAATACCTGTTCTTGCTGTTGGTCATATCAGTGCTGTCTTCTGAAGGAGCGTGGAGGCTTGAAAATGGATGATGAAGGTCCAGGTGCTGAGTACCCATATTTTTTATTTTTCCTGGATGTTTCCTTACCAGAAGTAAGGATTTATAAGAACAAGGTTGTTTCTGGGGGAAAGAGAGACTATGATCAGTTAGGTGCTTTGAGGAGTTTTCCCATTAAAACACAAAATAAAAATCCTAATATCATGATCTCGACTTTACATTGGGTTTCTGACTTTGCCATGTAGTATTTTCATTTACATTGTGGAAGGCAAGGCTGTTTGTGCTAGGAAAATGATGCGAAGGCAAACATCCAAGCATGTCCGTGGTACTCAAAACTGATGATACATTCCAGCTGCCTACGACCTGATCCCAAATCAACTGCTCATATGGCAGCACCAACTGGAGGGATGTTTAAATTGCCTTGAAACATTTAAAAATAAATACATTAATAACAATAATAATAATAAAACTTTTAGTCCCTATGTGCGGTTTCTTCTTCCCCTTCTGTGAGAAGTGGAAGGTACAGCACTGCTGGTGAAATACCATGGTTCAGTGCTCCAGGGGCCCCATCACAGTGTGAGGCAGGACCTGAAAATCGCAGCAGCATCTTAAAGCAATTCAAGGTGTCAACAACCACGTTTCTGTCAGGAAAGCTGCTTTGAGGATGCACCAAGCTAATCTTCCAGCACTCGCTGAGGTCATGCCTCAGCTCATGTTCAATGAACAGCAAAGCTTGTGGTGATGAGTTGGGCTCTGATTCTTTCCGAATCTTCTACCTCACTTGGAGATTTACCAGGACAAAAGTTCCCACTGGATCGTTTTGAGCCATCTTCCTTCTCTGTTAAAGAGAGGAAGAGAGGCAGCAGCTAAAACTTGATCTTGTTCAGAAGAGCTCTAATTATTTATGTCCCTTTTATGGACTGCTGCTTCCAGCAGCTTTCTCTCATGTTGCGGTTGTGGGTTGCACTGACTGGTACTGCTGTGTGTTCAGCTGGGCAAATATCGCCTGCCATGCTCCATGAATGTCCTCCCTTGATCAAAAAGTAGAGTTTCTTTCAGCTGTGTTTATTTCTCTCTTTGTCTGCTTTCTTTCCATCTCCACCCATCCACCATACCCCCACCAGTAAGACCTGCTGCATGCTTTTTCTTGATGCTAACACAACCAGAAAATACAGTTGCTTTTAATTTTGTGTTATTTTTTGGACTAGACCTCCAAAAATTGTGCTTTCACCTCTCTTCCTCATATCTGCTCAGTAAGCTGTTTTGAGATAGGGATAAATGTCATGTTCATGTATTCCAAAACTCCAAGGCCTTGGTTACGTGGGGGATGCCTGCCCAGAATAAGACAACAGAGGCTGTTACACCCACCAAATGCTTCCTCATCTGGACACAGCCCTGCTTTGTACTCTCAAAATGTATAGGAAAGAATACACCTGAGTACAGGCACAGACATGTGGCACAACATGTTATCATTGTGTTTAAAAAAAAAAAAAACTTTTGCTGGTAGAACCATATCTGCACATGGGATTGCTGCCAAGGCAGCTCCATTGGTGAGGATCACACCTCTTTGTGACTCTGACCAGCAGAGCTGTGCTGGGAGAAATGCTTGTGCACCCATCACCAGTCATTGCTTTTTTTTTTTTTCTCTTTGAAAGGACTCTGCTGATGGGAAGCAGGGAAGAGCAAGAGACCTGGAGTGAATTCCTCTGCTTCACCCACAAAATAGCTCCCATGGGAGAGGAGGGGCTGATAAATGGGGTGTGAGTTTGAGATACTGATCCCCTGACAGAAATGCGTGTTGGCTGAAATGGTGTGAATCCAGGCTGCCGTTGTCTCTTTGGTATTATTCCAGGAACATTACTCTTGTTACAGCTGGAGAAGAGCCAGGCGAGTTTGGTCCTTGGTGGGAGAGGATAAGCATTGTGTGGTCCCAGCTTTCTGCAGCAATCCTGAAATTCATCCATGCTTCAAGACTGCATTGGTTATTTCAAGCCTGCCAGTGGTCAGTTGACTTTCTTCCATTTAGCAGAATCAAAAGAATCATTTGCAAAATCACCCAGTGACACAGATTCCCACTGGAACGGCATCTGGGCTTAAACTTGCTTTGGATACAAGTTAATTTTGTATATTCTATTTTAATATATTTATGGTCATGCAGTCCTACACCTGCCTGCTTCTGCCCCGCTCAGCTCATGATCAGGAACCACACTTGGCAGATCATTGATGTGGAATTGAAAGCACCAGCAGAAGCATCTGTTTTTCATATCCCTTCACCACACAGGCAAATCTTAAGTGTTACCAAAGTCTCTCTAATCCTCTTTGGCATTTTAGCTCTGATGTGAGCTTATTGCTGTGGAGTCTGTGTGCTGGGAGGTAGTTGTCTGTGCCATCTTCAAAGGAGACATTTCTGTGCTGGCACCTCCTGGGTTTAGCCCTGGAGCACCAGTATTCTGCACCCCTTGTTCCTAAGTGTATATTCCCATTATCCATACCCGTATCTAAGTTGGGTGTTTGAGTCTCTAATGCCTTGGTGCAGTGGTTTTTGTAGGTAGATAATGCAACCTGTGAAAAGGTCCTTGTCCCTGGTTTCTTTGATAAACCAAAGAGTTCCCCAAATCCTCCTATTCTAGTACTTGAGGCCTGGTCACCTGCTGTGTAAGGTCAGTGTGTTCAACTCGTGCTTCAGGTTTCATGATGTGAGCTTTGTATTCATTGAGCTCTGATTTGGATGCCTGTAAATATTTCCAATATGCAAATGTCCTAAATTTGGCAAAATTAAGCTAGAAATCTCATCAGAGCAGGCTTTCAGGTGCTGTGTCCCCAACTTCCCTTCCAAATAAGCTGTCTTCAAATACTTTATGGTAGTTCTCTTGGGATTTTGTCTTTTCTACTCTGGCCTCTCCCCAGAACAGGAAGAAGGAGAGAGAGATGCTGGAAAATGACAAATGCAAAAATAGCTTGTATATATGTACTTTTTTTCCAACCCTCTGAACAGGATTTCTTCAGATCAAAGTTCAGGTCATTGCCCAGTGCCTGAGGTTTGTTATTTTTCATCCTTGCAGCCCGGAGGATGATGGAACTAATACGAAGCGTTGCCAGCTTCTGTATGGACATTACTTGGATCTATGAAAATGTGCTCAGTGTTTTCCGAGTGTAAAGAGCCAAAAGAAACCACCTTGGGGTACCATGTGATGTTGTTTGCTTTGACCCAGGATAACTAAAACGAAAGGTCTCTCTGAACACAGGCTGTTCAAAACCATCCAAGTTTTTTTTGCATGTACATGTGAAGAAGGAAATGTGGTGTTTACAGGGGCACTCTGAGCTTTGGCTTGTGTATTCGTCTCTGTGTTTGTGTGTCCAGACAGAGTTTCCCAAATGAAATTGATTTTGGTTGTTTTAGCCCAGCTTTTAAAGGTGGGCAAACAGAGAGCTCATCTCACGAAGTACACAAATTGAGCCTTCTGGTGGAAATGTCAGGGCGGGAGGCTCCTTCCAGCCAGTCCTGGTTGTCAAGTGAAGTCTTCTGGGTTACATCTGGGGAAAGTTCTTGGAGCCCTGGGAGGTGCTGCTGTTCAGCCACAGCGTGCATCAGATGAACACAAAAATGCCGTGGAGCTGCTGCTGTTCCTGGCCTTCAGGTAGGACCCATGTCCGCAGGGCTCCCAAGGGCTGCTGCCGTTTGGGGCTGAGGAAGCCAGGATGGTTCGAGTCTGGGTCATGTGCACAGTCACTGAGAAGTGCTCAGTTGGATCAAAACTTCAGCGTCGCTTCTCTGGTTCTTTGTTTCCAGCCTCAGCTTTGTACTTTGTACTTACGGAGATGTGCTGTGTGGGGCTAAGGCAGCTGGAGCACTGCCCAACTAGGATGGGTGCATCTCTGCTGTGCTGTTTCAAACTCTCTGACACCAGACCTGGTCCTGCAAAGGGCTGCACGCTGCCGGCATCCCTGGGGCCGAGCCTGAAGTACTGCCTAGCTGTCATGTTCAAGCAAAGCTGCAATAGAAACCCATTTCCCAGAGGGGCTGGGTCGAAACACTTCTGTTCCAGTCATTCCAGCTGTTCGATCTAATTTCTTTTCTTGCTACTGTTTCTTCTTTCCCTGGTCCATTGTGCCTCGAGGTAAAGACTGGCAAAAACCCCAGCAACTGCTGGCTAAGACCCCTACACCTCTTACCTGGAGGGAGTTGTGCTGGCTTCCCTGTGCTGCTGCCAGCTTGCTGGTGCTGCATTGCACCTGCAGCGCTGCGTCTCTCTGCAGTAAGAGAAGGTCTTTTTGCTCTGTGTACTTGCACTTCATCCTACTAGGAATAACTATAATAGGAATAACTGTGGTTTTTTTTCCTTCATGCTTTCCTCGGGATGGTGCTGTGAGAGGCGCTGGGGAGCTATTAGCTGGTCAACAGGCACCTCAGAAGGCAGCTGCCCAGTTTTCACAGCCTTGTGCGCAGGCTGATGGTGTCTGTCTGTCTTAGCACGCAGTAGCTGTTGGTTTGAGGGTGATGAGAGAAGTTGGAGGGTGAAATGCTGAGAGTAGCACTGCCTATTAAGCACAGTCTCAGTGTCAGCTGCCTGGAGACCAACGTAGTGGTTAATGGGGCACAAGGGCACGAAGTGGCCTCGGTACCTGCCTCACCGCCGCTAGTTTTCCTAGTGGCGCTCAGCGTGGCCGTGTGTCGCTCCGGGTTGAGCTGGCAGAACAAAGGGACGTGGTGACAGTGCCTGAGTGCTCAAGGCAAGAGAATTGAGGGGTGCAGAGCTGTGACATTACGGGAGGGGATGTCTCCAGGAGCAAAATGTGCGTAGGTCAGAGCAGTGTGGTTATATGTGGGAACATGTTGGCCGTCTGTGAATCAGCTCCAAAGGTGATGTGCATTGAAACAAAAAAAAAACCAAAACAACAGAGCATGTTGCATGCACCAGGACTGCATAGCAAAGCGGGCATACTCCTCGGTTGGATGTTCTCTCTGTCAGCTCCTGGAGGACTTCTAGGTGGCAGTTCCTGGAAATGAGGTTGGTCTTGCTCACCTTGGTTCTGCATTAACACAGCAAGCATCTGCTGAAGGACGCTATGTTTGCGGGTGGACACCTGAGCACATGGAGGAGCATCCATGTCTGTCCAGGTTGTCCAAGTCCCAGTCTTCTTCTCACCATCCGTCCCTTGCCCAGCCATTTCTCCTCCTCGCTGCAATCGTTTACAGCATTGCTGACCCTCTCCCACCGTGCCCTGTGCGTGGCTCTGGGTTTCACCCAGCCGTGCCTGCCCAGCCTGTTTTTCTGTGCACGTAGGTGGCAGGGGGCTGTGGCTGGGGCACCGAACAGCACCAAACTCCTCCAGCCTTTTTCGGCATGAATGTGAACAGAAAAATTACTCTGTGGTGTGTGGTGCTCACGGTACCTGCAGCTGAAGCTTGAAATGATCCCAGCCGTGGCCTGACGCAGATCGAGGTGTCTAACCTAGCTGCCGCTGCCTGCTGCAGGGCTTCTTCCCCGGGGTGTGCCAGGGCTTGTGTCCGATGGCACTCGCCCTGCGTGGCACAGGGGCGTTATCCCTGCCCCGGGAGGGGCTCTCCGGGCAGCCATCTGTGCTCTGCCCACCCTGACATTGCCTCTCCCCTGCCTCCCCTCATGACAAAACGAAGCAGGGAGGATTAAAAGCAGAAGGAACATGGCTGCGGTGGGGAGGTCCAGTTAGATTTATTTGTTGGTGCAGAAGCCATAATTAGTGATTAGCACTTCATTGACCTAAACTCAAGGGTTTGCCTTCCTGGTTTAGTACACCCTAAATGGCTCAGATGTCTTGGTGTGCAGTGAAAGGATATACATGGGTGCCCCCCCCCCTTTTTTTTTAATAATCTCAGGCTATAGGAGCTTTGGTTTTAGTCCTTGTATTTGCAATTACTGCTTGAGATGAAAAGACCAGTCCTCCAGCACACGCATGCAGCCTGTGGGGGTTAATGAAGCAGCTAAATCCAAACAGTATCCTCTCCTGTCTGTGCACTATGGGGCACTCTCAACTGTTCGTAGCTTTATTTTACAACCACAATTTCTTCTAAACTTAGCAGAGCATACGCTTTGTCAGGAACTGTTCCTATGCCAAGTTTCAGGTTTCAAAGGTTTGCCATTTTTGAGCTATTCCCTGCTCCTTTCCTTCTGTTCATCTCTCTCTCACTCACACACAGAACTTTCTTTTTAATGTAGAAAATTGTATTTTTTCCACACATTTGTAACTTAAAACATCTGAAGAGGTTTTGCTCCAAGTTTATATTTAAAAGAAATAACGAAAGCCAACACTGGCAGAGAAAGTAGTGTGAAAACTTGCAGCTCAGAAAATTCAGGAACACTATGGGCATTTGCAGCAGGGGACTAAAATGGAAGTCCTTGCAGCCTTCCTTCACAGGAATCCGTTTGCAACATTCGGTAGGATTATAGCTGCTGTACAGTGTTGTAGTCCTGTTTGGGCAACTTAATGTGTTCTGCAAAGCAACGAGAATTACTTGCTGGCAGTCCAGTTAGTTGTTGGGATCCAGAATCTTCAAAACCGCTCACGAGGCTGAGAATTCATGTATTTGAAGATCTAGCTGGGAGGGCTGTGCTGGGATTTTCTGGCCCAAGAACACATGCAGACATCTGGGCTTTCTTCATAGCAGTATCGTCAAGCCAGCAGCCTTGTGGGGCGCTCCATCCTGCCTGGCAGAATTTTCCACCATTCCCTGACGTCGTGGGGCTTCTCCACTGGCTGTGCCCCAAGGAACACCGGTGCAGTACAGTCAGGGTCCTCTCGAGCCTGGTGGGCACACTTTGAGTCTCTGTAACCTACTTCTCGATGGAGTGTAGGCGCTCCCTTGTCTTGGCTTTAGCTGAAGCGTGGTGTTGGGTTTTGGTGGTGCGGTGGCTGCTGGTGAAGGCAAAGAGCTGGAGTTTGGTTTTCATCAGAAACAGAAGTTTTTCTGGTTTAATAGCCCATGAGCCAGCTGCTGCCATCTCCTGCAGATTCCCTTCCCACCCGGCTCTCCAGAACACCCCAGCACTTGTTTTACAAGGTTTCACAATGCGTACATCTTCCTTCTGTGGACTCACTGGGCTCCAGCACGGAGTTGCTCTTTCATCCGCAGCACAGTCAGCTGTGTGGCCGAACGCATGAGCTCTGTAGGACAGGACTGGGAAATAGGTCATGGAAAAAGACATGCATACATCTTCTGCTTGCTTTTGATGTAGCAGTAAGTTTTTTTGGCTGTAGTCCATGATGCTGGGACCCAAATGGCAACTCGGCTCCACAGCAGGACGTGGAAGCTCACAGAGATACTGCTCCTGCATGTATCTAGTTTGTGTTTGGCTCAAGATATCAGCCTTCCCAAATTACTTTCCATGGTGCTATTAGGACTTGTGCGTCCAGAGTTATGGATTCATTGGTGTGTACAAGGATTTGAGGTGTTATGCAGTTAATCCTGGCTATAATGCCAGCTATAATGAGATGTGGCTCTGAATCAAAGCTGCAAGTTGGCCAGCCCCCTCTTTGGCGAAGTTCTTGCTTGTTTCCAGATCCAGATGAGTTATGTCTGGCTTGAATCTTTGTAATCAGGTGAATTAAACTCTTGGGCTTGAACAGGGCAGGTATTTGTAAAACTGTGAAACTGGAGTAGGATCTAAACTGGCCTAGTTTAAGCTTAATTTTGTTGTCTAAACAAGTTTCTTCTGGGAGAGAGGTGGACCTTTGGGACCAAATTGTAGGTTTGCTGCCCTGAAAGGGATAATTCAATATTTCATGTTTAGGCCTGGCAAGTTTTGTTTGGGTGCAACCCACCTATTACACATGAGCATGAAAGATTCCGTACGCTTTCCATAAAAATCTTCCAACCCATCCGCTTGTGACACAGAGTCCCAGGGAACATAAAAGCTGAAATTTACAGTTTTTTTGAGCCAGTGAGCTCAAATGTACCACTTCTCACCCTGTCTTAAAATGGGGGCAGTCTTTAAATGACAGGTCCCCTCCCTGGTAGGTCAAAGCCCAGGCTGGCTCTCAAGCAAGGGCTGTCTCAAACCTGAGGTTGTTTCAGGCTTTTGGCTGTTTAAGTATTTGTAATTTCAAAAACAATCTGCTGTTTTTCTTCAAACCAGCCTTGTTTGGTGTGTTTCTCAATTGCATTCCATTTGCTGTCATGTGTGGGCACTGCATACAGACAAATCCAGGGATGATATTGTTATCACTGGAGACAAGCTCTTAGAAGCGGTGCCACGGTGTCGCAAAAGCCATGGAAACCCAGAGTAAGAAAATACTCTTTCATTTACCACCTACCACAACACAGAGATGCATTTCAGGGCCTAGGCACTGTTAGACACCGTGCACAGTGTGCAGCTCCTGTTGGAACCCGAGGAAACGCTGCACGTTTTTATTTCTGAGTTTTGCTGCTTTGGGACACGCCAGGTTGGACACAGGAGGCTCCTTTGTGGCTCGGTGTCCATAAGCAGCCTCATTTGATTCCTCTGCCGATGGACAGCTGCCTCTTGCGAATTGGGTGCTGATGAGTGGTCACCCAGCTGTGTGTCAGTGCCGTGCAGGTGGCAGGGCCAGGTGGAGCATGCATAACACACCAGGAGCCTCTCGTCCTGCACCGGCCACCCTCGGTCACAGTGCCCCCATGCAGCTCTATTCCTACTCATTAAATATGCTTAATAAATAAATAGCATGTTCTAAATGCGTAGGCGGGTTGTCTAGCACAGTGCCGGCCGTTCCAAGCACGCTCTGAAGTTGAAACTGTCTGTTCAGCTTGGCCAGGATTTATCATTAGAGCCGTATGGGCTAGAAAGCGTGTTTGTGGCTGGCGTGCCAGCTTGCCTGAATAGCCTGCAGTGTAATCTCCCTCTTTCCTTGGTGGGAGGAGCTGCCAAAAATAGCAAGCCAAGAATTTGTCCATGTTATTTCTGGGATTGCACCAGGAGTTGACATCAGAGGAGAGAAAAAGCAAGCAGTGTAAGAAGTGTAGGGTCCGTGGTGTTATTTTGGTTTGCAGGCTGCCTGGAAGGGTCCGGTTTCCACCTCAGGTGCGTGCATGATGGGGAGGCTCTCCCCAGGTCCTGGGTGTTTGGAATGAGGTGACTGAAGCCTCTGCTCTCTGGTGGGGTGCTTGCTTGGCCCTACACATCAGAGCGAGCCGGGGAGTCCGTCCCGTTGTCCCATGGAGCGGTAATGTCCCCTTAGCAGCCGCGGGGTGCGTGTGGAGCGCAGCCTCGGTGCCTGCGGCTAAGCAAATGTATGAATGAGTCCCGGCTGAATCGGCCTTCACAAGAGCCTGTGAATCAAGCTCTGACCTCTGGAAAGGGCTGTTTGTGCTCTAGGAGACGTCACCGCCTTAGACAGCGGGGTGGGACCCCAGGGATGGGGACGCTGAGCACGCCGCCACTGCTGCGTGAGACCGGCCCGAGTGCTCCTCGTGGCAGAACCCCCAGCTTGGTGCTGGCCGGCAGCAGGAGGGTGCAAGGCCGCCCTGCATCGGTCCCGCTGGAGGGCTACCAAGGGGGAGAAGCGGGGTGTTCCTAGCGGAGGACAGAAGTGAAGTGAAGGACGGCTCGTGGCCGGGAGGGAGGGACTCAGGCGGTTCTGTTAAGGGCACAGGAGCACAGGCTGCAAACAAGCGGGAAATGGGGCTTCATTAGTGCTGCAGCTGAAACGCAGGCTTTGTTAGCCGGGATGGATTCATGGGGGTATGTCATCTGCATCGCAGAGGAGATCAAAACCTCCTCTGTGCGCTGACGAAAGATCCGTCTCCCTCCACCACGGGCTGTGGGCCAGCTCTCCAGCCCGTGATGGAGCTAATTGGGCATCCGCGTCCTGGGCCCGGTGGCACTGGCCTCATAAGGGCCTATTTAGCAGCTGAGCGTAGCTCCAAATAGCCGTTTGTTTGCTGCCTGCAGTGGCATTCACCATTATCTGTACTTAATAGCGCATCGTGCTACAATGAAGAGGCTGCTGAGTGTAAGTCCTAGGGAATGAATAAAATGCTGTGTTGTCTGTTATGGGGCAGCGTCAAAGGAAGAGAAGGAGCTCGGTTGCAGCCCTGGTCCCCCCCGCCATGCTTCTCCAAAATTCGTCGTGCTCTCACAGTTGGTCGATGGGCTGTGTCAGGTGGTCGCTTGAAAGTCTTGGGTGGCCACCAAGGTTTAACAATATAGGGAAAATAAGAAACACATGTTCACATATTCACAGGCCACATGCAGAGCTCGATGCTGGCAACACCATGGTGGGAGACTCGTCCTGCTCTGTAAAGCCTAGTGCCTAATCTGAGGAGCCAGGTGTAGGACAGTGGTGATGGAGAAAGGGGAAAAGGGGGACAAGAAGCCTCCAAGAGGTAAAGCCACCTTCTCCAGGTTCTGCCTAAGCCAGCAAGCAGGTCTGAGAGTAGAATGTGTGTGTCCTTGTCCTGAGTCCTAGGTTTTCTAGGCAAGTAATATCCTCAAGGTTCAGGTTCTGGAAAATGCCAGCTCTTCCAGAATCCTGTCTTTCACCGGTTAGTCCTGCTAGAATCAGACAAAGCAGCTGCAGAGGGGAGCACTCCTCACTGTGATTATGGAGGTCAGCACCTGACAGTAATCCTGCCGAAGTTGGTCATGGCTGCAGCAGGAGCTGGGCACAGTGGTTCTCCTGCATCTTCTCCCCAAAATACTTGCTTTCACTCCCATCACTCCCTTTTTCTTCCCTCAGAGAATCAGAAATCAGCAAAGCATCTTGTTTTGGTACTTATAGAACAAAGCATCCAGTGTTTCTTACCTGAAGTAACATTACAGTTCAAAATGTACTCAATCTTTATTTCAAACTATCTAAAATGGCTCAAAAAAAGTAGTTCATCCGAAAGGGAATGTGTTCTGAAGAGGACAGTTCTGGGTACCACTCGCCTGATTACTTGATCATCTTGTAGATCTCCTGGAAATTGCAGCCGTTTTTTTCCAGGTAAGAAATTGTTTTGAAGGCACCAACGTATTCCAGGGGAATACTGTTTGTTTTTAACTCTCTTAGCCTGGTATTTAAAGGATCATGTAGAGACATGCGGATCATTTCAGTGACTTGAAAACAATGCAGCAGGCTTTACGATTTCACATAATGGCTTATTGCAATGGAAAAAAAAAAAATCAAAATCATAAACCTGCAACTGGGCCATCTGCCAGTTACAGGAATAAAAGAGTTGCAGGGCAGAATACGTCCTGCATATTAAGGTCCATAGAATTACTTGATTAACCTGTTGCAGTCACTCCCATTTATGGCATGCAGTTGAAGCTTCCATAGGTGACCCAACAAAATGTTTTCATAGTTTTTAGGGCTATGGGAACTTATTTCTAAATTACACAATGGAGCAGCTGCGCTGTGCAAAACACGGCATCATGGCTGGGCACGGCCTTGAAAAGCCGCCCTGTTCTTCTTTGGTGCAGCAAATACTAGACGGTATTTATTCTCCGTAGTTTGAGAGCTGGGATTGACAGTCTCATTGGTACACAGGATCCCAACTATAAAGCTATGTGGAGAGGAGAGAAGAGAGGAGATTGCGGGCAAGGAAGGAATTTGGATGCATGGTTTTCTGGGATGCTTACATTCCTGATGAGACCTACCACCCAAATCAGAAAGATGCACTTTGAAACCACCTCTATCAGCAAAGGCATTTAAAGTCTGGGCTCAGTGGGATGGCAGGGTGGTTCTGAAAATGCTGATGGGGAACTTGTAACTGAGGATGAGAAGAGATTTACAAATAGTTAAAGCAGGAGAATACCTTGTGGAGCAAGCTGTAAGGTGACCAAGTTGAACTGTTGTGTTGGTCGTGATGACTCCATTTATCCCTTCAGTTCAGTTTTGTTATATTGCCTTTGTGTAAAATCTCCACACAAGTAAAATAGATAACAGCTCATAAAACTCCTAGTCTGCCT
Organism: Anser anser; assembly: GCF_964211835.1. Classification (NCBI taxonomy): domain Eukaryota; kingdom Metazoa; phylum Chordata; class Aves; order Anseriformes; family Anatidae; genus Anser; species Anser anser. The sequence continues at coordinate 8,918,092 of NC_139733.1, forward strand.
GCCATAAAGCTTTTCAACCATGGCCTAGAAAGGCAAATATTATTGTAGCTTATTTTTTCCAGTTCCAAAGCCTTCTCCTAAAGGATGTCAGGGTGGTGACCAGCTGTAGCACTTGTGGAGTAGCAGACAGAGGTTTCTATTCAGGCCTTCATCAGAACTGGGATTCAGACCTCCTTTGCCGCTTGGTGCAATTGAGAGGTGAGCTTGAAACATCTTTCTGCTGAAATCATGCTGAACTCCCAAGAGATACACCGGTGAGTGTTTCTGTACACTGTTAGTCTCCTGCAGTGCAAGCATGACAGCTCTTTCAGGGCAGCTCACAAAGCGTTTGGCACTTCAGAGGAGTGTCTTGCAACAGAAATTTCACACTAAGTGAACAGGAGTGGTTAGCAATAACCAAATAAATATCTTCAGTACCTGCATTTGGGCTTGAAAGTGATGCTTGGGGTAGTTTTTCTCATCAGAGCTCTGTTTTTCCAGCATGAGCCAGAATCTGCTTCTCTGTCCAGGCAGCCTGGCTGGTAGGGAGATGGGGGTATCCTTATTTTTCCATACTTGTAAGTCTAGACACCATGCAGGTATCTCTCATGTTTGGGACTTGAGGTGGGTTGTTTGATCCACAAGCACAGAAGGAAAACCCAGTGTGTATTCTGTTCATCTGGGGCTGGTGAAGGCCCTTGTTTTAGGAGATGGCACATTCAGTTACCTGGTTGGGTAGCTGGTCGAGACAGCTTTTGTCCTGACAGGCCAGAGCTGATTTTGCTCTGCAGTGCTGAAATGGAGCCTCTGCAGAAGAAGATAAAACTCTGTGTGCTTAGGCAGGGAGCTGCCAGCAGATTTCCTGTATGAGGGCTCTCATCTTGCAACACACCCTCACCCAGGCAAGGCAGCCAGGAGCTCAAGGACCACACAAGCCGACAATATCTCTGCAACTGATCCGTTCCAGTTCTGGGTGAGGGTGGCCACTTTGCTGTGTTGCAACTGCTGTAGCAGGTCCTCTTTAAGGTCCCCAGATTTTGTCCTTTCCCTGTGGGGCCAAGCCTGTTCAGCTAAAAAAATAAAAATAAATTATCACTTCCCTGGACTTTCCCTCCTTTGCGTACACCCAAGTGATGCTGGGTGTTTGAAACCTCTCCTTTCCTCCTGTCCCAAACGCCTCACTCGAGGCAAAGTCTGATTCAGTGGGAGTTTCCCCAGAGTAAGAACCGATTCAGGATGTGAAGTAGTGACGATATAAGCCATAACCTGTTTATTTTAGCCAGTATTTAGATTATGACTGAAATGGGAAGCTGCTGTGTGCCAGCGCTCACGTTTCTCCCAGGGCACTGGAGATGGCGCCGTGTCGAGGTGGGGCCAGTGCTGGTGGAAGTGGCAGGAGCTGATGTTCAAGGAGAACGGACGCCTGGAGCATCACGTCAACCCATCGTTGTGTGGGAAGGCAGAATGAGGGGTGCTGGATACTAACAATAATGACCTGTGCTCGTAGGAAGCAGTGGGCCTGGCACTCTTTCCTCTGTGCGGATAAAGGATGAGATAAAGACATTGTGCTAGACACGGCATCTGTTGGAAGAAGAGCTTTCAGGTAAAAAAAAAGATCTTTGCTGGTAAAGTCATTGAAATACATCAGACTGAAACGTTTGTCCACTTCCTTATCCCGTAGCCATTCAGAACAACCTTACTTTGTATGATTCCCACTACCGGAGTTACTGGGGACAGTTTATGCACGCATTGCTTGCACCGATTTCCTTTTTGCTCCTACAGGAGGAGCACTGAAAGTCAAAAGCATTTAGCAGCAGGAACAGGAATGAATAAGGCTTCTTAGGATAAGGAAACATTTGTTTCAGTGAGATGATAAGTAATAAAAAGTTTTTCCTCATTCCTCTATTTTAGTCTAAATTTAGCCTCTTTTTTATTTTGTTAGTTTTATTTTTAAAAATACAGCAAATTGTAAGCCAGAAGGGAAACATAAATATATGCCCCCTTTTTTTTCTCCATTCTGTGTTTTGGCAGTGAGACTCTTTACCTGTGCCCCTAAACATGGACCAGCTCTCGGGTTTGTGTTGCCCTGCCTACAGAGGCCCTTGTTCATCACTAACAGTGCAGTTGTGACATTGCAAACCATTCGTCTCTCATCACTTTGAGACCAAACTCGCTATGTTTTCCAGCAGAAGCAGCAAAGTGCTGGAGAGAGATAACAAAGGGGACAAACAATGTATTTGGTAGCAGTAAAGAGCATGCAGGAAGATGCCAGTCGTGCAGATCTCTTGCAATGTAAATGCTGCCTGCTCTCAGGTTAGCTTCAGTGTGAAAAGTGGCTCCAGAAGTAAAGCTTCAGATGTAAAGCAAGCACCTGGGAGCAATAAAGCGCCCAGGCCATGGCCCCTTTGGGTACTGCTCCTCCGGGTGCGGGCTCTATGGGAACAGGCATTTTAGGACTCCTCTCTCTGGCCTTCCCCAGAGTTATGTTTATCTACTTTCTAAACATTTCTGGTGTTAACAAGTGTATCTTTGATGAGTGTCCAAAGTTCATATCCGCTCTTGTGTTTAACCTTCGTATACAGCGACTGAGGTCGGACAGCTAATTACGTGTGCACCAGCCTCCGAGCACGTAGGCAGCTCCCTTTCTTTTTACTAGGTAACTGATTAGCAGCAGTGAGCCAGCCCATAAGGACACGGGCAGCCGTTGATGCCAAGAAGTCAGCAGGAGTTTTGCTTGCACACTCAAAACACGCTGGACAATTGGTGGGCAAGTGAGAGGATTTCTGTAGGCCGACGCACAGAAACCGTATGGTGTAGCTGATGGAAAACGTTTTCAATGTATTGTTAAGAGGCATGGTCCCATGATTTACCTTGTGATCCGTCCCAACATTGCTACTCTTGTAGAAATAGGTTGGGAAGCTGTTGCTGGAGTTTCCTGCAGCACAGGGGTTCCTAGGAAATGCCGCAGCAGTGAGCTGGGACCCTCAGAGGTGTGATGTCTGAGTGTGTGAAGGAGGCACCGTGGCTTTCTGCCACTTGAGGTGTTCCGGCTGGAAAACAAGGCAAGCTGCCACGCTGGACAGGGTGGTTGTGGTGTCCCTGCTATCTTTGGTCTGTTTCTGCGCACACATTTCTTTTAAGGCACAAGAGACCTCAGCTTTGCAGCACTTTTAACTGGAAGGATCTGGACTGTAAGGTGGAAGCTGTAGCCCTAAAATTGTCTTTGCCCTCCAATATGTGAAGCATGTGGATAGGATACACAATGGTCCACGTGTGGGGACATCCAGGCTGGCCAACAATGAAGGCTTCAGAGAAAGGAATGTCCAAAGTTTCCCCCTTCATTGGGGCTGAAGCATCTGATGCTTCATAGCAGAGAAGTGTTGGTGTCAGGATGTAGATGTCTAACACAAAATAAGGAGAGGGGAGGGCCTCCTCTTTTTAAAACTACCTGTAGTGGTTACAGCTCTTGCATTGGGATTGCTTGGGTGGACCTATTTTGGACACCAAAACCGGAAGGATTTTTCCCAGAGTTTCCAGACCTACGTGGCCTTATAGTCCATTGAAACTTTGGGAAATGGAGCTTTACACACACGTTTCAAACCCTCTGTCTGCACGTGGTTATTTTGCGTTGTGTTAATACCTCTCAGATGCTGTGTTTTGTGCTAATGAGCTCCAATGCTTAAGATAAGGAGCAGAACGGAACTGAATAAAGTGCCAAAGGAATAATTATTTTCACACTTGAGCAGCAGACTGACAAGGACAAGTTCTGTTCAACCTAGTAAGCCCCTGGAGCAGGAGGTATTTCTGTCCAGGAGAAGATGAGCTCCGAGAGGTTAGGTGCGGGTTTGGGAGCGTCCCAGGGGCTGGCGCCTGCTCAAAGTGCAAACCAGAGGGGAGCAGGAAAGTGTCAGCAAATCCAAACGTGTTCTTTGCTTGGGGTTGCTTCTGTCTTTGGGGTAGTGGACACCAGTTAGGCGTAATAAATTTTTTTTCTCTCCACAATTGGAAAAGAAAATAAAATCATACCACAGTTGAGTAGAGAACCCTTGCCTGGTCCAAACAGAAAAACACACCTTCTGCTGCTGGCACATCACACTGTGAATATTTGCTTTGGCTAATAAACAGAGAGAGGTTGTTAAATGATTTACCTGCTCTGTGTACCCAGCATTTGTTGCTAAGCTCTTCAATATTTAAACACGCCCCCCTCCTGCGCAAAGCTCGGAGAGGGGGTTGGAGCTTCCCTTGGAGCGTCTCCCACCGACATTGTGGTGAAAGGCAGGACCGGGTGCATGAAGCATCCCAGCAGCAAGGCTGAGCCCTTGGGCCCTCCGGGCTGCTCTGCAGGCGGCAGCGGGTGCTGCTCGGCGAGCTGCCCGGGGCACTGCTGCGTTTGGCCACGGAGCCATGCAGAGGGACCGTGGTGGCACCCAGGCAGTGCTGGCTGCAGGATGCACAGGGTGCTCTTGGAAGGGCAATTTATTACGTTTGGAATCTATTTATTCATTTTGTTGTTTGTTGTTGTTGTTTTACCAGATGGCATTAGGCTACCAGTAAATTGCAGGTTTTGCCCATGGATGTTAATAGCAACTTGTTGGCGAGAGAAAACTATTTTAACGTCTATTATTTGCCAGAAGGAAGAACAAACAAGTGAACAAAAATCCAGCTGGCCATCTTCTGTGGTCTTAAAGAGGACTCAAAATGTGAGTCTTGTCCTAGGATTTCAGTGATTTATTAAGCAAAGCTTTGGGGTTTTGATGAACTTGGGGTTTTGATGAACTTGGGGTTTTTCCATTGCCTTGACTCCAGTTTCTGAAGCCGTGGCCCAGTGGTTAGCCAGGGGCAGGACTTGAGACAAGCTTCTCTGAATTGCCCTCTGTACGGGGCGGTATATCGGAGTTGTTGCTGGCGTTTGACCCTCGTGCCATTCATACACCACCAGACACACCTCTTGATGCTCCGTAGCAGTGGGATTTTCCAAAATAATCCATTAACGGAGCTGTATACAGCCAGGAACAGATTGCTAGTGGCCTCCTGCCGCAGGTGATGCCCGTGCGTTACTTGGCTGCAATTCCCCACAACTTCAGGAAGGTGCTTTGTTGCGGTCAGGTTTATTCTGCTCTGAGCTCCGCCGGACACCCCAGCCCCAGCCTGGGGACCAGGCCAGCTGCGTTAGCGTAGCAGGGTCCTGTTCTAGGGCAAAAGCTGCCCTCTTGACATGGACAGGTAAACAGAAATCTGTGTTAGCAGCAGTAATCTGTCAATGAAAACCTCTAAGCTGCCATTCTTTACTTACTACAGAAGGAAATGAAGGCTCCTGAGGTAGCTGATGCTGGCTGGAGCTTAAAGCATTATTTTATGTTTGTTCACTTGTTTTAGCCACGCAGTGGCTCAGTAACAGCCGTCCCAGCCAAATACCTGCTGTTTCCATGCCCCACGGCACGTGAGCCCACCGCACCAGGTGCTGCACGGGATGGACTCACTGCCTGCGTGCAGAGCAGGTCACAGCGTCCCGAGAGTAAGCGACAGTGCACTGAAGGAAAAAAAAACTGAGAAGGATTTAAATACTCCTGATGTTCGGAAACATTACGAGAGGAAAGGGTTCAATTTGGTGGTAATGTTCTAAGCACCTTCAGGACGATTGCTGTTACCCCAGTAAGGCTGTCCTAGTGAGCCGAGGTTTACATTTGGCTTCCAAATCAAGCTGTTTGTTGATGTCATGAAAATTATTCTCTAAGCTGTGTCAAACCCTCAAGAATGTAGCTAATTTCCTCTATTCACTCAACACCCCTCACTCAGTAAACTGGGGCTGGAAACCAAACAGCAAAGCGGCTTATGACTCTTTTCACTTCTTGTAGGAATCTTCTGCTTGAATTTAATTTTTTACCTTCTTTGTAGCCTTTTATATCTTTCCATGATCAGTCCAGCCGTGGTGGTACTGCTGCGTGATTTTCTCTGAGGAAGTGCAATGTGTGTGTTCAAATTGTCTCTGAACGTGAACTCCGCACTGGGTGTTTTATGTGATGCATTGAAAAACCGTGTCTAGCGTACATTGAGAGCTGTCAGCCCATGGCTACCAAAATATGGAACGTGCAGTAACAGGACTTCTGTAATTACTCAATATGGAATGAATTTCTGAAGTTGCCTGTGAACTACCTGAAATTCACTATTTGCAAGGCATTCACTGAAATAGGCTCTTACTATGCAGAGGAATTTCAAGCAACAACTTTATTCAAAGATTTGTTGAGATGCTTTTGATCATTTCTTGACAGGTGGAAATACAACACCTCTGGTAGTTTTTAGGTAGTAAGTAATTCACGTTGTAGTTATTTTGGTGGCTGACTCCTCTGTATGTGAACATTGCATACCAACCTTAGTCCTCTGGCAGTATACAGGGGGCAATTTTAGAGTGCTTTGAGATAAGCAGGTTTGCATGCCTTCTTACAAGGGTTGGAAAGCGCTGTACAAAGCCCGATAATATCTTACATTTTCCTTTCCACCAGAGAGGTGCGCATAAGCAGTTGGGTTCACATTTATACCAAAAGGGTTGCAATCACAGAGGGCATCTGACTGACTCGATGTCGCGTGCAGTATCTGAAGGTCAGCCCAGACTCCAGGTATCCTCACCTGGCGCGCTCTCCCCTAATGTCATCCCCTACTTCAGGCTTGTTTCATGTGCACTGGGAGAAGGAAATGTGTTGATGTAGCCCATAGTTGCCTAGTAAGAGGGGTGTCCACCGCCTGTGGAAATGACTGATAGGAGTTATTTTGAGAGGGGTTTCAATGTGAGCTGTGTCTTTGATCTTACCGGTGTGTCAACTGTTGGAACAGTTGAGAGCTCAGAGTGGTAAAGTCTGCAGACATCTGATTGTCTTGTTTGTCCCCGAATCGGACCCTGAGACATCGAAAATACCACGAGAACTCAAAATACAAGAGCAAGAGGAAGAAAGCGCAGATCATGGGAGATAAGGTTGAAGTCCTTAAGCCCTGAAGTCTGATTCAAGGCTCTGAGGGATGCTGAGGCTAGCCGCTGCTCTGTGCACGCTGGTTCGCGTGCCCGTGGCTTCTCAGAGCAGTACCGGCTGCTGAGCCCCATCGAGCTGTGGTGGCATCGAGGGGACCGGGGCTGGCCCCACTGCCACCCCTCCGAGCTGCAGAGGTCTCGAGGGTGCTACAAATATCAGTACCGTGTTGCTGTTTCGCAAGTAATCAGAAGTGGCAGAGATGGCTCTGCAAACCATGTTGGCTCCTTGGAGGATAATTATTCAGGTTCTCTGCTCGCCATAAACTTGGCCTAATGCAGTAATTCTCAGAAGAGCTAGAGAGGAATTTTAACGTGCAAAAGCTGGAAAAGAAGTGACCATCTCATGGCAGGATTCACCTTTGCCCTTCAGCCTTTGGATGGCTCTCTGCTTCCCTTTGGGTTTTGAATGTGTTCCCAGAGCAACACGCTTTGCCCCCATCACACTTCAGTGTTTCCTTCTATGCATTATTAAGCTGAAAAAGAGCTTTGCAGCTTTGAAATATGTTCTCATTAGCTGTAATTAAATCTTTAAATTCTCCTTCAGGCTCGGATAAGGCACAAGCCCCGCTCACACCCAAAGCTTTTCTACTTTTTTTTTTATTATTTTTATTAGCCTCACACTTTGCTAATTACTGAATGCAGTGATGTTTCCAAAGCAGCCACAAATAGAAGTATTTACTATTCAGCAAGGCATGTGTTAATCTGGCAAACTATTATATTGGCTACACAGTCTCTTATTTAATATGAATCACTCCATAAAGCGCCTCAGCAGCACAGCTTCTTATTCATTATTGCTTAATTTCATGATATCCAAGATGTGGGATTTCAGTTAATGGATAATTGAGATCATAAATCAAAATATTTTCAGTGAGATTACATGAAACACAAGATGTTCAGGTTCAGAGCCCGAATTACCCTTGTCGTCCTTGGCAGCTCTCAGCAAGGATGGGTGAGGTCTGTAGGCATGTCCCTCCTTCTGTCTTGACTCCACCGTCAGGGCGGTGTGGAAGGGAAAGGTTTTTGGTGTTTTATTCCCCTTCTGTCCGTCGGATACACTTCCATGGCTACTGTCAGAGTAGGATTCACAAGTGATGTCTCCCTGCTCCCAACGTATCTGTTGAACGGGAAGCTTTGCTATGCCCAGGGCGGAAACTGCAGCCAGTCCCAGCACATGGGACCAATTTCTGGCAGCATCCCAGCATCCAGTGATGTACAGGGGACTTGGCTGGGTTTTCAGGTTCTAGCTTGCCAAAAGCTAGCTCCTCCAAGCATCCTCATAGTCACACAGGAAACCCGGGAAACAGTAGAGATATCCTAGGCAGGTGCTGTCAACCACTGACCCTCCTTTCCCTGACAGACACTGAAAACCAGCTTACTTGGGATGACTAATTCCTTCCAGATATCCTAATTAGTGCTTTCATTACTGAGAAGGACTCATAGATATCATAGCAGCCATTGACTGAGCAAATATTGTAGAAGTTACCAGATGTACCGACAGGCACATCTCTTCCCCATTTGGTCCTACTGATTTTGGCGAGCCTTGGATCAGTCATGTTAGCAATTTTCCAACAACAAATCAGCTGTTTGATTCCTTTTGAGAAAGTGGGTGAGCAAACTTACCGTAAAGATCAAGGAGGACATGAGTCCTATTCACATGAGAAAAAAGAGGGCTTGTCAAACAAGAACGTCAAGTTCCAAATTTTTATATTGGAGACCAAAATCTGCAGCATAGTTAACGGATTTTTTAAGGGAGAAATATTTTGGGGGCCAGCTTCCTTTTCTCTGGGGCAGTTTGTGTCTTTTCTTTCTTGGCTTGTTCGTAGCAGCCTTGAAAACAGCGGTTTTGTATGGAAATGCTGATGCAGCTCTCAGTGCAGCAGCAACCCATAGTTTCTCCTGTGTATTTGGGGCTGCCAGCAGGGGCTGGGCTACCGCGGGCCACATCTTACGGGCAAAGTTACTGCTTTTTATAAGGTCAAATGTGTAGCTTATTCCTGCTGGAAAGCATGAGGAAGGACAATAAATGATTCATTGTAGGCACTCCAGAGACACAGACCCCTCATGTGCTTGGTGGTGGGAATACATTAGTACACAGATTTCCTGTTCGTACAGTCTAAATTATGCAGAAATTCCTTTGAGAGGACAGAATGGGCCGTTTGTCACTCGCTTTCTCTTTGTTTCCTATTCTTTTTGCTCTGCCCCTTCCAGGGTGTTGTTTGACATTGCTCCTCACCCGAGGGGTTGAACTGGGAGGTTTACCCCAGTCGTGGGCCACGTGGATTTAGAGCAGCTGAATCATTTCACCTCTAGGGACAGCCCACTGGGGCTGTTATGGGACCCCTGAGCCTTTGTCCAAGTTTCTCCATCTGTCCAGATGCTCATACTTAGACTGGGCAAATTCACTCTCGTTGCTAATCCCATTTCCTAACCCCATGCCCTGTGCGCCCAGGGACCTGCACAAACAGCACGGGAAGGAAGGGAAGGCCATGGGGTGGGAGATAAGCCCTGGAGATAAGGTGGAGGATGTTCGGAGTGAGAACCTGGAGGGCAAATGCTTCCTCACGTTCCTTGCACACACCAGGCACCCGTGGTGAGACTGGCCCGTGGGGAGCAAGTTTTGGAGAGAAGCTGTGAGTTAAACCCTTCGGATTCGGCAGTGCTCACACCTTTGATGGGATGGGGATGCAATTCTTCCGTTTTATTCTGGGGCGCACAGTCACTTTTCCGAGTGCTTGAGAACGTTGCTTGAAGCCTTCGAACTGGTGGTGGTCAGATGCCAGAGTCGTTCTGGAGACCCAGCTGTGCGTGGTTCTCCCCACGCTGTGGCCACCTGGGTGCGCAGCCTGCGATTTGATGCGGTGCTCATCAGTCCTTGGGGGCCTGGGGCTCTGCCCCAGCGTCCAAGCCCTCTCCATCTTCTGCCTGTCTTCAGAACCTAGAAGATGCCCTTCTTCATTACCCCAAACCTTCCAGGCTGTCTCAAAGCTGCTTTACTTTTGGTCTGCCTCAGCCGAAGGCCTCGCTAAGCCATGTGTCCGTGTATTAGGGTGGATAAAGAGTTTGGGCACTGAGGTGTCAGCCGCTGTCACTGCCTGGCCTGGATCACCCGGATGAGGGAGTTCCCTCTCACTGCAGCTCTGCTTTGTCTTTCTAGGAGGGCCCTTCTTCCTTTCCTTCCTTCCCTCCTTTCCCCTCCCTTCTTTCTTATTAAAATAGCCCCTAATATCGTCATTTGCTCTAAGTATGGAAGCAGGCCAAAAACGCATTCCCCAGCTGAACCAAAAACCATTCAGGTCTCGTCATTATTTTTTAACCAGGTCTGTATTAAAAGTTTTATGAGCTGCTCCAGTTTCGGAAGGTTTCCCGTAAATGAACTTTCCACCACTCTGTGACAGCAGTGCGTTGCCAACACACGGATAATATGGAAAAATGAAAGAAGAAAAAAAATAAAGGGCCCTTCCCTCCCCCCTTCCTCCATCTGTTACAACACTGAACTGCGGCAGGAAACGAAGTTTTTCAGTTTTTTATGAGCAGAAGTGATGTGTTTTTTTGTTGTTGTTGTTTTTTTTGTTGTTTTGGTTTGGTTTTTTGAAGCTGTAGAGTGTGTCGTTTCAGAGCTCCCTCCAGAAATCTGGAAGCAACCAGCTCCAGCATGGAAAAGACATTATGTAATTGCAAAAGACAAAAACCCTCCCAATGCTGAGGCTCCGTGGCAGAAGCCAGTCTCTGACCTCACCCTTTTCAGGCTCTCTGGAGAACACTGTGTTCCTCTGGCCCCTCGCAAAAAATAGCCTGTTGCCAGATTTCAGCAAACAATTCCGGCATTTCCTTCCCCTGCCTCTGGTCTGTGGGTGTTTTGGAGGCTCTCGCGTGTGTGGGCAGGGATTCATTAGCTAAAATAAAAACCGTACTACAGAGCTGCGCTAGAAAAAAAATATAAAATTTTATACATATAAAAAAAAAAAAGGCAGGCAAGTGTAATAAGCCTGCGGCATCAGCTAGTTCGGACTCAGTTCCAGTTTTGGAATTAATAAAGAATAACCCAGAAATAGTTGATCTGCCGTGATCCCCAGTGCCCATCATGCCAGCGCGCAGCGGCTGCACCGGTCGGCTCTGCACCGTTGTGGACAAAGCTGAGCATGGCCAACTGTTCGAAAGATCAAGGTCTTTTCTTTTTTTGGCTTTTCCCAGTATAATCCCTATAGAAATGTAATCGTTTGGTGGTGTTTTTCCTCTGAATTCTCTTTAATTTCCTGACTGGGGGTTTGGGGGTTTTGTGAGGTTTTGTGGTAGTGAAGAAATTTTGCTGTTTACAGTGGCTGTACTACACGCTGTAAAAACAGCATCCCATTTCTTCTGAGAAAAGCCCTTGCATGTCCTAATTTAAATTGCCAGGTCATCCTTATTGCCACGGCGCTGCTCCCGGGGGAACCCAAATACGTACCCTGCTTTCGCTGTGGTCCTGGGCCTCCAGGGGCAGGAGGACCCCCTTCGTCTTCCAACTGCAGGTCGAAGCCCCCACATCTCACCGGTGGCGTGTCCAACGGTAGGGAAGGCCGCTCCGTTTCGCAACCGCAGAAGCCAGACGTGCTGCCCTCGACTTTCCCTGCAGACGTGTTTGTGTGGTTCGTTTCTGCCAGCTGGAGCTCAATACCTTCTTTACAAGCTTCTGCTTTCTGCAGGCAGGCTGCCAGCGCAGCCCGTGATAGGTTTTCAGTGGCTGTGCTGTGCAGTTGGGAACGTCGAACCCCAAAATGCTGATGGAAGCAAACTGGAGCTTTCTCTGCCCTCATCAGGAACCCTCCACCTGTCTGCTTGGGCTCTGCCACCACCGTTTTAGCACGAGGAAACACGTGTGTTGCGCTGCGACCCTGAAGGTTGGCTGTGGTCAGGACGGCACCTTGTATGCGTTACTGTTCCTCCGCTAGGCTTCAGAGCATGGCACCGCTCTGGTGTCCCCACCCCAACGAGTGGCACAGCTAGGAAGGGTTTCTGCTGAGGACTTCTGTCTCCAGCTGATGCAGTGTAATACGGGCAAGTGTATGGGTCCTGGCTCAGCATTACTTCAACAGCCGCTCAGCTGGGAACGTCTCTAGGGAGCCCATGGGCTCCTTCCTGCAGACGCTTCAGTGCTGCTTGGGAGGTCAGGAGGGTGACAAAGGGTGAGGAAAGGACGTTTTGCCTTTAAAGGGCTTTTTCAGTCGGCTGTGCCGCCAAGTGACTCCATATTCATCGGGCTACCGAGTGAGCAGAGTGTTGGTGCTGCTGTTTGCCTCGCCACAGGGAGAAGCTGCTGCTATTTTATAGCTTCTTCTTTTTTCCCTGTGGAAGAAACTATAAATCATAGATGAGTCCTTTACCTAAATGACTCTGCAGCTCCCACCAAGGCAGCCAGACTGTAACAACTCCGAGTCTTTTGGGAAGAGCAATTCCCATTCCCTTGTCCTCTGCTGCCAGCGGCAGAGCATGCAGAAGCCCTGGGGGCTTGGTGGATCAAACACGAGACCCCAGGAGTCTGTTTTCCAAGCCCTACGGTGCCACCGGTTCGTGGCCTTGCTTCTGCAGAAATATTGGACTGGGTATTTTGCTTAAGCCAGCACTGGCATGGCGTGGGACTGAGTTCACATGGCAGCATCTGAGACAGGCAGAGGCCAATGCAGGAGGCAGTCGAGCTGCTTCTCAGCTGGAGCTGCACACCCTTCTCTGTGGTTTTTGCTTCTCGGGGAATCTACAAGCCCCTTGAGACCCTTCTGTTGGCGTGGGAGCCAAGGCTGGCCCCTGTGCTTCACCTCCTTGCTCCGGTGCCAGTTTCCTGGTGAGATGTTTATGAAGCTGCAGGCCTTCTGCTCGCCCCTAGAGCTGAGTTTGCTGGGGAATTTCAGTCACCGCTGGCGAGGAGCTCTGTGAGGTGTTCAGCATCTCCAAAGAGGGCAGAAAGCGGTGGCAGGAGAAGCAGCAGGGATGCAGCTGACAGCAGCAGCCCCTTTCCCTGGGGGTGCCCCATGGGCTCTGTAGCTCCTGCTGCCAGCAGAGCTGCCTGTTGTAGGCTGCTGCGGTGACTGCTGGGGGTGCAAGTCCAGAAGGATCACCCAGCCGCCCAGCAGCATTTACCAACCTGATCTAAAGGTGGCCATGCCTTGCCAGAGCTTCTCCTGGGAAGAAGCAGGCTCCGGGTACCTAACTCCTGCTCCGAGGAGCCCAGGCCATCAGTAAATGCCAGCCCATTTGCTGAGGTAATCTTCCATTTGCACAAAATAATTTCATTTTTGAGAGCGGATACGGAAAGCACTGCCAGTAGCATAGTGTGCCCTGACAAATCATGCCGTACGATCGGAGCCTTGAAATCCCAGCCTGCAGTCCTGGCTCCAAATGCGAGTGGCATTTAAGCTGTATCCCCAGGGAGACAACAGCACGAGCATCACATCTTCCTGTCCGGGAGGGCCTTTGCCTTGCTGTCTGATAATGTTCCTCATGCTAATTTGCCAGCAATTACTTCAGAGCTTTGTCTCCTCCTGAACAACCTCTTGACTTCAGCTTTATCATTCTGTTCCTGCGCTGAAATAGCACGTGTGTCTGCATCATCCCAACAGCACCTGGGTTAGGTGGAATAAAGCCCGTGTCCGGGGTGTATTTTCTGTTGGATCGATTCACTCGTGCAGCACCAACCCGTGATCATCCATAAAGGATGCAGATTAAGGCTAATTGCTGCAGGGATTGCACTGGGGTCTGGTGATTAAGGAGGGCTTGGAGCTGGTGGCTCCGAACTGCAGCTGCTTTAGCCCCCAGCCTGCACCCCGTTCCTTAAAGCCATGCTGGGATGGTTTTGGGGGGCCAGATGGTGCCGTTCCTTCCTAATGCAGCTAACTGGGTAGCTCTTCCACTTGTTCTGTCTCCGTTTCCTGCGCATGCCATCAGTAATTTAGCTTTTACTCAAGAAAGAGATTTGAAGTAGCTGGAGGATACCTTAGCACTACTAGGGAGGGAGAGGAGGAAAGATTGTCAAATTTTTCCTGCACTTTCCTTCCCAGTGCTTTCCTTCTCTTGCTCACCCAGCTGTAGCTCCGCCTGTGCTCTCCGTTGTTCCCCATGCCCACCCCATTGTTGTGCAAAGCCGTTTTGCTTTGGTATGATGGAGCACTTCATCCTCAGCTGTGTGTTTTTGAAATCTGGGGGCACAGCCACGACATGATTGTGAACATGAAGTGGCTACTGGGCAACTCCGAGGGCGGCCTCGAAATATTGGCCGGGCTGCGGCCAGGTCCTGGACCAGCAGGTAGGCTGCCAGTGCAAGTACTTACAGCCCCCTACTACTTTTTCACTGTATTTTAAAAGCTTTGAAATCTGGTTCAAAGGTCTGAACCCTGATGTACTCCTTACCCTCTTCCCCATCTGTAACAAAAGCTTTTTAAAAGTGAGTTTGCCCTGACTCTTCTTCTGTATCTCCATCAGTGGAAAACAGGCACATGATGACTGAAGAAGAGAGCAAAGGATGTCCAGCTGGAACTGAATTGAATGCCATTGATTTTTTTAGAGGAAGCCATTAAAGAAATAATTTCCATCTTTCATTTATTGTTCTGCTGATAGAGAAACACAATTAAAGATGTTCCCTCAGCAGTGGGTAAGCTCTCTGCAAGGAGGAGCAACTGATGTTTGTCTTTCAGGTCTCTGAATATTGCTATGTAGCTACAGCACATCCAAATTTTCTCTCCAAAACATTTTGGAGCAAAACAGCTTTTGCCAAAAAGTAGATATTTTTGCTGGAAACAGATCTCTATTTGTATAGAAAAAAAAATCTCAGGTAACAAGAATTTAAAATATCAGTGGACAGTAAAAATCCTTTTGATTTTCTCTCCTTCCTTAGCATGTGTATCAGACTCACCCCCTCGGTACCTTCCATGTTGTAGCTATGGCAGATCTGGAGTTATTCAAGGGAATTTCTTGCTTCTGAATTGCCAGTAACACTGAACAGAAGATGGTCTGGCTGGGATGAAATGAGACTGAGACATTTTGGCTGGGGAAATAAAATGGACTATTGTTTTAAGTTGGATTACATGAAAGAGTTGAAGTTGCTCAAAATAATTTGCTTCTTTTGATAAGCAGTGTATTATGGTAGAAAGATCATAACTTATGTGTATTATCTTTTTATCACCAGTAAGTTTTTAATATATTGCACTTTATCTCCGGATTAGTTGAAAAGTTCATCGCTGTGCCCTTTTTCTCTCAATTAACATACATTAATTACTCTTCCTGGAAATGACTGCAGAGAGAATAAAAATGCCTTTTGGTAACCAATCAGTCTTGGACAAAACCCCAAAAGTGAGTGTAGCTTTAAACCCAGAAAGAAGAGACAAAGCAGCCACTGCTATTAGATGCCAAACAATAAAGCCTTTAACGTGTCTTTGGGATTTTGAGGGGACTGTACGCTGACCTCTCATTCCTGCATATTTTTCACCAGCAGCGTGGCAGCCTTTTCCCTGTATCCGCTCTTACAAAGCCTGTCATAATAGTGCCAGGAAACGTCACCGGGAGGACAGCGTTTCCCAGCGAAGTACCAGGCACTGACATGATAGCCCTGCTTGGGGAGACCCATGGGCTCTGAGATGGCTTTAGGCAGACCTTCTTCTCCATCTCAGAGGGACATCACTGAGTTGTGAAGCTGCTGGGGGCTCCAGGTGCAGCCCTGGCCCAAACAAGGGCAATGCTGCAGCAGGATGCTGGTCCCTGGGCTAAAGATGGCCCAAAATATCACTGCTGCTCACCAGGAGTGATTTCTACAGCTCTCCTGGCAGGGGGTCGTGCAGTCCTCAGTGTGGCTGCGTCCCTCCCCGTAGGCTGGTTTGGCTGAGAGATGCAGCAGCTTTGGCGTAGCTGTGGCAGCGAACGCTTTGGGGGTGACAATGGCTTCCTTTGGCCCCGGCTTGTAAACGAAACGCCTATTCACAGCCCAGATCCACCAGCAAGTCAACAAATTGCTGCTGCGAGTAGCTCCTGGAGGTGCTGGGCTGTCTATAGGCTTGTGGGGAAGGTTTGGTGAGGTGACTCCCGAGTCCTGGCGGCACCTCGCAATGCGGATCCGTGCCCGGTGGCTCCTTGTCACTCCCCCCGGGGCAGTGGTTGTCGCACAGACACAGCTGCCACCGTGCTGTTGTGGTATCACTGCCAAAGCATCACACACACACCTCTGGGGGACATCCCTGCTTCAGAGCCAAAAGAGCATCTGGCGGTCGCGTTGGTTTCACGTGGTCCTGACCACAGCGTGGACATGTACAATGCACCCACGGGAGGAGGAGGAGGAGGACGCCTCCAGAAGTGTGCCTCTGCTGGGGAAGGAGCATGTGGTGGAGCCAGGGCAGAGGACCCCCAGCATCCCAACTGCTGCCAGGGCACCCAGGCATCACCGATGGGTGATGGGGAGCTGACTTTGTGTATTAACAAAAAGGACACCTGACTGGTAAAACAGTAATTACTCTTGGCTCTAAGAAGTGTAATTATCAAGTAATCCACAAGGGTATATAATGAGGTGGGAGTATTTTTAGCCCTGGAGTGAGTTCTCTGCAGTCCCCCGGCACTGTACCCAGAGTAAAGAGCACTTAAGCAGCACTGATGGCCTGTAGCTTTTAAGAAATTACTGTGATGCATCTTTAAAACTGTGAGCTTTATTAAAAAGGGAGGTGGGGGATGCTATTACCTTATCATAGCTGGGTTAAGACAGAATATGCATTTAAGAAGGCCCTGTTGCGTTGTGAGGCTTGCAAGCTTTATAATTCGAGGTAGAACTAATAGCCGGAGACGGTCCAAAATGTGTATTGGCCTTTTGGAGCTGAACACACTGCTGGTCCCAGGGCTGAGCACTTGCCAGACATCCAGTGTGCAGCAAGAGCATGACAAGGATGCTAAGCTGAATGCCTGGAGGATTCTGCAGCGCAGAGGCTTGAGCGAGCTGGAAGAATGCTTTAGCCCCATGCTTGCTGCTTGGCTGATGGGTGAGAAAAGGGAGAGGAAATTAGGATTTTCTTGTCAAATAGTTAAAAAAAAAAAAAAAAGTCATGTTTGCTGTGTGGTTGGGAACGTGTTTTCACACATAGCCATTGAGGAGAAAGCAGCTCAGCATCGTGTTCAGGTGCGATTTCAGAGCAGCTGCTCCCAGTGCCACCCAGTGCATGCAGCACCCGAGAGCTTGCTGAGGTCCAGGAACAGCAGAGCCTGTGGGCCTGTTCCAGCACCAACACCCCATTACCAGCCGTCCTTTTTGTACCTCTGTGTAACAGGCACCAGGGCAATTAATGTTGTTTATGAGGGTGAATTAACTGGCACCTTGACTCGTGCTTGTGTGATTTCTGCTGCAGTTAGATGCTTATGTGACTAACATTGGTTTTGCACCTACAGATTTTTTTTCTCTGCTAGTTTTATGTTCTTCAGCCAAGGATTTGCACTCAGGAGACTGTTGTTCTAAGTTCAGGTGAGGATGTTCAGAGCCAAGTGGCTGCAGTTCACCTGGGCTAGCTCCAAGCCCTCCAATGCCATTGGTGACACAGAGGAGTGCTGGTGGGACGGGGGCATGCTCCCCACGCACCGGCAGAAAGCACATTGGGGAAAAAGGCTGTGAAAACTGCTTGCCAGGATTCACTGCCATATTTGCAGAAGTTTCCGTGGGAATGGCTTTTGCAGCACTCAGCCAGCTCATGCTCTGAATTAGCTGAGCCCTCCGCCTTCCCCCAGCCTGGAGAGCGATGCTGCACTGCCTCTTTCTTTCTTTTTAGCTGCAGTTTCGAAAGGTTGGATCTTATTCTAGCCTCTCCAGCCTGGAGAGGGAACACAGACCTTGAAACACCTGCTTCCCACACCGGCAGAGCTGAATGGCAGAGGAGCGCACAGCCGCTGAGCCTTTGTTTTGGGGTTTTCTTTTAATGATGAGGAGCAATCGGGGCTTGGCTGTTAAATGAATGACTTTGGTTGGAAGATAAGCTCGGACACCTGAGGTCTCGCATTCCCGGCAGGGCTGGCAAGCACCAAAGGGCTTTTCACAGGCATCTCTGGAAAGTCGCTATTGTGTGTGAGCTTTACACTCAAACACCTTTGGACAATGACGGCACCAGAGGACACTGCTGTTCACAATTGTTGGCAGCAGAATAAATCCCCGCTTCCTGCGGCGTTTCCCTCTGTCGGGCGCAGGGCTGGTGCAGCGCAGAGCTTTGCGGAGGCACAAAAGGTCTCTCCATAGAGCAGGGGTCAAACCGCGGGTTCCTCCTTTCAAAGCTGCTCCTGATCCCTGATGCAGAGAGCCCCACAGACCCCATTTGGAAGCGGAGAAAGAGTGGCTTTGTGTTGCTGAAGCAAAGGAGAGAGGGAGGAGGAGGGAATCCCAAGCCCTGCTTATGAAATGAACCCGGGCTGATGTTTCCAGACCTCCCGGTGGCGGAGGGTCAGGTGCCCGAGGCCCAGTGGGACCGATGGGAGCTCTTTCTCGAAGTCCCTTTGCCAGTACCGGCTGTGGAGGGGGACAAAGTGTGGCAGCTCCTGGTCCCCAGGAGATGGGGTAGCAGGTCCTGCTACATCCCTCTTGGTGCCCTGCTTGTTGCGGGATTTTGCTGGCCCTGGAGCTGTGGGGAGGTGCTGAGATGGGCTCTGGTGCTGTGGGACACCTGCAATTGCAACGCCAGGGCAGCAGGGCTTGACGTGTCTGGGACTCAATTCCTAGGCCCACGTAGGACTCCGCAGGAATGGTGGCAGCAGTTAAGTAAAGCGAGGAGGTGCGGCTGGGGCTGGTTGTCCCCTCACCTCTCCTGGTGACGCAGTCCGTGAGGCCAGGACAGCCCTGCAGCACAAGCTGGTGAAAACCACGCAGCGAGCAGCTGTGGGTGCTACTGCAGTGCCAACGACTCAGTGACGTGGGTGTCCCCAGGGGGCTGTCACCGTGCCCTTTGCGGAGCTGTGGGCACACGGAGCAGACACCTTGCAGGTGAGGTGGCGTCTGCATGAGCAGATACAGCAGTGCACATGAAAAGGATGATAGAATAGAAAGCGATGTGGAGAGTGAAGCGTTTGTGCTGAGGACTTGCTGTCTGTACTGTTTTTTGGGGGTTGGTTTGACTAGTTCTGAACAGATCTTGGAGTCGTTGACTGATGGGACGTGTTTTGTGCTTGTATCGGAGAGGAATCCCCTTCTCATGGCCAAAGTCCTCTTGGTGACAGGAGCCAAAGTGCGGGAAGTGGATGAGAGCAGGACTTGTGCTTCAAAACCACACTTCTGCTCCAGACTCAGACACACACACAAACACTTCTTGGACTCCACCAGCAGCATCGCTGAGGGCACAGTGGTGCTCTGGCACCTTGCTCCTTCCAGTGCGCAGTGGGTGGCCGGTCTGAAGGCCTCACGGGATGCACAGACCTCCTCTCCCTCGCAGAAAGGGCAGGCACCTGGGGTAAGCCTGCCAGCAGCAGCCAAAGTGCTCCCGGCATCCAGCCTCCGCTGAATTTGGGTGTTCACTGGGGGCTTTGTTCCCCATGCATGCTTTGGGCGTCCCAGCCCCGGGGAAATTCTCCGAGCCCCAGCAAGCCAAGAGCCAATGTTGGCTAATGTATAAATGGATATGGGCAGAGCATTTGCGTTTTGAGGCTGTTGCTGCCTTTCTTAAGGCAAACATTTTCCTTGGAGGTTTCTGAACACTTTGGATAGCATAGAAATAGGGCCGTGCACGCGGTGCCTGTCCTCTCCAAGCCCTGAGAAGCCCCTCGCTGCACCACCCAGGTCAGAGCAAGCCTCCCATCTGGGAAGTCCATTCACACAATGATATTTCAGTACGTGTCTTAAAATGACGATTTCCTATTCCCTTATTGCTTCAAGCTCTTTGGGTTCCTCATGTGGATGAAGGAGCGTCCCTGTGGAGCTGAAGCCCCCGCAGGCTTATTTTGCAGCCACCGTGTTTTCAGGGGTTGGAAGAAACAGAGGGGGGGACCCGACAGTAATGCACTGAAAATGGCCGTGCATCTGTGGCTTTTTTCCTGTGTGGTAAACTCTTCTGCTTTGTGGAAAACAGCATGTGGGGAATTCCTGTGCCAGCAATACTTCTTACTGGAAATTGGGATGTTTCTGTAATGAGGAAAGAAACATTCTTGAGCACCAAGTTATCAAATAAGTTGACAAATTCAGATGCGCTAAATCACCAGGCATAAACATCTGCCTGGCCTGCTTTCATGTGCCTGCAGCGAGGGCAGCGTTTCTGCTTCCTGACAAGATGTGACCTCTGTCCTCTGGAACTATTTTTAGCTTGTATTTGTTTGGAGGAGGCTCTTACACCAACCCAACCAATGCTTCTCTTGCCTTTAATTCTTCCTAAGGTTTTTTTTGGTGAGCAGGCCAGTTAAAATGCTGCTGTGGCTTGGACGCTGGCAGTGCACTGTGATGTGTATGGTTCACATTTAACTTCTGAGCCCCTGGATCCTGGCTCTTTGGTACTTGTCTTAATCACTTGCTTTAGGGTTTGGGGGCAACACCCCTGTGGTTTTTTTGGTTTGTTGTTTGTTTGTTTGTTTGTTGTCCTTACTAAGCTCTTCTGGGTCAAAATTGGCTGTTATTGAGCTTTCTGGTGCTGATGTGGGGCCCCTGTCTCGGGGTGTATGGGAGGGGAGGAATGGCTGGGAGTATTAGACAGCAACTGTAATTCAAGCGTAATCCCGTTCATCTCGCTGAGACTGCTCACATGTTTAAAATTAAGAGTGTCCTTAAAAATTTTCAGGAATCAGAGCTGGGTTAGTTTAGCCTGAATGCATTAAGAAATGCATATCCATTTGGGACCAGAAAGAAGCCTGAGTGTTTTAAATCCATTTAATGTAAAAGAACAAGACCGTGCTTTGGCTAAAGAGCTGGGAAACCAGTTTTGAAGCTAGGATTGTGTCCTGCTGCAAGGAGCCTGGCATGATGGCTGCACAGTAGCATGGGAAGGGAGAGGAGCTGCTGGGGAAAAGGCACCCACCTCCCTCCATCCACGCTTGGGGCAAAGCCGGGCACAGAGAGATGCTCCCTGCAAACACCTGCTGGCTTTGCATTTCCCCTCTCGGTGCAAGGGAGAACTGCTTGGGAAGGGAGTACCACCGGGGAACCGCTCTTCCGAGGGGCTCTGCCCTGGCTCATGTGCTCCCAGAATCGTGCAAATATATTTGTAGCTTAGGCTGAAGGAAAAGCTAAATACGATTTTTCAGGAAGTTGCCCAAACCAGGAGTTTTCTCCTGAACCTTTTCCCATTCAGGAATTTGTTTTGTGAAGTGTACTTTATCTGGGGAAAAACCTTGAGCTGTTTCTTTTGTTTGGCATCAAAGCCAGCTTAGAGGACTTAGAGGAGCCTTTTTTTTTTTTTTTTTAAAGCGGTCAGCTGCATTAGCAGTCTTGAACCATGTTCTTCCTTCTGCTTTGAATATAAAGCCTACAGCAAGGGAACATTCATTTTTCTTCTTGGCAATAAACAGTGTCTTAAGTTGCCAGTAGTGGAACTTGCCCATTTGCTTGGGAGAGAAAGTCAAAATAAGCACTAATGAAAAAAAGAAGCAAAGCCAGCATTTCAGGTCCATGCTCCCTGACTGTGCAATGCATAGGCACATACTGCTTGGAGCAGTTATGGTGATGGACTGAAAATCTGCTGGGTTTTGCTTGTGCAGGTGTAAACTGGAAATCTGCTGGGTTTTGCTTGTGCAGGTATAAATCCTGCTGGCTGTGAGCCGCTTCTCCCTTATCAGTTTCTCTGCTGCAGTGAAACAGCTCAAAATTCACTGCTCATTCCCAAGGCAATGCTCATGCCCTTGCTTTGGCTTCTTTATGCAACAACAGAGCATGCATTGTCTTAAAAAACAAAACAAACAAAAATCAGAAAAGAAGAATCACAGAATTGTAGGGGTTGGAAGGGACCTCAAGAGATCATTGGGTCCAACCCCCCTGCCAAAGCAGGTTCCCTAAAGCAGGCTGCCCAGGTAGGCGTCCAGACGGGTCTTGAATATCTCCAGAGAAGGAGACCCCACAGCCTCCCTGGGCAGCCTGTCCCAGTGCTCCGTCACGCTCACTGTGAAGAAGCTCTTTCGCGTGTTGGTGCAGAACTTCCTGTGCTCCATTTTGTGGCCATTGCCCCTTGTCCTGTCCCCACAAACCACTGAAAAGAGGTTGGCCAAATCCCTCTGTCTCCCACACTTAAGATATTTGTAAACATTGATAAGATCCCCTCTCAGTCTTCTCTTCTCCAGGCTGAACAGACCCAGGTCTCTCAGCCTTTCCTCATAGGGAAGATGCTCCAGGCCCCGTACCATCTTTGTTGCCCTCCACTGGACTCTTTCCAGAAGATCCCAAAAGAAGAAAAGAAGAATAAAGAATATAAGGGCAGATGTGGAGAATAAATGCTCCGCAACCATAAGAGAGCCTGTTCCGTCGATGGAGCTGATGCTCAAACTCCTCATGGGCTGACAAATTCTGTACAAGCTTTTCGGTGCCCACGGCCACTGTCGCACAGCCCGGGCAGTCCCTTTCTCTCCAAGCCAGCAAATGCCGTGCAGTGGGTGGCTCCCCTGGGGTCTGCTCTGTCGCAGGAGCTTGTCGTGGCCCTGGGCCACGCATCCTGGTACGTCTGGGTTTGGCTGCTGCTTAAAGGAGGTCCCAGTCAGGCTGTGAAAACCCAGAGTCTGTGGTTTTTCTCTCTTCCTGAGTTCAAGTCCTGTAAAGTGGGATCATGGGGAAGAAACAAGCCTTTGTAAACCTTTAGTTCACAGCTGCTGCTGGGGCTTGTATCTGTCCACTCACCCCAGTGCCTGTCATCACACAGCTGCCGTAATCTCTGTTTATCTCGTTCCTCTTCTTTCTTCCTTAATCCATTTTTTTCCTGTTCTCTGCCTTGCTGCTGCTTTCTACTCCTTTTTTCTCTCCCCCTTGCTCTCTCCTTATCTCTGTACTTGTTTTTGCTCTCCTGCACGTTTGGTTGCCACCAGGCTGGTGGCAGGAGCAGCTCCCTGGCGTGTCTTGGGGCAGTCAGTGAGAGCGGGATGGAACGAGCCACCCTGGGGGGCAAAACTGATCTTCACCCCTGTGATTCGAGTACGGCAAATTTACTGCTCAGAAAACAACCCTCCGTCTCATCTTTCCGCTGAATTTCAGTTCAGCAAGGTGGGGTTCTGGCAGGGCTTGGGAGACGTCCACGGGGATCCCCAAGAAGCCGCTCCTGGTAGGTCACAGTCCAGAAGATGAGTGCTGGTGGCACCAGCATAGCCAAGCTGCTGAGCCAGGCGGCTGTTGTAGCTTCAGGGGGAGTTTTGGCACCTGGTCCAGCCTCCTTGGAACGTGGGGTTGGAGTAGCTGATCTCCTGTCCCTTCATTTCAGAGGATCCCAAGCTATCTTCCGGGCTGGGGTCAGCCCGCCAAGTGCCCTGCCCGACAGACAAGTGAACCCAAGCGGGGTTCGGCGTATCCGTCTCTGAAGGGGAGTGCATCTGCCTAGTGAGGACTTGCACAAGAGGAATCCCGTGTGTGTGCATGAAGGAATGAACACAAAACCACCTTCTCACCTGCTTTCTTGCATCCTCCCCTCTCTACTTCTCATTTAATGTGTCCAAAGTTATCTATGCGTCTGCTCGCAAATGATCTCGGGAGTCATTATTGGAGATGAGCAGGCTTTGCTGCTTCTCCCTCAGTGTTAGTTTTCCCTGTGGCACACTGAATTTGTTTAAACTTGAAGTTCCAACAGTGCAAACCCATGGCAGAAGGCTGTTGAAACATGTACAGATTGGCAAGCAAAATATGCTGGATCTTACAGAGAGGGCCAGAGGCATCTTCAAATTAAGCGTCACTTATTTAAGGGTTTGAGTGCAAACACAGACACCTAGCTTTAGTAACCCGTGTCTCTTAGCTCCTTTATTTATAAATAGTGAAAGGTCTTATGTGTCCTGATAAATAACTTTTTAACCGGAAAACTACGGTGTGAGGTGCATAATTGTGTCATAGTTACAGCAGTCCACTTGCGATTAAGATTTGAATTTTCCTAGATATCAGAGATCAAAGTGCTTTGTCATTTTGCCAAAAGCAGAAAAACATGTATTGTATCATTGGTCTCGGTCTCAGATTGATTTTGGCCAATGGCTAGTCAAGAATGAGACGGCACGGAGAAAACTAGCTCCTGAAGGCAAAGCCGTGGCCTTCCCAGCCCTGCTGGGATTTCCCTGGGGATTCTTCCCATCATGGCAGAGCAACATGCGATCCTGCGGCACTGCTGCTCTCAGGTAACAGAGGTTTATCCTTCAGGAAAAATCTCGATAGCTGATAGCTTTCAAGCTTCTCACAGAGCCCATGCCAAACCCTAGTTGGTTGTCTTAATCAAGTGCTCTTCTTTTTTGACTTCATGCAGTTGCTTGTTGAATATAAGAAGCCACGAGTGATCTGACTTGGTCTTTGGAGATAAGAATATATATATATATATCTGTAAACACACGCTTTGTGCTGTGCCTTTTTCTCAAAAGTCTTGCACTGAGATGAGTAGCATAAAGAATCACTGACAATACCCATGGGTGCTACCCTGGACCTGGACGCGGTGCCACGGAGCGTGGGCACAGCCGTGCTGCTCTCTGTCTTGTTCGGGTGGCTGGAAGGGAGCTACTGGAGTGCTCCTGTAGAAGAGATTCAGAAGATGTAACTGCAGGAAGAGTTAGTCCCAAACTGTTTTTGATGATGATGGCTAGGGCTCTCTACCTAGTTCACCTTTTGAAGGAAAAATCTAGTTTCCACAAAGAATCATTTTCTCTCCAAGTATTTAATTTTAATGAAAACTGTGGAGGGGACTTCTGGGGCTGGGGGCAAACGCTAATCCCTGCCTCTCCTAGAGTGCTCTTTTGGAGCTGTATCACAAGTTGCACGTTTTTGTCCATGGGCTGGGTGCTCCTCCTCCTGTCTGGAACCCTCCTTCCCGTGATGCCCTGCACTTTCTGCCACAGGGCTTTGGTCCGTACAACCCTCCACTTGATTGATAATTGCCGTAATTTTCAAGCTAGATGAGTTCTTGATTACTTTAAAAGGGAGGCCTGTGCTCAACTGGCTGTTAGCTATTTTGCTTCCAAGGGTAATTAGTCATGGGTTTACACAGAAGGAAATAATTGATGTACACGTAGAGTGGAAGCACTTCTCTGCCATTATGATCTGAAAACATATTCATTTGTTCATTCTGTCTGAACTTGAAGTAGCTGTTCTGTTAGCACAGAAAAAGGAGTAGGCTTTTTTACATAAGACTGTTCTATGTCCTAGTAGAGACGATGTTCTCATTTTTGGAAGAGTGAGTAAAAACAAGGAAAGAAAGGAGGAAAAAAAAAAAGTAGTTTCCCGAAGACTTAGAATGTATCACTGACGTGGTTTTGACGTTGGTATAATGTGGCAAATTTATACTGAGATACATATGCACGTGTATGTATTTATCAGAAACCCATCAATGGAAAGACCCAGTGCAGGATTTCAGCGTGGGAGGCACAAGATGCTGATACGTTCAGCCACAACACAGGCAGGCTCTTTGCTTTGTCTTCATCAGGTACCTTCTGCTCCAACTGGCCTTCCAGTCCAGGTTCCCCATCTTTCCTTTTCTACTTCCAAGTGAGCAGCTGCGTGAGGACGTCTCAGGCGGAGCTGTCACTCCTTGGGTGCCTTGTGTCTCATCTCTTGTAGTGTGCTTCCTCCCTCAAGTTCCCCCATTCCCTTGTGACACCTGCTAGCTGCAGCCTCTGATGACTCGTGTCGACATCTGTCCTCCAGGGAAGCCGTGGCTATCTTTCCAGTTCCACGTCCACCTCTTCACACAGGTTTCCTGGTGAGCTTCTGCAGGAAAGGAGCACCTCGCACACAGGGTGCAGACCGGTGTCCTGTTGGTTGTTGGAGGGTGCGGTGTCTTGGCTTAAAGAAAAAGTATCTGGAAAGCTGGGCTAGGATGCAGCTAACAAATCATTGCTTCTTGTCAGTAGCAACCCCAAGGGGCCAGTGGTTTGGGATGCAGTTTCCTGGGACAAGCCCTGGCTGCATCCAGACATACAGTTATCGCTTGAGCCATTGGTTCTGTGATAACGGGATTTGGGGCACAGACTGCTTAAATGCCTGTTTAAAGCAGGGACATGCCCATAAATAACTTTTATTCTTTTTGTTTGTTTGTTTTTGTTTCATAGCCAAGTTGTGGGGAAAAAAAAAAAAGGACAGGGCGAGGGTGCACTGAGATGTCCGTATGTAATACTGAGATGTCCATATGTAATTCTGAGCTGTCTACAGGTGGCACTGAGCAGCTAAAGAGGCACTTTCCGGGCTGGCTGTTTCTTCACCCCCATCAAAGCAAGGAGTCCCGACTTCCTCTGTAATAAATATGTACGTTTTCCACCCCAAAAGGAGACGGAGAGCAGCTTCCCCCGCCGCCGATGTTTTAGGGGGTGTGGGCAAGGCATGCTCCCTGCAAAACTCCCTCGAGGAAGGACAGGATGTGACCCCGGGCTCCCACATTCTGTGCCAGAGCCTGAGCCACCGGCCACTGACGAACAGGAACCCCTTTTGTTTGCTGCTTCATGTCACCAAATTTTGACTCAGATCCACAGATTTCTGGCAGACTTATAAAACTAATGTGAAAATAAATTGTGAGCAAGCTGTTGGGCGAAACGGCTATTATCTTTCATGTAGCTAGAATCATAGCATCAGTTCCTACCATGCTCTCAGTCTGACAGAGTTGTGTCTTGCTACTGTACGTACAAATTCCTGTTGCTGCACATACAAATGTTTGTGTGCTACTTGAAAGCTCTCTTTCATGTCTGTTACTGGGCTAGAGAAATGCCTTGTTGGAAACCTGTACTGTCAGCTAAGCTGACAAAGATTTTATTTAACATGAGGCAGAACTAATATCCTTTAAAGAAAGCTGCCATGCTGTTAATTGTCACTCTGGTTTGTGTCAGATGCTTGCAAGAAGCACGCTTGGTTCCTCCACAAACACAACGGCATCTTTCACTCTTAGCGAATAACGCGCTCCAGATGTTCCGCCCTGTGAGAATTTCTTGCGCATGCTGCAATGCCAAGAGAAAAATAAAGCAGTTCAACTTATTTAACCCAGATCTCAGACTGTCTGTCTGCATCATCTAACTCCATCAAGCTGATGGTGCACATGGAATGGATGGAAAACATGTGGTTCCTATAGCCTCCTGCATTTCATGTTGGTTAGCAAATGCAGCGTTAGTTTACCCAAGGCCGTAGCGGGCATGAGCTTAAACCCGGTGTCTCAGTGGCAGGTTCTCTTGTCTTCCCGGCACCACACTACCAGTATTCACGTGTTGTTACTGGGGCCTGAAGCCCTCAGAGCTTCCCCTTTGTGTGCAAACGGCATTTGGGACTTCGCGTGTTCTTAATCGGAGCCCAAACACTAGTTGTAGTGCTCCCGGCCAAAGACTGGGGGCTTACAGGGTTTTGTAGCCACTCAGTGTGGGTTGCGAGCTGCTGTGCACCGCTGGGCCTGCTAAGTGGGGTGCCAGCACCAGAGTCCCACTGTGCTGCCACCTAAGAAGGAAGCTGCAGAAGATGCTACGTAGGGTGGAGGTAGCTGCCTACCCCATTGCGTGCTTCTGTCAGGGCAGTATCGGTGATGGACTTTGTTTGGGTCTTGTGGCATATCCATCTCTGCACCAGGGCTTTCTGAGGTTCCTTGAGGCTGGAGGACACTGACATTCTCTAAGCCCTTTCAGAAAGGTCTTACTTCTTTTGAGCTGTGTGCAAGAGGCAGAACCAAAGCGGCATGCAAGAACAATTACTAAACCTAGTTAATTAGGTTGTGTGAAGATGGTGTCTCTCCCCTTTCGCTTTGAAGCATGAAAGCCCAGAGGGAGCCTTTATTAAAGTCAACAAAGAAATCTCAAAGGAGAAAATTCCCTTCTTTAATGTGGTCAGAGGCATCGTCTCCCTCCTGGTGTGACCTGACATGTGAATGTGATCACTGGCTGTGTCGCGCTGGGGCACAGGCGAGCTACAGTGGGCAGAGGAGAGGGTCGGTCTGACACCCAGCCACTTGAATCCTCCTGCTGCTGATGCCAAAAATGCAGCACCTGGAGATTGCTTGGGTGGATTGTGTGTTTTTTGTTGACTGCCTTTGATTTAACACATTCTCTCTCTGAAGCAACCTCTAAAGCAAGCTTCGGCACCCAGGGTAGCAGCTCGA
Source organism: Anser anser (assembly GCF_964211835.1). NCBI lineage: Eukaryota > Metazoa > Chordata > Aves > Anseriformes > Anatidae > Anser > Anser anser. Next base: position 8,946,274 of record NC_139733.1, read on the forward strand.
TTTCCATTCTGGATTTTCCTACTGGAGCAGTGGGCATAGCAACTTCTTTAGTCATCAGATGAGCTTTGTTTGGCTTTTAACAACAGACTGGAATCCCACAGCAGACTGATTATGGTGCTGCTGTCTGTTCAGGAAAGCTCACCATGCTGAAGATCCCACTTTACTTCTGCCAGGAGTGAGGCAGGAGACCTGGAGATGTTACGTGGCAAGCAGGCGCAATGTGTACCACTCAGAATCTCAAGCAGCATCCGCATGTAGGCATAAATACTTTTCCCTCTTTTATCCCAAACGGAAAAGACAAGATTCAAGAGGTGCTGCTTAAGGAATTTTTGCATTCTTCCCAAAGCTTGCCTGTAGGGACAGGTGGGGCGTGGGGGAGCTCTGATCCATATGATCAAAGACAGAGGGGTCTTGCACAGAAGGTGCGCTTTCTGTTGGTGCAGGTGCTGAGGAGGGGGCTCAATAAGTTGCACTACCCTTTTATTGTATGAGAGTAGGAGAAGGTGCCTGGCCTTCGGGCAGCGTGTGACTCCCTGTGCCCTTCTCTGAGCTGCTCTGTTGGCTGGTGAGAACAAACGCTTGATGTGGATCCCTGACTAAAGCTTGTCAAGGATCCTTGGGTAATCACAGAAATAAAAAGGGGTAGACCCAGCGTAACATCTACAGAGTAGAGACGGCATCTGCATGAACTCCAGGAACATCATTGGTGGCTCTTACCAGAAATGTGAAATTTAAAAGGCTCTGTGCCGTCCCTTTGCTTTGTTCTGACCATGCTGTTTATAGAACATTTTCAAAAAATACTAGGATTTGTTTTTTTCCCCACTGTTTATTTAGAAATGGGGCGGCATCCTCACTGGGTGTTTCTATAGATGACACTACTGACCACATGCCACTAAATGTTGCAACGATTGGCCGTGTGTTTGGATTTTTCCAACCAAAATTCTCTGTCCCTTTTTTTTTTTCAAAACAAAAAGTATGAAAACAAAGCAGCTTCCAAAGAGCAACATCTTTTTCTTCCGATACCCAGATAGTTTGGCACATTCATCTAACCTTCTGCCTTTACTGCTGGGCTGGCTGGGATGGCCGTGTCTGAAAGGACAGGGAGAGGCCAGCAGCCGGACCTGTATCTGCAAGCAATGTTGGTGGCAAGGAGACTGTGGCAGCGGGGTCCTCTCCCAGAGCCTCTTTTTCCCCAGCTGGAGGCTCCAGTTGTTGGGTGATGGCACATGAGCCTCCCCTCTGCTTGTGCCAGAGCCCCGCAGGAGCCGGCTCGCATTGTGAGCAGACAATGCAATTAGCTGGCTTTCACAATGTGCTGCTTTGGGTGACCTTTCCAGTGAAAATAATTAGAGGGAGACCACGTCTGCTGTTGATAATTGGCTTCATTAGCTCTGAGGTTAATTTCAGGGATGTGCCCAGGAAGCAACAGAAGAGGCTCAGGGGAGGCTGCCCAGTTAATTACTTGTGAAATAATCAAGTCCATCGGCTTTGCTCTGTTGTCGACAAACTGGCAGTGGGGACGGTGCGTGTATTGTGTTGGGGCCAACTGCGCCGACGGATGGTCAGGTAGGACCCTTCTCTTCCTGTCGGAGCGACAGTGGGGTGAAACAGCCTCTCAGAGAGGGGTGTTGCCAGCCCCGTGGTGCAGACCTGCCCGCATTGCAGGGGATTTGCAGCCCAGGGTCTGGATCTGCCACGAGCTACTCGCTCAGCCAGGCTGTGAGCTGGGGCACAGAGCCAACCTTGGCGTAGGCTCCTCTTTCTGAGTGCTCAAGGGATGTCCCTTTTGGGGACTTTCTGGTGGCCCTCAGGGCCAGGAGGATGGGAGCAGGACAAGCAGGAGGAGGAGCACCCTGTGCAGCAGAATGAGAGCAGATCTAGTGGAAAAGACGAGGGATTTGGGCTGGGAGCAGTGACACGAGGGTGGCAGCTCTTGATGCACGTTGTGGCAGCCACAAGCTGGCACCATGCACACAAGTGCCACCTTCTGTCTGTCACTGGGGCTGTCCCCATGCTCCCACGGGGCTGTTCCCCTCTCTGCAGGGACAGTTGGAGACCTCATGCTGTCCACTGTATTTCTGGCAGGAGTGAGGCAGGAGACCTGGAGATGCAGCTCAATTATGTGGCAAGCTGTCCAAGATCTCTGCCTTCTTGGAGTTTCATTACCTTGTCCGTCTGCTTTGATTTCGCCTACATAAATAGGCACTGGGCCCACTGACAGCTGCGGGGTTTGTAGCCATGCTTTCTTCAAGCTGGGAGGGTGAGGAATTAACACAAAAAGGGAGCTCTGAAAAATGGCTTGGGATCCTCCTAAGTGTCCTTCTAACTGAGCTGGTCTTGATGCGCATCCACCAGACTCAGAGAGACCTACTTTGGACCCTTCCTTGGAACAGACAGCTAAATAACCCCTCCTTCTCCACCGTGTCTGCTCGTCATGCCAATGAACAAACTTGTGTGTGGGCTCTTTTGGAGATTTGGGGGAATTTTCAAAGCCTTTCCTTCCAGCCTTGCCTTTTGTAACCAAATCTGCCCAAGCTTTGGCTCCCACTTAGCGGTGCTGAGCTCCTCCCAAACACCCACTGTTTGGTCACATCTTGGCACCTAAGGTGTCAGCCAGCACGGCTGCGCCTGGCTTGGCAGGGCTTGTGGAAACTGGAGGCAGGGGAGGCATGGCCTTGGTCTCTTCCCTCATTTTTGCCTGCAGATCTCGTGCTAAAAAATGTGTTATTGTCTTGTGGGGGGAGCAGGGAGGGCATAAACACAAACCCAAGCCCCAACTCCTCTCCTAACGCCCAAAGTGAAGCAGCTGGAGGATGCCTTGGTTTGCACTTGAAGCGTCACATTTGTGGGGCACATCCTTCAGCTATGAAAAAAGAAGGAATGAGAGCATCACCCATGGGTGTTTCTAACCCTTTTTTGGTTGAGAGCAACATCAGAGGAGAGCAAGCAGTCTTGATTTTTTCAGCAGAGTCAAGCTAAAAGAAAATGAGAGAGGAGTGCTTGGGAGTGCATTCCCACGGGGAGCAGCTGAGCAGGAAAGAAGTGACCAGGTCAAAGGAAAAGCATACGGACAGCCTGGAGGGAGAATCTTCTTGGCTGCCAGTTTGTTTATATCTTGCAGGAAAGAGCTTGGCGAGCCTCAGGCATCTCCAGCTAGCTAAGAGGCAGAGTTCCGTCCTTTCAGACGATAACACAGGGAGAGGGCCCGCGGAAGTCACGTCTGTATTTCCTGTCCCCGTTTCGGCCTAAGGAAGCACTGTAGGTTGTACCCTAATAAAATGATCAAAGTGTTTTTGCTTGCTTGGTTTCCCAGTCCTTGAGTGCACATTCCCTGAGAAAGCTCTCCGCAGTGTCGTGTGGGCGACAGAAAGGTGGGAAGTGCCCGGAGCCTGGGATATGCATGAGGGAAGGATCCTTCCGCGTGCCCTGCATGAACAGAGCTTGCGTGTGGACTCAGCGAGGCTTTGCCGGTTAGGGTCCAGAAACACAGCATCTGACAAAGACTCGGGTTTCTGAGGGAGCCAACAGGATCTGGGCATACGTGCACCAGTCTGTCCCAGTGGGCACTGGGCATTTTATATTCTCAAGGTTGTAGGGAAAAATCCAACTGTCGTCTTCTGGCTTTAGGAGCTGTTGGTTTTGTCCCTTGATCCCAAGTGCTAAAATGGGCTCTTGGCACTTCTCGCCTCCCTAGCCTGTCCTCCTGTACCAGAAGGTGCATCCAGTAAGTGATGGAGAACCACGAGTTCCTGGATAGTACAAACATACTTCAAGAGTACCTTAGATCAGCTCTTCAAATTCCTCATTTGTGTTTGGAGTCCAATTCTGTGGCCTTTATTAGTGATTGCAATTAAGTGCAAGTGATGTATTTCTCTGGCCCCTTTGATGTACACATTTTATGTGAGTTCAGTTAGTTAGTTCAGATTAATACTTATGTTAGTTCAGTTTAATATTCACCACAATGCTCTTCCCATTGTGAAAAGTTTTACTGAAATTCAGCATGCATGTGAGCAGCAAAGAATTATTCTAAAAGCCTGTGCTTACTATCCAGTTAGAAATCCATTTAGCTCCATGGAATTGCAAGCAGCTACACTGATTTCCATAAGCTGGGTGTTGCACGACAATCTAGCATCTCTATAGATATTCATAAAAGGTCTCAAAGCTATAAAAAAGTGGTAGCCTTTTGTTCCATGCTATATCTTTTTTTTTCTTTTTTTTTTTTTTTTTTTTTTTAGTGAGACACACTTGTTTGTTCAAAACCTGGTCCTGGTTTTTGCAGCTGTGCTCCTAGTAAACATTTTCACAGCAGTTGGGGCGATTTGCACCCAAAGTTTTGTTTAATTATGGTTATTTTCTGCAGTTGGAAGAGTGGGTGGCCAGGGAGATCACATGGCATTGTTTCTGCTCCATGAATCAAAGCCTTAAAGCTAGAGTTGAAGGACCAACAAAAAACGTTAATAAGTTACAGGCTTCTAGGAAAGATCATTAGAGAAAGAAGTGTTTGGTCAAAATTCAGGGGGTCTTGTGAAAATTCTGGACATTTTCACAAATGCCTGAACGCTTTTTAATGATCATCTAGATTGTGAAGAGGTAGAAAGCTACTTTTATTCCTGATACTCTTAGTGGATCTTGTGCTAGAATTGAATTCTAGAAATTCATTACATTTCTGCTAGAATTAATGCAAGTATTGGTTCATTTACAATTAGTACTTAGCACACAGACTTTTCCTAAATCACCCATGCATTTGCTCCCCCAGTATCACATCTTTAGCTTTAAAACCTCTCTGCAAGGATATGGCCTTGAATCAATACTTAGCTTCAGGCTAGTGATATTTCTGTACCTGGAAAATACCTGTCAGCTCCTTCCCAGTGGGTTTTAGAACTAGACTGTATTGAAAATAAGGTTACACTTGGTCATTTCTCCCTGTGCTGTCCTCATTGCGAGCACGCCGCTCCCCACTCCTTTATTCACCTCATTTATAGATTTCCATAGAGCCAAAGAAGGTGCAGGGCATATTGTAAAGGCAGATTATGCAGAGTAATCATATAGTAAGCATTGCAGGTTGGCAGGCAACTGGCTTTGGGGAGATTTGAACCTGAAATGAGGTTTGATGATGAAAGTGAACTGATCACTTGCTAAACAGCTGGGAATGCCCTCCAATTATCTCAAGAACTGAGGCTTGCCCAGCACAGAGGAGCTCTTTATTCCCAGCACCTACTTTCTCACTTCCCTCCCTCCCTTTCACTTCTTTCCCATTGATGAAACCTGTGAAATCAGGGACATCACCACAGGGACGTATTCGAGGCAGAGCTGCTCTTTTCTGTGGTCCCTGGGACACCACTGAGGCAGGACTTTGGGATGAGTAGACATGGCCCTTGCCAGCCCCGCTGAATGGTCCGGGACGGCTGCTGAGCCGTGCATCCCGTCCCACCAAACTTGCCGTGCTTCTTGTGTCGATTTTCACATTTGAGTAGAAGCAGGAGACGGTGCACAATACCAAGAGCTAACAAGATGACCGTTTTAAGTCTGGAATCAAGATTTGATTTGAACTCACGTTTCAGGTCAGCCCACTGTTTTTTTTTTTCCAATTAACTGGGCAAACTGGCGTTGTGCGAAGCACAACTTGGGGTGTAAGACTGGTGAGCGGAGCTGTCGCACAGAGCAGAGCTGGCATGCGCTGAGGGTGAGCGCACCTCCAGAATGGGATTTGTACTGGGCTTGGCCGCTGCACCCTGGTGCAAACACTCCAGCAGACAGCTGGAGGCCAGAGCTGTGGCTCGCTCTGTCTGCAGAGCATCGTGCACAGAGAGGCCCCAGCCCGTTCAAGAAGTGTGCAGCAAATAATAACAAAATAAAGCAAAGTGATTTTGGCAAACACAGCTAATTAGCCTGTCATTCGTCAGTTCCCTGGAGAGGATCTAACAGAGCTGTCTTCAAAATCCAGTGATTAAACCCTTTATGTAAATATTATTTTAGTCTTCTTTAAAATTACTTGCTCAAATGTCAAGAATGACATTAGTGTGAGAGGGGCTCTTTCAATTGCATTTCCTCCTTTTTCTTCTTCTTTCTCTCTCATCATTTTTGTAGAGCCACCCCTGTAGATTTTTAGCACCTTTCTACTTTGTCACGAGATACTCTTGTCACCAGTGCTGTGGAGGTTTCTCTTTCTTTTTAATTGTCCTTAACGACACTTTCTTTTTCCAAGCTCCAAGCTGGAGGGTCGTGAAACCTTGCCATGACTCCAGAGCTCTGCACCTTCCTTGCCCAATCTGACAGGCACGGGTGAGTAGCTAGCACTCGGCCCTGAAGGTCAGGGCACCTCACCCTGTTTCTAGGTCTTACCTGTAGTTACCGCCTGACCCTGCGTGAGTCACGCTTTGAGAAATGTGACTGCCAACAACAGTAATGAGAATTTTTTAGTACTCGGGTTGACTTTGCAGAAGGCTGGGTTTCCAGCGCTGCTGCTCTCACTGAAACCTCGTGAGTCTCGTACCTTGGACCCACGCTGGTGCCGCTGTCCTGGGGTCAGCAGCTGCTCGCTGGGCAGGATGTGACACCAGAGCTGTCCACCTCCACCGCCTGCCAGCGGGTCCCACCAGCAGGTCTGGGGAGGCTTTGGAAGGACTCAGTGCTGCCTTTCATCTATTCCTGCTGAAGGCAGTTGGAACTATGCAGAGGTTGACCTCGTTTTTGCACAGACTTAGAGGCGAGCTAAATAGGAGCCTCACAAACAGCACAGGAACTGGAGATACCTTTTATTCCTCCTTTGTGTCCCCCTCCAGAGGGGGACATTACTTCCCAGAGCAAGAGAAGTCATTCATAGTCACACAAAGACAATCTTTGCTCCTAGGAGCTCCCCATGCAAAAATAATTTCGCTCCTGGAAGATTTTTTTTTTCCAGAAAGTGTCCTCGCAGCTGGTGGAATTTCATTGAGGAAAGTGATGTTTAAGCAGAAATAGCTCTGGGCAGTACTGCCCTGGCCCCAGGGAAGGAAACCTGCCTCCTTCAGGTTTCCAGCACTGAAGAAACCTCCTAAACATGCCCAGATACTGAGCAGGTAATGTTGGAGATGACCTTTGTTGGCAGCAGCCGATGTGCGCAGCAAGTGGGTTTGGCCAGTGCTGTTGGCAAGGGAGGAATTGCAAGAGAGGAACATCGCTCTTCTGCCTGTGGCTTGGGATGGTGTTAATGGAGACCCAGGTTGGTGGCAGAGCTCTGTGAAGGAGCAGGGAGGGTTATATGAGGGAGAAATGACCACGCTGGGGAGCTTCGGCAGTGCGGGTGGCTTTTCTCCCACATGGCGTGGCAGCTACGTTGAATCCAGCGAGGGGAAAGGCAACGCAGGAGGCACAGCGGAAGCTGGGGAGGAGATAACTTTGTTTCTTCTGGCTGGATGGTCTGGAGTTGTGAGATAAAGCACAAGGACTGTTTTGTCTGTGCCTTCGTGCTGTTTCCTTATTGTGTCTCCCAGTGCCTCTCCCCTTGGGAACCTGAGTCCCTTCTCCTCACCTCCCGCAGCTCGCTGCGTTTCTGGAGGAGTGCAGCACTGTGCCAGTGGGGCAGGGCAGGCGCTGTGCCAGAAGTACCCCCTGCAGAACTTTGCTCTTTTCCTTTGGGCAGATGATCCCGGTGCCAGTGGTGAGGCCTCAGAACAGAGCTGGTCCAGGACCTGTCTGAATCTTTCCCCGGGCTCTCCAGTCCTTCCCCTCCATCTCACCCTTCCCCTTGCTCATCCTCAGTTCTTTTCTTTTCTTCCCTGATCCAGCCCAATTCTGTCACTTTTGAGGTCTTCAGAAGGCATGTAGATGTGGTGCTTAGTGCCATGGCCTAATGGTGAGCTTGGCAGTGCTAGGTTAAAGGTTGGACCAGGTGATCTTAGAGGTCTTTTCCAACCTGAATGATTCTACGAGTCTGTGATCTCCTGTCTTCTGAAGTGCAGCCCCCACCTGCCGTGGGTGTGGGTGGGTGTCTGCACGTCAGGTGCAGGACATGCAGCCCTGGTGTCCCAGGGTGGTGTTGGAAAAGGACACAGCACTGTCCTCTCTGGTCCTCTCTCAGTGCCCTGAAAAGAGGCAAGGTATTAAAGACAGGGCCGTTTAGCCGGTTGCATGATCTCAGCAGAAACACAGGTCCATACAAAACACCGGACAGGGTTGACGGGAGAGCTGGTGGAGAACGATGTGGGCATTCCTTCACGGGTCAGGCCAGGCCCTGTGAGAGCAGGACGAAGCTCTTCTGAAGATGCAGGGCTCAGGTGGGCTTCTGCAGTCATCAAGGAGGGTCTTTCCTGGCCTCAGCAATAGAGATGTGTCAGTATGTGGGTTAGACTCCCTTGGCCCATCAGAAAGTCACCTCTAAGACTCCAAACTTCTTGACAGCATAACATAACAAGAAATGTAAAAAATTTCCCCACTGCTCCATGGCGTGATGCTTGTTGCTGGCTGTTGTTTTGGGGATGTTTTGCATCTGTGATTTCTTCTATCATGAACAGAAGGCAACATAACCTTGTGCAATGCCGGGTGTCCAGCTGGGATGTTGTGTGCTGGATTTTCTGCTCAAACATTGCTGTTTTCTGGAGGAAAGAGCTGGGAGATCAGACTGTGAGGCAGCCAAGGTAAAGCAATGCCTTGCTGAAGGATGCAGCTTTCCTCTGGAAATGAGAAAAAAGCTCTCCCTACATGCAAGCCAACTTTTAGGGCACAATAAGAGTAAATAGCACTTAGATGGATGGAGTGAGCTAGGGAAGCAAAGCCGGTGCGATTAGTTGGTATATGGTTGGAGGGAATTAGTTAATTTAGGCTTTGATTCTGTCCTTTGAGAAGAAAACACGAGAAAATGTCTCATTAGAAGAGATGAGTTGTCTTAATCATTGGCTTGCCATTCCTGTTCTTTCTGTTGGATGCCTTTTATCAGAAATGGCTTGGGTAGAGCTGCATGTTACCAGACAGGCACTACATTAGACCCAGAGAAAAAAAATGGCACCATAGGTCATGTCTCAGAAATTTCCCAGCAAAATCACAATGGTGTAGTGAAACCTCCATACCTGGTGTAGTCCTGGCACGGGGGTGCATCGCTTACCCTGGGGTATGAGTGATGCTACGCAGTCACACTGCTGTAACCCGGCGGTATCGTTATATCGGGACACTTGTGACTGTAAATTTACCGGGGTGGACATGCCACTAGGTGGATTGTGACTTAAATCACAGGACCTGCTGAAGGCAGGGTGTGTTTTTTTTCCCTATGTATATCTATATTTAAGTAGGCAGCAATTCTGTGATGTTGCTCACATCAGCCCACCAGCTCTACCTCGTCGATACCCTGACGAGTTCAGTTTTGGGGGAGAAACTAGTCAGTCTCTCTGCCTGTTGTCCACCAGCGGTGTTGGAGGTGATCACGGAGAGCCCACCACAGAGATGGGTGGCATGGGGTGCTTCAGCCATCCCTTTGGCTCTGTGCTCAACAGGGTGGCTCTTCTCCAAATTACAAGCCGAGTCCTTTCTAATAACATGGCTTTCAATACTTGTTTTAGTTAAGCTCACAGCAGCACAAGTTTTTACCTGAGGAAAATCGCAGAGCGTAAAAGTCACAACTGCAGAAGCCGCGTCCAGATGGATGGGGGCCAACCTCAGGGCGTTCTTAATTGGTTTGTACCGAGGGAAGTCCCGGTGCGGGGATTTTCTTGGTCCCTTTCCACTCTCCGCATGTGCTCCAGGATGCCAGCTCAAAATAGAGGTGAGGAGCCCCAGTCCCAATTTTATTACGAAACGTTGTAGTTGGAGGGCTGGGAAGCAAGGTGTGAGAGGCAATTGTAAACCCTGAGCTTGGAGGCCGGTCGTGACTTTTATGATCTCATTTCCTCATCCACATACAAACATTTGGCCAAAGCCCAGTCTCTGCAAACCGGCTTTGTTCACCGCTGGTTTTAATTAGCAGGAACAGTCCTGTGCAGTGTTCCCAATAAACGAATGACAAAGTATCAGTCTCGGTCTCTGGCAGTTTTCTCTTCTTCATCCTGCCAGAGGGCCTTTTCGGAGCCCCAAACCAGCCCCTTGATCTCCGCTTCCAGGAAACCTTCATAAAATTCAGACCAGATTCTTGAGCAAGAACCAAATGTTTCAGCCAGAAAGTTTTTTTCCTTTCCTTTCCTTTCCTTTCCTTTCCTTTCCTTTCCTTTCCTTTCCTTTCCTTTCCTTTCCTTTCCTTTCCTTTCCTTTCCTTTCCTTTCCTTTCCTTTCCTTTCCTTTCCTTTCCTTCCCTTCCCTTCCCTTCCCTTCCCTTCCCTTCCCTTCCCTTCCCTTCCCTTCCCTTCCCTTCCCTTCCCTTCCCTTCCCTTCCCTTCCCTTCCCTTCCCTTCCCTTCCCTTCCCTTCCCTTCCCTTCCCTTCCCTTCCCTTCCTTCCCTTCCCTTCCCTTCCCTTCCCTTCCCTTCCCTTCCCTTCCCTTCCCTTCCCTTCCCTTCCCTTCCCTTCCCTTCCCTTCCCTTCCCTTCCCTTCCCTTCCCTTCCCTTCCCTTCCCTTCCCTTCCCTTCCCTTCCCTTCCCTTCCCTTCCCTTCCCTTCCCTTCCCTTCCCTTCCCTTCCCTTCCCTTCCCTTCCCTTCCCTTCCCTTCCCTTCCCTTCCCTTCCCTTCCCTTCCCTTCCCTTCCCTTCCCTTCCCTTCCCTTCCCTTCCCTTCCCTTCCCTTCCCTCCCCTTCCCTCCCCTCCCCTCCCCTCCCCTCCCCTCCCCTCCCCTCCCCTCCCCTCCCCTCCCCTCCCCTCCCCTCCCCTCCCCTCCCCTCCCCCTCCCCCTCCCCCTCCCCCTCCCCCTCCCCTTCCCCTTCCCCTTCCCCTTCCCCTTCCTTTCCACCCCTGCCCCTTCAAAAGGGTGAATGGAGGATGATTAAATCTGAACAGATGATATTTTCAATGGCATGCCTTAGCATTTATCTGAGAAGGCTCCTATAGGCACAACCTTGCTGTTGCCATCTTAAAATCGTCAATCAGGCCAATGTGTTTAAGTGGGTTTGGCTGTTACCTTCTTTCCTCATGTTTCACAAGTGCAATCAGTGAGTCATGTGTGATACTATTTATTTGTCTTACAGCACAGCAGCAAAGGCCCGTTCTAGGAGGTACTGGATAAAGCCAGAGAAAGGCTTCACTTTTAAAGAACATCTCCAGCAGCCCCCTCTTCATATAGCAGGGACAGAGGTGGTCATGGCCAGCAGCAGCACCCAGTGAAACCTCGCAGCCCCGAGCTCTGCCGTCGTGCCCCAGGGGGTTACATATGTGGGGCTTTGGTTTTCAGGAGCCCCATCTCCCATCCCACACCCCCCTGGTTAGGTGAGCGAAGGAAGCTATTAAAAAAATCTCCCAAAGCGTGGTGCTGAGCAAGGGTACCACTTCAGCATGTCCTTATTCATGCCCTCTGGATGGTGCAGTGCGTGCTGAGGTCGGCGTGCATCTCCCTGACCCCATGCCCTGCGTTAGTGCCCAATGATGGAGGCTTTTCTGCATTAAAGATGGGCTCTCTCCAGGCCTTAGGTAACCTCCCGATTAATGCAGCAGCATTAATTGTTCATCAAACCACCAATGAGGCCATTAAGTTTCTCTTCCTTTGAAGAGAGCAGTACCTACTCCAGTAACGAGGGAAAATGAGGACGCTGCAGACCTAACTGCAGGCATGCAGAGCGAGGAGGACTCCTCATCTGCTGCTCTCTTACTGTGCCTGAAAAGCCTCTCTTTTGTGGAGGTGTCAATAGCAATTTCATTCCCTTTTTAGAGGAACAAGTGCCTTTAACCATTTAAACCCACTTGAACATACGGCTTTTGTGCTTTGATTAAAGACATAATGCAGAGAAAAAAGATCCTGGCTGCCTGCGGAGCCTCCTGCTGGGGAGGGTTCAGCCGGCAGCTGAAGGGGTCATGGGTGCTGCACTGCCCTCCTGACCTCGAGCCCAGGACGAGCCTGTCCCTGTGGAAACCAGGCTGGAAACCGGCCTGCATGGGCAGGGCTCAGCCTTTGTGGCAGGATGCGGCAGGAGCGATGTCCCCCACCTGCGGGTGCCACCCTTCCCTGCCTCACCTGCCACATCCTAAAGCATCTCAGGAGGCATTTGCCCAGTGCTTGAAGCAGAACTCCTTGTGAAGGTGGCCTTGTGTAGCCTGCTGGGGTCACCTCGCTGCAGAGCTTGAGTGCCTGCCGAGGCGTGGTGCTTTTCTTTGCTGTCCAAAGTGCTCCGGGAGCTGCAGGCTAAGTGCACGACAGCAGCCTCAATGAATAATGTAAGGCATCAATAGTTCTGGGTGATTTTATAGCCCCTCCTATCTCAAGATCTCAAAGTGTTTCACAAAGGTTGATTTATTTACTTACGGATGCTCTTGCCAGACTGAGAGTGGAAAACAGTCTGGACAAGGAGCAGAGGGATGCAGGAGAGCAGGAAGCCCCCCAGCCCCCAGGTAACGCACCTTTTGGGTGCCAGCTCTAAGAAGCTGGGATTTCTGCAAAGAGCCAGGGATTGCTGCTTCTGCTCCACGGTTTTGATATCAGTAGCACCTTGTTGGTTAAGCAGAAAAAGAAAATTTCCCTTTTATTAAGAAAGCAGCAAGACTGCTGCCACAAGTTGAAAGTGCTTCCAGCCACCCTCAGTCTAAATAGCCCAGGGGAGAGGTGGTGGCACCCACCCCTGAGCACTGGGCAGCTCACAGGCAGGCTGTGAGCCATGTCTCTAAGGGAACAAGGATCCCTTTATGTCATTGTCATAAAGGAGTATTATTTTGACATTAAAATGCGATAAGGTAAGGAGATTATCTGGTCCAGACAATCTCATCCTTCAGGTAGAGTTAAGCAGGCCTAATGGTTAAGTGAGGACTTGTAATGAGGTTTGAGGCTGGTTTGCTGTCAGAGAGCTGGTTTCTTTCTTTTGTTAGGGACTCTGTTAAACCTGGTCTCAATTAGCTCATGGCTGGAGAGAACCCGAGGAGGCTTTGCTGGGCAGGCTGAAGCTCCACAACAGAGCTGTACAAAAGCCCAGAGGAAGACACCCCATCTTCCTTTCTGCATGCTTTCAAGACATTTGCTGGTTTGCCAGACTTAAATGTGTTTCTTGTGCCATTGAATGGCCTCAGCTGGCTTGGAGCTCTGCTCCCTTTAGAGCGAATGGAAAAGCAAATGGCAGAAAACTAGAAAAACTAGAAAACTAGAGCAAGAAGAAGAAAATTGTCTTGCACCTGGGCAGGCCAGGGAAAGGAAGAATGGTGGCAGAAAAAAGCAATCGGTGATTTTTATTTTTACTTATTCCCTCTAAAGTGACCCTGTATTCTTGGCACAAGGCAGCAGGGCAGAACAGTGACAAGACAAAAGTGCGTCTTTCTGGTCGAGCTACGCTCAGTTACCCTGCTCTGAGAGCTTGCCAGGACAAATTGTCCGAACTGGCGGTCTCCAGCGAGGACGATGGTGTCACCTAGGAGAGGCCTTTTTCGCTCACCGAAGCTATCGTTGTTCTCGGAGCAAAGGGCAAAATACACCCATGGAAACCCAGATGAAGGGGAGAAGTGGTTTCCACCACAGCAAGAGAGCACGTGGAACTGCAGGACGGCGGTCCTCACTGCTGCTGCGCCAGGGGATCACCCAGCACCAACGCACGCCCGTTAATGATCACGGAACGGTAAGGGGCATGTGAAATAGGCCATGTGCTGCTTAGCACCATGGCAGAAAGTGAAGCTGTTTCCCTAAGAAATACGGGAATGTGGTATCTGCACTTGTCTACCAAGCCACAAAGAAGCGAATCTGGTGCAGAAATAAAGTTGGAGGCAGCTTCCAAACCATGTTTCCTATCTAATACCAGCCCCACAGGGTGACAGCAAATGCTAAAGGATTATGTTTCCGTTGTGGAAAAGCTTCCCGGGTCCCTGTGTAACAGAAGGAAAAGAGAATCCAGTTGGTGTGTTTTTACTTGTTATCAGCCTCAGTTTTGGTTTAACCTACCTCATTTGGGAAAGGTGCGGCTGCTGGTTAGAGCAGGACGTTCCCCCTTGGTGTACCTGGGGAGGCCAGGGTCTGCAGCATCCCAAGACGTCACACCACTGGCAGCCACAGGCACAGGGCTTTTTCCGGGGTTTAAAAAGATTGTTTGGAAACAAGGAGAAGGTACTGCATAGAGCCGCAAAGAGAGAGAGAGAGAAAATACGTGTCAAGGGGTGAGAGGCCTGTTTAGCGAGATGAAGAGAGGGGAGAACCCACTTGATGTTTGTGCCCAAGTACTTTCCCAGAGAGAAAACCCCAGATACACCAAGGTTCCTTAATCTGTGAGGTGATGCAGAGCGAGCAACCCTGGCTGCAGAGTGAAGCTGAGGAAATTCAACAGGGCCCGTGGTTTTGACAGCGGGGTTGGTGAGCCCTGGGGACAAATCGCCCCCAGCAGAGGCTTCTTTGTCTCAGATGCTGTAATAGTCTCTCTTTCAGGATAGGCTTTAATCAACACAAGCCATTAATCTTAATACTGGGGTAATTAAGCTTAATACAGGGTAACTGCGTGAAAATGAGTAGGCTGGGATGTACGGGAAGTCAGACGGGATAATTCTTCCTGGCCGTGCAGCCTACAAACAAGCTTTGTAGTCCTGATGCGAGCCCCAGAGGCTTGCCGTGCTTTACTGCGAAAAGGTACGGCTTACGTTAACACCAAATTCCCCGTGACTGTTTTCACAGAAGCTGGAGCGCGTTGCTGGGCTAGAAACGGCACTGGATGATTAAGAGGAAGTTTTAAAGCATTTGCAAATCTGCTCCTGATTTCCCTTCTGCAGCCAGCAGGCAGAGCGAGGCTGGCAGGGCGCGAGGCGGTCGGGCCGAGCTGCAGGAAGGGGCTGCCTCCCCCACCTGCAGCACCAGCAGCTCCCGGTGCACAGCGTGGGGACAGGGAGGTACGGGGCGTGCTGGCCGTGCGTTCGGCAACGGCCGCGTGAGGAAAGGTCAGCCAGCCTGCTGCCAGCTGATGCGTGAGCGCGCCGGAGCAATGCGTAAATGTTTCCTTGGCCGAGGCATAGCGCTCGCAGCGAGGCAGGCAGCGCTGGGGATGGAGGTGGCAGCGGCGATCTCCCAAGTGTGAATGTCACTGCCCATCACCTCCCTCCCCCACCCAGGCACGCCGAGCCCTCCCTGGCACCCTGCTGAAAACTAGGCATTCTGCAGAGAAATGGGCTTCTTTCTGTTTCCTGACGGGGTTGTTTCTGATTTTATAGCCACGTATATACTTCATTACATTTTTTTCAGACGCATATTAGTTTCAGCTTTTGAAAGTCCTGTTGGGCTTCAGAAAGGAAAAATGCAAATGTCCCAAATCTGGAAGAAATACAGCCATGGACAGTTCAGGCTTGGCTTCTCATCTGAAGGATGGAGCTGTGTTTCTGACAACACAGCACCCACCCAGCATTAAATTGTAAGGCATCACGCATTGCCCTAGGTCCTTGGCTTATCCTTGGCTGACACCGAATTAAAGGATGTGATGTGTGGCACTCAGTAAATCCCTAGACTGCTGTCCCAGGGACAAGTAATACCAACCGTACCTCTCTGGCACACGGGATTAGTGAAAGAGGTGCCCTTAATGCCACAGGCAGAAATGGGTCAGCCCCGATTTGGCAAGCTCACGCTACTTGAAGCGAGTAGTGATGCAGCCTGTAGAAATAAAAGGCCAAAAATCCTGTATTTTGTTCCTTGGAGCCCCACTGAGCTCGCTGCCTATTTACATAGGTCCACAGGCAGCAAGTCAGAAGCTGCTGAACAAAACTAGCTGTGCCGTGGGTATTACCCTCGTGAATGGTTCTTTGTAAGGAATGTACAGATAAGGAAATCAGGAAACGAGTCCGGTGTAGGATCTGCACCTTTAGCAAGCATGAACCTCCTTGCTAACTCCAAAGTCTGAATTTAGATTTGTATTAACCTCTATTAGCCAAGAATTTGTTGGTTAAGGGCCTTATTGTGACCTTTTCCAATGCAGCTCAAGTGTCCCCACTGTTTCTGATAACTATGTGCGGTGGCAACACAAATCTCATCTGTATTCCCCTTTCCCTCTTCCCCTCACTCTGATCAAATCCTTCATTCAGACTTTTTCTAACATCCTAGGCTTCCTTGCATGGTTCAGCACTGAGTAAGTAGCTGTATGGTAACAAAACAGTGCTGTCTTTGTTCTGGAAAAGCGGAGAAATGAAGATGTATAATCTTGAAATGAGGAAGTTCGCAAGTGAGAAGAAAGCCGGGCACACGCACGGTTGTGCTCTGGCACCAGCTGGGTTGAATTTAGCAGCGCTGCTTAGAGAGAGAGCAAAGAAAACAAACTAATTCATTATTTTGTTTTACCTCCTCCTAAATGACCCAAAGCCCATTAGAGCTGATGGTGTTTCTGTGGACTTCAGGTGAAACTGATGATGCTCCTCTGCCTTTTGTGCCTTTGCCTTATTTTCTGCATTTTGCTCTCTTACTGTCTGTCCACTCCTGTGCTCTGTGCTCGTTCTTCCTGCCAGTCTGCATCATGAGTAAGTTCTTCCTCCCGGGGAACATCCGGTCTTCCATCGCTGTTCCAGACAGCAAATCATCCCCAAAGCCGTGTTTCGTTTAGGGTAACCTCCTGTGCTTCTTCCATCATGTGGACCTGTCCAGAGACAGCCCAGTTCAGCAGGAAGGAGACCGTCAGTGCATCTCTTCCAGGGTGTTTTTCAGTAAACACTATCAACTCAGCACTCCAGGAGAAAGCAGAACGGAAATAGAAAATGTTCTCCCTCCCGTGTGAGTCCTCTGGATAGCGTAGCACAGCCTGTGTGCTTTACACGGGGTTTTGGATGCCCCAGGTCTGCCTGTACGTCTGGGCTGCCACCGTGTCTCTGGGGCATTCGAGGAAGGAGAGGGCATCTGCTACAAAGGCGTCGCTTCTGCAGGGCACGAGGGAGCTGGGGACAAACCTCAGTCCCCTTGGAGCCAGCCAACAGGGAGCCAGGCACTGAGCTGGGGAGAAGGGGGAGTGCGGCTCTGTTTTATTTGCTGGGAGCCCTGCAAAGCTTGCACAGACGTTCAAGGCGTGCCATGGGCAGGAAAGGGGAATGCAGAACAGGTGGAAACCAGATGTGTGTGGTTAATTTGAAAGTCTGTGGACAGACCTGGGGAGAATTGCTTTCTCTGCTCTTTTGAGTCCGCCCTGCAGTGTACCCCACAGCACGTGCACTAGTGTTCGGATTAATTCCCTTGGGAAATTTGGCTTTTCTGACCATCTGAAAGTGTCTGTAGTCTGCAGTGCGTCCAGTTGGGATTCTGTCCTGGCAGGATGTTGTTTATTGGCACCGTAGCAGCCTGGCTCAGAAGGGTGGAGAGGTTTGCCTTCCTAGGGAGCCCGGCAGAGAGCTGCTGGGGAGGGACTCTGAGCCTAGAGGGCAGGGGGGCAAGCGGGGAGCAGGGACAGGGCCAGCTCCCTGCTGAAGAGGGCCCCAACTGCTGCAGAAACCATCTGGGGACTCCCCAGAGGAGCTGAGAGTAGTTGCAGAGCCAGGTCACGGAGCTGGTGGGAAGAGGCACATGGAGGAGACTCTCTCTCTATATATATACATCGTACTTTTAGCCCTTTATTCTAGGTGTTCATTGCTTGGGTAAGAGCTGACTATGGAGGCTGCTGGTGGCACACTTAGCGGGACAGCATGGGTAGATCCACCTCAAAGCTCTTGAGCCTTTGAAAGCCCTTTGCTAGATTTCCCCTTCAGCTGATTCCTGTGGCTCTCTGTGGCTACCAGGACTGGTTGCATCAGCACCAAGCCCAGCACAAATTCGTGGTCCAGCCCTACCAGTGAGCCCAGTAGGAAGGTGGCTCTGGGGGACTGGCAGCATGCAGTGTCCCAGAGCAGGACAGATCTCCTCCCTGGTTCCCAGATTTTTTTTCATTGGTGGGAGCCTTGTGAAAGATGGGACCACCTTCTGCGCTTTCCCATGTCTTCAGTGTCCTTTGGGTACTGCAGGCCTCCTTTCTAGAGCAGGGTGGTTTCCCTGCACATTCCCCATGGGAAGAGACATCAGTGCGGTTGTGACGCTGGAATTCATTACAACTGTGACGACTGCAGGAAATAAACAGTGGGAGCAGATGGGCTTCCAGGGAACAGAAATCCCATCTCTCTCTGAACATCCTCAATAATTACAGACACACGCAAAAACACAGGAAGGAAGAAAAGTATGCCAGAGGCTCGGGGCAGCGTGTGAGCAGAATTGCCTTAACACACAGCGAGCCTTTTCAGGTAGCTCCAACGCGGTGGACCTGCTGGAGCTGGAGGTGCATCATCACCTGATGAGCTGTCGTGTGAAGATTTCCACGCTGCTGCCCCAAAGCATGGGTGTCTTTCAGGGTTTGTGTTCTCCTGCCCCATCCCACACCACCTGATCTGCAAGCCCTGTTGTTCTGCGCTGAAATGCCTTGGACACAACAAAAATTACATGCTTAAATATGGTACTGATAAGATGGGAAAACTGGAGAGGGCTGTGTGGAATGCAACCTAAGGCAGCCGGTGTTGCTCACAGCTCCAAAACTTGGACTGTCCGGGTGTCTTGTGTCAGAGGGGCTGTGGATCTGTTGATTGTCCTCTAGTTAACGTCCTTATCTCTTTCTAATAGAGCTGCTGCTGTTCTCCAGTTAGTGCATCCCAGTTATGCTGGCCCTAGGGAGAAGCCCAGCATGGGCTGCTCTTGAAGAGGAGCAGCTTTGAATCAGCACCAGCATGATCAGGGCTCAGTCAGGAGGGGAATAGCAAAGCTGGTGCAGTTTGTGCTCTGTTACAATGAGCTGGTGACTTCTTCTAGGAGAATAGAGAGCTCAGATGACCTGGAAGACCTCAAAGGGTATGTGAAGGCTCACACTGGTTGAGGGCAAAGATGCTAGCCCTAGGAGTGGGATACTGACTGGGCAAGTGTCTGTAAATGATGAGACCCAGCTGCTTAGAGTGGAGTATTTAGGAGGCAGGTAATTATGGCTGGTAAGGAAGTTGTTTTTTTTTCCAGCCAGTTTTGATTTCTTTTTAGAAGGAGTAGTAGAATTTGATATGTAAACGATTTCCATGGTAAATTTTCTATTTTCCATAGCAATTTTGAGTTTTGCTGGAAAATGAAAAACCAAAAACCTAAAACCTATTTTATTATTTTCTATGAAGTGTTCCTTGATGGGGAGTCAGTTTTTGAACCACTTCCACTGAGACTTCTGGCAACTTACTGAATTGCAGAGGTGACACTTAGTGTTTCCCACAGGGGCTAAACCCCACAGTGACACCTTACCTTTATGTGAGTGTCCCATCTCATGTTTGCTCCCTGAGAGGTGGCAGATCTCGCTAAAAGCCCCTTGACATGTACTTCAGTCACCACTCAGCTACAAACTCGCGCGTGGTACTTTAAATTGCCAATGCAAATGAGAGTTGGTTGAAACAGTTCCTTGCCTGTAGTGATAAATAGAAACGGACAGCTCCAAAATATGCAAAGATGCACAATCATCCTGGCAGGGGGTAGTTAATCAGGCATTAAAAACCCAGGACAGAATCCAGGCAGGGATTAGGCAGTTGCTCCTTCATCAAAGGAGCTGAGCTCATGTGTGAGCGCTGATAATACCGCCTTTTGACCTGGAACTGGAGTCAGAAAACCAAGGTTTTCCTGTTGTTTTTACTAGTATTTTGTGAGTATTGATATTATTTGTGTAATGATCTTGAAGCAGTGATCTGGGATATCAGGTGCTTCCAACCTCCCATGCCTGCTAGAGCAAGAGTTAAATGGAAAGACGTCCTGGCTGGCTTGGTCCAGCTTGTTGCTCCGCAGGAGCAGAGGGCAGAAACCAGGACTGACTGTTGCTTCTGAAGGCTCCTGTCTTTTCAGAGCTTGCTACCGACCCCTGTGGTGGTTGTCAGTGCAAGGATGGCATTTTTGCTGCCCTGGCGTGAACGATTCTGGCAGCAACAAGGTGATGTGCTTGAAAACTGCAATGCTCAAGCAATCTGGTTGTGTTTGATACCCAAATTGTGCCATGTTCACACCCAGGTAGTGATCTGGTGCTTTGGCCTCAAGGCTGGGGGCTCCGTCCTGGAAAGCTTGCATGTCCACCCCAGGCTGTGCTTTATGTGGCCTGCAAGTCTCCCTCATGTAACACGGGTGTTGCTGTTGTGCAGCCTTCAGACACAGCCAAGGGCCAGACAGACCAAAAGGAACAAAAGCACCATGAAGGTGTAGATGCTGAATACATGGCAGTGACAGCAGCTGCTCCGCGCAGCGTAACGGAGCTGTGCAGATGTGAGAGCACGGGATTAGCAGGGCCCTGAACTCCTCGCTGCGGGGATTTAAAGACAGATTTGAGCTGCGATCGGTCAGGAGAGGCTCAGCCACGAGCTGGTTGCTGCCCTTGTGCCTGGTGCCCGGTTTCTGCTTGCTCTCCCTGCCCTGAATGCCAGCTGGTTTCTCTTTCCACCAGCCTCTCCGCACGAGTGCCTCTCATTTCAGCCCAGGCAAGGTGTCCACCTGCCAAGTCAAGCTGGTGCTCACTGGAGTTTGCCGGACCCTCATGGGCTGATTACTCAAGCAGAACTTTTAATAGCAATGGGAAGGTGGCCAGGCCTGCAAGGAGCATTGCCACGTTTGCACCTCCAGCTC
The DNA here is from genome assembly GCF_964211835.1 of Anser anser. Classification (NCBI taxonomy): domain Eukaryota; kingdom Metazoa; phylum Chordata; class Aves; order Anseriformes; family Anatidae; genus Anser; species Anser anser. Next base: position 8,966,897 of record NC_139733.1, read on the forward strand.
CACATGGTCACCGAGAGAATCGCAGCCAGGACGAGTTGGTCCCTCCTAGCAGGGACAGGGTGGGTTTGTTACCCAGCTCTGCCAAGCAGAGGTGGTGGTAGGTGTGAAGGTCATTTTGTGGCAGCTTTCAAAAGTTTTGTGGCTTGGTTTTTGTTCTGCACTAGGGGCACAACAGCAGGCCAGCCAGTCCCAGATTGACTTTGCCTTAGAAGCCTTCCTGTCAAACCCAGTTGCAATCTGTGCCTTTTGACTGTGAACCGTGATATTTCCATGACAATCCATTTGAGCACTGGTGTTTGGATGAGCTTTGCCAGTCGGTTGCTCCACGATGCTTCAAGGAATGGAGAAATACAGCAGCTGCGTTTGTTCTCTCTGAGGGCTCTCAGATGGCAGTAACAGCTGGCCGGAGAGAGCAGGTACAGGCCCACCTGCTTCCTCATTTTGTAACTGACCTAAGCTCCAGTTATTTCTCTGCTCATTGAGCAGAGGAAGGAGATACATGAGGGTATTTCTCATTTTTCAGGATGACAGTCTTTTCTCTGTCCTAGCATTATGCTAAGTAAGAAGTGCTTGTTGGAGGCCACATCTGCAGATGGATAGACCAATAAATAAAGGAAGGCAAAGATACTTGCCAAGAAGCCACTTTGCTGCTTATACATGGTAAAAGCCTGTGAAATTAAAGAGTGGAGACGTGTGCAGACAGATGAAGGAGAGAGATGCTGCTGGGCAAAACCAGAGGGATAAAGAGATCTTCAGGTCGTTGTCTGACAGCTTGCCCCTCTCTGTGCTGATGGGCTCCAGTATCTGCTCCTTGTTAATCAATACTGCTTATTGCCATCAGAACTACTGGCCAGCCGGAAGGTGTACTGAAAACTGACCAGCCACGAAAATGGCCATTCTCCAAAAAGAAATCACTGCCTTCTACATTAAGAGTTAAACCTGGATAAGCACAAACCCTACTTTTAACAGTCTGATGTTCGCCAGCAGCCTGCTTTGACTGTCATTTTTTGCAGTAATTTTTCTGCCATCAGCAAAAAGAGGAATTCCTGTGTTGACCTGGGAGCTGCAGGACATTCCCAGCATGTCCAGCCTCACTCACTGCCTTTTCCAACATTTCTGTCTGGTTGAAATAGAGCCTGTTAGAGCCCTTCCAAAATTTCCAAACAATTAAAACCCCTTGGAAGCTTGGCCTGGTTAATCTTGGAAGAAAGAAGGCTGGCTGCAGACAGAGTTAGTAATGCTGATCCTGAACGGCGCAGCAATGCTTGGAGCAGTTTGCCCTCCAATGGCCAGTTGGAGCTTGCAGCTCCTGCCCTCATGCCGAGGTTTCCTTTAACTCAGATGGCTCCAGACCCCCTAATTAGTGCGTTGTGCCCCTCACCTGTGTTATTACTCCATCCCAAGGATAATCTGTGAGAAAGGAAGAGCGGGGGCCTTGCCAGAGCAAAGCGCTCTCATGGAAGGTGCCCAGTGCCTTCTACTTCTGCTGCAACATGCCTCCTTGAAGGCACTTTTGGCTTCTTGGGGATAGCGTGGGCCTGCTCTGCATTTCATGGTTTGGTCACTTGTTCGTGGTTTGCTGAGGTTGTTGTCTAAGCTACAAAAGACCTGGAGCTGCTATGCTTCACTGAGAGCATCTGACGAGCATCTGCAGGCTGAAGCACAGTTAGATACTAGAAATGTATCTGCAGGAATGTCTTCTGCAGGGCTCCTGTTAGGAGATGGCTCCTCCACTCTGGGGCCAGATCCTTCTCAGACCCCATGCTGCTGGTTTGGCCAGCCCCATGTCAGGCTGTGTTGGTAACTGGGGTGAAGAGAATGGGTTGACCTGGCATGGACCAGGGGCATTTCCACCACCCCGCTGAGCTACCCCTGCCCTAGAGAAGCCCGTAGGCCACTCCTGTTGTCTCCTGCAAACAACCCCATGTTGCAGAGGGAAGCAGAGAGATGGGGCCAAGCAACCAGCCTAGGAGAGGGCACTTATACTGGTCAGCTTTTGTCAGGGCAAAGAGAAATTGGTTTGGGGTGAAGACTGTCTTTATTTTCCTCTCTGGAAAGTGAAACACGATTAACAGAACTACAAAGAGGAACACAGAAGAAAATTACTTTGCTTTTGCCCAGGTTTTTCATGGTGAAACAAAAGACAAAGTATGAACTCCTGATTTCCTCAGTCCTTTGTTTGAAGTAAATTTATTTTCTGAGGCTTATAGTTTAAGGCATTTAGGTAGAAGACAGAAAGACGTAGCTTGATTTTTTTTTTTTTTTTCCCCATATTCAGTGCCATCCTGGCAACAACCAGTTGCAAAGCTCAGACTGCTCCTCTCCTTCTTCCACCTATTGGAAAACTGTTCTGCTACTTTTGGCCTTTGAATCTTGTGGGTTTTTTTTTTCCTCTCTGGATATCTGCCTTGAGTTTTCAGGTATGATGTGCACCACAGCAATTCTCACTGTGCTCCCTGGTGACATACGGTGTCTCCAGCATTGCTCTCAGGAAGACAAACCTCAAAAATCTGGTCCCTGTTAACTAGCCGTTAGCACCAGCAACTCCCAGAGATGAATTCTTCCAGCTGTGAATGGCCAGTAGTTACTGTGCTGGGTCCGTTGCAGCAAGTGTGGAAAGCCAGATGATTTTAATGACAGTGTGTCCATTGAAGTCTCTGGTTTGTGGGAGATTTGATCATTTCTTCTCTCTCCAAGATAAAAGAAATGCTGAGTAAGAGAAGTTCCTTGACCATTGCTGGGTGGACACTTTGAATGTCTCATTTAATTTACTAGATAATGATCACATTTATGGAACAGCTTGTTTCAATTTTCTCATTATCACTAACTGAGATGATAGCTTATTTAATACCCTTTTGCACCACTTCACAGATGAGACATGTGAGAAGGAAAGTTATTCAGAGGAGCGGGCTGATACAAATGAACCTGCAGCAAAGAAGCCTCAGGTCTCTCAGGAAGGTTACTGGTAAGAAGCCACGTGAAAATGAATAATTTTTCAGGGCCTCCACTGTTGTACATTCAGTGAAAGCCATCACAGGTCATTATAACTGGATTGCTGGCATCCAGGAATTTTGTCCTCAACACCCCATGTTCCCACACTGCTGGAGCTGCAGTGGCTACACCAGATGCCAAAGCTTTTTCCTCCAAGACATTAAGAAGTCTGTGCTGACTGTCAAAAGACTGATATATTGGCTATTTTACCAGGAGGACTGAAGCAAATGATGAATGAGATCAGAGGTGTATTTGCCCTAATACCAATCCATTATTTGTAAGGGCACAGACTGCTTCCGCTGATTCTGAAAGAAATTTAATCCCCTGCAACCGAGAAGGAAATGGGTTTGTAAGTCTAAGGAAGGATTGCATCATAGTACGAGAAGAAGTAGACATTGGAGATTTGGCAGAAATTCGGTGTTGAAATGGAACTGGGGAGCTTTAGCCAGTAGATTTTGGCAATGGCAAATGGGGTTGAGGACACTTGGGATCACTTGGCTGCTTCTAGGCTGTTGTATCAGGTTTTGTATACTTACCTACATGACAGTAGCAAGATTCTTGCTAAAGATCTTGAGTCTTTACAGAGAACAGAGCAAGTCCCCATGCTGCTGAGCTCCACTTTCTCTGCATAAAATAGCATGGAAGACCCTCACGTGGGAGGGGATGGGGTCCAAATTTCAGGATCAACCACGGAGGAAAATCACCTGATGGCCCAATGTGACAGATGACGAACAAACCCACTTGCTGTCAAAGTCAGAATGGAAAGAATGTGACTGAAGGATTATATCCACAGGCACGCCTTCAAGAAGTAACACCTTTTCTGCAGTCTCATGCAGACCCCCTCGAGTAAAGTAAAATTATTCCTCTTCTTTTCAAATGTCTTCTAATGAAGGAGATGCACAGAAGGGGCCTGGAGTATGTAGTCAATCACTGTCTTTGTTGCTCTCTTCCTAGCACCTTCTAAAGAGCTCAGATGAAAAGGCAGGTGTGTATTGCAAGGAGATTTGTTTTTCCAAAGGTGAAGTAGTTGGTTATCATTAAGACAAAGAGAAAGACTGTCTTCTCAAGAGCAAGAAACTGTTTGGAATTGTAAATCATACTATCAGCCCTTCTTGTATCCATTATACAAAATAGCTGCTTGACCTCTAGCTGTTTATGAATCATTCTTTAAATACTGTGTTAAGTACCAGCATAAGAGCTGTGTCTCAAAAGTCCTTTATGATGGGTTGTCCTGCCTTTAAATCCTCGTCATTTTATGCTAATTACTGACAAGTTATAATTGTCCAATAAACCACTCAGAATAATCTTCATGCAGATAATAACTATTTGAGAAGTCACTGAGTGACATAAGGAAAGCAAAGGCATTTGGGTTTGACCTTTCTGAGTACCGCATTGCTTCTGGACAACTGGTACAAATTCTGTGTGTAAAAGATCGATTTTTAATCCCCAAATCACAGTGATAAGTTGAGAGTTACCTTTGGGGTTGGCTTGGTTATGGTGGGAATGGCTGGGTTGCGGGTTCTGACTTGACTTACAGCAATGAGTTGCCCAATTCCTGATGACTTTCAGTAGCGACCAGGTGCCGTATTCACTTAGGCTCCTTTGATGAATCCAAGCCTGTTACCACTCATACTACTCACTGCACTTCTACTCTCAGTGTTATGGAAGGTTGACTGGAAATTGCGTGATGTGGATGGGTGGCCTGGGTTCACTGCTAATCTAGTGTGGCTGGTCATGCTTGGGGGTACCGCTGCTGCCTTTGGAGATTGCCCAGCTGTGCACACTTCCAGCAAGGGAAGCAGCGTGAGCAATCACTGGCCAGACCACCTAGTTAACAAATAAACCCTCAAATGTATTAGCCCTGCAGTCCCACATCTGCTGTGCAATGGCAAGTTAGGGAAATTCTATAGAATGAACTTGTTTCAGGCACCTTTAGTCTTATTAACTTTTGGAGGAAACCCAGGGAAAGTTATATTGGAAAGCTGAAAGCTATTATGGCAGGACGGCTGCTAAGTGACTTGGTATGTGCCCTTGGGGACCAGCTCTCCCAACTTTATGAAAAACAATATTAACTGATTCTCCAGTTTTGTGTCACAGCAGGCCCAATGTGGTGTTTTCTACAAAAGGATTGTGATGCTCGGAGTCGCTGTAGTATTTCCATTCATTTTTGTGGATTGGATGAAAAGGGAAATGAGCAAAAAAATGGTGAAAATGCAAAGTATGCTATTCACTTGCTTCTCCTTGAAGTCCAGTAAGCTGCTGGACACTTTAGATTTTTCTGTCCTTTCACTTACTATTATTAGGCCACTCATGGATGTTTAAAGAGAAAAAAATGGGATTTGTCCTGTCTGCCAATTAAGTCAATCATGGTCAGCACATGATCTTCAGGGCAGCTAACTGGCATCACCAACACCCCTGGGTCTCTCCTCCATCCCCTGCATACCCCCCTCCCTGCCTGGTATCAGGCTCCTGATTGAGCTATAAACACAGGGCAAAGGCTCCCACGGGAGAGGACAAGCGCTGACATCTTCTCTCAAGTCTGGTATAAGCCACAGGTACATTTGGGAGGAGATGGTGAAGCATGAGGGAGCAACCAAGTTGGTATTTGAGCTGTGCTTCAAGAGGAAGAGGCAGGTAATTCATTCTTACAGATAGCTTGACCCGTAGGGAGGTTGTACTGTTCAGGAGCTGATGGATATCTTCCTCTTCTTTCTCCTTTTTTTTTTTTTTTTTAAGGAGCAGGCCATCGTGCTTTTGACGTGCTGTGAACACCTCTGTGTTTAAGGAAAGTATAGTTGTCTATTTAGTCCCAGGGTTGGTGCTGTGTGAGTGGCACAAAGTAGCTGGAACAGGATGAGAAGATCTGAGCTGCTGCGTTTTGTTACTCAAGGTGACTGTCAGCATGCCCTCTCCATGTGCCCGCATTGTAAGTGCTCTACGTCCCACCTAGTGAAGTCATTAGGAGGGACCTTCCAAAGCCTCCACATAGCTCTTAGGTCTGCCGCACACCACTAAGCTTGCACTGAATCATCTACCACTGCATGTCCTGACAAATATTCGTGATGCAAGAGATCCCAGGATGAAGGTGGCTGGGGAGAGCTGCTGGGCGAGGGAGCAAGCTGCTGCTCCTAGTCTGCTTGCCAGCAGGAAGAAAGAATATGGCCTAGGGCAAGGTGGACACCTCAGACATGCTCTCAGGCATAGGAAGGGGAAATGAATTAATGGAAACTGGGATAGGCGTGACAAGAGGGATGGAGGGAGAAGAGCCATTTTGGCCAGACGGGCTACCCAACTGCCTACACAAAGGCCTCCTCCTGTCATCCGTGTCGCACAGAAGAGATCCAGTGCTCGCCAGGAAAGTGGTGAAAGGTGCACAGAGCATTAAGAAGAGGGTAGAAAGCTTTGTTAATCATGCGTATGGGTGGTGTCCAAACTAAACGTAGTCTATTCTGCTTTATAAGATAACACGGAGCATTGGGAAAGCAGTGCTACCCCAGCCTGTGCCTTGATGGAGCATCCTGGGGAGGACAGTGGCTGGGTTAGCTGCAGCAAGGAAGCATCTGAGCATGATAGGCACTGTGGGCATTTTAAAGGGTCGTGGTCATCACCAGGAGGCATCTGCCTCTGCTGCAATGAGAGATGTACTGTTTTATCTGGTCAATGGATGAGCCAAGATGAATCAATGGTGGCCTGAAATGTGTGGCAGCTGCTTTCTTTCCCCTGTGACATGAGTGGGTGAAGGGGAAAAAGAGGCTCTTAGCCAATCTGCACCTCCTAAATACAATTATTTTGCGTTTCTTTAGCAGAAAATTAGGCAACAAGAGTAACAATTAGTCCTTTGAAACTCCTAGCCCTGACCTGCTCTGGGGAAATGGTGAAAACCAGCCCTCCTCTGTGAAGATGTTCTGGGGATCAGACTCTTTTTCCTCCCTGAGAAAAAGAGAAGAAAATGAGCTATTTAGCAAAAACAAGGAGAGAAGCTCACGTGGTGAAGGGATGGGAGGCGAGCAGCAGCTGCACAGGTCGGTGAGGGGCTGCACAGCCTCTCCCCGCACTGGTGCCTGATGCCTGTGGCTGCCGGAGGCCAAACGCTGCCTCTTCTTGTGCCAGTCGGAACCGGCAGCTAATGCTTGATTTACTTGATAGCCCCGTTCTCCCCTCATGAACAGGCCTCTTCGTGCCCAGGCAGTGTCATTTCCATTCATTTCTAATCATTACATCTCTCCTTGGCCGGGCTCGCTTCCCCGCCTCCTGCCGAGTGCCGGCTGGGCCCGCGCTGTGCAGGCCTGCTGCGGCGTTGCTCGGCCCTCGCTCCTCTCTGTCACCAGCCTGCTCGCAGACGAAGAGGGAGCATTGAGTGGCACCAACCCAGCCATGGGGTAAAGCCAACGGCTTTCCGCTGCTCTCATCGTAGGTGTGGTGCGATTAACAACAAAGGTCTGAGAACAAATGAGTAATCTCCCTTTCAGTGCCAGCTCTTTCACCTGTCGTTATTAAAAAAATCCCTTTGTGTGCTCCGTGGCTCATCTCCCGAAGGCCACCAAACAGCCCTTTGTACTTGATTGCCACCATATATCCCTGTCATCAGCGTGGCTCCAGCCAAACCCTGCACTGCATCCTGCCTGAGGCAGCGGGACCGTCCTCAGAGGGAACCGGGCAGGGGTGCAGCAGGTGAAGCGCTGCCCTCCATCTTCCAGAGGGTAGGTGAGGCTTGTCCGGAGATGGGCAGGAAGTCTGAGGTAGAAGTTGGTGTTTAATTTGAATCCCTCAAACCCTAGTCAAGAGCTTTTGAATTTCTGACTCTCCTTTCTCACCTGATCTAGAAAAGCCACGAGACATGTAAGCTATTTTTCTTGATTTGCAAACCCTGCTGACTACCGGATGTCTGAAAATCACTCCTTTTAAGGTGTCTCAATTTGAGAATCCAAAAATAAAGAAACTTAGTCCATTCAAGTGGTTCGGCAAGCCATTAAAATCTTCCAGGAGCAAAGGCCAAGCTGTACAGCTCTTACTCAAGAAGTGATGTAAAATTGCAAGGATATACATCCTTCATGGGAAAAAAAAGATCAGATTGCCATGTTTGACAAGGTTTTATATATTTATCTTTCCCTTCCTCATTGATGTGTTGGAGATAACTAATAAGCTGGTAAGGCTGATTATAATAGATTCAAAAATAAGACTCAGAGAGATTCACCGCAGCCCATATCCGACAGGTCTTGTCACTTGGATGCATTTGCAAAAAGCTGGTTTGTCTCTCCCCTTGACAGATGCTTTGATGAGCTAATCATCTCATTTCCATGAACTGCACATCTGTAAAAACAAATGTGGATAAGACTTGAACAAGTGACTAAGCCCTGTTCTCGTTTGCAATGTTTCATGACAATTATTTGAGCAGAGCTGGTGTTCCTCAGTGACAGGTGACGTGCACACGTGCTGTGTCAAACAGATGGCTTCTCTGAAGTTTTCCTCTCCAGGAAGGCCGTGAGAGGCTTTTTCCTGTGCCACTGATGGTGTCAGGTACCCCAAGCAGCAGCAACCATCTTCAGTTCAGCAGGCCATGCACACATTGCTCTGGCTTTGGAATGGCGAAGCTTGGGAAGCGATGGTGTAGCAGAGGTTCCCAGGAGAGGCAGATGCTCTTCTCCATTTTCTGCCGCACTTGCTGCAGGAGGTGGTGGCTGTCTCATGCATGTTAGATTAGGCAGTAGCTGGATGCTTTATTGCTTGTTTCCTGGCTTTGTTATTGCTGAGGGATAGTTTCCTGTTATGTTTTCAGTGTTGTGCTCAGTGTCCAGTGAGGTACAAAGATTAACAGCCTCTTTGGGCTTTTCTGTACGCTTTCTCTTCTTTTTCATTACATCGTGGAAGCCAGACTGCCTAGGATTCCCAGTTCCTGGCAAGTGAACTAAGGGCAACTTGGTGACTTAATCCTGTTTCGAAAGCCCCAATATCGATCCCATACACCAAGCCCCCCAGCCAATGTATTTCATCTAGAGAAGAGCCCCAACAAAGCTGTATAGTGTGATTGACCTAATCTGCCTTCATTTTACACCATTAATTTGGAGGGAATTTGCTGTGTGTCCCTTGCTAGAGTTCCTTTTGGCTTTATTTTTCCCTTGCTTTCCTGGTTTTCATCTTTAACCTTGTGTTGTGGGGTTTCATTTCCTGTTTCAGTGTTACCTCGGTTAAGCTTGTACCAAACTAAAATGTAACTATATCAACTAGGAACAAAGGAAAAACCCTACTACACAGTTATATACATCAGAAAGTTTGTTTCCATATTTTCTCTTCAGGTTTTTATGGAGTAGAGATGTGCTGGAGGGGGAGCAATTAAAATAGTCCCTGAGTGCAGGGGAAGAATTTGTCCAGCTCCTGAGAAGGGGAGGAGCATTACATACTGTTTGGGTTGTAAATCCACAGAAATTTGTTTCCTTTTTTTCAGCTCAAACTTTAATTAAGAGAATGGCACATCTCCCCTCCCCTCCCTGACCGGAGACATTTATTTCAAAGCAAGAGAGTTTTTGCTCTGAAGTGGAAGTTTAAAAGGGAATTATCAGGTACATTCTAAACCAGTTTTGCATCTTTGTTCCTGCTTTATCTGTAGCAATCAGGTAGCATTTTGAAATGCTAGGGGTGAAATGTTTTTTGGTGCAATGCCAGCAAAAAAAGTAAAGCCCAACTTCAACTCTTGGGCTCCTCTCGTCATTGTTTTGTCCCTTAGGACCATATTTGGTTAATAGCAAAACTTCTTGATGCTTCTCTGACAAGTGTGAAGGGAACTCAAAAGCATGCGTATATTTGCTGGGCGTGGACACAAAGCTCTGTTTTCAGACTCTACCTGTCCAGAAATGGGGGTGCACAAAAATGAGTCACACGGGAAGCATCCAGGCTTGGTGAGGCTCCTTCATCACAAAAGCCACTGTACCTCATTTGTGGGTCTCTCAGCAGAAGAGTCTTGGGCGCTGGCTGCTTCCCATGTTCACAGATTAGCAATGGGAAATAGTTCAGTGATTGCTTTTTCTGTGCAAAGAGTGCCTCCTCCTCTCCTGTCCTATCCTGTCCTGTCCTCTCCTGTCCTGTCCTGTCCTCTCCACTCCTCCTCTCTGCTCCGCTCCTCTTTCTGTTATAGAAATGTATTAACACCAACGCAGGGACCCTGCACCATGTCCTAACATTGCTGCCAATCAAGGGTTAAAGCATAGCCATTCACCTCCTCCGTTTCCTTACTAACAGCTTTCAGATCTTGGCATATATCAAAATAGATGCTGAAGCCAAAAACTAACAAAGGTGGAAATGATCGCTGCGGGGCAGGCTGCCGTTTCCTGTAATCGGATCCTAGCCCAAACAGATCTGACTCCAGCTGCAGCCCCATGCTTGTGCTGGAGATGTTTGCAGGGAGCTGCCACAGTACACAAGGCGAGGGAAGCGTCTGTGCAACCTGAAAACAAAAGCAGGCTAGACAAGGGCAGATGTCACACCTAAAGAGTGGGTTTTGACAAAATATGCATAAAAGAGGTTATAGGTAGGAGTTTTAAAGGCAGGAGCCTTTCCTTGGGAGCCAGCTTTAGCTCACAGAGGAGCATGTGGGGAAAAGAAACTGGTTTAGATGAAACATCTGGGCCACCCCATGCGATGGATAATGAGTGAAGCAGCCTCTTTGCATTTCCAGTGCTCTAGCTGAACGCAGTC